>NW_027555958.1:476069656-477269656 GCF_003287225.1 Phascolarctos cinereus | reverse complement strand
CAGAGTCACACAGCTAGGAAGTATTATGTGTCTGAGGCCAGATTTGAACTCAGGTCCTCCTGGTTCCAGGGCCGGTGCCTGCTGCCCCCTAGCTGCCCCCTCACATGTCACTTTGAGCAACCCCAAGGACTCAGCAGTCAGTTTTATTTTGATTTTCTCACCCCCTTTTTTCAGAGATCTCTAGGTTGAATGAACAGCCCACAACGATCACATGCCTCTTCCCCGTCTCGATTCTCCAAACCAGTCACTTATACTTGTGATCCTCCCCTGACTCTCCCAAAGCAGTGCCTAGCTCTGAGCTGAGCCATCCCCTCAGTGCCCAAGAAACTGGTTCCCATGAGCCTTGGGGACCTTAAGAAACCTAACAACTGAATCCACAACATTCGGTCATTCACTATCACCTCTTCTGGTCTCTTGCCAAGAGACTGGAAAGCTATGAAAACTCACTGGACTTTGGAGCAGACTGCCCCCAAAATAAACTCCTCCTCCTCCTCCTCCTCCTCTTCCTCCTCCTCCTCCTCATTATCATCATTAATTGTCCACTGAATACCAAAGAGGCCGTGGCCTCCAGGTGCCCTGTTACATCACCGCAGCATACTGTTTGGAATTGACGGCTGCCTAAGAATTATTGTAAAAGCTTCAGGAGACCTTCTCTGTCCCTCAGTTTCCTCCTCTGTAAAATGAGTTGGGATGCTCAAGGCTCCTTCCAACCCTCTCTAGGCTCCGATGATGCAGATGTACTCAGAGTCAGCAGCTTTAGCGCTGAAGAGACCCTCAATAAAGGCTTGTTTCCCTGAAGGCGAATAGAAGTGCGTGAGGTCTTAAGGGCCAGGAGGCCTGGGTCCAAAATGGCGGGTGTTTCTGGGTTCCCTGATCTTCATTCTTTCTCTGTCGTTGTCTTTCTCTATAGGAAGAAGCCTATTTTGTTTTATTTTAACATTCTGCAGTGTGCAAGTCCCACGGTGCTAACGAGCTTCCGCTGCCCGACCAGGCAGGTAAGGCAAGGGTGAGGCCGCCTCCATTCTGTCTCAGAGAAAGCTCAGCTTCCTTCAAAGACAGCTCGAGAGCCAGCCCTTTGGGGGCCTACCCACATGCCCCGGGTGAGCACTCTGGCCATGACCCAGCGCTGTTCCGTGTCTGTGTCATGGGGACTCATCCGCGAACCTACCGGATCCTTCTCCGTCATCTCCCTCCCCCGCCCAGGAGAACGTAAGCTGCTTAAGAGAGGACCGTATTGCCTTGGCTGGAGTGTATTGAACAGAATTGAATCCTCTTGTGGGGAGAGGAGTTTGGGTGTTAACGGGGTGTCCTGGGTGATTGCTGTGAATCTGTGGGCATGTCTCTGCCAGGCCCTGTAGAATGTAAGGGTGAAAAAGAAACAGTTGTCATGGGATTAGCCTTTTGGATAGAGGGCTAGCTTTGGAGTCAGGATGTAGCTGAGGGATTCGAACCCTGCTTCTGATGCACGATTAGCTGTGTGGCCAGGCACAAGGCGCTGTACTTCTCCCAGGGAAAGGGATGACTCTCTAAGACCAAAAATCACAGATGGTGTGGTCGCCTGGATCAGTGAAGGTGATTTGCACACTGGGAGTTCCCTTAAGCCAACTCAATCATGTATCTGGCACCCTCCCTCCCATTGGCAACAGCAATGACAGAATTTTCAAGTAAAGGGTCCAGAAGATTACTGGCCACAGATTCTTAATTTCATTTGTACAATGGAGTCCTTTGGCAGGCTGATGACGCCCCTTCTTAGAATTAGAGTTTTTTAAAAAATCATTAATGAAGGAAATAATACATTTCATTTAGAGGTTAGTGAGAATAAAGACATCCTTTTTTTCATATCAAAGTTCACTGGACTCTGTCCATAGACCTGTTACAGATTTGTGGACTCCAGGTTAAGAAGCCCTAGTGCAGACTTGTTATGCAAATGTAGAAACTGAAGCTAAAGGACTTGCCCAAAGACGTGCCCAAGCTACAAGTAGGGCTGAGGTCCTAGCTAGCTCGTCAGTTAACCAAAGAACATTGTCGTGTTAGGTTGTGGGAGACCAGAAGCCAGGAAGGATTATGTTCAAGAAGTCACCCATGGGGAAGGCCATAGGACAAAAGGTTGTACAAGGAGATCTACACAACAAAGCATTTTATAAGGTCTGAAGGCTGAGGGCCATTGCCAATGTGGGGTGTGTGTGTACGCATGTACACACAGGTCCCTGTGCGGGAGCGTAAAGGGGCAGGCTTCTGAACTGTTGTTCACATTTACAGAGATGCCTCATGTTGCACTGGAGAGGGGGCCGTGTCTGGAGAGACAGCAGCCATTCTCAGGCTTTTTGACTTCAGGACTCCTCTTCACTCTGAAGAATTATTAAGACCCCCTCCCCCACCAAAAGTTTTTCTTTATGAAAATTATAGCTATAATATTTTCCATATTAGAAATTTAAATGGATAAAATTTTAAAATACTTATATTACTTATTATTTTAATAAGTAATTCATTGATTCATTTAAATAATAATAAATATGCTACATGTTAACATGAATACTATATTTAATGAAAATTTTTTAAATTTTCCAAGACAAAAAACTGAGAAGAGTGGCATTGTTCTGATATTTTTGCCAATCTCTTTAATGTCTGGCTTATTAGAAGACAGCTGGATTCCTGTATCTGCTTCTACATTCAAACTATTGGGATATGTTGTTTTGGTTGAAGAAAATCTGGCCTCCCGCAGAAGTGTATTTAGAAAGAAGAGGAGTCTCTTAATGGTAAATGTAGTCTTAGTATGATTATGAAAATTGATTTGACCTCAGGGATGCTCAGGAAGGACTTGAAGAACCAGTAGTTTGGAGAATTGGTCAAATGGCTTGAAGGTAGTAAGATCCGAATTAATATACAACCTTGGACACACTCCCTGGCCCTGTGACCCTTTATGCCTCAGTTCCCCCATCGGTAACATGAGGGAGTTGGATTTGAAGGCCCCCTGGGTCCTTGGCAGCTCTAAATCTCTGACCTGAGTTCAAGTTCTGGTTCTAATACTGACTAACTGGGTGATGTGAGCCAGACCACTGTGGGTATGGAACGTGGTACAGACTGTCGAACCTAGGTGGGAGGTTGGTGCGAGAAATAGGGAGGGAAAGGAGGTGCCAACCCGACTAGGACTGGCACATTAAGCCAGCAACAGGAAAACCAAACTGGCATTCTTGAGATGATCCTGATTTGCTTTTCTAAAGGATTCCATCTTGAATCTCCTAAGCCAGGCAGGCATCTTGGATAAGCCACTAGTGGAAGTGTTGAGCCTTCATTTACAAATGTGAACAGTCTGGGTAACTCGCTTGTCCTCTCCAGGCCTCAGTCCCTCATCTGTCAGATGAATGCGTTGACTGGAGAGCCTCGAAGGCCCCTCTTCCAGCTTTGCTGGCTGAGCCCATTATGCTGAGGATAATGATGGTTGATGAATGGAGTGCTTTACATGCATTATCTCATTTGAATTCGGAAGCCAAGGACCTAATTCAATGAGCATTTTGTCCTGCAGAGAGAAGACCACTAATTAACCAAGTGGCCTCCCCATTCTTGCTGCAATTAATGCACAGCCGTAGCCGTGGAGAAAGGCGAGTGCATTTCCTCTGTGGAGCTCGCTGCAATGCTGATGTGGTCCAGACACTGGGAGGGTGGGCAGCGATCTACTCAAAGACCTGACCTCCAAGCAGCCTTCATTTTTGGCTAATTGTGCAGCGATTGCTGGCTAATCAACATCCTATTGGAAATGAACAAATTTGTCTGATGGAGGGAGGCAGAGTGGAGAGGGGCTGTATTGTTTTTTTTTTAACAGCTCATTAGAGCTGGCATTGGATGTGATCCGATTCTTGTGTTGATCATACGGCACTTGGCATGTTAATCATCTGTAGGTATATGTATGTGTGCGGCGGAGGTGGGGGAAGCGAGCAAGCATTGATTCAGATCGCTATCTTCCAGGGACTATACAAATATTGTATCATTTAATGTGTACATGCAATTGCTTCTACATAAATGTATATGGGCATGGCATAGGGGACAATGCTAGACTTGGAATCAGGAAGAGTTGGTTTGCAAGCCAGGCTCTAACACCTAATAGCTGTATTGCCTGAGCAAATCACCCGATCCAAAATGTGAGCTGGAAGGGGCCTCAGTGGTCATCCTGGTAAACCCACGCAGGAACCCCATTGCAACATGAATGAATAAATGAATGAATGGATGGATGGATGGATGGATGGATGAATGAATGACATAGAGATTAAGCTTTCCCTATGTGCTAAGCTCCAGGGATACCAGCGCACCCAGAAAAGTGGGACAATCCCTGTTCCAGGAGCTCCTGGTCTAGTGGAGGAAACACCTAGGGAAGGTCTCAGCTGCCAGTCAGAGGGAAAGGTCCCCTGGTAGGGGGTAGTGGCAAAATGCATAGGCAATAAACATTTATCAAGCACCTACTATGTGTCAGGCACTGTGCTAAGCACAGACCACTCCACAGAAACACCCAGGTCTCTTTCAGAATGGCTGCTTTCTGTCTAAACGTGGATCCCCCATGATATACTTGGGATTTGGAGATTTTTACTCAAATGGAAGATTTTGCATTTCTTACTGTTGACTTTCATCTTTGACTCAGCCTAGTGCTCTGGCCTGTCAAGCTTCTTGTGGGTCCTGTCTCTGGAATCCATTGTGGTAGAGATCCTTCCAAGTTTGGGGCTATTTACAGATTTTATGGGGAAACAATCTGCATCTTTACCCAGGTCAGCCACATCTTCATTCTCTGGACGCCTTCATGAATCCTCAGCATAATGGGCTCAGCCAGCAAAGCTGGAAGAGGGGCCTTCGTGGCTCTCCAGCCAACCCATTCATCTGACAGATGAAGGACTAAGGCCTGGAGAGGACAAGCGAGTTACCCAGTCCATTCACATTTGTAAATGAAAGCTCAACACTTCCTCCAGTGGCTTGTCCAAGACTTTCTGCACAATGCCCCAGAAACTGCCCTAGCTTCGGCTTCACGTGGTGGATGGAAGTCGCCTCTGCCCTTGCAGCCCCTCCCTCTGATCCTTGGCTTCCTGCCAGAGTGACCACTTCGGCCAGCTGCATCTTTGTTCCTTTGCAGACATACTCCTGCCTTTGCTCCCAGGTGTCCTCTATGATCCTCTGAGATGGGTACCTGGGTGCCCCCCACCTGCTTCCCAGCTTTCTCCTCTTTCAGATCTTGCCCGGCTCCATCAGAATATCAGTTTCTAGAAAGCAGGAATTGTCTTTCTGCATGGATCTGTGGAACTCTGAGGACTCTGGAGGGGTCAGTGTCACTGACCATTCCACACAGCTCAGCCCTCCTCATATCCAATTCCTGCCCAAGTCAAGACATTACCTTGTAATATCATTGGTCCTCTTTGAGAACGAAGGATGAACAGCAACAGTGTGTATCTGAATTTCCAGGGCTTATCCCAGTGTCTGGTATATAGTAAGTGCTTAATAAATGTTGCTGTTGATTGATGAAAACGCTAAACAGGGCCAAGCACAGGTCCTTGGGGTACTCCAATGTAGTCCACGATGGACTTCACGTACCTCCCATTTCCAGTGTGTGCTCCTCCTACTCTCTTCCGTCTACCCAACCCCCTCCTTTTACAGAAGAGAACACAGGCCCAGAAAGATGAAATGGCTCGTCTCTGGCCACATGGAGAGTAAATCTGAGAGCTGGCTTTGACTCCAGGTCCAGGGTGGTTGCCCCTGGCCCATGCTGACTTCCAGTGGAGTGTGGAAGAGGAAAGGTTGTGACTTTCTCATGGCTTCATGGTTAGCTCTGGGAGGGCCCTGACCCAGTGCCCTCTGCTGGCCAGGGAATCCTACAACACATTAGCACCCTATCTGAAGGCCTGGGGTCTCAGATCGTGTCCCAGAGAATCCTGGGGTGAATATCCATGCTGCGAGTAAAGAGCCCCAAGAAAATGGTGATGCAGCAGCTGTAGCAAAAATATGAAATGTTGACACTTTAACGTATCAAAAATGCTTCTCATGCATGTTGATTCCCCCACCCCAGGAGTAGAATAGGCCCGAGTTCCTCTACTTTGCTCTAGAATTTCCTTCTCTTTTCTTTATCAGAAGGGCATTCTGTGTTCCAGAAGCCCCTAGAGACCCGCATTTATAGGATCTCATGATATGTTTCAAGCCCCAAAGTGTTTCCTGGCCAAATTAGTTTGGCAAATGCTGTTTTAAGTTCATCCATTTTTGCTTATTCTGGCAAATAAAGTCAAAAGAAAAGCATTTGCTTTCCCTGGCCCTCATGACATGCCTATCTCCTGAGCATTTTTTGCCCTGGGCAAAACTCTGCAGAGTTTTGAATTGGCTTTTAGTGACCCTGGAGCCTGGCCTTCTGCCTCACCTGGGCATTAGCGCAGCACTCTGGTTTGGCAATGATTGTCCCTTCAAGCAAGTGGGATCTCCATTCCCATCCAGCTGACATTGGGAAAGGATTCTTCACAAAGACTGATTGCTGCAAATGGCCCTAATTGTGTTAGTTTCTTGGGCTGATAAAAGACTTCATTATGGTTTGCATATGTTGTTGAGGAAGAGCTGGTCTCATAATTGTGGATGACATAGATGATCAATGTTCCAAGCATTTTTGAATTTGTCATTTTATTCCTATTATGGGATATGAGGTGAGCCTTTAACTCTGAATAGGCCTAGCTGACTCGGGCATGAGATGAATCTTCCCTCTTAGCCCTGTCCTCTGATTCTGAGCTTCATAATGTGGCCACTCTGATCAGGAATCCATCTTGGCGTCACACCCCTGTGCTGCATCACTCAGAATGCTGGCAGGAGAGACTGGGCTTAGGATCTCAGGCACGGTTCTGGGAAGTATGTTAGAGGCCCCCTGGGCCAAGCCAGGCTTGCTTTGGATGCTTGCGATCTGTGCGACCTTGGGCAAGTCACTTACCATTTCTCAGCCTCTGTCTCCTCATCTGTAAAATGGAGCTGGTGGCGACTCCAGGACCTGTGTCACGGGGTGGTTCTGTGGCCCCGAGGCTTGCTGCAGAAGTGTCAGTAACTGATTGCTGTTATTGCTGCTGCCACTTCTTCACATGAGGAAACTGAGACCCAAAGGCATGAAGGTTTTTGGTCAAAGTCATGAGTGACCAAGTTGAGATTTGAACCCAGGATGCCTCACTACAAAGCCATCACTTTTTCCACTTGTCTACCTAGGCTCCTAGATCTAGAGCTTGAAGTGGTTTCAATCCCATCCAATGCCAGTGAGGAAGCTGAAGCAGCTGGCTCAAGTAGAAAGTGTCTGAGGCAGGATTTGAACCCAGGCCCTCTTACCCCAAATCTAGCCCTCTGCCTTCCGTTTCTTCTCCTGTGGTTGTGGATGTAGTGCTGGAAGGGACCTCAGAGATGTTGTCATCCATCCTTGTCATTTCACAAATGAGGAAACTAAGGGCGTGAAGTAGCTTGGCCAAGTTCACATGGGTAGCATCATGGCTGCCATCTGAACCCAGATCTGCTAATTCACCTTATGTAGGCAGCATATAACCCCCTGGGAGTTAGAAAACCTGGGCTTGAATCCCAAGTGTCTGTCACTTATTGATCATGTGACTTTGCACAAAATACCAGGCCTCAGTTTCCCCAACTGTAAAAGCAAAGTGTTAGATTCGATGATCCCTGAGGTTCTTCTGGCTCTAAAGCCCTGGGCTCTGTACGCGCCAAGATTTCTTTCAGCTTTTGATCCTGCAAGACTGGTTCAAGGACTGTTGGTGGAAAATTGGCTTTTTCATCTGGTTTAAATGGGACGGGCCGCTGTTTTCCTCAAGGCACTCCTGGATTTGCAGTTCAGATTAGAGGACTTGTTTCTTCCCCTTCAGCTTATATCTGTTTTTCTCTTTCCTTTATCTAGTTCTGCGTCTCCATGTGCCCGGACAGGTTTTTAACCTTCACAGACGTGCAAAAAAAACATCGAGTTGATAGAAGCTCCTGGGAATACTATCGGCAGTTCTGCAAGCCTGGCTTTAATGACCCTTTAAAGGTAAGGAAGGGGATTTAACTTCTGATTGAGCTCTTCCAGGTAATGTGAGCATGGCATCTTTGCTTCTGTCAAGAGCAAAGTCTTCATGTTTGTTGTTGGTCAGTCATCTCAGTCGTGTCCAACTCTTACTGACCCCACTTGGGGTTTTCTTGGCAAGGACACTGGAGTGGTTTGCCATTTCCTTCTCCAGTTCACTTTATAGATGAGGAAACTGAGGCAAACAGGGTGAAGTGACTTGCCCAGGGTGACACAGTTAGTAAGTGTCTGAGGCGAGATTTGAACTTGGGAAGATGAGTCTTCCTGATGCCAGCCCAGGCCCTCTGTGCACAATGGTGCCCTCTGGCTGCCCCAAGTCTTCATAACTCAACCAATTCCCCAGGCATTGCAGAGAGTACTGAGAATGCAATTGGATCAAAGACATGGCTGGCTCCCTGTGGTTATGGCAGGTGTGGGTGCAGTGGATGGTAGCTCCATCCACAGCGGTGGCTACTTTTGATTTTTCTGGCTCTGTGAATAGGCATGTTGACATATGCCTTAGCTCGCATTTCTAGAAGCAATTTGAGGAATATTCATAGCAGCGCTTTTGTGATAGCGAAAAACTGGGAACCAAGTGAGTGCATATTGGTTGGGGAATGACTGAACAAATTATGGCTTATGACTGTGGTAGAATATTAGTGTGCTGCAAGAAGAAATGACCTATATGAGAGACACATGAAAAGACATACTGAAGAAGGGAGGAGAGCCAAGGGGACCCTGTGTCCAAACTGACTACAATAATCTGTGCAAAAAGAGTGTGGAAATGGAGTGAATATTTTATCAGTCTGGTCCCTGGAAAACAAATGTGGAAATGAATTTCCTTCTGTTCTTGGAGAAGTGGGAGTTATACCTGAAAGTATGTAAATAAATGGATGAATAAAAAAAAAATAAAACATTTCCAGAACACGAAACTGCAAATCTGTTACCTACAACTCACTTTCCCTTTTAAATATATAATGAAGTTGTCATGTGACTGTTTCCCCTCCCTACTCCCCTGCCCTAGAGATGGCTACCATCAGACACAAATATGTGTGTGTGTGTGTGTAAAGCCATACTACATATACTTCTATTTATCAGTTTTTTCCTGTGGCTGCAGATAGTATCTTCCTTCATATACCCATTGTAGTTAATTTGCGTATTTATAATAGTCAAAATGATTTAATCACTCAAAGTTGTTCTTAAAACAGTATTACTGTATACAACACTCTCTTGATTCTGCTCATTTTGCTCTCCGTTATTTCTTGCAAGACTCTCTTTGTTTTTCTGTGATCACTGAGCTCATCACTTCCTATAGCACAGTGATATTCCATCATGTCATATACCACAACTTGTTCAGCCCTTCCTCAATTGAGGGGCATCCCTACAACTTGCATGTATTATTAAAGGAAATAACTTAGATAACAAGTCCAATGTGATGTTTGTTTTTTAAATAGGAACAGATTTAAAAATTTTCTTTGGAAAAGCATTTTGTTTCTACATTAAGAATAAAAGTCTTTTGTACCCTGTCCACTGAATACTGCATATTCCTTCTCCTGCTTTCAGTCTGCATCAGAAATTCTTCGGCATGAAGATTGCCCATCATTTATTTTACCCAGCAGATCTTGTGAGTAACTGGTATTTTATCTTAAATTCAGACTTTGTGATTTAGACACAGTCTCTACACAAACAAAACATATTTAAAAAGTGAAAAACTCATGCCAGTTATTTGATGTCACTTGGTACATACATATCAGAACAAATGATGGCTTCAAAAACCAAATTCAGTGCACTCAATTTACAGACAAGGTAACAAGGTGAAGAGAGGTTGATTCACTTGACCAGATCACAGTACCAGAACAGGAATCCAAACCCAAATCGAGTGCATCTGTGGAAAAGCCATCTATGCTGAATGAGGCCCCTGCGGATGAATCCCATGTAGGCATGGGAGGAAGCACAAGGGAGCTGAAATCAGAATCTCTAGCAGAAGGATCCACACAGGTCACTCACAGACCCACTGCAGTGCCGTCTCTGAAGGATGGATTGGTCAGGAAGGACAGAACAAAGACCTATGAATTTTTCTTTATTACGGTTGATCAATCTTTGTAAAGCCCAATGTAGTCCCCACTTGATCACCTTCTAATTTGTAAGGATGAGTTCATTTGTGGCACTTCTCAGCAAAGACCAATGAAGAATAATGCATTCAGATGTGATGTTTCTCACCTTCTTACAGAAATGGAGGGGGGAAGCAATGGTTTCATTCATTTGTTAGGATCCCAAAGTCACAGAATCACAGCCTCCGAGTTAGAAGAGATGTCTGAGGTTATCTTTTTCTTCCAGTACCTGGCCAAGGGGACGGTTCAAGTAGCCCCAGCACTGGCAAGATCAGATTCTGATAAGACTCTTCTCAGTGTCACTTACATCTCTTTTGGTGGCTTCAGCATTTCCAGCCTAAACCCATAAAAAGGAAAGAGAGCTGGGGGGCAGACATATGATTAAGACACCAAAAAGACCATCCCAGTTGCTTTAGTTACCCAAATGTGTACTTGGCTCCAATTTCATTATGAAGCTTTAATTTTCAAGCGTTAGTTGAATGAGCATCTAATTTTTTCCCTAAGAGAAAAAATATATTTCCCCTTCATAAGTTCCAACCTCATGTGATTATTAAAGTATTTTTATGATGTGCAATGAATATTATTTCCATTTTTCTTCCTGTGTCATGCCTTGTGCTCAAGATGAGCCACTGAAGAGTCTAGTTGCAAAATACCCAGCAGATTGCAGGTCTACTTTCTCTTTCAGCTTTAGGACCATCAGGCAATCTTTCTATCATCAAGTAATAGGCAGCTAACTGTCTACATTGGGTAATTTATACACCATCTGATAAGAAGTGAATGATAAACCTCAGAAGGTTTCAATATGGGAGGTGTATCATAAGTGTTCTTGGATGGGGCAGAATAGTGACTACCATAATTTTCATTTATTTTTAACAGTTCTCAAGAGATGTTTCCCAGACTTAAGTATTATCAATGGCATTTTGGCCCTAAAAAACAGGACAAAGTTTGCTGATGGAGCTGGAACTACAAGAGATGTCACCGATCTCCAGGAAGGTGTTAAGTATGTTTGTTTATCATCTCAGCTTCTGTTTGGATGGGACCCTTAGATCAGACCCTCGGATTGGGACTGGGGCTTCTTGGAAGATAAAGGTGGGGAGAGGTTAAAGAGTTTGTTATTCCTTCCCTGTAGCCTCAGGGTCAACCAGAAATTGAGTAATGGGTACAGGCTCACCAAACCTATATGTAAAGAGAGGAAGAAAGTGTATCCAGGAGTGATGAGAATGACCCGAATGTTTGGGAGATTGAGAAATGACTCATATGGAAGAAATATCGATGGTAACATGGCAGAACCTAGGCAAAGGTTTCTATCACTTCTGTCATCACTCCTCCTTTTAGGGTTTTGTTTGTGATCAAATTCTATGGTCTCAATGGTGTTGAGAATGCTGATGTGGAAATATCTTCCACTGATGGAGATAGACAACTCATCTGTGCTTTCTAGTCTTAGAGACTTGTCTGGGGGCAATGAGTATATAGTGGCTGTCTGTCAGAGGCGAACCTGGGTGATCCTGACTCCAAGGCTGGTCCTCTATTCAGTCTAGTAGTCTACTTCTCTCCAAAAATAATCTCATGAATAGACTTAAAATCTTCATTCCCAGATTATTTTTAGTGACTACAGCAATTAATCCAAAATGTGTGTGTGGGGAGGGAGAAAAAGAGAGAGAGAGAGAGAGAGAGACAGAGACAGAGAGAGAGAGCAAAACAGAGACAGAGATAGAGAGACAGAGACAGACAGACACAGAGATAGAGAGAGAGACAGACAGACACAGAGATAGACAAAGAGAGACACAGAGAGAGAGAGACAGAGAGAGACAGACAGACACAGAGATAGATAGATAGAGAGACAGACAGACACAGAGATAGACTGAGAGACAGACAGACACAGAGATAGACTGAGAGACAGACAGACACAGACAGAGATAGACAAAGACAGAGACAGAGAGAGAGAGACTAGACACAGAGAGATAGAGAGATATAGACAGACACAGAGATAGACACAGACAAAGAGAGCGAGAGAGCACTGAAATGACCATTAAAGTGATATCTCTATATGGACATATGCTTCTCTAGTGCCCTGGGCTGTGCATGGCACTGTGTTAACTGTTGTTACCTTGCATGCATAAACATAGCCAGGGTGTCTAGTTTCATGGCCCAGGGTTGCTAAATTTAAATGCAGAACTGAAAGATTTTTCTGGTACTTTTAGAGACATTTCTGTTTGTCTCCTTGAAAGCTGGCAGGGATTAAATTAAAGAGAGGCATTGTGGTGAAGTGGGCAGTGCTGGGATTTGGAGCCAAAGGCCCTCGTTCCCCATGTCGGCTCAGCCATTTGCTGTCCAAGTGACCTTGAATGCCTCCCTTGGTCTCTTTGATGCCCTAGTTTGCTAATCTGTAAGATGAGAAGTTTGGGTTCAAGGGCCCCTAAGGACGCCACGCCCTCCCTGGCCCAGGTCTAAACCTTGATCCTAGGAAGAGAGCAAAGGCTATTCATTATAGTTTTGTGAAAACAGGTTAGAAAAAAATAAACTCACAGATATCTGGAAGTTCTAATGTGAACACCAGACATACTATATTCAAATTTTCCTGGTTCTCTGTACTTAAAAATGTTAATAAAAATGCCATTAGAGAAGGAAATCAGGCATATACTTCAGGTTTGACTTAAATGGGGAAATCAGGGTGGTTGTGGGGCCCAAAAGTAATCCTAGCTCCAAAGTCCATTGGTGTAGGATACTCTCCATAGGGGTGGGACACTGGTCCCTCCTGTAAGTAAAGCATCCCATACCACGGGTGTCACCCCCAAATGGATTGTACTAAGGATGAATTAAGGCAAGTATTGACTTTGCCTGCCTGGATTCAGTGAGTTACAAGCAGATCTCCCCTGAATTCCTTTTCTGCGGTGCCCTTTCTGTCTCCCAGAACACGGGGTGCACTATTAAAATTGCATTTTCCTGACATTCGTGGGAGAGATGCTTCCAGTGTCTGCAGGGTTACCCAGAAGGTGACACGGCATGTATTTCTGTGCTAGCAACAAACAGCCCCGAGAGAAGGTCTTTCCAAACAAGCATTGAAGAAGTGGCTTGTCAAATACGTTCATTCTGTTAGCAGCATTTCTTTTCAGGGCAAGCCAGAAAGCTGAGTTTTTAAAATCTTCTTCTCTCTTCTCCTTTTATTTCAGTGGCATCCATCAGATCCTTGCTATGAGAACACTTGGCTTGAAGATTTTTGAAGATTTTGTAAGTTCTTGGCATTGGATTCTCACGTAAGTGGCTCCGTGCCCATCTTCCCCTCGCCGACTTTGAATTTCTGTCTGTGTCTTCCCAAAGCAGCTCACTGCCCGCTGCTCTCATTTTTAGTGGATGCTTTCCCGATGACATGAACGGGACTCAAAGTTCAGGTCCTGGGTGCACATGGGTAAGATACTTAGAAATATGGACAGACCTGGCATATGGTTGCAGGAATTTCTTATACCAATATTTTATGGGTCTACAGTGTTGTTAGTGGGATGATTTATTTGGGTCACAACTCCTCTGTGATTTAGTAAATAGTCTTAAAGAATTTTTCTGCTCAAAAAATGTGAGCATCTTGTGGCTAAAAAAAAATGAATTAAATAAACATTCACTTAAATGCCTGCTTGCTACAAGGTGCTGTGCTAGGTGCTGGGGGTACAAAGACAAATTGGAAACAGTGCCTGCCCTCAGAGTTATTCCCTTCTATGACAGAGAGATTGATGCTAACACTGACCTGGATGATCTTGGACAAATTATTTAACTTTCTTGGGCCCCTGTTTCCCTGTCTGTAAAATAAAAATCTTGAAGTAGATGGCCTCTGAGGTCATATTCTTCCAACTCTAGACCTCTGAACATTTATACAGATGTGCAAATGCAACCTAAGTTGGGAAACAAGAGAGAGCTGACAAGTAGAGGTGTCAGGAAGGACTTTCTCTAGGAGATCCAATGGGAATCACAAAGCTTTTCCACCCTCCATCACCCCTCGTGGGCTGTTCCTTGTCTAGACTCAGGGCCTTGGGCTGTCGGCCTGCACATGGTCTGTCATGTAACTGCAACAAGGTTTGCTTGTTGAACCCTTTTGTCCTTCATCTAATGCTAAGATTAGGAAAACTCAACCAGAGCTTGGCTTGGTATCTGGCACATAGTAGCCTCCTAACAAATGTGTTTTGATTAATTGAACTGGAGACATTATTCAAGCCAACTGGTATAATTGTGTGGTCATTCATGAAGATTTGCCAGCTGAGAGATCCTGCCTTACTCAATAGCAGGCTGAGCTATGTACTGGGGGCCACCAAACATCTTGCTCCCTTGTCTGGGCTCTTCTCCTTCAGCAGAAGGACCCATACTGCTATCAACAGTCTTGGACCTTCTCTCCTCCCTAGTAGAGTTCCTTTTTAAGGCAGCTCTGAGGTAAATGGAATAATACAGCCCAGCTGTCCCCAAAGTGATGGCCAATAAAAAATACAAAAAGAGAGAGGGAAGAAGTGCTCCTCTGAACCTCGGGTCTCCGTGGTAGGTCCTAGCACAAGCAGTAGGAATACTGCCCCAATGCCGTCGGGGAGAGAAGGCAAACTAGACTCATTCACCACAGCCCCTGTGTCAGGTTGAAGGCAGTCTTGTCTGAATAGTTCAAGAAAAGAAAATTTCCACAACGTGCTACGAGACGCGTGTGGGAAGGCAGGGGTTGTAAAATCTGGATACACAAGAAGACATCTTGGAGAAACGGAGCTATTCTGACCCAAGGTGTGTTCTTTCCTTGTAGCCATATTCCTCAGACCAAGGCTCCAGCACCATCTCTCAGCAAGGACCATTTGCTAGAGAGCTGGTTCCATGGAGAGCAGGTGATGAGTGCCATCTGCTGGCGAGTGGCAGCAATAAAGGAGAGCTTTGTGAAGCTAAGGGCGCTTTGATGGTGCCAGGAACTTGGGCAGGGGCAGGACTTGGAGAAGCTTCTACCAGCTTCTTGGAATTGAGGGAAGCTGCAGAAAAAAATGAGGGCAGCATGGAGCTTGAACCAATGACTCTGAAAGGAGAGCTGTGAGGGCTGTAGAGCAAAGCACCTTAGCTCCTCCCCACATGCTGAACCCTACCTAGGGGCTGTGGGCATTGTGAGTCCAGGTGGATGTACAGAGTTCTGGGAGAGTGCAGTCCATTGTGTGTGTATGTGGGAGGTCATGACTCTCATTAGAGTTGGAAATAAATCCTTTCCATGTTCTTTTACTTGCAAAGAAAACTGTTGTGTGGTTTGAGCTTTGTGACCCTGAGTCACAAAGTGACCCTCACTTTTGGGGAAGGACCAGATACTGATATACATTCTATGTAAGTGGAAGTACCAACACAGAAGAGTGAGAGATTAGAAAAGATGTTCCAACCCTTCCTATGAAGAAGGCACCTCTAATATAAGAGTTACAACTGGGAACTGACAGGACTTAGCCAGAAACACATAAGCTGCCTAACTGATTGACTCATTGGATTGGAGAGGCAACTTCTAGTGCTGTTTTCAGGGATGCTCCATTTTAAGAATTTCTGGTGCACTCTGGTCAAATTTGGCCCTTTTCTTTTAGAGGGGAAAGAGAGATTTAAATGAAACAATCAAAAAGAAGTTATTAAACACCCAGAAGATGCTAGGCAATTGGGGTGCAAAAACACAAAACAAAATGAAACCATTCCTTGGGGATGGGGGTGGGGAACAGCACATACACATTGAAACAAACCCAAAAGGAGGCTGAGGCAGTTTGGAGGAGCAAGAAAAAGCAATTGAGCCAAGCTCCTCATTATCCCTTTAGGCTTTTGACTTCATTATTTCTCCATAAAGATCTAGAAAATGCACCAGGAGAAAGTGATTAGGAAAGCTGAGCAAAAGCCACAGTGAACCATTTTTCCAGCCCACAGTGGCCAAGGGAGACACAGAGGTCTACAGACACTGAAGACAGAGTCTGGCCAGGAATGTATCCAGGGCATGAAGCATCCCAGCACCCAGAGGCTGAAAGAGAATTGAGACAGAGCACTAGGGCAGAAGAACACCCCGGGAATCCCACATTAGTGCTGGCTGCAGGAATGGGCACCATCTAGAAGCTCTGTTGTTCACTATCCATTCTGGTCACAGATACAGGGACTAGAGGAGTAGTTGCAAGCAGAGACTCTAGCTATCACCTGAAGCAGGAACAAATTTTGAAAACATAGCTGTGTGGCTTGGATCCCAGGAGCAGAGCAGGGACTTAATTCTAGCCTTTAGCCCACTGTGTGCACCTGTAGTGGAATAACCAGGGAAGAGTCTCAGACCAAAGGGGAGCTGAAAATTCAATCATTCTGAACCTGCATAGCCTCCCAGTGGTCTACTAACCAGCAGCAGTCTGTGGAAACTCCCAAAGAAGGGAAAGGTAATGGACCCAAACCTGGGTCAGGAACTTACACAGATCAGAAAGCAGGGCAGTGAACAGACCTCTCTGGGATCACGTCACTTTAGAAACACTGGAAACTTTTGGGCTCCTAGACTGAACTACAAAATCAACAGAAAGACACAAAATAACAGAAGTTCAACCAGCCATCCTTCACTAGAAGTGATCAGAACCCAGCATGAACAGAAAGTCCAAAGTCGAGAACTAGACTGAAGAATTAACAAACAAAAAATAATTCCACCAGAAAGAGCTACTATAGTGATAGGGAACCCCAAGCACAAAGAAGGAGAGAATGACTTAAAAACATCTGCAGGCAAAGGATCAAAGAAAAAAAAATGCAGCTTGAACACAAGTCCAACAAGAATTTCTAGAAGGCGATGCAAGAGTTTTAAAAAGGACCAGAAATTATTTAAAAAACCAAAGACCAATAGAGAAATAAATAGGAAAAGAGGCAAGAGTTAGGAAAGAATGATACGAGAAGAGAGTTAACAGCTTGGAAAAAGAGGTACAAAACTTTACTGAAGAAAATAATTCCTCAAAAATTGGAATTGGCTCAATGGAAACTAGTGACACCATGAGACATCAACAAATAATGAAGTCAAAAGCCTAAAAAATAGATGAAAATGAGAAATATCTCATAGGCAAAAAAAAAATCACTGAACTACCTAAAAACTATGAGCAAAAAAGAGCCTAGACATCATATTTCAAATAATCATAAAAGTAGAAGTTCAAATTAATCTACTGGTCACCTATTGAAAGAAATCCCAAAATGAAAACTCCCTGGAACCAAATATAGTCAAAATCAAAAGTTTCTAGGTGAAGGAAAAAATACAGCAAGCGGTTGGAAAGAAGGAATTCAAGTGCTGGGGAGCCACAGTCAGGACCATGCAAGATTTAGTAGCCACCACATAAAGAAGCAAAGAGCTTGGGATACAATATCCTAGAAGGCAAAAGAGCTAGGCTTAAAACTAAGAATAACCTACCTGGCAAAGCAGTGTACAGAGGAAAACTGGACTTTTAATGAAATAAAAGACTTCTAAGCATTCCTGAAGAAAAGACCAGAGTTGAGTAGAAAATTTGACAATACAAACACAGGAGTCAGAAGAGTCATAAAAAGGTAAACATAAGGCAGAAATCACAAGGGACTAAAAAAGATAAAACTGTTTGCATTCATATATGAGTAGAAGCCCTCAGAACTTTATCATTACCAGAAGTCTCAGAGGAAATCTAATTAAACAAAAATGAAAATTAAAAAAATGTATTTGGATTATCTTGACAAAAATGGAAAGAGTGAGAAATAGAAATGCACTGGGAGTGGAGGGAAAGGAGAGGAAGAATGAGACAATTATTGCCCATAAATGGGATGTTCAAGAAGGAGTTTATAAAGTGGTGAGGAGTGGGCAGAACTTGAACCTCCCTCTCATCTGAATTGGTTAAAGAAGGAAAGAACACACATATGGTTGGCTAAAGGTGGGCAGATGGGAGGGAAGGGATGAAGCACTTATATAGTGCCTACTACATGCCAGCTACTGTGCTAAGCACTTTACAAATATTATTTAATACTCACAACAGCCCTGTGAGATAAGTGCTGTTATTATCTCCATTTTATTTATTTATTTATTTATTTATTTATTCATTGATTCATTGATTCATTTATTTATTTATCCATTTCTTTCTTTCTTTCTTTCTTTCTCTTTTCTTTTCTTTCTTTCTTTTTTTCTTTCTTTCCTTTTTACTTATTTATTTATTTATTAAATTTAATTATTTTTATTTTTTCCATATTCTTTTGAGTTGAAAATTTTTCTCCCTTTTCCTCCCCCCCACCCTCCCCAAGACTGCGCACAATCTGACATAGGCCTTACATTTACATACCCATTAAACATATTTTCACATTAGTGAAGTTGTAAGTAAAAATTAAAACCAATAGGAGGAACAAAACTCAACAGAAAGATGAAACAAAACTCAACAGAAGGTAAAAATAAGTGATAGCGATTCGACTTCCATAGTTCTTTCTTTGGATGTGGACAGCATTTTCCATCCGAGGCCTCTGGAGATGTCTTAGATCCTTGTAATGCTGAGAAGGGTTCAGTTTAACAATTCTTAGTCATTGCATAACGTGGCTGTTATTGTGTACAAAGTCCTCTTGGTTCTGCTCACTTCACTCAGCATCAGACCATATAAGTCTTTCCAGGTTTTTCTGAAGTCAGCCTGTTCATCATTTCTTATAGCACAATAGTATTCCATTACATTCATATACCACAACTTGCTCAGCCATTCCCCAATTGATGGGCATCCTCTCAATTTCCAATTCTTTGCCACCACAAAAAGAGCTGCTATGAATATTTTTGTACATGTGGGTCCTTTTCCCATTTGTTTGATCTCTTTGGGATATAGCCCTAGAAGTGCTATTGCTGGATCAAAGGGTATGCACATTTTTGTAGCCCTTTGGGCATAGTTCCAAATTGTTCTCCAAAATGGTTGGATCATTTCACAACTCCACCAACAATGTATTAGTGTTCCAATTTTCCCACATCTCTCCAACATTTATCATTTTCCTGTTTTGTCATGTTGGCCAATCTGATAGGTGTGATGTGGTACCTCAGAGTTGTTTTGATTTGCATTTCTCTAATCAATAACGATTTAGAGCATTTTTTCATATGACTATAGATGGCTTTAATTTCTTCATCTGAGAACTGTCTGTTCATATCCTTTGACCATTTATCAATTGGGGAATGGCTTGTGTTCTTATAAATTTGTCTTAATTCTCTATATATTTTAGAAATGAGGCCTTTATCAGAGAGACTGGTTGTAAAAATTCTTTCCCAATTTTCTACCTTCCTTCTAATCTTAGTTGCATTGGCTTTGTTTGTGCAAAAACTTTTCAATTTAATGTAATCAAAATTATCCATTTTGCTTTTCATAATGTTCTCTATCTCCTGTTTGGTCATGAATTCTTCTGTTCTCCATAGATCTGATAGGTAAACTATTCCTTGTTCTCCCAGTTTACTTATGGTATCAGCCTTTATATCTAAGTCCTGAACCCATTTTGACTTTATTTTGGTATATGGTGTGAGATTTGGGTCTATGCCTAGTTTCTGCCATACTCTTTTCCAGTTTTCCCAGCAGTTTTTTTCAAAGAGTGGGTTCTTATCCCAGAAGCTGGGGTCTTTGGGTTTATCAAATAATAGATTACTATAGTCATTGACTACTGTGTCTTGCATATTTAACCTATTCCACTGATCCACCTCCCTATTTCTTAGCCAGTACCAAGCAGTTTTGATGATTGCTGCTTTATAATACAATTTAAGATCTGGAATTGCTAGGCCACCTTCCCCTGCATTTCTTTTCATTAGTTCCTTTGATATTCTGGACCTTTTGTTTTTCCAAATGAATCTTGTTATTATTTTTTCTAACTCTATAAAATAATTTTTTGGTAGTTTGATTGGTATGGCACTGAATAAGTAAATTAGCTTAGGTAGGATTGTCATTTTTATTATATTAGCTCGGCCTACCCATGAGCAACTGATGTTTTTCCAATTATTTAGATCTGATTTTATTTGTGTGAAAAGTGTTTTGTAATTGTGTTCATAGAGTTCCTGGGTTTGTTTCGGAGGTAGACTCCTAAATATTTTATAATGTCTACAGTAAGTTTAAATGGGATTTCTCTTTCTATCTCTTGCTGTTGGGCTTTGTTGGTAATATATAGAAATGCTGATGATTTATGTGGGTTTATTTTATAGCCTGCAACTTTGCTAAAGTTGTTTATTATTTCAAGTAGTTTTTTACTTGATTCTCTAGGATTCTCTAAGTATATCATCATGTCATCTGCAAAGAGTGATAGCTTTGTTTCTTCTTTGCCTATTCTAATGCCTTCAATTTCTTTTTCTTCTCTTATTGCTAAAGCTAAGGTTTCCAGTACAATATTGAATAACAGTGGTGATAATGGACATCCTTGTTTCACCCCGATCTTATTGGAAATGCTTCTAGCCTGTCCCCATTACATATAATGCTTGCTGAAGGTTTTAGATATATGCTATTTATTATTTTAAGGAAGACTCCATTTATACCTATGCTTTCTAGTGTTTTTAATAGGAATGGGTGTTGTATTTTATCAAAAGCTTTTTCTGCATCTATTGAGATGATCATGTGGTTTCTGTTGGTTTTGTTGTTGATATGCTCAATGATGCTGATAGTTTTCCTAATATTGAACCAACCCTGCATTCCTGGTATAAATCCTACCTGGTCATAGTGTATTATTCTTGTGATAAGTTGCTGTAATCTACTTGCTAGTATTTTGTTTAAAATTTTTGCATCTATATTCATTAGAGAAATTGGTCTATAATTTTCTTTCTCTATTTTGACTCTTCCTGGTTTAGGTATCAACACCATATTTGTATCATAAAAAGAATTTGGTAAGACTCCTTCTTCACCTATTTTCCCAAATAGTCTATATAGTATTGGAATTAATTGTTCTTTAAATGTTTGATAGAATTGCATGTAAATCCATCTGGCCCTGGAGATTTTTTCCTAGGGAGTTCATCAATGGCTTGTTCAATTTCTTTTTCTGAGATGGGGTTATTTAAGTATTTTACTTCCTCTTCGTTAATCTGGGCAATTTATATTTTTGTAAATATGTATCCATTTCACTAAGATTGTCAAATTTGTTGGCATATAGTTGGGCAAAATAATTCCTAATTATTGTTTTAATTTCCTCTTCCTTGGTGGTAGCTTCACCCTTTTCATTCTTGATACTAGTAATTTGGTTTTCTTCTTTCTTTTTTTTAATTAAATTAACCAAAGGCTTATCTATTTTATTGGTTTTTTCATAAAACCAGCTCTTAGTTTTATTTATTAGTTCAATAGTTTTCTTAATTTCAATTTTATTAATTTTTCCTTTGGTTTTCAATATTTCTAATTTGGTGTTTAGTTGAGGATTTTTAATTTGTTCTTTTTCTAGTTTTTTTAGTTGTATGCCCAATTCATTAATCTCCTCTTTTTCTATTTTATTTATGTAAGCATTTAGAGATATAAAACTTCCCCTAAGAACTGCTTTTGCTGCATCCCATAGGTTTTGGTATGTTGTCTCATTATTGTCATTCTCTTGAATGAAATTATTGATTGTTTCTATGATTTGTTGTTTGACCCAATCATTTTTTAGGATTAGATTATTTAGTTTCCAATTATTTTTTAGTCTATCTTTCCATGGCCCTTTATTACATATAATTTTTATTGCATCATGATCTGAAAAGGATGCATTTAATATTTCTGCCTTTCTGCATTGGATTGTGAGGTTTTTATGCCCTAGTACATGGTCAATTTTTGTGTATGTGCCATGTACTGCGAGAAAAAAGTATATTCCTTTCTATCCCCATTCAGTTTTCTCCAGAGGTCTATCATACCTAACTTTTCTAATGTTCTATTCACCTCCTTAACTTCTTTCTTGTTTATTTTGTGGTTAGACTTATCTAGTGCGAGAGGGGGAGGTTCAGGTCCCCACTAGTATAGTTTTGCTGTCTATTTCTTCCTGTAACTCCCTGAACTTCTCCTGTAAGAATTTGGATGCTATACCATTTGGTGCATATATGTTTAGTAATGATATTACTTCATTGTCTATGGTGCCTTTTAGCAGGATGTAGTTTCCTTCCTTATCTCTTTTGATTAGATCTATTTTTGCTTTTGCTTTGTCTGAGATCAGGATTGCTACCCCTGCTTTTTTACTTCAGCTGACGCATAATATATTCTGCTCCAGCCTTTTACCTTTACCCTGTATGTGTCACTCTTTTTCAAATGTGTTTCCTGTAAACAACATATTGTAGGATTATGGTTTTTAATCCATTCTGCAATCCATTTCCGTTTTATGGGAGAGTTCATCCCATTCACATTCACAGTTATGATTACTATCTGTGTCTTTTTCTCCATCCTTTCCCCCTATTTATGCTTTTCTTTCTCCTTTTTCCTTTCCCCCCTTCACTAGTGTTTTGCTTTTGACCACCGCCTCCTTCAGTCCCTTCCCCCTTATTATCCTTTCCCTTTTCTTCCCCTTTAGTCTTACTGCTGCTTCCCTCCTTCTTTCCCCCTTTTTTTCCCCCTCCCTTTTCTTTCCCCTTTTCCCTCCTACTGCCTATAGGGCAAGTTAGATTTCTATACCTAACTGATTATATTATGCCCTTCTTGAGCCAATCTGATGAGAGTAAGGTTCAAACAATGCTCCCCCCCTTTTTCCCTCTGCTGTAATAGGATTTTGTGTCTTTTCCTGTAATGTAATTTACCCTTGTCTGCCTCCTCCTTTCTCAGTACATTTTCTAAGATCAGATTGATCCACTTATTTGGATCCATTTAACCCACTTGATTAGATTTTTTTTTTCATTACATCAAAGTCAACTAATATCCACCCTCTTTATGTATACTCCTTTAACAAGGTGTAATAACAATACAGTTCTCAAGGGTTGCAAGTCTCATATTCCCTTGTAGGGGTTTAAACAGCCCCCCCCTTATTAACAACATATTGTATCCTTCTGTCCCATTTACCTTTTTAAGTCCTTCTTGAGTCCTGTACTTGAAGATCAAATTTTTTGTTGAGCTCTGGTCTTTTTATCAGGAAAGTTTGGAAGTCTCCTATTTCGTTGAATATCCACCTCCTCCCTTGAAAAATGATGCTCATTTTTGCTGGGTAATTGATCCTTGGCTGCATTCCAAGCTCCTTTGCCTTATGGAATATCATGTTCCATGCCCTGCGGTCTTTTAATGTAGAAGCTGCAAGGTCCTGTGTAATCCTGACTGTGGTTCCATGATATTTAAATTCTTTCTTTCTGGCTGCTTGCAGCACCTTCTCTTTCATCTGGTAATTTTGGAATTTTGCTATTATATTTCTTGGCGTTGTCAATTTGGGATCTCTTTCAGGTGGTGATCGGTGGATTCTTTCTATGGTTATTTTCCCTTCTGGTTCTAGGACTTCTGGGCAGTTTTCCTTTATGATTTCCTGAAAGATACTGTCCAGGCTCTTTTTTTCATCATGATTTTCAGGTAGTCCAATAATTTTTAAATTGTCTCTCCTGAGTCGATTTTCCAGGTCGGTTGTTTTACTGATGAGGTATTTTACATTTTCATCTATTTTTTTCATTTTTTTGTTTCTGTTTGACTTTTTGATTTTTTTTTGCTCTCTCATAAGACATTTTTTTTCCATTTGTCAATTCTAGTTTTTAACAGATTGTTTTCTTCTGTTAGTTTTTGTACTTCTTTCTTCAACTGGCCAATTGTGTTTTTGAGGGACTTGTTTTCTTCAGTGTATTTTTTTTTCCAACTGGCCAATTGCATTTTTGAAGGACTCTTTTACCTCTCTCATTTGACTATTAAAATCCTTCTTGAGCTCTTCTAAGATGGCTTTTTGGGCTTCAGACCAGTTCACATTCCCTTTTGTTGTTGCAGATGTGGGTTTGTTCCCAATGTTGTCCTCTTCAGAATTTCTGTCTTGAGCTTCACTCTTCTCACAATATGAATCTATGGTACGTTTCTTTTCACTCATGGTGTTTCTTTATTCCCTGGCCTTTAAAGAGACTGAGCTCTCCTGCTGGGGAACAGAGGGTACTGACCCAAGCTTCTTGTGTTTGGAGCCTAGGTCTTGGTCACTGGCTTTGCATTCTGGGGCCTCTTATGCTGAGAATTGGAGGCTGTAGGTTTCTGGCAGCTTACCTTGTGTTGGGCTGGAATCAGCAAGGCTGGAAGTTTCAGGCAATTCTAGGTTGCCTGCTTTTCCCTTCCTTTAGCTTTCTTCAGCTCCTTTTAGATGGCTGCTGCAGGATGTTTATCTGCCTGGGACCCCCTGCAGTGTTGTCTCCCTGGTTTCTGCTAATGCACCCGGAGATTCCTTTGCGGTGGATTGCTGAGACTCCTGGTGCTTTTCTGAGCTGGTTTCCACCTCTTCCCGCCCTCACTGAGGCACTGGGAGGTCCAGGTGTTGGTGTTTGCCTGCTCTACTACCTGGGCTTCAGGATCTCTTCACAATTGTAGGCTTCAGGCTCCTAAAGCTCACCTGGTGTTGGGTTGGAATCAGCAAGGCCGGGGCTTTAGGAAGACTTTAGGTTGTTTTCTTTACTTCCTTTCAGATGAGTGCCGCAGGGTACTTACCTGCCTGGGGCCCCTTGTTTTTGCTGAGGCACTGGGAGACCCGTTTGCTGGGTTATTGCACTGCTGCTCCTCGTCTTTCTTCTAGTTCAGGTGTTCCAGAGGTGGTTTTTTTTTTCTGGGGTGATATTTTCTGGGTTTTCAGAGGTTGATAGGGGAGAGTGAGAGCGACTACCTTTTCACTCTGCCATCTTGGCTCCTGGAAGCAGAACTCTCTATTATCTCCATTTTACAGTTGAGGAAATTGAGGCAAACAGATGTTAAGTGATGTGTCTAGGGTCAAACAACTAGTAAGTGTCTAAGGCCATATTTGAGCTCTGATCTTCCTGACCCCAGACCCACACACTGCCTACTGCAAAACCTGACTGCCTCCACAGCAGATAGAGAAATAGGAGAGAACAGGACTCAGAGGAAAGGGATGATGAATTAAAAAGAGTGGATTAAAGGAGGCAATAATCAGCAGTAAAAGAGATTCTTCAAAAGGAGGAAAGAAAAAAGAGAAGGAAAACTAGAAGAGAATGGGATGGAGAAAAATACACAGCGATAGTAATTGTGAATATAAATGAGATTAACTCACTCATAAAACAGAAGAGAGCAAAATAGACAAGAACCCAGAATCCAACATGTTGTTTACAAGATACACACTAGAAACAAAAAGATACACACAGTAAGGGACTAGAGGCAAAGCTGATGTTTCTGCTGAAGCAAAAAAAGGTAAGGGTAGCAATCATGATCTGAGAGAAAGCAAAAGCAGAAATGTACCCAATTAAGGGAGATAAGTCAAGAAACTCTATTTCACTAAAAGAGATGCTAGACAATGAATGAATATCAATACTATATATCAAATTGGGATAGCATTGAAATTCTTAAAGCAAAATTGAATGTTATACAAGAAAATAGATGATGAAACTATGATGGTGGGCGGCACCTTTATTTATCCTTCTCAAATCCAGATAAATTTAAGCCAGAAAATGAACTTAAAATGAGCTGAATAGAATTATAGAAAATTATAGGAAAAAAAATTACATACATGTTAGACCTCTGGAGAGTATTGAAAGGGAAGAGAAAAGAATATGCCTATTTCTCAGTTGCATTAAGACAGATTCACAAAATTTGACCATGGGTTAGGGCATAAAAACCTCACAAAAAATGTAGAAGAGGAGAAATATTAAATATGTCTTTTACTGATCACAATGCAATAAAAATCAAATTCGTTTAAGGCCTTTGAAGCATAGATTAAAAACTAATAGGAAACTAACTTAATCCTGAAGAATGAATGGGTTGAAGAACAAATTATATAAAAAGTCAATTTTATTTAAAATTTTTATAACAATGAGACAATATACCAATTTTGGGGGATACAACCAAAACAGTACATAGAGGAAAATTTATGTCTTTAAATTCTTATATCAATAAAAGAAAGATCAGATCAAATTGGACATGCAGTTACAAAAAAGCCCCTAACATTAAATTAAAAACTCTCAGTTAAACACTAAAATAGAGATCCTAAAAATCAAAGGAAAGATTATGAAAATTTGGTGGAAAAAAACCATTAAACTAATGAATAAAACTAAGCTTTTAAGAAAAGTAAATAAAATAAACCTAAATTAACTAATCTGACTTGGAAAAAAATAAAAAAAGGTAAAAACCCAATTACCAGTAACAAAAATGAAAAAGGTGAATTCACAATAAATGAAGAAGAAATAAAATCAATTATTAGGAATGATTCCACTCAATGATGTGCCAATAAAAATGACCATCTAAATGAAATGGATGAATATTTATAAAAATATAAATTATTCAAATTAATAGACCAAGAAAAAGAATGCTTAAATAACCCTATCTTAGAAAAAAAATGAAATTGACCAAACCATAAATAATTTCCCAAAGAGGAAAGAAAAACACCAGGACCAGTTGGATTTACAAGCAAATTTTACCAAACATTTAAAAAAAATAATCCCAATACTATATAAACTGTTTGGAAAAAGAAACGGGTAAAACTCAAGCATTCCTGATGAAAAGATGAATAGAAAATTTGACTTTCAAATACAAGACTTAAGAAGCACAAAAAGGTAAATATGAAAAAGAAATCATAAAGGAATAATAAATGCAAAATGTTTACATTCCTATATGGGATGATAATTTCAAGTCCTAAGAACTTTATCATTATGAGAAGAGTTAGAAGGAGTATTCTTAAACAGAGAGCATGCAATGGGTATGAAATGACTATGATGGGATAACGTCAAAAAATAAGATAAAATTAAGGGGT
Source organism: Phascolarctos cinereus (assembly GCF_003287225.1). Classification (NCBI taxonomy): domain Eukaryota; kingdom Metazoa; phylum Chordata; class Mammalia; order Diprotodontia; family Phascolarctidae; genus Phascolarctos; species Phascolarctos cinereus. The sequence goes on along the minus strand of NW_027555958.1, from coordinate 477,242,719 downwards.
CAGAAAGAAGGATGGACTGGGAGAAGTGGGAAGGAAGAGGAAGAGTAGGGAAGAGTATCTCACATGGTCTATTGTTGTCCTTCATATTCTTAAGAGGACCAGGATGGTATCACTATGTTGGGGTGAAGGTACAGAATGACCGACTCTGGCTGATCAGATCAATACAAGTTTGGAATGCTCTACCACAAATAGTCCATGTACACATTTGGAGTGGAGATGTCTCTGAATTTGCTCATCTCATATTTCTTTTGAGCTAATTCTGCTTTGCTCAGAACACAATGCCCTCTTTGATGTGGGTATGCCACACTGAGCAGTCTTGTGCAAGTGACTCCCATGCCTCAAATCATTTACACAGTTCTCCAAAGAGACCTTGAGAGTGTCCTTGTATGGCTTCTTCTGACCTCTGTATGAGCTCTCTGTAAAATTGTCATTTAGGCAAACATACATTTGGCATTCAAACAACCTGGCCAGCCCATCAGAGTTGAGCTCTCTGCAGTAGATTTTGATACTTGGCAGTAAGAGCCTAAGAAAGGACATCAGTGTCTGGTACCTTATCCTGCCAGGTGATCTTTAGAATCTTCCTGAGATAATTCAAGTGGAAGAGATTCCATTCCCTGGCATGGCACTGGTAGACTGTCAAGGTTTCACAGACATACAGCAATGAAGTCAGCATGGTGTCTCTGTAGGCCTTCAGTTTGGTAGTCAGTCTAATACCTCTTCTCTCTACACTTTCCTTTGGAGCCTCCCAAACACTTAGCTCTAGCAATGCATGCGTCAACCTCTTGTGGACATTTCTGGAAAATATTGCCAAGGTAAGTGAATGTATCCACAGCAATAAAATTTCTCCATTTGCTATAATTAGTAGTTCTACACATGGATGGTATGGTTCTGGCTGGTAGAGAACCTGTTTTCTTGGTGCTTATTCTCAGGCCAAAATTAGCACAAGTGTCAGAGAATCAGTCCATATCCTGTGGCATCTTAGCCTCAGGGGCTCCATTGAGGACAGAATCATCTGTGAACAAAAAAAAAAATCATGCACCAACTCTCCCTCCACTTTAGTCTTGGCTCATAGCCTTTTCAGGTTAAATAATTTACCATCTGTTCTTGATGCCATTTTCGTCCTTGTCGAAGGCTTCCAATAACATTGCTGAAAACATCATACTAAAAAGCATGGGAGCAAGCATACAACCCTGCTCACTCCATTGGTGACTGGGAAAGCACAAGAGCATTGTCCATTATCCAGAACCTGGGCAAGCATGCTGTCACGAAACTGATGTACAATTCTGATGAACTTTTCCAGGCGATTAAATTTTGCCAGGATTTCCTCAAGCCCTCACAACTGATAGTATCAAAGGTCTTGGTCCAATCTACAAATGGTGTGTATAGACCTATGTTCTGCTCCTGGCATTTCTCCTGCAGTTATTAGGCAGCAAACACCATATCAAACATTCCTTGGCCCTTTCTGAAGCCACACTGGCTCTCAGGTAGATGACCATCTTTCAGCCTATTAAGGAGGACTCTGATAGGCATCTTGCTCACAATGACTAAGAGAGACACCTTCCTGTGATTGTCATAGATCAAATTATTTCCTTTTCCTTAATGGAGATGGACAATGGAGGCATATTTGAAGTCCTGGGGCAATAACCTCCTCTTGCCATATAACCCAGAAGATTTTGGGCAGCTTTTGTATGAGCAGGATCCTTTGCCTTGTAAATTTCTTCAGGAATAGAATTAGCACCAGGTGCTTTGCCACATGAGAAGAGTCGAATTGTATTAAAAAAGTTCTTCTGCAGTTAGAAGTTCGGCCAGACAGAGATTGACTTCAACCTCAGGTATATGGTCTATGGTTTCAGCATTGATTGATGATGGTCTATTGAGAATACTATGGAAGTATTGTCCGATCTCTCCAGGATCATATCCTTATCACTAATCAATGTGGCTCCATTAGTAGTTGAGATTCATCATGGGTCTTTGGCCCATAAATAGCCTTCAAGACATCATAAAAAATGCTCTGGATTGTTACTATCAGCATAAAATTGAATTTCATCTGCCTTCTTGCTGAGCCAAGAATCCTGTATCTCTCTAAGCTTTGCTTGCAGTTTACTTTTGGCTGAGTTAAATGCTTCCTTCTTAGAGATGGATGAATTATCCTGCTGGTAAATCCTATGGAGCTCTCATTTTTCATTTAGTAGCTTTTGAATTTCTCCATAATTTTCTTCAAACTAATCTTGATATTTGCAATTGTTCTGGCCCCAAATAAGTAAATGTAGTGCTGTACAGCAAATCTCTGAAAGCTCCTGCTTCTCTTCTGCTCCACTATTGCCAACCACGTGTTGGCTCACCTTTCCCTCCAAGTTAGTTACAAACTGCTGACACTTGGAGAAGCACTGCAATCTGCTGACACTAAGTTTTCTGGTAGCCATCTTGCTTCGGGGCCACCACTTTTGTTGAATGTGAATGTCTAGCTTGGAGAGGATAAGTTTATGATCAGTTCAGTACTCCACCCCATACATCTCCTTTGTTACTCTCATATCCTGTCTGTCTCTTCTTACAATGATGCGATCTATTCAATGTCAATATTTGCCTCAAGGGTACATCCTTGAAGGTTTATTGTATTTAGGTAAGCAGAAGACAGTGTTGGTAATGAGAAGGTCATGAGATGCAAAAGTCTTTAATAGTAAGTGACTTTTGCTTTTGCTTTCTCCAATTCTATTCTTCCCAAAGACTCCCTGACATGTCTGGTAATCTGTGCCTCCTCTAGCATTAAAGTCACCCACAACTTCAAGCTTGTTTTCTTTCAGCATGTTGATGATAAGGGTCTCCAGATCTTCATAATTTTTTTCTTTAAAAAAAAATTTATTTTTACTTTTCAACATTCACTTCCATAAGCTTATGAGTTTTAAATTTTCTCCTCCTCCCTTCCCACCTCCCTCCCCAAGACAGTGTACAATCTGATATAGGCTCTACATATACCTTCCTATTAAATATATTTTCACATTAGTCATGTCGTAAAGAAGAATTAGAACCAATAGGAGGAATCATAAGAAAGAGGAAACAAAACAGAAGAAAAAAAGAGCAAATAGTACGCTTTGACCTACATTCAAACTTCATAGTTCTTTCTCTGGATGTGGATAGCGTTTTCCATCATGAGACTTTTGGAGATGTCTTAGATCCTTGCATTGCTGAGAAGACCTAAGTCTATCAAAGTTAGTCATTGTACAACATAGCTGTTACTGTGTACAATGTTCTCCTGGTTCTGCTCACTTCACTCAGCAGCAGTCCATACAAATCTTTCCAGGTCTTTTTCTGAAGTCCACTTGCTTATCATTCTTTATAGCACAGTAGTATTCCATTACATTCATATACCACAACTTGTTCAGCCATTCCCCAATGGATGGGCATCCCATCAATTTCCAATTCTTTGCTACCACAGACAGAGCTGCTATAAATATTTTTGTACACATGGGTCCTTTTCCCATTTTTATGATCTCTTTGGGATACAACCCTAGAAGTGCTATTGCTGGGTCAAAGAGTATGCACATTTTTATGGCCCTTTGCACATATTTCCAAATTGCTCTCCAGAATGGTTGGATCATTTCACAACTCCACCAATTTTCCCACATCTTCTCAAACATGTATCATTTTCCTGTTTTGTCATGTTGGCTAATCTGATAGGTGTGATGTGGTACCTCAGAGTTGTTTTGATTTGCATTTCTATAATCAATAGTGATTTAGGACATTTTTTAATATGACTATAGATGGCTTTAATTTCTTCATATGAGAACTACCTGTTCATATCTTTTAGCCATTTATAAATTGGGGAATGACTTGTATTATTATAACATACTTTTTTTTTCTTTGACCTCATCAGGATTCATTATGGTGGGAGCATACACATTGATGATGGTGGCATGGCACTTTCCTGCAAGTGGCAATTACACTGTCATGAGTCTGTCATTCACTCATTTTGGGAGGCATACAAGTTTATTGACTAGTTGAGTTTTGATTGTGAACCATATGCCAACTTCACAATGTTCCCCATTATTGAAGCCACTCCAAAAAAAAAAAATGTGTATCCAGTTCTGACTTCAGTAAGTTGGCCTTCATTTGCCAGCCTTGTTTCACTCAGGGCTGTTATTTGGATGCAATATCTGCTGGGTTCTCTCATAATAAGAGCCAATTGTCTTTCAGGTTTACTGGATTTTTAATTATCTGTAAGTGTGCACACCTTCCATGGACCAATAGTGAAGGGAATCATCTTTACAAAAGGTTTTGTATTGTTTGTTTCTGTTTTCATCACAAGTTAGGATCCTCACCTGCAGCCTAGGGTTAGATTAGATGCAGCAGACAATTTTAGGATACTTTTTCTAGCCCCTTCCTCATGCTAGGAGATGAGCAGTGCAATCCTTTAAAAAAAGACTGCCCAAATGCCCAGGGGACTTCCAAATCCCATTGCTGCTTTAGACTGGTGAGAAGATGATGGCCTGAGCTGCCTATATGCAGGGTTGTGGCTATAGCTCCCACTGTATCCACCCCTACTGCTCCATCATTTGCCCATTGCACAGAACTTTGAGATAGGTAAAAATAGTAAAATGGTATGGCTGAGGTCTTTTGACTCACATAAATTCTATTTAAGTGAAGCAGCATTGTGCAAAGTCACCTGTCTCGCTCTCTCTTCCAGAGTCATTAGAGTCCATTGGCAAGACAACAGCCAAGACAACTGGTGATGGTGTGGGATGCATTGGATGACCTTCAGTGTCTAACCAAGCTCTAAAATATTTTACAGCACCTGCTTGAACACATTGTTCACATCCATCTGTTCCACCAGGGGAAGTTTTCACATGTTTAGGGAAGATACCCCCTTAACTCACCAGCAGGTTTGAGGCTCATTGGTTACCCTCAACCAAGTTTAGCTTATTTACCAAGACAGTTTACTGGGATGTGTCTGCTGGTCATGCTATAGCTTTTTGGAGCCACAGATGAGAGTTGGGTGGCAAGAGGGCATCAAAGGTGGAATGCAGCCCTGAAAAGGTCTCAGCATTCCTCACAAAAGAGCTACTAGTCTTCCCTGAACAACACCCCCCCCCACTATTTCATGTCAAAGAGATGTGAAAGAGGAAGAACTTTTACAATGAAGGAGAATATATGGGGGGTGGGGGTTGTGACGGACAATACTTAAAACTTAGTCTCATCAGAATGGGTTCAAAGAGGGAATAACATACACACTCAGTTGGGTATAAAAATCTAACTTACCCTACAGGGAAGTAGGAGGGGAAGGACTAATAGAAGGGAGGGAAGATTAAGGGAGGTAGTTGTCAGAGGCAAAACATATTTTTGAGGAGGAACAGGGAAAAACTAGAGAAAGGATAAATATAAAAAATAGGATGGAGGGACTACACAATTAATAATCACAACTGTGAATGTGAATGGGATGAACTCACCCATAAAATGGCAGAATGCATTAAAAAACAGAATCCAATAATATGTTGTTTGCAAGAAATAGACAAAACAGAGGGATAGAGAGTAAAAATAAGGGGCTAGAGTGGGATCCATTATGCTTCAGCTGAGGTTAAAAAAAAGGCAGGGGTAGCAATTAAGATCTCAGATAAAGCAAAACCAAAAAAAAAAATTGACCTAATTAAAAGTGCTAAGCTGAAAAACTATATTTTGCTAAAAGGTACCATAGACAATGAAGTAATATCAATACTAAATACATATGTGCCAAATGGCATAACATCCAGATTCTCACAGGAAAAGTCAAATGTGTTATAGGAGAAAATAGTAAAACTGTGCTTATGAGGGACCTCAACTTTCTACTCTCAGAACTAGATAAATCTACCCATAAATTAAACAAGAAAGAAGTTGAGTAAAATGAATAGAATTTTAGAAAAGTTAGATGATGGACCTCTAGAAAAAATGGAATGGGAATAGAATGGAGTTTACCTTTTTCTCAGCTGTACCTAATACCTTCACAAAAATTGATCACGTATTAGGTCATAATAACCTCACAATCAAATGCAGAAAAGCAGAAATATTAAATACATTCTTTTTAGACCCTCATGCAATAAAATTATGCTCAGTTGAGGGTCTATGCGAACATAGATAAAAATTAATTCAAAGCTAAACAATCTAATCCTAAAGAGTGGGTGTAACTAATACATTGTTGGTGGGGTTGTGGAATGATCCAACCATTTTGGACAACAATTTCGAACTATGGCCAAAGGGCTACAAAAATTGATCCAGCAATAGCACTCCTAGGGCTATATCCCAAAGAGATCAAACAAATGGAAAAGACCCAATGTACAAAATATTCATAGCAGCTTTTGTGGTGGCAAAGAATTGGAAATTGAGAGATGCCCATCATTGGGGAATAGCTGAGCAATGTGGTATATGAATGTAATGGAATACTATTGTGCTACAAGAAATGATGAACAGGCTGACTTCAGAAAAACATGGAAAGACTTATATGGTCTGATCCTGAGTGAAGTGGGAAGAACCAAGAGGACTTTGCACAGAGTAACAGCCACATTATGCAATGACTAATATGTTAAACTGAACCCTTCTCAGCATTACAGGATCTCACATCTCCAGAGGCCTCGGGATGGAAATTACTGTCCACATCCAAAGAAAGAACTATGGAAGTTGAATCGCTATCACTTGTTTTTACCTTCTGTTGAGTTTTGTTTCATCTTTCTGATGGTTCCTCATATTGGTTTTAATTTTTACTTAAACTTCACTAATGTGAAAATGTTTAATGGTAGCAAATGTAAGCCTATGTCAGATTGTGACTGTCTTGGAGGGTGGGGGGAGGAAGGGGGAGAAAAATTTTCAACCCAAAAGCATATGAAAATGATTATTGATAAATCAAAATAAATTAATAAAATTTTTTAAAAAAGAGTGGGTCTAAGAACAAATAAAAAAAATAATTTCATTAAAAAGTGATAACAATGAGAAAGCACCAAAATTTAAGGGATACATTTGAAGCAATTTGTAAGGGAAATTCTTTTTAATCTCTAAATGCTTGTATCAATAAAATAGAAAAAGAGCAAAAAAAGAACAAATTAAAAATCCTCAAGTAAACATTAAATAGGAAATCCTGAAAATCAAAGAGAGATTAATAAAATTGAAAGAAAAACATTGAACTAATAAATAAAACTAAGAATTGTATTTTATGAGAAAAAACAATAAAATGGATAAATCATTGGTTAATTTGATTTTTTTTAAAAAAGAAAGAAAACTGTGAGAGATGAGTATCTCTTATATTTAATAACTTATTATTGTGTCAGGACCAAGGTTTCCCCCCTTTTCTATTTCTTCATCCTGAAGTCAACCAGTGTGGGAAATCTCTATTAAAGATTTCCTGAGGCCAAGATCTAATCACACAGTAAAATAAATTCTAAGTATGGGCTAATGAGTATATCCCTGTTTGTTATGTTGTTCAGACAGGTCTGGGGAAAGGTTGATTCTCCTTATTATCAAGACATGTTTTATGGAAATTGATGTCTCTTTGACCAAGATGTGAGTGACCTAAGTCACGTACCCGAAGATATCTACCTCCTATTTGATTAGCCAATTAGAAGTGATTAGGCATCCCTCAGGAACACCTCATCTTTGAAGGGCATATAAACTGTGAACCCACCACCATTGGGGGGGGTCTTTAGTTTAAGAGAGATGGCCAAATGACCATCCTATTATTAATAACCTGCTGGCCTTATTAATAAATTGATTAAATTACTAAGAAACTATGTTTCTCAAACTTTTTAATTGTCACAAAACCTAATTACCAGTATCAAAAATGAAAAAAAGTTAATTCACCATCATTGAAGAAAAAGAAAGCAATTATTATTTTGCCCACTTATATACCAATAAATCTAATAATCTAAATGAAATGGATGAATATTTACAAAAAATACGAATTGCCAAGATTAACAGAAGAAAGAGAATACTTAAATAACCATATCTCAGAAAAAGAAATTAAACAAACCATAAATGAGTTCCCTAAGAAAAAAATCCCCAGGACTTGATGAATTCACAAGTGAATTCTACAAACATTTAAAGAACAATTAATTCCAGTACTATATAAACTATTTGGAAAAATAGTCAAGAAAGAAGTCCTACCAAACTTCTTTTATAACACAACTATGATGCTGATACCAAAACCAGGAAGAGCAAAAACAAATAAGGAAAACCAATAAACCAATTTCCCTAATGAATATTGATGCAAAAATTTAAATAAAATACTAGCAAGGAGATTACATTAATATGTCACAAAAATCATACACTATGACCAAGTAAGAGGTATACCAGGAATGCAGGGCTGGTTCAATATTACAAAAATTATCAGCATAATTAACCATATTGATAACAAACCCAACAGAAATCATATGATTATTTTAATAAAATCAGAAAAAAACCTTTTGACAATATATAACAATCATCCCTACTTGAAATCCCCCAAAAGCATAAGAATTAATGGAGCTTTCTTTAAAATGATAAGTAGTATCTATCTAAAATCATCAGCAAGCATTTTCTGTTGTGAGAATAAACTAGAAGTCTTCCCACTAAGATCAGGAGTGAAGTTAGGATGCCCATTATTACCACTATTATTCAATATTGTACTAGAAATGTTAACTATAGCAATAAAAGAAGAAAAAAATTGAAGGAATCATAATAGTCAATGAGGAAACAAAACTCCCTTTGCAGATGATAATGATGATATGCTTATGGAACTGACTAAAAAACTAGTTGAAATAAGAACTTTAGAAAAGTTGCAGGTCATAAAATAAATCCACATAAATCATCAACATTTCTATATATTATCAACAATATCCAGCAAGAAGAGCTAGAGAAATTTCATTTGAAATAGTTTCAGACAACATAAAATACTTGAAGCTCTACCTGCCAAGAGAAACCTAGGTATTATATGAGCATAATTACAAAACATTTTTTTCACACAAATAAAGTCAGATCTAAAATTAATTGCTCATAGGTAGACTAAGCCAATATAATAAACATGACAATTCTACCTAAATTAATTATGCAGGGCCATATCAATCAAATTTACTAAATAATTATCTTATAAAACTTGAAATAAACTTCATGTGGAAGAATAAGAGGTGAAGAATACCAAGGAAATGAATAAAAAACAATATGAAGGAAGGTGACTTAGCAGTACCAGATATCAAACTGTATTACAAAACAATAATCATCAAAACAATCTGGTGCTGGCTGAGAAAAAGAGTGGTGGACCAGTGGAATAGATTAGGTACACAATAAGCAGTGGGAAATGACTATACTAATCAAGTGTTTGACAAATCCAAAGATTCAAAATTTGGGGACAAGAAATCACTATTTGATGAAAATTGCTGGCAATACAGGAAAGCAGTTAGGCATAAAATGGGTATAGACTGGCATCTCACACTGTATACCAAGATAAGGTCAAAATGGGCACATCATTTAGACAAAAAAATAAAGATAATATAAGGAAATTAGGGGAGCATGGAAATTTTTACCCATCAAATCAATGGATAATGGAAGAATTTATGATCAAACAAGAGATAGAGAAGACCATGGGATGTAAAGTGGATAACTTTGATTACAACCAATTAAAAAGGGTTTGCATAAACAAAACTAATGCAGCCAAGGAAAGCAGGAAACTGGGAAAAATTTAACAGTAAATTTATCTGATAAAGGTTTCATTTCTCATATATATAGAGAACAAAGTCAAATTTGTAAGAATTAAAGTCATTCCTCAACTGATAAATGGTCAAAAGATAAGAGCAGACATTTTTTCAGAAGACGAAATCAAAACTATTTATACTCACATAAAAATGCTCTAAGTCAATATTGATTACAGAAGTGCAAATTAAAACAACTCTAAGGTACCACATCATACTTATCAGATTGGCTAATATGACAGAAAAGGAAAGTGGCAAATGTTGGAGAGGATGAGGTGAAAATAGGGACCCTAATACATTGTTGGTGGAGCTTTTAACTGATCCAACCATTTTGGAGAGCAATTTGGAATTATGCTCAAATGGCTGTACAAATTATTTAACGTCCTTATTATGGAGTTGTGAACTGGTCCAACCATTGCAATATAATTTGGAACTATATTCAAAAGCTATTAAACTGTGCATACCTTTTGACCCAGGAATACTGCTGGTAGGTCTGTACTTCAAAGAGAATAAAGAGGAAAAAGACCAAGATGTACGAAAATATTTATGACAGCTCTTTTTGTAGTGAAAAAGAATTGGAAATTAAGCAGATACTCATCAGTTGGGGTATGGTTGAACAACTTATGGTATATGAATGTGATGAAATACCATAGTTGCTGTAAAAGATGATGAAGAGAGTTTTTTTTTTTTTTAAATCTGGGAAGGCTTATGTGAACTGATGCAAAGTGAAATGAGCAGAAATAGGAAAACAGTTTATAGGATAATAATAATAACAATATGGTAATGACAACTTTTAAAGATTTAGAAACTCTCATCAACTCAATTACAAATCATAGTTCCAGAGAATTCATGATGAAACATACTATCTACTTTGAGAGAGAGAGAGAGGTGAGGAACTCAGTGTGCAAATTGAGGCATCTCCTGACCTTTCCTGTTTCCTTTCTAATTTTGGACATGGCTAAAGCAGGAATTTGTTTTCTATGACTATACATAAATATTTATAATGGGTTTGTTTTTCTTGTCTTCTCAATTGTTGGGGTAAGGAGAGAGAGAGAATTTGGAATTGAAAATAAAATAAACTTGAATTTTTAAAAAAGAATTAAATACAAAATATATGGAAAGTATATGGGTGGGGGAGTGAGGATGGGTGGGCCTAGCAGCTAGTAGGACCAGAAAAGGCATCCTCTAGGAGGTGGAACATGAAGATGAGCAGGGCATTTGTTCCATGCATTGAGGCCATTGCAGCTAGAATGGCTCAGATTCTAGAAGGTATAACTATTAAGCACAATGGAAATTTCTTGAAGTTGATTATGTATTTTTCACTGATCATTTGTGGTAAGTGCATTTTGTGAGGAGCTTATTTACTCTAGAGTAAGAAGGATTGGTCCATGGGTTACTGGTGATCAGGCTGCAGTGGTGGGCCAAGCACACCAGCTCCTACTCGAACCTCAGGTGCCCTGTGGCATTTCTCAGGATCAGGCTGAGGAAGTTAGGTCCTTGTGGCTGTGAATCAGAAACACCTTTACTGCATCTTTTATTTTTATAGGGATACATTGTTGGCAGGTAAGTTTTCTGAGACTGAGCAGTGGGTGTTTTCACTGGCTACTTCCCAGATGTCTTTCATCCTCATGTTAGTATTTCTCTCCCTTTCAGTGGGCTATTCCTTGCAATGATCAGTAGCTTGCTCTTCCTGTGGTTCTTGAAATACACTGCCGGCACAATCTTGTGGGTCTTTGTGTTTGGTGTGGTCATCGTTACGTCGTATGGTAGGTATCTATCCACTCTTACAACAAGTCTCAGAACCAGAGCTTTTGAGGATCTGGAGCTGGGGATAGATTTCAGGGGGTCCCTGGATAGATCTGGGGGTCCTGGGGTAGCAACATTTTAATTTTTACTAACCTTTGGCTCCCCTTGTCGTCCCTTGCACTTTATTTTATGCACTTCTCAACATTATTATGAGAAGGGCTCCAGAGGCTTCACCCAATGGCCGAAGAGGGTCCAGGACATGAAAAAGTTCAGAACTCCTGCTCTAAACATTGTCTTTTCCCTTTATTTGCTGCCACCACTGAGCACAGAGTAATACTGGTGGTGGCATGAATGATTATGCTTCATAAGGAAAGAATAGCGAAAAGGGGGTTGGCAGCTAAAAGAAACTTAGCTCATTTTGTTTACAGCTTCTTCAGTTGTGATCCAGGAGGGGTTTCTAACTTAAAAAATACCAAAATTCTCAAATATTTCCTAAGCTACTTAGTAGAGAGTTTGGAGCTTCCCCATAGCCAACTGAAATCAGAGTATCACAATCAAGAAATCAATTAACAAGCATTTTGGAAAAGCATTTCCCATGGTCCAGGCCCTGAGGTAGTAGGTGCATGTATTGACTGACTGACTGACTGACTACTAAGTCCTGGGGTTGCAAAGACAAAAAGAAATGATTCCTGTCATCAAGGACTTTATATCCTCATCAGGAAGAGAACATGTGCATAAAAATGTATATATCAAAAAAGGCCATGTAATTTTCATAGGAGAGGAGAGAGCAATTATTAAACACCTATTATGTACAAGGCCTTCTGTCCTGAGATCCAAGGTTTCTCCCTGAGCCCCCATTCCTACAATTGAATGTGTCTTAAAATAATGATTGGTGGCAGCTTTTCATAGTGGCCCCTGCTATGCTGTTTGCTTACAGTGCCAGATTGGCATGTTTCAATTCAACCCAGCTGTTCTGTTTTTCCACTTCTGTCCTCCCACCTGGAAAACAGTTCCCACTAGTCTACACTTCAGGATTTTAAAACTCACATCTGCTAATGAACCAGAAATCAAAATCACTTGTTCACTAGAAAAACTAGACCTTTGTGGAACACTGTTGACTTTCTCTCTAATTTGTGGTAAGCCATGCAGAAAGTCAAAAGCCCCAAATTTGGGGGTGAAGATGTATTTTTTCAACATTTCTGTTATAAAGTTGCAAAGTGTGAGGTATTCTTCCTGCCTCCCTCTCTCCTCACCCCCGTGCGTTGTTCATAGTTGGACCGTGATGAAGCAGTGAAGGAGTGTCCTGAAAAAATATCCATTGGGTAGAAATATCTAGTACCATTATGGAGCAGTGATGAGGGACAGGAGTATCCTGAAAATATGTCCAATAGGTAGAAATATCTAATGGAAATGTCGTAAAACACTTGGCCTGTTAGTGTCAAATAAAGTATATAATGTAGAAATAAAAATTTGGCCCACGCAGGAATACATCTGGCAGAACACTTTAATGAGAATAGCATTGCCCTCTCTGTTGTTCCAGAAAGCTCTTGGTTTATTGGCTCTCATTATTTTTTAAAGGAATATGGATCTGTTATCGTGAGTATGATCGTCTTCAGTCGAAACCCGGAACCGGAGACACTTTCTATGAGGTTGGCCTTCATTCTGATGTGGGAGTTTACTTGCAATTGCGGCAAACCTGGTTAACATTTAGTAAGTGACTTTTCAAATCTTTGTTAAAGATCCAATGAGTCATGCATCAAGGTGTGCTGCAAGCTGCCCGGGTTATAGGACCAGAAAACGCCCTTAGCAAGGACACTTGACGAGGATAACACATAATGTCAGCAGCCAGTGTGTCCCTGACGTCCCTGAGGCATCTTTGTCAAAGTTCTCAGGATCCTGTCAGTCAGAGGTCACAAGACCCTGAGAATGTCAACCTTGTTGGAATTTAGCTTCTTCACTTATAAAATGAGGACCCTGAACTCAATTTGCTCTCTAGGTCCTTCCAGCTTTCACATTATATGATCTCATGGTTATAAAATTTTCTCCCTCTGCTTTCATCCTCTCTTCTTTTCTCTCCCCTCTCCTCATCTAGTCTCACCCATCCCCCTTCCTCCTTGCTCAAGTTGGGTTTTCATCTATGTAGGGTGCACCAACCACATAAAGAACTTACCCTGTTAACTCAGATCAGCACTTCCTTTGCAACCTGCAGCCTTAAGACAGAGGTTCTTAACCTTGGGGTCTTTGAATATAGATCCTATGTGTACGAAGCATGTATGCATATATACGTACATATACATATATACATGCATACACATATAACACATATAAACTATACAGAGGGAGACTATATTTCAAAATAATTGACTTCCTTTTGAATCCTACATTTTTTTTGTGCATTTAAAAACATTCTGAGAAGGGGTCCATAGGCTTAACTAAACTGTCAAAGGGTTCTATGAAACAAAACAGATAGATAACCTCCATCTTAAGAATTTTCTAGGACATTGAGAGACAGTGAATTGTCCAAGGTCATACAGCTGGTATGGGTTAGAATCAGGACTTGAACCCAGGTTTTTCTTTCCTTTTTTGTGAGGCAATTGGGGGTAAGTGACTTGCCCAGAGTCACACAGCTAGTGAGTGTTATGTGTCTGAAGCCAAATTTGAACTCAGGTCCTCCTGACTCCGGGGTCAGTACACTATCCACTGTGCCACCTAGCTGCCCCTTCTTTCCTTTTTGATGCCAGCTTTCTATCTAGTACTCCATGATGTGCCTCTAGTTTTGAGTGTTAGCAGGATTAAACATGGTTACAATAATTTTCCTTCCCCCTCAAATGAAATGAAGTTAGCATAATAAGTGAAAGTCATTGAAGTGAAATTGATTTATAATGGAAGGCAATGCTATATTTTCAATGGCCACAGACAGACTTTGTAAGTGACTTTGAAAGGGTTTGGATATGAAAATCTCCTCATAATTCACCTGATATCCATGTAAGGAATTTTTGATGAATTGGGTGTCAAAATTCCTTACCTTGATGGGAAAAAAAAAGAATTAATTTAATTATTATTAATTATATATTAATTAACATAGCCCTTTTGTGACCAAATGTTATTTCAAATTTTTCATTATCAAGTTCAGAAGTAATATGTAACCAAAGTTAATTTTGCATATTCTAATGTTTATTAAAATTAAAGAACTGGATAAAAATACTTTTTACAAAGTTAAATGGAAGATAGCAGAGTAAAGACAGGGACTGCCTGAGCTCTTCAAAATTCCCCTCCAAACAACTTTAAAACATTGCCTCAAAATGAATTCTGGAGCAGCAGAACTAACAAAAGAACAGGCTGAAACAATTTTTCCAGCCCAAGACAATGTATAAGGTTGGTGGGAAAGGTCTGTCTCAGCGGAGTGAGAGTGGAGCTCAATCCACTGCAGGCTGTGCCCCAGAAAGCCAGCAGCAGGACTTCAAGGGGATGGACTTGGCAGCAGCAGCTTGATTGGAAGGAGATTATAGGAAAGCCTTTGCTGGCACTGGCTGCAGGAATCTGTTGCATTGCCCATCCTCCGTTCCAGGTCATAGACTCAGGGTGAAGAGAAGCACTAATGGGAGTGAGAAACCTGGTCACTGTTCCAGGGTAGGAAAGAATGCTTGTGGTCACTCACCAAGCAGAGCACAAGCCAGGAGAGCGCTGACCACCCCTCTGCTGAGATCATGCCCCCTTGGAAGAATTGAAAACTTACAGACCCCCGGACTAGTTCTGAAAGCAGCAGCATGAAAAACGCGAAGTTTGGGGCAGTGCCCCCTTTACCCCAGAAGCAGAGCCCAAGTTTAGCATCAAAGTCAAGGTCAAGAAATAATCTGGAAAAATAAGCAACCAGCAACAACAACAAAATAACCTGACCATAGAAAGACATTATGATGCCTGGTGAAATTCCAACACAAACTCAGAAGAAGCCATCAAAGTCAAAACAGCTACACACAAGTCTCAAAGAAAAGCATGAGTTAGTCTCAGTCCCCCTTCCCCTGCCCCCCCCAACAATTCCTGGAAGAGCTCAAAAAGGTTTTAAAACTCAAATAAGAGAGGTAGAGGAAAAATTGAAAAAAAGCGAGAATGAAGCAAGAAAATTATGAAAAGATAGCCAACATCTTGGTAAAAAAATAATAAAAGGTATAAAATACAGAAGAAAATAATACCTTAAAAACAGAATAAACCAAATGGTAAAAAGAAGTGCAAAAATCTACCGAAGAGAAGAACTTCTTTAAAAGCAGAATTGGCCAAATGGAAAAGAAGGTACAAAAGCTCACTGAAGAAAATAATTCCTTAAAAATTAGAATTGGGCAAGAGGAAGCTAACGAATCCGTGAGACATAAGAAACAATCAAACAGTTTCAAAAAAATAAAAAAAGAGAAGAAAATGTGGAAAAACTTCATTGGAAAACAACTGACCTGAGGGACAGGTAGACGGCACAGTGGATACAGAACTGGTCCTGAAGTCAGGAGGATCAGTCCAGTCCAGCCTCAGACACTTACTATTTGTGCAACCTTGGACATGTCACTTAACTGGTTACCTCCGAAAGAGAGAAAAGAAAGAAAGAAAGAAAGAAAGAAAGAAAGAAAGAAAGAAAGAGAAAGAAAGAAAGAAAGAAAGAAAGAAAGAAGAAAGAAGAAAGAAAGAAAGAAAAGATCAGCTAACCTGGAAAACAGCTTGAGGAGAGATAATTTAAGAATTACTGACCTACCTGAAAGCCATGATAAAAACTTTTTCACAGACGTTGTGTTTCAAGAAATTATCAAGGAAAACTACCCCAATGTCCTAGAACCAGAGAGTAAAAGAGAAATGGAGAGAATTCATCCATCAGCACTTGAAAGAGATCTCAAAATGAAAACTCCCAGGAATATTATGGTCAAATTCCAGAGCTCCCAGGTACGAAGAAAATATTGCAAGCAGCTAGAAAGAAACAATTCAAATGTCATGGAGCCACTGTTAGGATAACACAAGATTTAGCAGCTTCTACATTAACAGACTGGAGGGCTTGGAATATGATATTCTGGAGGACAAAGGAGCTAAGATTAAAACCAAGAATCACACACCCAGAAAAACAATAACACTTCCGTGAGAACAAATAAACATTTAATGAAACAGAGGACTTTCAAGCATTCCTGATGAAAAGATAAGAGATGAATAGAAATTCTATTTTCAAATACAAGACTCAAGAGATTCAGAAAAGGTAAACAGGAAAGAGAAACCATAAGGAATTCAATAAGGAAGAGGATACTTGTAACTTCTAAGAACTTTATTGTTATTTGAATGGTTAGAAAGACTACATATATATGTATGTATAAACATACATATACACATACACATACATACATGTACAATATTTGTATATATATAAATATATATGTATGCATATACACACTCCCCCCACCCCACACATGGCATGAGTGTGAATTGACCATAATGGGATAATATCTAAAAAAAAAAAATTAAGGGGTGAGAAAGAAAGATACACTGGGAGAGGTGAGAAGGGAGAGGTAGAATGGGATAAATTATTTTAAATAAAAGAGCCATGAAAGAGCTCTCAAAGTGGAAGGGAAAATGGAGTGTAAAGGATGATGCTTGAATCTTATTCTTGTCAGAATTGGCTCAAAGAAGTAATAACATATACCTTTAGTTGGGTATATAATCTATCTTACCCTACAGCAAATTAGGAGGGGAAGGGGATAAAGGGGAGGTGTGGATAAAAAGGAGGGCAGTTGGAGAGAAGCTGTGATCAGAAGCAAAATTCTTTTGAGGAGGGCCAAGTGAAAGGAGAGGTGAAAGTGGGGAGAAGAGAGAGGATAAACAGAGGAAATAGGATGGAGGAAATACACAGTAATAATAACTGCAAAAATATTTTTAGAGCAAGTTTATCTGATAAAGGCCTCATTTTTCAAATACATGGAGAACTTGGTCAAACTTAAAAAAATACAAGTCATTGTCCAATTGATAAATGGTCAAAATATATGAACAGGCAGTTTTCAGAAGAAGAAATCAAAGTTATAGTCATATAAAAAATGCTCTAAATCACTGTTAGTTAGAGAAATGCAAATTAAAACAGCTCTGAGACACCGTCTCATACCTATCAGATTGATTAATATGACCAAAAAGAAAAATATTGGATGTTGGAGTGATGCAGGAAAACTGGGACACTAAGACACTGTTAGTGGAGTTGTGGACTGATCTAACTGTTCTGGAAAGCAATTTGGAACTATGCCCAAAGTGCTATAAAACCATGCATACCGCTTTGACCCATCAATACTACTACTAGGTCTGTATCCCAAAAAAGATGAAAATTAAGGAAAAGGTCTATAGGCACAAAAATCTCTATGGTTGCTCTTTTACTTGTGGCAAAGAATTGAAAATTGAGAGGACGCCCATCAATTGGGGAATGGCTGAACAAGTATATAACTGTGATGGAATACTAGTGTATTATAAGAAATAATAAACGAGATACTTTTGGAAAAACCTGATAAAACTTATGTGAACTGATGCAAAATGAAATGAGCAGAACCAGGAGAACATTGTAAATACTTACAGCAATATTATATGATGGTCAACTATGAATTATTTAGCTATTCTCAGCAATACAATGATCCAAGACAATTTAAAAACATGTAATGAAAATGCTATCCATCTCCAGAAAAAGAATTAATAGAGTTTGAATGCAAATCAAAGCATGCTATTTTTTACTTTGTTTTTCTTTTTTTTCTTTTTGGTTGATGTTTTCATTTACAACATGACTAATATGGAAATATGTTTTGCATGACTACTCACAAGTAACGTCAAATTGCTTGTTTTCTCCAGGAGGGCAAAAGGGAAGGAAGGAGAGAGGAAATCTGGAACTTAACATTAAAAAATGAATGTTAAAATTTACATGTAATTGGAAAAAAACAAGATATTTTAAAAGTTAAATGGTCCATAGTGATAACATAAGACTGTAACATGTCAAATTATCCTTTTGGAAATATTTTGCACTCATCTCTTTTTTTAATTGTGCAATTCATGCATATGCTCAATTAAAGTTTCTTTAGAAGTAGGTTTGACAGTTTCATCGAACTCTGTGTGGTGTTAGAAAAGCTGCTGTTTCTTGCATCATCCTACTTTTTAAAAGGCAGTTAAAATCAAATGTTTTTCATTGAGATGAGATGGATGTGCCATCAGCAGGGCTAAGCACTCTCAGAGAAATGCTTTCATTACAAGCATTCTTGTTTCATCAAGTCTAGCCCAAATTATTTCATCAAGGAGAACTTCATTCACTCAATTTCAAAGACATTGCTATGGAACTGCACTCAATTGCAGAAAGATCTGGCAAACACATTTGTTTTTGTTGTTCTAGGCAACGGGGTTAAGTGACTTGCCCAAGGTCACACAGCTAGTAAGTGTTATGTGTCTGAGGATGGATTTGAACTCAGGTCCTCCTGAATCCAGGGCCAGTACTCTATCCACTGCACCACCTAGATGCCCCCGCAAATACATTTTTACATTAGGGGTTAGAATGGGGGCCTGTGGTTCCATTGATGTAGGAAATTCTAGGTGAGGAAGTGCACTCCACCAATGCAAATTGGTACCTTGTCTATAATGGAAAGTTTTAGATTTGCCTGAAACAATGAGAGATCCAGGGATTCACCTGGTCATTATGTGTCAGGGGCAGGACTTGAACCCAGGTCTTAATTACTTTGAAGCCAGCTCCCCGTACATTACAACATGTTGTCTCTCCTTTTGTCTGATAATAAGAAACTTCTCATAACACTTTTATATTATAACAAGAAAAATAGTACTCCATGACAAAGAAAACTGGAGGAAGAGTCGCGAGACCTGAGCTCTCATCCTATATTTACAAATGCCTGGCTCTGTGACCTTGCACCAGTCATAGATTATCTCTGGGCCTTAGTTTCCTTGGTTGCAAATGGAGAATGCTGAAATTAGATGATCTCAAAGTCTTCTAACTCTAAACCTCTGACTCATATTACAATTTAGAGAGAAAGGCTGGCTTTTATTGTTCAGTAGATGACTTACCTCACAGGGAATAGAAGTTTTAATGTTCAGTGGGCTACCTATCATTTATATCAAGCCAGAAGCTAAAGTGATTCTAACATATCTCATTTTCTTGAGCTAAATGATCAGCTTGTCTCAACATCAGCAAGTGGTGATTTCAGCCTAGCATTTGCTACTTTTTAATATGGCCATATGAAATTCTCTCATTTGATACTGGTTTCTGTGTTTTAAGGGAATGAATTCGCAAGAAGTTAAAATGTGTACTTAAGCAGAAGGAGACCATTGTACTGGAGTGGGATGATTAACTTCCAAAACCTTATTTCATATGCAGCATAACATTCCCACGTCTTTGAGATATTAACCAAAATGTGTCACATTATTAGGGAAAAAAGAGAGGAAATGGACAGAAGCAGGGGCCAACGTGGTTGGTAAAAGGCATTCTTCTTCCTTCCCTGTCCCTCCCCACTATTGGTGTAGTGGAACCGGGCACCCAGAAATGCCCAGGCCATCACGTCTGTGCTTTGAGATTTTGTAGTGATGTGACATTGAATGAGTTTCTGAGGTTCAGTTGCTTCATCTCTCAAATGGGGATGCTAATACTTTTATTCGTGGGCTTGTTGTGAGGATCAAACACTATAGAAATGGGAGGGATCATTTCCACTGACCGGTTTGCTTGCATATCTTCAGTCTCTTGAGTGATATTAGGTATGTGAAACACTTTGAATATAAAGTGATAAGTAAATGCCAGGTAGTCAAGTCCACACTTGCTTAGTAGGTGCTTCCTATGTGCCAGGCTTTGTGCTAAGTACTGGGAATAAGAAGGAAAAAAAAAGAACTCTGCTCTCCAGAAGCTCACAGCCTGCTCTTAATAGTAACCTTGTTCTTTTCAGTCAATAAATCAACACTTGATAAGTGCTTAAATGAGATAACGTGCAAGGTGTTTTGTAAACCTTAAAATGTCACATAAATAAGAATGATTAGTAAATGCTCTGTCAACAAATATGGTGTCTAAGTAGCCTGGTGCACTGGATTTGGAATCAGCAAGACCTGAATTTGAATTCTGTCCCAGATGTTTACTAGTCCCATCATCCTGGATAAGGCATATAAGTTCTCTCAGCCTCAGCTTCCTCATCTGTAAAATGGAAGTGGTAATAGAGTTATTGTAAGGACCAAGTGAGGTATATAACATATTTTGTAAACATTAAAAGAGCTACATAAATGTTAGCTGCTATTATTATGTGTGTTCTAGGCCAGGAACTCTACTAAATGCCAGGAATATGAAGCTACAACTCAAAAGTCCTTGCCCTCAAAGAGCTTATATTCAGCAGGGAGGGGCAACAATATGGACATGTTGGCATATACATGAAGTCCCTATGGCACATGGAATGGCATAGTGAATTAGAAGCTTGCTTTAGCCTTGGAAAGAACCAGAGGCAAGCTTGCCTCTGCCACAATGGCTATGTGACCCTGGGCAACTCACCTAACTTTTCTGAGTCCCAAGCAACTTTTGTAGACTGTAAGTTTCAGATGATTTGTTGATGTGCATTGATGAGGGGAGTTTCCATATTAAAGACATCACAGGCTTGGACCCCTCAGAAATGTTCCTCCAAATAATGTGATTATTTGCCTATGTCTGAAGTGAAGAATGGTCCTCCAGATCTCTGCACAGCCAACTAGCTGGCTGGCTACTGGCTAGAATTTCTTGGCATCTTTGAAAATACCCTCTTGAGCTGTGGTTTGTTTTTTTCAGAGAAGTGAAGCATTTGCTTGAACTGAGGCTCCATGGCAAGTAGGAGTCTGAAGCTGACCCTCTAGGGGATCAGCACAAGTCCTGCTGTTTGGGGGTCACAACCTCAAATGTGTGGTCTTTTCTAGTGATCATACTTTGCATCCTGGAAGTGTGCATTCTCCTTGCCATCTTGTTCCTGAGAAAGAGAATCCAAATTGCTGTTATGCTGCTGAAGGAAGGAAGCAGGTAAGCAGTTGGTCATAGGATACCAAATGAGAGTTATTGTCCTTAGGACAGACCATGATTTGGTTGGATGATCAGCCAGAGTCCAAGGAGACCCTTTGGGTGACAGGGCTTGGTTGAGAATTTATAGGAACATACCTGGTCAGAGGCTGATAGAATAATGTGATAACCAGCCGTATGTGGTTGTAGATAGAGTAAGCTTCAGTTAGAAAGACTTGAATCCAAGTCCTGCATTACAAATGTATGGGCTGGGTGACCCTGGGCAAGTCATCTAATCTCTTGCTGTCTCAGGAGACTCTGAGTAGCATACAAGTGCCTTTCTCCACTGTTAACTGGAATGACCAGGATATCATGAAATCACAGATATTCTTCAGAAAAAATAAATGGGGCCAAGCTAAGCTGCAAGAGAAGGGACCACAGAAGTTGTCTAGTCTAACTCCAATTCAGAATATACTTATTACTTGTGTCACACTAGTCAAGTCACTCCATCTGGGCCTCAGTTTCCTCATTTGTAGAAAAGTTAGATAAGAGAATTTTTAAGATCCCCTCCAACTTATAAATCTTTTGAACTACTTTGAAGATAAATCTGCAAAACCTATGAGAAGCCTAACGAGTCTTTTCTTAAATGGCTCTTATAATGAGGAAATCCCTTTATCACAATTCCATTTTCAGATAGCTCTGTCATTAAATTCCCATTATGAGCCCCCACCACTACCATGCCTCCCCTACCCCGGTACCTCCCTTAGGGACCAAAGAGAATAATATCTATTCTTCTTCCACATGACAGCCTATTAAATACTTATAGTTAGCAATCAGCCCCCCACTAATTGCTTCTCCAGGCTAACCATCCCCCAAACATTCCTCACCAACATAACATGAGTTCCTTCACTGTCCTAATTTAACTTTTCTGGAAAGACTCTAGCTTGTCAATGTTCTTTTAAAAAAACATAATGCTCTGGACATCGTCTGAACAGTCAAATATAATGGGACAATGTCCTACCTTTTCCTGGAATTATACATTGATTAATATAGTCCAATACCATTACCACACTAACCTTTTTGAATATGATATCACACTATTGACTCATAGTGCATTTATAATCCATTAACTGCTCTCTAGGTATAACTTCTTTATTCTTTATTTTCCAATTAAAGGCAGTAAGTTAATGCTATATGTGGGTATTATACAGACATATATCTATATACATTATTTATAGTATATATAGAATAATACAAATTAACATAGTGCATATGAATGTACTTCTACATAACAATTAGATTTTATCTTATCAATTTCAATTTAACCTGCTGGAATTTTTTTTGTATTCCAACTTCATCCAGTGTAGCAGTTATCCCTCTCAGATTCATATCATGCACATATTTAATAAGAAGTCTATGAATGTATATATCCGAATCAATTGATTAAAAAAAATGTTCACAAGAGTAGCACCAGTGTCAGCAGCCAAAGGGCAAAGCAGGTCACTGGCCGTGGTGCTGATAGAGCACGGTTCTCAGGTGTTGGGGCACCTAGAATCTTCAGGAAACAAATTAGCCATTGGGGCAGCTGTTATTTTGGAGGAACACTTGATCATGGACAAGTTTTATTTATTTTTTTGTTTCTTTTCTTTTTGAGACATTCAAGGTCCTTTCGTAGGCCTGATCCCGCTATGATAAACACAGGAGCTTTGATGTGCTCTGTTATAGACCTGGGCCAGTTCACTCCTCCTTAGACAACCTGGTGTCTCTTTGCCTTAACCACTCAGGGCTCATCATAGTAATGCCAAAGGGAGCAATGACACCTAGGCAGCATAGCCCACTATAGCTCAGAGCTCCTGAACTCAAGAGATCTGCTAGCCTTACCCTTACTAGTAGGTTCTACATTAAAAGACTTAGGTCTTGGGACATTGTATTTTGAAGAGCAACCAAGAATAACTTTCTCAGCAAAGCTGAATATAATCCTGAATGAAAAAAAAATGGACAAACTGAGAAAACAAAAATGGACAAACAAAAAAATTGGACAAACTGAAAGACTTTCAGATATTTGTTACAAAAAGACCAGAACTCAATGGAAAATTCCATATAGAAAATTTGCTATAGAATATTCACTAAAAGATCCAGAAGACATATAAGGAAAACATCAGAGACTAATTATAAGATACTCATTAAGGTAAAACTGTTTATTTCTTATATGTGAAATATTATCAGTATTCTTAAAACTGTCATCATTACTAGGATAATTCGAAAGAAAGGTTGGGGCTGAGTTGTACATGGTGGACTGAAATAAGAGGCATGTGCTGCTGCTATTCCTTACTGGTTATGACAACAGGTATGGTGTCATATATTCTGACAGTGAAGCAGTCAGAGAGGCCAGAATCAATGGACTGGGAGAAATAGCTTTTGACTAACTGCTTTCACTTAGAGCCACTGATGATCACTCAACTCCAGCCACGCTGGCCCTGTGTCTGTTCTCTGCCTGAAGCATGACTATACATCCACTTCTTGGCTTCTTGGTGTCCATCTCCAGTCATTAGGAATCTGCGCTGGGCATTGTTTTTTACCTTCGTTTACATGAATGTCTTTACTTCCGGTCTAGTCTCCCAAATGTAAAGTTTTAAAGGATTTCCTTGTTGGCAGCAGCGATGAGTTCAAGGGGTTGATGCCATGGTCTACTCTTCACTCCAGGACAGAGACTGCTGGCAGGGCTTCTAGCCATTTGCCAGCTTTATTAGTCTGTTGAGGATTGCCGCAGCAATTAGAAGCCAGCAAAAATTGAATTGTCAACAACGTTCCAAAAGGAAATCCCAACTCAACTATGAGCTGTGATGCAAAGGGCAGAAACAGGGGCATGGAAAGTGATGTGGTCAGGCCTATGTCCGCAAGACCAGTCTGGCACAGACAGAATTCATAATGGAATACATCCTCATGTCTTGTTGAATGTTGCCCATTTGGCAATTCCTAGTTACATGCTGACTTTTACTCTCAAATCTGTTTTACTGTGTTCTTTGTGAAGCAGCCAGTTAAACAACAAGCATTTATTAAGAGCTTACTATGTACCAAACATAATGCTAAGTGCTTTAGATAGAAAGAAAGGCAAAAATAGTCCCTGCCCTCACAATCTAATGCAACAGAGGAAACAATGTGCACACAACTGTGTATAGATGGAAGATTCTAGAATTGAAGGAGACTAAGAAAGGTTTCTTGCAGAAGGTGGGATTTTTTTAATGAGATTTGCAGGAATCAAGGGAAACCACCAGAAGAGATAAGGGAGGGTATTCCAGGAGTGGGGGACAGCCAGGAAAAGAGCTCAGTGTTGGAGACAGAGTCATGTGTGAAGAACAACCAGATTCCAGGGTGTGTGGAAGGGAGTTAGGTATGAAGACTGGAAAGACAAGAGGGTCTAGCTTAGAAGGAGATTGAAATGCCAAACAGAGGCTTTTGTATATGATGCTCTAGGTCTGCCCTGGTTTTGAGCTCTGAAAGAAATTGGAGCTAAGTCCAAGATAAGTTGAACCATTTGTAGCTTGATACTCTGGGATGAAAGTCGGCAAGCAATCTAGTCAAGTCTGTGACTCCTGCATGACATACAACATTCTGAAGCCCTACCTTTATCTCAGTCAGTCAGTGAATATTTATTAAATGTCTACTCTGTGCTAGGCACTTTGCTAAGCATTAGAGCTACAAAAAGGCAAAAGACATTTCCTGCTCTCAAGGAGCTCCCAATCTAATACAGGAGTCAACAAGCAAACAAATATATAGAAACAAGCTATATACAGGATAAATAAAAGATAATTAACCAGGGGGAAACACTGAAATTAAGAGAGGTTAGGGAAGGCTTCCTATGGAATGTGGGATTTTAGTTGGGGCTTAAAGAAGCCAGAGAGGTCAGTAGTCAGAGCATTATAGACATGGGGGATGGCCAGAGAATGCCCAGAGCTGAGAGGTGGAGGGTCTTTTTTTTGTGAAACATCCAGGAGGCCAGTGTCACTCAATCAAATTGTGGTAGGCAGAAAGGTAAAAGAAGATTGGAAATGTAGGGGGTGGCTAAGTTATGATGGCCTTTGAATGCCAAATAGAGTATTTTGTATTTGATCATTGGAGGTAATAAGGCATCATTGAAGGTTATTGCATAGGGGTGGTGGTCACATGATTGGAACTGAGCTTTAGGAAAATCAGTTTGGGATCTGAACAGAGGATGGAATGGAGTGGGGAGAGACTTGAGACAGGCAGACCCATGAGCAGAGTGTTATAGTATAACAGGTATGAGGTGATGAAGGCCTACACCAGGGTGGTAGCAGTGTCAGAGAAGAGAAGGGGGCATATTTGAGAGATGTTACAGAGCTAAAATTGACAGGTCTTGGTGACATATGGATATGGGGGTGTGTGAGAGAGCTAGTGATGAATCCAGGATGACTCTTAGGTTGTGAGCCCGAGGGATTGGAAGGCTGCTGTTGCCCTCTATAATAACAGGGAAGGTAGGATAGGCAAAAGTTTAAGGGGAATCTAGCAAAGGAGACTGAGGAGTAGTCAGATAGATAGGACACCAAGAAGAGTGTAGCATCCTTCAAACTAGAGAGAAGAAAGTTTCAAGGAGAAGATAATCACCAGGGTCAAAGGCTGCAGAGGTCTAGGAGGACTAGGATTGAGAAGAGGCCCTTGGATTTGGCAAGTAATTCATCACTGATAACTTTGGAGAGAACACTTTCAGTGGAAGGTCAGAAGCTGGATTGTAAGAGTTAAGAAGGGAATGAGAGGAGAGAGAGTGGAAGCATCTATTATAGATGGCCTTTTTGAGCTACAAAGAATGGAAGGCATATAGGATGATTTTTTATCAGGGATGGGAGGCTCAAGTGAGGGTTTTTTTTTAGAATAAGGGCGACATGGGCATGTTTGTACGCAAAAGAAAATGAGCCAGTAGAGAGGGAGAGATTGAAAACAAGTGAGAGAATGAGGATGCCAGAGAGGGCAATCTATTGGAGGAGATGGGATGAGATGAGATTACTCAAGCCATCAGTTAGCCTTGGCAAGGAGTAAGGCCATCTTATCACATGAGACAGTGCTGAAAGAAGAGGGAGGGGTAGAAGGTAGGAGTGACATGAGATGAGAAAGAAGGAGGAAGAGGGAGCTAATGGTGAATGTCCTCAACTTTCTTTCATAAAATATGAGGCAAAGTTCTTAGTTGAGAGAGTAGGGAGAGGGGAGCCATGGGAGTTTTGAGGAGGGGTAAGAAGTTTTGGAAGAGTTTCTGTGGAAAGTGAGATGGGATAAGGGAGATATAGCAGGATTGCTTAGCAGCAATGAGGGCCCAGTTGAGGTTGTGTAACATAAATCTGTAGTGGATCCAATCTGTGTTAGACTGAAAGCAGTGACTGACTGAGACTTGGTAGGGTACGTGGGGCAAAATGACAAGGCAAGGTATAGATTCAAGAGAGGGGGACAAGGAAGAGTTGAATTGGTTCACCGAAGTGTCAAGATGGAGAAAAGAGAAGAGAGTAGCTAGGGTAGTTGGCCTGGGAGCAAATTGAGGAATTGAAGTGTTGGAGGTCACAATGTGGACACGGAGTTGGGTTTTATAAGGGAAAGCAGAGAGAGCGGTGACAAGCCAAGAGCTTATGGTCACATGAGTGGATTTGGAAATTATGCAATATGGAAATGTTCCATTTGTAGGTAATAGAAAGATCCAAGTGTATGACCATCTTCGTGTTTACTTATTATTTATAGTTTGCCCTTCCTTTCCTATTCTAATAACTGAATTTAAAGCAAACAAATAATAACAATAGTAAATTGGGCTGGCTTGACAAGATTTATTTTTAGTAACTTTATTCCAATTAAATTTTTTCTAAGTGAACCCAAGTCATTCTATTGGCTGTTCGCTCATTCAGTCATGTCTGACTCTTTGTGACCCCATGGACCATAGCACTCTAGGCCCTTCTGTCGTCCACTAGCTCCCCAAAGGCCTTTCTAAAAATTTGCCAGTAGACAGCAGGTTCATGGGGGTTTATTTGTCTTTTCTATGGTGATGATTCTCAGACCCACACATCCAGCCCTAGTCCCTCTTCTGAGCTCCATTCCCATGTCATGAACGGCCTGTTGGACATTTTTAGCTGGATGTCTTATAAGCATCTCAAATTCAACACGTCAAAAATAGAACTTTATTTTTGACATCTTTCAAACTTTTTGTTATGTCTGTCAAGGATACCAAGATTCTTGTACCAACCAAGGCTTCTTCAATTGTAAAATGGTGATAATAGTAGGACCTAACTCCCAGAGTTGTTGGGAGGATCGCATGAAATAATGTTTGTAAAGTACTAAGGACAGTGCCTAGCACATAGCAAGGACTATTTAAATTCTAGCTATTATTATTGCTGTTACTGTTCTCAACCCCTTGCTCTCATTTCAACCACAGATCCAATCATATGCTATGTATCATCAGGGACATTGTCACATCTCACAATCTGACCAAGTCACTCCCCTACTTAATATATTTCAGCACCTTCCTATTGTCTCTTGGATCCAATAGAAATTCCTCTGGAGAAGAAAGCTCTTCCCAATGAGGCCCCAAGCTGGCTTCCCAAACTGATTTTATTGAGTGTTTCTCACTCTACCATCATTGCACTTTTGGGCTGGCTGCTTCACACACCTGGAATGCCATCCCTTACATCTGCCTTTCAAATCTGCCTTTTAGAATGCCCCCTGCTGGCTTGTGTACACAAACACACTCCCATGTGCACACATTTTGCTAAACTATAAGTTCCTCAAGGGCAGAAGACAGTTTCTTTCTTTTCTCTTTTTGTCCCCACACCTAGCATATGGCTTGATACATAGTAGGTCCTTCATAAATGCTTGGTGATCAATCAATTAAGGTCATTGGTGACACTTGTAGACTCTACTACTTTCTCCCACCCCTTATAGAGATTCTGTCGTCTTTGGCCTGTTTCCAGTCTTCCAACACTGGCACCATTTTCCACAAGCTTGATGAAACACAGGGGTCTGGGAACTTTATTTGCAAATTTATTCCACATGCTAGAGTATAAGTCAGTTGAGCCAAGATAATTGGACTCATGTGATTCCACTAGCTGCTTTCTTGCCATGTCCCTATTATTCCATTGTCTCTTTTCCCTCCCAATCATGTTTGTTCTAGTCTTTCCAGGCACATAATTCTCCTCCTTGACCAAGATGATGGAGACAAAATGGAAGTTTAATTATCCTGCTTTCTTATTGTCATCTGCTTAACATTACACTGCCATCCATTTCATTGGTACCCTTCCTCAGGTACTTGCCCCTATTTCTACCTTTCATGCATTCCCTACTTGATTCCAAATCACTGAGAGCCCTGTACAATCACAACTGCCTGTTGACATGCCTTTCTTTGTTTATTGGGACCATTCCTGAACAACCTTGATTGTCCCATTCTTGAGACCCTCCCAGCCTTCTTAAGCCATGTGTCTTTCTTTGGCAAGAGACTAATGATTGGTTTTTGTCGTTTCTCAGTTGAAACATGCTTTCTTACAAGGTTGGGTCCCTGCTTGACCATTCCATTTATCTAGCAAGACTGCATGTGCTACAGTGCTAGGTGCTGGGGAGACAAAGCCTAAAACTCTTGGAGCCAAGGAGCTCCCAATCTTTGTGTCCTCCTTGGCTGTCAGAATGCCAATTCGAACCTGAGTACTTTCTCCCCTGGGTCCTTAATCAGATTTTAATCTAGGCTAAGGACTTACCTTGGTGGAGCACTAGATCATAGAGTGAGAGCTGAAAGAGGAGGCTCCCTTGCTTCAGTGTCAGCGTTCTTTCCAATGTTCCATGTGATCTCCCCACCTCCTTTGTCTTTTAAGAAATAAAATGTCAGCAGCACAAGTTAAGAATCTGTCAGACCTCCAACATTGAATAGAATGAGCCCATTACCAGACAAACTGAAGTTTATCTTCATTATACCTTGCTTCCATGCCAATTTTGCAATGGCTTTCAGAATTTATCATCAATCTCCTCTATCTGGCTTTGTTAGTAATGTAACCTCAATAAGATCCCAGTTCTCATTCTCCTTCCCTTCTTCCCTCTCTCCCTCCCTCTCTTCCTCCCTCCCCCCTCTTTCTTTGTCCCTCTCCTCCTTTCTCCCCCCCTCTATCTCTCTCCCTCTCCCTGTCCCTCTCCCTCTGCCCCTCCCTCCCTCTCTTCCTCCCTCCCCCCTCTCTTTTTATCTCTCTTCTCTTTTCTGCTCCCCTCCCTCTCCTTCTGCCTGCCTTTCTCCCTCTCCTTCTCCCTGCCTTTCTCCCTCTCCCTCTCTCCCTCTCTAACTTTTTCCCTACCTCCTTTTTTCCCACCTTCATTCTCAGGTTTGTAGATTTCTACATAGGTATATGTATTCTTGACATACTCTCTCTCCTTCTCTCAGATACTGTTTTTCTTTTGAATACGATAAGTTCTTCCATTGCTGTATTTCAGTCATGAATTATAATAAGTGAATAATTCCTATCATGTCATATTGTCTTACTGTTTTGAAAGCCTCAAGTTGACTTTGTTTATTGGAGGTAACTTGGTATGGTGAACACTGGCTTTGGAGTCAACCAGATTAGGTTCAAAGCCACCTGTGGCATTTCTAACACATGCAAGTTTAACATGTCACTTCATTTTTCAGAGCTGAAGTTTCCTGCTCTGTAAAATGAGGGAGGTATATTAGGTGGCTTCTGAGTCCTCTTCCAGTTCTAGATCTATGAACCTATTAGCTTTATTGCCGATGCTCTATGCATTATCCTTCCATGCTTAAATAGCACTCTATGTTATCATCATGTCATTGCCTTCAATGATACAGATCACATAACATCCTCACCCTGGGCATGTCTCTTAACTTCTGTAGCCTCTATAAAATGGGGCTGATAAAACACCAAATTCAATCGTGAACATCAAGCAGGGTAATGCATATGAAATTTGGTAAACCTTAAAGTTATATGTCTATATATGCACATATATTAGTTATTAATATTTTATCATCATCATGCTGTGTGGTTCTTGTCATGTCCTCCCTGAAATCCTTCAGTGGGGTTGATCTCCCCAATATTTATTATTTTCTCTTTCTTTTAATATCTTGGGAAGACCAGCACAGCACTTGATCTGACCATCCATTATTCCTCACACTCACCATATGGTCACTATACCTTCCTTTCAGATTATAGATTTCCTAGATGAGATTTATTACATTGTTTATTGTGTGCTGACCCTTCTTGGTTACATGTTGGCATCTCCAATGGAGTTCATCATCCATATCTCATTGATTGCTCTTTGGGTCCACCACAGTTTTGGTGTTTTGAAGATCTCTGTGGTCTATCTGATATTACCAGGAGAATACTCCATACATGAGAACATGTATGTTCCATGGCTCAGGCACTCATTTTCTACCTACAGGAATTATCATGTAGCCTCCCATGGAGATCCCATGGTGCAGTGAGAAGAATGTGGGATCCACACTTAGGAGCCTTGGGTTCCCAATCTATCTTTTGGCACTTGTATATGCCTTTGGGTATATCACTTAACCTGTCTGGGTCTCGGATTCTCATCTGTAAAATGGATGGGGTGACAGTTAGACTAGATGAAGTCGAAGGTCTGCTCCTATGTCTTCTCACCTCCACTTTCACCCTTTTCCCAAGTCAACCCTACATTATTGTCAAGTTAATAAGATTCCTTAGGCACAGATATATCTGTGTTATTGGATAAAGTTTAAATTCCTTAGCCTGGCACTCAAGGCTTTCCACAATCTGGGACATCTCCACCTTTCCAGTATCAATTAATACTTATTCCCTTTGTGTGCTCTACACTCCAACCAATGAATTGCCATCTCATAATTCCCTATATTTCCTTATCATTATGCTTTTGTTCACATGCTTGTTTATACCTGTATACCCTTCAGCTCAGATTGTCATGGAAAGCCCTGCTCAAACATCACCTTCTCCAGGAAGCCCTCCCCTAATCTCATGATTATTGTCCTTCCCATCTCACCTCCTAGCACCTTTCCTATGTATGTCATAGGGATAGGGTTCTGGCCTCGAAGCCTGGATTTCAGTCCTGCCTCTGACACATGCTGGCCATGTGATCCTGGGCAAGTCACAGTATTTCTTAGTGCCCCCAGCAATTCTTCAAGACTATGAGTGTCAGAGAAGGAAGGAGATAGACATTGGTGGAGGGAGTTTCATTACCTGGGAGTTCTTTATACACAGGCCTAGTCCCTGTCCCTTTATATACTTATCAATTCAATTCCACAAGTATTCTTGTCACATATTATCTTTTCTTATAATTGCTTACAGATGACCAGTTTCCATCACTCCTAGAGTAGAATCATCATGGGGGCAGAGACAATGTCTTTTCTAAATTCCTTTAGCACTGGTAGAGTACTCTGCTCAGATCAATGAATGTTTATTGAATTGAAGCATCATCTAAGATGTGTGGCAGGTAAAAAATCAAATGACTGAGGAAAACATAGATTTGATCTTTGGAGCATATCGATTTATTAAGCCATGTCTGCCAACTGCTCAACAAACCACGACCAGACCTGATCTGCTTAGGCCTGGACCCAGAAGATGGGGGGAGACAGACTTGTTATACATTAAAAACAATTGATGATATAAGACCAGTTAGTTAAAAGGAAACAACACAATATTAGGTAAACTGATTTCTAATTGGAGGAAATATTAGGGACTTTGCAATTTGGGAGGGGCAGAGTGAACAGGTACAATCTCCTGACATCAGAAAAAGAGGCATCCCCCCCCAAATATTTGTGAACAATCAAAGGAACATGGAAACAATAAGCGATCCATCCATCCAGGCTAGTTTTCAGATGACACATATGGGTTACTTTGAAATGTAAACCTGTGAGAAAACTCCTTGTACCAGTCTTTGGGTTTGACTGAGTTCCTGGTCAGTTTAACCGAGGTTTTCGGTTAAGGGTCTCTAAGCAGCAAGTGGAGGTTGCCCAGTGTCCCAACCAAATCAGAGTGAAGTTTGAACAATACAACAATAAGGTTTCCTCCCAATTCCCACAACTGAACAAAGTTTTCTCATAGGACAGAAATGGACTAGAAATGGACAGTTATGGACTAGAGCCATAATTGAATAGAAAGGGAGCTGAGTCACAAGATGGTGTCAGTGTGGTTCACTCAATTCCCACAATTAGCCATTTGCTGTCCTAATCCTCTCAATTCCCTCAGATGACAGATGTATTGTTCATGTCCAGAGTTGCTTCCTTCTCTGATTTAATCTCACCTTCAGCATTATTCTTCTTCCTATCGCTCTCCATAATATGGCCATTTACAGTTTTCTCTAGGAACTTTTCCCTTCCCCACTATTTTCATTGTAAAGTTCCTTCAGATCAGCACCAAAAGCTAGCAAGAAGCCATCTTAAACCCTTGCCCCCAAAGCCATGTTCTGTTCACTGCCACCATCTGTATCCCATAATTTTCTTTTTGTTTTAAATTTTGAACTTTCTGTCAGAAGAACTATGTTTGTTACCTTTCTGTTTCCTTTCTAGGATTTCTTAATCTTTGTAAATCTGTTCCAGAGTTTTCCTGGCAGTATCATTTGTCACCATAGAAATCCCCAAAAGTGAGTTGTGCTTCATGGATTTGCTGAAGCCCTGCAGGCTCCCAGAATACCACCCACCTCATGAGCAGCTGTCTCTGGGCTAGTGATAGCTGACTCTGGCTGGCTGGCTGGTTCTGGCCTTTTCTCCCTCCCTCCCTCCCTCCCTCTCCAGATATTACTACTGAATTCACTATTTGATCTTTAATGATAAATAAAGCTACCTGGTCCCCAAACAATCAACCACAACAATCAACTAAACAATTAATTTAATGAAAAAAATCAACATCCACACCTATATGGCAACATGTAATCACTCTCCCTCTTCTAATTTGCCCGTTCCTAGTTCATCTCCTACGTTATTAGACAGATATTGTTTCGTGGAATTTAAAGACCCTCTGTTGTTCTTTAATCCTCTCTGTTTCGTTGTCATTTCTTTGCAGCCGAAAGCACTGATTGATAGAGGGAGCTGCAAGGGATTCTGGAGGCACCCACACATACATTTTTGTCTATGGCTCATAATTCACAAATATTTTTATGCAGATATTTATATTTTTAAAATGCTACCAATAAACACTTTCGGTTTCTCATAAGATTCATGCTGAGAGTTAATAACACCTGCAACTTCCAAACTACTCCCAAATGCCATACTTTAAACTTCTACATAATGCATAAGGAGAAACATGGGTGGTAATTACTATAAACCCAAATGACCATGCTCTGTATGGATAGAAATGAATGGATGGAAACAAAGTCATTAATATCTAGGAATGAATTTTCAAGCACACTTTAAGCGGTCAATAATCATGCTCTTTAAAGTCAGTTTTTAAAATGGTTAATAGTTTGTGAGATGGCTCTGTCTCTCATTTCCATATTAAGCAATCAACGCTAGTGACTGATTGCAGTGGGTTTATTTGGTAAGAAAGGGCACAGTGGGGCAGTGACTGAAAGGCCTTTAGCCTTTAGCCTTTCCATATTACTTAGCCTTATTTTCCGTTAAATCTTAAATTCTTCATTAGTCTTTTGTTGGGAGAGGAGGATTTCAGTCTCTTCTGAATTAATTTGTTTCTCATTTCTTTTCTGGAAACAGTCCTCAGAAGCATGCCCAACCCTGGTGGCCAAACCCTGAGGAAGGCTTGTTGAGAGAAACCAGCCAGTAAGGGGTGGTGTGGTAATAGAAGGGTTTGGAAGGGCCAGAGCGGTCCCTTAATGGCAACATGAGGTGATGCACGTGTGGAGAAAATAGAAAGTGAACAAGATGAAAAGCTTTGGGAACTAAGAACCAGTACGCCATTTAGCAAAGTGACTTGCATAGAGTAAATGCTTAATAAAAGTTTGTTGATGGACTGATTGAAAAGAGGAAGTTTAAGAGGTAACAGGCTGGAATGCTAGACTACATTGCTAAAGCATCGTACCCAGATGTTTGAATGGAAAAGAACCTTCTTACCCTTTGCTAATTATGCAGCCTTGTAGGAATAAGGGCCACTCTCGACACTAAACACATTGGATTGAAAAGGGCACTTTTCTGGAGGCATGGAACTTGGGATCAAATCCTATCTCTTATTCTTAATACTTGTGTGACTTTGACCAAGTCACAACCTCAGACTTCAGTTTCCTTATCTATAAAATGAAGGACTTTTGCTTCTCTAGTTCTCTGGGCCTAGGGAGAGCTAGACCATACACAGAAGAGGGTGACCAGAATGTTGAATTGCCATACAGCATAAAGAACAGTGGGTTTGGAGTCAGATGTCCTGGGTTAAAATTCTGACTCTGCTTCCTACCTATGTGATGTGGGGTGAGTAACTTCACCCTTCTTGACTTCAGTTGCCTATTCTATAAAATTAAGAGGTTGGACTAAGTGATCTCAAGGGTCCTTTGCAGCTCTGGCTCTCTGACCTGATGTCTGGATATCATGTCATCAATGAATTCTCAAGGACTTGGTTATATTCAGTGTTAACCCAGGGGGAGGGAAAAGATGTGAGGAGACAAGAGAGCTCCTTTCAAATGCTGGAAGGACCTGCATGTGGAAGAGGGGACTTGACTTGTCATTTATTAGGAGCATAACCAGACTCAATGACTGAAACTTCCAGAGAGCTAGGGATCTCTATAGAAGGTTGGATTCTCTAATACTTGGAGCTATTGAGTTGTGGAACGAGCAGCCTTTCTTTGGCTGCTGGCACTAGAAACATTCAGTAAGAAATTGAGTTGAATGCCCCCCACCACCACCACTGGGGCTGTTGTATAAGTTGTGGGGGTATACAATTGGAGTAGCTTACCTTAAGTGGTCTCTTCCAGCTTCCAGAGATGAAGGGAAAATCCTGCAACTAGAAGATATTGACTCTTCATGAGTGATGACAAAAGAAGCAGCCAAAGAAGATGGTAGATATAGACTCTTGGTAGGCATTAGGGATGGAGAAGAATGCAGGGAGTTTCTGGCCCAGTTGTCCATGGTTAGGTTAAGTGGAAAAAGCAAGAGTATTTAAGAAACAGTCAGCAAAAGAGCTAAGGAGTATGATGCCTGCTTTTGGAACTGGTCAGATAGAGACATTCAGCTCAAGGTTTGCCATGAGTTCTAACAGTGGCATTTGGAAACCTGTGACTCTGAAACCTTTAGAATTGCTGACCTTTCTTTGTTTTATTTCAGGACCATTGGATACATCCCATGCTCCTTATTGTACCCCCTAGTCACGTTCTTTCTTATTTCAATCTGCATTTCTTACTGGATCGTGATTGCTATGTATCCTTCCATCAATGACATCTCTGAACCTAACCTTCAGAGCCAGTGCCCATGGCCATGTATCCAGTGTCTACCATGCTAGAGTAGCCTAGGAAAGTCTCCAGACAATGAACACATTTTGTTTTGCATAAATGTTCGCAAGAAGCTGTGGAGAGTAGTGGAGAGAGGACTTAATGCTGACCTCAGAGTTAGGAAGGTGTGGGTTCAAAACCTGCCTCTGACACCCAATGCTTGTGTGATTCTGAACAAATGATCTCGCCTCTCAGTACCCTGGGCAGCTCCCTAAGCCTGGAGGTTGCAGGAGAGCTAGTCTTCACTTGTGGAGGGAGCTTCCTACACTACTGCAATCGCAACTCTGATCCAAAAACAAATTTTAAAAAATAAATATCACATCAATTAATAACAGATTTGTTACAATGACTGTAGGAAAATCATAGAACCTAAGTCTGAAATGAACACAGGGAGCCCCCAAACACTGGCAACTTGTTGCAAAGCTCTAAGAATAAATATCTCTTCTTTACTAGATTGCCCTTATAAAGAGTCTCTGACAAGTTTATAAGATGTGTTGTTGTTAGCCTGGAAAAAGCCGGCTTTGCTGTACTCTTTTTGATGAGAGCTACTCAGTATACCTCAAAACCTTCTCTCCACAGACTTTCTCCTTCTTTTTTGAACTCTGGCTTTTTACCTTGTGATGTAGTTGTTTCTATAATGCTGTCCTCCTCCCTATTTAAGTAGAATTAAATTCCTCAAAGTCAGGGAATGTAGCATTTTTGTTTATTTATTTTTTTGCAGTCCATAATGTGACTTGTCCAGGATCACACAACAAATAAGCATCTCAGGTGGGATTCAAATTCAGATCTTCTTGACTCCAAATTCAGAACTTTATCCGCTACTCCATCTACTCTTTCAGTAGGTAGAAAGAATGAAGCATAGCAGCTTAGCCCATGTCTTCCTCCATGGGATGATGTTATGGGGTACCTCCCCCAATGAAGCCATGTGCCTTTGTCATCTGATCTCTCTCTCTCTCTCTCTGTCTCTCTGTCTCTGTCCTCTCTCTCTCCTCTCTCTCTCTCTCTCTCTCTCTCTCTCTCTCTCCTCTCTCTCTCTCTCTCCTTTCTCTCTCCCTCCCTCCCTCCCCCTGTCTCATTTTATTCCCTCAACTGAATTTGTTTTTAAAGCTTAATGTGAAGGTTAATTTATGGGACTTTATGCTAAGCACAGGAATAACTAGTTGAGATCATTTTAACTTTGTGGTTGAATGTGCTCATTTGTGCTATCTAAGAGTCCTTTTCTTCTCTTTCCCCCAGCTCCTTTAGTCAATTAGACATTAGGACCTTCCAGAGTTCTCCTTTGGTGGTTTGTGTGTGGGGGAAGGGTTGGGGGAGGGTGTGTGTGTGTAGGGGTGTGTTGTTTGTTTTAAATTAAAATTGTTACCTGTTCTCCTTAATAGCTTCCTCTCAGTTTCTTGGCTACATCAGGGAAAGCTGTATATAAAGTCCTGAATGTTGGGACTAACTGCAAATATGCAAATGAAACCTGTGACCCTCAGGTAATCAATCAATCAATCACCAACACATATTAAGGGCTTATACAGCACCAGGCCCTGCCCACATGGTAGAGAAGCCAGATGACTCATGGAATATGTCTCATTTTCCTATCTTCCCATGAAATTCTACTGACAAAGTTCTACAGCTCTCCCATGTCTACATAGTCCTCCAGGAAGTCCAGCCACTAGGCAGCAAGCTATTAAAGGGAGGAAGGTAGAGATGAAAGTGGCCAGGGATGGTGTATTAATTGAGAGCAAAGACAGAACTAAGGTGAGGCATCTGGGACTTTTCTCAGGGTCTCACTTGAAAGAGTGTTGATAGTATTTATGTTTTAATGGCAAAAAAAACAATTAAGTTTAACACATAGTTAACAATGATAATTAGTTAAAATAGGAAACTACCAGATAGTAGGCTAGAGGGAGCTCCTTCCCGCCCAGCCCTAACATGTGCTGGTCTCCCAGAAGAGGCCTCACCCCAATGTCCAATGTCCCAGTGTCTCTTTCTGCCCATCCTCACAATCCAATCTACCACTACCACTCCACCACCAAACAGAGGGCATATGCTATGCTGCGTGCCCTGGACATGGTTAGTGGTACTTGACCCAGATGAAAAATGCCTTATTCTATTTCTATTCGCATATCATGCCAATAGTTCCCAGGGACCTGTGTATATGGCAAAACTTACATATGCAAAATCAATCAATGTAGATGAGTGATAGGGGAAGGAGGGACAAAGGCTGAGAACATCCCTTGGTAAATGATTGAATTGAACAACAGATAATATGCCCCCGCACAAAGCAAAATATTTTGGAGCTTACTAAAAACAGATACAAGTGACAGGTGACCGAGAACAGACCTGGAAGGAAGAACAGTAGAGGGGATGGGGATGGGAGAGGAGGCCAGGGTTGTGAAAACCTCCTGCATGGACTGAATGGTAGCTAACCTTGTTACTCTCTTTATATATGTGCAGACTTTCTATTCTACCAACATAAGAAAGGAATGTCCGGGTGCTGACTGCTATTTTGCTTTCTATGGTGGAAAATCTATCTTTTACGAGCATATCTTAATTTTCCAAATCTTCAACGCATTCGTCTTCCTCTGGCTGGTGAATTTCTCCATTGCCCTGGGTCAGTGCACCCTTGCGGGTGCCTTCGCCTCATATTATTGGACCTTCCACAAGCCTAAGGACATTCGCTCATATCCACTCTGTGCTTCATTTGGATGTGCTCTCCGGTAAGACTCCTGGGCGAGCTTGGTTGGCCAGCGCTGAATGCGCAGCTGAGAACATTAGCTCAGAGGGTCATTAGATGTAGAGCTTGAAAGAAAAATGAGAGGCCATTTTGCGTCTAACCCTGTCATTTTACTGCAGAGTCACTTACCCAGAGCCCCACGGCAGGTTAAGTGTCTGAGGAGGGATGCAAACCCAAGTCACTATACCATGGTGCCCCTTGCCAATGACATGGATTTGATGTGCCCTGATGATACATCAGCTTTGCTTTGGCTGTAGCTGGTGTCCCTAGGCCTGGCACTCACCCTTCTAAACATCATCAGCTGTAAGGGCAGGGCCAAGGCAGAGAGCAAGATTGCTCAGGATAGTGGTTGCCATCAGAATAGCTCCAACTTCCTGTCTTGCTTGAGGCAGATTCCCACCATCTTCATTCATGAAGTAATATATCAGAAGATTGTCGATTTCGAGCTGGAAGGGGCTCTAGGGGCCATTCAGTCCACTTCCTTCATTTTACAGGAGAGGAAACTGAGGATGAGGGATACAAAGTGATTTGCCCCAGATTACACATAGAGTAGACATCAGATACAGGGTGTGAAACATTGGTCCTTGAACTCCTCAAACAGGTTCCCTTTGCACTGTACTTGCACTGTATGATGCCTTCCCATACACTTCCCCCTGGTATATGTGTGTATACTTACCTCAAGTATATATATAGATGAGGGAACTCTTTTAGTGTTTGCTGAATGACTGTGTGTCTACATGCTTTGCCTACTATGCAAAAAGTATGGAGTCCTCCTCTACATGGGAGGCAGCTAGGTGGCTCAGTGGCCAGAGCACCAGACCTGGAGTCATGAAGACCTAAGCTCAAATCCAGCCTTACTAGCTGTGTGACTCTGGGCAAGTCACTTCATCTGTTGCCTTGGTTGTTGTCCTTTATGCTTGAAGAAGCCCAAAATGACATCACTAGGTCACAGTGCAGTGTGTCCAGATGTGGTTGAGCAAAACAACATGATTTCAGGAAGCTCCACCATGGATTGGGCACAAAGAGTCTGTATGTCACCCTGGGAAAGTTACTTAATCTCTAGTTGCTTTAGTCTACTTGAGGAGGAAGTGGCGAACTACTTCAGGATCTTTGCCAAGAAAACTTCATGGAGCGTGAGGTCCGCGGGCTCATGAAGAGTCAGACATAACAAAATGACTGAATAAAGACAACACACAAACACACTATGCATCTATAAGTTAATCCGTGTATGAAACTCCAGATATGGGAGCTGCCTCTGTTGAGGCAGATTGCAGCCCACCTCGGATTTGTTAGGTAAGTCTAAGGAGTGGCCCAAAACACACAAATGTTGAAATATAAACATTTTTAAATTCGTGCCATAACCAAGGTCCCCAACTAGTAAGTATCAAAGGCAGGATTTGAACTTCACTCTTTCAGACTTCAAGCTCAGCTTTCTGTGCACTATGCCAAGCTGCCTCTATTGATAGACTGACCTGAGTAAAATTGTTCAAGAAGCCCTTTTCTATAAACTGTGATGCAAAAAGAGTTGAATTAGATGGTTTGTCATAAGAGTAGGAAAAATGTCTTCCAAATCCTTCCTTGTCCTACTAGTGAAAATGTCTCACTTGCTTATTTGCTTTTCTCTTTGACTAGATATCACACAGGTTCCCTAGCATTTGGATCTTTAATCCTTACAATTGTCCAGATTCTTAGAGTTCTGCTGGAATACTTGAAACACAAACTTAAAGGTAAGATTCCAGAAGTCGTTACTGAACAATGCTACCCTTCACTGGTGATTATCATCATTTTCATCATCATCATCACCACCATCATTATCATCTTCATCATCATTGTTATCTCATTCTTATCATCATTACTGTTATTGTTGCTCAATTTTAATTTTAAAATATTAAGTATAGAGTATGACAACAGTCCAAAACAAAGAAAAAGTCCTGTCCTCAAACAGTTTACATTCTATTAAAGGAGAACCAACGTGGATTAATCAATCAACTAAGCATGTATTAATTGCTTACTAGATGGAGGCAAACGAGTCAGAAAAAGCAATCCCTACTCTGAAGGAGCTTATATTCCGATTGGGAAGACAAATACTTATATACATAGATGCCGAATTGATACAAAGTGAATAAATAGAAAGTTATTCAATAAGGGCGGGCATGAGCATTTGGAAGGTGGGGATTTGGAAAGATTTCATATGTAAGGGATTGGGTGAGCTGTTTCTTTTCTTAAAATTTGTATTGATATTTTCTATTTGTTACATCACCAGTGGATGTCATGGATCTCTCTCCCTCTTCCTTTCCAAGAACCAGTCCATATGTACAGTAGTATTTTTAGAGAGAAAAAGGTCAGTGTAGCTGATTGATCCATTGAAAAAGTCCCCAAACATGTGCACTGTGTAACCCCTATTAATGTCCCACCTCTGTGAGGGGCTGAGGTGAGCTCTCCTCTCATCTGGCTTCATTCGAGTCCTGCTTGATCTTTATCATTTTGTTACATTCACTTTTGATTTTTTTGTCATGTTCTTTCCATTTCCATTGTTGTTGCTATTGTGTGTATTGTTTTCTTGGATCTGCTGACTTCACACTGCATTAGTTCATAGAGACCTTTCCATGCTTTTCTATATTCATCACCCACATCATTCCTTATAGCACAGTAATAGATCATTACCCAATTTTTTTGCCCATTGTCTAATTGATGGGCATCTACTTTGTTTCCAATTTGTAGCTAATACAAAAAATACTACTATAAATATTTTGGGGTATAAACTTTTCTTATCAATGGTTTCCTTGGAGGTATAAGCCCAGTAATGGAGTATCTGATTCAAAGAGTATGGACATTTTAGGTACTTAATTTGCATAATTCAAAATTCCTTTCCAAAGTGGTTGTACCATTTCACAGCTTCACCAGAAACATATAGCTGTGCCTATCTTCCCATAAGCCCTCCAACATTGACTGTTGCCATTTTTTTTGGTCACTTTTGCCAATTTGCAACCTGATGGTGATACCTCAGGATTAGTTTGATTTGCATTTCTTTTTGCATTATTAATGATTTGGAACATTTTTCATGTGATTGTGAGTGCTTTTCAGTTATTCACTTGAGAACCATTTGCTCATAACCTTTGGCCATTTATCTATTAGAGAATGGCTGTTAACTTTGTATTCTTAATTGTTTATATATCTTGGATATCAACCCCTTATCAGAGGAATTTGATATAATTTGATAAAATTTCACCCATTTGCCACTTCCCTCTCCCTTTTTATCCTAAATGTGTTCCTAATGTCCATTCAGATACTTTTCAGTTTCAAGTACTCAACGTTATCTATATTATCTTTTGTAATTGCCTCTTTTTCTTATTTGGTTAAGAATATATTTCCTACCCATACCTGTGAGAGGAATATTATCTGTTTCTTTTTTCAAATTTTTATAGTATTTTTATAGCATGATTTTATACTATATACTATACTAAATTTATACTATGTTATAGTATTTATAGTATTTTTATAGTATGATTTTTAATATTAAGGTCACATAGGCATTTAAAATGTATTGTGGATGTGGTGTAATATGTTGGTCTAAGCCTAATTTCTTCCAGACTGCTTTCCAGTTTTCCTAGCAGTTTCTATAAAATACGCAGTTTTCCTCAAGTAACTTATGTTTTCTGTTTTTATCAAGCATTGGGTTATTTAGTGCTGTCCTTCTGATTCTCCCTTGACTAGTCTGTTTCATTGATATACCTCGTTATTCTTTAACCTTCCCAATGGTTTTGATGATTACTGTTTTATAATAGAGTTTGAGGTCTGGAAGTGCTAGCCACCCTTCAGCCCCACCTCTTTTCATCATTTCTATTCATTCATTTCATATTCTAGCTCATTTATTTTACCAAATGAAGTTTATAATCATTTAATCAAGTTTTGTAAAGCATCCCCTTGGTGATTTGATCGGTATAGCATTAGAAGTATAAATTAATTTGGGTAGTGGTATCATTTTTATCATATTGGTATGGCTGAGCCATGAACATTGAAAATTGCTCCAACTATTTAAGCTGTTCTTCATTTATTTAAGGAGCACTCTATAATTGAATCCTTGTGAATGAATGTGTGCTTTGGGAGTTTGGTTCCCATGTTGTATGTTGTAGTTATTTTACATGTGTTGTAGTTATTTAGAGGAAGGTTTCCCTCATCATCATGGCTTCTTGTTTTTGTTATCATTATATAGAAATCTTGTTGCTTTTTGGGATTTTATTTGTAGCCTGCAACTTTGTAGAAGCTGGGAGTTCATTTATGGCCTGTTCATTTTCTCTTCTTTAGGTAGGTTCATATAAGTATTCTCTTTTCTGTTCTGTTATTGGGCAATTTATATTTATGTAATATTAATTTCATTTAGAGTGTCTGTTTTATTGGCATATTGTTTCCTAACACTTGCTTTTATGTCATATTTGTGAATTCACACTTAATTTTTAAAACTGGTTATTTGGTTTTCTTTTTTTAATAAATAAAATTAACCAATGGCATATATTATTTTTTAGGTTCCTAATTTTATTAGTTTATTTTTTACTTTTGATTTTTTTTAATTAATATCTCCTTTGATATTCAAGATTTCTATTTTGGTGTTTAATTGGGGCTTTCAATGTTTTGTTTTTCAAGGATTTTTTACGTGCATGCCAAATTAATTAATCTATTGTTTTCCTCTTTTGTTGTTGTAAATATTTAGAGAGATAAATTTCCCCCTCAGTACTCCTTTAGCTACATTCCACAAATTTTGGTACATCTCATTGTTGTCATTGTCTTTCATGAAATTACTGATCTTTAGATTTCTTAAGAATTAATTTAGTTTCCAATTAAGTTTAATCTATGCTTTAAAAGCTCTTTTTTGAAAGCAACTTTATTATGTTATTGTCATAAAAAGATGAATTAAATATTTCTGCATTTCATCATTTGTTTGTGAGTTTTTTATGCCCTGTTACATGGTCAATTTTTGTGAAGGTGCCATGCATATCTGAG
Source organism: Phascolarctos cinereus (assembly GCF_003287225.1). Lineage (NCBI taxonomy): Eukaryota > Metazoa > Chordata > Mammalia > Diprotodontia > Phascolarctidae > Phascolarctos > Phascolarctos cinereus. The sequence goes on along the minus strand of NW_027555958.1, from coordinate 477,199,200 downwards.
AAGTAGGCATATTACTTTCTGTTCCATTCACTATTCTCCATATATCTACCATATCTAACTTTTCTAAAATTCTATTTGTCTTCTTAACTTCTTGTTTATTTTATGGTTAGATTTATCTAGAATTGAGAGGGGTAAATTAAGCACTCTCCCCACTATTACAATCTTACTACTTCCTCTTGTAAATCACTTAACTTTTCCTTCAAGAATTTGTATCCCATGCCATTTAGTACATATATGTTCTGTATTAATATTAAGTCGTTATTTATGGTATCTTTTAGCAAGATGTAGTTTCCCTGTTAATCAAAACATGTTCCTTGCTCTTTAAACAGGTAGGGCCCATGCTTTTGACCACTCCTTTCCACTGTGGAATTATAACCCAGGACTGAGTAATGGACAACAGAGATGCCAGATAGCACACTTTCCTGTACTCCTGACCAGTCCCAACCCCACTGTTCATAGACCAATCTTTCAATGTTCCTAAGCTGCCCTGGATTGGAAAATGACTCACTATGAGTTGTTGTTGACTTCAGTCTGGTGCACTTTCTCTGTTATTGTGGAGGTGCTAAGACAAGAAAAAAATGTTACCTTTCACTCCGCCATTTTGACTCTACCCTGCTTCAGTTGAATCTTAACAGAAAATTAAGAATTCAGTGAGGTAGAAGTCAGGAGGCAGTGCATCCAAAGCATCAGGGATGGCCAGTGGACAGACATGGAGGCAGAGTGCCTTGAAGGGGAAAAAAGACTAATTTAGCTGTATCATAGAGTGTGGAAAAGAAAGTAATTTCCAATTAGGCTATAAAGGTAGATTGGGGTCAAGTTGTGAAAGGCTTTAAAAGTCAAATAGGGGAGTTTATATTTGATCCTACAGACAAAATGGTGCCACTGGAGTTTATTGAGTAATAAATGATGATGATGATGATGATGATGATGATGATGATATGATGATGATGATAACAACGACTAGCATTTGTTTAGCATGTATAAGAACATAAGAACACAAGATTTGTAGGGGGGCAGACTGTTCTGCTGGCTATGCCACTGGTAAGGGGATAAGATCTGTTCTGGCCTGATTATGCCACTTTTAGGGTAGCAGACCCTCTGAGAAAATACTGAGATATGAAAGTAAGAGAGGCCCATGCCAGCTTGGTTATTAATAGGTTTTGTTAAGGTTAACAGCGGAGCTTACCCACAAGAGGCTAGTTGCCCTGGGTGGCAGCAGGACAACATGGTGCATCTCTATATCCATCCTCAGGCCAGGCCAGGTATTATTTAGAAATAGAACAGTAAAGGCATAGTGCTAAGGATAGACCAAGGTCATGTGTAGATTTTCCCATGGCAGTTAGAGCTTCTTTTGCTATTTATATTCATTCAAGATAAATTACATTAACTGTGAGACTCGAGGTCACATTCCCAGGTTCTGGTTCCCTTGTACACTCCACCCATCATGACCAGCTCATACATTTTTTTCTTGATAGGATCTTGCACAAGATTTCCTGAGTGGCACATGAGTCATTTTTTCTATCATGGAGGGAACAGAGGTGCTCAACAATAAGTTACATTGGAGACACTATTCACAACAGCAATACAGGCACAAGTAGGGAACCAACATATCTAATAAGGAATTAGCACAGTTGTTACACTTTTCTTCCATCCCACCCCTAGGAAGGTGAAGTGAGAATCAATGGCATTTGGCAATTAGTGGGAGAACTAAACTTAATTTATTATAAGCTAGCTGAATTTCTAAACTAAGTTCAGAGACAAAGAAACATGGCTTGAGCAATTTTACAATACATTGGAAGTTATACAGAATAAAATAAGTTACAAAATGGAATCAGAATCATTTTGTTCTCTCAATTTCCTCCTTTTTGTCAATGGGAAACCTGTTTTTTTTTCCTGACAAGTTGATATAAGAACAACAAAAATGATTAATCATAGTACAAGCCATAAGAAGAATATCTAAAGCTACAGACTAATTTAGAGGGGACATTCACATGACACCAAGACAATTGAGGGAAATTAGCATACAGATATTGTGAAGCAAGAAGACCAAAGTATGACCATCAATATTACCTAACATCAAGTCTCCTTGCATTTTAGTAACCCACTTCCAACGTATGTTTAATCAACAAATTTCATCCTGAATCACAGATGTCCCATGTAGTTGACTCATCTCTGGAAACATCTTCTCTTAGACATTTTGGGATAATTCTAAAGTAGTCTCCTCTTTAGTAGATTTGATTCTCTGGTTCCAAGTTACCTGCAGAGATCCTTTGACGTTCCTGATAACATCTTTTACAAAACAGATTGTAGTACAGCCTCTCAAGGTTTACTTCTAAAATAGCAAGTTCATGTGGTTCTGATCCTATTAACAATAAAGCTACAAGGGGAACATTAAACTAGGAACTCCTAGTTCACTTGACACTTCAGAGAATTTAGATTTTTTACATATACCATTAGAATAGTTTACATTTGACATATATATTTGTCTGATCTTGTTGCTTTCTCAAAATTTTCCACTCCTATCAAGTCAAATTTCTTTAGGAGAATCAGATGCTATTAAGATTAATCCTACATATGAAAATATAGGTACTTTACACCCCTAAGTTTGATGGTTACACAAATGAATTTACTTACCAAGAAGATGATTTTATTACAATCATAACAAAAGACTTGGGATGTCATGTGTAAATACACTAAGTAGTTAATTCCCAATTGTATGTACTCAAAATTGCATTGTGTTTATATCTTTTACTGACTACTTGCCTTCATTATAGAAATTTGCTATAAAAGGGGGAAAAAGGCAGGGACATGATTATAATAGCATCAGAGCTAATCCTCCAGACCTAAGCTTGTCAGCACAGAATGACTCCACACATGTATATCATGAAAAAGCACCCTTAGCTCTGTTTGATTTCAGATTAGAGTCACAGTGGACAACCAATCATGCAGTAACAAATTCACCTCACAGCCAGATTCAGATTAACCAGGTAACAAACATTCCTGTTCCAAAGGAAGTAATGCAATATGGAAACTAAGCCAAGAGGATCTTACCTTCAGCCATGCCAACATTGTCCTCTCAGCTTTTCCCCCACATGCAGACCTCTGCCTGGCACAGTTCAGAATCACACTCTCGTGGCATTTCCCCTGACTGGTGGATTAATGACTTAAAGATCCATCAAACAACTATACTTGAATTAAAACCTAGAACAATACTAATTACAGTCCCAAGAAATTTTACCTCAGATATTAAGTTTCACTAATCATAGCTTAGTGCTAGATAACAGTTATTGTCACTCTCATGATCTTGCAATAAGTAGTGAAAGTTTACTAAATCTTGTGTTACTTGACTGTGTTTCCACAATAATTGAATTCTTCCTTTCTGGTCGCTTGCAATATTTTCTCCTTCACCTGGGAATTCTAGAATTTGGCTACAATATTCCTAGGAGTTTTCCTTTGGGGATCTCTTTCAGGAGGTGATAGGTGGATTCTTTCAATTTCTATTTTGCCCTCTGGTTCTAAAATATCAGAGCAGTTTTCCTTGATAATTTCTTGAAAGATGATGTCTAGGCTCTTTTTTTGATCATGGCTTTCAGATAGTCCAATAATTTTTAAATTCTCTCTCCTGGATCTATTTTCCAGGTCAGTTGTTTTTCCAGTGAGATATTTCACATTGTTTTCTATTTTTTCATTCTTTTGTTTTTGTTTTACAGTGTCTTGATCTCTCATAAAGTTACTAGCTTCTAATTGCTCCATTCTAATTTGTAAGGAAGTATTTTCATCAGTAAGCTTTTGGACTTCCTTTTCCATTTGGCCAATTTTGCTTTTTAGGGCATTCTTCTCCTCATTGTCTTTTTGGACCTCTTGACATTTGGGTTAGTCTATTTTTTAAGGTGTTATTTTCTTCAGTATCTTTTTTGAACCTCCTTTAGCAAGCTGTTGACTTGTTTTTCATGATTTTCGTGCATCACTGTCATTTCTCTTCCCAGTTTTTCCTCTACTTCTCTTACTTGCTTCTCAAAATCCTTTTGGAGCTCTTCCTTGGCCTTGGACCAATTCATATTTTTCTTGGAGGCTTTGGATGTAGGAGCTTTGACTTTATTTTCTTGTTCTGGTTGTATGTTTTGATCTTATTTGTCACCAAAGAAAGATTCTACAGTCTGACTTTTTTTTTGCACTGCTTGCTCGTGATCCCAGCCAATTACTTGAGTTATAAACTCTTTGTTAAGGTAGGGGTCTGCTTCCAGTGCGGAGAATGTACTGTCCCAAGCTTCAGAGGTTTGTACAGCTGTTTTCAGAGATACTTCTAGGGACCTGTAAATTTTCAGTTCTTCCAAGGTGGTATGATAAGAGGTGAGGTGTTTACTCCTTTCCTGGCCTGTGATGTATTCTATGAGTGACCACAAGCACTTTTTTCTATCTTGGAACTGTGATGAAGATTTACTCTTCACCACTACAGGCTCCACCATGCCAGCACTCCTCCTCACCCCAGGACTGCCACCCAGAACTGTGATCCAGATCCAAGCATGAGCAAAGCAAGAGAATCCTGCACCAGCAAAGAGATCCCAGCAATACCCCTCTGATTAGCCACTCGATTCCCCCTCAGTCTGTGGGCTGGAAGCTCCAGAAGCAGCTGCCACCCCAGGGCCACATGCAGAGCCTGGAACAGTAGCCATGTTTCTCTTTCACTCCAGTCACAGACTTTTCCCAGTGACCTTCTAAGTTGTCTTTGGCATTCATGGGTTGAGAAGTCTGGAAACCACCACAGCTGCCCATGATTCTGTCCTCTGATGCCTGCTCCAGGTTTGCTGAGGCCTGTTTTGCCTGCATGCCCCTGCTGAACTGAGTTTCTCTCCCAGTCACATGAGATAGACCTTTATAATCAACCATCCAGGTTGTATTGGGCTGGAAATTTGCTTCACTCTATCTTTTTGAGGGTTTTACTGCTTTAGTATTTGTTTAGAGCCATTTTTACAGGTATTTGGAGGAGTTTTGGGGGAGAACTCAAGCAAGTCACTGCTTCTACTCTGCCATCTTAGCTCTGCCTCCCAGCAATAAAAGTTTACCAAGACTTACTCACACACAGACACACCTAGACATGCACACAAGAGATTTCCACTTAACATCATTTTCCTGTTTTTCTTTTCTCATTCTTCTCAAGTTTAGACTTATCACTTTTATATTACAAAAAAAACCTTGTTAATTCTTACTATCCCAATTCATTATTTAAGAATTCTATAACCCATAACAAGCTTTTTTCTCAGGAGTGGTAAGATATATGACTTTGTCCAAACAGATTGTTTCAAGAAACATGGCAAGTTTATAACCAAGAGGATTCTAAAAGGTCTTTTCTTTGTACCATTTCCCGCATAGTAATTACCATTTTTTCCCTCCTTTTTTCTTGTAATTTTTCCAGTCGTTACTGAGTCTCATCACTCAGGGATTTGATTGGCAGGATTTTCCCCAAGGTATTGAAGCTCATCTCTTTGGGAATTCTCAGGAGGGCTGGATATTGTTCCTCCTGCTCCTTTAAATAAGTTTATCTTTTTTGTATGGAGGAAGCAAAATCATTCTGAAAATACAAATTGAGCATAAGCTATTACAAAATTGGGTAGGAGTCTGGTATAATTTATGGCAAAGTTTCTAATTTCAAGACATACACCAATTTTAAAAGTTATTTTTTAAAAAATGATCAGTACTTACCTTTAGTTTGTAAGACGTCATAATATCTAACCAAATGTTCCAATCAGTCAATTACCTTTTTGTTGCTTCCTGATTGAACTCTTTCTCTTTTCTATGAAGCAGGAAAGAATATTTCAGTGTAAAACTGCAGCCAATTTTTTCTTCACTTTGAAACTTCACTGACACCCCCACACACCTCATTATAATCAGTGAATCTTCTTCTCTAGTTGTAAAACAATAAATCTGTCTTTTTATCTATACTCATCAAACCTGGCTACAATCCAGAAATATAAAGGGAAAGGAAGAAGCTTTCTGAAAACTTATAGAGGTTCACATACTTTTTCCAAAGAATAGATTAGCTCCAAGACATAGAATGATTTGCCATCAATTTTCCTTGTAAGCTCTGTGCACACAGTTACAGACTCTGACAGACACACAAACACAGCCACAGAAAAAAAGCCCCTGCATACATAGAGCAAGAGCTGTGAGACAATCTGTCTCTGTCTGTCTGTCTGTCTGTGTGTCTGTCTGTCTGTCTCTCTTTCTCTCTCTCTCTCTCTCTCTCTCTCTCTCTCTCTCTCACACACACACACACACACACACACACACACACACACACACACACAGACAGCCTAAGAAATTATCATTCTTTTCCCACCTGACAGAAACTGGGGCTCTCCTTAAAGAAAGAGAACCTTCCCTGGGAATAATCCAATGACTCTATTCTCCAAGGTTTTGAACACAAGGTAAAAGCCTTCCCTGCAGGGCTGTCTTAGAGGCACCAACAAGTTCTCCAGAGCTTTGAACAAGGCTCTAATTCTTTAAGGCTTTGTCTGAGGGGATTTTTTTGAGTAACTCATCAACTTAACAAAAACAGCAGACTAAAGACAGACCTAAAGCTACAGCTTTCTTGTTTCTTGAATATTCTGATCTGACAGCTCTCTTACTTTCTTCCACTTACTTTTACCAATCATATCCCAAATAAGCTTAACTTCACTGAGGTTTTACTCCTCTGTCTTTCACCTGTCCATCCTCTGACATGGCTGCAATCAGAAAGGGAGGAAGGGAGAGAGGAATAGAGGGTGGGAAGGGGGGAAGGACAAAAGGAGTGAGCGAGGCAGGGAGGCAGGCAGGGAGGGAGGGGGGAGGAGAGAGAGAGACGGGGAGAGAGAAAGAGAGAGAGAGAGAGAGAGAGAGAGAGAGAGAGAGAGAGAGAGAGAGAGACTCCCCCTGTTCTTTTCCTCTATACAAAATGGTGGGTTTCTATATCTAATCTCAGGCCAGGCATTATATAGAAACAGAAAAAAAGTCATAGTGCCAGGGATGGACCAGGATCACGTACAAGTTTTCCCATGGGATAGTTAGAGCTTCTTTTGCTGTTTACATTTGTTCAAGGTGGTTTACATTAATTGTGCAACTCAAGGTCACATTCCTAGGATTTAGCTTCCACCATACAGCACGTATCATGTTTACATTTGTTCTTCTCAACAACCCTGGGATATAGATGCTATTATCATCCTCATTTTACAGTTGAGGAAACTGAGGAAAACAGAGGTTAAAACGACTTGCCCAATGCTACACAGCCAGTAATTGAGGTCTGATTTGAACCTAGGTCTTCCAAATTCTAAGCTCAGAGCAGTATATAAAATAAACTCACATAAATCATTGGCATTTCTATATATTACTAGCAAAGCCCAACAGCAAGAGATAAAAAAGAGAAATTCCATTTGAAGTTACTACAGACATTATAAAATATACCTGTCACTCTTTCAGGTAGCTATGTGGTGCAGTGAATAGAGCTCTGAGCAGTTTTTTTTTTCTGCATCTATTGAGATAATCATATTATTTGTTAGTTTTGTTATTGATATGTTCAATTATGCTGATAGTTTTCCTAATATTGAACCAGCCTTACATTCCTGGTATAAATCCACCTGGTTGTAGTGTATTATCCTCATGATAATTTTCTGTAATCTCTTTGCTAATATTTTATTTTAAATTTTTACATCAATATTCATTAGGAGAATTGGTTTATAATTTTCTTTCTCTGTTTTGGTTCTTCCTGGTTTAGGTATCGGTACCATATTTGTGTCATAAAAGGAGTTTGGTAGAACTCCTTCTTTGCCTATTTTTCCAAATAATTTACATAGTATTGAAATTCATTATGCTTTAAGCTTTTGGTAGAATTCATTTGTAAATCCATCTGACCCTGAAGACTTTTTCTTAGGGAGTTCATTGATGGCTTGTTCAATTTTTTTTTCTGAAATGGGGTTATTTAAATATTTTATTTCTTCTGTTAATCTGGACAATTTATATTTTTGTAAATATTCACCCATTTTACTTTGATTGTCAGATATATTGGCATACAATTAGGCAAAATAGCTTCTAATTATAGCTTCAATTTCCTCTTTGTTGGTGCTGAATTCATCATTTTCATTTTTGATACTGGTAATTTCTTTTCTTCTTTCTTTTTAAGAATCAAATTAACCAAAAGTTCATCTATTTCATGGTTTTTTTTCCCACAATACTAGCTCTTAGTCTTATTAGTTCAATACTTTTCTTTTTTTCAATTTTATTAATCTCTCCTTTGACTTTTAGAATTTCTAATTTGGTATTTAATTGAAAATTTTTTAATTTGTTCTTTTTTTCTAGCTTTTTTAGTTGCATGCGCAATTCATTGATCTTCTTCTTTTCTATTTTATTCATGTAAGCACTTAGAGATGTAAATTTTCCCCTAAGAATTGCTCTGGCAATATCCTATAAGTGTTGTTATATTGTCTCATTTATTGCTCTTCTCTTTGATAAAATTATTGTTTCTATGATTTGTTGTTTGACTCACTTATTCTTTAGGATTAGATTATTCAGTTTCCAATTAGTTTTTAGTCTATCCTTCCATGGCCCTTTATTACACATAATTTTTATTGCATCATGATCTAAAAAGAAGGCATTTAAGACTTTGCCTTCGATTCTGAGGTTTTTGTGCCCTAAAACATGGCCCTTTTTTTTTGTGTAAGTGCCATGTACCACTGAGAAAAAAGGTCAATTCTTTTGTATCCCCATTCAGTTTTCTCCAGAGGTCTATCATATCTAACTTTTCTAAAATTCTATTCACCTCCTTAACTTCTTTCTTGTTCATTTTGTGGTTACATTTATCTGGTTCTGAGAGGGGGAGGTTGAGGTCCCCCACTAGTATAGTTTTGCTTTCTATTTCTTCCTGTAACTCACTTAACTTCTCTAAGAATTTTGATGCTATATCACTTGGTGCATATATATTTATTCTTGATATTATTTCATTATCTATGATACCTTTTATCAAGATGTAGCTTCCTTCCTTATCTCCTTTAATTAGAACTATTTTTGCTTTTGCTTTGCCTGAGATCAGGATTGTTACTCCTGCTTTTTGTTTTCACACTTCTTCTGAAGCATAATATAGTCTGCTCTAGACTTTTACCTTTACTCTGTGTATATCTCTGACTCGTGTATTTCTTGTAAACAACATATTGTAGGATCTTGGTTTTTAATCTACTCTCTTATCTGCTTAATTTTATGGAATAGTTCATCCCATTCACATTCACAGTTATGATTACTGACTCTGTATAACTGTATATTTCCCTTCATCTTATCCTCCCCCATCTATACTTTTCTCTTTCTCCTTTCACCTTGTCACTCCTCACCCTCAATCTGCCCTTCCTTCTATCAGTCCCCCCTTTGCTTTGCTTTTCCCTTTACCCTCCTATTTCCCTATAGGGTAAGATAAATTTCTATAACCAACTGAGTGTCTGTGTTATTCCCTCTTTGAGCCAAATCCAATGAGAATAAGTTTGAAACAATGCTCACTTCCTCCCTTCTTTCCCTTTACTGTAATAGGTTTTTGTGCCCCTTCATGTGATGTAATTAACCCTATTCTGCCTCTCCCTTTCTTCTCCCAGATTAATCCTTTTTTTAGCCCTTAATCTTTTTTATATCTCATCAAAGTCAACTTATACCCACACCCTTTGTCTATGTATACTTTTTCTAACTGCCCTAATAGAGATACAGTTCTCAAGAGTTACAAATATCTCCCTGTATAGGAAAGTAAATAGTTTAATCTTATTCATTAACATGTTTTTTTTTCTTTCCCATTTACATCTTGAAATTTCTTCTGTCTCCTGTGTGTGTGTGTGTGTGTGTGTGTGTGTGTGTACTGGCAGTGTATCACAACCTACTTCTATAGACTATGCCTTTTTCCTATCACCTTTTAGATTATTTGTAATGTAGGGATGAAGAAGAGAATTGCAAGTATGGGAGACTCCATTTGCAAAGAATAGAGCCAGGAGACACAGGACAGCAGCTGGGCTAGGCTGGAACATAAAATACACCAGGGCAAGTGATAAAAGGTTATTCTGCAGATGTAGGGTGGAGCCAGACATTTCAATATTACTGCACACATCACTAAGGAGCACATTTAGGAGTTTTGTGTAAGACATAAAAACTCCTCTGAAAAGAGATGCATTCAGAGCCCTTTCCTTCCCCTCAAGACTCCTGTACTAATCTCAATTAGGCTGGTTTTCATGTCGGCAAATGAGTCTTGCTGTTTCTGTCAAATGAGGTTGTCTCCAGATTCACATGGGGTATGCTTTGTCAGAGGGAAGCCTTTAAACCTGATTTTGTGTTATTTAATCACATTCTTTCCTGAAATCCATTAACAGTAAAACACAGCAGAATATTTTGGTCTCTCTACTCTTCAGACTGTTGTATGGCCACAGTGATGAAATAAAAAAAATAACAAAAATCTGGTTTCCTGTGCATAGGGACACCCTCCTTGTGTGCTTTGGTCATTTTATGGAAACCTCATGTTAATGAAAAAGCAGACCTCCCGCTAGCATGCTGCCATCTTTCCACTTGCCATTTTAGTAAATAGAGGAAGCACAATCTTGTGCTTTCTTTCACTCTGTTGTATCTAGAAAAATGAGTTGGGAAAGTCTTTAAAATTGGGTCAACTTCAGCACAGATTTCTTCTCTGTACGTGTGCGTGTGTGTATGCATCATCCTAGCTCATGTTCCCAACTTCCTTGTCTTAAGGGCAATCACTGTTTCCTTCCATTGCACATCAGTTACTGACTGTCTAGAGTCCGCATGTAGGGGTCACACTGTCATAGACAGGACAACAGGCCCCTTTGAGAGCGCTGACTGTTCTATTTTGTCTCACATTAGTTTAATAATAGTTAACATGTATAAAGCACCTACTATGTGCCACAAACTATGCTAAGTGATTTACAGTTATTATCTCATTTAATTCTTACAACAGTCCTGGCAGGTAGGTGTTACCATCTCCACTACAGATTGGAAAACTGAGGCAAAGAGAAGTTAAGTGACTGAAACTGATGACTTTGCACAACTCTGCCTCACTTAAATCCAATTCACTTGCAAGTCAAGACATCACCCTCCTGGTGTCATTGGTCCTCTTGGAGAACAAAGGACAAACAACAACAATAACAGCTTGTCAGGGTCTGAGGCTAGATTTGAACTCAAGTCTTCCTAACTCCAGGTAAACTGTTCTAGCAACATTGCCTCCTAGATGCACATATTGATTTGTTGCTTTGCCTTCTTTCTGGTTTTCATTGACAAATACTTGCAGGATGATCTACCTCATTTAGATTTCCCCCTCAAGGTTTCTAAATTAAAACAACCTTGAGATATCATTTTATACTCACCAAATTGGCTAAAATTACTGAAGGGGAAAACAACAAATGTTGGAGGGTATGTAGAAAAAATTGGACACTAATTCATTGTTGGTGAAATTGTGAACTGATTCAACCATTTTAGAGAGCAATCTGAAGTTATGCCAAATACTTGTTAAACTACTTGTACCCTTTGACTCAGTAATACCACCACTAGTTCAATTTCCAAAGATGATTAGGTGAAAAAGGACAATTAACCTATATGTTTTAAAATACTTATAGCACTCTCTTTGTGGTGGCAAAGAACTGGAAGTTGCAGGGATGTCCATCATTTGAGGAATGGCTGAAACAAGTTGTGGTATATGATTGTGACAGAATACTGTTGTGCTATAAGAAATTATGACCTCAGTGATCTTAGAAAAACATGGAAGGGGCAGCTAGGTTGCACAGTGGATAGAGCTCTAGCCTGGGAGTCAGGAGGACCTGAGTTCAAATCCAGCCTCAGACACTTGACACTTAACTGGCTATGTGACCTTGGGCAAGTCACTTAACCCCAATTGCCTCACCAAAAAGCTAAAATAAAATAAAATAAAATAAAATAAAATAAAATAAAATAAAATAAAATAAAATAAAATAAAATAAAATAAAATAAAATAAAGACATGGAAACACGCATAAAATAATGAAGATTGAAATGAGCAAAACCAAGAAAACATTGTATACAGCAACAGCAATAAGAATGACTGAGTGAATAAGTTATTTTGACTATTATAAATACACAAATTAACTATAAAGGACATATGAAGAAAATCACTATGTGCATCCAGAGAAAGAACTGATGAATAGAAGTATATGCAGAATAATTTTACATATGTGCATGTGAATGTGTGTCTGTGTGTGTGTATGTGTGTGTATAGCTATTTGTGTGTAATGGTAGCCATCTCAAGGGCAGAGTGGGGGGAAAGTAGGGGAAAAAAGAAAAAAATTTACATGATAATGTTGTATATTTGAAATGAATAGCAAGTTATGTTTAGTAGATGTGCAATTTTACATACAATAATTTTTATTGCACTGTTATGGAAATGCTTGTTTTATTCCATAAATATGTATTAATATAAAAAATAAAAGTGAAAAAAAGGTCTCAGCAGACATTTTCCCCTAAATAAAATCTTGATGTTTATGAGGCAGGACTGCAAATTCCAATCCATCACCATTTTCCACCAGCATGTTTTGCTAGTTAGCTAATGAAATGGAAGTGCCCCCAGCTGCCACATTTCTCTCCTTAGTAGGGAGATCCAGCATTTGGTGAATGAGGTGGCTTCTGCAATCTATCTATTCTCACTGTGGTAACTGCTTTACATTAAACTAATATCAGAATGAACATCTTTATTTGTGTCCATTTCCTATTTTGGGAAGTTGTTGACTTCTAGATTGGATTAGAATGGCTCTAATCACTTAAAATGTCTTCTCCTATTTAAGAACTTCTTCAGACAGAGTATTTACTTTGACCTTTGTTCAAAACAATCCATCAACTACCTATGGATATGACTTGGGATCCCTGGATATGTCTGGAACTGGTTATTATTTTACATCTGTTAAACTGTTCTCCATTCTCCTTTCTATGAGATTATTCTGACCATATCCAGTCCCTCCCAACTCTCAAAGAATGTTTTTTATGCTGTGCAGAAATAAGACTGCTCAGTAATCTATTACCTAGAATCATCCACGTCTTGATCCTGAACCATATTTTTCACAATAGTTTTTGCTGTCTTCTCCTTCTCATTGGAATTGAGTATCAATGCATGTGTCATCATCTCATCCATCAGTGTCTCATCTTTTCAAGGTCATCATGGAGCTTCTCAAACACATTATCATTATCTATACAAGTTGCTTCTACATTATTCCATCATCTTCATTCTTTACTTCAGCCCAAATGGCTATTCTGCTTTTCCCTATACATGCCATTCATCCCCTACTTCTGTGCCTTTGAACAGGCTATTCCCAGTGCCAGGAATGCTCTTCTTCCTGATCTCTTCTTCTTGGAAACCCTAGCTCCCTTCATGGCTCAAGCCAAGTACCACCACTTTTTGAAAAATCCCACCCTCAGATCACTGTCAGACAGTCAACAGTCAATAAGGATTTATCAAAGGCTTACTGTGTGCTAAGGTGCTGGGGGCAGATACAAATGCAAACAGAGTCCCTGCCCTCACTGAGCTCACATTCTCATTCTAAGCTTTGCTGTGTGCTATTTCGCATATAGCCTGTGTGTATTATTCTGAACATGCCGTCTCCACACAAGTAGAATATAAGCTCCTTGAGGGAAGGAGGTGTCTCTTTTGTGCATTCATAACCTCAACCTAGCACAGTTCTACTTCTATCTTTCTGCTCCCCTCCAGAGGCATCCCATAGACCAAAATATTTTTTAAAGATAAAAATTACTTATTTTCTTTGTGAGCTCTGTAAAGCAAGTTCATCAAATAATCCCAAAGTTGCTTCTTTTTGCCTTTGGTTACATGATGAAACCAATTGTTCCCCACTACATTATTCACCTTTCTGGGGTGAACCTGAGAGTTGCTCTTCCATTTAACAATAAGGTTTTTTTTTTTTAATACATTAGTTTTCTTATTTCCCATTTAGCAAAAATGTCTCTATGAATGTGGCTCCTTCCTTCTGTAGAGTCCACTTCATGGTCATTAGACCAAGCTTATACTTTGAGTCTCCAAGTCTCCAAAGTTAGTATTTTCATAGTTTGAGTTGTGAGATTCTTGATCCTCTCTTCTTTCTATCAATGCTCCTGTCATTGCAGAAGTGGAAGGGAGATTGAGCAGACAGAGGGCCATTTAGTATTTTATGGTCATTTTGTGAGTTGCCATTGTTGGAAAACAGAGGATGTTGGTGGGACCAGTGACTGAACATGCACTTCTATTGGTATATAAAACTCCCTCTGCCAATGCAAATCAGCATCTTCTTGGTGGTATTTAGAGGCTTGGAGAGTTATTTAAGACGCAAAGAGCTTAGGAGACTCTCTCAGGATCACACAGTCAGGAAATGTCAGAAGTAGGACTTGAACTCAGGTCCTCCTGGCTGAAAGGCTAGTGCTCTTTTCAATTGAAAATAATGGAAATTCACCTTAGTGATGGATTCTCCTTGATGAAGATGTATATACACTAACTCAGAGTATGTCTTCCCATTCGTGGCTTCCCTTGAGGCTAATTTTGCTGTACATCCCAAGACATTTTAATTCCCAGGATTTAGCTACAAGGTGCTCATGGATTTTGGTTTTTCCTTCCCACAGACTCTAACAGTAAATCTGCTAAGTTCATTCTATGCTGCTTCCAGTGCTGTTTCTGGTGTTTGGAAAAAGTCCTCAAGTTCATAAACAGAAATGCCTACATCATGGTAGGTAGTTGGATTTGTGCCCTGCAGGGCTCCATCATTACCATGCTAGAGTCATGTGACAATGGCATTAGAGAGCGAGGCCCTCCATTGGCCCTATTGCGTTTAGTCCCAGGGGGATCCTAGGGTTTCAGAATATCACAAGGGTCAAGCATTTATTTACTTAATCTTGTTCAATGATGCTTTTAATAATCATCCTTCAGTGAGCAAAGCTATACATTATGGTATTTTCACTTGTGCCCAAACTGAGAGTTTATGTTTTCTTGACCTGATTACGCATACATATGTGCCAGGAGTGTGCTGGAGCCAGCTCAAACCAGCCTCCACACGTTGATCGTCAAGTGTCCAGCATAAGCATTAATACCTTGGAAACTGGCAAAAAACAAATCAGGATTTGGTTTATCTAAGAATTCTCCATTTTTCCTCCCCTCCCCCAACCATCGTTGGTACTGATGAAATATTTCAGTTACTTCAGGTCCCCATAGATAGACCTGAATGGATCATATAGTTGATTCTCTAGGGCTGGGCTTCTCTACCTGGCAACCATGGTTCCCTGGAGAGATTTTAGAGGACCTGTGATTTGGGATGGGAAAAAACGCATCTTTGTTTTCATTAAACTCTAGCTGAAATACAGCATTTTCTTCCATTAGGGTAGAGAAAGGAAGGGAATAAGTATTTATGAAGCACCTGCAATGTGCTAGTCACTATGCTAAGTGCTTTTTACAAATATTATTTCTTTTGATCCACAACAACCCTGTGAGGTATGTACTGCTCTGATCTCTATTTTACAGTTGAGGAAACTGAGGCAAAAAGAATAAGTGCTTTCCAGGGCCATAAAGCTAGGCACGAATTGAGGCTGGATTTGAGTTCAGGCCTTCCTGACTGTAGGCCCGGTGCCCTATCTCCTGTACCACCAGCTGTGGCATGATTACAATGGTACATATGCATAAAAAGTACAAATATAGACAAAAATATTATTCAAAGAAGGTTTTTGAGACACCAAAAGTTTAAGGCCTGATTTAGATGATTTGGGGAAACAGGTCTGCTTTTCTCTGCAGTTCCCCACTTTGGTGAAAGTATAGATACAGCAGGGCCAGAGTTGGAGGACCCAGCTGCCAAGGATCATGGGATATTATTAGGATGTGGAAGAAACCTCTGAGGTGATATAGCCCTTCAAGACCCTCATTGAACAGATGAGGAAACTGAGGGCCAGAGAGGTTCCTAGGACCATAGATTTGGAGTGAGAAGGAACCTTAAAGGACATCTCATCAAGCCCCCTTATTTTACAAATAAGGAGCAGAGGCCTATGGATGTTGTGACTTAACTAAGGACAAACAGATAAATAAGTGGCAGAATTAGGTTTCAAACCCTGGCTCTGCTATTTGTGTTATGTGACATTGGGCCTGTCACTTGCCCTAAAATGAGGACATTGAGTTAGATACCTACTAAATCTATGGCTTTCCAAACCTCCCTGAGCCCCAGTCTAGATCAGGGGTTTTTAACCTGGGGTCCATAACCTTGGTTGTTTTTTTTTAAAAAAAATATTTGGGAATTCCTTGCTATCCCATGTATTTAATTTTCTGCTTTTAAAACACGTGATTTTGAGAAGGGTTCAGTAGGCCCCAGGCAGCTGCCAAAGGAGGCCAAAACCAAAGGGGACTGAAAACCCTCTTCTTGGTCTCTGTCTGTGCATTGTAGAGAGCGTGCAGTCTCTGGGCCCCAGCAGTGTTGTTAGCAATAATGAACAGATGCCAACTTCAGGAACCCCCCAGGCCTTCCTAGGACTCCCCCAAAAACTCCCCACCCAATCCCCACCAAGCAGGAAACAGGGAGGTGGGCATTGCTGATGGGCAGGCCATCTTCTCGTGCCATCAGCCTCATCTCTGCTCTTCTGAGGGTATCGTTCTGACACACTTGTGTTTGCTTGGTTTTTCTGCAGATTGCGATATACGGAGAAAACTTCTGCACTGCAGCCCGAAATGCTTTCAAGCTTATAATGAGAAACGTGGTGAGGTCAGTAGGCAGATCTGAGGCTAGAGATCTCCTTACAGTCAGTCAGGAAGCAGGCATTTGTAAAGTACCTACTATGTGCTAGGCACTGGCATACACATCAAGTGTGTGTTGGAGCAGCATTCTCATTGGCCGGCAACGCTTCCGCCAGGAGATTGCCTTCCATCTGTTCTGTATGTAAATTGTATATGTACATAATTACTTATATGCTGTCCTCCCCTCTAGAATGTAAGCTCCCTGTGGGCAGGGGTCATCTTTGCCTTCCTTGGAACCTCCAACACTTAGCTGGCCCACATACAGGAAGCATTTGAAGATGCTTCTTGGTGGACCGATTGTCATTTGCTGATGGAAACCTTCAGTCAGTCAGTCTGTCAGTCTGTCAGTCAGTCTGTCAGTCAGTCTCAGTCAGTCTCAGTCTGTCAGTCAATTGGTCTGTCAGTCAGTCTGTCAGTGTGTCAGTTAGTCTGTCAGTCAGCCTGTCTGTCTGTCAGTCTGTCAGTCTGTCAGTCTCTGTCATTCAGTGTGTCGGTCAGTCTATCAGTCAGTCTGTCAGTCTGTCAGTCTCAGTCTGTCAGTCAATTGGTCTGTCAGTCTGTCAGTCAGTCTGTCGGTCAGTCAGTCAGTCAGTCTGTCAGTCTCAGTCAGTCTGTCAGTCAGTCAATCAGTCAGTCTGTCAATCTGTCAGTCTGTCAGTCTCTGTCAGTCAGTCTGTCAGTCAGTCTGTCAGTGTGTCAGTTAGTCTGTCAGTCAGTCTGTCAGTCAATCAGTCTGTCAGTCAGTCTCAGTCTGTCAGTCTGTCTGTCAGTCTATCAATCTGTCAGTCTCTGTCAGTTAGTCTGTCAGTCAGTCAATCTGTCAGTCAGTCAGTCTCAGTCTGTCAGTCAATCTGTCAGTGTGTCAGTCAGTCTGTCAGTCAGTCTGTCAGTCAGTCAACAAAGTCAACAAAGACCGTTTGAGCTCAGCTTATGTATGAGGCACTAGTAGGCACTAGATAAAGTTGTGAGTTTAATAAGATAGTTCCTGCTCATAGAATTTCCGATTCAGTCAGGAAAACGGCTCTCGTCGCCGTCCTCCTGTGCACGATCATGCCACCTCTATACCGTTTTCAGGTTTGAAAAGCATTGTAGAAATGTTGCCATTTGGTCCTCACAATAGTCCTGGGAGGCAAGTGCTAGTGTTGTTATTACCATTTTGCAGGTGGAGAGACTAAGGCTGAGAGAGGTTATGTGACTTGCTCAGGGTCACACAGCTAGTAAGTGTCTGAGGCAGGACTTTAATGTAGGTTTTCCTGACTCTTAAGTCTGGCGTTCTATTGACCATGCCAGCTAGGAAGATGTTCACGCAATAACTTGCCCACAGAACTCAGCCATCCAGATGTCCCATTGACACACCAAACACAGCACGCCCCAAACCGAGCTCATGTCTTTCCCGCTCTTTCTATTGTGGTGCCCCCAGTCATGCCATTGTCCGTGTTGGAAACCTTGGAAGAGACCTTTGACCTTTCCTAATCCTCCCTAGCTTATATAATTAGTGCCCAAGTCCTATTACAACATCTTTTGCATTCACCCCCTCCTCTCCATCCCCACTGCCACTATATAGTTTTCATTCATGATTTCTTGAAATAGAGCTCTGGAAAACCAGGCTTTGATAAAACCCATTGGTATTCAAATGGAGCTACCAAATCACCCTGGCTCTCAGTGATTGGCCAATAAGAGGTCCTAGCCCAAGCAACACTTACCTATTGTTTGGGTTTTGATGGCTCAGAGCAGGTGTATATAAAAATTGTTTCTGTTTTGGCTATCAACATAAGGCTTCACTAGCAGACCCAAGGATATGACGTAGACCTTCATCAAAACCCACTCATAAACTCTGGTCCCCTCTCCCTCTTTCCAGGGCTGTTAAGCTCCTGGTTCCAGGATGCATAAATTTGCTTAGGCCTCAACAGTCAGCTTGACCACAACCCTCTGGAAGCAAAAGCCTGCCAAGAGAAGAAACCCTAGCTACAAAGCTCTGAACTGGTAGTGCTAGAGAAAGTAGGTTCCAAAATGCTAATGCCAGGCCAGAGAATTGAGGAACAGAGGGAGCAGGGAAGGTCACCAAGACAGAATACCATGCATGTAGGACCTGTGTAGCACTACACCAAGCCTGAAGGCCAAGACCTAGGCTAGGAAGGTATAGGTTAAGACTCCAAGATGCAGCCTCCGAGGAAACCACAATCAGAGGGGAGGGAGTCAGGAAGTGAGTGATAAAGGATATTATGGGGGGAGAGGAGAGAGGAGAATTTAAAGTACCAAAGATGTAAGGAGGAGGAAATCTCAAAACCTGGAACACAGACAGATAACTCAACAGGGAAAATACTCTGGATCAAAGAAAAAAAACATAGAAATTATTAAGAATGAAAATGATGAAACAATATGCCAAATTTATGGAATGTAGCCAAAGTAGTGCTATGTAGGGGAAATCATATCCTTACAGATATACAGTAATAAAATAGAAAAAGAGATAATTATTGAACTGAGTATGTATTTTAAAATTAGAAAAAAACAAATGAACAAACAAAATAAGCACAAAAGAAAATATATTAAAACTGGAGGGGAAATAAATTAACTGGAAACAGAAATAACCATAGAAATGGTAAATAAAACTAAAAGCTAGCTCTTATAATAAACTTTGTAAACCCTTAACTAATCTGATTAAAAAGAAGAGAGCAGAAAGTCAAGTCAATAAAACAGCAAATGGCCAAGGTGAAATCATAGCAAACCAGAAGAAATAAAAGTACTTAGAACATGTTCAGCACAGTTATATATGCTAACAAAACTGAGAACACAAAAAAAATAGAGAATAACTCCAAAAATGTGAAATATCTAACCTAGCAGAAGAACAGATTAAGATCTTAAATAATCTGATCTCAAAAAGTGAGAAAGATTTAACTATAAAAGATCAAATAAAGAAACAAAACTTCTGGTCCTGATGGATTCACAAGAAAATTCTAACAAACTTATAAAAAATAGTACTCATACTTCAGAAATTATTTTCAAAAATTGAGAAAGATGCTTACCAGAATCCTTTTGTGAGACAAATATATTCCTAATACATAAATTTAGGAAAGATTAAAAATGAAGAAAAGGTCATTATCATTAATAAAAATTGACTCAATTTTTTAAAACAAAATGGTATCAAACAGATTACAGTGATTTATCCAATAAATCATTCATTATTATCAAGTGGGCTTTATACCATGGATGCAAGGGTAGTTAGACGTGAAAATAATCAATATAATTGTATGAAACACCCAAAATTCCAAAACCACATCACCTCAATTGATAATAGAAAAGGCTTTTGGCAAAGTACAACACTCTTTTATACTAAAAACCCTACAAAATATAGGCATGAAAGGACCTTTAAAATATCATAAGAAGGGGCAGCTAGATGATGCAGTGGATAGAGCACCAGTCCCGAAGTCAGGAGGACCTGAGTTCAAATCCGGCCTCAGACCCAACACTTGACACTCACTAGCTGTGTGACCTTGGGCAAGTCACTTAACCCGAATTGCCTAAAAAAAAAAGCCAAAATATCATAAGAAGCAATATCTAAAACCAAAAGCAAGCATCATAGGTGAAAGGGTTACAATAGAACCTTTTCCAGTAAATACAGGAGTGAAGCAAAGATGCTCACTCTCCTTACTAATATTTATTATAACTTTAGCAATACTAGCAAGAGCAATAAGAAAAGAGAAAGAAATTAAAGGAATAAAGAGATAGAAAGAGAAGATGAAGTCATCCTTATTTGCTGATGACATGAGGGTTTACTAGAGAAGCCCCAGGGGTTTACCAAAGATATTAATTGAGACAATTAACAGTTTCAGCAAAGTTGCAGGCTACAAAATAAATCCTCAAAAGTCATGAGCATTTATATATAATAACAAAAACAAGAAGCAATAATATAAATAAATCCCATTCCAAATAACTTGAAAATGCTAAAACATCTGGGGATGAATCTCACAAAGCATGAATCTCTCAAATACTTGTATAGATTCAATTGTAAAATGTTCCTGAAAGAAATAAAGAACAACCTAAATAGATGTAGGAATATTCTGTGCTCATGACTAGACTGTGCTGATATAATAAAAATGACAAACAATCAAAATTAATTTACATTTTCAATGTTATGCCCATCAAATTGCCAAGGGGATACTTTACGGAACTTGATAAAATAATAACAACATTCAATTGGGAAAACAAAAGATCTAGAATGTTAAGGAAAATGAGGAAAATAAGAAGGACAAAGAAGGACTAGCACTTTTAGACAAACTATATTACAAAGCAGCAGGGGTCACAACCAATGATTTGCTATTGGTTAATTAATAGAAAGAGCAATGGAACATACTAGACAAAAGAGATCAAAAAACAATAGAACTTGGTAATCCAATATTTGATAAAGTGGAAAACATAAATTGCTTAGGGAAATACTCCCTATTTGGTAAAAAAAAAAAAACTGATAAGAAAAGTAGAAAACAGTCTGGCAGAAATTAGGCTTAAACCAACACCTTATACTCCACTTCACATTCATTCTCCTCCTCTTCTCCTCTCCCTCCTCCTCCTCCTCCTCTTCTTCTTCTCTTATTTTTTTCCAATTACCTGTAAAGATAGTTTTCAGCATTCACTTTTGTAAAATTTTGAAAAATTTCCAAATTTTTCTCCCTCCCTCCCCTTCCCCTTCCCAAGACAGTAAGCAGTGTGATATAGGTTATACATGTACAATCATGTTAGACATATTTCCACATTAGTTATGTTGTTAAAGAAGAATCAGAACAAAAGGGAAAAACCACAAGAAAGAAAATACGAAGTGAAAATAGTCTGCCTCTATCTGCATTCAGACTTCATAGTTTTCTCTGGATGTGGATAGCATTTTCCATCATGAATCTTTTGGAATTGTCTTACATTCTTGCATTGCTGAGAAGCTCTAAGTCCATCAAAGTTGGTCATCGCACAGTGTTGCGGTTACTGTGTACAATGTTCTCCTGCTTCTGCTCATTTCACTCAGCATCAGTTCATGTAAGTCTTTCCAGGTTTTTCTGAAATCCTCTTGGTCATCATTTCTTATAGAACAATGGGAATCCATTATATTCATATACCACGACTTGTCCAGCCATTCTCCAGTTGATGGGCATCCTCTCAATTCTGATTCTTGGCCACCGCAAAAAGAGCTGCTATAAATATTTTTGTATATGTGGGTCTTTTCCCCTTTTTATGATCTCTTCAGGATACAGACCTAGTAGTGCTGGATCAAAGGGTATGCACAGTTTTATAGCCTTTTGGGCATAGTTCCAAATTGATCTCAAGAATGGTTGGATCTGTTCACAACTTCACCAACAATGCATCAGTGTTCCAATTTTCCTACATCTTCTCCAACATTTATCATTTTTCCTTTTCTGGCATGTTAGCCAATCAGATAAGTGTGAGAG
This sequence comes from Phascolarctos cinereus, assembly GCF_003287225.1. Lineage (NCBI taxonomy): Eukaryota > Metazoa > Chordata > Mammalia > Diprotodontia > Phascolarctidae > Phascolarctos > Phascolarctos cinereus. Next base: position 477,176,995 of record NW_027555958.1, on the reverse strand, counting down.
TTGTTTTAATTTGCATTTCTCTAATCAATAGTGATTTTAGAGCATTTTTTCATATGACTATAGATAGCTTTAATTTCTTCATCTGCAAACTGCCCGTTCGTATCCATCATAATACATTCTAAATGGATGCATAATCTTATGTGAAACATCAAACTGTTAAAAAAAAATAGAAGAGAAAGATCACATGCCTCCCATGGCTATTTTTAGGAGATATGTTGGCAAGAGATGGACACGCTTACAAAAATAAAATCAATAACTTTGAACACTTGCAGCTGAAAAGCTTCTGCACCAATGACATGAATGCATAGGCGACAAGAAGGGAAGCATCAAATGGGGGGAAAGCTCTCCAGCTCAGATCTATCTGGCAGAGGTTTTGTAGCAAAACATCCAAATCATATGTGCACACACATAGAATATCCATTCTCCACACAGATTCATGGTCAAAGAATTTGAAGAAATGTTTCTCAGAAGAATTGTAAAATATTCACAACCACATGAAAAAGTACTCCAAGTCACTAAAAAGGGAAATGCAAATCAATCTACCCTGGGTTTAGCCGGGAGGTTTGCAAATTGGTAAAAATGACAAAAACATTGCAACTATCATTGTTGGAGGGGTTGTGGAAAGATAGGTACATGGAAATATTGTTGATGGGGCTGTGGAGTGGTACAATTATTTTGGAAAGCAAATCTGCAGTTATGTGAATAAAATGACCAAAATATCCATACTTTTGGAACCAGAGACTCCATTACTGGGCTTATGCCCCAAAGAAACCATTGAAAAGAAAAAAGTCCCCGTATGCTCCAAAATATTTAGAGCAGCACTTTTTGTGACAGCTAAGAAGCAGATACAAAGTAGATGTTCATTAATTGGGGAATGTATAAACAAATTATTGTATGTGAATGTAATGACATATGACTGTGCTGTAAGAAATGATGTGTGTGGTGAAGAGAGAGAAGCCTGCAAAGAGCTTCATGAATTGATGATGTCTGCAGAGTAAAGTCAAGAGAGCCAAGAAAACAATATACACAATGACTACAACAATGTACATAGAAATAACATTGAACCAAAAAAATTACGAGTGAATATAGATAGAGTAAGACTCAAATCAAAGCATTTTGAGAACCGATGTTAAGATAGCTATGGCAGAGAGCCAATTTAAATATCTGACTTCTCTTTCACTCTAATGGCTATTCTTTCCTTGGCACATGCTTACTACCCTGTATTTCTTTCCAGTTGCCTCACTTTCCCTATTTGTTACTACCTTGGATGCCTTCATGTTCTAGCTACACCACTAAGTCATCTTTATCAAATAGTAAATAACAGGAGTTGATGATTAAGGAAGCGAAATTAAAAAGAAAATGACAGGAGGCTGGGAAAGCCTGGCTGGGCCAAAGGGAAAGACTGTTTCAGCCATCAAACATTCTTAAGTCTCATTACATCCTCAGCAGCAGAACTGTTGCTGGGAAAACAACATGGCACCCAGACCATCCCTGAATGACCCTGCAAGGCTGTGTTCTGGTTAATGCATTAAAAATACTCAACTTCATCTCTGGGCCCCAAGTTCATCCTGGGCATCCATTTTTTGGCAGAACAAATGTTAGGCAAGATGCATCTAGCTGGATTCCTGCATGATTACTCCCCTGCCCTGTGTGGATCCCAATGACCCTGCAGAAATGCACGTTGAACAAGGCATAGGGGTTTTGAGGGTCACTTTCTCACTTCTCTGTCATGCAGAGTTGCCGTGTTGGACAAAGTGACAGAATTCTTGTTATGTATGGGGAAGCTGCTTATTTCTACTAGTATCGGTAAGTAATCTACAGATAGAGGGAATGGGAGTGCTTTGTAAAGTAGCCTTGCTATAAAAAGTGACATCCCCATGCAAATGAATAATAACCTTCTTCCTGTTTTAATAGGTGTCCTGGGCTTTCTGTTCTTCACAAAAAAACTCCCGCTCACACCACCAACACTGAATTATTACTGGGTGCCTCTGTTGGTAAGGAAGGGCTGAAGCCTTGTTGCATACCCTGGAGCTTTTTAGAATGGGAAGCAGGGTGGGGCATGGGGAAGGGCTTGGCATCAAAGGACCTGGCTTCAGAGCCCATAGTGTCACTGCAAACTTACTCTCTGTGTCGTCTTGACTAAGTACATCACTTCACCTTCTGGGATTCAGTTTGCTCATGTGAAATGAAAGAGTTGGGATAGAGGGTGACCTTTGAGTTCTGTCCACCTCTTGATCTGTGCACCTATGATTGTATGATGATGGGATTACATCACCTCTGAGTGTCTTTCCAACTTTGAATCCATGACCCTGGAGTCCTAGAGCTTTCAAAGAAGGTTAAATCAATGAGTTTATAGAGGCATTGTGCACAAAGAATTGTTGCTTTAATGCTATCTGAGGCATGGGACTTTCAGTAGGCTAATAATTGAGGAATGGCTTCAAAGCTAGTGCCCTTCCTCTGGTTACAGTTAGATTTAGGGCAGAGGAATCATGGCTGATAGCTGCTAGTTGGCAGCCCAGAAACAGAACTGGACCCTATTTTTCATTGTTACTATAGCCTGAGTATATATGTGTATATTGGAGATGGGGATAGTGGTGGTGGCAGTTATAAGGAGATCACAAGATTAGTGGTCTAAAACTGAGAGGGACCTTCAAGGTCCTATAGTCTAACCCCATCATTAATCAATCAATTGATATTTAGTGAACATCTACTATGTATCAGATACTGCAAAATACTGGTAATATAAAGACAACATTTTGCAAGAGATTCCTTGCCCACATTGAGCTTCCATTCTAATAGAAGAAAGAAAGTTGGCTTCAGTGTCCTTAGGTCTTTTCTAGCTCTAAATATTTGGGGATTATATATATGTATGTATGTGTGTATATGTATATGTATATGTACACACACATATATATATATATATTTACACACATATACATATATACATATATGTATATGTATATGGAAAGAGAAAGAGAGACACAGAGAGAGATATGGATATCTAGATATAAGTATGTGTGCATATATATATATATATAATATGTATATGTGTATATATATATATATATATATATATGTATATATACAAGACATATGCAAATTAAAAAAAGGTAATCTTGGAGGCACTAGTGTAGATGAGTGGTTGGGGGTTAGGGTTACATATAAGAAGGCCAGAAGAGGTTCAGTCACTTGTCCAAGGTTCCATGGTTATAAGTGGCAGAGAGGAAAGTCAAACTTAGGCTCTGTGTCTAAAGGAGACAATGTGGTATTGTGGAAAGAATATAGACTCTGGAATCAGAGAACCTGGGTTCAAATCTTCCCTCTGATGGTTACTGCATGTGACTCTAATCACATCATGTAACCTTTTGGGCCTCAGTTTCCTCCTTTGTAAAATGATGGGGTTGGCCTAGATGACTTCTGAAGTCCCTTCCAGTTCTAGATGAAGGATCCAAAACCCAAGGTTCTTTGCATTTTACAATACATCAACTCCTCTGTCCCATTCAACCAATGACATAGCTTCAGAGATGTGAGCCATCCTCTGGGACTTTGGGAGGCACTTCTTCCAAAAGAATATCAACATGCCAATGTTTTCACCCAGAACAGAAATCCATTCTGCTGCTCTTACCTCTCCTCTCCATAAAAGGATGAATGGCACCTCCCACAAGAGTCTATCCTTCTAAGAGTCCAAGACAATCAAGTTATCTTGGGGACAGTATCAGATATTGAAACCCATTCCTTAGAAGGCATGGATAGTTGACTAAGCCAGCCAATTAACCTTGTCAGACAGCCTCCATCACTGAAATATTTCCAGTGGGCACATCCATACACCATGGAGTTTCTAAAAGTCTCAGACAAATAATCACCACCTGTCAGATCATGATTGGAGGACTGGCCCTGGGCAATCCTGCTCCTACCCTACATTAGGAAATGATGCTTTGGTTTTCATCCTGACAACTTTGTTATTATCCTTAAAATGTTTTGAAGATAAAACCATATTAAGGGTTGTTTCTTGGTCTGAAACTTAAAACAAAAGCCTCACTCTTTGTCTGAAAGAGACCTTTAACAAGGGGCTCTCAGCCTTTTTTTGCTCACAGCATAGCATTCTTCACCATGAGGAAAGCACATTGAATTTTTAAATTTGGCATATTTTTTCAAGTAACAAAATTCTCTTTTTTTCTTTTTTCATTTTATCTTCCATTAAAAAAGGGGAAAAAATCCTGAATTCCTTACAACAAATAGGCATATAGTCAAGCAAAACAAATTTCCACATTGACCATGTCAAAAACAAAGTTTTAATCTCTACCCTGAATCCGTTACCATTGTGTCAGAAGGTAGGTAACATGTTTAATCTTTGGTCCTCTGGACTAGTGGTTAGTCATGGCTTTGCTCACAGTTCTTGGCATCACTCAAAGTCATTTGTCTTGAAAAGATTGCTGTTACTGTGTAAATTGTTCTCCTGGCCTGTTCCCTTCACTCTGCATCAGTTCATACAGGTCTTCTCGTTTTTCTCTGACACCACTCCTGTCATCTTTTCCTAGAGCACACTAGGATTCCATCACCTTTCTATAGCGCAACTTGTTCAGTCATTCCCCAATTGATAGGTGCCCTTTCACCTCCAGTGCTCTGAGGCGTACTAAAGCTAAGTTCCAACACCCAAGCAAGTTCAGAGACTCACACATGTGCAGTCTCTGTTCAATCACAACAATCACTTCATTGCTTCCTTTTCAGGTTCAAAGCCTGAAGTGTTTGGAAGTTACTGTGTCTATACAGTAGGCACTTATGGTTGATTTTAGAATATTACACTTAGGTATGCAATGCATGCCACATATATAAATGTCTACTAAAATAATTACAAATTTTCTTCTGCCTGGAATGATATAATGACCAACATTTCCCAGCATACCAGGTAGAACTTGTAGCACACTTTTATGGTCACAGCTGTAGGCTGGCTCTACAAACTTTTTGGTTTTTTTCTCATTCACTCTTGTGATGAGTTAAGGGATTCATTCATTCATTCATTGAAATGACTGGTTTCTCTGAATGTTTTCATTTCATTGACTGAATCTATTTAATAGGGTCATAGATTTAGACTTGGAAGGGAAATTGGAGATTATCTATTCCAGCTCCTCCATTTAATAGCTGAGAAAGTGGAGGCAGAAAGATGCTATGTGACTCTCTAAGGTCATATGGGCAGTAAGTAGTTGTGGCAAGATTTGAACCCAGGTCTTGTGATTCTGAAGCCAGCAATCTTTCCATTAGACAATTCCGCATTGGTATTATGTAGACAACAGTGCACTTGCTGAGCTCATTAGAGTAGGTCATAATTCACTAGAGTTGACTGTGATGTGCTCTGCCATTCTTGACTTTGAAGGAACATGGCTTCTAGGTAGCCAGGTGGCACCATAGTGCCTAGAGTGCTGGACCTGGAGTCAGGAAGAACTGAATTTAAATGCTGCCTTAGACATTTATTAGCTGTGTGATCCTGAGCATGTTACTTAACCTCTCTCAGACTCAGTTTCTTCATCTGTAAAATGAGGATAATAAGGATAATAATAGAACCTACTTCAGTTGTTCATTTAAGGATGAAATGAGATAATATATGAACACATAAAGAGGTTTTTCATACCTTAAAGCACTACACACACACACACACACACACACACACACACACGCGTGCACATGCACACGCGCGAGCAAACTTTCCAATTGGCCTTCCCATTTCCTACATTTCCAAAGCTGGGGTCCATTCACAGTCACCAGGCTCAGGTTGCCTGGAGTTCAAAGGCTCTGCAAGATCTTGTCAAGTGTTCGAAGCCAAGTTCAATGCTCAGACAGCCAGGGTGTCCTTGCAACTTTTTAGATTTGGCTTGACAATCCTAATGTAACATTTTAAAGTACTGTTGATGTCTCCTCATTTCTAACGTGCACAAAGACATACACACACATCAGAAAGGGTCCCTCTTCCCTATCCATAATTGCAAAATCCACCAGCTGCCTAGTAGAAGACACCCCTTCTTTGGCATTTTCCAATCCTACATGGTTAATCCAACGCAAAACTAATGAAAGGGCCTCTTTGCTTCTCTCTTCTTCTCCAACAATCAATAGTGTTACTATTGTCCCCTCTAGGAAGCAGTGTGGTACAGTAGAAAGACCACTGGATTTAGATTCGGCATCTGAGTTCAAATGCCAGCTGTGCTAATTACTGTCTAAATGACCTTGGACAAATCATTTACTTACCATGGGCCACAATTTTCTTCTCTATAAAATGAAGTAGCCCAGACCAGATGTCCTCTAAGGTCCTGCATCTCTGATTCTAGATGTTCTGATCTTACTCCTTACATGACCTGAGAGTGGAACAGTATTCTTTGGAGAAAAAGATGCTGAAACAAGAGGCCTGAGACCAGTGACTTCTGAGTGAGCTCCACAAAACCTGGGCTCAGATATGTGAGAATGAATAGTATCTTAAGAAATAGCATCTGAAAGCCCAGTGGAAACGATGCGAATAGTCAAGAAAATGAATGGCTTCCTTCAGGAAATGAAGTTTTCCTGAGAATCTTGGGACTAAACAAGCCAGGAAACTCATTATTAAATATTTTGTCCCTCTATGTTGCAAGTAGGGAGTAATTAAATCTTTGTGATCCCAGTCACATCAAAGCATCATATGCAGAATTCATTCATTTGTGCCTTGTCTTCTGCATGCCAGTCACTGAGTGAGGGGCTGGGCATACAGAGACAAAATTGAAACAGGCCTGTCCTCAAAGGGCTTCCAATCTATTAGGATTGTACTAAACAATGCCTATAAAAGTATATAAAATATGTTACATATATACACGCATAAGGTTATATGGTGGACAAAAACAAGTGAGGAGAATCAGAAAAGACCTCATATAGATGCCAAAGCTGAGACTTCAATGAATAAACGAAAAGCATGGATCACCTTCTTCCAAGGATTTATTCTGATACACAGTATATTGAACCTTTCCTATTTGCTTCCTGGGACAGTCTCAATGACACATTTCCCCTTTGTTCTGTCTGCTTCCAGATGATAATTTTTGGGTCTTACTTCATTGCCCATGGGTTCTTCAGTGTCTATGCAATGTGTGTCGATACCCTTTTCCTCTGCTTCTGTAAGTATTCAGCACCTGCCTGTTTGAAGTTCAAATTGGGATGTAGCTGGGGAGCCATTGAATGGTGGTGACAATATGGCCAGCTACATCCTTGGCTGGCAGCTTACACATTTGCCGTGACATGACTGCAAGATCAAAATGATGTTTTGGCTGCAATGGGAAATTGCTTAGCAGAGTTTCTTTCAGCAACAGTAACAACAGCACACAGGAGTTTTGCAAAGTGCTGCAATGACTCTTGGTTTCCCTGGGATTAGACCAGCTCAGACATTCCAATTTATGCTAATGGATGACTTTGGCCATCAGGAGTGTTCAACAACGGATGGAAGGACTTGCCCTTCCTGCTATCAGGACAGAGTTTCTTTTGGGGAGTCTATGCTAATGTCGGGCTCTCACTGGCTCCAAAGTCACATAAGGCCAGATCTTCCCTTGCACCATTCTATCCAAAGATGATTCGTAGGGAATTGAAGTCGGCTCTGCCACCATGCTGCCAATGATCAATTCCTTAAGGGATCTGGAAGTGCCCTAATATTTCCCAGGTTAGTCATTGACTTTTTTAAAAATGGAAAGGATATTTCAGATAACTATGTTTCTTTTTCATATGGATAGAGGATAGGGATTAAATTTGTGATTTCATTGGCTCAGGGAATTCCCTCTGACAATGCGGATCATCACCCTCTGAGTTCAACTTAAAGTGTTAGAGTATTACCTAAGGTCCTAAAAGGTTAAGTGAATTATGTAGGGTCACATAGCCAGTGGATGGGGTTCAGGACTTGACCCCAGGTCCTCCTAATTCTGAGACCAACTCTCTATCCACTATGCCATTGTCTCCTTTTTCACAGCCTGTCAGAACCACAAACTGAATAAATGTATTAAATTTTAGCCTCAGAACTAAGGGCCTCAGGGAACTCCTTCTTGGTCATCTTTGTCAAATAAAGTTATTCAGCAGGACTAGGAAAGGTTATTCAATTTGGCAAAAGAAAAAAATAATTCTTTGGGACACAGTTTTATGATTTGATCAACTCAACTGACTCCATCGGTAATTAAGCTGGTCTTTCCTAAGTTTCAAGGGAAATGTATGGTTTGACAAGGCTGATATGATCAGTAGCATATCAGCTGCTATTGGTGGTCAGTTGTGTCTAATTCTTCATGACCCCATGGACCATACATAGCATGCCAGGCCCTTTTCTCCTCCATTATCTCTCAAAGTCCATCCAAGTTCATGTTCATTGTTTCCATATTAACTAGTCATTTCATCCTCTGCCATCCCTCTTTCCTTTTGCCTTCAATCTTTCCCAATATCGGGGTCATTTCCAATGAGTCTTGTCTTTTCAATATGGGCCAAAGTATTTAAGCTTCATCTTCCAGTGAATAGGCTGAATTAATTTCTTTAAGCATTGACTGATTTGATCTCCTTACTGTTTAAAAGACTATCAAAAGTCTTCTCCATCACCACCATTTGAAAACATCAGTTCTCTAGTGCTCAGATTTCCTTATAGCCCAACTCTCACAGCCATACATTGCTACTAGAAAAACCATAGCTTTGACTATACAGACCTGTGTTATCAAGGTGTTGTCTGCTTTTTAGTCTGCTGTCCAGATTTGCCATAGCTTTTAATTTCATGGCTCCAGTCATCATCTCCATTGATCCTTGAGCCCAAGAATATAAAATCTGTCACTGCTTCCATATCTTCTTCCCCCATTTGCCAGGAAGTGATGGGACCAGGTGCCAAGATCTTAGTTTTTTTATGTTAAACTTCAAGAAAGCTTTTATACCCTCTTCTTTCACCTTGAAGAGCCTTCTTAATTACTCTTTACTTTTTTGCCATCAGAGTGGTAGCATCTACATATCTAAGAGTTTTGATATTTCTCCTGGTGACCTTAATTCCAGCTTTTGATTCAGCCAGCCTGACATCTCCCATAATACACTCTCCATTTAAGTTAAATAAAGCGATAATATACCACCTTGTTGTACTCTTTTTCCAATCTTAAACCAAGCAGTTGTTTCACAATTCAAACTTGCTTCTTAGCCCACATAGAGGTTCCTCAGGAGACAAGTAAGATGATCTGGTACTCCCATCTTTTTGAGGACTTGCCACATTTTGTTGTGATCTGCACAAAGGCTTTAGTGTAGCCAATGAAGCAGAAGTAGATGGGTTTTTTTTTTCCTGTTTTTTTTTTCCTCTTGCTTTCTCCATAATCCAACAAATGTTGGCAGTTTGGTCTCTAGTTCCTCTGCCTCTTCAAAAAATCAGCCTGCTCTTCTGGTAATTGTTGATTCACATGTTGCTGAAACCTAGCTTGCAGAATCTTAAGTATAACCTTGCTGGTGTGTGAAATGAGTACAATTGTTCCATAATTTGAACACTTCTTGGCATTGCCCTTCTTTAGGATTGGGATATCAACTGATCTTTTTCAATACAGTGGCCACTGTTTAGTTTAGTTTTCCCAATTTGCTGGCATATTGAGTGTATCACTTTAACAGCATCACCTTTTTGGATTTTAAAGAGCTTAGCTGGAATTCTATCACCTCCACTAACCTTAGTGTGAGCAATGCTTCCTAAAGCCCACTTGATTTCATTCTCCAGGATGGCTGGCTCTGGATCAGTAATCATACCATCATGGTTATTGGTGGTGTTGAGATCTTTCTTGCATAGTTCTTTTTTTGTATTCTTGACACCTCTTCTTAATTGCTGCTTCTGTTGAATCCCTACCGTTTTTGTCTTTTATCAGGTCCATGCTTTGCATGAAATAGTCCCCTGATATCTCTAATTTTCCTGAAGAGCTCTGTCTTTCCCATCCTATTGTTTTCTTCTATTTTTTTTTTTTGTTTTGCATGTCTCATTTCAGAAAGCCTTCTTATCTCTGCTTGCTATTCTCTGGAATTCTGTATTCAGTTGTGTATGTCTTCCCCTTTTTTCTTTACCTTTCACTTTCTTTCACATATAAGAGAGTGACTCAAAGACTCGTCTTTTCTTCTTTGGAAGTGATCCCTGAGTTCAGCGCATGCTGGATGGAGAGAGGAATGGAGTTGAGTCATTGCCACGGAATGAATTAGGATGTAAAGAAATGACCTGACCTTTCTTTTCCATTCTATGCATCTGTCCATCAACCTAGGGGTCCAGAAGCCAGGAATTTAGAAGTCCTGGGCGCAGTTGTGAATTCTTCCTTGAATAGCCATGAATTTAGACTGGGGCTTGCTTGTTCTCTTCATTTTGCCTTAGTTTACCAGTTAGCATACCAGCATTTGCTCATTAGGGAAGTGTAGTTGTAGGCAAGGAAAGCCTCGATAAAGCAAAGATTCGATAAGCACTCATTTTGTGGTAGGTACTGGATTAAGTTCTGGGAATACAAAGAAGACAAAAGCAAAGCTTTTGCCCTCAAGGACCATGTGTTATGATAGGCAAAGTTGCTGGTCAAATTTATGGCCAGAGGCAGAAACAACCATGGCAACCAGAGGAAGGATACCTAAACTATGGACGATCCAAGTCTTCTTTCCCGACGTCTGAGTCAGCAATAGGATGAGTCATTGGCTCATTCCAGGCCCAGCTTGTTAAGTGTGGCTTCTCTCTAAAGCATAGCAGCACATGTTTAGAGACTTAGTCCTCTGGAACCCTCTTTGGCAGACTTAGAATATTCACTCTGGGCAATGGGAATTGCCTTTTCACTCCCTCACCCTGATTCCTCTTCCTCCTGCCATCTTTATTGCTGAGATGCCAACTCCACAGAAAACCAGATAGAATTCCAGCTTTAAGCTCCTCTTTGTGCTGAATACTAATGATTTTCTTTTAGAGACTCTTGTCTTAAAAAATAAAGAACATGGTAGACTAGACTGGGTTTCTCTTCCCTACACCAGGTGTTCCTACAGGCAACATGTACTTGGAAATGACTGCTTGTAGACCGTCTTCCAGGACAAGTCCTGATTATATGAGTCTGCCTTATTTTTATCTCCTTTGCTGCCAAAAAAAAAATTGTGGGCAGTTTCAAAAATGCACTCTGTTTGAAGACATTTCTTCACCCTCTTTGAGCTATTGGGCCAATATTTTATGTGATATCCCTTGCCACACACACACACACACACACACACACACACACACACACTCCCAGGAAAGTCAGCATCTCCAAGAATTTGTATGCTGCGAGGAGGAGAAGGGTGGGCTGACCGGTGGAGGTGAATGCCCCAAGCTGGCAGAGCCCCATTTGGCTAGTGGTGTGCCAAGGAAAGAAAGTGAGAGCAACTGAATGACCCAGGAAAAAGAACAAATTCAGCTTGTGTCCTTTGCATGAGAGGAAGGTCATCAACAGACTCAAAAATGTAGTTTGAATAGCTATTATAATCATTATCATGTTTAAATATTCAAATAATATTTGGATAGCTATTCTAATTGCCATAATAGCCATTAATCATCATTGAAAGGCAGCTTGGCATAGTGGATGGAGGGCTAGCTATTGGGGTTATGGAGACCTGGATTCCAATCCTGCCACAGACACACACTGACCCTGGACAAGTCACTAACTTCTTGGCTGTAGAGCAGCTGCCTACTTGAATTATGGGAGAGAGTTTCTTCTTCCAGGGAAGTCACAAGCGTAGTAAAAAAAATCACCAACATAATAACTAATAATAACAGCCAACATTAATACGGTGCTTGCTGTGTGCCTGACACTGTGCTAAGTACTTTGCAAACATGGTCTCACTGGATCCCCCAACAACCCTGGGAGGTAGGTGCTATTATTACCACCACTTTACAGCTGAGGAAAATGAGGCAGGCCGAAGTTAAGTGATTTGTCCAGGGTCACACAGCTGGTAAGTGTCTGAAGCCAGCTTTGAACTTCAGGCCTAGAGTTCTGTCTACTACACTACCCAGCTAGCTGAGCTCTTATAGCCCCAGCCCCATCCCACCCCCAGAAGCCCGAGCGTCGTCATGGGGAAGAGGAGGACTCAGGAAAATTGTCCAAGTGACAGAGAAGAGCCTCAGTGACCTAACTTTGACTAATTCATCTTGTCTTTAACTTTCTAACATTGGCCTCTTCATTTTTCTCTGTTTTATTCTTGGGTTTAAAAAACATCCTTATGACTGTTTGCTGCTGTTGGCTGCACATCCAGGTGAAGATCTGGAGAGAAATGATGGAAGCCTAGAAAAACCTTACTACATGTCCCCTGAGCTGCTTCATATTATGGGCAAGAAGCAAGCCAAGAGAGAAGCATAGAGGCTTCCACACAGGGCTACCCATCCCAAGGAGACCTTGAACAAGTATGCCAGCCCAGATTTAGAAACCATGCTTTGGAGTGATGGGCAGAGAGGCCGGCTTTTATGCTGAGGAGACGGGAAGCCGGTGACAGCAGCCACTGGGGAAAGAAGGGGCTTCATTGAGGCTGCTGCCCCTCCTGGGGATCAAGGGGTAAACACCAAGCATTTTTTAAAAATAAAAAAAAAATCTCTAGCTTAAAGTTCTAATAACTTTTCTAACTCAGTTGGCTGTTTCCCCTTAGTGCACCTTTCATGATCTCTCTCTCTGTCTCTCTCTGTCTCTCTCTCTCTCCCTCCCTCCCTCCCTCTCCCTCTCTTTTAGTAAGTGTATATTTGTAAAAGATATTCAGGCAATTTCTGAAAGCACTACAAATGTTGAACCAATTAGCCATGAAAAGATCAACTTCTAGTTAACCAGCGTATTGTACAAAATGTGCAAATGTGGCCCAATGGCCATGTTATTACCATCCAGGCTGGCCAATCATCCTCTTTAAATTGTGATGGAATTGTGTGGTTATGATTCTCTAGAAAGTTCATTTTAGTAAGATATTCAAGTCTGCAAAAATCCTGTTGATGTCAAATGTGATAGAGGTCTCCCCTTGAGAATAACTGAAAACCACTAACAGTGAAACCTGCTCTGAGCCCATTCTGAGGCAGCAAAGTTCTGTTCATGGCCACCTTGGGCATGAGACAATGGATTCCAGTGTCATTCTCTTTGGGGCAAAGCTGATATTGCCGTGTGTGTCTCCTGAAACTCTCTCTGTGTTTCCAGCACTGACTTCCTCTTTCTGCCTGGGAGAAGACAGTCACAAAACTGCTTCAGAAGACTTGACATGTCTTCTCACTCAGCACTTCTGTAGTTCTTCACTGGGGCACCATCTGTGCCTTAGTTCCACCTTATGTTGAGGTTGAAACCGACTTTTCCCCCTCGTTTCCCAAGCTTACCTTTAAGGAAGATGCTTCTTCTGTCTTCCACTGGAAGGCTGCTTCTGACCCTGGGTTAACTCCTTTCTCCCTCTTCCTTACTTGCCATGAAAGGCTTCCTGGAATGAAGCCTTCTTTCCCTCCAGGGCCTGGGAGAAAAGTTACCTCCATACTCCTCCCCTCTAACCTGAGGGATAGTGGCTGGAATCTCATAATCAAACCTGGCTGTTCTCCTGTTCATTTTCTGAAAGTAAGAGGCTGTGTGATGTGACCACCAGGGTTAACATGGGGTGTAGCAAGGTACATACAGTTGGTGTCCTCTTGGCTATTAAACTAGATTCATATGGACATTATGCATGTTAGCTGAACAAAAAACCTGTCGATCTGAATTTGGGCCCAATCCCACTGCCACAAAGAGAACTAAAAAATTAGTGTCTCTGTTGATTTACAAAGTAATTTAAATACTAATAAAGCAAAACTGATCTGAAATGTGGGTGACCCAAGCTAGAGTCTTGGCTGACTGAGGCTTCAGGGCCCACCCCAACTTCCCGTGTTGGGGTTCTAGGCCACTTCCTTTCCTCAGACCATCTTGGCTGCCTGGCATCCCTAACCACCACAGCATGGAATGACTGTGGGGAAGAACTGTGATTTAGACACACTAAGGGTCTATCATGCAGCAGAGAAGTGCAGAACCATCACTAGACAGGTGTGCATTTGAGAACAGGACTCACACCCTCAACTCACTTGAAGGAAAGCAGCAGTGGAGACAGAGGCAGAACCAGGCTACTGCTGGGGAGAGTGCCCAGAGGAAATCAGGGAGTGAGGCCCCCCAGGCCAGAAAGGAACTCACCTGGGGCTCAGCCTCCAGGTAGTGTGTGGGACTGGACTGGTCAGGGCAGGGTAGGGAAATACCACCAACAGTTAGCTTCCAATTTTAACTAATTATTCTTGCTAACAGGTGCTAAATTCAATTGTTTCTATATTGCGAAAGAGTTGCAGGTGCTATCAGAATTCTCTGAACTGAGCATCCTAAGGCAAAGCTCTGGTTGCCTTGCCTAGTTCCAACTCTGCTCCTGGTCACCACAGGAAATCTATCTTTGAGGTGCTACAACTGAAGACAGTGTTTCTCTTTCTGAAATGCCCCTTAACTTACTGCCTTGAGAAAGAAGCAGGCTCCATCTCCATCAAAAGTGTCCTGGTAATTTCCTGGAGCGAGGGAGCAGGGAGCGCGGGAGAGCCTTGCTCTTTCCCCTTCTTCTTCGACTGGGGGGAGGCAGTTTAGAAAAGAGCGTTGGCTCTGGTGAAAGTGGGACACGGGAGACGTTGAGGGAACCAGCTGAACTGTCCTCATCACCTCGCGGAAAATGAGGCTATGTCCAGGTCACTTCATGCTCCGCTTCTATAATGGCTCCAAGCTTGTTTCGTTTCTCCTCTGTATCACCTGCCATCTGGGTCACCTCTGGATGAGGACTTTGCTTCTCTGGGCCCAGCGACATGAGAGGTTTCAACTAGTCACTATAGAAGGGCCCTTCCAGCTCCAAAACGAGCTGGTTTTCTGCCCTGAGTTGCTATTCTCCAGTCCAGGGGCCAAGTCAGAAGTCTAGAGGAATGATTATAGGCTCTCTTCAGCTGGACTCACTGGATGAGTAGTCAGAAGAATCATGAGGGTAGGAGACAGACAAGGTCGAGAGGTGAGAAATCAATGAGCTGTGTTTTCCCATCCCTCACAGTCTCCATCAGTGAGAGTGGGAGGAAAGCAACTTACAGGAGACATGCAAAGTGGTTGCTCCTTCGAAGGCTGGGACACTGTCAGTGCTGGGCGGGGTTGGGGGTGGGGGTGGTCCCAGGAGCTTTTGATTAAGGGCCATCTGCTGATTAAATTGATACTTAAGAAGTCTTCAACCAAGAGAGAAATCCTAGAGGGAGGTACACATTGCACTTGGCTAAGTTTCCTAACGGTATACACAGAGCTAGTAAGAATTTTTTTTTCAATCATAGAAAAAACAAAAAAGATATGACGTGCTTAAATATTTCTTAGCCACTAACCTATGCACTCTGGAGAAGGATTTTTCAGTATGAAAGTTTCAGCTTAATTGGGACTGTTCCTATTCAAAAAGAAATTATCCTTTGCTAATCATTTCTTTGTACAAATGAAACATGCAGAATATAAACGAGCCTCTTTGAGAAGAAAATTTAGAAGCCATTTTCTTAATGAAGCAATTAAGGTAATAACTGTGTAAAAAATAAAAAGGAATACCAATATTGCTTACAACCTAGGTCTGGCAAGGAATTCGAAGACTTACAATTTTACAAGTCATTTTCAAAAATATTATACTATCATAACTGATGTCAGAAAAACAGGTGTTTTGTTTTCTTTTGTTTTGTTTTTTTAGCAATTCTGGTTGTTTTAGAAGCAAATCTGACATATCAAAATACTATACTTAAAAAAATTATCATTTGAAAGTGACTGCAGAGGTTTCTGATGAGCCCTTTGCTGTTTCATCATTAGATTAAATTTGATTTCCCCGTGCAACTGAGGCGAAGGAAATGTTGGCAGAATCTGCCCCTGGTATGTCCAGTGGGATCCCATTCTGTTGATGGCCTGACAAAGGGCTGAGTGTTTTCTCATACCTATGTTTACGCTATGCCGATGCCAAAATTTGCTCTGTTCAATGAAAGCAAAAGCTGCTGGAGTTGTGAGGGCTGCTGTGGAAGAAGGGGACAGCAGGTGGCAACCGTCCCCACTCATGCTTGCCACTGACTCAGTGCCATTCTCCCCCTAGTGGAAGATGTAGAAAGAAACTGGTTCTACCAAGAGCCCCCATTACGTGAGGAAGTCTCTGACGAAGATTTTGAACAAGCAGAATGCACAAACCAGGAAGCAACAGAAATTCGGGGCTAGTCCCCCCTTGGTGCTGGGAGACGAAGTTCTCCTTTGCTTTGTACAGGGGAAACCCGCTTTCTTGGAAGCGTTGTGTCTTCACCACTGGTTGATCACTTGTGGGCTTTTATTTGCATGGTTTATACCAAAGCTTACACTGTAACATGTAAAGCCATTAGAAGTCACAAAGGAATTGTTAAGGAAATGGGAACATTTGATACTAAAATATTTTGTTTTCAGTTATCTTTTCATTCTGGTGGTGTGGATGTTTTGAAGTGAATTGTGAAGATGCTAAGCATTCTGTCAAATGTTTTTTAAAAATCTTATTTGTAAATGGTTGATCCAGATGTAGAAAAATGCAAAACACAACACATCACCCTACCTTTTGGGGAGGAAACGCAACGAGACATAAAATGAAGTGAGGTTTTGAAACCCTTCAGCACTCCCATCCCCCACTGAATAAGAACAGAAAAATGATGCCCCCACCCCCATCCACTGATTGTTCTCTCTAGAGGAGTGTAGAATGTTTCCTAATAGATGAATTGCCAGCCATAAGACCAGCCTTCACTGCTTCTTCCTCTCTGACAAAGTGCCTTACCAGCTGCTGAAGATTAGCCAGCTTTTATGGGCAAGTTTACAAACGTTGTGAAAAACGCAAAAATTGCAATGAGTAGTGATTTTAAAAAAAACACCTTTTTTTTCTTTTCAATCATTGGTTGAAGATCAATTACCATTTCACTAGATTTGAAATTGTCACATGGTGCAGAATGCTGTGGGGCATAGACAGTTTTCCTTATGCGGAATGGACGCACATGAATGTGTACTCTTTAAAGAAAAGAGGTCTGAAACAATCCTGTTGTTTTTGTTTGTTTGTCTGAAAAAAAGAGACATGAGTTCAAGATGCCAGGATTTTTGTTCTGTGATTTGTTTGCTTATTTATTTATTTATTTATTTTTTTGGTACAACTTGTACTGCACCTCTGAAAACATACTAGTATAATACAGAGTTTCTCAGTATGCTACTGAAATCAGAAAGGAAAACTTGTTGGATCTTAAAGGGAAACTTTACCCCTGGAAATGCCATGCTCCCTTTGAAAGAAGCATTTCTTGTCAGAAAACTGTGTTTTCTAGCAGCCTTTCCTTTTCTAACTTTTGATATGAGTAATCAGTTCACTTGTACTCTGTTGTTAATATGTATTGTGTTGAGACAACCAGGAATGTCATTTCTAATTCAGATTAAAATAATTTTACTGGTACTACTAACAGTAGGAAAGTGAATTGCATCTGTTATATTCCATCTGTTATTTCTTGTCACAAGAAGGGTCTGTAAAACATTTGTCCCTAATAAATACTTGTCAATCATATGGTAATTAATGAAAGTATTGGGAATCGATAATAAGTTACTGTCAGTTTCATCTAAAATCACATTTCTATTTAAATGTGATTTTAGATAATCTCATGCTAAAAATAAATTAACATGAGACATGATAGTCTAAACTCTATAATCTGTGTGCTTCTGCTGTGCAGAAGTATTAGGAACATCGTGTCTAAAATTCTTTGATAACTAAAATGTTTAATATCTAATGAGATTTGTTGTTATTCATTGTTTTAAATCTATTTGTTTTTTCTTCTAATAAAAATTTAAATAAGAAAATTACCTTTTTTCTATAGTTTCATATTTTCAAGTTAAAAAACATATATGTTCTTTCAAAACTGAAATATTATGGCCATGTCTGTAGTGTATGAAACATCCAGATGCTGGAGAACTCATGGATTTTTAAAAGATAATTTTTCATGATTTTCCCAATGTATAATATCCTAGAGGGAAAAAAAAAGTGTAGGACAATAGTTACACAGCCAAATTAAAGTAGAAGAGAAGGGAGGCTTTTTGGCTCAAAGGATGTGGATCCTAACATAGGTCTATGTATAGTCTATCCTAACTTAATAATGAAGAGTTACTCCTGCATTTTAGTTTTCTTTCCACACAGAGCTGGTTCATTCTGCAAAGGGCCAAAGGCTTTTGTTTTGTTATGTCATGAGCTAGAGGGGCACACAATCTCAGTCATCATCCTCATCACTGATGGCCAACAACCAAAACCATCCATCCAGTGCCCATCAGGTGTCCCATCTCTGAGAGTCCCAGAGGACATTTTACTCATGAACCACCAACTATTTGCCCACTACTTCAAACAAAAATTGTACTGAGGTTTAAGGCAGAGAAAATTCAGCTATCATCAAAATGTTGGTGACTGAATAAGAAGAATCTTTTGTAATGAGGCTAAGTTTCCTATCCCTGGTCTCTGCGGAGCCCAAAACTCATCTCTTTCATGGATTTATGTCAGGAATCTACAAGAGTGTATTTCAAAGAGTTCAATGTATTATCTACCCAATGAATCTCCACCAAACATTTTAATGGATTATTTCAACAGTAACACTGAAGTCATCTTGCAGTTTTAAACAGTTTGAATTGTCCCAAATCCAACGCTAAGGTTATTTACAATGGTCAATTAAAGTTTATTCAGTCAGGTACACCACTTAATGTTTAAAGAGTGAGTAAGCATTCGGTTACAAATGATGATACTGCCAGAAAGTTCTACACAATCTTCTTTCGGAAATGAGAGAGGGAATGAAGAAAGGGGAGAAAAAGGACAGACGGAGAGGAGTAAGAAAGATAGTGGAGAGGGAGAGAGATAAAAGAGAGAGAGGGAGGGAGGAAGAGGGTGGGAGGGAGGGAATGGAGAGGGTATGCCAGCAGAGAGAAATCGAGAGAGAGAGTGTAGGGGAAAGAAGGAAGGATGAAATAGAGGGGGAAGAGAAGAAGGGGAGCGAGGAAGGGGAGAGGGAGAGGACCAGCCTCACCAGGCACAGAGCAGCATCTTACCTGAAGGTGGACTGCCAAGTGAGACCTTGCATTTGGCCATGGCACAGCTGTGTATCTAATCATAGGACCATCTATCCAGAGCCAGAAGGGATGTTAGAGAAGATCTAGTCCAACCTCTTCATTTACAGGTGAGGAAATGCAGCCCCAGAGAAGTTAAGTAACTTGCCAAGGACACACGAGTCTCGAGTTTAATACAGCACTTGACATAATGCTAAGGCACATAGGTGCACAGTAGGTGCTTCATAACTCCTTGTAGTTGTGGAAAGTGCAGGGCTTGGTTTTGAATCCAGGTCGCAGGACTCTAGGTTCAGCGATCTTTCCACTAGGCCATGTTGGTTCCAGACAGAGCTAGGAAGCAGCAGAAGCAGTAGCCAGTCCAGACAGCCCTGCCTCCACGGAGGTTGAGGGGAGAAAGAGGACTCTGGTTGAGGCGGGCGGTCCTGGAGAAGTGTCACCAGAGGGTAGGAGTGTGCTCCCCCACACCCAGCTCCCTGGGGCAAAGCCCCTATCATCCCCCCCTTGTTACCACACTACCAGGCTACGGACATGGCTTCATCTTATTTTTTGGGCCCTGTGCAGTGAGGGAGCAATTGCCCCTTAGCAAAGACACTGGTCACGAGCTCACCAACGACATTCCTCTTCAGAGTGTGACGTACATCGAAGCTCTGCTTCTTCCATCTTCAGGTCGTGTGCGGAAATGTCTCCTACAGTCATTTGTGTGTGATGTGTGCAGGCCTGTGTCTGCTATTGTATAAAGCTACTTTGCACAGTGAGAGAGCAAGTGAAATATGAAATGAATAATGAATAATAACTCATATTTAAGCAGTGCTTTACATATATTATCTCATTGGATCCTCACAACTGTATGAGGTAGGTGCTATTATCATTCCCATTTTACAGATGAGGAAACTAAGGTAAGAGAGCTTAAAAGTGGCTTGCCCACCCCCACACAGACTGCATGAGCCAGAGCTTTCAATGGACAAGAGGGCTGGGGAAAACTGGAGGATCATGGAATCCCACATTTAGAGCTAGAAGGGTCCTTAGAGGGCATTTAGTCCATCCTCGTTTTACAGATGAGGACACTGGGCACTGGGAGGTTCATTGACTTACCTGTGTTCACATGTGATGAGTATCAGAAGTTGGCTTTGGCAGTCAGGATTCAAACTGAGACCATTTGATTCCAAATTCACTGCTCTTCCCATGGCATCCCAAACATCTGTCTGATTCCTGAAAGAAAGAAAACATGGAATATCTTCAGTGTACAATTCATACATCTAGAAAAGAGAAACTCAGCAGTGAATCAGATGCCAGTAATTAAGCAAATAAAAATGTTTTCAGTCTCCTGTTAAATGGCATTGACGCTGACTGTGTAACACAACTAATCAAATATAAGCATCTAGCCAAAAATGAAGGGAGTGATGTGCCAACAGGATTCATGATTGAGTCATGGATTAAACGCATCTGTCTCTAGTCTAGGCTCTCTTGCATGCTCTCCAAAGAAGCTTTGCATTCGTGATGTGGGAGGGGGGAGGTGCTCTCTCTCCCTTTCTCAGCTCCCTGATTTTCATTCTCATTCTTATTCTCTCTGTTTCTCTGTGTGTGTCTCTCTCTCCTCCCTCATTCTCTCTCTCTCTGTCTCTGTCTCTCCCTTTCTCATCTTGCTGATTTTCATTCTCTCTCTCTCTCTCTCTCTCTCTCTCTCTCTCTCTCTCTCTCTCTCTCTCTCTCTCTCCTCTTCTCTTCTCTTTCCCCCTCTTCTCTCATAAAGGTTTATTAAATGCCAATGTTTATTGACATCTTTTGGTTTCACATTATCTATGTTTCCCAATGCATCCTTCCCCTCCCTCCTCCTGAAAAGTCATGCCTTATAATAATGACCAAAAAAAGAAAAGAAATCACCAAAACTAAATACACCAAAAGTGTGACTTTCATGCTTCCTCTACACCCTCATTCATGTCACTTCTAGTTGCACTCTAGCTTCTGACTTCACCTCTCAACTGAAATTGTTGTCTCCAAAATCAAGAAGGAATTGAGGTGCCTTCTATCTCTTCTTTGGGATCCAGTTTAGTCATTATAATTCTGTTACCAGATGTCTTCAAGAAACCTCACAACAAAGTGGTCACTTTAAAGACACTCCTCCAGCCCCTTCAAACATTTTCAGAACTCAAATGGGTGTGTATTCCACAGAGAATAGACTTCCCATAGGCCTGTCACATCTCCAGTTTAAATTTGATATTCTGTAATCTGAGGCCAAGGAGGAAAGGGGCTTGAGTGGGCTGAGTAATCAGTAGGGTAGAGGACTGTGTTTGTGCCCTGCCCCATCCCCCATCCCCGCCAGTCACCAAATACATAGAGAATGAACGTTGACTGTAGAGAATGTTTTCAGAATGCGGGTGGGCTTTGCTCCTTCCCATATCCTTATTATAGTTCTCATATGACATTTCCTATTCTTGTCATCATTTTCTCCTTGGAGTCAGCAGTGACTGACATTAGACCTCCTCTTGGCTTACCAGGAGTGATTTCACAGAGATTTTTCACCTCCCTACTCCTCAGTTAAAGTTCTGATAAATTTTTTCTTCCCTTCATTTAATTTCCAGACCTAAACCAGTTGGGGGACTTGGGTAATTTGGGGACATCTCTGTTGCTATCTCAGTAAAAACTAATACCTAATTATGGGTGCCCTTAATTTAATATGACATAATTGCTCAGCTGCCCACTCACAAAGGGATACTCACTTCAGGGGTTGGGGACTATTGGATTTGCCCCCAGACAGTAAGAACTTCATGGATCTTTGAGAGTCAGTGGAAATGTGGGCTTTATTTTGTTTTCTGCTCAGCATTATTGGGCAAGGGAGCTTGTCTTTATTTTTAGGACCAAACTTGACCAGGAAGTGACTTTATCCTTCCCAAAGCTGAGGCCTCTAGAATTTGCCAGAAGCCAGAGGGTTGTGGGTCACACAGAGCCCAGGTTTGGTAGCAGCGTGGCGGTAGGGTGGGAAGGTTAGCTCATGCCCAAGTCTCATGTGTGACCAACAAAGACGTTCCCAACAAATGAGTGAAATAATGCACTAAGAGAGTGTCAACAAGTAACTGTGGCTTCTTCCATCTTTTGCTCATTGACTTGTAGCAACTTTGTGCCAGTGAGGAAAAAAAAATTAAAAGTATCCCTGAAGAAGAGAAAAAATTTTTAGGATGGAAATTATGGGAATTTAGGCTTAGTGACAAATCAGGTGAAAACAAAGGAAGATTTAAATTATTTTTATTTATTATGGGAATTCAATTCAATCCAATGAGGTGATTTTTATTAAGCACCTACTATGTGCTAGTGACTGAGCTAGCAAACGACACCTGTCCTCAAGCAGCTTACATTTCTGTGGGAAACATCATATGTGCAGATGTGAATACAAAGTAATGTCAGTCTCTTGTAGGAAGCGACCTTGGGCAGCCCCGAAGGGGCCACCAACAGGAAGGACCAAGGAGGAAGCCTTGGAAGCTGTCAATGTTGTTGGTGTTTCCGAAATGGAAGAGCAAAGGAAGCCAGCCCCTTCCCTCCACTCCCATGGTCGCCACTCTACTCAATGTCCTCCTCACTTCTGGGCCAGACCATCCCTCCCTGGTTTCCAATGCCACCACTCAACTGTGACAGTCACCTCCAAGTTGGCCGATGATCTCCTAACGGCTAAGCCTGACAGCCTTTGCTCAGACATCTTCTTTCTATGCAGCTTTTGATGCTTTTGACCAGCCCCACCTCATGGATATTCTCTTCTGCCTGGGTTCTCTCCTAGTTCTCCTACCTTTCCCACTGCTCCTTATCAGTCTCCTCTGCTGGATTACTATCCCAGCCACTATTGTCCCCCAAGAATCTCTCCTGGAACCTCTTCCTTTATACCCCTGGGCCATCTCTTCTGGCGATCCATCACTTTCCATGGTTCAAAGTACATCTCAATTCAGGTGGTTCAGCCCTGGACTCCTTCTTAAGCTGTTGTCACTTGTCACCAGCTGCCTATTTGATAGCTCCAAAGGGCATCACAGTTGATATTTTTATAGCCCAAAGGGCTGTAAAAATGTATATATCTTTTGACCCAGCAACAGCACTTCTAGGGCTATATCCCAAAGAGATCATACAAATGGGAAAAGGACCCACATCTACTTCTTAAAGTCTCCAGTGGAACTCAGTCTATCCCTCATACAACCCCTTCCTTCCTCTAAATGACCCTATTTCTAGAGGGCATCACTATCATTCCAGTCATCTAGGTTCACAACCTCCAAATTATCCTCAGCTCTTACCTCTCCCTTACCACCACCCCCCATATCCAATTAGGAAGGAAGGAAATAAGAATGAAAGAATGCTAAGTATTTCACAAATATTATCTCTTGATCCACACCACAACCCTGGGAGGTAGGTGCTATTATTATCCCCATTTTATAAGTGGGAAAACTGAGGCAAATAGCAGTTAACTGACTTGATGAGGGTTATATAGCTAGTAAATGTTTGAGGCTGGACTTCTGCAATGCTGGGAATTTATGGCAAATGATGATGGGTCATTCATGAACAGGAAAAGGGGGCTTTGTTCTGCATGCATGTATGCATAAAAAAAAAACCAGCTCACTCTGCAGCAATCAATTCAAGTCAAGTGCTCTTCATTGTTGTGTCTCATTTTCTGCTTTTAAGTCCCATGAAGAGCCTGTTAAAGTGACCGTTTGGTAATAGCTCAAGCTTGGCCAAAACCTAGCCCAGAGCAATTTAAAATGTCTTGACATCAGCACATGGAAAAAATGCAACATGAAAAGCAAAATCCTGGCTTTCCTCGCCCAAATTTAAGTATGAGAATGAAATAAAGAGCCCTGAAATTAGCAAAGAATAGTGACTCCCATGAAGTATAGCATCGATTCTCCATGGTGCCAGGAACAAATCTGTTCTGGTCAGATTTCAACTTTCCTTCCTTCAACAAAGGTAAATTAATATCTCCCCAAATATCTATATATGTTTGTATATGAATGTATATGTGTTTTTCAGTCATTTGACAAACATTTATTATGTGCCCATTCTGTGATAGCCACTGTGCTAAGTGCTGAGGATACAAATACAAATAAGAAGTGAGACAGTCCTTGCTCTCAAAGAGTTTACAATCTACCGGGAGAGAACAACACACGAACAGAAGCTAAAAAGGTGGGGAGTGACAGTGCTTAGCAGTAATATGCATATTTACCATTACTGCCCAGTAGGCCCCTAAGAAAGAGGTATATTGTTCCTCAATTGAAAAATGGTCAAAGGATATGAACAGGCAGTTTTCAGAGGAAGAAATCAAAGCTATCTTTGGTCCTGTGAAAAAATGCTCTAAGTCACTATTGATCAGAGAAACGCAAATCAAAACCACTCTGAGGCACCACATCACACCTATCAGATTGGCCAACATGACAAAACAGGACAATGATAAATGCTGGAGAAGATGTGGGAAAATTAGAACGCTGATACATTGCTGGTGGAGTTGTGAACTGATCCAACCATTTTGGATAGCAATTTGGAACTGTGCCCAAAGGGCTATAAAAATGTGCATACACTTTGACCCAGCAATAGCACTTCTAGGGCTGTATCCCAAAGAGATCATAAAAATGGGAAAAGGATTCACATCTACAAAAACATTTATAGTAGCTCCTTCTGTGGTGGCAAAGAATTGGAAATTGAGGGGACGCCCATCCATTGGGGAATGGCTGAAAAAATTGTAGTATATAATTGTAATGTAATACTATTGTACTATAAGAAATGAGGAGCAAGCAGAAAAAAACCTGGAAAGATTTGTATGGACTGCTGCTGAGTGAAGTGAGCAGAACCAGGAGGATATTGTACACAGCAACAGCCACATTATGTGGTGACTAACTGTGATAGACTTAGCCCTTCTCAGCAATACAAGGATATCTCCAAAGGTTTCATGATGCGACATGCTATCCCCATCCAGAGAAAGAACTATGGAGTTAGAATGCAGATTGAAGCAGACTATTTGCTCTTTTTTTCTTCTGTTTTGTTTCTTCTTCCTTCTGGTTCCTCCCATTTGTTCTAATTCTTCTTTACAACATGACTAATATGAAAGTATGTTCAATAGGAATTTATATGTAGAGCCTATATCAGATTGTATGCCATCTTGGGGAGGGGAGAGGGGGAGAAAATTTAAAACCATAATAAACTTATGGAAGTGAATGTTGAAAACTAAAAATAAATTAATAAAATAAAAAAGAGGCATATTGACTAAAGCTATGTTAAGATGAAAGAAGGGGTGCCATAGACTCAGATTCACCCTTGACTTTGGCTTGGAACAATCTGCCACTTCTGTCTATGAAGACAAGGCTTGGAAGTCTTGGAAGCTCCAATGATATCCCTTTGATTGGTTTGCATGGGGAAGTTGATTTAGAGAAGCATCTAAAATTCAATTCCAAAAGTCTTTCATGAATACACAGCTTGCTCAGCACACTGCTAAGGGCCTTATAGGAGACAGAGAAAATTAAAGAAATGACCCCTGCTGATGAGGAAGTTGAATTTCAGAAGCTCAGAGCAGAAAGAGATTGGCAAGACAGGAGCAGAGCCAATCATTCTTTTATTTGACCAAATGCTGCAAATGGTCCCAGGTCAAGACATATATAATGCACCTTCAGCTGAGTGATGGAGAGTAGTTGAGTGGAGCTTATCACAGCATAAGCTGGTAGCTTCCATAAGAAACCTAATCACTAGCTTAATTCAGTTAATTAATTAATCAATCAATCAATTAATTCTTATTAAATCGGGACTGTTTGTTCTTTCTGTGCTGCTCAAGGATTATGACTCTTGCCAGCAAGGTCTAAGTCCAGTACCCAGAGACAAAGCCTCAGTCACCACACCCTAGTTGTAGTCTTGCCCAGAAGACATACAGTCAGGGCCGTACCTATGCAAGAATCCTTTCCACAGCATTCCCTGGAAGTGGCTGGTTCTTTAAGATCTCCAGGAAAAGGGATACTGCGGGAGGTGGGGCTCATTCCACTTACGGATAGCTCTAACTGTTAGAAGATTTTCTTTATGTCAGGCTGAAATTTGCTTTTCTGCAACATGTAACTGTAATCCACTGCTCCTGGTTCTGTCCTTGGGAGACAAGCAAAACAAGGCCAATCCTGCTTCCCCGGGATACCTTTCCTTTTTTCAGACTCAACACACAGGTCCTTCATCTAGTCCTTCCACGCCAAATTCTTCCAAACTTCAAGATGCGGAAAGCAAGATGCTGTCATTTAATTAAGCACCAAGATCAGTATATGTGCTTCTCTCGACAAAAACCCAAGCCCCACACACCAGAGAATAATGGAAAGGTGGCTCAGCCATACGTGTAAACCCTCAGAACAGACAGGGAAGAGCACTGGTCTGGTCTCTCTATTGATCAAGGACTCATGAGCCCATAGGTACCAACTCTACTGAAGCCTTTTTATCAAGGAATGAATGATTTTACAAAGCCAATGTCCTCCGACCATAAGGACAAAGAATAGGATGCTACATTTTGTAGAACAACATGGGGAAATTGTTTATCTCTTGAGCTGACCGTCATATATTCTAATGCATCTGTATGTTAACTGTGTGTTAACTCACTGATGTTAACATTCATTTCCACGATACAGATAGCAACCCATCCTTGACAGCTCACCTCACGTTACTATTGTCTGTGTCTTCCCATGTATTCACCACAGGAAGTCCACTCAGTGTGGGTCCTTGCTTCCTCCTGGCTGTTCAACCATCATGCCACCACATGTTTCCCTAATGTCATCTTTTCTCCCTGTTAGGCTAAGTTCTTCAGTGAGAATCTATTAGCCTCCTCTGCCTTCTTCATATTTTCAACCTGAATTAACTTGTTGCTTTCATCTCATAAAACAAGAGTTAATTCAGGTTGAAAACAAACAATATCAAGGTAAATTAGTGAGCTTTGGGGACATACCCCTGAGCCTTTTATGGTTCATGCTAATGATTAAATAAGCAGTATTTCTTAAGCTCCTACTGTATGCCAAGCCTCTGCCAAGCCCTAGGGATATAATCAAAAATGCAAAAGTCCCTGCCTTCAAAGGGCTTATAGATTCTCACGGAGGAAGCAACCCCTACACAAACAGGAATAGATGAGACATATCCTGGGCTAATGTGCTCTCCATCTGTTGGGCTAAATCCTGTAGCCTGGAGCTATGGACCCCCAGTTTCTCTCATCCAGTTCAAGTTCCAACCTAAATGAAGCATTGCATCCCTACTCCCAGGATCCACAGTGTTGCCACTATGAGAATTCTCACCACTGCAGCTCACAGTTCCTCTAAGACATTGCTTAGTCCCCCACAATGGCTGTGGTTTAACAAGAAGCCCACTCCTGTTTTGCTAACCTGGTGATGGGTCATTCAGAATTTAGCCTACCTGCGCCTCAGATGACCCACCTCCAATTTCTTCTTGGCCCCATATCCAAGACTTTTTCACCTTGGTAAGTTCTGGAGAGCTTGTCTGCTGCTGGAATAGCCTTCAGAAACCTATGGACACTTCTCTAACCTTGGGTGGAAGCAGGAAAGGTCACCAGGTCACATGTAAAGTCCTCTTTTCTGTTCCTTTTCTCAGAATCTTTTAGCATCAACCATGACTGAAGCAAGACGGCGTAGTGTTCGTGGAATTAGACTTGGAGGCAGGAAGCCCTAGGTTGAAATCCTGCCCCAGCTACATGCCTTCTGTGTATCCCTGGGCAAGTCATTTAGGGGTTTTGTGCCTTCCTCTCCCTATCTGTGAAATGAGCTGGGTAGGCTTAATGACTTTGGCACTAAAAATTCAGACGTCCAATAATGGAGACATTTGAATAGACATCTTTAACACTCTATAAAGTTTAGCAGGCTTAATATTTATTTTATGTCCATAAAGTATATCTTCTCTCAAGCTGAAATTTTCTATTCATGCAACGATATTAGAGTTTGGAATTTTTATGCTTTTCTTGCTCTCGTCTGGAGAAACGCATAAGATTGGTTGCAAATAAAAGCTGAAAAAATTGAAGGCTCGGGCAAACGGAATGTAGCTCCTCTGGGCCTGGAATGAACTCCCTTCACGCCTCCTGCTCACAGAAGCCTGCACTCCCTTCAGAACCCAGCGCCAGCACCACTCCTGATGTGAAGGCTTTCCTGCTGCTCGTGGTTGCTAGTGCCCTCCCAACCAAGCCACCCTATATTGGAGGGACATTTATTCTATGTGTGCTGGTAATGTATGTATACGTTGTCTCCCCTGCTAGGGTGTAATTTCCTCAAGATCAGAGATTGGCTAATTTGTCTCTCCTTGTACCTCCAGCACCGAAAGCAGTACGCCTGGCACATAGCAGGGGAAAAATAAATGCTCAGTGATGGATCGATCATATGGCACATTGCCTATTGGAGGCATTCGGGGATGCATTGAGTGATGCTTCGCATGTCTTCCTCTGTCACTTCAGATCATGATTGCTTCAATTTGACCCACTTTTGTCCTTAGTCCAGGAAACCACAGTCCACTTCCAGATCCATTTTAAAGTCATTAATTCCAATTATCCCTAGGTCTTTGCTAACCACTATCTTGTTGCTAAGCCTTGTTTTTCAAAAATGTTCCTATAGTTTTTTGAGGATGAAGCCTTCCTAACTGCATCTTACATTTCCTAGTTTCTCAGCTTTGCTGCTGGAATTTCTCTTCAATGGAATCGAATTTCTCAAGGCAGGGATCAGAGAGCCCAGCTGTAGTTGGCTCTCGGGGTCCAGACCAAGACACTCGTAGGGCACCACCTGGGCGGCCTTTGTCGTGTTTCTTTGTGAGACGTGCTTCAGACGTGTTTCCCTCAAAGGGAGCTGTTGGCACAGCTCCTCTGAAATAAATCTGCCCAGCTGGAGAGAACTTGGTTTAAGGGTGGGGTGCAAAGGAGGGGAGAGGGCTTTCCACAGATCTTCGCTAATGTCATCTGAGGGAGAGAAAGGGTTGCCTTGATTTTCCACGCATCTGACCAAGGCAATTTCCTGTCTTGGCTCCCCTTCCATCTTGTTGAATCCCAAGCTTTCTCCTCTGCATTCTTGGCCTGTGTGTGCATGTGATCGATTTTAATTTTTCTGCATTAAACATACCAAGTTTTTTTGCCATTTGGAAAGGAATCTGGAGCAGTGTCAGGAAAAGAGCGGGGCTCTAATTTTCTCCAAATGATACAGTCGAAAGTCTCTCTTTTTCTCTCCCTTTGCTATTCTTCATTTTCTTTTTCTTTTTTCTTCATTGCTTTCATATCTCACTCCTACTTCTAGAGCAAATTATTGAATAA
This sequence comes from Phascolarctos cinereus, assembly GCF_003287225.1. NCBI lineage: Eukaryota > Metazoa > Chordata > Mammalia > Diprotodontia > Phascolarctidae > Phascolarctos > Phascolarctos cinereus. The sequence goes on along the minus strand of NW_027555958.1, from coordinate 477,147,646 downwards.
ATGTATTAATGCATCAAGGCACATAAGTTGGATCACTTCAGCACAGATCTTCATTGGGTGTCTTTCAAAGTGGGTGATTTTTGACTTGATGATATTTTTGAATACAGAGAAGACCATGGTCCCACTCACCTAGGATCAGATCCAGTTTCTGGACAGACTTAAGGTTTCAAGTACACCCAGTTCTAGTTAGAACTGCTTACTGAAGCTCCAGCAGATGTGCTGACGTGGCATCATTCCCCCTTCCTCACCTGGAGGCCTTTCTGATTAATTTTTAGAATCCTCGTTTTGCTCCTGGTCCATGCTCCCTGATCCTATCTCCCCATCACCAATATGGCAGCTGCTATGGCAGACACTTTGGCTGAAAGTCCTCCACAGACCTAAGCTTCCATTCCCATTACCCATCTTGGCCCTCACCTAGGATGCTGCCATTGGCTCTCCATGTCCTCCTATGCTGTGCTTGGCTCTGAGCATCAATAAACCATGCTAAGCAGTCATTGTCTCCCTGCACCTCATTCACCCAAACTCGGCCTTCAGTTTGCATTTTAGACATTAGCATCCTCTGTTTATCTTTGAGAGGAAGTAGCAGTACTGAAATATGCAGAAATAAATGGGTGAGATGACTATCTAGGCAAGTTCTTATACTATACTATGCCTTCCTGTACTAACATAGGACTAAGCAGCTGGGGAGCACCACAATGTGCTAGACTGTGAGACAGAAAGACCTTCATTTAAATCCAGCCTCAGAAACTTACCAGCTGTGTGACTCCAGGTGAGTCATTTAACCCTTTTGTGTCTCAGTTTTCTCATCTGTAAAATAGGAATAACATCATCTACCTCCCAGGGCTATCGTGAAGATACTATGAAATAACACACAAATGTTTGCTGTTACTGTGATGTGACATTCTACGTGTGAAACTTAGATGTAAGCTTCTCTTAAAACTCAAGGGGGTTAGGACTCCATTGATTCCAAGCCTTTTTTGGGTCATGGACTCTGCCCTTCCTTGCCCCAGCTTAGGCAGTCTGGTGAAAACTACAGACCTTTTCCTTCTCAGATTCAAGTTTTTAAATGCATAAAATAAAACACATAGGATTCCAAAAAGAAATCATTCATACTAAAATAAGGATTTTTTTTTCTCATCCAAGTTCCCAGAGTCCTGGTTAAGAAGCCCTGATTCAAACAGATACTTGCCCAGTGTGAGATATGAAAATAATTACCCCTGAAAGAAAAAGCACGTGACTCCTTGAAATTATGCAGAAGACAGAATAATAGAAAATAAGAACATTCTCCTTTTTGGGAAGTAGAGCAAATTAGGAACACTCAATTTGAGCAGTGCTCTCTAACTTCTAAAATTCTTGGCAGAGTCCTCAACATGGTGTCAGAGGGGACATGAGGTTCTTGAAGTCTCTCCTTGGAACACAAGCTCTGGTGGCTTCTGCTATGGTGGAAAATCTTTGACTATGATCCCTGGGATGGATTGAGCGGAAGGTTGGGGACCATCCAAGCTAAGTTGAGAGGGGTTCAGCACTAGGTGTCTGTTAAAGTCTTTGGCCATAGTAGCCTGTGAAACAAAGACAAATGTTTTTAGTGGCCCTCAGTCTTATATGTGAGTGTTCAGTCATTTTCAATTGCGTCCAACTTTTTGTGACCCCATTTGGGGTTTTCTTGGCAAAGATACTGGAGTGGTTTGCCATTTCCTTCTCCAGCTCATCTTACAGATAGGGTGACTGAGGCAAAAGAGGTTAAGTGACTTGGCCAGGGTCACACAGCTAGTAAGTGTCTGAGCCTGGACTTGAACTCACAAAGCTGAGACTTCCTGACTCCAAGCCCAGACCTCTAGTCATTGTACCACCTAGCAGCCCTCAGTCCTATGCTGCCTCCTTTCATGTTAACAGTGATTATGGAAGAATGGCAGAAAGGAAGCTTGAGGGCATTAGGAGTCACATCATTTTAGAACATCTATTAATCACCAATCAGTCACTCAGTAAATGTTTATTAAGCACCTACAGTATGCTAGGCATTGAGGATTCAAGGATCAAAAAAGGGATAAAAAACCATAAACATTAACCTCTAGTCTAAATGTGAGATCTTTGTCCAGTGGCCAGTAAACAGACGTAGCTGGCATTTACATAGTATTGTAAGGTTGGAAACACATTTTATCCATGCCATCTCAGCGGAATCTCACAACCCGTTCAGGTTGGTGCAATTGTTATTCCCACTTTATAAATGAGGAAACTGAGGCAGAGAGTGGTGAAATGACTCACCCAGGGTCACACAGGTAGCAAGTGTCTAAGGCTGGATTTGAACTGAGGTCTTCCTGCCTCCAAATCTGCCATTCTATCCACTGGGACACCTAACAGTCTATTAGAATAATTTGAAAACATGAATATTGATAATCTCATGATAAATGAAACCAGGAAGTTGTAGCCACATGGAAAGCTTGGTCAGAGGTTTTCCTTGGAAAAGCAAATGAAGGCATTGGCCGAGTTGGTTTCAGAAGCATCCGTTAATTGGAATTTGATCTTCACTTTGTCTGTATCATGCAGAGCGTGGACCAGAAGGTTCTCATAAAAGGAACTTCAGCTTCAGCACAGACTCCGATTGAAGACGATGAAGAGGAATGAAATGACAGGAAGAAGCCAACAAGATTCTGGGTACTAGGGCTCAAGAAGGACATTGATAAGCCAGAGGGAACCTGTAGGAGGGTAACCGGCATGGTGAGAGTCCTTGCGTTTAGGTCACATGGGGATCAGCTGGAGGAACGATGGCTGTTTAGCCTGGGGAAGAGAAAACTTGAGGGGCCTAAGAGCTGTCTTCAAGTATTTGAAAGATTCTTGTGGAATAGACATTGGATCTATTCTGCTTGGCCCCTGAGGACAGAAGCAAGAGCAATATGTATCATCACAATGAGGCAAGTTTAGGCTCAAGAAGAGGGGAGAAGCCCTAATACCCGGAGCTATCCAGTGGTGTCTTAGGATGCTTTGAGACATACTCTCAAGACCTCCTTGGAAGTCTTCAAGCAGGGGCTGGGACTATGTAAGTAAGGTTATAGTGGGGATAACTTTCAAGGGTAGATTGATCTAGGTAGCCACTGTGGCCTCTTCCAAATTTCCACATCTGTGGAGTCAACACAAACTTTATTCCTTGATTTCAAGGAAAGGATAGGCATAGGGGAAGATGGTAAAAAGCATATTGGAAAATACTGCTTGGGTTTGAGAAGTAAAAAGAGACCAAATGTATGCAGACAAGTCAGAATCCAGATACCTAAATACCACAAATATCTTTCTTCCAGAAGAGAAGTGAAAAGTACCAGACATATAGAGAACTAATATCAGAAAGGAAGGAGGAAGGAAAAGAGGAGGGAAGGGAAAGGAAGGAAGGATGGGAGAGAGGGAAGGAAGGGAGGGAGAGAAGGAAGGGAATGAGTGGAGGGAGAGAAGGAAAGGAAGGAAGGAAAGAAGGGAAGAAAACTATTTCTTAGACAGAAATCGACTTATTGGTAACCAATGTGGGAATTATAGCAGACTCAGCTGTCTGTGTCAGAGCATCCACTAGTTAGAGCAAAGTTCAAAATAAATATCAAATTAGAAGAACAATAAAAATAAAAGGACACTGAGAAATCCTACAGCAACTTCAATTTGAGCTGTTAAAGTGAGCTGTTGATGCTGCTAAAAGGGAATTGGAAAAAGGTAAGAGAATAACCTCCTTAATCACCATTTTCTGAAAAATATTAGCCAATATCAAGTGAAGTCCAAATGAAGTCACAAGAGCCACAATCCTGATGGAGAAAAAAGAGGTTCTGCAGGTAGAAGACCCGTGTTCAAATCCTGGCTTTGCTACTTGGTTCCTGTGTGATCTTGGGCAAGTCATTGAACCTCCTTAGGCCTCAGTTTTCTCACCTGTGAAAGGAGGCAGCTGGATTAGATGACCTCGGAGGTCCCTTTGAGTCTGTGATCCCCTCATTTGTCATTCTGCTGTTCCCATGCACTCATCATTGTTTCCACAAACTCATCTTCCTGCAAGATCACATCTATTTTGAAACTCACATTTCCTCAGAGGACCCTCCCTCCCTCTGATTGTAGATGGTGAACATTAGACAGATCTTCCCAGATTCTCTAAGGTTGGGGCCCAGAACAGGCATCTCATCATTTCCCATCTGGCTACAGGACTTCATCCTGCCCCTGACAGGTACCTTCTGCCCTCCCACAAATTTCTTTTACAGACTTTATATGCTTCTTTTCACCATTAGACTGTAAACTCCTTGAGGACAATGACTATCTTTAGCCTTTCTGTATATCCCCAGGGCTTAGCCCAGTACCTGGAACATACTAGATAGGTGCTTAATATTTACTGAGTGACTGACCGATCCCATAACCTTGGATCTCCTTGTCCAGCTGAGATAAGGTAGAAGGGAACACCACCAACCTTGCAGAGGAGTATGATGAAAGATTAGGAGCAGTATCCCCTCCTAAACTGGTGGAAGGAAAGAGTAAATTTAGCACAGCTTGCTGTGTGGGTGTGAGATCCAGCAGAGCCATCTTGTCCCAAGAGTATTCCGAGATGAAGCTGGTGGGAGGCTGATGAATAAGGAAATGGAACAGATTTGGCTGCTTTCTTAATACTGTGTTTCACCCTCAGTGAGCTGACAAATCTGAATACTAGTGACTCAATCCCTCTTCTCCGAAGAAGCTGAAATGGCATCCAAGAAGACGAAATTAGGAAGAACAGTTCAACCAAGTATATTCTGAGAAAAACACGCTGGAGGGATCAAGAGGTTGAGATCACCAAGCTATTTGACAAAGTATTTCATAATGGGAAAGGAAACCAAAGGAATGGTGGGGGGAGAATTATGGATATTAGTGCCCCGAATGGCAATTGAGAGGCTAGCAGTACTGATTGACCCATCTGTATGTTCTGTACAAAAATGGTCTACATGAATATCAGTGGTAATGGTAAAAAAATACAGGTAGATTTTCACAAATGATTATCTCCAATAGGTTCCACTCTTGAGTTACATAATCAACTGCTTAATATTTACAGAGTATACAAGATTCTATTGTGTTTATTATTTGATACTTACAGAAAAGCATCTGACTGGCACTCAAGGCGCTCGTCCAGCTGGCTAGCTCTTAGTCCTACCTTAGACTCATCCTTGACAAATGCCATAACTAAGATCACTCCATTCAATGGCACTCTGTGAACTTCAAGAGCTATTAATGCCTGGCAAAAGTGCTTGCTACTATCATGAAAGTGTCCTATTCAAGGTACAAATGGAAGAAGGCTCACTTATAGATGAAGAACTTCTCCAGATACTCTTACTTGCAGAGATATTAGGGCAGCTAAGTAGTCCTGGGGACTAGAGTGCTGGAGCCTGAAGTCCTGAGTTCAAATTCCAGCTGTGTGACCCTGAGTGAATCAATTAACCTCACTCACCTTGGTTTGCTCATCTGTGAAATGGGGGTAGTAATAGAACCTACCTCTGAGGGTGGTTGAGAACGAAATGAGCTAACATGTGGAAAGTGGTTTGCCAACATTAACGTACTATATAAATGCTAGCTATTATTATTGTTATTATTTTTGTTGTGTCAATTACATAGAGTCCAAGAACATTATGGTTTTCTCATTGAATGCCATTATTCCTCAAAAGAAATCTACACAGGAAACATGAACAGATGTGGAATGCCTAGTATTCAGACTTTGATGTACAATTGGATGGCCAGTCCACGGAGTTAGTCTGTATACCTGGGACACACACTGCAAACAGACAGACAAAACATTGTACACAAGATTGATTAGGAAGAAAGGAATGAGCTGGATTGCCTTTGGGAAATTCCCTAGTGCTTTCAATGACCTCAAGTTTCCTGGGGTAAAACATGTCTTCCTTAATAGCCTTGTTCTCCTGGCCATGCTTCCTGATTAAAAACACTGGAGCATCATAATCTCTGGAGTTTCAAAGTTGCAGGTGACCTTGAGTACGAGGGAAAGATAATGGTAGGCACTCATTGGCTACAGCATGTTTCCAATGGCACTGTGTATTCTGGCTTCCAGTCACACCTCTGGCCCAGCCTGACTCTGTAGCCCTGCACTTCACCTCTCACAGCTCTAGGCAACTCATGAAGGCCCTATGTTGCAGAGAAGGGGTTGAACTGCAATGGTAGAGGGGATTTCCTCATCTGGAAGCCCCTATACTAATGAAATCCCAGCTCCAGTCCCTGACTTGTGCGCATTTGGTACAGTGGATGAAATGATGTCATTCTCACCATCACCATAGCTAGCATTGATATAGCATTTTAAGATAAATATAATCTCATTGGATCTTCCCAACACCCCTGGGAGACAGGTTCTGTTACGATTCCCATCTTACAGAGAAGAAAAGGTTAAATAACTTGCCAAGGGTCACATACATAATAAGTGACTGTGGCAGGATTTGAACTCAGGTCTTCTTAACTCTAGGTCCAGCATTCTAACCACTGCACAGCTGTTGAAAAGAGGTGGACTCATCATGAAGTGAGAACAAAGGCTGGCAGATAGGTAGCCAGAGCACTGGACTGGGAACCTAGAAGTGTCAGAAATCTCAGAGGAAGCCTCCAGCACATGGAGCAGATCCTCCGTGAAGCATCCGTGGGAGAATACAAACCCAGACCTCTCAGGATGGGCTGCTGCCTATTCCAGTGGAGTGAACACCAACACCAATGAGATCCCAGAAGCATTAAGAAGCTAAAAATCTACCTTTTTAAAAAGCAAAACTTCACATTGGAAAGAAAAGAGTTTTCAATTTTGTTCTTAAATCATATGGGCAGACATATTAGGGGCCAGGACCCTGGTGGAACCAAGGAGGCAGCAGCTAAGCTATCCCCCTCCCAGGGTTAACTCTGCTCCCAGGGTGCCTGATCTGGTCCCAGCTCTGGGCCTTTGGGACAGGAAAAATAGAAGAGCTTTTAGAACTTTGCCAGGGAGCTCCCAAGACCCCAGGAAACCTCAGAGCCAAATGCGTTTAGCCTCCTTTCTGGCAGCTTTTCTAAACTTTTAAGCACTTTGGGAACTACTTTTTACCCAGGAATATTTGAATACATTTTTAATAATTAGATTCTTTATTGGAATCCTCAGCCTTGGGTAAGGAACCAATTCAGAGAGAGCATCTTGTGGATAGAGAGGGTACCTCAGAACCAGGAAGAACTGGGTTCAGGTCATGCCATTGACACATCCTGATGATGTGACACATAGCGGGAAATTTTCATCACCTTTCAGGGCTCCAGGTAACTTCCTGAGATGACTAAATCCCATCTATGTGCCCATCTCTCTCACTGAGAGCTCCCTCCTCTGATGACATGACAGATTGAAATTTCTTAATTAGATGATATAAAGTACTTTCTATTAAGACCTGAGTCTGCACAGTCAAAGAGAGAGAAAGGGAAACTGAGGGTGGTCAATTGGGAATATTCTGGATAATTCAAGCAGGAGAAGAAGTCATTTAGACCTATGTGCATTCACTTTTCCAAAGTACTCCATAAAGCTCTCCCCCTCCATTTTAAATGAAAGAGTCTGCATTCTTCTGCCAACAGTAATCATTCTGCTTAGAGTAGATGAGCTGCTCAACGTTCCTTAAGGCACACTTTTCTCTGACACTGTTGGAGATCATTTCAATGGAATAAATGCGTAGGTTTCCCCAGCATCCTACTGATGAACATGGAGGCCATTTGCCAGTCCTATAGAGAAAGTTCATTAAGATCTAACTCATCAGAACTAGTGCAACTATGGATATTTTTTTCTTCTTGAAACTTCTTATTAAAGTCATTGATACCCTAGAGACTGAGATGGAATTCAGTGGGAGAATCAAAGAATCTGATTTCTTTAGGTGGGGAACTCCAGGTATGGAAACACCCCAACACGAAAGACAACACTTAGATAAATGACAGGAAGTTTCCTGAGGTTCAAAGAGACTAAGGGAGTCTCAGGGCTAGTCAGTGTCAGAGGCAGGATTTGAACCCAGCCAGTCCTGACTCCAAGCCCAGCACTCAGTCCATTGTGTTCCTGGGATTTCTGGTGGAAAGAAAAATTTCATATTCAGGCTTTCATAGCTCAGCATCCATTCTCAGTTTGTCAAAAACATTTATAATTGAGATCTAGTAAAAAGGAGAAAGGAATGGAGGATGAACGTCCTGAGTTTGCCCCCAAGCAACTATGAGGTCTTCAGCGAAGAACCTCAACTCTGCGGGCCCCATTTTTCTCCATTGTAAAAGGAAGACAACTATCACCAGCTCCTCCTGTGTCATACTACAGGTGGAAAGAGCACTCAGACGGATTTGCGATCTCATCACTTCAGGAGTCTCTTCACTAATGAAGATGGCAGCCCATCAGTGCCTGCCCATTGACTCAGTCATGCTCTCCCTCCAATTTACCCCCAGGGGCTCACCCAGCTGGCTGGAGGCCTTCTGTTGCTTTCTCCTGACATTGAGAAAGTCCCTCTGGGTGTGGCCCTGCTGTTCCCTCGTTCGTTCCACGTGACTAGCCCACCTCTTACTTTCTTCTTGGTTATGTGTTCACACCAGTTCTCACTCATCATGTGCTCTTGTGGGACATTCATTCTTGGTCCTTTGGAGGCAAGAGCGTTCCATATCTTACTGCCACATAGCAATACTGATAGAATGTAAGTTTTGAAAGACGAGCCTTTCTTTTCAGAGGATGCTCAGAGTTAGTAAAGGAACTGTGCTATTTTCTAAAAGCAATCCATCCTGCTCCCCTCCCCCTGTTCAACTGTGGGCCCAAATAGTTGTGCATCTATACTTTGTGTCCTAGCTATACATACAAATGGAAAAGCTCTATAGGGTGTCTATCCAATGCATGTTGTTCTCTTGGCAATAGACATTCATCTGCTTGGTCTTTCTTCTGTGAGTAGGCAAATTACTTTGAGTGATCTCAGATCCTTCCAAGGAGATTCTACAATGGGTTTTGGCCCTAATGCAGTCAGCGCACCATCTGCAAACATTAGCATCTGGAGCACCTTACCATCCATAGGAAATTCCTTTTCAACCTGTACCCTTCAGTGGCTCTCCTCCATCACAATGCTAAATGCCTTTAGGGACCATCTAGCTTCCTATTTTATGCCTTTCCACATAATGATTATCAGAGTCTGCTCACTGAACAGGGTTATTTCTGTTGGATCTTTCAAGAAATCTTGAATGATTTCAATGTATGGATGGGAGATTGCTTGGTGTAAAGGAGTCCATAAGGCAGTGTTTTGTTCTGCTGAATCAAATGCTTTTTCTGCTGTAATCAGGAAACAACAGGCCTAATAAAGCATCACAGCCTCCATGTCTTCCAGTTAATTGTGAAGTGGCAAAGATGGGGCCCAATGTGGAATGTTGCCCAGGAAAGCAATACTGTCTCCACGAGAGGGACTAAATGCCCCCTCACAGGACGTTTTGAACCCCAGGCGGGATGATAGCTTCTTTGGGTATGTTATCCATGTTTGGCCATGATTGGGACTAGCTGGCCTCCAGTATCACTCTTAATGATGACATTCTGTGGGGCAAAGCCCAGGGATGAGGACTGTACAAAACATGAAGATCAACAAATGAAAAAAAAACATTTATGAAACCCTATGTGCCAAGCACCGTGCTAAATGCAGGGATGAAGGTAGGAAAAGCTAGAGAGCCCCTACTCTCGAGAAGCTCACAATCTAACTGGGAAAGACATGCCAAAGAACTGAAGTTCAGGACCAGGGCCTGTGGAAATGCCCCAAATTCCTACAGTCCATTAGTGAAGCCAATGGATGGCCCAAAGTTCCTTCAATGAGCACGCAGGGGACTGCAAGGTGCAGAGGCTGGCCAGATGGTAAGTCAACTCAGATCTTTTTGACTCCAGGCTCAGTGCTCTGGCCATTGTACCACACATCACAGGATTTTTAACTGTTGGAGCCTTGAAGGCTATTCTAAGCTGGGTCTCCATTCTCTGTGTGTGATTGATTAGACTGCTCTAACACAGCTGATTTAAAAAAAATTGGTCAGTTTGTTTAAAAAACAGTTATAACTATTTTATGTTTCTACCTCTTTTTACTTCTAATACAGTAAGAAGATATTTTCCCGAAAACTTTTCTGAAAAATAAATTGGATGAAGGGACATTATAGTACAATGGTTAGGGCACCAGTCTTACCTTCAAGAAGAGCCAGGTTCAAGTTTCTCCTCTGATTGGTTGTTCAAGCCTGGGCAAGTCCCTTAATCTCTCAGGGCCGCAGGCAACACTCCAAGGAGCTAAATTGTAGAGCAGGCCTGGACCTGTGAGAATTCCCTTTACCAATGAAATCTCAGGTCTCTGCCAACAAATTAAATTAACTTTAAAATTTGGTGGATAGATAGCCTTTGAGGGTGGCACCAACCAAAGCCTCTCCATCAACTTTTGACATCTACTGTTCATTAAGACCAAGGTTATTAGGGCCAACCTTCTTGCATCCAATAAATCTATCCATTTTAGATGAGCAACCTGTATTTTAAAATTCCATGACAGCGATCCTTCAATGGAGCCCAGGGTCCAAAGGCCCTATTGCTTATAGAAACCTGTGATACTGAATGATTTCCCAACCATGGATTGAATTCTGATAGAAATAAAGGTGACACTTTCATGTTCACACTCGGAGAAAACATCTGAAAGTCTATAAATTAATAGATGATATGGGGGGTGGGGTAAAACTAAATGGAGATGGCAGGAGAGAAGGTGAGGAGGGCAAATTGAATACTTCCCAATGCCCTTTGTGGGAGTCTAGACTGGATAACCGGGCTCGTTCTCCACTGATCACACACTGTCCTGCTTAGCTTGTCTCCTCACATCTCCTCTCTGCATGACAGCAATCTAGGCCATATTGATCAAACCAATCCATAGCGCCTCATTAATGATCACCTTAGCTTCACAGAAACAAAGAATTGCAAAATCCCAGAATTGGAAGAGAACTCACTGGCAATGAACAGTGGCAGTAGTAGATAGAAAGCTGGACATGGAGCCATGAGGACCTGAGTTCAAATCCCTCCTAGTTGCACAAGTCTGGGCAAACCCCTTAACCTCCCTGCCATTTTTGTTTCCTCACATGCACAATGGCTGTGGGCTTTAGGATGTGGGCTCAGGACTCTCTAAAGTCCCTTCCATCTCTAATGCTTTGCTGTCATTATCAAGAGTCTGGGTTCAAATCCCTTCCCAGCCGCTTACTATGCCCCTTGGGGCAAGGCTGTGTGACCATTAGCAAAACGCTGGATGTCTTTGGGCCCAGTTTTCCTCATCCATAAAATTAGAGTATTGGCCTAGATGGCCTCTGAGGTCCCTTCCAAATCTCTACCCAGGATCCTGAGCGTGATGAGCTGGGGGTGGAAGGAGAGCTGGAAGCTGCATTCTGAAGGGAACAGAATGCCTGGATCAAGAAGTCACACTTCAGGTGGAAGAACATGGGGAATCACAGAGGGCTTGCTCGCAGAAGAGTAAATATGGCCAGAGCTTCACATTGGAGAGATTCCCCATAAAATGGGGTGAGGGGAGGCTAGAGAGGGAGGCAGGTGGCCGGTTAGGAGGCTAGCAGAGTAATGACTGCATTGACTATGACACCCAGGCTTAGGGGGTGAATGTTAAAGGTATGGCAAAGGTACAATCCACAGATTTTACCAATTCAGCCACTGGGCAGGGTGGCAGAGGGGGAGTCACAAAGTAGAGTGTGAGGGGGAGGGAAGGAGAGAGCAGAGATTGTGCTGGGAACAGTGCCTGGCACATGGTAGACACTTAATAAATGATTCTTGATTGATTGAAAACTGATACCAAAGCTTTAGGCCAAGTAACCAACGGTGGATTTATAGAAATGGTAGCTTCCCAACAGATGATGACTACTATGTTGGTGACCACCAGACCAAAATCTCATTACCTTGAATCTTGGCCATCAAAGAAGAGGTGCGCCTCTCTCTCCTCTCTGTAGTGGTGAATTATTGCATATACTGTCAGTAAGTCAATAAGCATTTATTAAGCATTTACTGCATGCCAGGCCTGTGCTAAGTACTGTTGGCCAGTTTTGTGGAGCTAGCATTTTTTTTTACTTTCATTTTTATTTTTTCTTACAAGGGATGGCTCACTAGCTTATAACAAGCATCTATTGACTTTTTCCTCTGTGCTAGGTATTGTGGCAAGGATGTAATGGAAGACATATGCCTTCCCCTACCTTCAGAGAGAGGGAATTCTAACGGAGTTGGTGGGAGGAGGGATACATTGGGAACTGAAGGCAATGTAAAAACAAAAGGTGGCCATAAAAATGTGAAAATGTAGTGTTGGTCTGCCATATCAGCAATATAACTAGAAAGGATCTTTTAGAAGACACCTCTTTGAGCTATTTGGCCTCTCAGGACAGCTGGATAATAAAGTAAAGGAGAAGGAACCAGGTGGAAACAAGCCTTAATTGTCCAGAATGCCCTGAATTTGTAGGTGCCATGCTGAAATCCGGCATCCAAATGAAATCCATTTGAATGTAATAACTGAAAAAGCTCCCATTTCAACCTAACACTATCCCCTCAATGGATCCAAATGAGATCTGTCTATCTATCCCCTGGAGGGTCGGGGGGAAGGCATGTTCCAATCTCACTGTTGTCATGCTACCCATCAAGTTGAGTGCGTACACACCAGCTGCAGCCACTCCTGTGTGCCAAAGCCAGTGAAGTGGGCTTCTCCTCATATCCCTGCACTTAGAGGCTTGCATACTGTTGGCATTATATTTCTGATGATGTTTTATAAGTTAATAGTTTTCTTGGCTGACCTAGTAACTTGCATTCAGATCTCCAAATCTGGATGGCAAGCTTTCTTAGAGATTGGTTTTAGTGAAGACAGGAGAAGGACGAGGGGAAAGGATCCCACTTTTCTGTTTATTTGAAGGCATCTTGTTTTCCCTTCATTCTGAATAGAGAAGGCTGCTTGTGTTTGGACACTGCCATTTATCTCTCAGATGGTTGGGGCAGGAGCCAGCTGTTTCCTATAAGGATATCTTGGGAAATCACTCTGATCCCGTCTGTGACGGCAGATGCTATATGATACCATTTCTAGGGGGTAGTTCCTGTTGAAATGTTGCAAGAGGGTTTTCTCAAGAACAGGCCAAGATGTCAAGAACAGTTAGGGCTGACACACGCCAACATAGATGGGGTAATCAACCTCTCTTAGGAAGTCAGGAAGTTTCAGGAGGAGAAGAAAAGCCTTTGTGGGGTTCACCCAGACTATTGGGAGGCCCAGTAATGAAACTGGCCCTGAAGAAAAAGTGAGGAGGAATGAGCCAAGCCAATTGACACCCACATGGAAAACTGTTGCCTGGTAGAGAAACCACCAGTATCCCAGGATCAGGGCTTAGTGGTGACAGGACAATGCAGAGAAAGCCCTGCTCAGACTGGGGATCAGTACCCAGGTCATTTCTCATCGGGCAGTCTTGACTACAGAATACAGCTGAAGATATCCATGTCAGTTCGATTCTACAACAAAGATTTCATCAGGTAATTATTGTACAATATGCAAGGCACTGTACTATGAACTGGGGGTGCAGAGATGAAAAAATCCCACAGTCTCTGCCTTCCATGAGTGGCTGGTCTACCACAGGGGGCAGGATAAAGCATGTTCTAAAACACTAGAACATAAACAATTAAATGATTGTCAGTTAGCCAACAAACATTGATGAAACGCTTTCTGTATCCCAAACTCTATGTTAAATTCTGGAAATACAAGCACAAGTGGGAAAAAAAAGCCAGAAACTCTCAAGGAGCTTCCCTTCTAATGGGGAAGATAAGACATAAAAGGGGTGGGAGGTGAGATACCCCTCAGACGTATGGTAGGCAACAAAGTCTGGAGAATGAGGTGTGACTTGTCTGGGTCTTTCTTCCAAATGGAGCTTACAAGAAGAGCTCAGCAAAGGGAAGAGAGCCCATGGTGATGGAAAGGCCTAAGAAAGGTTTTAAAGGGGACCAGGAGACTTTGCAGGTTGGGGTGGGGAGGAGGAAGACTTCCAGATGGGATGATCAGCACTTACTCATCTCTGTAAGTTTCCTTCACATGCACACAACCCAGTAGAATGGAAGCCCCATGAAGGGCTGGGCTCAGTTTTGTTCGTGTATTTCTAGCTTGATGACTGGCACTCGCCTTCAGAAATGCTGTTGTTATTGAATTGATCGACGTGTTACTTGAACTAGATCTTGAAGAAAGAGAAAGATTTCAAAAGACAGAGATACAGAGAGAGCTCCTTCCAGGCATCATCATCAGACCCTTTGGCTATATGGCAAAGTGAATCATTTGCACCAAACTTGGAGTCGAGGAGACATGGGTTCAAGTGTGACCTCCATCGTGTGACCCTGACCCAGTTCCTCTGTCTCCCCAGGCTTCAGGTTCCTCATCTGTAAACTGAGGGGACCAGACTCAATAGCCTCCAAGGTCCCGTCCAGCCCTAATGATCACCACCCTTATAACAGTGGCTCGTAACTATACACCACTTCATATACATTATTCAGTTGACCCTCTTGGCATCCCTGGGAGGTAGGTATGCTTCTTATTCCCAGCATGGACAAATGCACCAAGAAAGAAGAGGTCAGGCTGGGAGCCCAGCTGGGTTCGACTGTGGAATGAGTGAAGAGAGCGAGGGAGAAACACGGCTGAACAATACCCCCCTGCCCTATTGTGGCCAGATCATGCCTTCAGTATCACATCTGGTTGTGGGTTCTAAATTCTAAGATGGACATTGCCACATTAGAGGACAATGACAAAGGGGTTGGAAGCTGACTTATATGGAGCTGGAAACATTCAGCTGGAGAAGAAGTTACAACATAAAGACTTTGGTGGCAAACCAAAAAAAAAAAAAAAAGAGATGCCTCAAGGAATGAGGGAGCAAAGCAGAGGACAATCAAACCCTTTCCAAACACCAGTTTCTACAGTTATGTGAAAGCAATGGATTGAAAGGCAACCAGAGCCCTAAAGCCTATTGATGTGGAACTTTCTTCTTGCTGGTGGAGATCAATGTCTGGGTGTCCTGTGTGGGCTTGAAGGGAGGCCAAAGGGCCATCTCCAGCTCATTCTCCCCATCCTCCTCCAAGGGAGAGGGCAAGCAGGAGGCTGGGGTCAGAAGCTCGACCACTCTGCTCTCCACAGGGCAGGGGGTATTGGCTGGGAGCCCATCTATCTGATCCCATAAATACTGTTGGACTAGATCAGGAGTGTCAAACTCAGCTAGAAACAGGGCCACTAAGCAGTACATGAGGATGTCTGTGGGCCACACTGACTGAGTTTTACCCTGGAACATTGTCTCTGTTTTATCTCGGAAGTATTTTGGTCTCTACACATGGCCCCGAAGGATGTTTGGCACTTCTGGTCTGTAGGAGATCGTTTTCAGGTTCAAGCTAAAATCCTGATGGCTGTTTCTTAATGAGGAAAGGGAGTTCCCAAGTTTTCTATCCAAAGCTTGACACCAGTGCCACAATGAACACATAGCAAATATCAAAACAAAAAACAAACAAAAACATTTATCTAAATTGCTAGCAAAACAGAAATCAGAGGAAGCAGACATAGGAGAACATGGACCAGACAGTATAATGAAGGAGCTCTCCCATTGGGAGGGAGGTAGCTCAGCTCAGCCAAGGGAGGAAAGTCCCAGACCTCACCCAAAGGGGGCATTCCCCAAAGGCTTTAGTGTCCCAAGCTGGGGCAGGACGATGATGGAGACCGTGGTCTCTTCCCAGAGGCTTTCCCCCCTTCAGGAACATGAAGTGGGATTGGCATCACCCATCTTTTTTCGCAAAGCTAGAAGCCATTTCTCTAAGTTATTCATAAGCACTATTCTTTGGGCACAATAATATTTGCTTCTATTCATATTACATTGGAGCTTTCTGAGGATTGTCATAGAAAAAAAGGAGCTAGATTTGATATGTCCGGTGCCCTGGGAGAGAAGCAAGAGCAACAGAGAAAGGCTGTGGAGGACGATTTAGTGCTGATGTCAGAAAAACTCCCTGGCCCGTAGAGCCGTCCCAAAGCGGGGCGAGTTCCCTCAAGAGGCGCCTTCACCGGTAGCATTTCATCAAAGCTTGAATGACTGACCTCCCAGTGGGTGCTTGTAGAGAGACATTCTCGATATACATGGACTGGACTCCATGTGAGCAGCAACAAAATACCAAGATATTTGTAACAAATTGTTTGTGTTCGCAAAAAATCAAAACCACAACGAGAACTAAGTGGACACCCATTCACTATAGGGCAGCGAAACAGAATAACAGAATGAATGTAACAGAGTCTTACTGCGGCATAGGAAATTACTGTTGGAAAGAACGCCGGAAGTCAAAAAAGGCAGAGCCACAAGAGCCACGCACCTCACCTTACTAACGGAAACAAAGGTAACATGAAAAGGCGGCTGATTCCTGGTATATGTGTTGACTGATCTCGGACCCAAGGGGCAGATGACAAAATCAGCTTCCCGCCTCTGGGCTGGTGGGGGTGGCATGGGGGAATACAGCAGCAGTGTGCTGTAAACAGTCAGTAGAGGCAATGGGCCAATCCATTTTGTTTTGTCAGTCAGGAGCACCTGGGTTTAAGTCATTCCTCTGATGCATACTGGGTGTGTGACCCTGGACAAGTCACTGAAACTCTCAGGGCCCCAGGTAATACACTAAGACTCCTTAACTTTCAGTGCAGGTACCCATCGGCATAATGCAGACCCATTACCAGAGATATCCCAGGTCTCATCCAAAATGTTAGAGCAAAATAAAAACGTGGGTAGACCTACCTGAGTGGGAGCCCCGTCAGAATCTCCCCACTAGCTTCTGAAATCTGCCTCTCGTCATCATCTCATACATCGAGTTCTAGAGAACCAAGTGTGTACAGATAAGGAAAAATCTCTGGCAGAAGCATCAGGGTTTGGTCCAGTGTCTGCTAAATTGGCAAGAGATCATATTTTCAAAAAATCAACTAAAAAATGAATTTAATGGACAACAGAGGTAATGATCAAAATCTCCCCATCAGCATTTGCTGGCCCTTGGAACAAAAGGCATTAGGTCCAGATTTACCGATGTGAATAATCAGTCAATTATAAACAAGAATGATGCTTTTCTAAGTCCAGGACAAACAGCCCTACATAGCCCCAGGAACCATTCCAAATGGCTATGACAAGCAGCAGAGTTTACATACTACGAGGTCAGGAAATGCCATTGTAAAACTCCATTTGGTTCACAAAGAGGTCCAAGTAAGATGACGACCTTGTTCCAAAGGGAAGCATTCCTGTGCTCCAGGAAATGAAAGATGGGGGTCTTTGGCAAAAGTGGGGTAGCAGACAAGCTGCAGGTGCACTAACCCCTCTGTGTTTGTCCTAGAAGATCCCTGGCATCTGCAGTCACTCCCCGTGAGCAGATATCCCTCCGCTCTGCCAAGCTGTTGACTCAGTATTCAATATGGAACCTTAATTGGCCATAGCTTCTATATTAGAAAGGATACAGGCGAAGCACACTCATTTTCAACAATGGCAATGACATGGCCATGTTATTCCCCTTCTTCCCTGGTCATATTAATGCTGCCACACTTTTGTGTGGCCCCTACCCTACAACCTATCACTTCACGCTCCCACCCTGTGACCTGGGGCTTCTGCTTGGTGAACACATACTCTCAACAGCCTGGACCCAGAGGCAGACCCCTCTCACTACTCCCTGGCCATCTTCACATTACCCCCCACCCCCACATAACCCACCACCATCCCCAAGTCTAAGAACAATAACTAAATCAACAGCAGCTAAGCCTTCCTCCCTAGACCCCACCTGCCTAAATATGGTGATTTTCCCTATTAAAACATAAGCTCCTTGAGGGCAGGGGTCAGCTCCCTCATTTGTATTTGGATCATAGCTGGCATTCCTAAAAGCCCTTTAATATTTGCCAATTCCCTTACACACATGATCTCCCTTATATGCCCAGTGCCCAGCACAGTGCCTGGCACACAGCGGATGCTATTTTAACTGATGCTTTTTTTTATTCATTCGTTCCTTGGCATTTCCTCTCTCGCCTGAGTTCACTCCCTCATCATTTTGCCTAGTCTATTACTATCCCTCGTAACTGGTTTCCATGCACCTAGCCTCTCCACCTCTCCAATTCATCCTCCACGTAAGGATGCCAAATCAACTTTCCCAAAGAAATGCTGCTTATTATAGTGGATGGAGTGCTAGCCTCAGAGTCAGGAAGACCTGGGTTCAAACTCCACCATGGCCTTTAGTGGTAGCCCAGTGCTGACCCCTGCCCTCCCCCGAAGTGTTCCAAGGCTAGTGATTGCTGAGCACTTGCAAAGGGAGTGTCCTTCCTAGAGGCCCTCTGCTATGACTGACCAGGTCTGACCAGGTGAAGCCTCACTCAAGAATCTTTCAGAATTCCGTGTGGCCTCTAGGATAAAACATCAACTTCTCTGTCTGGCTTTGAAGCCCTTCAGAATCTAACTCCTGTCTTTCCAGACTTCTTTCACTTAACTGCCCTCTCTTCCTGAGCTCTGGTCAAGTTGGCTTCCTTGCTGTCCGTGTTCATTGCCCACCTTTGTGAGCTCTGTCCCCAGGGACCAGGATGCCCTCCTGGACTGACGTCCCCACGACCCCAGCATCCAACCACCACCATCCTCGGAGCAGCTTGGACTCGGCCCTGGCTCTGATAGGAGAGCTTGGAGCTGGCCCTCCCCAACTCATCCCAGCTGTCTCCTTACCTCCCCCCCTTTCCTTCCCAGGATCCTTCTGCCTGTCATTCCCCTTCATGGGAGTATAAGCTCCTTGAGGGCAGAGCTGTTGGTGGGTTCCTCTTTCCATCCCCAGTGCTTAGTAAATGCTCGCTATGTTGAACTGAATTATTGGTTAGCCAGAAGAGATTGTTGCTGTTCAGTTGTGATCAAACGTTTCTGACTCCACTTGGGGTCAGATAGTGCAGTGGTTTGTCATTTCCTTCTCCAGCTCATTTTACAGAAGAGGAAACTCAGGCAAACAGATTCTGATGGGGGCCCCCACTCAAGTGGGCCTACCAACATTTTTATTTCACTTTAATTTTTTGGATGAAACCTGGGAGTCCACTGGTAATGGATCTGCATTGTGAGATGTTCCTTCCACAGTGCGAGTGAATACCTGCCCTTCAAGTTATAGAGTCTTAGCGTGTTGCGTGGGGTCCTCATAGTGACTTACCCAGGGTCAGCCAGTAAGTGTCTGAGGCCCAGATTTGAACTCATAAAGATGAGTCTTCCCAACTCCAGGCCCAGCACTCTAACCACTGAGCCCATAAGGGAAACTGAGACCAAGTGGCCCAGAGATATCTCCTTCTTGATCGCCAGAGCCCCATCTTGTCCTGTCTGAGGCCTGGGACTTTGTCTCCTTCAGAAAAGGAGGACATGTATATTAGAAGAGACAACCTTGATGGACACCCCAGCCCTCAGCTCTTTTAGAAGAAGGCTTAGCCCTGCAATGCTACATCTGTGACCTGAAATAAGACTTCACAGCACCATGCTGCTCCCTCCTCTTGAGAAGAAACATGGCAGGCAGCACACAAAAGTGAAAGGCCTCAAAGAAAAGGCTTGGATTTAGGAAGCAAAACTCTTGGTTTCTTGAAGCCGCAAGATACCTGGCTGAAAAATGAAGAAAATACAATGAACCTTCTTTCCATGGGATTGGCAAAGCCGGAAGTCCAGAGTGTCTGCTAAGAGCTGGAGGTGTAGCTTTGCATCCTCAGCCTCAGATCACTGGCTGAGCTCTGGGCATAATGTTGACCCAGCTTAAAGCCAGCAGGGAATGCCATGTGTAATAGCAACCCCTCCATCCCCTGCCACTTGAATAAAGTCAGAAAAATTGGTTGTTCCGCGTTTTAGACAAAACAATTCATCTTGATACCACTTTATGTTTTTCAGGTGGTTGCTCAGGACTTTAAAGAGAGCAAGCCAAAGTTCCTAGGGGATTCTTGCCTCTCTCTAACCCAGCTGGTTTGTTTGTCCCTCAGTGTCCCTCCAACATTTTACCCTCTGACAATTCCCATATGCCCCATGAGATGGCCAAGTCAGGCTGGATGGATCAAAAGGGACAAAACATGTTCTTGAAATCAGAAAGGCCTGCATTCAAATCCCATCTCAACACTTAGCATGAGAGTCAAGGGACCTGAATTCAACTCCTCTCTGCCATTGACTCCCTGTATGACATTGAAATAGTCACTTAACTTTTCTAAGCATCAGTTGAAGTATCTGTAAATGAGAGAATTGTATTCTAAGGTTCCTTCCTTTTCCAGATCTATGATTCTTTTACTTCATGACTTATTATCTGTATGGTATTGAACAGGCAGCTCACTAAATATCCATGAGCCTCATCTGTAAAAGGGAGTTAAAATATCTCAGGAGGCAGAGCCAAGATGGCAGAGTAGTAGAAAGGAATGCAGCCCAGCTCTCCCCCACAACTTCTCCACAAAACCTACAGAATGCACTAGACCATGTCCGGATTAAGAAATCCAAGACAAACATCACAGGCAGTCATTTTTCCATTCCAGGTTGGCACAGGTGGTCAGAGAGGTATATAGATACTGGGGGAATTGAGTCTAGCCAGGAATGGCCATGGAATCCCAGTCCAGAGACTAAAAGAAGACTAATGTTGCAGACCAAGACAAAAAGAAGTTGCAGAACCACACCATTAATGTGTAAGATAGTGCCAACTGGCAGCCCTATTGCTCACTACCCAATTCCAAGTCACAGATCCAGAGCCTGAGCATAGGGGGGCCATTCCAAAATAAAGAGTCATCATACACCTTAGGCTGTGAAAAGGACAGGGTACAAATTCTGAAGCAAACAATCACTGAGTGGATTTGACCCCAGGAACACAGCTGAGTCTCGAAACCAGCTTCCAGTCCAGTCTGAGGCCGGCAACCTGATAACCAGGGTAGGAATTGCAGATCAAAGGGGAGCCTACAGAACTTTCTAGCTGACTGATAATGGCTGAGTGCAGCAGTAGTCTGGAATTCCAATCAGAGGCTCAGACCCTCATCCAGATCAGGAACTTACAGAGCTCAGACCATGAGGGCAGTGGTCTGAATTTACTCTAAATCAGACCACCTTGGGAACAGGGAAGACTTGCAGGTCCCCAGCTCACACCATCCCTAAGATCCCAGCAAAACACATTCAATACCCAAGAAAGCAGAGACCAAAAGGAAACAAGATCAGCCCAGACCTCTCCAGAATCACACAGATCCTGAGACTAACCACATCTGAAGTCAGGACGTAGGCTGGAAGAATGAGCAAACAACCTCACCACAAAGACCTATTATGGTGACAGGTAAACTCAAGTCAGAATCATAGAAGAAGAGAATGGTTCCAAAACAACTACAAGCAAAACCTCAAAGAAAAACACACCCTGGACACAAATTCAAGTAGAATACCTGGAAGAGATGAAGCAAGAGTTGGGGGAAAATGAATTCTTATTCTTTTTTTTTTTTATAAATGCAGTGAGAGAACTAAAGGAAAAACAGAAAAGAAATGAAAGCTAAGGAAGAAACAATTGGAAAGAGAATTAAGATGTTGGCACAAGAGGTAAAAAGTCTTACTTACCTAAGCAATAAACTCCCTTAAAATTAGAATGCATAAATAGAAGATAATTACTCTGTGAGACAACAAGAAATATTAAAACAACATCAAAAGAATGAAAATATAGAAGAGAATGTAAGATATCTTATAGCATAAATGACTGACCTGGAATGGCTAGAGGAGATATAATTTAAGAGCTATTAGACTATGGTTAAAAGTAGAGAGAATGATAGAATTAGATATACAACATATAGAAGCAAATGAAACATAGTACTCTAGCGTTTGGAAAAAAACCCAAGATCCCGGTTATCGGGGCAAGAACTCACTAATAACCTAAAAACCAAGCATAATCCTACAGAGGGGAAATGGACTTTTAATGAAAGAGCGTTCCTGATGAAAAGCTCAGAGCTGCAGAGAAACTGTAAAATATAAATATAGGAGTCCAGAGAAACATAAAAAGGTAACCATGAGCAAGCAATCATAAGGGACGTATATTCTACCATGGGGAGATGCCACATGTCCCCTCAGAGCTCTCTCATCATCAGGGGTCATAGAGAGAGTCTGTTACACAGAGGATCTGGAAGTGATTCTGATGCCTTGATGATCTTAAGAGAAGCATGGAAAAGGAGAAGATAATTATACTGGGGTGGGGGGAGCAATAGGAAGGATGAGGAAAATGATCTTACATAATTGGGATGGGAAAGTAAAATATTATACAAACAAGAAGTAAAAGATGAGAGGAGTAGGAAACACTAGGATTTCACTCTCCCCTGAACTGGTCAAAGGAGAGAAGACCACACACACACACACACACACACACACACACACACACACACACACACACACACCTGAACTGAGAAATAAATTTCAGTCAATAGAGAAACAGGAAAAGGAAAGAAGGGAGAGAAGAGGAAATAGGGAGGGTAGATTAAGAGAGGACTTAGCTCTAAGCAAAGGAATTAGCCCTAAGCAAAATGAACTCTAAGGATGGTGGATCTTGAAGATTATAAATGGTAAGGGAAAGCAAAAAGGGGCAGGGATCAGAAATGGATTGTGGAAAGTAGATTTTCATTGATTGAAAAATAAATTTTAACTTAAAAAATTTAAAAGATAATCATAATATCTGCAGTACCTACCTCACAGGGCAGATATCAGACTCCAGTGAGATAATATACATGAAGTACTTTGCAAACTCTAAAGCGGTCTGTGGAGGCCAGTTATTATCCTCAGCATCCTGGTTAGCCTCCTGTGAATGTTCTCTCTCTTGCCAGCAGCCCCCTGGCTATGGGATATGAGGGAGACAGAAGTGTCCAGAATAAAGACAGCCGCAATGTGTCTGTCACCATTGATGAGGAACATTTTGTTCCAATGGCCATGAGACAGCAGAAGCACATGCAGTGGAGTGTTTGGAACTTGGTCAGACATCAAATGTCATCCACTGCACCATAGGACATCTCTGGTCATCTTGACTTTTTGTCCTGCCACTGGACACTGGAAGATGGAGTGTGACTGATGACTTTGCACAGCTCTGCCTCACTTAAATCCAATTCATGGGCAAATCAAGACATCACCTCCAAGATGTCACTGATCCTCTTCAAAAGTGAAGGACAGGCTTCTGGGAGGCAAGATGGTGGAGTAAGCAGTAAATCACCATAACTCTCCCATATTTACCTCCAAACCATAAAGTAATACCTCAAAACAAATCCTGGAACAGCATAACCAGCAAAAAGACAGGGTGAAGCAGTCTTTTAGCCCAGGAGACTTGAAAGATGAGCAAGAAAGATTTGTCTCAGGGGCAGCTAGGTGGTACAGTGGATAGAGCTCCAGCCTTGGAGTCAGGAGGACCTGAGTTCAAATCTGGCCTCAGACACTTGACACTTCCTAGCTGTGTGACCCTGAGCAAGTCACTTAATCCCAATTGCCTCACCAAAAAAAAAAAAAGAAAAAAGAAACTAGGACTTCAGAAAGACCTGAAAGGCAAGGAGAAAAAAATTCTTTAAGAAAGATTTGTCTCACTTGGGTCAAAGGGTAAAAGGAGAACACAGTGCAGGATAAGAAACATCTTAGAAAGCCAGCAGCAAGCCCCACCTTAGCAAACCAGCAAGAGATCCTGAGTCCCAGTGAGGTGTATCAGGCAAACACCAACACTAGGAACCCTCATGCCTCAGCATTTCCAGGGGAATGGGCAGACTCTAGCTCTAAGAACTGCCACATGTTTCAGTTTATCTCTGGGGAAACACAGAAACACTCCACCAGCTTCAACACATGTCAGACACCAGCATGAGGACCCTGGCTCAGTACCATGTAAACTGCTAGATCCCTCCAGCCTCCAGCAGCACCAGCCACCCTTCACTCCACCCCTTCAGCTCCCCCGTTGGCCTCAGAGCAACATCAGTGCAACACCAGGTAAATAGCCAGGGCCCCCAGCCCCTGGCACAAGAAGTCTGAGACAGTGCCCCTTCCACCCCAGGTTATTACTGAGTTCTTGCCCCAATGACTGGGATCTTGGGTTTTTTCCAAACACTAGGGTACTATGATTCATTTGCTTCTATATGTTCTATATCTATTTGAAAGAAAGATAAAAGGCCCAAAAAGCTGAGCAAAAAAGAACAAAAAAAGATCTGACCATAGAAAGTTATTTTGGTGACCAGAAAGATCAAGACACAAATTCAGAAGAGGACAACAATGTCAAAACTCCTTTGGGCAAAATTCCAAAGAAAAATCGGAAGTGGTCTCAAGCCCAGAAAGAATTCATGGAAGAGCTCAAAAAGAAGCTTAAAAATCATAAAAGAGAGGTAGAAGAAAAACTGGGAAAAGAAATGAGAGTGGTGCAAGAGAATTACAAAAAAAAAAAAGAGTCAACAGCTTGGAAAAAGAAAACAACTGCTTAAAAATAGAATTCGCCCAATAGAAAAGGAGATACAAAAATCCACTGAAGAAAACAACTCCTTAAAAAGAACAATTGGCCAAATGGAAAAGGAAGCACAAAAGCTAACTGAGGAAACCAATTCCTTAAAAGTTAGAATTCAGCAAGTGGAAGCTAATGACTTTATGAGGCATCAAGAATCAATCAAACAAATTCAAAAGAATGAAAAAATAGAAGAAAATGTAAAACACCTCATTGGAAAGACAACTGACCTGGAAAATAGATTCGGGGAGACAATGTCAGAATCACTGGACTACCTGAAAGCCATAATTAAAAGTAGGAATGAGACAGCATCTTTCAAGAAATTATCAAGGAAAATTGCCCTGAAATTCTGGAGCCAGAGGGCAAAACAGTCATTGAAATAATCTACCGATCACCTCAGGAAAGAGATCCCAAAACAAAAACTCCAAGGAACATTTTAGCCAAATTGCTGAACTATTAAGTCAAGGAAAAAATACTGCAAGTGGCCAGAAAGAAAGAATTCAGATATTGGGGAGTCTCAATCAGGACAACTTAGCAGTTGCAACATTAAAGGAACAGAGTCTTGGAACACTGTATTCCAGAAAGCAAAGGAGCTAGGACTATAACCAAGAATCACGTATTTGGTAAATTAAGCATAATACTTCAAGGGGGAAAAGTCATTCAGTGAAATAGAAGGATTTAAGCTTTCATAAGGAAAGACCAGAATTGGACCAAAAAAAATTGATCTTCAATATCAAGACCGAAGAGAAGCCTACACAGGGAAAAATGGAAAAGAAAACATAAGGGATTCAATGGAGCTGAACTGTTTACATCCCTACATGGGAAGATGATACTTGTAATTCTTAAAAATTGTATCACTAATAGAACAGCTAGAAGGA
Organism: Phascolarctos cinereus; assembly: GCF_003287225.1. Classification (NCBI taxonomy): domain Eukaryota; kingdom Metazoa; phylum Chordata; class Mammalia; order Diprotodontia; family Phascolarctidae; genus Phascolarctos; species Phascolarctos cinereus. The sequence goes on along the minus strand of NW_027555958.1, from coordinate 477,122,323 downwards.
ATATGCATAGACAAAGGGTATGGGCATAAGGTGAATTTGAGGCAATGACATAAAAAATAATTAATGGATGCGAAAGAAGAGTACACTAGGAGCAGAAGAAAGGGAGAGGTAGAATGAGGTAAATTATTTCACATGAAGAGGCACAAAAAACCTATTACAGTGGAGGGAAACATGGGAGGTTGGGGTATGGGCATCAAAGAGGGAATAATATACACAATCAGTTGAATATGGAAATCTATCTCAACCAACAAGGAAGTAGAAGGGGAGGAGATTAAATAAATGGGGGGAGGGGCTGACAAAAGAGAGGGCAGACCAGGGGAGGTGGTAGACAGAAGCAAAACACTGTTGAGGAGGGAAAGGGAAAAAGGAGAGAGAAAACAAACAGGAGGAAAAATAGGACGGAGGGAAATACACAGTAATCATAACTGACTATGAATGAGCCAAACTCTCCCACAAAACAGAAGTGGATAGCAGAATGGAACAAAAACCAGAATCCTACAATATGTTGTTTACAAGAAACACACTTGAAACAGAGAGACACACACAGAATAAAGGATAGGGGCTGGAAAAGAATCAATTATGCTTCAGCTGAAGTAAAAAAAAAAAAGCAGGTGTAGCAATCTGATCTCAAACAAAGCAAAAGCAAAAATTAGACCTAAATAAAAGAGATAAGGAAGAAAACTATATCTTGCTAAAAGGTACCAAATACAATGAAGTAATATCAAGGTCAGTACTAAACATACACGCACCAAGTGGTATAGCATCCAAATTCTTAATGGAGAAGCTAAATGAGTTACAGGTTTATGACCAAACAAGAGATAGAGAGCATTACAAAATGTAAAACAGATAATTTTGATTTTACTAAGTTAAAAATATATTGCCCAAACAAAACCAATGCATCCAAGATTAGAAAGAAAGCAGAAAGCTGGGAAACAATCTTTGCAGCAAGTGTCTCTGATAAAGGCCTCATTTCTCAAATATATAGAAAACTGAGTCAGATTTACGAGAATGCAAGCCATTCTCCAATTGACAAATGATCAAAGGATATAAACAGGCAGTTTTCAGATGAAATCAAAGCTATCTAAAGGCATATGAAGAAGTGCTCTAAATTACTTTTGATTAGAGAAATGCAAATTTAAAAACTCTAAGTTACCACCTCACACCTATCAGATTAGCTGATATTACCAAAAAAAAAAAAAAAGGAAAGTGATAAATGTTAGAGAGGATGTGGGAAAACTGGGACACTAATGCACTGTTGGTGGAGTTGTGAACTGATCCAATCATTCTGGAGAGCAATTTGAAACTATGTCCAAAGGTGAACCAAACTGTACATACCCTTTCATCCAGCAATACCAATACTAGGTCTGTGCACCAATGAGATCAAAAAAAGGGGAAAGGACCTACATGTGCAAATAGATTTATAACAGCCCTGGCGGCAAAATATTGGAAATTGAGGGGATGCCCATCAATTGGGGAATAGCTGAACAAGCTGTGGTATATGAATGTAATGGAATACTACTAAGCAATAAGAAATGATGAACAGGCAGATTTCAGAAAAACCTGGAAAGAGTTGTACAAACTGATGCAAAGTGAAAAGAGCAGAACCAGGAAAACATTGTACACAATAGCTGCAACACTGTGTGGTGATCAGCTATGGATGACTCAATTCTTCTCAGCAACACAATGATCCAAGACAAGTACAAAAGACTCAACAATGGAAAACCTATCCACATCCAGATAAAGAACTCATGGATTCTGAATAGATTGAATCTACTTGTTTCACTTTATTCTTTTTCATGTTTTTCTTTTGATCTATTACTTCTTTCACAACTGTGACTAATAAGGAAACATGATAGCACATGTATAACGTATATCAAACTGCCTACCATTTTCCTGAAGTGGGGAGGGGAGGCAGAAAAATTTGGAAGTCAAAAATCTTGTTAAAACAAATGCTAAGGGGCAGCTTGGTGGCACAGTGGATAGAGTACTGGCCCTGAAGTCAGGAGGACCTGAGTTCAAATCTGGCCTCAGACACTTACTAGCTAGCTGTGTGACCCTGGGCAAGTCACTTAACACCTATTGCCTCGAAAAAAAACCCACAAAAAATGCTAAAAATTGTCTTGACATGTAATTAGGGTGGGAATAAAATACTATTTTTAAAAAATTAATTACAAACCACCACAACATGAGGAAGTCAAGAAGAGGGGTGGCTCTGAGAAGAAGACAGTGAATTCTGTTTTTTGCATGATAAGCTTGAGAAGTCCATGTTTGGAGATGTCCAATGGGCATTTGGTGAGACAAGTTAGGAAAGTTGGGACAATAGTTTAGAAAAGAGACTTGAGCTGGATAGCTCCAGAGAGATTTTGGGAGTCATCTGTAGAGATGATTATTGAACTCAGGGGAGGTAACCAACCTCCCAGTGAGAGCGTCTAGAGAAAGAAGAAAAGAAGGAAAAGGCTTCTGGGACACCAATGGCTAGAAGAGGAAACATGGACAATGATAATGCAAGGGAAAGTGAGAAGTAGTCATAGAGGTAGGAGAACTAGAAAAGGCCAGGGGAGTCACAAGAACCTGGGGAGAACAAAAGAGCAGGCAGAAGGGCAGGGGCATGCAGGAGACTGCTCATATTGGCTCACAAGAGAGAATTCTTGTACTTTCAGTGTGAGCATTTGCATCCAGAAACATCAAATGCTACAAACCAGGGCTAAATTGATTTGTTGATTCCTAGACTTTGGAAAGTGATGGAAAAATGTTATTAATTCAGATTAAACTTAGAAATGTTTTTTGTGTGTATATATGTACCTGTATATATGTGTATATAGTATACATGTGTATATTACACATACATATATACATTGGAGATCCACTTGTTTAAAAGCACCCTACTGAAGAAGGTGGTGTTCAACGGTGTCAAATGCTACAGGAAGGATGAGGATTGGAAACGGAGGTTGGATTTAGCAATGAAGGTGTTGTTGACAGTTTTGGAGGAAATAGATCTGGTTGACTAGGAAAGTCAGATCACAAAGAATGAAAAAGTTTATGGGAGAGGAGGAAATAGAAGCAATGAGTACGAGTGACTTTTTGAAATGATTTTGACTGGGAAAGGGACAAATAGTTAGACTGATGGCTAAGGGGGGGTGATAAGGTCACACAAAAGGGTTTTGCTTTTCATGTTTTTAGTTTGAGGAGTCCTGGCACATAGACAGGCAGAAGGAAAGAAATGTGTAGATAAGGAGAGATTGAATATTAGAGAGAAAGGTAAGGTCATCCAGGCTTCTCTTGAAGACTTCCTGTGACAGGGGGCCCATGACCTTCCACGGCAGCCAATCCTACCTTTAGATAGCTCTAACTACTAGAAGGGGTTCCCTCCTAACATTAAGCCTCATTTTACCTCTCTGCATGATCCCCTCATAAATCTTCAATCTATCCACTGGGACCAAACAACCTGAATTCCACTTCTACCTTTCTAATTCTTGTTAGTAGAGGCACCATCTAGACAAATGGCCACTTTTTAAAAGTCTGAGGCCAGTGCCCTGGGAACTTCTGATGAAAAAAAGAAACAAGGCTGCATGAAGTCGTCACTGACCATTGGCTGATCAAGGGGTGAAGTCAGAAAACTACAGAGGAAGTGTGAGAGTGGATTGATTTCACCCTGAGGAACTAGGCCAGCCCAAGATTAGGCCTCTGCCCTCAGCATTAGTTAAGTCTTTACAAAACATGGTCCATCCAAGATCCCATAGATGAGGGGTGGTATGGAAAAGCCTATAAAGAAAACACTAAAAAAGGATGAATATTTTGGAAAAGTAACTCTCCATAGAATTGGCCCCAATCCATCCAGACAGGAGGTTGAGTCGAAGGACATGGAAATAGCAATGGAGGAAAGAGGTAGATATCACCTGTAAATGGGTCATCTGAGCAACCTAAGGAGCCTTTGTTTGTGTTTTTAAACATTTCTACTGGCAGAAAATGAAGGGAAAGGACTGGGCATGGACATGAAGCCATGGAGGACGAAGTCGGTAGGGAGAGGCAAAGACAATTTCCGTTCTTTGGGGGCAATTTTAATTGTGCTCCCTTACTTCTAAGTGGATACAAGTCATTCTGAGCACCACAATCTTTCTCCTCTGTTCTCCTCTTTTCGCATACTCAGCTCTTGCTCCGCCTTCTGGGCTCCAAATTGAAGGATGTGGGTGAGGTTGATGAATCTTTCAATGAACCATAAATTGTCTTTTTGAATGAATCATGGGAGTTAGAGATAGAGGGAACCTTAAGTCTTAGTGAGTTAACTCCTGCATTTCCAGAGGAGAAAATAGGCCCAGAAACATGAAATGCTTTGCCCAAGAAGTAGAGTAGCTGAGATTTGAACCCAGCTCCTGATTCTAAATCCTATGCTCTTTGCACTTAACCACACCAATTTGGCTTTTAAATGGTCTCCATTCCAATCTATTTCCTTCACACTTCTCCAATCACTCACTACCTTCCCTTTGAAGAGGCAAGGAAAAATGGATGTGGAATATTGCTTATGACATTGGACTTTTCTGGTATATTATTTACTTTTTCTGAGCTTCTCCCGCCACCCTCTTTTTATATTTCATCATAAGGTGTTACTCTGTGAAAGGAAGAGGAAAGAATATATTAGGGGAGTGTAGTGGATATTTAAGAACATATCCAACAAATATTCTTTTAAAAAATGTAGAAAAGTTAGAACCATCTATCCAGTCATTAAGGACCTGCTTGATAAGGGCATTACTGGAAGGCTTAGTATAGCCACATCTTTATCATTTCACTATTGATTGGAAGACGTAGAGAAGGTGAGATCTGGCTGTCTTACTGTTTGCGGAGCACAGAATCAGACCTCCCCCAAATCCCCATTTGATTCTCAAGATTAAAGCGCCCCACTGAGGGCTCACTTTCAATAAGGCATCTCTTGTCTATGGGCAAAACTGTTCAAGATTCCTTGAATTAACAGGGCTCACCTCCTTCATCAACCCTTTGTCCATTAATATCAGGGGTGTGGTGCTGGTTGCTTCCATGCCTGAAGACTGTAGGGTATCTTGGAAGGGAGGGGTCTGTAACCCTTCAAAAGGAGCACCTAAGTAGATGAGGGGTTTGTCTGTGCATGCATGGACACGCTTTTGTAAATACGATCAGATATATACGTACATACACTTCCAAACATGTTGTCGTTGTTCAGTCATTTCAGCCATGTCTGACTCTCCGTGACCCCATTTGGGGTTTTCTTGGCAAAGATACTGGAGTGGTTTGTCCTTTCTTTCTCTGGTTCATTTTATAGATGAGGAAACTGAGGCAAACAGGGTTAAATTGCTTACCTAGGGGCACACAGCTAGTCAGTGCCTGAGGTCACATTATATATGTATGTATGTCTCTATATGTATACTTACGTATATACAGATATATATGTGTGTATGCTGAATGAATTGGAGCCAGTAGTGAACCAGAGGAGAACAGAAGGCTGAAATGCCTTTCTGGAAACTGCCAAACTCTGCCAATTGTTGTGTGGCCATGGGGAAATCATTAAGCTGCTCTAGGCTGTAGTGCTCTCTTCTGGAAAGTGAGGGGGGGTGGGGGCAGCTAGGTGGCACAGTGGATAGAGCACCAGCCCTGAAGTCAGGAAGACCTGAATTCAAATCCAGCCTCAGACCAAACACTTAACACTTACTAGCTGTGTGACCCTAGGCAAGTCACTTAACCTCAATTGCCTAAAAATAAAAAAAAAAAGTGAGGGGGGTGGACCCAGTGACCCCTGAGGTTTCTGCCAGGTCTGTATCTGTGTTCCAAATCCCTCCAATTGATGAGCCAGCCCCATTCAGGGTTCTTAAGAAAGGACAAACAGCAACATGGACGTTCCAATGAGTGGCCAACAAAAGACACGTTCAGAGTGAGACTCTAGCCAAAGTGTCCAGTGCATTAAACCAGTGGCTTAAGAGTCACAGTTGTGTGTGGGCCCAGTGGGGAGGATGCCAAGGGCAGCAGGGAACCAGCTGAACCCACACAGCATAAAAACAAACACAATTTCTGTGAACCCAAAATGGCAGGCTATCTGGACAGCAAACCCAGCTTGGGCTCCTGTTCTCTAACGGCATTCTGGGAACCAAGACCCATGTGGTTGTTGAAGGGTGACCTTTCTTTTTTTTTCTCCCATGGCTTTTTTTTTTTTAACAGTGGAGGGTGGAATGAAGCATTTAATAGAAACTAAAGGGTTCTGCGGCCACATTTACACAGAGAAAGCCAAGTGGAAGATTGAGCAATTATCCAGTAACTACAGGCTGGGGAGCCAGCCAATTCGGATAACTCAAGGAAGAAAAAACCCCTTTGGCTGCCTCTGTGGGCTGAAGTACAAGATAAGGGCTCAGCCGCGTGTTCTGCTTTGTTGAGGAGACTGAGGCCAGCCAAGAAAGCCACTCCCGAGCTGCTGTCTTGAACTCACTGCCCAAGCAGGGAGAAGGGAGGATATGGCCAAGTTGGCAGATTTGGGGCCCCAGAATCCCAGTGGGGGGTCCAAGAAGAGTTCTGTCCATAAAAGGGAAGCACCTTCAGGGCAGGGATTGCTTTTGTCTTTGTATCAATGGCACCTAGTGAGGGAAGAGGGACAGGAACTGGACCTGGGGCAGCATTGATCCAGGATGCAGAAATGCCACCTACACCGAGAAGTTAGGGGACTGGCCCAGGGCCACACAACCCAGAAGTCAGGGGCAGGCAATGAGCCCAGTTCTGCCTTGTTCTAAGGTAAGCCCTGTAGCCAGATGGAATGCCTCCCACCTGGTCCAGAGAGGCACTTAATAAAGGCTCGTTGGATTGGATTGAGTGGTCTAGCGAGGACGGCTCAGGAGGGGTCTAGAGCCTGCAGGTGCTGGGCTTCCCCACCCCTTATGGTGCCCCCGGGGGTCCAGGCTCCTGCTCAGAAAGCAGCTAAAACAAGAGGACCCTGGCAGCCTCCCTCCATCATCTCTGTCTTCTGGCCTCCTTTTTCCTCATTCCCATCTCCTCCTCTCCTAATTCCCTCGATATGTTTATGCCTCTTCCCTTTACAGCATTACAAAGTAGATGCCTCCAATTCTCGGTCAAACCAAAGTAATTTCTGGACTATAGTAGGGTCTTATGAAAAGAATGCGCTGGTTCTAGAAGCAGCAGGAGGCAGGGGGCTGCACAGGGTACAAGGAGCCACAGACAGGTCCCAGTCCAGCGGTGAGTACTGGTCGGCTGGTGGTGGGGTGGGGAGCTGTCCCTTTGTCGCTGTTTTGATGCGCCCTTTTGGCTTCGCTGCAAGGATGAGGGGGTGAGAACAGTTGCGCTGAATCACTGTGCCCATGGAGCAGGCATGGAGAGTCCTGGGTTAGGACACTTAGAACTGGAGGGTCTAGAATTACCTCCCTAGGGGTGTCACACACACACACACACACACACACACACACGCACACACACACACACACGAAGAAGGGATGGGGTAGCTCTGGGGCAGTTTGAGCTCACCTTGCCCCCAGCTGCCCCCAGGACCCAGCTGTGGACCTACCCACCCTTCAGCAAGGAAGATAGGAAGCCACCAATCTCTAGGACTCTGGCAGTGAACTCCTGAGACTCCAGAAAACGTCCTGTGAAATGCATGTAACTGCCTTGGGAATGGATTTTACCTGGGGGTGCGGGATACGAATATTTTGTTTGTTTTTTAGTCTAAAGGAATTGTTTACTTGAATGCATTGGCTCTGATCCATCGGGACAGACTTTGAACCATAACCGGGGCAGTCAGGCAGGGCCAAAGTGTTCTCCATTTCCCCTCAGAAAAGGACAAAGTCAGAGGGACTAAAGCGAAACCTGGGCCATTCATCACTAGGGGAAGCTGTGTAAAACCAGCTGTTAAGGTATCATCTTTCTGGAACAGCCCAGGGAGAGTGCAGCAGCAACGGTCAGCCTTCCCGAGTCCTAACAACCCGCTGTTGTTTGGCTGATCTTACGACATCGGGCACATCCAGAAGGCAGATACGGGCTTTCGTTGTTGCAGGAAAACCCTCTACCAACGCTGGTCACAGCATTGTATCTATAACTTATGCTCAGGCAATCACAGAATCTGAGAATTGGAAAGGACCCCAGTACCCGTCGTATCCAACCATTGCTCAGAAGGAGTTAGTTCTAGGGAGATACCCAAGGCTCCTGGAAGTTAATAACTTGTGCAGGGTCGTGGAGCTTAATGTCAGAAGCAGGATTTGCACCCCAGGCTCCCTGACTCCCACTTTATCACTGTTTCTGCTCTACCAGGCTGCCTCCCAATAGCACCCACGCCCTCCTAAAATAATTCATTCACATTTTAGAGTTTTAGGGGCTTTTTAAAAGCTGTGCAGAGGCTACATTATTTCACTTTTATTCTCCTATAATCCAAATTTTACAGAAGAGTAAATTGACGTACAGAGAGACTGTGACTGGCTTCAGTTTGATCAATGTCATGGAAGCAGATACCGAACAAGGCTCGCGGCTCTCTCCCCCCTCACGCAGACGTTGGGTAGTTGGCTGTGGGTCAACGCCCCTACCTGGCAGTGGGTCCCACTTCATTTTGTTTTCAGCAAACCTTTCTATGCCCCCTAGGCAACATGAAAGGAAACACACTGTAGAGTCCATCAGGCAGAAGCACATATATCATAAAAGAGAGATTAGCTCATTTTTCCATAAAGAAATCGTATTTGTTCCGTATCGTTTTCTCCCTATCACAACTGCTTTTGGAATGTATCAATAATATGATGTAATTATTTACCAACTATTACCCACAATCCCTTGATAAGCTTTTTCTGCTCCCTGGGGATCTGTGTCCTAGGGTAGGCTGAAGGCATATGCAGCTCCTTACGTGTAGCAGAGAGTAAATGGCTGTTGAGGTGGATAGAGTGCTGGGCTGGGAGTCAAGATGACTCCTCTTCCTGAGTTCAAATCCTGCCTCAGACACTAACTTGCTGTGTGACCCTATGCAAGTCACTTGACCGTATTTACCTCAGTTTCCTCATCTGTAAAATGAGCTAGATAAAGAAATAGCAAACCAGTATCTCTGTCAACAAAACCCCAAACGGGGTCATGAAGAGTCAGACACAGCTGAGATGACTGAAAAACCATCAATATCTGTTGAATGAATGAATGAGCAAATGATGCAATGAATGAAAGGAATTTAATCCTCGTTTGCACAGCTGTCATACTGCCTCACAGACTTTACCTTTTTGACTCTGTCTCCTTTAACAGCCCCCTCCTCCTCCTCTCACCCCAAGCGAAGACCATCCTCAAGGTACCACCCCTTCTCTGTCCCCAAGATCTCTCTGAAGAGCTCCTTGACCTCCCAGCCTCCTTCAGCTGTTAGCTACATTCAGCTCATCGACAAATAGAATTTTCCCTAAAACTCTGAACTCCGGGCCAAAAATTCTAACTGCTTGCTGGTCTTCCCACAGACACTCAGGCCAGTGCTACTTATTAGACACCTACTGTGTGCAAGGTGCTGAGCTAAGGATGGGAGATTAAAACGATCACAAGTGCCCTGCCTCCATGGGGCTTGCGCTGTGCTCACCAGCTTCACCTGGATGTTCTGCTGGCCTCTCTCAATCAGTGTTGCCAAAACTGGACTCGCGGCCCCAGGTGACCAGGCTGCCCAGTGGCCAGAGCTTGGGAGCTGGGATCCTGCCTCAGACACCTGCTGGCTGTGTGACCCACAGCAAGTCATTGTACCTGTTTCCTCATCTGCAAAGTGGGAATAGTCATAGCATCTGCTTCCCTGGGTTGTTGTGAGGATCGAATGAGTTACCATACGCATGATGGCTCTCATTTATATGGGTCTTTGACAAATATGATCTCCCTTTTCATGATTCTCCCATTTTTACTGATGAGGAAACTAAGGCAGCCCATGGTTAAGTGACTTGCCCAGAGTCACACTTTATAAATCTTGCTATTATGACAATCTCCCTTCCAAACCCTGCTTTTCCATTCTACCTCCTTGTTTCTTTTTGTGACATGGCTATTTTCTTTTTTAAAAAGTCTTGACCACCAAGTCATCCAAATCAAATGAACCTTTTAACATGTATTTTGTAGAATAGAAGTGCTAGTGCAGGAAAAGGAACCTTGGCTTGCTTTTCCTTCTCAGGTATGTAATGGGGGTTTGGTATGTACTTAGAGAAATGGCATCACCTATGCAACCCACATGGGAGAGGCTGGGAGGCCTGCCTGGAGGAAACACGAGAACTGGTCCATGCCCTGAGATTCTGCGTCTGCTCACCACATGACAAGGAGCACCCCTTTTTCCACTGTGTGTGTAGCCAGAACCACCCATGTCTGGAGTCACCAGACTGAAATGGGCTTTAAATGCCCAACAAAGGAATTGGAGGTTTATCCTAGAGGTCCCTGGGAGCCCCCGGATGCTCTTGGAGCAAGGGCACGGTGCAGACGGAGCTGGCCTTTAGGAGGCGACTTTGGCATTTGTGCAGAGGGAGGATGGGGAGGAAGGGACCACTCAGGTAGCCCAGGTGAGAAGCAGTGACAGCCTGAGCTCAACACTCCTTCAGGCAATGCTGATGGAGGCCTCTCCTCATAGTCCCATCCTGCCCTATGGACACCAGTCCATCTCCCCCAATTTGTTCACCACAGGGTCCACCAAGCGGGCCAGAGGTCCCCTGGATTTCTCCTGACATCCTAAGCAGGGCAGGAGGGCTGACGCTACTGAGCCAGCCCACCTTCTTCTTCATTCTGGTAACATCCTTTTCTCTGTGACCTCTAAGGGCCCTTCCAGCTCTAAATATGCATCTTAAAGCACTCTATTAATGCCTACTCTCAATAAATGCAATGCATTATCCTAACTATCAAGAGTAGGAAGAGAAAGCACCTGGGTCTAGGACGCCCATGATCATTCAACAAGAGGTCAGACAACAGAGACTGTCAGTCAGCCAGACAATAAACCTTTATTAAGCACCTGCTACATGCCAGGCACCATGCTAGGCACGGGGCATACAAAAAGAGGCAAGAGGGAGGCCGCCCTGAAGCAGCTCCTAACATCCATCCATCCACCCCAGGGATCCTGGGGCTGAGGAGGACGCTGCTTTTCCGGGACTTACATGTGGCATCTGGAGGGGCACGTGAGGGTCCTGCGACCAGCCTGCCGACTTTGGGCACCCAAAATGAGGCGGCCTCTTCAGAAGGCTGGTCTCCGGCCCCGGCTCCACGCCTCACCACAAAGCTGCCCCATTAACGCTCTGCACATTTCTCCACGTTCAGAAATCCTGCTGCTATCACCTTTCAGGTGCCTGGAACGACTTCTAAAAGCCGAGCACTGCCTTGGGAAGGCCTTATCATCTGATACGCACATTAGGAGCCCGTCTGGTTTGAGTCAGGGCTGGGGAATGTCAGGAATGACTTTTCCAACATGCCCAATTACTCCGAGTGCCTCGAGACCGCCTTGTCTGACAAAACAACTTCAGACCTTGGCCTGTTTGTTAACCCTCTGTGAGGCACCCAGGCTGGACACACAAGGACAATGTGGGCATCGCTAGTGGTGCAGTGGGTAGGGCAGGTGCTGCGTGTGGAAAGACCTGAGTTCAAATCCAGCCTCAGACATTTACTAGTGATGTGATACTGCACAGGTGAAAACTTCATTATGCCTCAGTTTATTCATCTATAAAATGGGAATAACAGCACTCATCCTTTGTGTGGAGCAGATGACATAATGCTGGTAAAGAGATTTTCACGTCTCAAGACGCTTTACACATATGAACCACTGTTGGTCTAGAACCCATCCTTCCCCTTGGAGGGCTTGGCACAACAGTCGACATAGAAGGGCCTAAGCAATGCTTTCCACACATTACTGGAGGTATGGAAGATGCTCAAAGATCTAAAAAAATCACATCACATGAAATGGTCTCAGGGGAGAGCAGGCTAATAACTGTGTGTGGATGGGGGAGGGAACCAGGAAGGAGCAGGAGGGGGAAAGGTGCTCCACACAGGGACAGCAGCCCACGTGATGGCTCAGAGAGGCCCGAAGGTGAGCGCCATGGACGGGAAGGCCAGGAAGGCCCCTCTGACTTGCCTGGGGAGCGAGAGAAGGGTGGAGGGGACCACAAAATGAGCCCTGAGGGGCAGGAGCGGGGAAAGGTGGAGGCTGGGAAAGACCAGGCTGAGGACTGTTTGCTTCATCCTAGAGGTGAGGACACCCCTGCTTCCATCTCTTGGCTGCTTCTCCCAGGCACTCTGAATGGGACCCTGGAAACTCTTCTCTAGTCTCCTTGCACACACTGGCCATTATTAACATGCTCATTCCTTCAGGAGAGAGGCTGCAAAACGAGGACTTTGGTCCCTGTTACTAATGCATCATCACCCTGCGCCCCTCCAGACCATCACTACAAACATCACACTTGTTCTCTCAGCCCACTCATAAATGGCAGCCCCTTCCTAGGCAGAACAGACCGTGCTGCACTTTTACACTCCAGCTTTGAGGTGAGGTTTCTAACCTTGGAGGATCCCAGAGTTGCAAGGGTTCTCAGTGCCTGGTGAGTCTGACCCATCTAAGAATCTGCTATACAACATAATCCCTCACCCAGCCTTTGATCAAAGCCCTCGGAAGCTGAGGAGCCCCTCAGCTTGCAAGGCAGCTTGTCCCCACTCTAACGATGGGGGACATTTTGGAGCATAACTTCCCCCACAACCCCAAGTTCTGCTTTTGGGGCCCAACAGAATGAGGCAAGTGTTTCTTACTACTCAAACCCTTCAAGCACTTATAGACGGCTAGCAGGGTCCTCTCCTCTCCACCCCAGGCCAAGCATCCCTGTTTCCTTGGATTCCCCCAGTGGCAAGTACTCCAAACCTCCAAACCCTAGTGAACCCTTAGACAGATGCTGTCTAGCGTTTCAACATCCTTCTAAAACGTGAGCATGAAACTGCAGAAACTGGAGGGTTTTTAGGGGAAGCTGATGCCAACCCCCAATCCCATGGTTAACAGTATTTGTCATTGTGCGTAGAAGGCAGGTGAGCAAGGAAGGGGACTCCCAAAGCTCCCCAAAGTTAAAGAACTCCAGTCACACGAGACTGAAAAAGCTATAAATCTAGAGTACTGCTGCCTCTCAGCTAGCCTGTGGGAGCTTCTCTGGACATCTGGTAAAGGTAAGTGACCTCATCGCTTCTCATTCAGGACAAGCAGACCCAGGAGCCCACGATACAGCTGTTGTGAGTCTCACAGGATGGGAGAGAATGATTGCTGGAGAATGGCTTGGGTTTGGGTGGGTCTAGTTGGAGTAACATGTCAAAATCTGTTTTCATTCTGCCTGATCCGGAGAAGTGTCGTTCAATGCCCCTGATCTGAGACTGCTCCTAAGCTGTCCTGTGCACGCGAAGGCTTTTGGGCTGCACTTATGATGTCGAGCATAGAATTACAAATGTGCCTCCTTCAGCTCTGTTCCTCTGCCAGATGCAGCTCCTCTTTCAAGTTAAACAAAAGATATAGATTTGAACTCACCTAATCTGACCAGATTTTTTTCCCATCACTATTCTTTCTTTCCTTGAATAAAGAGGACAACTGGAATGGTTCCATTTATCTCCCGATATTAGCATGAGGGGAGGACGAGTGATCTCATTGAATGCAAATGGCTTCTCAACATCCAGTCCTAAGCACTGGGCTCCAAGGGGCAGGCAGCAGCATTATGGACAGAGTCAGGGTGAACTGGGCTCAGATTCCACCCTAGACACTTCTAGCATATCACATCAGCCTTGGGGAAAATCCCGAGGCACACGTTGTGAACCGAGCCCTAGACTCAGTCAGGAAGACCAGCCGTTGGCCCTCACTGGATGTGTGGCTGTGCACAAGTCACTTCTCTGGCCCTCAGTTTCCTAATCTATAAAATGAAGCAGTTAGACAAGAGGCTCCTGGCAGCACCAACTCTATGATCTCACCATGAAATCGAAGCAGAGTGAGAGATCTCTCTATTGTGGAGCATGTTCACACTCATGTTGAAGAACTCTTAGCTCCTTCTAGGTCAAACTCTCTGGAGTCCCCAGGAGACAGTTCCAAGTGAAAGCTCCGGAAAGGTTTGGGTTTTTTCCCCCAAAGCCCTCTTGAGTAGAAGTTGGAGGGGAATATTCAGCGCTAAATGGGTATTTGCCATGGGAATCTATCATCGTCAACCTTGTGAATTCTTAATTCTGCATAAACTATACTCTTCACTCTTCCTTCCTGGCCTGAGCGCTCACTCGCCTTTACAGGGGGATATACATTTTACAAAGTGCTTTCCTTCCTGCAGCCCAGTGGGGGCGGTAATCAACTACTGTCTCTTTCTCCCCGCCCCCAGGCCACCTCCCCTAGGTTGGAGAAGTGAATAGAGGCACTGATAGGGTGAGTTTTGTCCCTGGTCAAATGGTAAGGTTCAGAGGTGGATTCAAACCCAGGTCCCCTGACTCCCAGGCCAGTGTTTCAGTGGCCATGCCACACTCTGGACAAGTATGTTAACACGATGTATTTCGCTTGTGGTTTGAGATACCCAGAAAGGTATCTAGGAGAAATCTCCCTCTTACCCAAGGAGGACTGGAGTATGCAGGCTTTCACATCTTGTCTACTGTCACATGTTTCAGAGTAGATGCTCTTTTCTGGTAATGCTATCATCACAGAAATCAGAGTAAACTTCTGGCATGGTAGGAGCTCCAAGGTCCTATCATCCCACTCGTACTCAATCCCCTCTATAAAGTACCCAAGGAATGTGCAGGAGACTTTTGCCTGAAGACCTCCTGGGAGGGGAAAGCACAGTATCTCCCAAGCCAGCCCATTCTGATCCGGGACGCCCTCTGGGCTTGGAATTCACATCAACAAGAACTGACAGAATGTTTTATTTGCAAAGGTGGGTTGTTGATAGGCCAAGAGCCTACAACATCCTGCTGCTAAAATTAGGACAGATGATGCCGGACAATATCATTTCACAGGAATGGAAAACTTTGAATAAACCCAGACCGGCAGACTTGTCCAACTCTAGTGTTATTCACAGCCAGAAGGTAATACCCATAGGATGAGGGAGGCACGGCTTTGCCTGGCATGCTACAACAGAAGCTTTATTCATCTCATTCAGGGGAAAAGCCAATCGGCAAAATAAAACTCAGTTGCAAATTCACAGCTACAAACTTCAAAAGTATAAGTTGTATGTAACTCAAAAAATACAAGTAATATTTTATAACAATAACTTACAGATACAAACGGATGATAAACTACAATTTCACAAAGAATTGTAAACATTTTGCACACTTGTCAGTCCTCTCTTTTAGGCAAAGTGCTCTTTTGATGACGAATAAATTAACGGACACACAGCTAGAGCAAACTACTTCCAGACAATACAAAAGGGGGTGGAGTCATCTTCTTGTAAACATTTTCTTTTTTAGAAAAAGGAAGAAGTAACAAAAGTGTCTTGCAGGCCAACTCTACATACGTACCTGGGCAACAAAATGATCTTGAAGATGCTTTGGATGTTAAATAAAAAAAATTAACATTAATATTTTTCAATGATATTTAATACACAATAAATGACTTCAGATTATATCCTTAAGAATTTCTATCCCTGAAACAAAGAAGTTAGGTATGACTTATTGGTAGCTGTGTCATCGAGTGGGGTAACAAGGCCTGGAGTCCAAGAGCTGTCGGCGAGTGAGCTACAAAAACAGAAAGAAACAGATGGCTCAATTTGTTTGAGTTTCGCTCATAAAACAAAGAATGGGCCCCTGCCTCCTGCCCTGACCCGCGCTCTCCTCATAGCTTAGGGCGCTACCTGCTTAAACCCATTCAACCAACCCCAAAGTGCGGCCATGGCCTTCTTGGGCACCGACAGTAAAGACGGGATTAAGTCAAACTGGACTAAAGCTTTCGGCTGGACTCTTCCTTCTGGGCCCAGAACTGTCCCCTTCTAATGCCATCTCCATGGGAGCCCCATTCATTGTACTTTATTCTGAAGCAGAAGGCACAGGCAGGGGCTTGGGGAAGTGAGGCCAGAGGGTTCCCATTTTACCACTGTGGTTTGGAAGGGGGAGCCCCAGATCTTACATCTCCCCTAAGACAAATCAGAAGAGAGGTTTCCTCCATTACTGAAAATTTGTTCATTCCAAAAATGTAAAGTGAACACACTTGAGCCTCCAGCATGAAAACCACTTTCAACATCCAACATTCACTTCCATAATACAATTTGTGTTTAAAAAGAAGCCAAGAGACATTGGGCATGGGGGCAGGGATAACTCTCAGTTCCCCTCTCATGACTTTCAGAACATTAAATGGAAACTCTAATGATAACAAATCTAAAACATGCGAACCATTACCTCATTTCTCACTAGGCCATTCCCACATCAATTTTCTTCCAATCAGCTAAGAAGCCCAGGGTGGTGACTGGATATTCCACCAAGTCCACAGCCATGATGGCTCCTGAGCTGTTCCTTCACTGGGAGAGACCCTTCAAACTCATCTCTGCCTTCTGTTCTCTGATGTTCCCAAGCTGTGCTTTGGGAACAGAAACTCTAGAACTGGGGTTTTGCTTGCCACTGTGGGTCCTGACAGGCCAGTGCATTTCTAGTCAATGCACAGAACATCAAAGGTTACAATCGATACCTACCATCCATATAACTGTGCAGGGCCGTTAACATTGTCCCATCTTGGGGCACATAAGCAGAATAAGCCATTTCTTCTAACATGGGGGGAGACAGCCGCGAAGGCTGAACTGCCGTCACTGGAGCCGTGGAAGAATGATTGGGGCTAACGTGTTTCTTATGGCGCGCTCTGCAATTTTGAAACCAAACCTAGGAGCAAAAAGACAAGTCATCAATGTCACAGATCCACCCTGGGACATGTCCAGACTCATTCAGCTATCACTAGATCAGAGCATAGTCAACTGATCAACACTCATTTATCAAGCACCTACTACATACGCTCTGGAGTGCTGGGGATACAAAGCCAATGACACAGCAATCCCTGTCCTCAAGGTGCTTATGCTCTAGGAAGGGGCTACATTATGAACAAGTGCACAGTACTGAGCAGGTGGGAATACACTAATCACTGGGTGAAATCAGGAAAGCTTCCTGTAGGAAGCAGCAGGAGCTGAAGCTTGAAAGGAGATAGAGCTTCCAAGATGAAGGTCAGGAAAGAGAATGTCCAGGCCTGAGGGACAGCCTCGATGGGCATGGAAGTGGAAGACCAGTGATGCGCATGGCACACAGCTCATAGGTCAGTCTGGCTCAAGGGTAGAATGAATTGAGGAAGAATTCAGAATCAGCCTGGAAAGAGGACGCGGAGCCAGGCTAGGAAAGGAAGCAATGTGGAGCCCCAGAAGTTTCTTGAGCAGGGCAGTGATCCGGTCAGCCTCCTACCTTACAGATCTCACTGGCTGCCCAGAAGACAGATTTTATAGGAGAAAAAGCTGGCTGTGGGAAATCCACTTTCGGAAGCTATTGCAACAATACAGTTTGGGGCTAAGCATTGCTCAGGGCACAGATAGGGCAAGGTGAACAGAGACAGGGGGCCAGACATCCAGGATGCAGAATCAGCAGTGCTGAAGCTGAGTGCACATGGTAGGAGATCAACTCCTCAGGCATGAACCTGGACAGCTGGAATGATGGTGGCAGCCTCAAGGGAAGAAGGCGGTAGAGCAAGGGAAGCCCTGGACAGCCTCTATGGGCACAGTGCCTCTAGCAAGTGCCCTGGGAGGAATGTTATCTAGCTGGAGATTGGGGGACAGAAGCAATCACTAGCACACGTGGTTATGCTAGAGGTCAACAGACTGGTGAAAAGTCCTGGGCCCAAACGGAATGGGAGCTCCCAATGTATACAGGTCATGTCCCTCTGATGAATCTTGAAGGGCCAACACCAGCACCCCATTGCCTTCGATTTCTTCTGCAGACACATAGAGGTGTTTGTGGTCTATGTTAGAGCATGCCTTCCCTAAGGGCAGGCTCCAACTCACAGCTCTACTACCTCACACAGGGCCTGGTATACAAGAAGCACTTAATAAATGGCCATTAAGCACTTGAAAATAATAACTCATTTGTAAATAGACCCTTGGAAACTCCTCTTCTAAAATATAACCATATGGACATGATGTCCTCAAATCCTGTCGCATGTATACAGCTGGAGCATAAACCTACCATTTTTTAAAAAATATGCGGTTTTCACTATAGCTAATACGGACAAAGATGAAAGGACTACCAATGGTGAATCCAGTATTTAAGTGCAATCCAGCCAACACCCTCTGACGACGATGCTAAGGAGAAGCACTGGAGGACTCTTGGATCTGGGCCAGACTGGTTCTCCTCTGCTGGCTGGGCCTCCACTTCTCCCAGCAGACAGGCTATTCCCCAATGCCAGCTGTTTGGTAAGAAGCCACAGTGATGGCCAAGGAGGATGTTTCCAGGCTGCCTAGGCTTCCCTTGGGGTCTGCTAGAGAGGGTGAGATCCCCACGGCATGTTTGGAACCTTCTACCTTCACCAAGTTTTTTCCTTATGTCAAGCTGATGTCAGCCTGTCCGAAACAAGCACCCACCACTCCTCAGTCTGCCTGCCTGGGCCTGACTGAACAATTCCAGTCATCTGACCACTAGAGAGCCCTGCAGATACTTGGAGGCAGCCCTAGGATGCCCTCCCATGAATCTTTGAGGCTAAGGGTCCCCAGGTTCTTCACAAAAGGAGAATGAACCAATAATCCTCTGGGTTCACTCTATAGCCCAAAGAAAGAAACAAAATTCAGGGTGGGTCAGGTGCTGCCCCTGGGTGCACACAGCGCTGCTGCAGTAAACTCTGCTTGGGGAGGATGGTAACATCTAGAATATCACACCATGCGGGCACTGCCTGGACTTCCTTTCTCCCCAGAACCTAGCACACAGGTCTGCACGCAGAAGGCACGTAATATATGTGCATGGAGAATCAGTCTCAGGGAAAGGTCCAGGGCTTAATGTGGCTTAGTGTATCTCCTGGTGTGAGAGAGAGAGAGACGGGGAGGCATCGTGAGCACACGAGGGGCGGCTGAAGGAAAAGGCGGAGGCTCCTTTGGAGTCAAAGACCCGGCCCAAGGATCGGTGCTGCTGTCCACTTCCAGGGAGACCACAGATAAGCAAGGGAGTGTCCAGATCTGGGTTTCCTCACTCATAAGATAAAACAAAGGGGCCCAAGTCTCTATAATCTCTTGAAACAATCATTCTAGGATCCCACCTGGATGCTGTGGACCTAGAGCTGCCCAGGGCATGGCAGAGGCTGGCTGCCAGAGCCAAAAGAAACCAGTTACTGGTGATTGTGCCCAGGTCTCCGCGCTTGAGGGTGAAGCAGGG
Source organism: Phascolarctos cinereus (assembly GCF_003287225.1). Taxonomy (NCBI): domain Eukaryota; kingdom Metazoa; phylum Chordata; class Mammalia; order Diprotodontia; family Phascolarctidae; genus Phascolarctos; species Phascolarctos cinereus. The sequence continues at coordinate 477,103,030 of NW_027555958.1, read as the reverse complement.
GCCACAAAAACCAGCCTCAGGCATGGCTACAGCAGCTCCCTCCGGCCATCACAAGGGACCTGAGAGGATGGGCAACTTCATGTGGAAACACTGAGAGCTGAAGCTTTCCTATGAAAATTGGATTTGCTGCTTGATCAAATCACTTAAAAACAGATGGACGGGCCCAGATGGCCAGCTAGAAGAAAATACAGAGGGCTCTGTTTGTCAACGTGCTTGACTGGCTCACTCTGGCTGACCCTCTGCAGGGTTACTGGAATTTGCCTTCTGCAGGATCAGAACTGCAGCTGAAGGAATCTGTGGGCTGCTCCCTCTATGCCACATTTTCTCTCTCTGAGTGTGTGTGTGTGTGTGTGTGTGTGTGTGTATCTGCTGGTATGTGCCTGTCTCCTATCTCCATCTCTGTCTGTCTGTCTCCTTAGAGCCTTTCCACAGGACATCCCCCAGGCTGGCAGTGGCCTCCATCCTCAACTCTGTCTCTAAGCACCCCAACTTCTTTCAAGGCTGAGCTCAGGTCACCGTCCCACCAAGAGACCTGCCCCAGTTAAATTCCCTTTCTCCTCAAATTATTTTGATTTCATATGTACTTATCTGATGTGTTTGGCATCTGCTTCAGGGACCTGCATGTTTGTATTCTAAGTCAGGCACTGTGCCTAGCACATAGTAGGTGCTTAATAAATGCTTCCTGAGGAATACGAGCTGACACAACCTCTCCCACCCCTGAAAATGAAGCTTCTGTACACAAATCCTGAAGAAAGAAGGTCCTGCCCACTCTACACACCTACACACACACACACACACACACACACACAGAGTCTCTTCCTGTCTGAGGGATGCCCATTTGTGCCACTGGTGGTGTTAAGATGGCTACATCTATGAACCACACCACTCATAACCAATCACAAAAATGAAATGTCATCTGGAAACTAGGTTGCACAGAGGAGTCTCTGAAAGGACGTGACCCCAAGTTTCTGAGAATCAGGCATTTTGCCAAGAAACCAACAAGAAGGAGCCGAAGAAAATGCAAGCCAATAACACCACAGAGCTAAGCCCTCCAACACCAAACCCATCACGCCCAGGACCCCAAGGCCAGTGCCTGGCACAGCAGCCCCAAAATGGCCACCAAGGATGACAAAGCCTGGTTCTAAGGTTGCCAGAATTACTGATGTCAAGCCAAGTCTGACATCAGGGTCACTAAATATGGCTCTGGGGTCACCAAGTCTGACACCAGGGTGACCTAGTCTGATTCTAAGGACATGAAGCCCTGCTAAGCCAATGAACCCCGAGCCTGCTGAGTCTATCCATTCTAAGGAGGGCGAACCCAAATATTCTGGGGCTAAGGCTACTAAGTCCTAAGCCTTCAAAATAGATGCTTCAGAACTGAAGGATTTGTTTAAACCCTAAAGTACCATTTTTTCTCTCAGCCAGGGTAAGATTACTTGCTATTCTGTACAAATAAAAAAGGTGAGCCATTAAAAAGGGAGGGAAGGGGAATTCCACCTGTATCTTTCTACCTCCCCCCACCCTCACTGCTGAGGCCAAGACGGTCTTTTGGAAAAGATCAGTATGACGTATTTTTGTCCTCTTGAAAATACTGCACAATCCAGTTTACACATTGCAAGTGGAACCCAAGAGCCAAGGGCCTGAGTATTTCTGTAATGTTCTAACCCTAGGAAGGAACTAAAGAATAAGACGACAAAAACCGGGCTGGCCATTTTAGGGGAAGAGTAGGATTGGTGGCTCTCCAATGGTGGGACATATCTTATATTCCCTAAGAGATGAACCAAACAACCAAGTCCCCAGCCCTTTATTTACTGCAATGCAAAAAATGATCTGCTGGAACTCAGTCGCCTCCTCACATCTAAAACCCGCTCCCCCGCAAAGCTCTGGTAGGCTTCCTTCTAGGAATGAAATCTGTTCTGCATATTCATTCAGGAGAGCTTGGGTGCCCCGAGAACCCTAGGAGAGGCAGCCCCCCGGAAAATTTCAGAAAATCCCTTGGAAATGAACCTCACCCAAGTCTCCTGTACCCCCAAGGCCACATGCTCAGTGATTCTGTACGTTCCTGTGCCCTGGCAAGGTGGGGAGATACAACGGCAGAGGGCTGCCCAATCCCACCTCTGACCTCTACTGGCCATGTGGTGAGAGGAGAGTTGCTGAACATCTCCTGAGTCTCACTTGCTCAACTGTAAATGGTGGAAGACTAATCCAGGGGGTGCCTTTGGCCAAGGTTTGTGGCATGGCTCAAAGGAGAAAGTGTGAGCAAAGCAATCTGCCACCTTCAAAGGGCTCCAGAAACCTCCATCCATCATTATCGCCACCTAGGAAGGGCCCAATCTGTTCTTGTGCCTGTAGATGGAGGAATCCTGATGGGGCAAGACGTCAGAAGGGGGCAGTTGGGGGGGGCAGCCAGCCACTCACCTACCTTCTCAATGCTCTAGCATGCACTCCTTGAAAATTACACGATTGTTTTTGGTGGCAGCAGCAGCCACATTCATCTCCAAGTTTAACTTGAAAGTCTGCAGTCTGGGTACAGTCGGGCAAGTCTTAGCATCTCCGGGCCCCCAGCGACTGAGCTAACAAGTGGCCCCCGTGTCTGCAGTGGCACAGGGGCTTTCCTCAAGAGCAGGTGTCCACCCCTGTGAAACAGAAGGTCTGGACACCTCCAGCTCCTCCCCACAAATGCCTGCAAAGTACCTGCCACAGATTCCAATCTCTGGATTCTTATAACCCACCTTGTGATGGAGGTACTCGTGTGATGAAACAGGCCTCCAACAGCTATCACGTGCTCAATGTAGAGTTTCAACTCGAGTCTCCTAACTATGTCTAATGGGCTTTTTGCCATGTGCCACTGACTTTCTGATACAGATCTGAAGGTCGGGATTGACCCGTCAAAACCAGAGAGACTGATTCAGGCAGGCTCTGCTGCAGCCAGCTGAGGCGCTCTGCCCACTCGCTGCCAGTTGGAGGAACCCTGCCACGGAAGCCAGGAGGCACTCTTCTCTGTCACCATGGCAATGCCAGGGGGCCTTCTGGCCTCTTCAAATGCATCCACAATACGGAGCTGGGGTGACTTCTTTCTACTGGTCCTCGTCCTGCTCCCCAGAGAGCCACAGAAGGAAGCCTAGGTCTTTCCAAAAGTTGGCCTTCACGTGCCTGCAGCCACCAATCCCATTTCAAGTCTGCTCCAAGCTAGTATGTCTCCTGTTCCTTCTACTCTTTTCCACGTGACGGTCTCTGTTCACAGCACAATATTGGTCTCGCTTCTATGAACACCCATCCTTCTGGTTTGCCATCCCTCCTCTGTATATGTAGTACTCAGATACTCAACGATCAAAGTAGGAGGGGACTCAGCTCCCTGGTCCTGAAAAAATGATCTATGATTCAATTAATCAGGGACCTGGAGCCTCATTAATTTGCAAGCTCCCTCTTGCTGCGTAGGCCGTGACCCAGCCACAGCTGCCTGCCTGGTGGGCCTCTGGCCCGTGCCCTCTCATGTCTCCTACATGGGAGGTCTACCCAGTGTCCTGGAAGAAGTTTCTCAAGGAATAAAGGAAGACCAAATGAAGCTGACAAATTACAGACGAGTTACTGTTCTGCATCAGTAGGAGCTTCTGCTACTGAGATCCTAGGTCTGGACTTAAAAAGAAATAGCTTCTTAAAATAACAAGAACATATTGTCACCTCATAGCCAGCTCAATAACTCAAATCCTTGGATTTGTCCACATGAATGGTTCTCACCCCGCCTCCCCCACTCCTTGAGCAAGGCATAGACTGGTAGGTCAGCTCCTGACTCAGGCCATCCACACCTGGTGACTCTCCATGGTTCCTCGGTACCATTGGCCAGTCCTCCTTTCCTGTGACTCCTCTGCACCATGATGGTGACCGCTTCTTTCACAAAACCCCGTGCTCCCCAGGCTTTCATGACATCCTCTTCTGGGCCTCTGCCTGCCTCTCTGGTCCTCCCTTACCTGGCCGTTTACTGATGGATGCTTACTCCAGCCAAAGTCCAATCACTCTTTGCCCCAGTGATCTCATCCATCCCCATAGTCACACACCAGTAGGGATAGGGATTGGAATTGGAATGCCATTCCCCGGTAAGGTTGGCCCCTCATCTGTAACTGAGTCTTCGCTGCCTTCAGTAACGAAACATTCATCAATTTGCTCAGGGTCACACAGTTATTTGGTGTCTGAGGCAGGGCTTGAACCCGTGTCTCCTTGGCTTCCAGGCCAGTTCTCCCTTTCCTGTGCCCCACTACTGCTCTCATGTCAAAAGAACCCCAAGATGCTTTGACCTGTAGCCCTAACATCTTCCAAATTCCAATGCACAATTCCAATGCCCAACCCTCACTTCCACTTGGGTGATCAGAAGTTGGAAGAGATGGGGGGGTGCAAAAAGGCATTAGCCATCTGTCAAAGTAGCTCCTCCTCTTCACCCTCATCTCAAGGGTACCCCAGTCCTTCCAGGCAGCTGAATTTCAGCAGTTCACCATTTCTGCCTCCTCTTCCTCCAAACTCTCCTTCTTCTGAGCCAGTTCATCCACCACTCAAGCCATCTTCCCAATGCCCATTTCTGGAGGATTGGTCACTTTTCTATCTAAAAACCTTCAACAGCTATCAGCTGAAATCCCTCGTGCGGCATCGGAGGCCCTCCAGGAGTTGGCCCCAGCATAGCAGGCTGGTCTTAATTCCCACTATTTCTCCTTTTGTTCCAACCAAATAGGACCCTTCTTTTCTTCTTGAATCTTCACTGGGCGTTCTCACTTTTGTGAATTTACTCAAGTTATTCCTTTGTGAAGGAAGGACCCTCACTGCCTATTGACATCCTGCTTGCTTTTTAAGGGCACACTCAAATGCTACCTCAACCTTGAGCTCTTTCCAGAACCCCCTTCAACAAAAGTCAGCTCTCCCTCAGCTGAAAGTCAGTCACACAATACCTGCTGCCCATAGCTGTGCAAAAACTCTACTACTAGACAGAGAGCATGTGTGTGTGTGTGTGTGAGTGTGAATATGTGTGTATGTGTGCACAGAGGGGAAGCAGGGAGCTTGTCTAACACTGCCATCATCCAGCAGAGGACCTGACACATTAGAGGCCTGTTGTGTGGCCACTGACCGGAGAACCATTCTCAAAGTCCTGTCAATGTTTCCTCATAGACCTCTTGCATTTTCTGCCACACTAATTTAGGCCCTTAGCACCTCACAACTAAGTCCCTTCCATCCTGTCCTCTTTGCCACTACTCCAACGCAACCTGCCACAACCTTCAGCACAACATCCTAAAAAACTTGGGCCACTTCCTGTTCCAAAAACCTTCAGCCAGCCCCCCCATCCCACCCCATTACAGAAGTACAAACCCAGCTAGTATTTAAGATCCTCCAAAGCTCTGCTCCATCTTCCTGGAAATCATTCTGTCCACTGCCCTCTGGCATGAGCCTTCAAGACTCACACCCACCTCAAGATACTGTTACCTCCAACTCATTGTTCACAACACTCCGACTCCAGGAATGCCTCTCACCCTCCAAATTCTCATCACTTTCCCTGGTACCCCCAAAGAGCCTGATGAAGAAAGCCAATACCAGGCTGACACACAAAGTTACAGCATGGGATCCTGACTAGATGAAAAACATCAGAGAGCGTTCCCTTATATTAGTAACCAATTACTGAATTAGGACTAAGGTTTTCTCCTTCTGGTCCCCGTTTTCTGCAGGCTATTCAGCCAGCTCTTGAAGGGGCAGGGCTGATAAAGAGATAAAATCTTGGGCAGATGCACCCCCCCCCCCCGAAAACCTGGGTCTGGTCAAAAGGTAAAGAGATTCTAGTCCAGTGAAATCCAGCCCACTACATATCAATCAGATAAGTCTGAGGGGAAACATATTCTCCTGTTTGTCTAGATTACCCCGGACAGGCTGGTATGGTATAGATAAATCTCTTTGACCAAGACTGAGTGATGAGAGTCACATCCCCAGACCCTCATTAGAATAAGCCAACCTCTCATTATAATATTCATTCCCTCATTACTTGTTAACCAACTAGAGTTGATTTCTACCCTCAGGAATACCCACTCTTCCCAGAGTATACAAGTGTTGAGTGGGTTCCATGAGGGGTTTTTGGCATTCGAGAGTGCTACTGACTCCTTTTATTAATTATCTACTAGCAATAATTAATAAAATGAATAATTATCCAGAAACTATATCTCTCAGAAATTTTCACTCTCCATAAACAGAAATGCTAAGATCTACCTGTACTTCTCTGTGTACACGTTTCATCTCACCAGTAGGAAGTTCCTAAGGACAGGGTCTCTCTCTGTCTCTGTCTCTCTCCCCTCTCTCCCCACCCCATTCTCCAACACAGGGCCTTGCAGCTCAGAAACATTTTGTTGCCTGAACGACCAAATAAAACCACAACTGGAGGATCGTTTGGGGCCCCTGGGGGGGCCTGCCCAGTAGTCACCTGGATGACTCTTCTGCTCAAGCCAGTTCTTTCTGCAAGTTTCTGGAGTGTCTGGGCATCTGGGTTGTTGTCCTGAGCAAACTGAGCTTGCATAACCTGGGGAGGCAACAAAGGGAAGCAGTGAACTTGGCAGGTTAGGCAAATCAGGATCTTTGCTCTGCCCCCAGAGGACACCAGAGGCCAGTGGGAGCTGCCCAAGAAGGGAGCCAGTAAAGGGAAAATGCCAACCACAGAAAGGCCATTTTAATCTAAAAAGACTTAGAATGCTCATTTGGATAGAATACAAAACAGGAGTCTGTATAATTAACAGAGCACCATTTAAAAAGGGAAGAGGCTTTTCAATAGTGTTAAAAACTGGTTTTTTCGTCTCAAATTTTAAAGTTTAAAATGGAATAAGTTCACCTCCCTGACTTTAACAAAATGTGTACACCTGTTTTGAAAGTTTGCTTTTCAGCATCAGCATGAACAAAATTGGCATCATTGTAGTGGAAAAACAGACCAGAGTGCTCAGCACATAGTAGGTGTTTAATAATGGCACCCCAATTTGATCTTCTTGGAGTCAGTTAAGAATTTGGTTTGAAAATGCTGAGTGAAATGAGCAGAACCAGGAGAACACTGTACACAGTAACAGCCACATTGTGCAATGACTAATATTGATAGACTTAGCCCTTCTCAGCAATGCAAGGATCTAAGACATCTCCAAAGACCTCATGATGGAAAATGCTATATCCACTTCAAGAGAAAGAACTATGGAGTCTGAAAGCAGATCGAAGCATACTATTTGCTCTTTTTTTCTTGTTTTGTTTTTTCTTTCTTGTGGTTCGTCCTATTGGTTCTGATTCTTCCTTACAACAAGACTAATGTAAAAATATGTTTAATAGGAATGTATATGTAAAGCCTATATCAGATTGCAAACTGTCTTGGGAAGGGGGGGAATTTAAAACTCAAAAGCTTATGGAAGTGAATGTTGAAAACTAAAAATAAGTTAATAAAATATTTTTTTAAAAGAGAATTTGGTTTGAGTTCTCCTTCTGACACCTACTAGCTGTGTACCCAGATGGCAAGCCACTTAGACTTTGTGAGTGAGGTTCATTCAGTACCTTCATCTGTAAACTTAGGCTTAGAGGCCTGGCAATGACCATTTCTCAGAGCTCTTCTGCAAGTAGAGGGTAAAAGTGCTTTGAAAAACCTCCCAGTGCCATGCCACTGCTATACAGCGAGGATTAAGCAGCTAAGAGCCCAAGCTGAGTGTGTAGCAGGCTGGAGGCAAGATGGTGGCTGGCCCGCCTTTGGCAGCTGCTCAACACCAGGGGGCGTCCTCTCTCACACCCTGCCTTTATCCTAGGACAATTTACAAGTGGAGACTCTAGGGAATCTTTGACTGAAATATACCAGGAAGGTAACCCACCTCCTCCCCACCCAACTAATGTTTTGAAAGAGGCATTTGTTACTATTTGGTACTATGTCTTTAAAGATTGTTAGTAATTATGTATGCATTGCTATGAAACTAAGCAGGGCATGTCCCCTCCCCCAAACCACATCCCAATCTGACTTGAATCTGGTGAGGGCCCTCCCCCACCATCATTCCAGCTTTTTCCTCTCCCCAGCCCTTTCTCCTTGTTATTGTTCAGGCGGTTAGTAGTGTCTGGCTTTCTGTGACTTCATTTGGCAGCCAACGGAGTGGTTGGCCATTTCTTTCTCCAGCTCATTTTACAGATGAGGAAACTGAGGTAAATAGGGTTAAGTGACTTTCCCAGGGTCACACAGCAAGGAAGTGTCTGAAGCTATATTTGAACTCAGGTCTTCCTGACTCTAGGCCAGGCATTCTATCTACTTTTCCACCCAGTTGCCCTCTCACATATTTTTTATACACCTGTAATCGGTTTGGCTTATGGGTCAAACATCATCTAACATCCAAGGAAGGCCAACTCACAGCTTACAGCTGCCTGCTGGCCCAAATCAGGCCTTGGCAGGTCAATCATCAGCCAGCATGTAGTAAGTGCTCAAAGCCCTGTCCATACAGATGGGCAAAGCAGCACAAGCTAACCAGAGCCAGACTGCCGACAGCCTCTGACCCCCACTCATGCTTCACTAACTGTCCAAGGCTCTCAGGCGCTGAGCTGCCCTCTGTACCAGGACAGGGAATGAAATCCACTGAAAATCCAGGTTCAGATCAAAGGAAAAACCAGGCTCTCTAAGAGGCTACACATGCACATGGACTGTGACCAGGACTGAAAGTCAGGTAAGGATCCTGGTCATGGATGGAGGCAGGACTGAAGCCAAACATGCCTTCCCTGGAATAGGAAGAGAAGCTGGAGAAAAATGGATGCCCTGATCCTGCCTCCCTCCTGGCTGCGGACTTCAGTCCCAGAGCCCTAGGAAGGCCTGGGGAGCTGGCCTTTCTCAATTCAGAATGGTCCCAGGAGCCAGCTGAGACCCAGACAACAGCCCATACAGCCTTGCTGCCACACTCCCCAGCCAGCGCTTCTGATGCCAAGAGGCCAGGAGGCGGAAACCCCTTAGTACTCATCTCCAAATGCTGGTCCCTGATTGGATTAATCAAGCCAAGTGGGCATAATCATCATTATTATTCTCAGAACTGACAGTGAGACAGTGCTTTGGGATTTACAAAAGGTTTTATTGGATATTAACTCACCTGAGACACTGCTAATCTGCCTTGTTAATGCCTTGCAATTTCTCCTCTAATTGGGGGCATTTCTCCACCCATTACAATTCCTGTTCTTGCAAGGATCAAATGAAATCATGTGTTTGGTAATGTTCAAGAACCACAGAAAGGCCAGTTCTCATGACACTACAGCATGTGAAGAGATCTTCAGAATGTGGACCTTTGCACACTTCGGTGGGCTTCTGTGTACATGTGTGTGTAAATGAGAGAGACAAAGAGGGGAGGAAGGGGGAGAGGTCAGGGGGAGTGGGGAGGAGAGAGAGAAGGAGGGGATGGGGAGAGGGAGGGGGAGAGAGAGGGGAGAGAGAGAGAGAGAGAGAGAGAGAGAGAAGAGAGAGAGAGAGAGAGAGAGAGAGAGAGAGAGAGAGGAGAAAGAGAGGAGGAGGGAGGGAGACAGAGAGGAGAAGGAGGGAGAGGTGAGGGGGAGAGAGAGGGAAGCAGGAGACAGAGGAGAGGGACAGAGGGGGGAAGAGAGAGGAAAAGGGGAGAGAGAAAAGGAGGACACAGGGAAGGGGAGAAGGGGGAGGGGAGGGAGACAGAGAGAGGGGGAGGGAGGAAGGGAGGAAGAGGTTGAGGGAAGAAGGAGGGAGAGAGAAAGGAGGGAGTGGGAGAGAGAGAATATGAGAATATAGTTTTCCTAATCCAAGATGTCTGGTATATGTTGTAGAAAGAGGCCTGGGGGTTTGAGTCAGAGGACTTGGGAGTTCCAGAACCTGCTGTGCCATATCCTAGCTGTGACTCTGCACAGCCAGAGCCTCAGTTTTCTCATCTGTGGAATAGGAGGCAATAAGATCACATCACTAACAGTAGAAAGGACCTCAGAAGGCCTAGGCTTCCCTTTACAGATAGGAAAAGTGAGGCCTGGGCAGGGCAGTTACCCTGAAGCAGCTCTGATACAGAGGCCTGCTCTCTGTGCCTCATACTGAGCCCAGCCTCCAGGGCTATTCAGAGCCCCCAGAGGGATAACAGCTGCAAAGGCCAAAACGAAGAGCAGCTCCTGGAATGTTCCTGTTTCCACAAAGACAGGGAGGCCTTCTCCCCTGCACCCCTGGCATCAGAGAAAACAAGCCTGGGCACCTCACTGTCCCGTACATCCAGGGACCTGCATGAACATTCTTGTATCGGCCAAACAGCTTGTAAAGGTTTTTCCCAGGGTCGAGGGCTACCTAAAAATTTCTACTTTTCTTTCACTTGAGATGTTATGTTTGAAATATTAAAATATCTGGAAAAAACCTGGGAGACAAGTTTGGTTGTCAGTTTTTTTAAAATTCTACTAATATTCAAATTAATGTCCTAGCTGATTATGTCACTTGGTCAAACCTCACTTTCTGTGGGAACCTCCTCAAAGATTCTAAAATGGACTTTGTGCCAGGTAAGCCACCAGGCTAAGGGGCAGCATGGCCAAGCAAAGAGGGGCATGGGTTGGAATCCTGACCTTGTCACCCATGAGACTTTCACAAATCAATAAAGTCTTTGAGGCCCATTTTCTGAATCTGTAAAATGGGCACCGGTCTCCATGGTTTCCAAGGGCCTTTCAAGCCTCCAGTCCTGCTCTCCTCTTACTTTTAGCTCCACCCCCACAAAAGGCAGTCCTGTTCTGGCTCACTGCTGCTTTCTGAATGAACCGCCCAAGGTTTTACTCTCCCTGACAGAGGCAGCCTGGGCACCCAGCTGAAGAAGTTTGGAATAACCATGGGGCAGGTCCAGTGTCAAAAGGTGCAGCATCAGAAACTGGTAGGATCTGCTCCCTGGAAAGGACAGTGACCAGCCATCTGCTTTGCCCCTGCACCCTAAGGATCAGGGGCCCTTCCCTCTGACTGGCAGCTGAAATATTCCCCATGTGTTGTTTCTGCCCCTAGCACGAGAGCTCCTGGAGAGCTGGGGCTGTCCTCCTCCTCCTCCTCCATTGTATCTCTGGTGCTTAGCACAAAGTGAAAACTTCAGAATCATGGGTAGCATTTAAATAGCACCTGGTATGAGTCAGGCACTGGGTTAAATGCTATGCAATCATTTCATTTGATCCTCACAATAATCCTGGGAGGAAGGTCCTATTATGAGCCCCATTTTAGAGATGAGGAAACTGATGCACATAGAGGTGAAGTGACTTGCCTAGACTCACACAGCTAGTAAGTGGCTAAGGCTGGATTTGTACTCAGGTTTCCTTGACTCCAGACCCCATGTTCTAGACCCTGTGGCAGCTCTTAGCAACCCAGCCAGTAATCATTTCATTCATTCATTCTCATACATCCCCCTAATTCTTTTATTGTTAATCATTTTTATATCTAATAGCAGTTGGTCTTCCACTGAAACAATCCACTTTTTCAAAGCTTAATTGTACTGTATCTATGCCATGTCATCCTATCTGAGGGTTAGCCTACATCCTGGCACCCAGGCAGAGCCTTGTTCAAAAACAGCATTAAATGTTTGTTCTTCTATCATTTCCCATGATCTTCCTAACCACCCTATAGCATGATGCAGAAAGTCTGAAAGACAGAAATTTGTATATTAAGTTGTAGGTAAGATTTTGAAGGAAATCATTTTTTTGAAAGACACACCAAAGGACGCAGCGTCCTTGGAAACAAGTGGATGGACAGCTTTCAAAAATCACCCTTGGTTAGCTTCTCCTAACATCTGGGGGACTCAAGCGTAGGGCAATCACAGTTACACCGAGGTACACCAGACTGAAAGAAAATAAGCTTTCCCTTTTCGAGAGGCATCATCAACTACCAAGCCTCAGTCCCTCTAAAAAGAAGAAAAAGGTCCATTGGATTGGCACCAACCTCTGGGTTCCCGTTTGTGCCCATGTGACTGCAATTATTTCCAACCCTGAAAACAGGCCATCTTGTCCCTCCTCAAGAGGGCCGACCGTGGTGTGTTCCAGTGAAACATAAAACGCTAATATGTTAAAGTCCCCACAAGCTGCTTATGATACATCTTGATGTTACATAACTTCTCAAAAATAGTTTGTCTTCTTTGGAAATGCTGTGCAGTGACGGAAATTTCTCAAGGCCAATTTCATTGGGCAGGCTCAACGGATCAATATTTTGCTTCCGTTTTGCAGAATAACACCAAACTGCCTCTGGGGGAAAAAGCGTGAGTAGTTGCTGGTTCTCTTTCAAGAAATGCCTGATCCTGAACCTCTGTGAACCACTCTGGGGCCAGCAGAGAACGTTTCCACAGCCACCTAGCTGGTTTCCTGAACAAACACAGAGCAAGGCCTTGGGAAGGCTGTAAGAGCCATGTGTCAAGGGGTCACTGGGCACAGGAGGGAGGGATGTCAGTGATATTTCCAACTCCCCTCACTGGCCTCCCCCTACCTGGAGCTGATCGGCTGTAAAGCTGGTCCGAGCCCTCTTGGCTGGTTTGGGGTGATTGACATCTTGCTCAGTGAGCAGTGCGCCTTCCACGCTAATTCCATTGCCTGAATTTCAAAAGAAAAATACAGCAATTGGGTTGATCATTCAGATGAACGCATCCAGGCTGCCAGAATCCATTCTTTCCCACTTCTTATTTACTCAATATATGACCAGTCAGGCAACAATCACGTATTAAACACTTACAAAGAACCAGGTCCCATGCTAAGCCCTGGGGTTACAAAGAAAAGCCAGAACATCAGAGCTCACGTGGTGTGGGACCAAAAAAAATCCCCTGCCTGCCCTGGAGAAAAGATTTGGAGCTGACGTTTAAAGCCACAACGCAACGTAAACTCGACAGGACAAAAAGAGCGTTTGTGCACACGCTCTGTGGGATGAAATAGGGCCACTGCTAAGCAGAGGAATCTATAAATGTATCGGTTAAAAACAAGATGACCCTACTTTCCTCTAGTAACAAACAAGCACACATTTTAGCTTTCCATGTAATACTGAGAAAAGATGCCCCTGTACCCTCACTCATACTCATTCATACACACACACACACACACACACACACACACACACACACACACACACACCCTCTCCCCTCCTTTCTCTCTACACATATATACATACACACACGCACACGTACACTGTTTTCAGGCGAAATATCTATCCTAAAAAAGACAACCAAAGGTCATTGTGACAATGCCTTTGGAATAGCATGATAAAATTCATATTTCAATTAAAGGAAGGTCCTTTGGCCAGCCACCTAGTCTCAAAGTATTAACTTCTCTGGAGCATTCCTGTCATAGCTTCTATTTCTAAGTTCTGTTACTTCCAAAGTATCACATTGGCTACTAGCGTAGTGATACATGTCATGTGACTTTTTCAGCCTAGGTCAAAGATGGTTTCTCTTTCTTCACTAGCCCTAAATTCCTCACGATCTTTGCCCTTGAGTATTAAAAAGAATTCTGTTTCTCATTTAGGAGGTGGAATCACTTTCCTTCCCAGAGCTATCAGGGACCAATGTTTTTTTCCTTCCTTCCCACTAAAAGCCAAATTTGCTCTATCTTTGTAAAATATTGTATTAACTAAACCTGCTCTCCCCTCCACAGATTTCCCCCCTCTGTCCAATATTTATTTAGAAACAACTTCCTCGTAAGTAAAGTTTGCAAATTTTTGACACAGGATAAGTTATTTTTGGAAGTTTTTTAAAGAATGAAAGTGAATCTGTACAACTATAATCACTATTTCTGGCAAGACAAACCATGTTTATCACCAGCCATCCAGAAAGAGCTAATTTGTCCATCAGAGAAATGTGGTGCACTTATTTCTGAAATAATACAGTTTAGTTTAAAATATATGTGTATAAATACATAAATATGGAGAGAGACCTAAATCTAAAGAATAGGGTGCAATTATTATAAATTGTATCATAAAATTATTGTACACACACACACACCCATCATTATTTGGGCTATAATATGACCAAATAAAATATTTCCAATCCAGCAGTCACGAAGCTAAAACGTTAACTTGGGCACAAGCATTTGGATGCCATGCTGCTCCTCCCCTTGTCCCCAGCCCTACCCCACACAACACCTGCTGTGACAGAGGGAGAATTTACCATTTTCTACTTCTCTCTTTAAGTTGTCCATCATGCAGTCGTAATGGACTCTACAGAGGACTTTTTCTTCAACCAAAGCAAACTCCTCCCCCGTAGAGAGTTGCCTCTTGCAAGAGAAACAAGCAAAGCAGGCCAAGTGATAGACATTCCCCTTGGCTCTCCGGACCCAGTCAGTAGAGTGGATATGTCTCCCACAGCGAGAGCAGCGGGTGCCGTATCTTCTACGGTAAAGAAGAAGGTGGGGGAGGCAGAAAAGGGAAGCAGACATTTCATCTGGAGTCAAAATGAGCAATGAAAGAGTTCGCCAACCAGACACATTTGTGTCCCTTCCCCTTAACTTACGCCTGGCCAACATTCAAAACCTTCATGGACCTTCCTTCTAATTCTCCTCCCGCAAGAACTCAGTAGGTTCTGAAAATATTATGATTCCTTCCAATTCAAAAAGGGCCACCTCTCAACAGTGGGTTTCAATTCCAACAGATTCCCTATGAGCAAAGAGTGCCCGTTATTGCATAATCATAGTTTAGGAGTTTTGTGTTTTCTTGGTTTCTTTTTAATTACCTGCTCTGTTGGGAGGGCTTCGACTCTAAAGAAAGGGGTAAAAATCAACAAAGACAACAGAAGCTCAGGAAGCGTGAAAGCCGTCGTTGGCGACATGCTGAGGACAGCCAGGATTGGAACCAAAGGGCGGCCCAGGAGAAAACGCCCAGTCCTCAGCCTCCCGGGTGACCAGCTTGCTTTTATAGCCAATCACTTCCAAATACTCCAAAGCATTCCATTACCAGAATTGATTGAAAAAATATGTGCATGTATTACACATATCGTAAATGGAGTAAAATAAATTGCCAGATTGGGACAGAAAATGGAGACCATTCTGTGACCAAATGAGGTGGGATGGATAACCCCCTGCCCAGCAACCCTCCCCCACCAAAACAAAACACAACACAAGACAACTGGCACTCGACTGGTCCCTTAGTCATAAGATATTGGGCTGTTATCCATACAGGGAAAAAAATGGCCATTTGATACTTTCAAGGAAGAGATTAACTGTGGACCTTATTAAGGTACAAGATGCACCCCTCCCTACCACCCCCCCCAAAAAAAGACCCCTTCCTTTCCTTTTAGATTTCATTCCTGGAGAGCATTTGTCAAACTAAATAGCAGTTTCAGGGGTAGAAAGAAGAAAAGCAGAGGCACTTTTTCTGTTTTCTATCCCACTTTGCTCCGTTCCAATCAAATGTATTTCTGAGGGGCCAAGGACGTCCAAGGAGCCATCCTGGGCTCTGAATGCTGCTAACAGCAGTGGCCCACATGCCGACTGCTTCAATGTCCTTTGCGGGTTTTGACTAATGCTGTCCCAAGAGCAATTTTCGACATAAGTAAAATGGTCAGAATATCCATTGCCCAAATACCCCAGTCTGAAATGCTACTACAACTGGCCTTTAAAATAGGACCATGACAGGAAGCATACAGTCCTCCCAGGGGGAGCAAAGGAAGCAGACCTGGGCCTTTCCAGCCCATCTGGGATCCTAATACAGAGCAGAAGCCAGCTACTTTTTTTTTTAACTATGCATTTCTATTTTCCCTCATCACAAAATTCTGAATTTTTATTAAGTCACCCACACTTTACTCAACTGCAAAGCTCAAACTCCTGATGTACCTTAATGATCTCCTCTCACATGTGACATGCCTCTGTAAAAGCTAAATGTTTTACATTTGGAGATACAACCAAAAAAATTTTTTTCTTGACAATTTTGGGAAATTGTGCTTAACGTTTGTAAAAAGTGACTTTCTATTTTTGGTACATTGCAGCCCTGAGTTGATTGGTTCTTTTAAAAGCATACATAAGGAATTTGAAAACCATTTCAATGAAATTCCATACAGAAAAGACAATGTCAAGAGAAAAGGGGAAGGACACGTTCCAAGGCTACTCTAAGTAGGCCCCTGAAGGTCAGAGTGCAGGGAAGGCCACATTTTTTTTTAGGTCAAATAACATCTCCTAGGTAGAATGGGAAAGTACATTTGGACTTTTGGACCAGTACCTGGGGGTAGCTTGCTGCCTTCCATGTGGTAGGCACTGATCTAGTCTGCCAACGATCAACTTCCTGAGGGTCTTTGAGGAAGGCCTTGGGACTCTCTGGTTCCATCTTAATAGGAGTCAGACTTGGCTTTGGCTTCCACTCCTGGTCCTTGCAGCTTTGAATTATCTTGGTGGAGCTACTAGGCAAAGCCAGCTTATCTAGACCCTACCACCTGAACTTTCAACCCCAAAGTGGAAGGGCTATGTGAGTATTTTTTTCTTTACAGTAGAAGTAGCTGATGGATGGATTCCCAAAGGACTGATCTTTTAAAAAGGCTTGGGCACCACGGCTATCCCAGTGAAAGCTATTAAGTCATGCTTATTTCAAAGTGAATTTTGCTAGAAGATTAGACTTCAACAAATCTCAGAGGTGAAAGGTTCTGAGTCGATGCCTTTCTAACCTACCTGAAATAATCGAGTTTGCAGAAAATGTCCTTATCTTTAATGTAACAGCTGGTGTGCCTTCCTAAGGAGGTCCGGCAGACACTACAGGAGAGACATCGGACATGCCAGCACAGGTCATTCACCTGGAAAGATAACAGCAAGAAAAGAAAGCAAGCTCTTCCAATGGTTAAGACCCCAACGTGGCCCCCCACATAGTAGGAGCTTCAAAAGCCTGGTCAATGCACCTGGGAACACATCAGATGAATACACGTCTTCCATTTTAAACCTTGGTGCTGTTGAGGGGGGAGTAGGGCACAGCCAGGAACCAGACTTGTCTTTTGATTAGTGGGTAGGACACCTGGCCTGCAACCCCCTTGCACTGATCCCCATCAACAGCTGCACTGGCTCTCTAGGGCTGTTCCAGCCCAGGTCACACCTGTGTGTGCCAGGCAGGGCTGAGCCCCCAGCTTTACAACACCCAAGCCACTTGGGGACACAGCTACGCTGCCTCTCACCTGAACGGCTTGAGCTACCATCTTCATAAATATGCATCTGGATCTGTTTCTACAAAATCTCCCAGAAATTATAACTAGGAAAACATTTAAGTTCCTTACATGTTTCTTCTAAAAATTACCACAAAAGATTCTGTTGTCTTTTTTTTAATTGACTTTTTGAATCAGATTTTTAACTTTTAACAAACCCTGGATCCTCAGAAGAAGCGGGAGGTTTTCTCCCCCCCCAAAACATGTGACCTGAACAGTCCCCCACACTCTGCCCAAAACCCCCAAGACAAACTGATCTAACCTGACTTTGCAATCCTGGCCCAACCACACAGCATGGGCTGCCTATTTCCAAAGGAAAACAGAGGCTTCCGTTTTCTGCTGAGCATCATTTGCCAGGCTAGGTTTTGACCAGGCTAAGGAGCCGGACACTGGCAGCTGTGTTTCAGGCATTCTTCTGCTCCTTGTGTCAAGGGAATGGTTTAGTTACTTGGTGGTGAAGGTTCTGATCACCAGCAGAGGAGAGGAGACAGCAGACCCCAAAGGCCTGGTTTCAGAAAGGTCATCTCAATTCTTCAGTTTACAGGAGCAAAGCTCTAAGGCCTGTCCTTCCTGGCTTCCCCCACTTATTAGCCTAAAAAAGCTTTATTCTCTCTCCAGCCAGACAATGTGAACAGAAATCAGAAATACCATTTCAACTCTGACCCAAAATATTTAAAAATGTCACTAAGTTGGGGGGGGGGGAGGACCACAAATCTATTACTGAAATCAGTAACAAAAATGTGTTCGTACGGCTGACATTGTCTAAAAAGTCCAGTTTACCTTCTAGCTAAGTGCTGGCTTCTGATCAGGTCCCAGGTGACAGAATCCTAGTGTTAGTGCCCAGTAGGTATGTCCCTGATGGTGGAAGCATCAGGGAGACCGGCTTCCCAAACCAACAGAGCTATGTCCCCGATTCAACAACGTTTCTGGCCTCATAGCCCACCTCCAATGGCAACACCATACAAGCAGCTGCCCTTTAAACAGTAAGGATGCTTTGGAGGATTTGTCAAGCGGGGTACAATCAGGATTTCGTGTGAGCCTGCACAGACGGAGGTCCAAAGGATTTGACCAAAAAGAAATGAGTGGCCAGAGACCACAGGTGCCCCTTGGGCTTCCTGAACTGATTAGATACCAGCCCAGACCCCTTCCAGACCATCTAAACAGCCTCATTTACGGCCTAAAGGAGTAAACAAACTGGACAAAGTGCAGATCTCTTCCTAAGGAAATAGGCATTTCCTTAGAACCACTGTCATTATAAAACGGTAGCCATGAAGAGGTTGGAACCCTAGCGTCATTTACAGGACCCCAAATATGAGGGCTGGGGTGTCAGCTGAGAAAGAAGGGGTCAAGGCAGACCTTCTTCTTTATTGTTCCTTTGGAGCTTTCTTAGTACCAATAAATGAAGTTTCAGAACCCCAGGGGAAAGGCCTCCAACCCTTTGCTTTGAAATAAAGCTGGATCTACACCTAATCTATCAACTCTCTCTTCCTTCAAAGAGAGATTTGGGATTTTCCTTTAGCAATTTATAATTCTTTTAAAGAGAAAGCCTCTGTCCACTTTTAAAAGCCCATCCAAATTGAACTAAAGTGTCATATGTGGGACACTGTATGTCTAACCATATTGGCATGATGCTGTCATAAGCATCTTCCACCTCACTTTGCTAAAATTCCCCCAAAGGGATGTACTGCAATGTGAACTAAACAAGCCATGCAACACAGTCTCTCTGGTCAGTGTGTGAAAGACAGAATCTGTGCACCAATATGGGTCTGAACCGAAGTCTGATGAAAACCAGGCCCAGCAGACCGTGCCAAGAAGCCATGGTCGGCCATGAGCTCCGTTCTCCTGCCAAATAACACGAAATGACCATCTCAGGGGCTAACAATTGAGTACCCGGTAGCAGCCGGGAGAACCTGGCATCTTCCAGTCAAACTTCAGAAGACAGCAATCAGGTCTGGGTTTTAGGCCACATATACTTCTCACAAGATCATGAACACTCCTGCTCCTGAACATACTTGTATATTCCAAACATGCCCCGAACTGGTGGCAGACAGCTGAGGCCTGGAGGTCTAACTCCAGTGTTCCCAGTCTATACATTTTTCTTAGGAAGTAGCTTGATGTTTCAGAAGGGCAAAAGTCAAAGCCTCTGAAAACACAAGCTCTTTCAGCAACTTATTCTCAAATACAGACTCAACAAGGCTTCAGTTCAACTGCTCTGCAGAAGTCCAAACCAGTAAGAGGGTGATTCCTGACAGGCTCAGCTTCAGATAAAAAGGCAGGTCCAGTATAGCATAGGTATATACAGTACAGGAGAGGATAGTCTATTTCCTTCAGAAACAATATCACCTATTTGGAAAAATGAAAATTTGTGATCTAAGGTTTTTAAAAGACATATTAAGAGATCACCTTAAAAACCTACTACCGAGATTAGCTTTTCAACTTTGTAATGCATTTATGAAAAACTAAAACAAAGCCATGAACAGATAAAGGCAGACTTCACCAAAACCTGGGGAAGCAGCCAGAGAATAGACTTCCCATTCTGTAAATGAAGAAATGGTGATATTTTAAGGTGGAAACTTGAATGTATTTTCAAAGTGACATCTGCCAGTCGTCTCCAGGAAGGAGCCCTCAGAACTAGCAATCGTCCGCTCATGGAGAAGCCAGTTCACCGCTGGGGAGCTTGTTAAATGAGCAGAGTCACATTCGGATAGGGGACCCCCACCCCCAACTGCTCCCAGGGACCTTCGAGCCTACACAAAGTGGGTGGAGGAGGGGAAGCTAGCAGGATCCATAACACATTAAGGCCCACCGCCAAATCTCCGAACAAAATCGATACAAATAAGCAAACGGCGCCGGAGCAGAGGCCAGAACCCCGGGAAGGCGATCGCAAAGCCCAAACAAGTCGTAATAAGCTAAGGGAAAATGAGCTGAAGGGTGTTTTAGTGCACAGTCGAGGGCTTCTGTCTTGCCCAATCTCCCAGGTGGCCGAGATGAGCGCAAAGCGCCAAGTCCTGGGCCAAGGGCCCTGCCTGGGAGCCCTCGCTTTCAGGGAAGGGGGCGATTGCTCTGGGCGCAGTAGCACCTTCGGGTGAGGCGAGAGAGACGCAGAAGGTGGGGCTGAGGGAACAAGGCGAGGAGCAAAGCCAAGTGCTCCCCAATCCCGCCCCCCCTTGCCCCAGGGTGGGTCACTCGGGGGCGACATTTGGGGGCTGCTGGCTCCCGCGCAGGGCATGCGAGGAAGGGAGACCCCGAGAAGCTCCTTCTTCCCTCGGGGAGCTCGAGTGCGCGGAAAGCTGGGGTTCCAGTCGGAAGGCGTGACCAGGTGGATTGCGGGGTAAATGGGGGAGGTACCCCGCGGGCCGTTCCCCACGATGCCGAGCACACGGCAAAGGGCCACAATCTGGCACCAGCACCAGACCGCCGCGCTCCCCACATTTGTTCCTTGGCCCGGGGCCGGCGGGGAGCGTTGGACCCCGCTGGACAGCCCCCAAGCCCTTACCTTGAGCAGGTACTTGTCCACGATCTCCAGGCCGCAGCTGCTGCACACGCATTTGGCTGGAGGACAGCCGGGGGCGGAGGCCATGGACCTCGGCGACGAGGAGGGCGACAGAGGGGCCGAGGAGGAGCACGAGTCCTCGTCTGCCGCGCCCTCGGGGCTCACCTGCCGGAGGAAGCAGAGCGCCCGGGGCGCGCTCACTCGGGGAAGGGGGGGCTCGGGGCTCCACAGCTCCCTAAACCTCGCCGCCCCCGATGGCTCCGAGGCCCACGGGGCTTCTGGAACAGCCGGCTCTGCCCTGCCCGTGACCCCCAGGCTCTAGTCCGGCCGGATCCGCCCCCGCCCCCTGTCCGGGCCGCTCTTCCCCTCCCCCTTGCCCCCCGCCCCCCATCACACACACACACACACACACACACACACACACACACACACACACACACACACACACACACACACACACACACACACGTCTCACTGACTGCGAACCCAGAGGAATGGGATGGCCCAGCGCCTTCCCAACCCGGGCCGCCCCGGGGACCAAGCGGGGCTGTTCGCCTCCCCCTTCCCCCGCTCCCTATTCCACCGCACACACAAGGGCTCACACTTACCAGGCCCCCGTCCCCAACGCCTTTCCGGGTCCTCCCCGCCGCCAGGGCTGCAGTCCGCCCGCACTCCTCAGACATGAGCCTGGGGAACTAGGGAGGGAAAAAAGGAAAGAAGTAGGAGAGAAGAGAGAGGAGAGAAGAGAGAGGAGAGAGAAGAGAGAAGAGAGAGGAGAGAGGAGAGAGGAGAGAGAGAGAGAAGAGAGAAGAGAGAGGAGAGAGGAGAGAGGAGAGAGGAGAGAGGAGAGAGGAGAGAGGAGAGAGGAGAGAGGAGAGAGGAGAGAGGAGAGAGGAGAGAGGAGAGAGGAGAGAGGAGAGAGGAGAGAGGAGAGAGGAGAGAGGAGAGAGGAGAGAGGAGAGAGAGAGAGAGAGAGAGAGAGAGAAGAGAAGAGAAGAGAAGAGAAGAGAAGAGAAGAGAAGAGAAGAGAAGAGAAGAGAAGAGAAGAGAAGAGAAGAGAAGAGAGAGAAAGAAGAGAAGAGAGAGACAGGGAGGGAGAGACGGAGAGTTGACTGCGCTGGGCAGGGAGGTCGGTCCAGGACCCCCTCCCGTACCCCCGCCGGGCTGCCCTCCGAAGCCTAGGTGGAAAGCTGGAGGGATGGGAGCCCGGCCCCGGCCCGCCCGCCTGCTGCTGCGGGGCTTCCAAGGACCCCCTGCCCCCCCGCCGGGGGTAACAAGTTAATCACCAGCCACGGACAAAGCGTTTTCTTTGCAGGCGTCAATCACCGCGGAGCAGGGATCCCTGGGCTCCAGGAAGGGTGTAGGGGGTTGGGGGAAGGAGGGGGAGAGGGGACAGAAGAAAAGGATCCCGGGGGGAGCTTCGAAACTTGATTTCTTTAATAGCGGCAATTAAAAGAGCAAGACATACATATGTTTTCAAAGGGGGCCCTTTCTGAATTGGCTAACCCCAAAGGTGAAGAGGTTTAATAGGACACTTGAACGCTAATTGCGTCGGGATTGCCGCAGCCTGCGGTTTGTTCCGACCGCAATTTGAATGAAAATGCTTCAGATGGAGCGGGAGCCCGCAGCCGGCCCCTCCGCACACCGGCCGCAATTAGACCCGCGGCCTCGGCGACGGGGGAGGGGCCAGGAGCCTGCGGGGGCGTTGGGGGGGGGTTAGATTTCCCCCGGCTGCTTCTTTTAGGTATAAATCGCTACTTAATAGCTCAATTAAAAAGAGTCAACATTAGAGCTGCCCAAGGATTATTAGCAAACCGCGCCGAAAGAGAGTTCAGTAATGGAAGGTAACATCCGACTGAATTAAATTTGGGCTGTTAAAAAACAACAAAAAACCTCCCCCTCAATCCACCCTCCCTTCGGATTTTCTTTCTCTCTTTCTTTCTCCCTCTTTCCAACCAGCTCCCCGCCTGGCCGTGGGCGCAGACACGGGTTTGCAGGGCTGGGGCCCAAAGGAGACGCCCGGCGGCTGCTTTACCCTCTTTCATTTGGCCCCGAGCTTTCCATTCCAGCTGCCCTCCCGCCCGCGCAGTGCGCCGCGGAGCAGCCCGGGATTGCCCCCTACCCCCCACCCCGCCTGGACCGGCTAGGGAAGCCCCCTGTCCCCGGAGTCCGAGACCTTGACCAAACCGGTGTGGTGGCCGGGGACGCCCAGCGGCGGCCACCAATTCGGCCGCAGACCTGGCTGAAGGGTAGACGGCAGCGAAGCGCTCAGACCTGTATGTGCGCGAGTGTCTGTGTATGTCTGTGTGTGCGTGTCTCTGTGTGTGTGTGTGTGTGTGTGTGTGTGTGTGTGTGTGTATGATTGTGAGCGCGCACCACGTCTCCCGCCTCCTGCCAGCGGCGGCCCCCGGCCAAGGCTGGCAGCTGGGTGCCCATCGGACTCATCTCCCGAGCTTGCGAAGGGGACTGATGGAGGGGATTCGAAAGCAGCTGCGAGCTCCCTGCCCTCTCCGGCCGGCCTCGGCTGAAGCTGGGCCTTCTTGGGGGCACGGACCCCCACGCTCCAAAGATACAAAAAAGAGATCGTAGCACTGTTCCCTCACCGGAGATCGTGCGCGCCAAGGAGGTCCAAAAAGCCCAAACGCCTTTTGGTGGGTGCTTTTGTCTCGGCACAAGAGATGAGCTGTCCTAGCGTGCCTTGGGTTTGCAAGGCCTATTGCTAGGGTCCAAGGCGACGCTCTTACACTGCATTCGGAGAGCCGACTCCTTGGGGTGGCGGAACCTCTTCCTCCCCTCCTGCAGTAAAGGAGGTTGCGGGAGGCCTCCGCAGCGCCTAGTCACCCACTGGTCTGCAAAGCTAGATTCTATCTAGTGCTAGTCAGTCTCCCCCACATCACGACCCCCACCACAGCAACAATGACCCCAAAACGAGAAAAACCAGACCTCCCACTCACTTGGCCCAGAAGCAGCTTTACACCGAAGGCTTCGTTTCCCACTTGGCAACTTTCATAACTCAGGTTTCGTTTCTCCTGGCGGTGGAGTTGGGAGGGGTGAGAAGATGATGATTAAATAAATAACACCCCAAGTCAGAGCTGCAAAGGAAAATGCGCCCGCGCCCAAAAGTTGGGCCGTTTCAGGGGACTGCGTCTGGGACACACGGATGGGCAGACGAACGCAGGGACAGACCAGGAAGGCGTCTGGTCTGCTGGCTCACCTTCTCAGTGGAAACAGCCAGTTCGGGCACGTCTTTTTCTTCTAGTTTACACACAAACATCTGATCGCTCTTCCAATACATGGCACAGGGAGGCCCGTCTATCACATACCAACTCCTGGAAGGGCCGAGGTCTCTCGTTCCGGCTTTCTCTCGTACCCACCGAGACGCACTCTGAATAACTGAAAAGGGGAGCAACTTAAAAAAGAAAGAAGGAAAGAAATAAAGAATAAAGGAAAGCAAGCAAGCTAGATCCAAGAAGGCCTTGGAGACGGCGAACGTTCTGTGAACGACTCCTCTGAGGATCCGTTCCCCACTTCACTGATGTCAGTCCCTCCAGGAAAGGGAAGGGGAAAAAAGGGGGGGGAAGCAAAGTTTTGTTTTCCAGGGGGTGGAACCTTCCACGAAGGGAGGGAAAAGAAGGGGGGGGAGCCTTTTCCTGGATGACTAGCCTCACCTCCTCATGTAAAACCCGCCTTCTCTACATGTTAAGATCTTTATCAGAACGAACCAACTCACTCAGGGTTTTGTATTAAACACACACGGGGAAAGCCTGTTAAAAGACTGAAAAATATCTATCCTCATGGTTTCTCATAGCTCTCTAGCCCTTACTCTGCAACCATAACCTAAACACAGATTCAGGTTGCGTCTCTTTTCTGAAATAACCCAGAAGACAAACAGAAGGGAAAGAGAATTGTGTGGGAACTGGGGACTCTTTGGGCCATATCTTCTGAAGCTTCCCTCCTTCCTTCCTTCCCTCCATCCCTCCTCCTCTGGGCGGATACCGTCTACAACAGAAAAGCAACCGCCTTCCAGCCTGGCTGTCCATTTATCTCCGAGCTTCTAGGTCCCTTTGCTAAAATTTTCTCATTAAGATAAAGACGGAGCATCTGAGCAACACAAAAGTTTACGGTTGTCACTAGATCTGAAATCAAGCCCGCAAGAAAAACAAGAAGTATGTTGCTAATTAAGACTACTCTTTCATCTAGACCCAGACCCAATTTGAACCCGACCAACCCAGAGAGGGTCATCAGGGGGGTGAGGGGAGTGTGAGGTGTCAGATAAAAGGTTCTTTTCTGGGGGTGGGGGTGTCGGTTCTACAGCTTCCTTGCGGGTTTTTTTTGTTGTTGTTGTTCTTTGCTGAAAGATAAATATGTAGTACATGTGTACGCACATATACGGGGAACTAAATCATTTTGTTAAGGTACTGTATTTTTCTTAAAAAAAATAAAATGATCAGCATAGATGAGGTCAGATTTTTCTCTCAGTTCGACCCTCTAGAGCGGTGTGTGACTAAAGTACATGCAGGCAGTTGAATCGAATTGCTTTTTTGTGTTTTGTTTTGTTTTGTTGTGACTTCTCTTTATTCCCATCTCTTGAATGTCTCAAGCAGATATCAAGAGTGCTGGCCCGGGCGTGAGGCGGGACTTCACTGGGTTCCATTGCTTGGGTCTCAAAAAGTCATTTGCTTGGATCAACTCAACGCCGATTTTTTTCCCCAAGGCATGTCTTCTCACGAACACACATATATACCTATAAAACGTCTATTTGTTCCATAACCCAATTCGCTATAACTGCCCACAAGTTCCTATTAGAAATTCTGCAAATGATAGCACTGACCCGTTGAACCTCGATTAAACACATCAGAGTAGTGGCCGACTAATCCGTGCCATATTATTATTATATTACATTCTAGCATATGAATTGTCCATTATATTACTTCAAGGAACTCCAAATTGAACAGGGAACAAGGCTAGCCTGTGTTGAGGAGGTGGGACTGAGGGTTTTTGCCTTTCATAAAAAAAAAAAATCTGTATCATAAGGGAGTGGGAGTGGAAATCCACAAGATTCATTTTCCATGAAATAGAAACTGCTTCGAGACGGTTCCTCTGAACGGAAAGACAGGAGGTACAGAATGTTGGATCGATCAACCCGAGTCTAAAGTAGGATCAGGAACAGAATGAAAATCAAATTTCCAGTCGTGGTATATAGTTACAGCCAAAGTGGGCTTTTCTTTGTCTTTTCGATTTGTCTTTTTCTTTTTCTTTTTAACCAATATATCCAAGGGGAGTTGTTAGTCTGTCCTTACCGAACTGGAAGCAAACACCCGGGCTTTACAGCTTTACAGATCAGAAGTGTGTGTGTGTGTGTGTGTGTGTGTGTGTGTGTGTGTGTGTGTGTGTGTGTGTGTGTGTGTATTATGTAGCTCGAAGCTCAAATGCACTAGTTCTTCGACACATTTTAATTTAAGCGGAACCAAAGCCAGGATACCCTCCATTCCTGTTTCGGAATCATTGTCTTCCTGGAAGGGTCCCCTCTCCTTCGAAGTGTGCATTCAGAGTCTTTTGAGGTTGTAACAAACAAAGGAGGGTCTCTAAGTAGCTGTTTTCTCCCATTCCCCCCCTCCCCGATTTTCTCTCTCTCTCTCTCTCTCTCTCTCTCTCTCCTCTCTCTCTCTCTCTCTCTCTCGTACTTTGGATATATGGATATATTGTAACTACATAATTGGAAACGCCGAACTGGCTTTGGGGAGGCTGGCCCTGGGCTGTGTGCAAGCATTTAATAGATGCAGAATCGTGGTGTGTTTTTTTTCTTTAAAAATTATTATTGTTCTCTAACTAAGCAGGGTCCGACTTCCCCGGCTCCCGTGAACCTTAGTGCACCCTTGGAGGGTGCGCCCGCCTCGGCTCAACCCTCCGCTCCTCGCCAACTCTTCCTCCCGTTCTGGAATAAGGTTCTATCCCTGGCCAGCCCCCGGGGACTCTTCCTCCTCCTGTAGCTCCAGAAAAAGTTGTTCTGATGTTTTGCAAAATGTCACTTGCTAAGACAAAAAACTTCCACGCTAATCCGAAGCTTTTTTCTCCTCCTAGAGAGGTTTTTTTTTTTGTTCTAAATTCCAAAGGCGCAAATTTGGGAGACAGTTGCGACACGAGCGCGCTCCCTACCCCAACCCTACCTACAAAGATGAAAAATGTTTCTTGGTATTGTAGATGGCAGGATGGAGGGAGATACAAGTCTCCTGGTCTTTGCGGAGGATAGAGTATCCTTTAGAGGCGCCTCCTAAATGAAGACATCAAGGACTTCTGGCCTGGAGGTGACAGGAACCTCCCCCCCCCCCAACGAAAATCCTGGCCGGAGCAAGGCCCCAGCCTGATCTCAAAGCCCTCTGAGAGAGATGGGCTGGGGTGGAGAGAAGGCTGGATGAGTGTGCCCAAAGCCGGAGGCTCAGGATTGGAGGGGGCGCAGGACCCCCGTTCAGACCCCCTTGTCTTTCCAGGGTATGAAGAGGCTGGCTGGCTAACTGGGTGGCAGCCGGCGGCGGCAGCAGCCACGCGCTTTGTAATCGCTTTATAAGTCCGCAACCTCGCTAGTGCTTCACCGAAGGGCCCAGAGCTCCTATTTTCTCCTTCCGTGTGCACTGCGGGCGCCACCTAGAAACCTCCTTCATCAGTGGGATGAAATTAAGGCTGCATTGACCGAGCCCTCCAGAACTTGATATTTAAAAGCAATAGATCCGAATTAGCAAATTATTACTTTAAAGAGGAGAGGTCCCCATCAACTGGCTTATTGAGCCCTGGGCCTCCCTGTTCCTCGGCATGAGTAACCATATGTTTGGGTCTCGAGAAGGGAACTTGAACGTCTCAAAGGCACTCGTTGGAGCTGCTAAGGGAAAGCCAGGCCTTTCCTGCTTTCTCCTTACTCAGTGTTTTCTCACCCCTATTCCGCTTCTGGCCCACTCTTCCCTGGCCCTTTTCTAGAAGAGAAGGACTCAATAGAGCCAGGGGCCCAGCAGAGAACTCGGGCACGCACCAGGGGACTCTTTTATCTCTTCCAACTCCCCCACTACGACCCCTGGGCTTGGACCCGGGAAAATGCTGGGGGCGGGGGGGGGGGTGATGTCCAAGGTCTGCAGCAGGAGCTCTTCCCTTTCACTGATGAAGGTAGCCAAGGCTTCGAGTCTAAATTCAGCCCTGTTTCCCTTAAAGGACTCTGGTTCCAGAAACAATCTGAATTGCTCACTTCCTTCGAAGCTCAGCTCAAACTACATCTCCTATATACCCTCAGCTAGTGCCTTCCCCGGTCCTCCTTACCCCCCCGCCCCCCCCACAGCCATTGCCTCTTAGTCATTGTGTATCTACTTGTAAAGGAGTTACAGGGTGCCATAGTGGCTGGAGTGCTGTCTTCGGAGTCAAGAAGACTAGATTTAAGATCGCCTCTGTCACGTACTGGTACCATGACCCTCGGGAAGTCACTTTAACCTCTCTCTCGAAGCCTCTAAGTTGGGAGACGGTGCCAGTGATCTGTGTCGGTAGTAGAGGATCCTTATCTGAAGCTGGCGGCACTGAATGCCTCCTCCAAATATAAGCAGGAGAGTGCGCGCGCGCGCGCACACACACACACACACACACACACACACACACACACACACACTATCGCAAGACATTCTTGTAATCCTTCTAATAGAAGGTAACCTCCTTGAAAGCAGGCCTATCTTCCTTTTGTCTGTCTCCCCAAGCATCGAGCACACCCCCTGCCACAGAGCAGGCTCTTGGGAAGCTGCTCGGCTGCCTTCGGCGCTCACTCCTAAATCCAGCTAAATTCTCTAAAACCTGTCTCAATCCTCCTTGAGTTTTCTTGGCAGGTTTTGCCCTTTGGATTCGGGTTAGGCTACATTGTTGTCGTCGTCCCCCCCCCCGCCGCCGCCCCCTCCCTTTCGTTCTTTCCTGGAAGCGCCAAAAGGACGGCGGTCAATATCCCGAGCTCCGCCCGGCTTGTAGTCCCCCAGAGAGCTGCCCACTACATCCACGTCATCCTTCCGAGATCCCGGAACTACGGGAGTGCTTTTCTCATTATCCTTTGAAAACGACGAGTTCCTGGGGACCCTGCGGAAGGATGCTCGGCAGAAGTCTTGCCAGGGAAACATTGAGAAGACTTGGGAGCTCTAAGCTCTGCTCGCCTAAAGGGGCCCTCCTGAGCCCAGTGTCTGTTCGGCTCTTCCCCGCCCCTTGAACAAAGGTCATCGTGTCCCCTATCTCTTCACTATCCCCGGTCCTCTGGGCCTCAGGGACCCTCAGAGGCTGATGGAAGCGCTCGGCCCCCCGCGCCCGCCTCCAGATGTGCCCACTGAGTACCACCCAGAGCCGTCAGCTGCCACCTCTCTGTTCTGCCTTCCTCTCCGGAAGGGGCATCGTAAACTAACCACAGCCTAACCCGAAAGCTGAGGGGTTCAGGCAGCTCTCGCGAGCAGCTAAATTTTACGACGCCCTTCATTTAGAACGCGGTGTTTACCCGAGAGCCGCAGACGCGGAAATCTCTGGCCTCGCCCACGCTGCCCTAGACTTGTCTCAAACAGGGAGACGCCGCATCCCTTACAGCACTGCAGGGGCCTAAAAAGGGATGCCTTTGTGGGTCTCCAACTGGCTGGCTCAAAGAAAGGGTTCGGCGCAGTCCACCGGCTCGCTTCAGGCAGGCTGTCACCCTACAGTGGAGGGTGCAGGACGCATGGCACACGGACAGCACTCGGGAGGCAGCGGGGTGCGGTGGCTAGAGCTAGGAGGTACCAAGAGTAGAGCTCAAGTCCCTCCTGATCTCGTGTCACTGGACCACTCACGTAATCTCCTGGGCTGTAATCTCCACAATTGTACAATTCACAAACCTAGCTAAGCGCCTACAAAGTAACTAGACATTGTGGACAGAGAGTC
This sequence comes from Phascolarctos cinereus, assembly GCF_003287225.1. Classification (NCBI taxonomy): domain Eukaryota; kingdom Metazoa; phylum Chordata; class Mammalia; order Diprotodontia; family Phascolarctidae; genus Phascolarctos; species Phascolarctos cinereus. The sequence goes on along the minus strand of NW_027555958.1, from coordinate 477,073,504 downwards.
GGCCCTAACTTCAAGCCAAGTGTCTGGGGCAAACCGACTGTGCCGTCCTCGGCAAATGACATCACTTCTCAGAGCTCCAGGTAGCTGTCAGAGACCGTGGCGGTGGTACAGTTAGCCATCTGCGTAAGCTGAGGACTACATTATCATTTTTAAAATTGTGCTGGGCGGTGAGTAAGGGTCAGATATGGAGTGTATGACTTCCCAGGGTGGCTATGAGGACCAAAGGAGATCACGTGTTGTATGTACAGCTCTGGGCAAACCAACCGACCGTGAAATGCCGTATGTGTGTGAACGTCAGATCTTCTTCGTCGCTTCTCCAAGCTATTAGATTAGATTTCAGCGAACTCAGAGGCTCAGAACTGGCAGAGAGATGCTTACTGGTCAATCTGTCGCGTCCTAAGTTTCAAATCCTAAGTATTAGGAGGGGAAGGCCCCGAGGCCCAGAACTCCATCCTCCCAACCGCCCTGCGGTTTGTTTCTTTACATCTTCCGAAATCTGGCTACTGAAGGTGAGCCCCAGTCGGATGGGGAGGGAGCGCTGGAGTCAGAGCCAGGACAGACTCCGCATCTGGCCAGGAGAGACGGGACCCTCTCGGGCTGCCATTCCAGAGATTCCATCCCTCCGAAAGCTAGCTGGGGACGCGTGAAAACAGACCTTGATCCCAGTGCGGAGACACGTGTAAAGCAGCTCATTTTTCAAGCCTAGCAAATAAGGCATCCTTAGGATGGGCTGTCCCAGAGCGCTCAGGGCGCGAAATGTTTCTGGAGGAGAGTGGTGGGGGAGGGGGTTGGTGGAAGTGCATCTCTTCAGCTCCCTGGTTTCCAGGGCTGGGTGTAAGCTAGAGGAGGGGCAGAAGCGAGCCCGCGGCCGGAGATGGACCGCAAGTGCCGAGAGCCTGAGTCACACTACTCAGTGTCATCTCATCTAAAGGCTAAAAGCCCTAGTGGAAGGAGGCTGGTCTCAGGCTCCCCATTCCTAGCACTTTTCCTTGTCTTCTGTGCTTAACCAGGGTGTCCCAGAAGTCCAAGAAGCAGGGAATGACTGGAGGACAGAGTGGGGGTGGGGAGGAAGCTCAATTCACGCACATTTTTAAAAAGTGAAATAGCCTTTCAAATGTTTCCCTGGTCTCAGCCAGCTCCCCGAATCTACAGAAATGTTTGCATGCACACACACACACACACACACACACACACACACAGCTTATGTGTGCAAATCTTCGAATGCGTGCATGTTTCTCTGATCCCAGCTTGTTGTTTCTTGCAGCCACAGAAGATACATACTTCAACATATTTTCATATACGCGCACATGCACATGTACTGTGTGAGTCTGTGTTTAGAGGCCGGATCCGTGGTTTCCTCTTTGGAGGGCGTCTCGGATGTACCTACTATTTTCGCTAATGCAGATCTTCAGTTGATTTGTAACTGATAGGATTAGGCAGTTTCCTGAGCTCCAGAGCACAAGAGATTTGCCTCTGGTCACATAACGAGGTGGCAGTGGCAGAATTTGAATCCTGTTCTTCCTGACCGAGCTCAGGCTGGGGTCTCTGTCTGTCTCTCTGTCCACGTGTCTATCTTTCGTCTTTTTTGTTCGTCTTTCTATGTTTGTTTCTGTCTGTTTCTGCCTCTCCCCTTCCCTCCCCTCCTCTCCCTTCTTCTCTCCTTTCTTTTCCCCCCTTTCGTTCTCTCCCCTTTTTAACTTCACAAAGGCCACAAAATTTAAAACTGAGCGTCATTAGAAATTGTCTATTCTGATGCTCTTAATTTTACACATGAGGAAAATGAAGTTCAGAGAAGGAAGAGGAAGAGAATAAGCGTTTATTAAGCGCCTACTATGTGCTAGGCACTGTGCTAAGAGCCTTACAAAAGAGAAATGCTTCCCTCTACTCTCCCACCCAATCCCTGCACTCCTCCTCCCTCTCAGTTTTTTTTTCTTCCTTCTCTCCCAAAGCCAGATGAGCTGTCCTGATGATCCTTGTGGGTACAGAGAAATCTCTGAAGTTGCTCGCTCCTTCTTTACTCCGGAAGAGAAGGTGCACGCATTGGACGGGATGCCTTCGTTCCAGTCTTGGCTAAGACCCTGTTCTTTCCGAGTTCCGAAACCATTCAGCAAATCTTCTGTGCTGGAAGCAGGGTACTACCGTTGGGCAGGTGGGGCATTGTCATCCGGGCGCGACCACAGGCAGGGTGCCCAGAGGGAGAAGAGGCCGATGCACGTTCGTCTTTACACCCAAAGCCTCACCGTTAGGAGCTGGCCGGGCAACGATTCCCCTCAATTCTCCCCTCCACCCCGGCGCAGCCACTTTGAATTGGCTCTAGGTTATTCGATGACATACGTGGAACACCCCAACATGCTGAAAGCCGTTTCTGCCAAGCCTTTCGAACATTGCGAAAGTAAAGAAATGTGATTTCCCAAAGTGAGACCGGATTTACTTTTCTAAGCTGCCTCCACTCGCTGCCTTTCCTCGGTTTCCTTTAATGGGGCTTAGAGCGGTGGAGCTCTGCTCGGCTCCTTTGGAAGGGATGATAGCCCAGGGCAGATCTGAAAGTTCTTGCTTCTCAGCCCCAGCTCTGCTTCTGCTGCCAGCCGGGCAGTTTACTTGTCTGCAGGGGTGCTGGAAATCCACTAAGAAGCCAACAGTCTGTGAGGTGCAGAGGGCAGCGAGAGAATTAACCTCTGCCCAGATTCTAATGCTTGACTTTCTCAAACTGTAGGATCAGGAGAATTTAGAGCTGGAAGGGTCCGCAGAGGTCATCTGGCCCCTCCCCCACCCAACTCCCATTTGGGGGCAGGTAGGTGGCGGAAGTGCATAGGGCACCGGGCCTGGACTCAGGAAGACTTAGATTCCAGAGTTCAAATCTGGCTTCAGACACTTACTAGCTGTGAGACCCTGGGCAAATCACTTAACCCTGTTCCTCAGTTCCCTCATCTGTAAAATGAGCTGGAGAAAAAAATGGCAAACCACTCCCATATCCTTGCCAAGAAAACGCTAAATGGACTCACAAAGAGTCGGACACGACTGGACAACAGCAACACGCCCTATTTTACAGATGAGAAAACTGAGTCTGGAGACAGGAAGTGACTTGCCAGGACCATAGCGTTAGGAAGCAGCACAGTTGGAATCTGAACTTGGGTCCTCAGTCTCTAAGAGGAGGTCCCTTTCTCCTGCAGTTCCCAGTAGGAGGGGAACAGAGTGACCTTCCGAAAGCAGCGACAAGAAGGACTGAAAAGAGCCCACCACCCAAAGCTCACCATCGTGGTGAGAGGGCTCTGCTGGTAATGTTGCCTCTCTTCAGCTGAGCAGAGCCAAGGTTCCAGCGCTGGGAGAGGGGGGCGGGTGGGGGAAGGGGAGCGAGAAGGAAATCAGGAGTGACTTCAAGCCCTCAGCAGCCAACTCTAGCCAGACTTTCCCAAGAGCCAGGGCCCTTAGGCTTGACCCTGGACATAGTGGCAAGGTTTTTACTCCCTTCTCCCATTTTCAAGTTCCCAACTGAAATCTAGGGAAATACTGGGGAGAAGGCCAATCAGTCTCTCCTCTTCATCAGGCTAATGAATTCAACAGAAAACTCTCTGTACTTCCTTCACCTCCAAGGAACCCATGGGGAAAATCCTAAGTGTTTCTGAAATCCTATCAAGCTTAGGGAGGAGAATGGGAGAGCAGAGTGCAGGAAGAATGAGACAGTGACCAAAAACCAAACCGCTCACTGGCCTCTGACTCTCTCCCAGTCTTGGCCAGCTGTGTGACCTTGGGCAGTTCACCTACCTTTCTGGGTGGCAGTTTCTTCATCTCCAAAATGAGGAGGGTTGGGTTGGAGGATGCCTAAGCTTCCTTTCAGCTCTGCCATTTTATAATCACCGTGGTCATTCCTCCTGGGCTAACGGAAATCACTTGAACACATTCTTAAACCCCCTTCTCTACAGCAACGCCTCCCTTGGCCTCAGAGCCCTAAGCCCTTCCCTTCCTCCTTCTTTTTGGACAAAAGCCCTGGGAACCCACCTTCCTGCCCCCCTCAGCCTCTCCCTGGCTTTCTAGTCAAATGGCAGTAACTTAATCTTCCTTACCCTGCCAGTGTTGCTTACCCAGTGGGGAGATTTTTGACAACCATTTTTGAAGAGGCTGTTGGAGTCTCTAAGCCCTCACCCAAAGACAGGTCTTCAGCCTGAGCTGAGGTCCATGACTCTAGTTTTGCAGTACTCCCTCACCCCACCTGCCTCTCAGACCTGCCAAGTTCTAAAAGCCTGAGCTCCGTGCACAGCACAGTTTTTCCAATTAAACTGGAAACCTACATTCCGATTTCCAGGAGAAATGAGTTAAATCGAGATCATCACTTTTCCAGCTCTCAGTTGTTTTGCATCTCTGAGACTGGTTTTTAAAGTCTGCAGCCTCCAGGAGGCTGTCTGGAGAATAAATGTGTATGCAGAGGACCCATAAAACAGCCCAGCCCTAACTGATATCCTCAGTAAAGTGCCCTTGGAGGGAATGGAATCTGAATCAGACACTAAGGCTAAGGGGTGGAGAGAGTATGAAAAGTTCAGTTGATGTTGAAATATGCTTTCGATTTCCTTGGGATGGGAACAATCCCCCTAGTCCTACTATGTTCACCATCAGAAAGGGAAACCTATTTTTTCCTGGGAGAGATTGAAAAACCCGCTTAGCTAAAGGAAAGATGCCTACCCTTCCTTTCCAGGATGATGATCTTAAGGATGGAAAAGGGCAGAATTGGAGAGAAAAGATCACATCATTTAGCGCAAAAGGTGTGAGGAGTAAGCAGACAGGATTCAAATGCTAGTCTTCCACCTCCAAAGCAAGTCACTATCAGCTGGGAAGTGTCCAAGGCATCACCATTCAGACCCAGAAAGAAGTCAGCATGGATAGATACTGGAGAGTGGCAAAGACAGCGAAGTCCCTTCTCCCAAGCCCTATCTACCTTAGCAATAACACTAGCAGCTGGGCAATTGTTTCTGTTGTTATGGATTCAGAAGAGGGCCTAAGGTAGAGTACTGGACACCTGTGTAGTGGAGAGGGTGGCCTCATGGGTTGGATTTATCCTGAGGTTGATGAAGGAAACTCTGACTTATCTGTGCACTCAGAATTTTGGGCAGATGGGTAGATGGAAATCTCAGTGAGGTTTGACTAAGGCTTTTAAGTATTGCAAAACTCAGAGTTGTTGGTTAGTCATGTTTGACTCTTTGTGACCTCTCTTAGAGTTTTCTTGGCAAAGATGTGGGAGCGGTTTGACATTTCCTTCTGCAGGTCATTTTACAGATGAGGAAACTGAGGCAAACAGGGTGAAGTGACTTGCCCAGGTCACAGCAGCTGGTGTCTGAGGTCCGATTTCATTCTTCTTGACTCCATGCTAGTCCTCTATCCACTGTGCCACCTAGCCGCCCCAAAACTCATAGTACCCCTCTCAGATATTGAACTACAAAGGATCAATGCTTTTGTTTTTATATTTGAACCCCTCACCCTCAGCATTCATTCTCTACTTTTCGTTCCTCCAAGGATGGGAGTCTAAGAAGTGACCCTTAGTGTATAAACCCTTGGAAATTTGAAGCTAAAAAGTCCACTCTCCTTAATTTATAAATGAGGAAACTGAGCCTCAGAGAGGGGGTGTGAGTTACTCAAGATCACATATATAGCTTTTCAGAGCTACCACAAAAAACCCTGGTCTTCTCACTGAGAATTCCAAGAAGTCGATACCTTTTTTTTTAAAGTTAATTTTATTTCTTCCTGTCCGTTATAGATCTTTTGAGAGACAAAACTTGCCAAAATCCTAAGTGCGTGTTGGCTAGATTTTATTCCTCTGGAGATCATAGATTTAGAGATGGCAAAAGGACCTCAGAGGTCATCTTTCTTTTCACTTTGCAAAAAATATATTTCAGTAGAATTCTGAATCACTTAATATGTAATTTCTTTTCTTAACAGGGAGGCTCTTTTGCCTAGCAGACAGAGTACTGGACTCCAGAAGTCCTGAGTTCAAATCTTAGCTCTGACACTGACTTGATGGGACCATTGCTGGAAAGCATTTGCTTCTATGAACCCCTGGGGCAACTCTCTGAAGGGGTAAATCAGAGCTTTGTTTCCATACCCAAAAATCGCAGGTCCTGACACATAGCAGATAAAATGAACAGACCTGAGCTTGTCCAGAGGACAGCTTGTACCAAGATGCTGGTGATGGGTTTTGAAACTATGTCATATAGAAAATGTTAGAAGTAATTGGAAATGTTTAGTTCTGCTGAAGCAAAAGCTATCTCAGGGACTGCCTTGGGGAAGATGGAGTTTGACCTACTTCCTGTGTCTCCACTGATAGATCCAGCACTGATGGGAGGTGGTTCCAGTGGAACGGCTGGCACGTGCTCACTTTTTTTTTTTTTTTTGGCTAGGCAATGGGGTTAAGTGACTTGCCTAGCATCACACAGTTAGTATCAAGTGCCTGAGGTAGGATTTGAACTCAGGTCTTCCTGACTCCAGAGCCAGTGTTCTATTCACTGCACCACCTAGCTGTCCCCACCTGCTCACTTTTAAGGAAGAAATTTCAGACAATTAGTGCTTTCCAGGAGAGGAACAGTTTGTCTCCCTCCATGGTGAGGTCCTTGGCCCTGGAAGTATCCAAGGAAAGGTCAATGACTCTGCTTGACTGGATTCCACTGAATGAATATCTCAAGGAGCACCTCTCAGCTTCTTTGCTGAACAAGAAAGATGCCATGTACCATCCTCAATGTGTGAGCTCTCCTGGATATGTTTATGGTCATACTGGAAATCCTCAACATTCCTTCTTTGTGTTCAAAATTGTTTTTCTGCTGTCTCCCCATCATTCCTTGCCTCCAACCCAAAAGTCCAATGGCAAGTTGGACTTTCTTCACAACACGGAGGGATTTTCATTCCATCTGGGGTCAGATTCTAACCAGACCCTGGCCCAATTTCTGGTATTGAAAGGCCCAGAATAACCAAGGCCTGAAGTCCCTGGGCAATGTTACAGTTCCTCCTCTTCCATCCCTCCCCCTCACTGTGTCTGTAGTGATGCGCTTTGATTTTTTTTTTTAAATACTGGTGGAGGAGGGAATGGAGAGGAGGTTAAGGATACTGGAGAGAATGAACTTGTGTCCCTTCTTATTTAGAGTCTATTCCAATTGATCAATGAGGATTGTGCCTATTGTGTGTATGGGTGTGTTTCTGTTTCTAGTGTTTACTGTGTATGAATGTAGGGTATGTGTGTATGTGTGTGTGCTCACATGCACCCATGAGTCTGTATGTATGAGTGTACGTGGCATGTTGGGGCAGGATGGGGAGACTCTCTAGGGAATATTCTCCAGGCTTTGGGCTCAGTGGGTACACATTGGTGCCTTTCCCCAGCGATATCTGGGGCTAGGCACTCCTAGCCCCTGTTGGAAGGCTCAGCAGCCTGACCACCTCTACTTCCCCTCATGTCCTGCACTCTGCACTGTGCACCCACACACCCACTCCCTGAGGGCCCAGTTCCTGACTCCATCATTTTGGGGGTACCCTAAGGGTCCCAATGCCCTTCTTAGAGGTGCTCCCTGTCCCAGTCCAGTCCCTGAGCCTTCTATTCCTGGCTCCCCCCTCTTTTGTACCCACAGGATTCTAGTCCCTGGTGCCAAATGGACTCTCCCCATCTTCCCAGTTGACTTGGTTTGGGAGGATCCAACTTCCTCCCTTCAGGGGGAGAAGTGCTCAGCTCAGGTATGGCCCACCTAAATCTGCGCAGGTGTGTATCTATTGCTTTTTGTACACAGGAGTATCCCTGAAGTGGCATGTGGAAGTAGATAGAGGACTGACCTGGGAGGCCTGAAAACCTGGGCTTCACTTCTTCAGCTTCATCTTGGCTGTTTGACCGCCGGGAAGTCACCGCCCAGGCAACTCTTTAAAACCCAGAAGAGGGAAAGCCTGCGCCATGGAGAAGCTTTCCTGCTGGGAGCTCCCTGTTCCCAGCTAAAGTCCTAGGGCCAAACCCAAATCAAAACAAAACAAGACACAAGCCCCCACGCATGTGCACAGATTGCACATGTGTGTAGTGTTTCTTCTACTCAAAGGAACACAAAGCAGGAAGCCTGCAACCTAGAAAAAAACCCACCAGAAGAATTGCAAACGAAAACAATCTGGCAAAACTGTCAGGCTTCCTGGATGGTTTGAAAGAATTGGATTTTGTCTGAGCCAGGCTTTCCTCTGAATTTATCGATAAACCAAAGCTCTGCTCCAGTCACAATGGAGAGTCATGAGGACCCCCACCCCAACTCCCTCTCCCCCAACAGCTGGTGATACTGAGCAAAGCTGTCCTGTCAGCTCTAGAGGAGACTGAGCCCAGGCTGCTTTTCTGGGTGCCTGAGGCTGGCCACAATACCTGCTCCTGACATTGACCTGACTGGAGAGCTTGAGCCCTGTAAGGTGGCAGAGATGGTGGACCCGCAGTGCCTTCCTCAGCCAGGCTCCATAATGTCTTTCATTTGTTTTATTTCAGGTGCCAGGGAGGAAGACTCTGGCTCTCTTCCTGTTTTTAGTAACTGGGGTGCAGGGCGAAGCAAAATATTTATAACAGCTTAGATATGTGTGTACATATCCTCTCCCAAATTGCCTTGTTTTCATCTGGGCAGCTACCATGATGAGAGTCTTTTTAAATGGACTAAATTACGCATGTGGGGAACCCTGAGCTCCCCAAATCCCCTTAAGCCAAGGAGTTATTTTCCTTAAATATGATTATAGTTTCTTTACCATGAATTTCTTTAAAAAAGAGTATGGTCCTTATTTTGACCACCCTGATTGAGGCTTCATACTAACACATAAGATGAAGGCGAAAGTGGATTGTTTGTACACCAACCTAGAGCTGAAAAACACTCAGTAGCATTTCATATTTGACAAAGCAATGTGTTTGTTGGGCCAATAAATAATTTATCCCTCTCCCTCTCTCATCTCCCCAGACCCTTTCTGTCTCCTCTGTCTCTGTCTCTGTTTCTGTCTTTCTGTCTCTGTCTCTCCTGTCTCCTCTTTGTCTCTTCTTCTTCCTCTGCCTTCTTTTTTCTGTCTCTCTGTCTCTGTCTCTCTGTCTCTGTTTCTTCTCTGTCTTTCTTTATGTACGTCTCTGTGTCTCTTGTCTCTGTTTCTGTCTCTCTCTGTCTCTGTCTCTCTCCCTCTCTCTCTTTCCCCCCACCCATCTTTCTTGGCAAGGGCATCATTTTTTAATGTATAAGCCATGTTTATTGTTTCTGTTGTGACTTTGGTCATTGTGAGCACATCTGGTTCTGATACAACCCCTGTGTTAGGCACACACTATTCTGTTAGCGAGAATTTTACACTCATCTGGCTGGGGGAGTTTCTGCCAATGCTGTCTGATGCCCAGTTGAACTTCAGCCAAACTTCTGCATGTTGATGCTGCCCCCCACCAACCCAAGGATGGATAATAAACTTTAATGAAATTATACTTTGGTACTTGCTGACAGATGTCAGAAACACATTTGCTCAGGTCAATAGCAGTTTAGTTTAGGGCTAGCTGGGAGGAAACTATATTCGTATAGCACAGATAGTGGGAAAAAAGAAACAAATATTTGGAAATATGATTATGAAATTAAAAATTCCTAGGCAATTACATAAACAACAGCTCTCCACTGAAAGACATACATGTTAGAAATAGCCAGAGCAGTTAATGAGCATGGCAGATAATATATTTATTCATTTTCATTGAGGAATCAGAATTTTTTTATATTCTCACTGAATGGGTAACAGTGTCTTCATCTGCTCAATGTGTTTGTTTGGTGGTCTAGACTTACGATTTTATCATCACGGCGAATTCCTGGTGTGCAATCTCCATCCTTTAATGCAGATAGGTAACCCATCTGTAATTTATTATCTTGAAACTATAAGGGGCAGATAGGTGGTGCAGCAAATAGAACACTGGACCTGGAATCAGGAAGACCAGAGTTCAAGTCTGGTCTGAGAAATTTACTAACTGTGTGACCCAGGACAAGTCACTTAATCTTTGTTTCCTTCAGTTTCCTCCACTGAAAATAGGATAATAATAGCAGTTACCTCCTTTCATTGGAAGAATACAATGAGATGATATTTATAAAGTGCTTAGCATGGTACCTGGCATATAGTATATCCTTATTATATGTTTGCTTCCTTTTTCAAGAAAATGGCCTGAGATATTATTTAGGTTCTTATCTAGGGTCATGTAACCATTCCATGACAGGTTCAGGACTTGAATATCTCTCTGTAATGATACATTGTGATATCACCATAATAGAACTCACCAGCAGATACATCTTGTGTTGAATCAAATCCCACAAAATGCCACCTACAGAGACATGGAGTTTGCTGAAACATTGGAGTCTATGGGATGGGTTTTAGTCTTGGTTTGAGGGAATCCACTTAAAGCTGTAATGGGCTTAGAGGTCAGGTCCAATACTCTTTACAGATGAAGAAACTGAGGTCTAGAGATGCAACATGAAGCAACGTACCTAAGGTCACTTAAACAGGAAACCAAAGTCAGAGCCAGAGCCTGAGCCTGATTTTCCAGCCTTTCCTCCATTGTGTTTTTGATCACTGAGGAATTGCCCTAAGCAAAGAGAGAAAATGTTGGTCCTTAACATGCCCTTTAAACGCATATACAGTTTGTTTGGGAGGCAGGCATGGCTCATGGGAGCACAAATGTAAGGCTAATGTGAGCTTTCAAAAGAGGGGATATCTACAGCTCTTGGGTTTCAAACCAAGACCTGAGAAGATGGAGTTGTCTTCCTGGTTTGATGGGCTGGAGAAAACAGGTGACTTCTGGCTTGTGTCTCAGCATCCTGCAGTACCAGCATGACCTCCCAGGCTTCAGATTCTGGAATGGCACCCCTCTGGTCCCTGATTATCACACTAGGTAGAAACTGTTGAGCTCAAGTCTCCTCTGGCCAGGGGCTTAGGCAGTAAAAGGAAACTGTGCCCCCAGGTGGAGAAGGAAATAAATGGTTGTATACTCATTCTTCAAAGTAAAGAGCCTTTTGTAAAAGCTGATTAATGTCAGTTGGTTAAACCATACTGGGAACTAAGTAAAAGTGGAAAGACCATACTGGATTGGAAGCTCAAGCTGATGGCATCAGGGAGACCCCCTAGCCCCTTGAGGGTGCCCCTAGAATCCTGACTGAGGATGTAGCTACCTGAGAATAAGAAAAGTAATTGTTGTTGTAGCTAACATTTACATGGTGCCTTAAGGTTTGCAAAGTGCTGAACAATAGTAACTTATTAATTCCTGCAACAATCTTTGGAGGTAGGTATTATTGTTATCCCCAGGGACACAGGCAACACACTTTCAAACGAATCCAGAGAAATACAGTCCTTATTGGTTTTGCTCTGTTACAGACCTTTAAGGGTCCTAGATGCAAGTTGTACCTAGAAGACCTTAATTCTTCCCCTCTGCCTCTTGGCATTCCTAGGTTCCTTCAAAGCTTAGCTCCACATTGGCCTCCTCCACTGGGCTTTTGCAGACACCCTAAAGTGTTGGTGCTGCCTTTCCCAAGTTATTTTGCAAAAGATGTATTTGGTACTCATTTATATGTGTCTAAGCTGATTTGTCCTATAGAAGAGAAGTATTTTGGACAGTGATGAATGTTTTCTCTCTTTTTCTTCCTTCCTTCCTTCCTCCCTCCTTCCTCTTTCTTTCTTTCATTCTTTCTTTCTTTCATTCTTTCTTTCTTTCTTTCTTTCTTTCTTTCTTTCTTTCTTTCTTTCTTTCTTTCTTTCTTTCTCTCTTTCTTTCTTTCTTTCAGGCATCATTGATTTATAGCTGAAAGGCCTCTGAGAGTCTCCATGTTTTACAGATAAGAAGGCAAGGCCCCAGGAGATTGCATGATTCACCTCAAGACAGCGGCATTGATTACAGAGGCAGCATTTGATAGCAGGCCTTCTGGCCCTGGAAGCCCCTGCTCGGTATCACCCTGCCATGGGCTGGAGGTGTGGGTCACTTAGAACCCTGAGCCCTTAGCTCACCTCTGACAGTCTATCTTGGAATCGTCCATTCTCCATCTTTTGACAAGGAAGCCTCTTCCTTCCTTCCACTCCCTGAAGGTTGTTTGTAGGGTACTTTAAAAGTTAACTTGAGAGTCTTTGCCTTTGTGACTATTGAGACTGAAGGCCAGGAGACAGCTTGGTGGGGAGACAAGAGATGACCCTGGAGTTGGGAAGGCCTGGTTTCAAATCCTCCCTCAGATATACAGCAGTTGTATGACCTTGGGAGGGTCACTGGCTTTTTAATACTCTAGGATTTCTCAAAGACCACAGATAGCAAAGCAGGTGCTAACCTGCCTCAGCCGAGGTTGTTTTCTCACCAGGGATGGAAATCTACCTGCTCTCTCTTTAAAACACCCAAGGTGCTCAAGATGGCCACAATGTTGCCCATGCGAGAAGGTGAGCACCTACTAATTGACCATCCAACATTTCTCAAGCTCCTAGTGGGTGCTAGGCACCATGATCAGCACCCAGGCGGCAAAAGCCAAACTTGAGCAAATTCTGCCCTGAAGGAGCCCACACATTTGGTCAGCAAAGACCCCATGAACAAATAGCCATAGATATAAATACCCCAAACCTAAATATAAGTTCCCTTTGAGTGGGAAGACCTTGGTAGCTAGGGGCAGGGGCTCAAAGAAGGAGCTTGAGATGAACTTTGAAGGAAACTAGGAATTCTGAGAGTCAGAAGTGAAGAAGGAGGGCATGCTTAGCGTGAAGGATTGCCTGTGCAAAGATGTGGAGGCAAGATACGGAAAATGACCCATGAGGAAAGCAAGAAGGCTAGTATGGTTAAAGTGGAGAAAGCCTGTAAAAGTCAGCTGGAGTCACGTGGTGAAGGACTTTAAACACTGGACAGGAAGAATCGGGATCAACAAGAGAAAAATTGGGGGAAAAGGGACCGAAATGTCAGCAGCTTTCTGCTTCCTCGAAACTACATGATCCCCAAGCCCCTAACCGCTAACAGCAGATACTGAGAATGCCCTTCTCCAGGCCTCACTAATGGCCTGTGTGCAGAAATGCCAGCTCTCCATCTGCCTTGGGATTCCTCCATGATGTGGGCTATGGAAATGTGAAACCTCGGGAATGTGCCTGTGCCTGATGCCCGTTCCTCTACTTTCCTTTGCTAGTGAACACAATTCCCAGGCTGACCTGATCAGTCTGCTCCTCCAGAGATCACAGTGAGAAGCTTCATGCCTCTGTGGACAGTCAGAGCTGGTGGGAAGAGACAGGAACCAAGAGGCCAACAGCTGCTCTGCATCTTGCTGCAGCACCTCGGACAACTCACCTCATTGCTCTGTGAAATGGTGGGGCTTTGGACCCCTCTTCCAGTCAAAGTCCAGGAAGCTATAGACCCTTCGATGATGGCTTCTAGCCCCTCCTGCCTCTGACCATGTCAAGAATAATTTCCTGGCAGCGTTTTCTTAAGGATGAAGAAATTAAAGTGTGTGTGTGTGTGGGGGGGGCATTCCTATACTAATAAGTGACATCGTAAATGAAATTACTCATATCTTGTGAATATAATTCCATCAATTTCCAGAGTTTGAATTAGGTGAGATGTCTCAAGATCTGATCTCAAATGCCTTGTGACATTACTTGATTCAAAAATCTGTTACTTCTTTTGGTGGTTATAGGTTATGGTTTCTTGATTGGGATCAACTTTGGACCACCACAAAAGGCACCTTATCGCCTTGTCTGACAGCAGAGCCCACCAGTGATTCTCGTTCACCAATTATCCTTCAGGGAGGGTGCATCTATTGTGGACATTGCTGGCAGGTTTTGTGCCAAGGCTCCCCCAAACCAGAGACCACTGCTGATAACAAGAAGAGGCCAGCACGCTCTGTCGGGCCTTCCCTGCCCTCACTTCCCCAGGCAGGGGCCTGGCACCCCGGGCTGAAGATGTCACGGTGAGTCCCCAGGTAGGAGCTCTTCCCTCCTTCCCCCTCGCCAACAAAGAGATGCAGTATCCACTTCCTCAAAACCAAGTATTTTGCCTTGGGTTTGGAACCGTTATCTTCCATCATGGATTATCAAGCTATGGATGTGTGAGAGTGGACCGAGGGCTTCTCGGTCACTCAATAAACATTTACTGAGCCCCTGCTATATTCCAGGCACTATTCAATTCCGCTGAAGATCAATGACCAAGTTCATGACTTGTGAGAACTCCTAATTCTGTAATGAAGGCATGGTGGGCCATATGTATGACCACATGGAAGTCATGAGTAAGTTTCCTGGAGTCAAATGTAAGCTTAGCTTGTGAAATTCAAATTGCCTTAATTTGTTAGTGGACTATAATTTAGCCTGGACCTTTTACTTAAAGTAACCAATAATTAGCTTTGGAAATAGAAACCACTACCTATCCGTCCAGAGGCCAAGCATGTGATAAGTGGCATTATGGAAACGTGGGAAGATCACATTTGTCTGAGTTGGAGATCATTTGTGAAACTTAATTAGGGTTGGGGTTTTGACACAGTACACAGAGAGCTGGTCTTGGCGGACAGAAGAACTGAGTTCAAGCTCTGTCTTTAACACCTACTGACTGCATGACCCTGGACAAGTCACAGAAACTCCCAGTGCTCCAGGCGACTGAAAATCGAAGCTATGAAGTAGTTTGTCTGGACCTAGAGCAAAGATGGATAATAGGAAGGTGATGCCCAAGATAAGTAAGGTGGTAGTAAGAGGGCACCTCAGTGCCCTTGGTGAGGGGAATCCCCTTGGCCTAGCTAGCCTCCTACATTCTTGAGTCCAAAAGAACCCGAAGATGTGATTGCTGAGAAACTGTCAGTAATATTTGAAAGATCATGGAAAATTGGGGAAGGACCCAAAGATTGGAGAAGGGAAACATGATCCTGGTTTTCCAAAAAGGGGGAGGTAAAGTCCGAAAATCATTGGCCAGTGAGCCCAACGCTGATTTCTGGCTGCTTAATAAATGCTTGTGAGATTGCACGTAATTGAATTAGTAGTTAATCTTAATTACTCATCCTGGGTCTTTGCCAAACCTTTCACCAAGAGGCTTCCTACATCTCTCAGCTCTTTCTGGGGGTTGGGGGTTGGCCAGGAAGTTCCAGTGCTCAGGCTGGAGATCAGGAAGGCCCCCGGTTGCTCCCTGTTTTAGGGGAGCAGGATTTAAGTGAAGATGATCTGGGCTTCTTATTGACATCCATGGCACCAGGTGGTTCCACTACATTTTTTCTTTCAAAGCATTTTTGGATTCCTGCGTTAAAAGACCTGATGATTTAGTGGATTTGACAAATGAGTTCTAATAGCCTCATTGGGTGGCTTCAAGCCATCTCCACAAACAGCTTATCAGACCTTCCTTCCCCAGAGGACTTCATTCCTTCTCTTCACTTGCACTTTATACTGTGCGATTTCAGCTCTAGGCCTATAATCTGCAATTAAGTATTACTTAGGAAGCTGTGAGGAAAAAGCATGGGAGGTTATAGAAGTGCCTGATTGTGCTGCCCCCGACACTGGCCAGGTGTGTGACCAGGGGCAAGGCACTGAAGGTTTCTAAACCTCAGTTTGCCCAACCACAAAATGGGAATAAAAAGACCCTACCTCACAGCCTTGTAAGGCTGTTATGCCATTGAAGGTTATATCGAAGGACTTGCAGGCTTACCCTGGAAAAGACTGGGGTGGGGGCAGGGATTTGGCAGCTCTGTGGGAGAAGGCTGTCACACCAAGGACCGGTTGCTATTGTTTTGTTTGGCCCAAGGGCAGCGCCAGCAGCACTGGGGTGACATTGCAAAGACTCAATGTCAGAGAGGATGTTCTAGTTAGCCAGCCCAGAGCTGGATTTACTGCCTGTGGGTGGTGTGGGGGGGCGAGGGAGGGGCCCCCTCCACTGGGGGTCTACAAAGCCAAGGCTGCACAACCACTTACTGGGTGGAAACTTCCAGAAAAGCTGGAAAGTCCACTGGTTGTCCTCTGGAACCAGTGGTGCGGTGGGATGGCAGAGCCCCCGACTCCAACCTTTGTCCAGCTGTGAGCTTTCGGCAAGGCCTTAGAGACCCCTCCACCCCAGCTTACCTCCAGTTCCTCCCCCCAACTGCTACTGGGCCATATTTTTCTGGGATCGCAGCTTCATGTTCACAAGGTAGCCTAATGGGTAGAGGCTTGGATTTGGTTGTCAGGAAGACCTGAGTTCTGACTCATACCCTTCCTATGGGTGAGACCCTGGGCAAATCTCCTTCTGTTGGATGGAAACACTAATTACACCGACTTTACAGGTGAAGATCAAATGAGTCGTGTATTTGATGCACTTTGTAAACCTTAAGCCTAGAGCAGGGGTGGGGAACCTTCAGCCGGAGGCCACATGTGACCCTCTAGGTCCTCGGTGTGGCAGTCAGACTGAGTCCAAATTTACAGCACAAAGGCCCTTTATAAAAGGGCTTGTTCTGTAGAATTTGGACTCAATCCGAGGGCCACACCCAGGACCCAGAAGGCCACATGTGACTCCTAGGGTCAGTAAGCATTTATTAAGCAACTTCTTTGGCCAGACACTGTCCTAAGTCCTGGGGATACAGAGAAAGGCAAAAAACAGTCAGTACTCTCTAGGAGCTCACAGTCTAATGGAAGACTTGAGTTCAAATCCTGCCTTAGACATGTATGTGTCACCCTGGAGAAATCACTTAACCTTTTTTAGCCTCTGAGACCTCATTTGCAAGTTGAAGATAATAAAATCACCTGTCTCATAGGGCTGTTGTGATGATCACATAAACAACTATTTATAAAGCACTTTGAAACCCTTAAAGTGCTATATATAAATGTTACTTATTGTCCTAATTCTTCTTCTCTAGTTTTTTTTTTGTCTAGGCATTGGGGTTAAGTGACTTGCCTAGGGTCACACAGTTAGTAAGTGGTAAGTGTCTGAGGCAGGATTTGAACTCATGTCCTCCTGACTCCAGGGCCGGTATTCTATCCACTGAGCCACCTAGCTGCCCCTAGTTATTCTTATTGAAATAAAAAAAAAGATTATTCTATTGGTGATTAGGGGTAATAAACAGGCCCAGAGGGAGGGCCTATCCCTAAGTAAAAAGGGGGCATAGTCGAAACATGGTATAATGACAAAAACAGTGGTTTTTTGAGTCAGAGGACCTGGGTTCAAATTCTCCCTTTGCTACTCTGACTTTGGGCAAGTCCTTTAACATTCCTAGACCTCAGTTTTCTCATCTGTAAAATAAAGTAGATGGGCCAGATGGCCTCTGAGGTCGCTTCTGCTTCTAGACTTCTGATCCTAAGCCCTGATCCAAGAGAAGGAATAGAATCCCATCCCATCCTATCCCATCACATCCCAGGCCATCGCATCCCAGATCATCCCATCCCATTCCATCGCATCCCAGCCCAGGTCATCCCATCCCATCCCAACCCAGCCCAGGTCATCCCACCCCATCCAATCCCAGGTCATCTTACCCCATCTCATCCCATCCCATCCCATCCCATCCCATCCCATCTCATCCCATCCCAGGTCATCCCATCCCATCCCATCTCATCTCATCCCAGGTCATCCCATCCCATCCCATCCCATCCCATCCCAGCCCAGCCCAGGTCATCCCATGCCAATGTCAAAGACCCAAAGAGTTCATGGAAAGCACAAGTCCAGGGGTCTGGGGGTGGAGCCATGAAATGGCATCTAAACAAATGGTCTAAATGTGGGACAGATGCTCTGGACTGGTACTCAGAGGGTACTAGTTTTTCCTCCATGTGTAGAAAAGAAGGCGCTTGGCCAGGAAGACCTTCAAAGTTCGTTCCATCTCTGAACACTATGTTTCTAAGTCTCTGCCTTGGACATTATCCTTTTTGTGCTGCCCTAGAAATGCTGCAGGCTTGGACGCAGTCTTGCTAGGTTTACAGAATTGCATCTCTAGAGGGCTGGAGTGCAAGTCATTGATATTTTCTTTTAGGAAAAGGTATCTCTTGATCTGTTGCAAGAAAATGGCACCTTCGCTTTCAAACATATTCCTCCCTTTTCCTGACCTCTAGCAGGCCATCCTTTGCAATAAATGATAAAAATGGAGCGGGGGAAAGCGTAGCCCAGTAAAACTAACCAGCACATTGATGGAGCACTCCAGTAGAGGTGTCCCATGGCCCTCGAACCTCCACCAAGACCGGAGGGAAGCAGCCTTCTCTCCTCCCTTCCCTTGGGGCCACACTTGGTAATTACACTCACTTGTGAGTTTCAGTGTCTTTTTTTTTTCTAGTCTCACTGTTGCTGACACTGTCAATATCATTCTTTGGGTTTTCCTTATTTCACTCTGCATTAGTTCGTGTCTTCTCACATTTTGCTCCATTCTTCACATTTCATTCCATTCAGTAACAAATAGTTCTAACTGCAACTCATGAAGAGCCAGCTGTTCATGGCCAATGCAAATGACCCAACCTGACATCAACCAGCCAGAATTTAAGGACTAGCAGTGGTGGCTTCAATTGGCCATACCTTTTCAACTGTTTATTAATCATATTCTCTGAATATTTCCTTTTGTTTCTCTACCCTCATTTCTCCCCTAAGGACTGAGGTCCTGGGGACAAAACCAGGTTTTTGGTCTTTCTTAAGATCCGAGTTGCCTATACTTCTACTTAGAACTCAGTTTCTCCACTGGATTCATCAGGATCACCAGCTTTACTTCCCTTCCTCAAAAGGATTCCTCCAGGACACTTTTCCACATAGCTCTTAATCTGATTGCCTCCCTTTCTTTGTTATTTTCTATTTATTCTGTATATAGCTTGTTTGTAAGTATTTGCTTGTTGTCTCCCCCATTAGATTGTAAACTCCTTGAGGACAGGACCTGTCTTCTGCCTTTCTTTGTATTCCTAGCACTTAGTATGGCATCTGGCACATAGAAGGCACTTGAAATGCTTATTGGCTGGCTAGCTGCCTGCCTGGTGGACTACTGGGACAGAAAACATTTATTTTTGTGGTAACCGTTCTGACTACAACATGTTAGCAAATGTACACACATGTAAATATATGCATATATGTTTGCATGCATGCACACATATATGTTTAATTGCTTGGTCATTCTGGATTAAATTTTTCATTCATTCATTCATTTAATGAGCACTCATTTAGTTCCTATCAAGAATGAGTCAATGGCGCTACAAAGACTAGAACACAACAGTCCATGTCCTCGAGGAACTTATATTATTGGTGGGGAGGGGAGGCCCACAACATGAACTCAGAAAAGTGAATACAAAATAATGGGGGAGGGGCAGCACCAGCAGCCAGCATCGCCAAGAAAGGCTTCCTATAGGAAGTAGTCCTTGAACTGGGCAGAGAAGAGCTCCAGGGATTCAAAAATGTTGATAAGGGGGAAGTGTGCAGTCCAGACATGGAGGAGAGCTTGTACAAAGCTTTGAATGATTTTCAGTGTTCTGGAAAACAATTTGGAATTAGTCAAGAAAACTGAAACATGTAGGATCCCCTATGGACTACTTCCCCCAGATTTCACTCAGACTCACAGGTTGGGGTGCCCAGAAGGCAGCTACCCTCAGGATTAAGTTTCTAATACTGCCATTTATGAGTCCCTACTGGCATATTTCCTAATATTAATAACAATAATTGCTAACATTTATATAGGGATAGCTATGTGGCTTAGCGGATAGAGTGTTTTGCTTAGACTCAGGAAGACCTTAGTTCAAATCTGCCCTCAGACACTTACTAGCTGTGTGATCCTAGGCAAATTACCTAACCCTATTTGCCTCCGTTTCTTCATCTCTAAAATGAGCTGGGGAAGGAAATGGCAAACCACTCCAGTATCTCTGCCAAGAAAACCCTAAATGAGGTCATGAAGAGTCAGATGGTTGAATAACAAAACACAAAGAACAGCTGATATAAAACATCCCCCTGAATGAGTGCCAACATTAGGTACAACAGTAATGAGGCAGGCACTGAAAGAGTATGGGGGGGGGCGGCAGCTTTGGAGCCTTCATGAAACTCCTTTCTGTTCAGTTTTTGGCTGCAGCTCCAAGCATTGTTGCCTCTGGGGAGTCTATATTGCATGCCTCGCTCTCTCTCATTTCCTAACACGGTTACCATCTTTGGGCGACCGTCCTTCCTCACCCATCCAAAGGTGATTCTTTGTTGCTACGTCTCATTAACTGCCACCACACCAGCAGCCGCTGCTCTCTTGAACTCAAAGCTTGCCAGGGCCTTCCGATCTTGGTATACCCATTTGTCTGATACTAAGAAAAAACTCAAAAGAGGAGGGGATGGTGTGCTCACAGACAGCCTTGCTAGGTGGGTGGGAGCTGGGGCAGCTTCCCTGCCCCTTCAGCTCTCTCAGGGAATTAGCCCTGTGGCCTGTCAGACAAGAGGCAAGAGAACAGAGGTGTAATCTCTTGTATGCGTGTGTGTGTGTGTGTGTGTGTGTGTGTTGTGAGAGAAAAACAGACAAAGACACAGAGACAGAAAGGCAGGATAAGCCTTGGAAGATATCCACAGTGAGTGACCATGCCATGGAAGAAAATCCAGTAAAGGAACAGCTAGAAAGTTAAGGAGGAAAATTAAGCCAGAGCAGAGTCACGAAAACCCAGCGAGCAGAGCGTCCAGGAAGAGGAGCTGGCCAACAGTGTCTGCACGTGCAGAAAGGTCGGGAAGAACAGGAGGTGACAAGAAGTCATTGGATTCCCACTGAGGGATCATCGGGAACTTGGGAGGGAGCGTCTGGAGGGAGGCTGAGGTGATGAGGATGGAAATTAGTGCTCTTCATACCAAAATCTCTTGTTTGCCTAAAATATCTGAAGCAGCAAAAATCCAGAAGCCAATGATACGCCCAGTCACTGGGGAATCACCGAACAAACTGGGATACGATGGTAATGGAATATTTTTGTACCATAAAGAAGCATGAATAGGGAGAAATTGGAGAAATGCTGGATTTGTCTGAGCTGATGGAGAGAAGCCACACTTCCAATGACTACAGTGGGCTACATGACAACAACTCTAACGGACCTCAAAAGCTGGGGCAAATTCAGTAGAGGATGTTGGTGCAACTCATTAAGACTGATGCCCATATCCTGCCTTAGTGACACTCCCTAATGGAAAATGATCTCTTAGGTGGTTTTGCTTAACTTGTCATAGGAAGGCACAATAGTGTTGAGAGTGCTGTTTGTTGGGAAATGCCAGACGTGTCAGAACAAAATATAGCAAAAAGAAATATTCAGTGGGATCAAGGCTCTATTAGCTTTTTTCCCTAACAAAGAGGTGAGAACTATGTCCTTGGTTGAAAAAGTCATGAAGGTGGCTTTTTGTTACTGGATCCCTGACCTAATGCCATGGTTTTCTATTTGCAAATTAACATATATAAACATACATCTATATGTTTTATATCACATATAGCTTATATGTGTGAATATATATATATGAATTCACACATATATGAATATGTATAAAATATACACATGTATATGTCTATCATCTATGTGTGTGTATGTCTATAGATATGTATGTAACATTCCCATCCCCAAAGGAAACTTTATGCAGCAACAACATGTGAAAGTTAAACTGTGAGGAATTGCCACAACCAGCGTTGGTCCCTGAGGACCACCAGATCATCATCATCTCAGTAGAACAAACACTTCAAGGGCACAATATCCCATCTATTGTGTGTGTGGGGGTCACTCTCTGGCTTGTTTTTCACAACTGTCTTTTCCCCTTTTGTTACCACAGAGGTTTCAATTCTGATTTAGAGGTAAGGAGGATGTTATTTCTGGAGGTGACTGTGATGTAAAAACAATAGGCATCGATGAAATTTATTTTAAAACTGCCATGTTGTGAGAACTGTCTCTCACTGGATTTAGCCTTTTAAGTGGCTGCTGCTATGAATGCACGAACAAAAACAACATCTCCTTTGCAGTGAGCTTCCTTAGACCACAATACCATAGCTCCTGGAAGTTTACTAAGATCTTCTTTTACAGTAGCCTTGGGGCAAATATTCTTCCCCTTTTAGGGATGAGAGCATCAAACCCCAGTGAAGTCAGATGACTTACTCAAGTTCACACAGTTCATCAGCATCAGAACCAGGATTCTAGCCCAGATCACTTGGTTCCATAGTGCCTTGTTTTTCTATTAGCTTATACTTCTATCTCCGGAAGACTTATCATAGCCAGGGGCCATGAACTATGTGATGTCGTAGAAGCATTCTGGATTCATAATTGGAAGCCCTGGGTCTGAATTTTGGCCAGTTCCTACCTATTTGGTCTTGTTACTTCATTTCCTCATTATGTAAAAGGAGGTGACTGACTCAATGACCTTTCCTAAAGTCATTCACAAAGCTAATCTCAGGAGCCTAAAATTTCAAGGGTTTGTCTGGACCAGCATCTAGCAAATATGGCACAAGACACACCATTGGTGCTGAAGAAATGGTGAGCTGAATAGAATATGCTCCACACCATAGGTACTGAATTAGTGTTGAGTCAAATGGAATTTATTCCACTCTAATAAGCATTATAGTAAGTGATTCATAGTGCTATTGAAATAGTTTGGTTTAATTCTTTCTTTGTCTTATTAAAATGAAAAGTCTTGGAAACTTCAAGATTTTTTTAAATAAAAAAAAGGAAAGAAAGAGAAAAATTGGTTTCCATCTTTGAAACTGTTGCTCTGGCTAATTTCACTTGTCACAATGAAATGCAGTCAAATCCTGCCTCAATTTTATCTTGAACAAGAATATTTAACTGCAATGGAAACACAATTAAATATGTGCAAATAAAGGTAACATTTAAAATATTTTTCCAATAAATAATGTACCTATAGCTGATAGACAGAATATCATCATTCACATTAATTATTTGAAATTAAAAGCCATTGCTAATCTTTAGACTTTTTTAATGGGAGTTTAAAGTTTAGGTGTTAACTTTATTAGGAGTGGTTTATATGACAGCAAATAGAGAGATGCATAAAACCAAAATCCCCAAAGGCCCAAATCAAGTGAATGTTTAAAGCTCATGTCAAGAAGGGAAAAGAAAACCTGAGAAAGACTTTTAGGAATAATCAATGTATTCAATCAAACTCCAAAGGCATTTCAGTGAATAACCTAGGTGGCCTTCTTTTCTTTTGCTCTTTACCCTGTCAACTCATCCTAGATATATTTCCATATTTTCTAATAAGGATCCAGAGTTATATTTAGAGCAAGGAATAGGGGCTTCCAGAGAGCCCCCTTGTATTTATTTAGCTGCATTCCAGCTGTTCTATCAAAGGTGCCAGCCTGCTTAGCTAGCTTCTGATTACTTTTCAGTGTGAGTCACAGAGGATGGACTTTCTATTTGACTTTCTTTGAATTGAGACAAGGGAAGGAATTCCTGTCAGTGTCCACAGTGGTTAAGGACTGCTTGATGGAAGGGGCCAAGTATATTCTGGCTTCCAGGCTCTGCAGGTTTTTCAAAGTTTAACTTCAAACTGAAGGAATTTTCTTGTATGTGAGCTACTGGATTTGATCAGTCACCATAAAGCATGGATACACAGTACCAGCTTTTCTCTATTGGTTAGGCAGCCAGGTGTAGTTGTATCTGCATTTTTTCTGGTCCATATGATCACATATCTATGTTTCATTTTCTTAGTTTTCTAAAGTCAGAATAAAGAGCTGGATAATTTGTATTTGCTTCAAACCTGAGGGAGAGAGAAACAGAAAGACACAAAGACTGACAGAGACAAAGAGCGACAAAGAGATGTATACAGAGAGAAGACACATAAAGGAGGGAGAGACAGAGAGGAAAAGAGATATAGACAGGAACAGAGGCAAAAATAGAAACAGAGAGAAGAAAAAGGAGAAAGAGGAGGTGGAAGAGGAAGAGGAGGAAGAAGAGGAGGCAGAAGGAAGAGGAGGAAGACAAAGAAAGAGTGGAGGGAGTGAGAGGAAAGAAAGGAGTAAAAAATGAATAAGGAAGGAAAGTAGGAAGAAAGGAAGGGAGGGAAAAAGGAGAGAAGGGAGAGGAAGAAGGGAGAGAGAAAGGATTTTGATTTTTTTTAAACAAAATTTTACCTAATAAATTCTCATTTATTTGTCTTAATAAATTACTCCCAGGATTTGGATTTTTTTTCCATTGAGGATGCTAGAGTCCTACATGATATAAATGTATCACTTAATATTTGGATAGGGATATTTTTGCTTCATTTGCCAAATTAGATATAGCACAGATTTAGGATTATATTTATAAATTACAATGAGAGATTTTGCACTTGTAAAATGAATACCATAGGCAACATTTTCCTTCTAGATTGATTTTTTTCTTAAATTTACAGTTATTTGAGTCAAATGCTTTGCTAAAATAACCCTAGTGAGAAGAAGAGAGGCAGCTATCAATATAAAAGACTTCAATAAAGCTCTTTCAGATACATAAGGAGGGTTAACCTTGCATTTCATGGGCATGTTTAATCTAGACAAAAATCTATAAATATTTCACCTAATACTCACAGCCATAGGTGGACTCAAATTCTCATTCTTTACAAAGTAAATGAATGAAAAGGAGCTCATGGGGAGGAGATGTAGACCGCATTTCCCTGGCTTGGCTTCCCCCCCCCCCCCCGCCCCAACAAAGCATAGTTGGCCCAGATCGATTTCTACTTGTGTGACACCTTTTTTTCTCAAGGAGGTGTCGAGGAGCCTAGAAGCTGCTGGGGAGCTTTTTGTTCTTAATGGGTAAACCCCTTCCGACCGAACAGATTCTGACTAACAGGAGTCATTAGCTTTCCTGCCGCTGCTGATTGAACTCAGAGAGCAGCCACGTGCAGGCATGTGTGTCTGTGTGTGCTCTCCCACACAATCAGGGAGCAGCTCAGGGACCACGGGGCCGTCCACCAATGCCGTGGACTGAACCCAGTTCGAAAGACACCCGGAATCACATCCATATATAGCAACATTTTACTAATTGAGATGCTACTCATTTTGAATTTGTGATTAATTGAACTGGAAAGAAGGCTCTTCCCCCTTTCTTTTCATTTCTTTTTTTAAATTTGGTAAACGATGTAATTATTACTAGGACACATACACAGTACTGACAAGATTGTTTCGGTGATATTCCACTTCTTACAAGCAAAAAACACACCTAGTGTTGTTTTATAGAGTCAGTGGAGCTGACAAAGGGGTGTTATTGGTCACCTATTGCTTTCTCCCAGTGGACTGTGGTCACACAGTTTTGGTTTTAATTCATCTTGTGAACTCACACTTTGAATTATTGGACAATTCAAGTCGATCGTAATTGTTAGAATGTTTTCCTTATATTGAGTCAAAGTCCATTGACATTTGCCTTCTGAGAACAACTGACATTTCTAGAGTCCTTTAAGGTAGACAAAGAAACTTTGACTCACATCGACTCCAAGAGGTGGGTGTTATGGATATGATGTCCCCACTAAAACAAAAAAATCCGGGGGTGGTTTTGGTGGTATGGAGGGGTGTGGAAACTCTCAGCACCAGGGAAGATCGGCTCTGGAGCTGAAGTTTATGGTCTTAATTCCTGAGATTACAGAGAGAAAAGTGATTTACTCAGGGTCACCCAACCATCTATGAGTGTGAGGCAAGAATTGAATCCATATCTTCCCTTCAGGGCCAGCTCTCCATCCATCTTCTTATCCCCATTTTACAGAGGAGGCAGCCGAGTCTCGGAAAGTCTCAGTGACTCCCTTCCTTGATGATACAGTGTCAGCAGGATGGGAATTCAGACCCCCATTTTCTCCTGACTCCAAGCTTAGAGCTCTGCCCACTGTCAAACAGCCCAGTGTCCACATGGAGAGAATGCTGGACTTGGGAGTTAGGAAGAACCAAGCTCAATGCTACTTTCTGTGCTTCCTAGCTATGTGACCCCAGGCTTGTCACTTACCCTCAGTTTCCTCATCTATAAAATGGCTGCAGGGATTATCTAATCTGGTCTTTCATTATGTAGCTGAGGAGACTGTAGGTAACTGATCTAAGTTCCTATAGGGAGTGAACAGCAAAGCCAGATTCAAATTCGGGTTCTCTGGTGCCAAGTCAACAGTGTTTGTGCTACATCATGCCACTCTGAAAAATCCTTCTAAACCTTTCTTGTTCCCGAAGAAACCCTACTTGGCTGTGGACTGCTGGGTAGAGCTGCTTCCCAAAACACTCTCTAAGCTCAGCAGAGTCATAGATCATGACATCAGGGAGGAGGGACTCTAAGAGCTAGAGACACAGTCACTAACCGGAGAAGAAGGAGGCCCTGTCATTTGCATCAATGGCTAGGAAGGAGGAGAAAGCCAAGACAGCCACTCTGCCCCAGGGTGTGCCCCATGGAGGGCAGTGAGATTGAAGAGCTAATGCCTGGGCATGCTCACTAGACAGCCGTGAGTGTGACCCACCAGAGCCCACTGGCATTCTCCAAGGGGCTGTCCCAGCTGGGCCTCTCTGATCTAAGATCCTGAAGAGACCTTTGTCAGGAGAGAGAAGAGGAAATCCCAGTCTCCTTCTGCAAAGATACTAAAGTTTAGAGAAACCATTTCACATTAAAAACACAAACGCAGGGACTTCAAAGGCTACAGGGAGATCGCTTTTCTCATCTAACATTCCCCCCCTTCAGAGTCAACGGTCCCCCCTCCACACATTTAAACACTTGAAATGCAGTTCCAAAAACTTCAAGGTATTTTTTCTCCTTGGTAATAGCAGGTGATGTCTTAACACAAATAATTAGGGTCAGCAATCAACATTTCTTAATTATCTATGAAGATCTGACTTCAAGAAATGTTAGAAAAGAGGGGAAGAAATGAAGAATAAAAGAAAGGAAGGAAAGAAAAAAAGAAAAAAAGAGTTGTCATCCTCTTAAAAAAACCCCACAATTTTCCTCTTATAAAGGGAAATAGTTTCTGACTTTCGGGACCCCGAGGTTTTAAAAGTCCAGGAAGAGCTAATTGGGGAAATGTGTAAAAGTGCTATCTACTCCTCTGTGTCATTACAATGTTTCTGTTCAAGCAACTGCCGCTCCCTGGTCCTGCCTCCCATAGGAAAAAGGTCTCAAAACCAATAGTCCAAACCCCGTCATTGACCTCCACCTCCCTTCCTCCAATCCCCCCTTCCCCCCATGGGGGAAAAAAAACCCAAACAACTTCATTCAGATGACGTCTCCCTTGAGGCCTTAATCGGTTTAGTCTGTAGGATTTCCTTTTTTGGTGACATTATCAGAAGAAATTACCTTGTACCATTACCTAGACTCAATAAGGGTTGACAGGCCTCTTTGCACTCTTGTCTCCGTCTGAGTGGGGGCTGCCAGCAATTCCCTGAGACAGGAAAGTGTCGTCTAGACGGAACCCTTTGAAGTTCCCTCTCCCTCCATTTTCCTGCTCCCTGGCATGTGAGTTCTTGGATTCTAGGGGCCTGGAGATGCTCCTTGCCTCAGTTCTTGGAGCCCACCATCCAGTGTGTGAGCTGGGGCATAGGGAACAAATACCAGCTTGGCTGGGGGAGCTGGCCTGGAATTCATTCTGGCTCAGCCTTGGGTGGCCCATAGCAGGCCTGAGGCTGCAGGCCAGGGAGGGAGGGAAAGGTTTGGGATGAAGCCTCTGCAAATTAAGAAGGCCCTTGCTTGGGGAGCTCAGCCACAGGGAGAGAACAGGGCTTTCTGAGGAACGGGGAGGAGGAAGAGCTCTGGTAAGTGAGAATCCCCTGGAAGAACAGTCAGCACCACCAACCTCTTAGTGTATGAAAAAAAAAAGTTTTACTTTCTTCCCCGAACTACTTATGGGATGACTGATTTAGAGTTCAAAGAGGCACCAGAGGTCAGCAGATGAGGAAATGGAGAGCCTGAGAGGTTGCCTGACTTCCCCACAGTTGAACAAGTGGTGTGCAGCACAGCCAAACCTGAACCCAGATCCTTTGAACCTCAGTTCCATCACTGTCCCCTGCGTCACACTCTGGGACAATGAGCTTGCTGGTGGGACTGGGATCTTGGCAAAAGGAAACACACTTTCACTAGAAAGGGGACTCTAGCCAGAGTCACTGGCCACAGGTTCCTTCCATTCCAGGAAATCAGCTTAGGAGCATTTTTTGAGAACTAGAAATGACATCATGGATGTTCTAGCCCAGAGGTTCTTTGCCTCTTTTGCATCCCAGGTCCCTCTGGGAGTCAGTCTGATTGAAGCCCATGGCCCCCTTCTCTGAATCATGTGTTAAATCACTGAAGCAAATGCTACATTGCAAATAGAGGCAAGTGACAGGAAGGGGGTATTTTTTCCTACCCAAGTTACTGGACCCCTGGAAATCAATGAGCCATTGGGGGTCCCTGCTATAGTTCATGTCATTCATTTTGCAGATGAAGAAACTGGGGTCCACCCAGGTGACATAGCTGAGATTTGAACCCAGTCCCACTGACCCCATAATTAATGCCACCTCCTCTGTGCCTGACTGGCACTAAGCAAATGGCCAACTGCAGGTTAGTCAGTCCTGCCTATAAGAAGCTCTGAGAACCCCGATAGCCTCCCCTTGTTCAGAACTGAAATCCAACACCCAAAGAAATGGCAACCCTACTGAGCTGGGAATTCATGGGAAGATTTTACCTGCAAGAAACATTTCCCCCAAAGAGCCCACAGTCATTGCTACCCATTTGGGAGTTCTAAATTTTGCTAGAGGGGCAGTATAAGCAACCTCAGAGCGTCCTCTCGGTAAAGATAACTTTTCTTCCTGCCAAAAACCCCTCAAAAGCCAACCACTTTCCCAAATTAATTTGTTTTATTTCATGCCAGCTAAAAAAGGACGATGAAATCCAAGACGTTTCCATGGCATTCTTGCTTAGCCGACCTGGAGGGTGAGATTTACAAGGCCCTCAATGAAATGCTAAAAGGCTGGACTCCTCCAACACCTTCAGAGGGAGGGCTGGACTGGAGACTCAGCCAGATGAGGACTTCAGGGGCTCAAAAAGGCCCGGATGGATTTTTAAAATTATTTTTAATTTTTCTAGTCGTGAAGCATTTTTTCTCCTTCCCATCTATGGGGGGTGGGGAGGGGAGGGTGATGGGAAAGCCAAATCCTTGTAACAAACATGCATGTTCAAGCAGAACAAATCCCCTCCCTGGCCATGCCCAGAAACAGGCGTCTCATTCATTGCTCCCCGATGTGGCCGCAGGTGAAGGGTGCTTGGTCTTTGAGTATCATGGCTGCTTGTTTCATCCATCCAAGTTCTGAAGTCTTTCAGAATTGGTCAGTTTTATAAAGTTGATTGTTGTAGTTCAGCTCACTTCATTCGGCATCATGTCGTCCAAGTCCTCCCTCCCAGTTATTTGTTTGTTTGTTTGAATTTTCATCCTTTAGCCTTCATTACAACACAATGACGTTCTATCACAATCATATACCATTGCCCCTTGGGCAACCTCTCAGTTTTCTGCTTTCTCACTGCAAAGAGAGATGCAACAAAGAGTTTTGTACACATGAGAATATTTCCTTTTTTAAATCTCTTTTGGGGTAGAGACCTACAAGTGATGCTGCTGGCTCAAAGACTAGCCCAGCTTGGTAACTTTGGGAAAGACTTCCACACTGCCTTCCGGAAAGCACGGACCGATTTGCAGCTCCCCACAGACCATCCAGGAGCCTCTTCTCCCTCAGCCCCCTCCAATGTTGGTTGATTTCCTCTCTTCTGGTCAGTTTTGCCAGTCTGATGTGTATAAGATAGAACCTTAGTTTATAGTTCTCTGATTATTAGTGATTTGGGACATTTTTCATGACTGTAGATAGCTTGGATTTCTTCTTGTGAAAACTGCTTGTTCATGTCCCTTGGTCACCTGAATGACTTTCTCCCCCTCCTTGGTCTTCCTAGATTGGGATTCCCACCTAGAAAATCACTGATGGGTGATAATGACCAAAAATTGGGGGCAGTAAAAAGCATATGTCCAAGCATCTCTCTAGATATCTCCTATTATCACATTAGAAGGGATCCATTTATCAGACTAGTTAGGTAGTTAGCTGGGTTCTGAAAGGACCAGATTTAGCACCAGAAGAGATTTCACAAACTATCTAGCCCAACTTCTTTATTTTGCAGATGAGGAAGAAGGGACAGAGAGGTGAAGGACAATAATATGTTGGTAATCTGCAGTATTAAGCTCCTCCAGCGCCTTCTTAAGTATCCACAATCAACACAACATCAAATAAGTCCTGATTTATCCAGTTTGCTTATTTCAGGGGTCTAAATAATCAGCTCCTGAGGCCAATTTGATCTGGCTTCAGTACCCCCTGGTCAAACAGAGATCCATTGGGACTGCTGTGACTTGATCTCAGGTTCTCGGCCTCCAAATCTGGGCTCATTCAAGCTCAGGGGAGCTGGGTGAGGGAGGAGTGCCGGAGAGAGCAGTGTCCAGGAGGCAACAGGGTAAGCTGGGACATCTAAACACAGTGTGAGAGTCCCGGGCGAACTCCCGTCGATCCTTGGGTGAGGCCAAAGAGAAATCTATCTCACTTTGCCTTGTTGTCAAGGACTGACCCTAGGGAAGCCCCACGTGGACAAAATGGACTTGGAAAGAGAGACAAATACGTCTTATTTCTAAATATCCCCAAAGTGATTTACAACAGCCCCTCCCCCTGCCTTTGACAGGGCTTCTTACAGATGTTCATTATGTGAGGTTGGCTTTAAAATTTGATTGACCCTGGGCATTTTCAACTTGTATAAAGAACCATTCAATATCATAAACATTCCTATAAAATCCTTCCACATCTATTTAAGAAGTGGGTTTTGCAACTATTCGGCAAAATAAGTTATGTAGCATGGGGGCCATATGATAAGTCCAAGGAAGGCAAGTGTTTTTAGCTCAGCCTTGCTCCCCCACCCCCACCCCCGGTGGGTACTGGGTGGGGGGGCAAGGAGGCAAAGCATTCTTCAACTCCTAAGAGAGGCCATGACCTGCCATGCTTTACAAATTTCCTAAGAGTGATCACAGAAGGTGTTTCCTTGTTTAACTTTTGTTTTTTTAAAATTTCCTATGCAGCCATACAGCTTCATATGACTTAGCTCTTCCTATCTAGCTTCTCTTGAATTCATCAGATTTCGTTTTTACAAAATTGTGTGTAGTTTTAAAGGTCCCCCGGAGGACTGATGAAACAAAATGGAAAGAAAGCTTTGCCAACACTTACAGTTGTAGTTAAAATACCCACTATGTGAAACACACACACACACACACACACACACACACAATGAGGAGGCTTCCTTGCAACATCCTATATTGAACAGCCTTATTTCCAATCATTGTTATCATTTTCTCTCTCTTTCTGAAATATATTTTTAACCTTATTTCCTAATTCCTGTATGGAAAATGAATGGGATTTTCCCTCGTGATTCACCATGTTCTACAACATAAGGAATTCTACACGCACACACTCACACACACACGCACACACACACACACACACACAGAATTTCCCTAGAATTCTGAATCGGTAGAGTAATTTTATCGGGGCCTCTGAGTGTTCCGTGGCTGGAGGAAACACCGTGTAAAACTCGAAGCTTCATCTGGTAGTGATTTGTCATTTACTGTGTTTTGGGCTCACTGCCAAATCAGCCCCTGCCAAAAGAAGGCAGACGAGGGAATAAAATTATTATCAAGAAAAGTCCTGGAAATAAAGGGAAGGCAGCAAATGGAGAGCTCAGCCCGTGCCCAGGGTCAAACGGACTCCCCAAACCGGCTTCATGGAAGGAAGGGCAAACGAGGGAATATGTTCCCTCAAGGCTCATTTTCTCTTGTCCTCAGAATATCGAAGCACTAGTCTTTAAACATATTTAGTTAATTGGGCAAATAGGAATAGGGTGTCTGTGACATTTTACTAATGATATGAACTAGAAGATCACCTAAGTGGTTGCCCCTCCTTTACTGGCATTTTCAGGAACTGGAAAATTCAAGGTGCTAGTCAGAAGTGTAGCTAGCCCAAGTTGGCTGCACTTTGTGTCAGAGCACTAAAATTTAGAAGGTATCAAAAAACTGAACATGGACTTTCACAGCAGTTACAAGCATTTATGGTAAATAATTGTCTCTCCAGCTCAATTGACCTTGTTTTAATGATTTTTTTTTCTCTTCATTTTCATATCGTAAGTCATGAAGCTGATTTTGGGGTCTGATTTATGTTGCTTGTCCAGGGGTGCATTTTTGTGTTGTTTGCCCCAGGAGTGTTTTCAAGCTCCTTGCTCCAGTGCCAAAATTGCTAGTTAACAGCTCTGTTCCTAGTTATAATTATTGTTTGGAATATGCAATAAAAACACATCTTTAAAATAAAATAGTTCTGAGAAAAGGCACCATTTAAACATAGCAAATACATGTTATAAGAAAAGGTAAGTGTGTGGGGAGGATATTTAAGAGTCCTAGGATTTCTATGAATAAGTTAGTAATTGAAAATAGCATGTAGGGAAAATATTTATAATAGCCTTGAATATGGGGTCCCTGGTATCTCCAGACTGGAAAAAGAAAACTCTTTGAGCCTTAAGACTATAAGCATATTAGGATACAGACCCCACTTACTGATGCCAGGTCCCAGCTGGACACCCCCCCAAATTAGTTACATTTGGATATGCCCTTCAACAGCTCCTATGGTCCCATTAAGATACAAGAATTGCATATGGCCTGTGTGAGCTAACTAATGTGTTTCAACACTTGGATGGTCTATGCGTTTACACTTATTTGGAGGAGATAAGTGCATTTTTCTTATTTCATCACTTCAAGGGATTGAGATTTTGTCAGCATGCAGAACATTGTCACTGAGGTAGATTACAACTGTACTCTGGGTCTTTGGTAGGAGGCAGTTTTGAGAGTGACAGTGGCCAAAAACTCATCATCCTGTGGCCGAACCCATGGTGGAGGCCTCCAGACTTCTCAAGGCTGAGCCTTCCAGGACCAATGCTCTGTCACTAGACTGGAGTTAATCTCTGTTTCCCTAACTGTTAGCCCACAGCTGGCACCTACTAATGGCTAAGTCAATGTTATCTATCTATCTATCTATCTATCTATCATCTATCTGTTTTTATGTCTGTCTATCTATGTCTACCAATGTCTATCTATCATTTATCTAATACCTGTTTTTCTGTCTGCCTGTCTTGTCTATCTATCCATCTGTCTACCTATGTCTATCATCTATCTACTATCTGTCTGTTTTTATGCCTGTCTGTCTGTCTCTCATTTATCTGTCTGTTTTTCTGTCTCCCTGTCTTGTCTGTCTATCCATCTATCGATATCTCTCTACGTATTCTTTTTGAAATCAGATACTATTTCATTTCTATCTTTGCTTACCCAGCACAGTTCCTGGCCTATAATAGGTGCTAGAATAAGTGAATGAATGAATGAATAAAGCATTTATTAAGCAGTTCTTCTGTGTTTTTGGTTGATTGCCCATTTACATTTTGGCAGGACAGCTCAGAACTTGTGCTCTGCTGAAATAGCCTTCCAGAACCTAGGGTCACAAAGAAATGGTTCAGTAGGGGGAAGGGAAATAAGAATTAATATTTGTTGAGCAAACTGTGCTGACCTGTGACCTTTGTGACCAGCTGTATGTTTTGGGGGAACTTTTATTCTCAGATAGTCAAGTCAAGTCAATGAACATTTACTGAATGCTTACTATGTCCCAGGTACTGGATTAGGAGCTGGGGATACAAAGAGAGGTGAAAGCAATCCCTGCCCTCCAGGAGCTCACATTCTAAGACAGAGATACCACACAATTCAATTTAAGAAACATTCTTTCAGCATAAAAGTGTGTGGGGGGTGCTGAAAATAGAAAATTGAACAAAATAGTTCTTGCTATAAGAAATGATGAGCTCAATGATTTTAGAAAAACATGGTCAGATTTGCATTGAATAATGAAGAGTGAAATTAGCAGAACCAAGAGAACATCGTATACAGTAACAGTAGTGTTGTTTTAAGAATGACTTTTAGTGAATGAGTTATTTTGTCTATTATAAATTCCCAAGTTAACTATTAAGAACATATAAAGAAAGATATTATCTGCATCCAGAGAAAGAACTGATAAGTAGAAATGTGTATAGAATAATTTTACATATATATATATGTGTGTGTATATATGTGTGTGTGTGTGTGTGTGTATATATGTATGTATGTATGTATGTATGTATGTATGTATGTATGTATATGCCTATTTGTGTCTAACAGTAGCCATCTCTAGGATGGGTGGGAGGAGAAAAAGAAATAAATTTGCATGATAATTTGGTTGTGTGTGTGAAAGGAATAGCAAGTTGTACATAGTAAACTTGCAGTTTCATGTATCTTTTTAATTGTATTTTGTCGTGGAAACACTTGTTTTATTCCATAGACTAAAAATATAATAAAAAATAATAATCATTGCCTTCCAGAAGCTTATATTCTACTGGGTGACATGTGCAAAAACATGAGCAAATGAAAAATATATGTAGAGTCATCTAATATATCTTCCAGGGGACAAAGTCAGGGACAGCACTGTACAGCAGGCAGCCCTCCAGTTGTCTTGGGAGGGGCCTCGAAGGGATTCTAAAGGGGAGTGATGGGGGAGAAGTTCCAGGCTTGGCATTAGCTCCTGGCCAGGGCTAGCAGTCCAGCAAGACTAGAAGAGAGAGTCAGGGAAGGGGTGTCAGAGGAGATAAATCCAGGAAGTAAGGTAGGAGTCACATGGTGGAGAGCCTTAAATGCCAGGCTGAGGATTTGACAGACAAGGTAGTCAGTTAGTCAATAAGTATGCATGGGTTTACCAAGGGTGTGGGCTCATGCCAAGTGCTGGGGATCCAAAAAAGGAAAAAGGAGACTCTGCCCTCATGGAGCTCCCAGTCTTGGAGGGAGACATGACATGCCTGCAGAGTCTTCATTCTCCATATTCCCATAAAGGCATTAAGCATGTGCTGAATCCTTGGCAAAGGGCTGTGGGAGGGCCAAAGGGGAAGCCTATAACTTACACAGTGAGACTAGGAACAGTGGCTAGTGCTTATTCCTGGGAAACTGTGGAATAAAGAGGGAAGGGAAGGCTCGGGGCCCTCTTGCTTAGCGTTGACAGTTGCTGGTGTTGTCGTCATTGACACTGGGACCCACAGAGCCATCGCCACCTCTACTACTCTTTCGTCCATCATAGGTCATCATGTAGGGAAGATGAGAGAGGATAAAAAGGACCCTCTAGGCTGTAATACTGTGCTTATAATGTGTAGAAGACTGTGGTAGGGTTGTAATCTATATTAGGAAATGGACAAGTCTCTAGGATGCTACATTCATAGATACAGAGCTAAAAGGATGGGACCTTAGAGGTCCAATAGTCCAGTTGTCATGGATCCAACTAAGTATTGAATGATATTGACCAAATATTTTGAAAGACTATTTAATGGAGACAATAATTATAAAGCACTCAGCACAGTGCCTGGCACATAGTAGATACTATATGCATATAGTTACAATTATTGCCTTAGATTACCTTAAGAGTAATGTAGTGTCTAGCATCAGGGAGGTGATGGTTCCCCTGCCTTCTTCTCTGGCTAGACCACATCTGGAGTGCTTTGTTCAATTCTGCCTATGACATTAGAGAACGGATATTGATCGGCTTGTGAGTTTTCAGAAGAAGGTGACCCAAGTAATGAGATGTCTAAGGACTATTTTGTATGAGAACTGGTTGGAGGAACTCGGAGTATTAAGTCTGGAGAAGAGAAGGCTTAGGGGAAAGGTGATGGCGGTCTCCAGGTATTTAAATGGCTTTCATGTGGAAGAAAGTTTAAACTTATTCTGCTTGTACCTGAGGACAGAACTGCACACTTACAGGCAGATATAAGGAATAGACTTCCTAACAATGAGAGCTGTCACTCAGTGGAACAGACCTCCTTTCAATGGAGGTCTTCAAGAAAAGATCAAAAGAACAATTGGGGAGATTAGAGAGGACATTCTTGGCTGGGTGTAGATTGCATTAGGTGGCCTCTGAGGACCCATCCAGTTCAGAGATTTCGTGACTTTTAAAAGATGTCTAATAACAAATATTTACAAAGTCCCTGCTATGCACAAAGACCCTGTGCTAGTGTGTGTGTTGCTTTTTTTTTTTTAGGAATTGGCATTAAATGACTTGCCCAGGGTCACACAGCTAGTAAGGTAAGATTCAAACTCAGGTCCTCTTGACTCCAGGGCTGGTGCTGTATCCACTGTGCAACCTAGCTGCCCCTGTGCTAGTACTTTTGAAATAGGCAGACAAGCAATAATGAATACTGATCATAGGGTTTTTTGAATCGAATTGAAAGATTTTACTTCTTGGTGGACCCTATGAAATGATAAAGACACAAGAGGGCAAAACTGTCTGTAGTCAGTATCAGAAGGGACTCAGCCAACAAGAGGCTGACAAAGGATTCTTGAGCAAATAGTTGTTGTACGGACTTTTTTGGGGAGGCAGAGGGGTTTGTGGAGGCAATTGGGAACAAGTTTACTTACACCAGATGTTGCATAACATTGTCCTTAAAGGGCTCTGATGGGGATCAACGCAGATTACACTTCACTGCAGTCTGCAAACCTCCCTCCCCTCCAATAGCTAGCAAGGCATGATCCAGTGGCTGGAATAGTGCATCAGGAGCTGGCTAGCTCCCATGTACCGACAGAAGACAAATCCCCATTCTACAAAGACAAACCTCAAACAGTCTTGGAGTGCTATCCAATCAATATCTTGGAATCAGTTCATTAACACAACAATTGGTGCCCATGACTACCCAGATGTAACACAGTCCAATACAACCTGAGAATGATGGTATTGATGACACTGTACAACAAAGCCTCAGGAGCTCCAAAGTGGGTGTAATGAAACCGAGACCAGCAGAAGGAATCACCAGCATGCGGGATCAGGATCAGGAACAGTCGGGTCCTATTATCTGCTGCAGGAGCTGAGCCAAGGACGCCTTCAGAAACCCCAGAGTTGGAATAAAACAAGCTATCTCAACTTCCTCTGCAATAGACCACTGAACACTAAGTGGAGATAGGCCTGGAGCTGTGATTCCAGTGGTGTAGAGAACGCCCTGGGGGAGGACGCTGCCTCCAGTAATGTCACAAACTCAGAGGCTTGGGCAGCTGCCTTGAATCCTAAGAGGTGAAGTGATCTGTCCAGGGGCTGGGACTTGAGCCCACGGCTTCCTGATCTGCAGCTCATCTTTTATACATGCTGCCCCCGGCACATTGTACGTAAAAGAGTAATAACAGGATAGTAACTTGCCTCAGACTCATTGCCATCTGGCCTTGTTACAGCAAGATGAGATGAATGATTTTTCTATAATAATATAATGAGAACTGACATTTAATATTTTGATATTTGCAAAGCACTTTACACACATTATCTTATTTGATCCTTACAATAACCCTATGAGAGGGGAAGAGAGGAAGGAAGGAAGAAGGAGAGAAGGAAAGAAGTAGGAGAGAAAGAAGGAAGGAAAGGAGGGAGGGAGGAAAGGAGAGAGAAAGGAGGACAGGAGAGAGGAAGGAAGGAAATAAACATTTATCAAGCTTTCACAAGGTGCTTGGGTGCTGGGGATGATACAAATACAAGCATGGTATGGGCAGGGTTTTGAAGTCCAAAAACAGTCCAAAAAGGTCCAGGAGGAGAATGAAGGCAGGTCAGCCTGAACCCTGCCACAAAATGGAGGCTCCAGAAGAAACTCACCAATAGGAAATGAGAGGCTGGCCTTGTGAAGACTATTCCACGGTGAGCAATCTGCAGAGGTGGTAGGCCCTGGGCAATGAGGGACGTCCCAGGACAAGGTGCTGCAGAGATTTCAGAGTGCTGCAAAAGGCTCAAAAAGGGAGGGAAGATTTCAAATCTGAGAAGGCGGCTTACAGGTGGTGGCATTTGAACTTGGCTTTGAACAAGGTCTCACAAGACAAGAGTATAGAAGAACCATACATAATCCTAGGCATAGGGACAGCCTGAACACATGTATAGAAGGGGAACAGGAGGGGATAAAGTCAGATAATGCCTGCTAGTACAGTTTGTCTGGAATGCTGAGGGACAAAGCAGAGAAGTGTGAAATGTGGCTGGAAGGTGGTTGGAGTAGGATTATAGAAGGGCCTTAGAAATCAGGCCAAGGAGTTTTATTCCTTCCTAGGAAGTGAGGAGGCACTGAAAACTATTGTATATGGGAATGATGCATTCAGTCCTGCACATCTGGAAGATTATTTTGTCAACTCTGTGGAAAGAAAAGGGATAAGGAAGAGAGTGGGGGGCAGAGGTAGTTAGAAGGCAGTTATAGTAATCCTGGTGAGAGGTGATAGGGCTCAACCTAAAATGGTAGCCAGGAGAGTGCAAATACAGTACAAGTGGTGGAGGTAGAACTGGTAGGTCTTGGCAACTGATTGGGTGTTGAGGAGGAGGGGTAGAGAAGGGTTAAAGGTGGCTGAGTTTTCGACCTTGGGTGATTGGGAGGACAGGGTTACTATTAACAAAAGAAGGGAAGACCATGGTTTTAGACATAAGCCAGATTACAGGGAGACTGGAGATAATGAGATAATGAGCATCTTCATTGGTTTTCATAGTGACGGTGAATTTTCATGAAGAGATAGTATAGTAGTTTGAAGTGAGTAGCAGGACAAGAAGTAAAGTTAGTTTTGTTATGGTATTATAGTTGGAAAGACTGGAGCATGTTCATAGGGAACAGGGAAGAAGCCAGTAGAGAAGGGTAGTGAAAGATAACAGCAGCTAATCACTTCCTTCTTGACAACTCCGTGAGGCAAATAGAGCAAGTGTTATCAACTCTATCCCCCCACCCCAACCCCTCTGGGGCTACACTCTCACCTTGCTTGCACATCAGTCAAGTTTGGGGCCTCAAGCAGGTCACTAATGTCAAAGGTTCTAGGTCACTCTGTAGATTTATATTAAAAGCATTACTG
Source organism: Phascolarctos cinereus (assembly GCF_003287225.1). Lineage (NCBI taxonomy): Eukaryota > Metazoa > Chordata > Mammalia > Diprotodontia > Phascolarctidae > Phascolarctos > Phascolarctos cinereus. The sequence goes on along the minus strand of NW_027555958.1, from coordinate 477,034,737 downwards.
TACATGAGCCCCCGCGGGTGATCGTCCTTTTAGCAATCCAGTAGATAAAATTAGCTCTTAGCAAAGGCATTTAATAAGATTGAATAGTAGGAATAATAGCTGTAAAACATTCCCTATGTAAACCTGGGAAACACTCTTCCACAAAAAACATATAACATCCACGGGAAGAGTTGATAAAACAGTTTAAAATGGGAATGAGGCACACACACACACACACACACACACACACACACACACACACAAAAGGTATAAGACCCAGGTTATTGACTCTTCCAGTCTTGGCTTTGCTGTCTTTTTTATCCTAGAAAAGTCCTGACAAAGCTCAGTTCATCATAGCCAATGCTAAGTGTCTTGAGCTCATGATCAACTCTCTTTTTTTTGCTCCTGGGATCACATTACTTGAAGCTGCTTCTGACCTCAAATGACTGTCTCTCTGTATCTCTATGCCTACTCAACTATGCCAGAACTCTCTTGAGCTGACTTTCCAGATGCTAGATGGAATGTCTCCAGGGCAAGTAGTTCTGCTGCTAAGCATTGTGGCTGATGGTGAGAAGGAGACAATAATTTGTCTAAACGACATCAATCAATCAGCAAGCATTTCTGGGGTGTCTATTATGTGCTAGACATGAAGTTCTCCATATTTAGTAGAAATACCATAATTCAATATTCTAAGCATCTGTAATTTTGTCAGTGTGGTTAATCCTTTCAATTACCCAGATATCTGTCAAAGAATTCTCTCTCTGTCTCTGCTCTCTGTCTGCTTGTCTCTCTGTCTCTCTCTGCTTGTTTGTCTGTCTCTGTTTTTCTCTCTCTCTCTGTCTCTCTCTCTGTCTCTCTCTCTCTGTCTCCCTCTGCCTGGTCTCTGTCTCAAAAAGCAGAGCTACAAATATTTCTTTTTTATTTTTTTAAAATTTATTATAGATTTATTTTAGCAGTCATTTTTAAAAAAATGTGAGTTCTGAATTCTCTCCCTCCCTCTCTTACCCCTCCTTGAGAAGGCAAGCAATTTGATATAAATTATGCATGTGCAAATCTCTTGCTTTCTCAAGGAAGGGTAGAGGAGGAAGGGAGGGAGATAATTCAGTACTCTTTTTATTTGGTATAGATTTTTTATTTGAACAATCTGGCCTGGCCTTTATTAACTTTGTGACCCTGGGCAAGTCACTTAATTCTGTTTGCTTCACTTCTCTTACCTGTAAGATGATTTGGAGAAGGAAATGGCAAACCGCTTTAGTATCTTTGCCAAGAAAATCCCAAATGGAGTCATGAAATTTTGGACACGACTGAAATGACTGAATGACATACATGTGCAGTGATGCAAAAATATCTCCATACAAGCCATGTTGCAAAATAAAATGCAAACCAAGCCCCCCCCCAAATAATAAAGTAAAAAAGTAGGCTTCATATGATTTTTGTTGGTTTTTGTTATTGATACAATTAGGCTGCTAGTTTTTCTAATATTGAATCAGCTCTGCATTCCTGGTATAAATCCCACCTGGTCATAATGCATAGTCTTTCTGATATGTTGCTGTAACCTTCTTGCTAGTATCTTATTTAAAATTGAGCTATAGTTTTCTTTCTCTGCTTTTTGCCCTTCCTGGTTTATGTATCACTACCATATTTGCATCATAAAAGTGATTTGGTAGGATTCCTTCTTTGACTATTAGTTTACATAGTATTGGAATTAATTGTTCTTTAAATATTGGTAGAATTTACTTGTGCATCCATCTGGTCCTAGGAATTTTTCCTTAGGTAACTCATTTGTGGCTTGTTCAATTTCTTTTTCTAAGATAGAATTATTTACACATTCTATTCCCCCTTCCATTAATCTGGGCAATTTGTATTTTTGTAAACATTCATTCATTTCACTTAAATTATCAGATTTATTGGCATATAATTCATTAAAATAGTTCCTAATAATTGCTTTAACTTCATCTTCATTGGTGGTGCATTCATCCTTTTCATTTTCTATACTAGAAATTTTATTTTCTTCTTTCTTTTTTGAAAATCAAATTAACCAATGGTTTATCCATTTTATTATTTTTTTATATATAAAACTATCTCCTAGTTTTATTTGTTTACTTACTTGCAATTTTATTAATCTCACCTTCGATTTTCAGGATTTCCCAATTGGTATTTAATTAGGGATTTTAAATTTTTTCTTTTTTTTTTAAATTTCATGCCAGATTTATTGATGTGTTCTTTCTCTATTTTATTGATGTAAGCATTTAGAGATAGAAATTTTCTCTTACATTCTGCTTTGGCTTAATCCCATAAATTTTAGTATATTGTCTCCTTCTTGTCATTCTCTTTAATGAAATTATTGATTATTTCTTTGATTTGTTCTTTAATCCACTCATTCTTTAGGATTAGATTATTGACTTTTCAATTGCTTTTAATCTGTGTTCCCACAGCCCATTACTGAATGTAATTTTTATTGCATTATGATATGAAAATGATGGATTTGATATTTTTGCTTTTATGCATTTGTTTGTGAGGTTTTTATGCCCTAACACATGGTTAATTTTTGTGAAGATATCATGTATAGCTGAGAAATAAGGCATACTTCTTTCTATTCCCATTCAATTTTCTCCAAAAATCTATCACATCTAACTTTTCCAAAATTCCTTTTAATCTCCTGGACTTTTTTTTTTTCTGTTAGATCGATCTGGTTCTGAGAGGGGAATGTTGAGGTCTCCCACTAGTATAGTTCCATTGTCTATTTCCTCCTGTAGCTCATTTAGTTTTTCCTATAAGAATTGGCATACTATGCACCATATGTTTAATATCGATATTATTTTATTGTCTATGATATCTTTTAGCAAAATGGAGTTTCCCTGCTCATCTATTTTAATTAGTCTATTTTTGGTTTTGCTTTGTCTGAGCCCATGACTTCTTTTTTTTTCCTTTTTTTTGGTGAAGCAGTTGGGGTTGTGACTTGCTCAGGGTTACACAGCTAGTAAGTATCAAGTCCTCTTGACTCCAGGGCCAGGGCTCTATCCACTGCTCCACCTAGCTGCCCCTGAGCCCATGATTTCTAACCCTGTTTTTTTTTAATCTAGGTTGAAGTATAATAGATTCTGCTATTTTTATCTCCATTTTGTTGATGAAGAAGGTGAGTCTGAGAGAGGTTAAGTGATTTGCCCAAAGTCATACAGCTAGTAAATATTCAAGGCATAATTTGAACTCAGGTCTTTCTGGTTACACTATGCCAGACCACTTCTACCATACAATGCAGAAATAAATGCATAAGATCATAGCTCTAAAGCCTATAGTATCCTTGTCTGTTGGTCACATAGCTTCTTAAATGCTTCAAAGGAAGCATGGAAGGAAAGAAGGGAGCAACCATTTATTAAGCACCTACTATATGCTAGGCACTATGTAAGAAGTTTACAAATGCCATCTCATTTAATCCTCACAGTCACCTTGAGAGGTAGGTGCTATTATTATCCCCATTTTACAAATGAGGAAACTGAGGCAAACAGGAGGTGAAGTGACTTGCTCAAGGTCATACATCTAGTTCGTGTCTGAGGCTGGATTTGAACCCAGGTCTTCTTGTTACCAGACCCGGTGCTCTCTCCACTGTGCCATCTAGTTGGCTAATGCCTAGCCTGGTAAAATAGAAAGAACTATGGAGAGTCTGAAGGGACCTCAGATGCCATGTAGTCCAGCCTGTGCCTGTTCATTTAGGAGCTAGGGGACCTGGGTGCTAATGTAAACTCTGCTGCCATTTTGATGGATGACCTACTTAGTGACACCAGCTCTCCAGCCTTTAGATGCTTCATCTACAAGATTAAAAGGCAGGAGCAGACAATGCCCACAGTCTCTTCCAGCTCTCCACTTCCTCAGGCGTGTGATGGTGAGTTCTCATGCCATCTGTTGGACAGCTCCAGTTTGGGAACATTCCTTCTGATGTGGAGCCAAAACCTCTGTCTCTCATTCCTGATAGTTTTGTTTCTGCTGTAATGCAGAAAAAAAGAAAGCCTACTTCCTTGTCTATATAAAACATCTTCCAATATTGAGTGATAAAAGCTGTGATTTCAGTGCAGTGGGACGAGTGATGTGTTTGGATCCAGGTCTGTCTTACTGTTTGAGCAGCCTCAGACAAATTGCTTCCCTTCTCCAGCCATCACTTTCCTCCTTGGTAAAATGAGGGGATTAACTGTGGATTTCAAGGGTCTCTTCAATAAATCAATCACTTAGGCCATGCCAGGCACTGTGCTGCGTGATAGACAAACAAGAAAAAGTGAGATATTCTGCCCTTACAGAACTGATGTTCTGCTAGGGGAACAGAGCATGTGATGAAGGGAAGGGACTTAGGGCTGGAGTCAGAGGCCCGGATCCCACCTTTTCCAAGTGTGGCAAGTGTGTTATGTCGGGGACAGGTTCTGGCCAGTCTGGGCCAGTGAGAGAGAGAGGTACCCTCCAGTCCAGGGCTGCTTCTCACCTACAGAGAAACCGATATCCACTGCTCAGAGAAGCAGTGAGAACTCAAGTAAAACAGCAGTTTGGCTCACCTGATGCCCTGCAGGGCATCACATCAGCACACGTTCCAGCGACTGCTTTCAGCCCATTGGCATTGGCCTGTTTTTCCTTTAGTTGCTGGTGCAGAAGAGGCCCACCTGCTTCAGGATGAAGATTCAGGAAGGGCCTGGGCCATGGCCACCTCCTTCCAGTTACCATCCCTGTAGGTCACATTCGTCAGATACCACTGGCACTCCCACATTGCCTCACTACTGTTATGTTGCTTGAATCAAATACTGACATTCTTTTCTGTCTAGGTGGCATCGTGCTAGAGCTCCAGCCTGGCAGTCAGGAAAACCTAAGGTAAATCTGCCCTCAGATACTTACTCAGATACTTGTGTGACCCTGGGCTAGTCTGTGTGAGCTGGGCAAGTCTGTGTGCCTCAGTTTCCTCATGTGAAAAATGGGTTGTTGAGAGAATCACATGAAATAATAAACTTAAAGCACTTGGCACGGTGCCGAGCCCAGGGGAGGTGCTACATAAATATGGCTATTATTATTCCTGTGATGGGGAAGAGATTCTACTGTAGTAGTTTGTAAACTGTCTTGAGAGGGCAATGATATCTGTCTTAAGAAGAACAAAGCTTTCACCTAAAGTTTATAAGCAGTGCTTTTGCAGTAGCAAAGAACTGTCAACAAAATGGAGGCCCATCGATCAGAGAATGACTGAGCAAACTGAGGTCTAGAAGCATGATGGACCGTGTTGCCTCAGACACGAGGGAAATGTAGAGAAGCATGAGAGGAGTCCTCTGAACCAGTGCAGGGTGAAGCAAGCAGAACTGGAAGGACAGTAAGCGCAATGACAACAACACGGATGAAAAGAACGCTAAGAGGAAGGTGAGCTTTGGTCATGATTTCAGTGACCAGTCCTGGCCCTGGAAACCCCAAACCCAAACAGCCCAGGAGTGTGGACTCAGGGCGAGTTGGGAAGGACCTTCGAGGTTCCCTAGTCCAAGCCTCCATTTTTACAGTAGGGAAACTGAGGTCTAGACAGGAGAGGAGACTTGCTTGAGGTCACACAGACAGCCAACAACAGTCAGGATTCACACCTGGCAAAGGTCTTTAGAGGGCACCAGTCTGGACTACATTTAATTCCTCAGTAAAATATTGATCTCTGTGGCCCATCCAGGAGACCTGCCCAAGCTCTCACAGCTGCTTGTTGTCAGAGATGCAGCAGAACCTCAGTACTCCCGTAGTGTTTCCTTTGTACAGCACTGCCTCCCACTTCCTCTCCTCTGAGCAGGGAGGTGGAGGGCTATGGGTACAGAATATTGAATACAGCGTCAGATGCTATCCCTGTCTTAGTTGTTTTGCTTCTCTCCTCTTTCTTTGTTATGAGGGAAGACTCCAATGGGAGGCACTGGGAACTGATACCTGGAAATGAAGATGGAGAGGTACGAAGAGCCAGGGTTGTTGATGAGTCCTTTCATTCGTGTCTGACTCTTTCCTATCTCACTCACCCTGGTGTGACCTTTAGCGACTCATCTAACCTCTTTGTACCTCAGTATCCTCATTGTGACAGGAAGGGGCTGGCCCAGAGGGACCTCTCAGGCCCCTCTGGGCCCTATGTGACAAGAGCCAAAGGCACCCCCAAACTCGCTTTTCAGGGTGGCGCCTGACAGTTGGCTTCCTTCTGCTCCTCCATGGCATGAGTGATAAAGAAGCTGTTGACCCCCCAGTGTCCTTCATAGTGTGGCAGTCACACATGCACAGCAGAAAGGAGAACGCTGCACTCTCCTAGGCATGTTTCCATCAGAGCAGCTCCTCAGACAAGGGCAAGGAGTGAGCTCCTGCTTGGCCTGAAGGGAAGCCCTGTGCCAAGCCCCGCTCTGTCACGGAAGCTTCACTCTGCCTAAGATGAGCCAATCAGGACTTTGTTAGGATGCTGTCAAGAGCGAGGATCCGAAGTGAAGATGAACGAGCCTTTTATCATTTGTCTGCTGCCCAGATTAACTTCCTAAAGGGCACAGATGGGGCTGCTGTGAACAGAAGGAACACTTTGTACCATCCTCCAGAAGTCTGGGTTGACTTAGCAGTGGTTTCTCCTTTTCTTAATGTTTGGGCAAATGTTTTGTTACACAGCATTTTTTCCCCTCTCATTGTCTTGCATGGCTGGAGCCACCTGAAAGGAGGCTCCAGTGAAACCGGAAAGCTGAGCTCTCCGCCGGCTAATCCCAAGAGTTCCCGTCTGATGCTGGAGCCCATCACTTATTGCCAGTTGAGCAAACCGAGGTTGACTCTGTCTGTACTTCCTCGGAACCATTGAAACAAGTCCCAGAAAGCACGTAGGCAAGTCACAGGCTTTGGGGCTGCGAGGGGTCTCAGAGAACACATAGCCCAAACCCCTTATTTTACAGACAAGGAAACTGAGTTCCAGACAGGGAAAATTAATTGCCCAAGGTCACACAGATTAAGTGGCAGGATTGGAACGGGAGGAAACCCCTTTCTCCCTGGTCAGGATGCGCTCATATCTAGCTGACATTCTAACTTAGTGCAGTACCCAGAACAGCACATAGTAGGTGCTTAATAAGTGCTTACTGATTAATTGATTGATCCTCTAAAGCTTGTCTTGGGTGCCACCTCTTCTGGGAAACTTCTCCTGTTCCCTCTGGCATTGGCTGTTCTTCTCCTCTATAAACCCTAGCGGCTCCCTATGTCTGGGTCAATATAAGCTTATTTATTAGACTAGACACATAAGCTCTCACTGACCCCTCACCGTCCTTTCTTTCCAGCCTCCATCCACCCAAAGGTCCAGACACACTGGCCTACTTCTTGTAGCTCATGTGCAATGCTCTCTATCCTATCTCTGGCCCTTTTTTTTTTTTTTGCCCTGGTTGTCATTCATGCCTTAGAACCACAGACTTCCTTCAAGATTCAGTACATCTCTTCCTGGGGGCCTTTCCAGATCTCCCCAGCTACTAATGGCTTCCCCTCTCAGGCTATCTAGTGAATACTTTGCATGTATCTTGTGTCCATGGTTATACAAGAGGGTGGTTAATTGGTTTTCCTCTCAGGGTCCTAAGAATAACCCTGAGAGGTCGGGTACTATTGCTTATGAGCCCCCACCAGCGTATTCTTCATTGGTTATATAGTTGATACAAACAGATTTTTTAAAAGGTCTATTTACTAAGACAGCATAGTAAGAACAATTAGTACAAAATCAATTTTCCCAAAAATCAGACAGAAAGTCTTCCACACATATAGAGAGTTCAGAGCAAGTCAGTCCAAGCTTAGAGCACTTGGGGCAAAGTGGCAACTCCCAGCTCTTTGTTAGATGGAAGTCCCTTCCTCCATTCCTAGAGCCATCATGAAGGCCCCTTGAAGAATGTCTAGTTCTCTGACGGGCCTTGAGGAGTCTTGAAGTTGTACTGAAGAGGGCGAGTTCACTCAAACTGCTGAACTAAATGTGTTCACCATATGTGTGTATATATGCATGTGCATGTGTATGTACAAGTCTCTATCTCTGTTCTATGATATCCATGGCCCCAGAGGAGTGTCCAAGTTTTTATCCAATCCAAATATATTTCATCTGCTTTCCTCCAAAGCTCCAGCACTTCATTCCTCAAAGCCTAGTTCACAACTTTGGTTGACTGATTCCACAGAGGTTTCTAGGAATTGTTCACTCCTCATTTACACATTTGATTGGCTGATTGATTGATTCCATGACTTAATCAAAGGGGCATTCTCACCTGATAAAGGTTTCAGAGTCAGAGAACACCTTGTTAGTTACATTAACTGGAGTTAGGGGTGTGTGAAATGTCTCTCAGACTGATTCTGCATGTGTTGTCTCCCACACTGAAGTAGAACCTCCTTGAAAGCCAGGACTGCCCCCCCCCCCTTTTCTGGCATTTCCAACTTCAAGCGTGTGTTGCTGTTATTCGGTCATTTCAGTCGTGTCTGACTTTTCATGAATTCATTTGGATTTTTCTTGGCAGAGACATTGGAACAGTTTGCCATTTCTTTCTCCAGCTCATTTTACAGATGAGGAAACTGAGTCAACAGGCTTAAGTGACTTGCCCAGGGTCATACAGCTAGTACTTGTATGAGGCAGGTTTGAACTCAGAAACATGAGTCTTCCTGACTCAGGCCCAGAACTCTATCCACTATGACACCTAGCTGCCCTGTCTAGCACACAGTTGTTTTGATTCACATTTCTTTAATCAATAGTTAATTTAGAGCATTTTTTCATATGACTATAGATAGCTTTAATTTCTTCATCTGACAACTACCTATTCATATCCTTTGACCATTTATCAATTGGGGAAGAGCTTATCATTTCTTATGTAGTACAGTAGTATTCCATCACAATCATATACCACAACTTATTCATCCATTCCTCAATTGATGGAAATCCCTGCAGTTTCCAGTTCTTTGCCACCTCAAAGAGATCTGCCATAAACATTTTAGAATATTTCTAGGGTTCTTTCCCTTTTCCCCTAATCATCTTGGGAAACAGGCCTAGCAGTGTTATTGTTGAATTAAAGAGTATAGTCTTTTCAATAATCCTTTGGGCATAATTCCAGATTGTTCTCCAGAATGGTTGGATCAGTTCACAGCTCCACCAACAGTGAATTAGTGTCCCAATTTTTCCACATCTCCTCCAACATCTGTCACTCTTCCCTTCAATCATTTTAGCCAATCTGATAGGTATAAAATAATAACTCAAGGTTGTTTTAATTTGTATTTCTCTAATCAATAGCTATTTAGAGGATTTTTCATATGACTATAAATTGTTTTGATTTCTTCATGGGAACACTGCCTGTTTATATCCTTTGACCATTTGTCAATTGCGGGACGACTCATATTCTTACAGATTTGACCAAGTTCTTTATATATTTGAGGTATGAGACCTTTATCTGAGAAACTGTCTAGAAATATTTTTTCCAAATTTTTGCTCTCCTTCTGATCTTCTTGGTGACATTTGTTTTATTTATACAAAAGCTTTTAAAATTAATGTAATTAAAATTATCCATTTTACACCTCACATTGCTTTCTATTTCTTGTTTATTCATAAATTGTTTACCTAGCCACAAATCTGATAGGTAAGATATTCCATGTTCTCAAAATTTTCTTGTAATATATCTCTTAATATCTAGGTCATATACCCATTTTGATCTTATTTTGGTAAATGATATAAGATATTGGCCTGTGCTTAATTTCTGCCAGACTGCTTTCCGGTTTTCCCAACAATTTTTTATGAAATAATGAATTCTTATCTGCAAAACTTGTCTTTACACTTGTCAAATACAAGGTTACTATATTTATTTGCAGCTGTAAATTGCATCTACTCTGTTTCACTGGTCTACCTTTCTATTTCTTAGGCAGTACCAGATAGTTTTGATAATTACAGCCTTATAATATAGCTTAAGATTTAGTACTGCTAACTCTCCTTCCTTTACATTTTTATTACATCTTTTGAAATTTTTGACTTTTTGTTCTTTCAGATAAATGTTATCATTTTTTTCTAATTCAGTTTTTTTGGGTAATTTAATTGGGATGGCATTGAATATATAAATTAGTTTAGGTAAAATTTTCATTTTTAATATATTGGCCCTGCCTACCAATGAATAATTAATATTTCTCCAATTATTTCAATCCGATTTTATTTGTCTAAAAAAATTTACAATTTTGTTTGTGTGCTTCCTGTGTTTATTTTGGCAGGTCTTATACTGTCTAGAATTATTCTAAATGGGGTGTCTCTATCTCTTTTTGCAGGGTTTTGTTTTTGGTATATAGGAATGCTGATGATTTATGTAGATTTATTTTATATCCTGATACTTTGCTAAAATTATTAATTGTTTCAACTAGGTTTTTAGTTGATTCTTTGGAATTTTCCAAGTATATCATCATAGTGTCTGCAAAAAAAGAGTTTTATTACCTTGCTCTTTATTCTGATTCTCTCTATTTCTTTTTTCTTCTCTTATTGTTATTAGTAGGATTTCCATTACAGTACTGAATAATACTGGTGACAGTGGGCATCCTTGTTTCATGCCTGATCTTACTGGGAAAGCATCTAGCAGCTTATACCTGTTTCAAATAATGCTTGTGGATGGTTTTAGGTACATGATTCTTATCAATTTGAGGAAAAATCTTTCAAGTACTTTTAATAGGATTAAGTGCTATGCTTTCTCAAAAGCTTTTTCTGCATCTATTGATATAATCACATGATTTTTAAAACTTTTATTACTGACACATTCAATTATGTTAATAGTTTTCCTTACATTAAAACCATCCCTACATTCCTAGTAAATACTGCTTGGTCATAATGTATAATCTTTGTAATGTTGTAATCCTTTAGCTAGTATTTTATATAGGATTTTTCTATATGTATTCATTAATGAAATACATTTTTCTATGATTTTCTTTCTTTGTTTTTCATCTTCCTGGTTTAGGTATCAGTGTCATATTTTTTTCATGAAAGGAGTTTGGGAGTATCCCTTCTTTGCCCATTATTCCAAATACTTTATTTAATAATGGAAGTAGCTGATCTTTAAATGTTTGAGAGAATTCACTTGTTAATCCTGTGGTGCTGGTGCTTTTCTTTTAGAAAGCTCCTTAATGGCCTATTCAATTAATTTTTCTAAAATAGGCCTATTTAGATATTCTATTTCCTTTTCTGCTAATCTAGGCAATTAAGAAATTCTTCTATTCACTTACATTTTATAATTTATTGGCATATAATTGGGCCAAATAACTGCTTATAATTACTTTAATATCATCTTTGTTAGTGGTATATTTACCCCTTTCATTTTAATACTAGTGATTTGGTTTTCTTCTTTTTTAAAAAAAATCAAATTAATCAACAATTAATCTATTTTTTTCTTATAAAACCAACTCCTAGTTTTATTTATCAATTCATTGTCTTTTTACGTTCAATTTTATTAATTGCAACTTTAATTTTTAGGATTTCCAATTTAATGTTCAATTGGGTATTTTTTAGTCAGTTCTTTTTCTAGTTTTTTTTTTGCATACTCTATTCATTAGTCTGTTCTTTCTCTATTTTACTGGTAAAAGTATTTAGATATACACATTTTCCTCTGATTACTGCTTTTGCTGCATCCCATAGATTTTTATATGTTGTCTTGTCATTCTCTTTAGTGAAATTATTGATTCTTTCTATGACGTGTTCTTTAACCCATTCATTCGTTAGGATTAGGTTGTTTAATCTCTAATTCGTTTTTAATCTATGTTTCTTTTGTCCCTTATTAAATATAATTTTATTGCATTGTGATCCAAAAAGGATACTTTTAAATTTTTCTGCTTTTACTTATACAACTTTTATGTTTTAATATATGGTCAGTCTTTGTAAAGGTACCATGAACTTTTGAGAAAAAGGTATATTCCTTTCTATTTCCATCCAATTTTCTCCCGTTTAGTCATGTCTAACTTATCTAAATTTCTATTCACTTCCTTAACTTCTTTCTTATTTATTTTTTGGTTAGACTTATCTAGTTCTGAAATAGGAAGGTTAAAGTCCTCCACTGTTACAATATTGCTATCTATCTCCACCTTTAATTTTTTTAACTTTTATTTTAAAATGTACATGCTATACTATTTGGTGCATTTAGGTTCAGTATTGATATTGCTTCATTTTCTATGGTGCTTTTTATCAAAATGCAGTTACCCTGTTTATCTCTTTTAATTAAATCTATTTTAGCCTTTGCTTTGAGATCATGATTGCTACCACTGCCTTTTTGCATCTTCTGAAGCATAGTAAATGCTATTCCAACCCTTCCTTTTAACTTTGTGTATATATTTCATTCTTAAATTTGTTTCTTGTAAACAATATATTGTTGGATTCTGATGTTTAACCCATTCTGCTATCCCTTTTCATCTCTATCCATTTCAATCTAATTCACATTCAAAGTTATAATTACTCTTTGTGAATTTCCCTCCATCTTATTTTTACTCATTGTTGTCCTCCTCAGCCTGTCTTTTTACCCTATTTCTATTACCTTAATTTCTCCTCTTACCCCTTTATTCCTTATTCTACCCACTCCTCTGAGAGTTCCTTCCTTATTCTCTCCCCCTCCTAAATCTTAATCTGTAAACCTGTTTGAAAGTCCCTTCCTTATCCTGTCCCCTAGTGCGTTATTCCCTCTTTGAATGGAGCCAATGAGAGTAAAGTTCCAACAATACCAGCCCTCCACCCTGACCTATTTCCTCTGTATTAGTTCTTCCTTTCACACCCTGTTTTAATGAGATAATTACTCCTTTTTTATATCTGCCTACCCACTTTTGCTTTTTTAGAATCATCCGATCATACACAACTCAGCTCCGACTTTCCTTTCAAACCACACTAGTAAGGATGCCAGTCTCAAGAATACTGGTAATTGAGAGTGACAGCGACCTTGTCTAGGAACATTGGGTATTATTATCACCATATTGTTCATGAGGAAATTGAGTTCAAAGCAGGTTAAAGTCTTTCCCAGGGTTACTCAGTGATGGAAGGAAGTGAAGCCGGACCTTTCACCTGTAGGTCAGTCTCTTTATTCACTCCCCAAAACTAGCACTGCTGAATCAGCCCAGCATTCTGCAAAGTGTTCTCTCCACTGACAGGCAGGCTGTTTGGACTCTTTACAAACCAAATCTGGGGAATGGCACTTTCACTAGACAACAGGAAGGTGAACCTTTCACAGGACATCAGACTTTCTCAGCATGCAAAATAATGGAATATACCTGAAAGTTGGAACTCTGCCATTGGGTCTTTGTATCCTGAGTATACAGCCTAGTACATGGAACCTCCTGGGCACTTAATACATGCTTGTCTACTGATTGGTTGAAGGGTTTTGGAGCAGTGGGGATTGGTGTCATCTGGGGAAAGAACACTTTGATCTCAGCTCAGCCACTTTCTGCTCATATAATCCTGTGCAAATCATTTCATCTTTCTGGGCTTCAGTTTCCTCTTCTGTAATATGAGAGAGTTGCATGAGATGACTGCACCAGTACCTTCCTGAACAAAATCTAGCATCCTATGACTCCAAGGCAGGACCCATTAAATGAAAAAATATGACAAGAACACAGACAGAGGTGAAATGCAGATATGTTCAGAATAAAAGGTTTCCCTTTGGGTGTCCTGAAGATTATCACATGAGAAGCTAAGGGGGAGGTCCGGAATTCTTTTCTCTTTTCGTCTAAAAGCAAAAAAACAGGCAGATGACAAATTGATGCCTGTAAATATGTCCAAAATAAAACATAAAATCATGAAAAAGCATTCATTTTAAAGGTCATCATTTGATTAAAAAAAGAGTGAGATAGTGGGAGTTTGTGTGTGTGTGCGTGTGTGTGTGTGTGTGTGTGTGTGTGTGTGTGTGTGATATAGGCATGTCCTGCTTAGGACTGATAAGGGAGGTTAGAATTTCCATTTTGTTTTATATCATAGCCCAGAGAGCCAGGGAGAAAGACATATCTGATAAATGATTAAGTCTGAATTAGTCTCCTTCTGCCAAGCCCATGATGGATTCTTATTTTGAGTCATGGAGCAAGAGGCAAAGGAAGATTTGAAGGCCAGGGGAAAGCAACCAATAAACTCCTGTAACAGACTAGAAGTAAGCCAAGAATGAAGTCTGAGCCAAGACATGGAAGAGGTGCTCCATCTTGAGTATATCTCAACTGTCATAGTAAAGTTCAGTAAATAGATGATGGGGAGCTAGACTGCATTGGATTCACTGAAAATCTCCCTTGAAATGATTTGTAATCCAAATACCCTCTCACTTGAACAGGAGTGGTTTGGTCAACAGAGAAGAGATTTTGGGAACAGAAATCACTCTTCCTCCCTCCCTAAATGTTCAGGTTGGAGCCCCTGGGTGGAGTCAGGAAAGATCTTGTGTGACACGAAAGAAATGGAGGTTGGAAAGTTAGCCTTTGCTCTACTTAGGTTGGTGGTTTATTTTATTTTTATATTACATCCAAGAAGCAGAATGGTGAAGTGAATAGAAAGCTTACTGAATTCAGGGCTCACCTCTGGCACACACTGGTGGTGATCCTTGGCAAGTCACTCCACATTCTAGGCATGGAGAGGGAGAGAGAAAGAAGGAGGGTTGGGGGAGAGGGAAAGAGAGAGAGAAAGAAAGGGGGCAGAAGGAGAGAGGAGACAGAGTGAAGGGGAGAGAGAGAGAGAGAGAAAGAAGAGGAGAGGAAAGGAAGGGAGGAGAGGGAAGGGGAGGGGAGAGGAGAGGAGAGGAGTGAGAGAGGGGAAAGGGGAAGAAGGGAGAGGGAGAGAGAGAAAGATGAAAATTCCTGTGTTGAGTTAATCTTTTCCCTTTGATTTTAGCAATTTGGTTGGTGTGACTGGTCAAGTGTAAATTTTTTTTTGCATACATTCTTTTAAGGGCAACAGCTGTAATCTGAGGATGTGCTAGAGCCAGTCTGGACCTATGTGTTTGCATTTAAGCTTGGAAATCAGCAAACACTACACATCAGGGCTTGAGTGATTGTGTGGTTGGTTGTCTAGACTTCAGAAAGTGATTGAAAAAATGATCATGATGCAGATTGAGTCTAAGAGTATTTCCCCTCTACTCCCAAGAGGATTGGTTGGTGACCATTTACCAGGACACTCCTGGCTGTACCAGTGAGGAGGGCAACAGGGCTTTACCCCAGAGCAAGAAATGTACAGGGTCAATAACCAATAATATTGACAATAATACTGCTTTCTCCCTATCTGGATGGCCACTATCATATCCTTGTTCTGTGGTGGAGGGAGTAGTTTTCTCCACTTCAAATACCTAGGAGCCTTGGTTGAGAGGGATTGCAGGGTCTGCCTCATCCTCCAGAGTCCCACCCCAGAGGAACCTCCGTGGCTGGGGGAGAAGAAATAGCCAGGTCTGGCTCTCCTTAGTGCTTCAGAGGAGGAGCAGTGCAAGATTAAACATCTCTAGTTTTCAGGAGCCCTGGCTCTAAGGACTGACTTGATCCTAGAGAGCTCAGTATCTGTATCTATCCCATTTTTGCTGTAAGTATGTTCTATTACACATTAGGGTTTAAAGAAAATCAATCATAAGAGCATAGAATATGAGAAATGTGAGCTAATGATTCATGTAGAAAAGAAACAGGGTTTTACTTTGTTTATTCATTCATTCATTTATGTATCTGTTTATTTATTCATCCATGCATCCATGCATCCATCCATCCATCCATCCATCCATCCATCCATCCATCCATCCACCTATCCATTTGTTTGTTTTTGGTGGGGAGACCAAATCTTTTATTTCATTGCTGGAGTGAACTCCAACTTAGAGTCTTGCCTGGGAGCACAGTGAGGTTAAGTAACTTACCTAGGGGTCGCACAACCTATGAGTGTCAGAGAAAGCATTTGAACCATTGAACTTGACTTCAAGTTCAGGTTTTTGTCTATGTGTTTTGAAGGAAATATTGAAATATGGAAAAGTGCTGCCTATGTATGAGTATGAGTGGGGGTGGGATGGGTAGGTTAGGGGGTGTTATCCAGGGATGAAAAGGAACAGAAGTTTAGGGGAGTAATTGATTTAAAATTCAATGTGACTAATATTTCTCCTCAAAGAAATACTATCTTTTCCCAAACTGATTTTATTATCCTCCTTCACCCTCTTTCTGGCTGCAGAATCACCAATCTCCCTGAATTCTAGCACCAAAACCTGGGTATTTATTATTATTGTTATTATTAATTCTTTCCTCTTCCTTCCCTTTTCTATCAATTCAATTACCAAATACTGTGAATTCTGCCTCTCCTAAACATCTTTTCCAACTGGCCCCTCTTCTTCTCATCATTTCTTTCATTACTGCTTTCCTTTACCATTCCTGCCGCTCCTAAGGAGGTCTTCTCAACACCCTTTCTTCCACTTGTTGATCTGTTCTTTAAATTACTGCTAGACTTCTCTGGCTGATGTTTGGATCTAATCCAAGTACTCCTCTCCCTCTCCGAAGTACTCCTCTCACTCAATGACTCCCTATTGCTTATTGGAGTTCAGCTTAATTTAGCACAATTCATTTCAATTCAAAGGAAGGAACATTGCCTCATGAGTCTGAGAAGCTCTCATGGTGTAGGATGAGTCCCCCAGACTCCATGGGCCCAAGTTTCTTTATCTTCAAAAGCAAGGGAGTTTGTTCAATGGTCTCTGCTCTAAGGGCCCTTTCAGCTGTAAGCCTGTGGTGCTAGGATTCTATGAACAAACATCGATTATACAATGACTTTGAGCAGATTGAATGGGAGGTGGGGAGATCAATCCAAAGTTTAGATAAAATAGTTGCCGCATTAGGTTGTAAGCTCTTTGGGAGTAGAGAGTGTTTTGTTCTCTGTATATGTAACTTCAGCATCTAATAACAATATTATTAACAATAATTGTTAGCATTTATTTAGCACTTTGAGGTTTGCAAAGCACTTTACAAATATCTCATTTAATGCCCACAACCATGGAAGGTAGGTGCTATTATTATTCCCATTTTATCAGAAATTGAGGAAAAGTCATGAGGAAAACTTTATGAGGAAGCTGAAGTAAAGCAAAGTTGAATCACTTGACCAGGGTTATGAAGCTAGTGAGTGCCTGAGGAAGGATTCGAATTCAGATTTTTCTGACTTCAAATCCAAGATTCCATCTACCGTGCCACCTAGCTACCCAGGTCAGTGCCTGGCATCTACTAGATGCTTAATGAAGTCTTGTTGATGGGTTGATGCTGAAAAACTTCCCAACAATGAGTGCTGTCCCCAAGCAGAATGCACTGGCTGCCTCAGGAGATGATGGGTTCCTTCCCCCCCTCCTTTGTACCCTCTTCCAAATCTTCCACCAAAGGCTGGCTGGCCACCGATTGGGAATGTTGTAATGATAATTCATGTTTGATTTGATAAGATAAGCCCTGAGCTCTTTTTTTGGTTTGGATACTAAATGATTCTATGAATGATCTGGGTCCCTATCCCTGGAGGTTTTCAAGCCAAGGTATATTATTATCTCATATATATATATATATATATATATATATATATATATATATATATATATATATATATATAATAATATATATATATATATATATATATCCACCTATCTATCTATCTATCTATCTATCTATCTATCTATCTATCTATCTGGTTGGATGTGTATACATATATTTGTTTGGCATGTTATTTCCATTAGATTATAAGCTCCTGGAGGACAGGACCATCTTTTGTCTCTTTTTGCACAGTGCCCAGCCCGTAATAGGTGCTTAATAAAGGTTGCTGGTTTGATTGAATGACACCTTCTCAGAGATGCTGTAGAAAACATTCTTGACCAGGAATTTGTGAGCTGGACTAGGCAACCTCCTAATCCTTTCTGACTCCTGAATTCTGTCTTCTGTAACTTTCCACTCCAGGAAAGAAGTTTATTCTGTGTCAGAACCAAGGCATCTCGTGTTATAGAATGTGCTATTACCTTTCATGTGTTTGTCAAGCTGTCTCCCTTGACCATTTGACAATTTGTCATTCTCCGCTGTATTTAGAATGCTTTTGCTGGCATCTAACTCATGCTGATTCTTTGTTTGGATAGGAATTGTAGAATTCTGTTTACAAAGGGTGAAAAAGATGAAAAAAAGTTCAGTTTCAAATACCAAGATCTTTTCTTTCTTAGCAGTAAACAGGTTCGAGGAGGATTTATCTCAAAGTCGGTGCCTGTTTATTTTTTCCTGAAGGGTTTATTCTGGCTGGGATTCAGTCATTCTGAAGCAGTACCACTTGTCAGCAGGTCTAGGGCTTGGGAAAAGCAACTGAGTTAGTCCTGAATGCAGGAATCGGCCCAATTCACAGCCAAAGCCAAAAGTGGCCATTCTCCAAAGAACATGGGCCTTACTGAGGTCACACGAGCAAAGACTAGAGAAAGGGCAGGGGGAAAATGTGAATGTGAATGTGAATATTCCACCATTACTGTAACTGAAAAGCAAAAATACTTCTCCTCCAGGATTCTGCTCTTTGGATAGCTGCATGCTGGAGAAGTAAATGGCAAAGGAGCATTCTGGTGTGCTCCTCTAGTAAAGAGTGTGGGACCAAGGGCTTCGAATGCAGAGGAAGCAGGTTCAAATCCGTCTCCAGAAGCTAGAAGCTTGAACCTCTGTGTGCTTGAAGCAACTCCTCAGGACGCATCTTCTAAGTCAAAAAGTGAGTTGCCATCTGCGTTGGTGGAGGGAGTTTGCTATGCTGGCAGAAAGCAAGACCTTCGGGTCTTCAGGTAGGATGGCTTTTTGTTCCCAACAGTCTTCATGTGCCTTCTAGATGCAAGGTACTGGATGAAGTCATGGAGATACAGAGAAGTTCCACAGAAAAGATGGCATCTAGGCTGAGCCTTGGAGGAAGTAGGGCTTTTGAGAGGAAGAAAGAAGGAGTCAGTTGCAAGCGCATGAAGGTAGAAGAGAATTGATTTGGGAGAATGCCTCAAGGTCCTGTTAGGCTGGAAAGTCGAGTGTGAAGGAGGACATGTTGGAAGTCTGAGTCTGGCGGGAGCCAGAGGGTGGAGGGCTTTCATGATGGACCAAGGCATTTTATATCATCCTAGAAGCAATGGGGAGCCCCTGAAGATCTGCAAGTAGGAGAGTGACAAAGATAGACCTGTGCCTTGGGAAGATTTTGGCAGGTGTCCTGAGAATGGGTTGGAGAGTCTGGAAGAGTTTGGAAGCAGGCAGACCAGTCTGGAGGCTCTTCTGGTCATCTGAAGGGCTAACCAGGACTTCCGTGCTCTTACAGAATCACCGACTTAGAGCTGGAGGGAACCATAGAGGTTACAGCCCAGCAGTAAAATAGGTGCTAAGTGCCTGAGGCAGGATTGGAACTCAGATCCTTCTGGCTCCAAAACCCTCTTCTCACTATGCCAGGAGGCAGGAGGAGAAGATTCACTGCCCCATGTCTTCTTGTCCTGAGATTCTTCGAGCACACAGAGACGGCCCCATCTGTAGGCCTGAGATCCTTGTTGCCTGATTGCTCCCAGCCCTGAACCAAGGCCACACAAGTGGCAGAGCCACAGAGCTAGCGTTTGAACCCAAGGCCTCTGGCTCCAGATAGAATCCAGGTCCTTTCTGTGCCACTTCTGAGCTCTAATGAGCAATCCTGGGCAGGGAACAGGCAGTCCTTCTAAGTTCCCCAGCAGAATCACAGAATTGTAGGATTTACAGCTGGAAGGACACTCCCCGGTATAACCTACAATGGTGGTCCAGCCTTTGCTGCAAGACTTCTCAGGGGGGAACCTTCCATATTCTGAGGCAGCCCGCTCCACTTTCAGACTGCTAGGAAGCTCAGGATGAGTGAGGAAGTGGCCTCTGTCACCTTGTCACCGACCTTACAGGGGAGCTGTCCATCTGTGCTGGGTGATCCTTGAACCTGGAAAGTCTCCGACCTGACCCCAAACCACAGGAACAGCAGCAACTGCAGCAAAAGAAGTGTATTTCTCAGACACAGTAAATGCATGCATGCCCCTTCTCCGACAGCCAGCTTGGAAACTCTGGGGGGCCTAGGGAGAAAGGAGGTTGGAACTTCTCTTTGAATACCCCTCGGTGACCAAACATATTCTAAGTGACCGTGGACAAAGGATACTCCTATCTTCTGGGTCCCTGCTAGCTGCAGATAGTAGCCTCGTTTCGTGTTTAGAATGGAAAAAAAAAATCTGCTTTTTAAACAGCTGAGAAAAGAAAGCAGACGAGATGAGGGGTTTTGTGCAGCCTTTCTTTAATTGCCTAAAATCCATAGAATTTGTTGCTTCATGAGGCAAAAGGCAAATCTTATTTAGAAAACTAAACAAAGTGAAAGATCTTTTTTCCTGTTTGTTTAGGCCCCGATTTTCTCCAGTGCCATCCCAGCATCTTGGGAGCTCCCATGACAGCAAATAAGAGTCTCCATGGAAAGATGATTTTATATCAAAATAAGGCCTGGGACAGCAGCCCGTAAACTTGGAGCTGAATCGGAGTGGATCAGACCAGCGTTTCGTTTTTGCTTTTAATGTAATGCTGTTACAACTTACTTGCAACATTATTCCCCTGCCATGGGGGCCCCTAATTATTTCATGATGGAGCAGGAAATCCTGGTAGGTCATAAGTAAACAGCCTGAGGCAGGGACCTCTCCATCAGCTAGAGCCTGACATCTGACATCTGGGCAGCCCGACGCTCCCATGCCCCAATTAACCAGGAAGGGTCCATGTCAAACTCAAGCTCGTACCACTAGCTGGCCCAGCGAATGTTGGGTGGCAAAGGTCTTTCCTCATCCAATAAATTCTTCCAAAGATGCAAAGGAAAAAAAAGGGACCAGAACCTGGGCTTCTTCCAATCCCTCCGATTCAGACGCAGAAGCTTTTCAGATTCCTATCCTCCCCCTTCTTTTTCTCCCTCACAGTCTCCCCAAGGCTTAATTTCCATGGACTCTGAATGGGCTTAAGTGTGCTTGAAGACCCTCAAAGGCAGCTCTTACCATTGTTAAGGTATCGTGGGGGAGGGGGTGGAGAGCGAGGAGCCTCCCAGCAGAAGCAGTAGAGTTGCCCCCCTCCAGGCTCATGTGAGGACCAGACCGACACCTGCTCGCTAGGCTCATTACCAAGCCTGGCCCCATTGTCTGGGCTTCTAGGTTTTAGTCTAGGAGAGACGTTGGCTCAGAGGCGTGGTATATCCAAATCTATATGGAATTGCAATCAGCCTCCTAAGATGGCCCCCTGGTCCCCTTTGAAGCACAGATCAGATCCCATCCACTTTAAAAGGCCTTTCATGATTCCCCCCCAACACACACACACACACACACACACACACACACACACACACACACATCACACACCCTGAAATTACTTTATGTAGCTCTGTACATGTTTCCCCCTAGCTTGATGAACTTTGTGAAATTAAAAAAAAAAAGCAATGATTTTGACACTGATATTTCAGTGTAATTGGTATACTGTAATTCTACATGCATTTAAAATCATGGTTTTGAGGTGGGTTCCACAGGCTTCACCAGCTTGCCAAAGAAATTCCTACCCCCAAATAATGCCTTAGTGACATGGAAGCTCTCTGAGGGCAAGGGAAAGGAATATTTTGTCTTTGCCTTTGAATCCTGAGGACCCAGGTAGTGCCTGTTACGTTGCAGGCACTTAATAAATGTGGAATTAAATTGTATTTAATCTACCAACCAATAGATATTTATTATGGTTTTAGGTTTCAAACACAAAAATTGAATTATCTATCTTATGAGGATAAGAAAGTACATGTTTTATATTTTCTAGGGTTTTTTTTTAAACTATGGCTAATAATTGTTTTTGTTTTTGACGTGACCCAGACTGTTTTCTTCCCCCTCCTTTCCCTGTACCTTCCATGTTTGGGTCTGCTGAAATACAGCATCTGGCAAATAAAAGTTTGTTGAGTGAATAATTGGGATCCCCTCTTCTTCCAAGGCCCATGTCAGTAGCCACCTTGCCCAGGAGATCTTTGGAGCTCCCCAGCTGAGAAATCCCTCCTTTCAGAGGATGAAGGGTCTAGATTGAAGAATGGTGGAGACGTTGGAAATTAGCTAGTCCGACACACTCACGTTACAGAGGAGGAAAGAGCAGGTAAAGTGAAGGTAAAACCTGAGGTGACCCAGAAACCAAAGGCCAGAGCCAGCCTTTGCAGCCTGGCTGCGGACCCTGACCCACAGCCTTCCTGCCTCCATCACATTCTTCTTCTACCACATGGCTTTAAGTACATTTTAAGCTTCTCGAGGGCAGAGATAACAATGAAATGGTGTATTATAACAGGAGGATAAACATCTGGTTTCTGCATTAAAAAAAAAACTGGCCTTGATTTCTCACTCTGTTACTTACTACCTGTGAGACCCTGGGCAAATCACTTACCTTCCCATTTAGCTCACCTGTGAAATAAGGAGATTGTTCTCAAACCTTTCAGTCTCAGGACCCTTTTAGCCTCCTAAAAGAGATTCTGGAGCCTCCTTCCTCAAAGAGCTTTTGTTTGTATGGGTTATATCCATCAATGTTTACCAAATCAGAATTTTAAAAATGTTTTTGTTTTATTATGAAAATAGTTCTGTCAGAAGACACCTACTGGCCTGTGGTCCTTCCAAGCACTGATGCCCAGCATATGATTTGTCTTCCGTAGCTCCCACAGTAGATGCTGAAGAAATGTTTTTGGAATGAATAGTCTGACCATCTGGGGTAGTCATCCATTCAGTAATAACAGCTGACACTCATATCACTTTAAGGCTGGCAAAGCACTTTCCACATGTTACACATGTTGAAACTCACAACAGCCTCACAAGGAAACTGAGGCTCATAGATGCTTAGGGACGAGATATTGGGGTCCTAGAAGTAGTATGGACCAGAGGTGGGATTCGAACCCAGGTTGGTCTCTCTCACTCGGAGCCCAGCCAGAATTCCCCTCCTCCCAGTTGATGCTTGAATGCCTTCCATGGGCAAGGTACTGAGCCCAGGGCCACAGTAAGAAATACTTAGTTCTTCCTTTTCCTGGGCCTTTCTAGCTTGTTTCAAGAAGGCAGATGAATGTTTATGGTTAGTCTCCTTTCCCCTTCCCCCACCAATCTTGGTTTTCTTCTCTTCTGGAGCCATCTGAAGGGCTCAAGTCCCATCTTTTTAAGGTTAAAGAACTTGGCCAGCACACCAAACATTTCAACACTTCTCTGAGCTGAAGTCTTTGAAGTCATAGCCTTGCTAGAAGTCATAGAGCAGATATTTCTCCAAAAGACAAAGTCAAGTGGGTTTTAGCAGAGACAGTGACATGAGAGAAGGGATCTGGGAATACATATGGTCAATTGCAAATTGCCTTTTGGAAAAGAAAAAAACCTGACTCAGTAGAATGAAAGAATCCAATAATGATAGGTCTTTGGGATTAGGGGCAGACATGATGTATTAATTATTATTTTTCACTCTGTAGTGCCACAAGTGTATACAGTGCTGGATGAGTGGCCGGTAATGCTGGAGAAAGAATAATATCCCTGCCCTGGAGGGCTTACCATGGATGTAAACATATCCAAGGATTTTGTTTTTCTAATCAGAATCCCTGACCTGTGATTCCACATACTTTCCTCCATTCATATTTCATCTGTGCATTTAATATAAACAGAAGGATGAGTTATTTTAGGAGGTGCACATTTCCCAAAATGAAAAGGGATGCGGCCAATGGTGAGTCCAGAGACAGCTGTGAGTGTGGGGACATCATATGGCTTCTCTTGGATTATTGTCAAGAAGAAGAGCTTAAGGCATGCCTGTTGAATTGAATTTGAGAGAAGAAAATGGGTATCTGACGCCATGGAAAGAGCCTTGGATTGAAAACTGGAAGGGATGTTAGCAGTCATCTCATCAAACCCCTTCATTTAAGGAAAGAAGAAAGAGGGGGCAAGCTGTCTCCCTCAGGTCACACATCTCATAAGCACCAGAGCCGGCAGCCTTCTAATCCAAGGTTCTCTACTCCCCTGCATTGGTACTGAAACAGGAGATGGGGGAGCCCTGGAGATAAACCTTGCCTTTCACATAGTCTGGTAGAGATGTGGCCCTGTTGTGTTCCTACCTGAGCAGTTCAAGGAGCAGAAGGCAGTGGGCTATAGTGGAAAGAACACTATGTCTGGAGTCATGAAGCCTGGGTGGCTCCACTTTTTCCTAGCTCTGTGATTGTGGGCAGGTGACCTCCTTTTGCTGGATGGCAGTTCTCTTATCTGTGAAATGAAGCGTTTGCTTCACTGAGCTCTAGATCTATGATGCCATGATGTGTGATTTCACTGGCTGCAGACACTTCTACTAAGGCAGCCTGGAGCCCTTCTACTCTTCATCTTGGTTAATGGTCTCTGAGGGTTGCTGAGGGTGAAGAATTCATCAGCCAGTGACGGACCTGGAGATGAGCCTCTCTGAATTGGGGGAATCTGGTCCTGGCTGCCAGCTATGCAGGCCAGGCTGTTACCTGCTGCTACATTCCATCTCCCTCACTGGAGTCATTGGGTATTTTCTCTCACTGGCTCTGATCCCTTCACTTTGCATCCGTTCACTTAAGTCTGCTCATGCTTCTCTGACTTTGCATATTTACAATTTCTTACTCAATTACTTTTGTGAACCATGATTACTTTAGCCATTTCCCAAGAGATGGATAGCTACTTTTTTTACACTTCCTTGTCACCACAAAGAGGCTCTGCTTTGAGTGCCTGGGGATTCTCTGTTTGTCTTTGAACTCCTGGGTTCTGTGTAACTTCTGGGTCAAAGGGAATGGACATGTTAGTCACTTTTTCATTCTTGCTGTTGCTTTCAAGATTTTCTTTAATGCCTTCCCATCACAATTCAATACTATTATAGCCATGCCACCAATTATGACTGTACATAGCAAAGCTGAGCCTCCCGAAGTCAAGCAAATGACGTGTCATTAGAATGTAAGCTCCATGATGGCGGGGACTGTTTTTGCTTTTTCTTTGTATCCTTCCTCACAGTCTAGAACTTGGAAGTATTTAATAAATGCTTGTTGATTGATTGATGAGTCCAAAAAATTTCCTGGCTTCATTTCTGATGTACATTTTATGTTCAGACACTCACACAAACCACCTGGTAACAATCACCTTAATTGGTGATAAGTGATGACCCCAACTCTGGTTTACTAAGTTCTATGAGTGTGGTCTGTCTTCACATTAGTGCATTTGCATTTGTCATTACACAACCTCTATTTACCTGTTGCTGAAAGTGACCATAGGGCATAGGCCTAGGAGGCGTCTGGTCCAAATGGCTTTAATGAGGAAAGTCTTCTGTGAAAACAAGGATTGCTATTGTATGAGGGAGTCTTTGTAAAAATCTTAACCTCCAGTGCCTGGTCAGTCTAAAGCCAGGGAATGTGCAACTTGTGTTGGTGCTGGGGTCCCTTACTGTGTTTACTGGTCTGGGTTTGAAGTGAGAATCATTCTGGAGGCTATCCCTTGGGAACTGCCAAGAAAAAAGGAAGTAAGAGAATCTCCAAGGTACAGAGAAGGAGGCTTCTGTGGGCAAGTGTCGGCTGTTAAGCCTTTATTATCGAAGCTGTGTGGACAGTAGTTACAGGATAGAAGAAAGATTATTGGATCAAAAGTTGCTGGAAGGAATGTTCTCAATGGCAATGAAGCCAATGAAAGATGGAGGATGGCAGAGAAAGGGATAGTCTACCTATGTGTGCATCTGTCAGGATAGGGGCACCATGGATCACAGTATTATAGATTTAGAGTTGAAGGAGACCTTAAAGGTCATCTAATACGATCTCTCCATTTTATAGATGGAAAACTGAGGCCCATAGAGGCTAAAGTGATTTACCTAAGGTTTTAGGAGTAGGAAGTGAAAGAGCTGCAATTCGAACCCAAGGCATCTGAATCTAAGTGTAGCACTCTTTCCATGGCATCATACTGCTTGCCAATGGGGTATGAGACCCTGGGGTGACGGCTGTATGCAGGTCAGCAGAGGACTGCATGGCAAAGTACAGGGACAGGAGTGACTGCAGGGAGGAAGCACCCTCCCCTAAGGCAGATTCTTACCACTTTATCCCCAGTATTGGTGTCCTGGGGCCATGCTCCATTCACCTAGCTATTGCTCTAATAGTCAGAAGATCTCAGATCAAGTCCCATCTTTGTCATGTACTACTTGTGGGATCATGAGCAAAGCACTTGATCTCTCATCCACAGAATGGGGAGCATTAGAATGTGGACAACCTATCTTTCAGGTTGCTATTATGAAGATATAAAAAGATAATAATACCAAGTTGTATTTATAAGGTTTTTAAAATGTATAGCGCCTTTCTCCTACAACAATCTTATAAGGTAGTTAGATAGGTTTAGTCACTGAATGACTAGATCTAGGTTATTGAATAAAGGGTCAATGCCAACCTTGAGAGGGGGCCTTAGTGGAATGCTGCAGAGCTCTGTGTGTGATCCTGATCTGTTCAACATGTGATAGTTATTTTGGAATGGCAGAGAACTTGAAAATGATTTCATTAACTACCTGGAGGAAGAAATAGATAGAACCCTTATGACTTTGAAGAAGAGACCAAGCTAAGAAGCAAAATCAACACACTAAATCACACAATTATTTTTCAAAGAAATTTCTACAGACTTGAACAAAATCCTGAATCTAGTACGATGAAATTTATTCATCACACATATAAAGTCCTTCAGGAGGGTTCAAAGTACATTGAATACATTTTTAATTTCACATATTCTGATGACTGAAGAAGGAAAGGATGGGGGGAAATAGCTAGAAAGCAGTTCATGGGAAAAAAGATCTTTGGATTTCAGTAAGTTCTTTGTGAGTAGCCAATGTTGTGAAGAACCCAGGAAAGGTGGGGTGATATCAGGTGGCATTAATAGAAGTAGAGTATATACAAGGAAGGCAATAGCAGCATCACTGTGCTTGGTCCTAGTGAGACTCTATCTCTAGCATCGTAATTAATTCTAGGTAGCGCGTTTCAGGAAGGTCATTAGCAAGTGACAGCAGGGCACAGGAGATGAGAGGGTCTAAACCTTGTCATGTGAAGGTCAGTAAATAGAGAAGGCTAAGCTTAGAAGAGGGGGGCATATTTGAAGGGCTGTCATTTGGAAGATGGATTAAACTTGTTCTTTTGGGTCTCAGAGGTCAAAACCATGCCCCAAAGTGGCAGCTACCAGGAGGTCAAATTCACTTTAACATAAGGAAACCTATTTAATGATGGGAGCTGTCCAAAAAGAGACCATGTGTCCATAGAGGGTTGTGAGTTCCCTGTCACTGGAGTTCTCCAAGTGGAGGCTGGGTGATGCTTTACCGGGGCTTATAGAGGGCATCGAGTCTAGGAGCTGGGTTCAGTGACTTCTGTGGTCACTTCGGATGCGAGATCCTGAGGCAAACAAAGAGCCTCAAGAGTTGTGAAGGACAATATGCTTGTGAGTGGTGCTTATTACTGGTATTGTCCTTAACATTTCCTCTGCCTTTTAGCCTGTAATCCCAGGACAAGAGCCTATGTTTGGGCAGATGGGCTTTGGCAGGGCTGAAGGGAGTCTAAAAAGCCAATTTTTAGAGCTAAAAGAACAAGCCCAAACCAGCAATGTGACAAAATGCATGACAGCCTGCACTGGAGCCCAGAAGAACTGGATTCAAGTCTTGTTCTGACACATAATGGCTGTGTGATCCTTACCAAGTCACTCAACTTTTCAGTGCCCAGGTAACTGCCCACAGCTACAAATTGCAAATTTCCTACAAACTGAACAGCATTGGTGGACAGAGTTCCTCCCTGGGAGGTCCCTCTATTGCTAAAATTCCCCATTTGGCAAAAAAAAAAGACCCAAGTAAATATTCAGTATAGTAAAAAAGAAGCCAGAATTCAGAATCAGAGGAGCTGGGTTCAAATCCTGACCCTTCTGCTTACTCCCTGTGTGACCTAGGGTAACTCAACTTACCTTTCTGGGCCTCGGTGTCCTCCTTTGTAACCTGATGGGGTTGGCCTGGGTGATTTCAATTTAGTTTAACAAACATTTCTTAAGTACCTACTATGTACTTAGTGCTGCTAGGATATAGGAGCACTGAGGGACAAGAGCCCCCATGTGCAATGATGCTCACTTATATGATCTTTTCCAGCTCTAAGTCACATGAATTTTCTTTTCCTGATGTGTCTCCACGGTTTGGCAAGAATCACAGCACAACTTCACCCAGCATTTTACCATTTGCCAAAAATTTTCCTTAGGTTAACGAGTATTTGGAAAGGTCAGGTAAGATTCTTTAGCACGCAGTGAAAAAACCAAGTTAGGCTTCCCCTCCTGCCGCCCAGTTTATCAGCAGTGGCTAGCAGCATTGGAGGAATGCTTGGCTCTCCTCTCCACAATGCCAGCTCAGACACAGCCCTTCATGTCACTGAATTTATTTTAACTCAAAGTAGAAATAACTCCATTAGCTGCCTTCCAATGCAAGACCCTTGGATCTGGTTACCTCTGCTGCCTACCCTTCCTGCTCCCTGGGTCTTTTTGAAAGATAGGCAGAGTTTCTTCTGTGCAAATAAAATTATGAAGTAGGGTGAGGCCCCTTAGGGAACTCGCAGTCTGGTTGGGGAGAGAAGATATATTCTAGAATCGTAGAATTTAGATTGGGGAGCCAAGGCAGTAGCCATCCATCCCAACCCATACTGTAAAAAGAATTCAGTCCAAAGGGAAGCTTGCTAGCTGCCAGGGCCACCTGTTTCACTGATAGAGTCTGTTTCCTGACATTGAGCTTAATTTGGCTCCTGGCACCATCTACTGCTTCCCATTCTGTCCTGTGGGGCCCAGCAGATTGAGTGGGATCCCTCTTCCACATACTGGACTTCGAAGGCTTTGTCGATGACTATCATGTCCCTCCTTGGGTCTTTTCTCAGCTAACTTCCCTGGTTGCTATGATCTATTGTTATGTGACATGAACTCAAGGCCCTTCCCCATTCTGGTTGGCCTCCAAAGGACTTCCATCTTCTCAGCATTCTTCCTAACATGTAGAACCCAAGCTCAATACAATACTCCAGAAGTGGGCCACCCAACTCATGTCTTTGTCCCTGAAAGCTAGGGCCATCCTAATGCACTCTGAGGTTGCACAAGCCTCTTTGTTTGGGTGCCACGTGCTACTGCCCACTTATATTGAGCTGGTATATATGGAGATATGGAGATAAGTAGATAGAGTAATATGCCCATTTTGCAGATGAAGAGTCTGAAGAATTTAAGGGACTTTCTTGCAATCAGAACCTGCTCCACTTGTATCCAACTTTCCTGGTCCTCAGGCCCAGAGAGCTTCTTCCTTTCTATGCATTGGGTCCTCTTTCTAAGCCATTGAATTTGGAGTCAGAAAACCAAATTTGAGTTCTGACATTGCCATTTATTATCTGTGTGACCTCAGGCAAGTCACTTGATTGGGGGCGCGGGGAGCAGAGAGCCTTAGTTTCCTTTTCTGACAAATGAGGTGAGACCTCCCTAAATTGGTGAGAGTATGGGCCTGGTCAACCCTCAGCTCCAGCTTTTGAAGCTAAAAGTCAGGCTCATAAATTTAGAGGCAGAAGAGCTTGAGCTCATCCATTAGCCTCTCCTTTTTACAGAGGAGGAAACCAAGGTCATGGAGAGGTTAAATGACAGCCCTGGACACACAGGTGGTAAGTAGCACAGCCGGGCTTTGAGCCTGATGTTTCAGCTCCAAACCCAGGGCCCCTGCCATTGCCTTGCATCTCAGACTTCAGATGGCAATGATCCCCTGCATGGACAGGGAGTAACTTGCGACCACAGTTCTAGGCTTGGCTGGTGATGATAAAAAGTGACTATAAAATAACATGCAACTTTTAGAGAAACAGAAAGTTTACAGGCAGTGGCAGACCTTTGGGGCATGGGTGCATTTGACCCTCACCGACACTCAGCATTTCAGTTAGACATGCTAAATTTTGTGCCTTTACCCATGAAATCCAATTGCTAATACAGAAGGCATGCGCATTTTTTCCCTTTAGGGTAAATGGAATTTTATTTGCATCTTACAGGATTCTTCTTGGCTTTTATTAAAAAATCAAGGTAATTTTTTTCCTCTCCTCTTTTAACTTTTTGAGGCTATAGTGTTGTGTGTGTGTGTGTGTATGTGTGTGTGTGTGTGTGTGTGTGTGCATGTGTGCATTTTAAAATAAGGTTTGTTTTGCACTAAGAAAAATGTATGGCTTTTTTATGACTCTTCATTTATATTTGCAAATCCCTCCCCTGGAAATTAGAGTTCAAGATCTACATTTTATAGTTTGGTGGTCAGAATGCTGCAGTTGGAGTCTACATGGAAACTGTTTATATAAACAAGAAGTCATTTCCATTAATCTTTAGAAACTCAGCTAATCAAGGCAGCCCATGATTTTAGAGCTCTTTTACCAAGTTTATGAAACTTCAAGAGATATACATTTTATTCCCTGTTTTTGATACATGCAAAATGATATGATTATAAAATATAAACAAATCTGAATTTCATTATTAATTGGTAGATGGATGGCTGATCTGAGATCATATTTCTATCTTTCTTTTTTGAACCTGGGTTCTGGATAATGAACGATGCTTTCACACTTTCCCAGTCACCAATGGAGCAAAACAAGGCTGGGTGCTTGCTCCTACGCTTTTTAGCATGATGTTTTCAGCCATGTTGTCAAATGCCTTCAATGAGGATGAACATGTCATCAAGGTCAGCTACTGCACTGCTGGTAAATTATTTAACTTGAAAATGTTACAAGCCAAGACCAAAGCAGAGGGAGAATTGGTGAATGGTTTTTGGTTGCAAATGACTGTGCACTCAATGCAGCCTCTGAGGCTGAGATGCAACCAAGTGTGGACTGATTCTCTGCTACTTGTGCTAATTTTGGCCTAACAATGAACACCAAGAAAACCCAGGTGCTCCATCAGCCAGCACCACAACACCCATATGTGGCACCATAGGTTACAACAAGTTTGGGATGAGTTCACTTACCTTGGCAGTACACTTTCTGGGGGTGTCCAAAGTGATAAGGAGATTGACCTACGTATTGCCAGAGCTAGCTCAGCGTTTGGGATGCTCTGAAGGAAAATATGGAAGAGAAGATATATTAGATTGCCTGCCACACTGAAGATCTATAGAGCTGTTGTGCTGACAATATACCAGAGCTATGCCAGGAAACGGAATCGCTTTCATTTGAATTGTCTTACGAAAATTCTGAAGATCACCTGTAGGGTAAGCTACCTGACACTGAGGTCCTTTCTCGAGCTAAACTTCCAAGCATTCAAACTCTGCTGCAGAGAGCACAACTCCAATGTGCTGGCCGTGTGGTTCAAATGCAAAATGTACACTTGCCAAAAAGACTGCTTTATGGAGACCTCACACAAGGCAAGTGCTCAGATAATGGTCAGAAGAAGTGATACAAGGACACTGTCAAGGTCTCAAGAACTTTGGAAAATAATAGCAGCAGCAGCAGCCAACAACAATAAACAATGTGACAATTCCCTATTGACCAGTCTTCTAGCGATAAGACTTCCCGAGCTTAACTGGGTGGGTTCTTGGGTGTTCAGCCGCATAATCAGTCACCAGAGTCCTAATCAATCAATGTGCAGCTTGTCACAGATCACCAGGGCCTCGCACGCTCTGTTGAACCTGCCTTCGAAAATGAAGGATGCCCACCACAGCTCTATGATGCTTCAAAGCAAAACTCTGATGAAGATTCCCAGCCCCCGACAAGAATAACTGATAAATAGAATGATGATGGTGAGGCACTACAGGACCCCAAAGTGTCTCTGATGCCTCAGGGAGAGACTGAACTTCATTCTGTAAAAACTTAGCTTTAGCTGTACTTTTATCATGTCCAAATTCTTTGAAAGCTGTTGATCAACATAGCATCCATGGGATATCAGAGAATATACCCATTTCACAGACTATAACAAGTTAGAGCTGGAAGGGACCTCAGAGCCCATCTAGCCCTAACTTCATAATGTTACAGTTGAGGGAACTGAATATCAGCAAAGTCAATGACTTGCCTTAGGTCTTCCTGACAATGAGTGACAGAGGAAAGGTTCAATGTCAGGGACATCACTCCAAAGCCAGTGGTCTTTCTACTGCTCCATTCTGTTCACCAGCATGTTGGGTTAGCCAGAGCCACCCAGTCCAGGGGACAATGGAGAATATTGGGATTCTAATTAAAATGTCTCTGTGCTAAAATCTAGTTTCTAGTTTCTAAGTCAAGCCAAATCATCAAATGTTCGGTAAATGCCCATTACGCCCAAGGCACAGAGGTTACCAAGGTAAAATACTGAGATCCTGCTGGGCACAGAGGAAGTGCCAGTGAACCATACCAAGGCCCCTGTGCTCAAGGAGCTTTCAATCTAAAATGTGAGGATAAGACATGGAGCAAACCCAAACTCCTTCCCAGGAGAAGGTTCCATGGAGATAAAGATCTAAGAAACTCTGAGAAGGGAGGAACTGCCTTCCCTTTCTGCAGGAAGCCTTTGCTGCTTCCCCTCCTGCTCATGCCTCCCCTTGAAGATCAGTGACAAGCCACTGAGTTGCCATCTTGTTTGTATATTGTTGTCCCCAGGTCTCTTGCCCCATTAGACTGGGAGCTTCTGAAGGGCAGGGACCATTTCTGGCCTTTCTTCATATCCCCAGCTCTCAGACTCCTAAATGGCAATTAACAAGTGTATGTAGACTTGACCTGAGAGTTTAAAGAAGGGGGTAAGGAACAGGTAGCGCCTGAAGTATGCTTCAGAGGAAGAACAGGATTTCAGTGGGGGATGAGAGGAAGTAGCATATCCCAAGCATGGAAGATGACCATGCAGAGAATGCGCAGAGATAGGAGAGAGCAGGGTGAAATCAGTGGTCCAGGGGGCTGAAATACAGATTGCACCAAGGCAGGCCACATAACATGAGACTGGAAAGGCAGGTGGGAGTCAAGTGGTACAGGGCTGGAAACATCAGGATGAGGAGTTTGCATTTATTCCATAGGCAATACTAAAGCAGGGGAGTGGGCTCCCTGAGGGCAGGGGCTAGCTTTGGCTTCTTTTTGTATCCCCAGTGCCTGGCATAGCACATTGCCTGGCCATAATAGGTGTCTAATGAATACTTATCCATTGATCGGTTGGTGATGAGAATTACACCTTAAGAAAATTATTTGGGTAGCAGTGTGAAGGAAGGATCACAAAAGGGGAGAGAATAAAAGCAGGCGGACCAATTGTGGGGCTATCACAATAGTCCAGCAGGGAGGAGGTAAGAGTCTTGAACAGCATGGTGGCTGAGTTAACAGAGAGAAGGGGGCAGACTCTAGACATATTGTGGAGGGAGAATC
This sequence comes from Phascolarctos cinereus, assembly GCF_003287225.1. NCBI lineage: Eukaryota > Metazoa > Chordata > Mammalia > Diprotodontia > Phascolarctidae > Phascolarctos > Phascolarctos cinereus. The sequence goes on along the minus strand of NW_027555958.1, from coordinate 477,001,496 downwards.
CACAAGTCTTAGTAGCCGATGGAGTGTGGGGGTGGTGGGGGAGCATGAGGAGTTCACTCCAAGGCTCCAAACCTGGGCCTTGAAGGATAGTGGAGTCATCGGCAGAAACAGCAAAGTCTGGAGGAGGTGTGAATGGAGGAATGAAGACAAGAAGCTTTTGTCCCCCTCCCATGTGCCCATTTCTAAACTCAATTCTTATGAAACATATGAGGATTTCCTCAGTGGAGATGATCTTGTCAGTTTCTTCATGGACGTCTCTCTTCCTTCATTCTGTTCAGTCATTAGTGAGATGAAAGTTCCCATTATCTGACCTCTCTGTGGCTCTCCTTTCTAGATGAGATTTGCAGCATCCACTTAGCCTGAGAAGGTAGATGGCTTTTGGTGTATTTTTCCTCCCTTGTCTCTCCCTGAACACAGAAGGTAAACTCCTTGAAAGCTCATGGTTTCACTTTTGTCTTTGTAGGCAGGAGCCTAGCACAGTGTCTGCCTAGGATAGGCACTTAATAAAGATTTTCTTTTTGTTTTTTTAAGCTTTTACTATTCAGCTAGGAGGTGCAGTGGATAGAGATGGTCTTGGCATTAGGATGATCTGAGTTCAAGCCCAGGACTGTTAAGTGCTCTGCCTACCAAAAGCAGAATACATAAGACGTTCTTGACTTGACTTAATGGCAATTTCATCTGTCAAAAGGTAGAGAGACGAAAGAGCATGCAGAACTGATCTTCTGGTTCTTGTCCTTACCAAGCATGAGGAACTTGTTTCTGAAATAAAAGCAACTGAAACCTTGGGGGGAAATGACTACTCCATTTTACAATTAGTGATAGAGCAGAAGAGTAAAGGTGTCCAGGGTCTCAAATTTCCTCTTAAGGTTGAGGAGAGCAGACTTACAACACCAATGGTTTTTGTGAACAAGATGGAGAAAGGTGCACTAGACTAGTGGGAAATACTGAATATGAGGGTGAATGTCACCTACTGAATACAAGGATTATGTCACCTAATCAGAAGATGGGATTTATTGGAAAAGACTCTGATGTTTAGAAAGATTGAAAAGACAAGGAGAAGGGGATGGCAGAGGATGAGATGGCCAAGTAGTGTCATGGAAACAACAAACGTGAACTTGGACAGAATTTGAGGGACAGTGGAGGATAGAAGAGCCTGGTGCGCTGCGGCCCATGGAGTCAGGAAGAGCTGGACACAGCTGAATGACTGAACAACAAAAGACTAATGGTGTCCATTATGTGCACTGGAGATTCCTGAGGGAGGACTGGAGTATTTCATAGATGCCCAAGCATTTTGTTATCATCCTTATATTTTTTTCAGTGAATTAGATACTAATAGTACAGCTCCTATCATGTGAGAATTTATTAATTTTTTTATGTTAAAAAAGGGTGCTTATACTCAAAAAGGTTGGGAACTGTTAGGTGAGAAGGCCGCACAATTAGAGTTGATGGTCTCTGATGGATTGCTATGGGGATCTTTCTGCTCAACACTTCATTCCATCATTCCTTCCCAGGCTCCTCTCCTGACTCTGGACTTCCTGTACCAGGCCATAGCAGCCTCCTCACTCTGGAAGTTCACTCCACTGCTGGACTTCTCATGCCTGAGGGACAAGCTGCCCTCTATATCCCTTCCCCTAATTGACTGGTTCCTCCCAAAGCTCCATCTCAAGGGAAGTGCCCAGGCATGCCATGTCATCATTCCACTTCAGACTCCACTCCTGACCCTCCAGATACCCTACCTCACCCTCAACCAGCCCACATTAGAATGTAAGCTTATCTGCCTTTAGTTTTCTGGGACACCATAGGCATGTTGTCAGTATTTATTGACTAGTCTGTATGGAATGGATCTAGGAGTTTTGTGGGTTCAGTCTCAGTTGATGGTGAATTAGCAGTCAAGAAAGCTAATCTTAGGTTGCCTTAAGAAAGCCCTTGTGTCCATAACTTCAGGGACAAGTCTCACTGTGATTGGCTGTGATCAGGCCATATCTGGCCTTTCGAGTTCAGCTCTGGGTACCATGTTTTTTTTAGCAAACTCAGAAAAATACTGTGGTATAGTGGAGAGTGTGCCTTAGAGTCAGGAAGACCTGATTGCAGGACCTGTATCTGACACATACTGGCTATCCCGGACAAATCATTGACTTTTTCAGTATCCCGGGCAACTCTCAAACAATAAATTGAAGAATAGTTACTGATTTGCATTGACAGAGAGACTTTTCTCATTTGTGAATTGCCTTGAATGCCCAGAGAAGAGCAAACCAAGGAAGATGGTGAAAGTCTTGTGAGGATTATTTAATGCTGTAAGATGATCTGTTGAAGGAATTGGAGGTGTGAGCCTGTAAAAGACTTGTCAGTCAGTAAGCATTTATTAAGGGCCTATCATGTCAAAAGTACAAGCTAAGTTCTGGGGATACAAAAAGACGCAAGAGACAGTCCCTGCCCTCAAGAACCTTACAATCTAATGGAGAGGGCACAGCATGCAAACAAATACATACAAAGCAAGCTATAGAAAGGATAAATAGGAAATAATTAAAAGAGGGAAAGCATTGAAATTAAGAAAGGTTGGGGGAGTCTTCCTGTGGGATTTTAGTTGGGACTTGAAGAAAGCCAAAGAGGTCAGTAACTGGGGGGGGAGGATGAAGAGTGTTCCAGGGATGAGGGGAAGCAAAGAAATGCCCAGAATTGAGAGTGTTGTGTTTAGAGTATCTTGTTCCTGGAGCAATGAGGTGATGAGGGCCTGCACCAGGGTGGGGCAGTGTCAGAAAAGAGAGGGGGCTGTATTGGAGAGATGCAACAAGACCACAATGAGAGAGAGTGAGCAGTCCAGGTTGACTCCAAGGTTGGGAGCCTAAGGTATTGGGAGGGTGGTGGTGTCCTTTAGAGTAGTAGAGAAGGCTGGAGGAGGGGAAAGGTTAGGAGGAAAGATGATTGAGTTCCATTTTGGACGTGTTGAGTTTAAGATGTCTACTGGACATGTAGTTCAAGATGTCTGAGAGGCTGTTGGAGATGCAAGATTGGAGGTCAGCAGAGAGATTGGAGCAGGCAAGAAAGATTTGAGAATCATCAGTGTAGAAATGGTCATTAAATACATGGGAGCTGATGAGATGACCAAATGAAGTAGGATAGAAGGAGAAGAGAAGACGGCCCAGACTAGAACCCTGGGGGACATCTATGGTTAGAGGGCATAACCTGGAGGAGGATCTAGCCAAGAAGACAGAGAGGGAGGAGGAGAACTAGGAGAGAGGGCTGTCCTAAAAGCCTAGAGAAGAGAATATCAAGGAGGAGAAAGTGATCAACAGTGTCAAGGACTGCATAGAAGTCAAGGAGAAGGAGGACTGAGGAAAGGCCATTGGGTTTGTCAACTAAGAGAGCATTAGTAACTTTGAAAAGAGTGGTTTTTGAGGAATAATGAAGCTACAAGCCATATTGTAAAGGGTTAAGAAGAGGATAAGAGGATAGGAGGTGAAGGCGCCTTTTTGGAGTTGTTCATCTTTCCTTTTTAAAGAGGACCAATGACATCCCAGATCAGCGATGTCTTGACTTTTGCATTAATTGGATGTAAGTGAGGCAGACTTGCATAGTCATCAGCCTCACTCTGTCCTTTAGAGTCTTCAAAGTCCAGTGGCAACACAAAAGTCAAGGGAGCCATCGATGGCCCAGCATGCAGCAGATGATCTTGGAGTCTTCCATGTCTGACTGAGCCCTCAGCATTCTACACCTCAGGCTTCAGCCGCCTTTGTGGCTATGGCACAAATTGTTATCATCCTCCCCTTCTGCTGGAAGTGGGAGATTGGGGGTTGGGGAGGCTTCGTGTGCTTGGGGTAGACATCCCCTTAATGCTCCAACAGGTTTGAAGTCATTTACCACAACATAGCCTGTCTTCGGAGAGTGTTTTCCTGGGGTGTAGCCACTACTCATGCTCCAGCTTCTTAGAGCCTCAGGGGAGAGTCAGGTGAATCGGGTGGACACCAAAGGTGGATGAGCAGACCTGCAAAGGGCTCAGTAGCCCTTGCACCAGAGGGGCTAGTCCTCCCTGAACATCCCATACACTTTAGTAGTAGGAGTAGTAGGAGTAGTGGAAGTAGGAGTAGTGGTGGTAGTAGTAGTAGTAGTAGTAGTAGTAGCAGCAGCAGCAGCAGCAGCAGCATTTATATAGCACTTTAAGATTTGCAAAGCACTTTTTAAATATTACATTTTAAAATAGTTTAAAATCTTAACTCATTGAATCCTCACAAGCTTGGAAGGTAGGTGCTATTATTAGCCTAATTTTGCAGATGAGAATAAGTGAATTGCTCAGGGTTACCCAGTTAGAAAGCATCTGAGTCCTTCCTGACTTCTGGTTCAGCTGTGCCTGGCCCAGCTGTTCTTCCCCTTCAGCCACATCCCTGCTGTCAGAGGCCCCTCCACTGCACTGAGTTCCTGAGGGTGGGAATCATTGACTGGGATTCAGATTAACCACTGGGGTTAAAATACCTTAAAATGTTTTACATGCCTTTCAACTGGAAAGGGAGAGGTCTCAACACTACTATCTATTTATCAAAGTATTTAGGAAGATGGCCAAGAATCCATTGTAATTCAGCACAGCAAATATATACAGGGATATAGTGGGTAGACTGCTGGACTTTTAATCAGTGAGAGGTGGGCAGAATCCTGCCTCAGATACATCCTTAACTGTGTGACCTTGGACAAGTCCCTTGAGCTCTCAGCCTCAGTTCCCCCATCTATGAAATAGGGATAATAATAGTGTTCTGCAGCACCTGGCTGGGTTCCTCTTTTGTGGCAGGAATCCCTTAGAATATGAAAAGCTAGTGCAGGGCCAAGAGTGGAAATAAAACTTGAATGACATCTACAGCCCCAGGGGCATGCTGCCACGCTCCCCTGCGCAAGGCTGGGGATGAGCCTTTGCTCTGAATCCTCAAATGCATTTCCAAGGGGTTTTGTTTCTCATCTGGGCAGGTTGGATGTTAAAGATGCATGCACTGAGCTTTTGAAGTCAACTCATGGGGGCAATTTGAGAGCTGAGGGTTATGGGTCCAATGTTTTAGTTCTTGCTCTTGTCTTGAGATAAGCACATTTCTTTTCTGGAGAGGAGGGGCTGCAAGGTGGTGCCACGGGAAGGGTCTTGTATCTGGAGTGGGAGACCCGAGTGTGAATTTTGGCATGGAAGAGTGAAACAACGCTGAACCTCAGTACTGGAGTCAGAGGACCAGGGTTTGAATTCCACCCTTGATGGAATTTACTGTCTCTGATGCTGGGCCTCAGTTTCCTCATTTGTACATTTAGAGGCTTGGACCAGATGGCCTTTGAGCTCTATATGTATAATCCTATAAGCCAATGTCTAGATCACTTTGGGGGTCCCTTCCAGCTCTAAATAATAATAATAATAATAATAATAATAATAACAACAACAACAACAAATATTTCTTAGTGCTTTGAGGCCTACAGATCTCTTTACATATGTCATCTCACGTAAGCCTCACAATCCTGGTAGGTAAGTGCTCTTATTATCCCCATTTTAAAGGTAAGGAAACTGAGGCAGATAGAGGCTGAATGACTTGTCAGGGGTTACACAGCTAGTAAGTGTCTTGGGCAAAATTCAAATCCAAGTACCACTTATTGCCTGTGTGACATTTGGTGAGCCGTCAGGTTCAGGATATGCTGGCACCAGCTCAGACCAGTTGAGGAAGGCAATTGTTAAATTTTCAGAATGAGTATTTACACCACAGAGGACAGGGGCTGCTACACATCAGGGTCCAATTTGTCATTTTGCTGATTGTCTAGACTTATAAAAGTGGGCTGGGTGTACGTTTTTCCTTTTGGAGAGCTGGTTGCTAAACGTTTAGCCTCATGTCGCTGTTTAGCCCCCATATGTCTCACCGTCAATGAACATATATCAAGTAGTTGCCGTATGACAAGGCTCTGGGCTGGCTATTGGAGTCATCTCTGTAAACAATACAAGTGTGACCACATTAGTCCTCTGGTCGCCTCCCAGGTCACTTATTGCCTCTAGAACCAAATAGAAGCTTGGTTTGCTGTTTGCAGATGTTCACCTGAGGGCCCCAATCTGTTCTCTAACCTTTGTATGTGTTGTTCCCTCTCCAGACACACCCAGGGCTGGCCTTCTTAACTTAACCTGAGGCTTATTTAGGGGGCTCTCATGCCCATGCACCAGTGTCCTTCCCAATGCTCTGCCTTCATGAGGCTCTCCTCCAGGTCTGGAATGCACCCCTCCTTCCCTGCTGCTTCTTTCAAACTTCTTCTGCCTTCCACATGCAGGTTTCCAGCTACTTAGTCCCTAGTCCCAAATTATCTTGTATCCCTTTTGCATAGACTTGTATATGTACGTGTAGTCTCTGCCAGAAAGACTGGAAGCACCATGAGGGCCGAGCCGGTTCCCTAGAATTCTTGACATATTTTAGGTCCTTAGTCAATACTGCTTGATTAATTGAGGAGTGAGTGGATGAGGTTGCCAAAGGTCAGAAGAAAAGAAGGCCCAAAATTCCAGAAGAGATTCTGGGGGAGGCCTTTGCTTGAGGATAGAAGGTTGATGGAGATCTAGTCAAAGAGATGGAGGAGGAGTCAGAGAAGTAGGCAGAGAACAGAGAGTGAATAGCATCTAGTCAAGATCTAGTCAAAGAGATAGAGAAGGAGGAGTCAGAGAGGTAGGCGGAGAGTGAACAGCATCAGAGAGAGGGAAGTAGAGGACACTGTGCCAGGAGAGGTAGGCAGACTGCAGCGTTGGAGGCTGCAGAAAAGTTGAGTGCTCGGTGACCAAGGAAGAGACACACATTGAGCAGAGAAGAGATGCTTGGGGTCCTAGGGACAGGGGAGCTCTCAGGCCACTCCCAAACCCCAGGCTTTCCATTTGGTTCTTCGGCAGTTCAGTGGGAAGGTCAAAGCTGGCTGTTCAGTAATGAGCTAATCAAGTTGAAGATTACCAGACCGCTCCAGCCTGGCTTCCTGAGCCAAAGGGGGAGGATTGAGACAATTATCTTGAAAATTCCAATTTTAAAAAGCCTTTTAATTGACAGGGAACTTTATTTTGACCTGAATAGTTGAGATTGGCTGCCTGGAGGGATTTTACTAAGGGTTCCACATAGACTTGGCCTGGGGGTGGCAAGGTCTGCAGTCATCCATACAACTCAGGCCCAAACCACCATGTTCAGCAGGTTTCTGAGCCATCCAGTGAATGAGAATCGTGGAGACAGTTAATCTACACGACCCATGCCACATGCCTTATGGCTTCTTTCTGGTTATTGCTTCTTTGGCTTGAAGTCTCTGGGTAATCATAAGAGGAATAATATGTTATATTTTCGTAAGGCTTTTAGCTTTTCCGAACATTTTTGCACCCACTCTCTCACATGGGCCCTGAGAAGGAGATAGGGCAAATGTGATTTTAAGGAGAATTGGTGTTAGAAGCCTGGGGGTTGAATCCCAGCTTAAACTCTTCTTAGCTTTACTGTCTGGAAGTCTCTATCATCTCCTCAGTTTCCTCATCTGGAGAATGTGTATTTTGACTTGACTTTTTTTTTTTTTGCTTTTTGGTGAGGCAATTGAGGTTAAGTGATTTGCCCAGGGTCGCACAGCTAATAAGTGTCATGAGTCTGAGGCTGCATTTGAACTCAGGTCCTCCTGACTCCAAAGCCAGAGCTCTCTGTGCACTGCACCACCTAGCAGCCTTTTCACTTGACTTTTTTTTTTTTGCTTCTGAACTTCTTTTTATTATTATTATTTTTTAAACAAATTTATTTATTTTCAGTTTTCAATATTTACTTCCACAAGATTTTCAGTTCCAAATTTTCACCCCATCTCACCCTTCCCCTCACCCCAAGATTGCATGCATTCTGAATATCCTTTCCCCTAGTCTGCCCTCTCTTCTGTCTCTTTCCCCCTTCTCTTATCCCCTTCTCCTTCTATTTTCCTGTAGGGCAGGTGAGATTTCTGTACCCCATTTCCTGTATTTCTTATTTCCCAGTAGCATGTGAAAACCTTTTTTTAAACATGTGTTTTTAAAACTTTAGGTTTCAAATCTTCTCCCTTCCTCCCTCCTGACCCACCCTCACTGAAAAGGCAAGCAACTCAATATAGGTTATACATGTGCAGTTATGCAAAACACTTCCATAGTAGACATGTTGTGAAAAATTAACTCTGTTTCTCTTAATCCTATCCTGCCCTCCCATTTATTCTATTCTTTCTTTTGACCCTGTCCCTCTTCAGAAGTATTTGCTTCTGGTTACCCTCTTTCCCAATGTGTCCTCTTCTCTATCATCCCCCTGTTCTCTTGTCCCCTTCTCCCCCTATTTTCCCATAGGGTAAGACAGATTTCCTTATCCAATTGAATGTGTATGTTATTCCCTCCTTAAGCCAAATCCTATGAGAATAAGATTCACTCATTCCCTCTCACCTTCCCCCATTTCCCCTCCACTGAAGAGCATTTTCTGTTTTTTTTTTTGTGAGATAATTTACCCCATTCTACTCTCCCTTTCTTCTTCTCCAAGTATAATCCTCTCTCATCCCTTAATTTTATTCTCTGGATATGACCCCTTAATCTTCAACTCATCCTGTGCCATCTATCTATCTATCTATCTATCTATCTATCTATCTATCTATCTATACATACATATACTTTTTTTTCCTCCAAATACCCTAATACTGACAAAGGTATCATGAGTTATAAATATCATCTTTCCATGCAGGAATGTAAACAGTTCAACCTTAATAACTCTCTTATGATTTCTCTTTCCTGTTTACCTCTTCATGTTCCACTTCAGTTTTGTATTTGAAAGTCAAATTTTCTATTCAGCTCTGGTCTTTTCATCAAGAATGCTTGAAAGTCCTCTATTTCACTGAATGACCATTTTTTCCCCTGAAGGATTATACTCAGTTTTGCTGGGTAGGTGATTCTTGGTTGTAATCCTATCTCCTTTGCCCTCCGGAATATTATATTCCATGCCCTGTGGTCCTTTAATGTAGAAGCTGCTAAATCTTGTGTTATCCTGATTGTGTTTCCACAGTACTTGAATTGTTTCTTTCTGGCAGCTTGTAATATTTTCTCCTTGACCTGGGAACTCTGGAATTTGGCTACAATATTCCTAGGAGTTTTCCTTTGGGGATCTCTTTCAGGAGGAGATCTGTGGATTCTTTCAATTTCTATTTTGCCCTCTGGTTCTACTATATCAGGGCAGTTTTCCTTGATAATTTCTTGAAAGATGATGTCTAGGCTCTTTTTTTGATCATGGCTTTCAGATAGTCCAATAATTTTTAAATTCTCTCTCCTGGATCTATTTTCCAGGTCAGTTGTTTTTCCAATGAGATATTCTCTTCCTTTTTTTCATTCTTTTGGATTTGTTTTACAGTGTCTTGATTTCTCATAAAGTCACTAGCCTCCAATTGCTCTATTCTAATTTTTAAGGAAGTATTTTCTTCAGTAATCTTTTGGACTTCCTTTTCCATTTGGCCAATTTTTCTTTTTAGGGCATTCTTCTCCTCATTGGCTTTTTGGACCTCTTTTGCCATTTGGGTTAGGCTATTTTTTAAGGTGTTATTTTCTTCAGTATTTTTTTGGGTCTCCTTTAGCAAGCTGTTGACTTGTTTTTCATGATTTTCTTGCATCACTCTCATTTCTCTTTCCAGTTTTTCTTCTACTTCTCTTACTTGCTTCTCAAAATCCCTTTTGAGCCCTTCCAAGGCCTGGGACTGATTCATATTTTTCTTGGAGGCTTTGGATGTAGGAGCTCTGACTTTGTTGTTTTCTGATTGTATATTTTGATCTTCCTTGTCACCAAAGTAAGATAATATAGTCTGACTCTTTTTGTGCTGCTTGCTCATGATCCCGGCCAATTACTTGAGTTTTAAACTCTTTGTTAAGGTAAGAGTCTGCTTCCAATGTGGAGAATGTATTGTCCCAAGCTTCACTGGTTTCTATAGATGTTTTCAGAGATACTTGTAGGTACCTGTAAATTTTCCATTCTTGCAAGGTGGTATGATAAGGAGCAAGGTGTTTACTTCTTTCCTGGCCTGTGCTGTGGTCTATTAGTGACCACAAGTACTCCTTTCTCTCCTGGAACTGTGAAGGTTTCCTGTCCACAGCCACTACAAGCTCCACCATGCCAGCGCTCCTTCTCACCCCAGGCTCCCCGTGCAGAACTGTGACCCAGATCCAAGCACGGGCAAAGCAAGAGATTCCTGCCTCAGCACCAGCAGAGAGATCCCTGCAATCCCCCTCTCATCAGCCACTCTATTCCCCTTCAATCTGTGGGCCAGAAGCATTGGGAAGCAGCTGCCCACCCCCAGGGCCAAGCTCTTGGGGAATGGAGCTGAGACCCCACCTTCCTCTCTCAGAACTGCAGAAACAGACTTTTCCCACTGACCCTCTAAGTTGTCTTTGGTGTTCCTGGGTTGAGAAGTCTGGAAGCTGCCACAGCTGCCTGCGATTCAGTTCTCTGAGGCCTGCTGTAGGTCTGCTGCGGCCTGTGTGCCCACACCATGCTGCGCTCTGCTCCCAGTCCGGTGAGATATACATTTCTGATCAAACATCCAGGTTGTCGTGGGCTGGAAATTTGTTTCACTCTGTCTTTTTGTGGGTTAAACTGCCTTAGAATTTGTTTAGAGCCACTTTTATAGGTATTTGGAGGGATTTGTGGGAGAGCTCAAGCAAGTTGCTGCTTTCACTCCACCATCTTCTTGACTTGAGTTTTATAAACCATTGAAAACTGAATTGTCTTTCTGATCCTTTCTCTGACTGGCTGCTCATACGTTGGTGGTATTTTTGGAGGTAACTTGGATGTGGGAATCAATCCTATCATTCACTATTTGAACTCCACCACTGATAACAGTTTTGGTGGAGAGGTGTCTAGACCTGCATTGGGAATCAGAATTTAAAAAAAAAAAACTCTTCTCCTCATTACAGAATTCTAAGTCATTGATAATTTCTCATCTTAGCAAGGTGTTTGGGATACTGAGGTGAAAGGACTTGCCCAAGACTGCACAACCAGGAGGTGTCCCAGTGGACTTGAGCTGAGGCTGACAGTACTATTCAGTGTCATCCACCACACTGCCACTCATAGGTAACACACTGAAAGTCTAATGCTTTTTGGTATTTGAAACTTGGAATAAGATCGTCTTTTGCAAATGTGAACAAATGGATCTCTAATCCTCTTATTTCTTTAGGAGAGATACAAGTTGGCAGATACTAGGCACTTGGGAATTGTCAAATGCTTTAAGATAAAGAATCACAGCCTCCTGGCTTCCCAGTTTTCCAGTTGGGAGGGCCCTGAGAGGGTATTTTGTCCAGCTTTTCTGCTTTACAGACGAGGGATCTGCCTGCACCCCAGAAGGGCAGTCATTTGCTCTGCAGGTAAGCAGAGCTTCAGACTCTAAGTCAAGCATCCCTGAAAGTCACCTGAGTCATTTGAGCTTCCACAGCTCTCTCTATGCATGTGATGCCCAGTCCAACAAAGTGAGCCTCTGGCCAATTTAGTGCTTCAATTTAGTGGAATGCTGAGCTTTGTCTGCATGCAAAAGCAGATTTTCAAAAAGTCCTAAATACTACAAAGTCCAAGATCTCAACAAAATTATCAGGCATAGAGTGGCTGAAGTACTGGGTTGGAAATTTGAGTATTGTAAGTAGCCTTTCCAAATTAAAAATAAACCTGTTCCATTAACATATTGACAGAAAAGGCAGCCAAGTAACCCAAGAGAGAGAAGGAATAGGTCATCATTTACTGGGCCAAAAAGGAGCAGATTAACATCTAATATCTGGAGAAGCTCCCTTAGAAAAAGAGTGAAGCCCAAGTAGAAGGAGCTACTTCAGGTGGCCGTGGGCTTCCCCTTGTTGGAGGTGTCCATACAAAGGTAAAGGACACTTTATGAGGACCTTACAGCAGGCTTCTCTTCTTGAGTAGGTCAGACTAGAGGGTCATTGAAGTCCTTTCTAACTTGGTTCTCTAAGCTCTGTGAGTCTGTGATTCTAGGCATTGGGCTTTTCAGTCCATTTTCCAAGGTCAAAATGTACCTGCCCACACAAAATGTGTTCCACCTAGTATCCAGCAAGGGGCACCCATAGACTGTGGAACTTGGCCTCACAAGTTCTGTTTTTAAATTCTACTTTGGTCATTTACTACTTGTGTGACCTTGGGGAAGTCATTTGCAGCCTTTCTTGGCCTCAGTTCTTATCTGTCCAATGATGAAGCTGGATCGGGCAACCTCTATGGTCCTTTCTAGTTGTAGGTCTATGACCCTAGCCTTGAAAAGATGTGTCAAGTAAACCATAGAGGAAAGAAACATTGTACATCTTCAACAAGAGAAGCTCATGGACATATACAAATATTCTTTACCTGTAACGATTCCCCAAGAGTATTCCTTATACATTTTTCACTCAGCAAGTACAGTCATGAAAAGAGGCTGAAGGTTAACAAGACAGGTACCTCAGAAGCAAAATATTTCTCAAATGTCTTGGCTGGAAATGCCTGGGTTAGGACTCTACAGAGCCTTCCATGACTGTCGGCTTCAGGCTCAGAGCCAGAGCAGGCAAACAGCCTATTGGCTCAGTTACCACTCAGGGTGACAGGCACCTTCCATGGGATTTGTTCGTGAACCCATTTGGAGAAGGAGATGATTGACGTGAAGACAACGATTGTCTTCAGTGCTGGACAAGCTATCCTGTCTCTCACTCTTGGTCAATATTGATCTGGCTTTATGCCAGCAGAAGCTGTGACAAGAGGACGTAAGTGTTCAGAGGATATGATACTGTTGCTGAAATTAGATTGTAACAAGATACCAGGAGGCTGGCATCCAGTGAGGGCCAAGAGTAGCTGGATCTAAAAGGGTAGTTCTGTTGTTAGAAGACAGGCCTTGGGGGCATTTGTTCCTTTTTTAATTCTCAGCTGTCCTTGAGTCCTCTCAAGGCCCCATTTCAGTTTCACAAGCCTTTATTATGTGTACCTACTATGTACAAGGGAACCACAAAGACAAAAACAACAAAATCCAGGCAGTCAGGAGCTGAAGCTAGAATGGAGTGGGGGCAGGGGGTGAGCAAGATACGCAGGTGAATGGGAAATGGCCAAGGAGGCTTCCGGGTAAATAACCCCCTTCTAGGTGACAGAGTCAGAGAAGGCTTCACACCTGCATTGTATTGAGACTTGGATAGAGGAAGACTCATGGGGAAGGATGTTAGTGGGCAGAACTGTAACTCATACAACACGATGCAGAACAGTTATTAAGTGCTTACTGTGTGTTGAGCTTTGATTTAGTCACTGGAGAGACAGGCAAGTTTGAGAAGACACTGTCCGAGCACTTCAGAACCCCAAAGTAGAAGGTTTGAACACTTTGGAACACACAATCTTGAAGAAGTCACCTAGGATAGGTGGGAGCTTGCTGGTCTGAGGGGAGGATACTGCCCAACTGTGGGAAATGAGGGGAGGTGGGAGAACTATAGGATCAGAGACACGGAGCTGGAAGGCATTTTGGAGACTATTGAGTCCAGCTCTCTCTTTTTATAATTAAGGAAACTGAGGCATAGGGACATTCTATGAATTGTCCAAATCCATAGCCTAGTAAAATCCTCAGATGGGATTTTAACCCATGTTTTCCTGACTCTAAACCCAGTGCTCTAACCATTGTGATATACTGTCACTGGCTTCCTGGTGGAAGATTTATTTTAATTTGGTTTTAAAGGCAAAGTGGGAATTTGGAAGCAGAGGAGGGGAGTGTGTTTCAGGAGGCAGGAAATGATTTGAGCAAAGACATGGAGGTGAGAGAATATACTGTGTGTTGGAAAACAGAATTGTCTGGTTAGGTTGGTGTAGATTACATGAAAGGCAGATATAGCTGGAAACCCAAATAATGACAAATTGTTGCAGCCTTTGAATGTCAGGAAGCAGGTAAAGGAGGAAGCCACTTAAGATTTTTGAACAAAGGAGTCAATCGCCAAGCACTTATTAAGAGTTTGCTACTTGCTAAGGAAAGGGAATACAGAGAGAGGAAAGAAAGCCACACTCCCTTTTTACCTGATGAAGTGACATAGTGAAATCTGTCTTCCTCTCAACTCTTGGATAATGCATGGAAAGTGTTTTGTGAACCTTAGAGCACTCTGTCAGCTCTAGCTAATATTATCATTAGTGTTCAAGATGGGAGTATTTGGGATGACTGTTGTGATTCATCATGTCTGGTCTGAGCCCCCACTCTATTGCCTGGGATTTTCTAAAGGTCAGTGAAATTCAGTTTGTACCTTATCAAAAGACCAGGCAGAAACCATGCCTCAACAAAATGTAAAATATTTAATTGGGACAGAACTTCCGAGCAGAGAAATAGAAAAGAGATCTCAACACCCATTTCTGAATGAGTTCAGCCTCATTTCTTATTCTCACTAGATTGAGGAAAACAGTTTCTTCAAGTTTCCTCCCCCAACATGGGAGAGAAGGCCAGTGGGGGCTCATGGGGCATCATTCCCTAAAGACTGCTGCTGATGCTGTGACACTATCCCAGCTCCTCTCATTCCAGGAGCTGGGCCATCTCTCCTTGTTCTGGAAGGTCTCAAGGGCATGCCTGGACTTTGGTGTTCTTATAATGCATTCACTGTAGTCTTCTTTAGCCTTCTTGTCCAGACCCAACATACTGTCTTTTCTTCTCAGTGTCCTCTTCCTAGGATGTCACAGAATCACAAAATGTTAGCATTGGAAAGGCCTTCAGAGGCTATTTAGGCTAACTCGTGTGTGCACATGCTGCAACAGAGCATCAGATGACCACCGAATCTCTTCTTGAAGTTCTAATGAGAAGGAACTCACTCCATCCTGAGGCATCTCATTTCACTTTTGGGTTGCTCTAACTGATCGTGAGTTTGTTCCTAACATGAAGCCCATCTGAGGCTCTTTCTAACTCCCTCTTCCCCCACTGATCCCAGCCTTGCTGTTTGGGGACAAACAGAATCAAACAGAATCTCTCTTCCAAATGATCACACCCCACAAGTCTTCTCCAGTATAAATATTCTTAGTTATTTCAGCGATCTGCCTATCATGAAATTGCTCGATACCGTAGGATTAGCCTCATGGGAAATAGATGAAGTCCTTCTCCCAGTGAGCGATCATTCTCTGGGCCCAAGTATTCTAGAGAATACAACTCTTCTCCTACTCGGGCTCTGCCTTTATTTATGCATAAGGAAGATTATTCTGGTAGAAGGATGACTTGTGAGTTGGAGGAGAGATAAAAAATGGGGGCAGGTAAATCTCTAAGGGGGGTATTGCAATAAGCCAGACAGGTGGTAATGAGGGATTGTATTAGGGTGATAACAGTGAAAAGAGAGAGGAGACGTTGGTCAGAAACTTCGTAGATTTTGAATAGATTAAGACTTAGTATGTAATTGGATGCAAGAAATTACATCCAGGGAAGACTCCAATATAATTTCAATAAAAATAATAGTAGCTGACATTTATGTAGCATTTTAGATTTTCCCAAGTACTTTAAGTGTATGACTTCATTTTATCCTATGCCATTCTCATGAGGTAGATACATGAGTATTAGAATTCACAATTTATAAATGAAGACAATGAGGTCAACCTATTATGGAAGATAATAATTGTGGTGTCACAGACAGAAATTGTAAAGTTATGAATAGGACCAGGTTAGGGAGGGGGTGGAGATAATGATTTCAGTTTTGGATGAGTTGAACCTGAGGTTCCAATGAGCTGCGTGAGTGGTGATATCCTCTAACTAGTTGGAGATATAAGTTTGACATTGAGGAGGAAAGTCATGCTAGAGATTTGGAAATCATTTGAGCAGAGGTGAAACCAAGGGTACAAATAAGATTGTTAAGAGAGAGAATGGGGGAACTAGATGGTGCTCTTGTTGGAGCACTGGCCTTGAAGTCAGGAGGACCTGAGTTCAAATCCAGCCTCAGTCACATAACACTCACTAGTTGTATGACTCTGGCCAAGTCATTTAACTCCAATTGCCTCCCAAAAACAAAACAAAACATAATAAAATTAAAAAAGAGAGAGAGAGAGAATCTAGTGAGTGAAGAGGTCAAGGAGAAATTCTGGAAAAATCCTGTATAACAGGGGAAGGATATTGCTGAACCAGGACTCAAACAGATGGAGGTAACCAGGATGGTGATAAGATCTGACACCATTCCATATGAGTATGGCTTGAGCAAAGGAGAAGAAATTTAGGGGAGACATGATAACTGTCCTCTGGGATTTGAAGGGTTGCCATATGGAAGAGGAGTTATACCTATTCCTCTTCCTCAGAAGGAAGAACCAAAGGCAATGGGTAGGAGTAGAAAAGCAGCAGATTTTGACTAGATGTAAGGAAGAAAAGAACTTCCTGTTGGAATGGATTGTCCTAGGAAGCAGGAGGTTCTTCTTCATTAGAGATTTCCAGGTAAATGCCAGATGGTCACACCTGGTACCTGTGTAGGTACAGGTTAGACTGGACTAGGCTCTGAGTCCCTGTCCACCTCTCACATTTGGCATCTGGAAATGGAGTTAGAGAAAGAGTAATAAGAAATGGAGGAGGAGAACCAGGACACTGGTGTCACCAGAGCCCAGAAAGAAAAGGATATTAAGCAGGAGGAAATGAAAAAAAGGTTATTGGATTTGGTGATTAGGAGATCATCAGAGATATTATAAATAAGGGGTGAAGGAAAGAGTGGGAAGTGAGGGAGTGAAGTTGTAGGGATTGACAAACTTCTGTTTACAAGGGTAGGTTTAGGAGACAGTTTGCAGGAGTGAGAGATGAGGAAGTGGAGTTATACAGTGCAGGTAAATCCTTCAAGAAGTGAAGCAGTGATGCCAAGTGTAGTAGAGGACAATAGATTGAGTGAATGGTAAGGTCAGGGGGAGATTTGTTGGTTTTTTTATGATGACAGTAAATTTGAACATGTATGTGTTTGTAGGCAACAGAGAGGGAGTCAGTAGAAGAAGAGAGAGTGGGGGAAGCCATGTCCATCAGAAATGGACCTATCATTTACAATGACCTTAAAGAAGATGTGTTGCTTTGTGTCTTGCCACCATCCTCCATATCCAATCCTCTCTTGTAACAAAGAAAAGTCATTGAGAAAACAGTCAACCTAGCACAATGGCCCCATATGGCAATGGATGCAACATTCTACCTCCTTGGTCCTCCATGGCTCTACTAAATGGAGGGAAGTGTGCTTCATCATAGGTCTTCTGGAACCAAAATTGGGTCACCTAGGTCTTAGCAAATTTTATACCAGAGTCTCTTGTTCCTGAAAAAGCTAGAGAGATGTGAGTTAGATGATCTAGTTGAGTTAGAATTAGGTGGAATTCAAATTAATGCCAAATTGGAAAGAGGTCTGTTCTGTCTGCACAGACTATACCAGATATCTGCCCTAGCCCCTGTGCTGTTTTCAAATATCCATTTGGAAAGTGGGAGGGGTTGGCACATCCATTTGGATAACATGGAGATGGTTGAGAAGTAGCATGGTGGGCCTAGGTCTGGGCACCATAAGGTATAGAAGGCTTAGGGTCTGTTACCAGCCTTTGTCTATAAAAGCTAATCCTCATTAAGAAAGTCCTTAATGGATTATTGATTAATCTCATCAAAGTTTTCCAGACATGGGAAAGTAGGCACATGGTTTAGTAATTATTAATATTTCCCAAGTTACCCTTTTTGGGGATAATATTAAGGTCCATGTGACTTAACCGGGTCATGTAGCAGTGAATAAAAAGCTAGTCTTAGAGTCAGGAGGTCTTGGGTTCAAGTCCTGACTCTGACACAAAATGGCTGTGTGACCTTGGGCACATCACTTAAACTGTCTATGCCTTAAGGCAATGCTGAGACTCAGTCTAAAAGAAAGTGCTGATGGGCTTGGTAGGAGGAATTTTCCCAGGAGGAGTTGCCTATTTTAATAAAAGCATAGATTTGTTCTCCCCATCTCCTCCTCTTCCCCCCCTCCTCCAGTATTTGATTTCCTTTCATTGTTCTGATCCTCTGCAAAGAGGTCCCTCAGGGTCCTCGGAAAGGTGCTGCCTCCAGTGAAGAGCTCCCCTGGGTAGACTTGGTGTGGTCCAGCTGCTCTTCCCATCTTTGTTAACCATCCTGAGCCATCAAATGAGACTTTCTTTCTCATCTTCTGTAGCCTTTAAGATAATTAAAAATAACTGTTTCAAAATCACAAATTTTTTTCACTCTTTTCTTTGGAGTACTGGTGAACATGTTTTTAGAAAAGTTAAAAAAAGAAAAAAAAAGAATGGTCCAAGGGAAGCAGGGGTGATGACTGCTGAGGTAGGCAGCTAGCCACAGTGTCACAATCCCACAGGTCACTGATGGTTGTCCTTGTATTTAAAGTCCAGATGTTGGCAAAAAAAGACTGCACAGCACCACAGAGAGATGAGGGATGATTGGTGCAAGTTATGGATGGTGAAGATCATGTAAGCTTTATTTGGTGTGAATAGCAGTATATTGCTAGCAGGAATCCCTCAGTCCCCCAGCTCAGATGGATCATCTGTGAATTTAAATTCAGCTCTTTCTCACACTGAACAGCCCCTTCTTTAGACAGCCCCTGGCTCTCAACACGATGACAGAAATGACTCTTGGCAGCACCTTTCTGAAGGCTGTGTGACGGCAAGCAGTGCACATGTAAAGCAGAGATTTGGCACACACAACACCCAGCTCTTGAGGTCCCAGTGGATTCATGTTCTCATCCAAGAAGTTTGGAGACATGCATCTTCCCCTGCATTTCTCCTAGGATAATCCCAGAATTCCCAGGTTGACAAGAACATGCTATAAATATCAATATCATTATGAATCACTCTCATAGCCAAGAAAGCCTGAAAGCCAACCTCTCAGCTTGGTGGTCACAGGTCCACCTCCAGTGTGTTGCTTTTAAAGCTTGACAGTATCCATGCATGTAAACACTGTGTGTTAGCTCTCTCCAGGGTCTCAAATAATCCTATACAATATCTGTGGTTTCTTATAACTACAGAAATAGTACAAAAAAAGGTGTGTATTTTTTTACGGTACCTGATTTTTTTCCCCTCCAAGAACTCTCGAATCCGATTCCCCAACCCAAGATAGGGTTAGCCCAGGAGGGCTTGTTCTTAAGGAAGGTTCTTTACAGGGTACCCTGGAAAGTAGTAGATGAGATGAATAAGAAGTCCTCTATTTAGGTCCCCAAAGACCATCTTGTATTTGTCTTCTGAGGAATGGAGATAAGTAACCTAAGAAAGCATGAACAATACCCAGGAGGAGCTGGCATCCTGTGGATATTTATATGCACTTAGCTTTTCATAGGGAAGGAATCCATGTGAAAACAAACAAACACACTTCCCAAGCATGGAAGCAGGAAGGGTCCTGCTTAGATTGAGATCTTGTAGGGTCAGAGATCCAGAGAGGAATAAATCCTAGAGCTGAGGCCCAGAGAAGTGATTGCCCAAGGTAGAGCTTTCTGCCATTGCTGTGTTATTGTTATTCAGTCACTTCAATTGGGTCCAACTTTCATGACCCCTTTTGGGGTTTTCTTGGCAAAGATACTGGAGTGGCTGGCCACTGCCTCCTCCTGTTCATTTTACAGGTGAGGAAACTGAGGCAAAAAGATTAAGTGACTTGCCTAGGGTCACACAGCTAGTAAGTGGTTGAGGTCAGATTTGGACTTAGGAGGATGAGTCTTCCGGACTCTAGGTCCTGTGCTCTACACACCGTGGCACCACTTAGCTGCATGTATAGTATTTAATATAGGCCAACTGATTGCATTGTCACAATAGTCTTGTGAGGGAGTTGCTAGTACTATCTTCATTTTATGGATAAGGAAACAGGCACAAAGAATTTAAGTGACTTGACAAAGCTCACCCAGCAAAAGAGAAAGTGAAGCTGCACACTATATCCTACAGTCCATCCACTGCACTGACTAGCTGCCTCAAATAAGTACAACATAGTTAAATAAAAAAAGAGAGTCACCAGCACTTGGAGGTATCAGGGAAAAAGGGTAGAACTTGAATTGTGTCTTGAAGAAAGAAGGGGATTTAATAAGGTAAAAGGTGAGGAGGACTTGCATCTTTGGCATGGGGGAAGGACAATGCAAAGTCAGAGAGATGTGTGATTGAGGGTTGGGTATGAGAAAAGTAATAGCCGACAGATATATAGATATAGACAAATGGATACAGTGCTTTAAGGTTTGCAAAGCATTTTACAAACATTATTTGGTTTTTATACTCACAACCATCCTTGGAGGTTGATCAGTGGAACAAATTAGACAAATTAACCTAATTAAAATCAAATTAACCTAGTAACCTAGGTTCAAAAGACCCCAAAGTCTCCAGCTACTGGAATAAGGATTCATTCACTATTTAGCAAAAAGTGCTGGGAAAATTAGATCAAAGTTTGGCAGAAATTAGGTTTAGACCAACACCTCACACCACATACCAAGATAAGTTCCAAATGGATGAATGACTTAGAAAAGGTTACGTTATAACACTTTAAAGGAACAAGGGAGAAGTTACCTTTTAGATGTATGGAGAGAGGATAATTCATGAACAAACAAAGGTTGAAAGGATTACAGAGGACAAAATGGACAACTTAGTTACATAAAATTTAAAGTTTTTTTTCCCACAAATAAAACAAATGCAATTAAATTAGAAGAGAAATAGTTAATTAGACAAGATTCTTTGCAGCAAGTTTCTCCGATATGTCTCATTTCCAAAATATATGATGAATTGATTCAAATGTATAAGAATAAGAGCTATTCCACAATTGAGAAATAATCAAGGGCCATGAACAGGCAGCTTTCAAAGGAAGAAATCTAAGCTAGCAATCAGAGAACCAGGAGAATAATTTATATAAGCACTATAGAATTGTAAAGATAAACAATTTCTAAAAACTTAAGCATTCTGACCAGTGCAATGATCAATCATGATTCTGGAGGACTGGTGATGATAAACTTTGCTACCTGACAGATAAATGAGTGACTTTTTACATAGAATAAATCATGGACAATGTGGAAATATGTTTTGTTTGACTATGGATATTCATTAAAAATGTTTGTTTGTTTGTTTTTTTAATAGAGAGTAAGTGGGAGAGAAAATAAAATGTTTGTTAATTAGAAGAAAAAGTAGAATATGAAAAGAAAAAAACCTTCATCACTTGCTGCTGAGTAGATATGGGGGATGAGAAGAGAAAGGGTAGGATGAGTACGACATTATGAGCCTGAGTGACTTATACGGATGGCAGGGCTTTGTCTGAAATGGGAAAAGTTTGGAAGAAAAGTAGATTTCAGGGGAAGAAGATGCTAAGCTCCCTTTTGATGGGCTGAGTTTGAGATGCCTATGAGATACCCAGTTGAAAATGTCCAGAAGGCAGTTGATGATAAGGGAATTGAGCTCAGGAGAAAGATGTGGGCTAGATATGGAGAGCTGGGAGTCATCTGAATGAAGATAGTAATTAAACAAACCCACAGAGGATATTGAGATCACAGAAAGAGGTGAAAAAGAAGAGATGAGGGCCCAGGACCAAGTACTGTACTATGCCAATGCTTGAGCCATGGATGACTATCCTTCCAAGGCAACAGAGAAGGTACACACAGCTGCCAAAATAACCTGCCTACACCACAACTCTAACCCTATTACTCCCTTGTTCAAAAATGTCCAAGGACTTCCTATTGCCTAGGATAAAATGGAGCCTCAGAGGCCTCATTCCTCTTTGTCCATGTTAGGTTCCAGCTGAACTGGTCTCATTGCTGCCTCCCCAAACTCGACATTACGTCTCTTGCATATGTTGTCCCCCATGACTGGAAGGCACTTTCCTTTCCCACCCAGAATCCTTCACTTCTCTCACAGCTTGGCTTAAGCACCATGTCCTAGACAAAGCTATCCCTTTTGCACTTAGCTTTTACTACTCTCTGCTTCCTGAAATTGTCTTATATTTCATTTCTATCATTGGTTCATCATTTTTGTGAACTAAACTCAACACGTTCTTGGAGTTGCCTCCACCAATATTGTTCCTTGGCCCTAATCCACCTCAACTGTTATAGAAAAAAGAGCAACCTTGACCCCTAATCCCGATCCAATAGTCTGCTCAAACTTATATTGAGGGAAACAACCTCTTACTCATCTTTCTGGTCTAAAAACGGTTACAAATGAAGAATGCTGATAAATTCTTTTTTCATTTGCTCACCTGATCAGAACCCAAACATATTTATCTACATGCAGATTATAGGTGACCAGTTGAGTCTCTTTTATCCCATACTATGTGCTCTAAAATAGTATTTGTAAAATGAAATCTTTACTTGGAAAATGTGTTTTGCCCAGGGGCTAGGATAAACCCTGATGTGCTTATAAGTCGATAATACACATTTTAGGATTTAATCATATACTGTTGCTGTGTTGTTAGCTAGCTATTTTGTTTATGTCTAGTCTTGTTTCCCTAACTACATTGGAAACTACCTAAGGGTAGACAGCAGACTAGCTTCTTTTCTGTCCTCAATGGGCACCTAGCTCAGCACTGGGAACATGGGAATACTTGACGGCTGTATGTGCGTATATGGATTTGTGAAGCATCTCAGTATTCCATTTAGAGATAGTGGGGAGAAATTGAGTAAAATTCCCATCCACAGTGGTGGTGGGACTGTGACTATAATTATGGAAATGATGTTTATACCCAGATGGTAATTTCGACATTGTGGTTTGTTGTTTTTTATGTGCTGTGGCCTCTACCAAAGTCTTTTTCCAATGAATTCTCATGATATGGATGTGACCTTTGGCTCTTGAGGCCTGTGCTGGAGGAGCATAGATATGGCAAGTCTGTAACCAAATATTAAGTCATATGTATGGGTTCAAAAAACCAACTACCTAAATGCAAGACGGCAGGAGTCATGGTCACAACAGTATCTGCTGATTCTTATAGTCAATAAGTTAGTAAGTAGTCAATAAGTATTTATTAAGCACCTATTATATTCCAGGCACTGTGACATATTCTGGGGAGACAAAGAAAGGCAGTACAGTAGGACACTACAGCCCAACAGTAGCTCAAAATCTAATGGAGGGAGACATCATATGAACACCCGTGTGCAAATAAGCTGTGACCAGGATAAATGGGAAGTAATTAACAGAAGGGATTAAGACAGGTTGAGAAAACCTTCTTGTGGAAGGCAGCATTTAAACTGTGCATTTAAAGGAAGCCAGGGGGAGGCAGAGTTGAAGAAGAACAGCATTCCAGGCATGGGGGAATAGCCAGAGAAAATGCTTGGAGCTGGGTCTTGTTTGAGGAACAGTCAGAAGGTCAATGTCACTGAATCAAAGAGGAAACATTGGGGAGTAAGGTATAAGAAGACTGGAGAGGGAGAAGGTGGCTGGGTTTTGAGTGCTAAACAGGGGATTTTTTAATTGATCCCAAAGGTGATGGGCCATTGGGGTTTCTTGAAAAAGGAGTGATATGATTGGACTTGTGCTTTAGGAAGATCATGTTAGTGTCTGAATGGAGGATGGATTGCAGAGGGGAGAGACTTGGGGTGGGTAGACCCCTTCAGCAGCCTATTTATTGCAATAGTCCAGGTGTGAGGTGATGAGGCTCTGTATCAGGTGGGAGCTATGTCAGAGGAGAGAAGGAGGCATATTTGGGAGATATTGTAGAGCTGAAATCAACAGGTGCTGGCTCCATATTAAATACTGCGGGGTAAAGAGAATGAGGAGTTTAGGGGATGGTAATGTCCTTGATAGTAATGGAGGGACAACTTTGGGGGAAAGATAATGAGTTCAGTGTCAGAGGTGGAGTGCCTTCTATCAAGGAAATGGACACATATGACCCTACTATTTCCTTCTAATAGGCTGAACCTCTACAGTGGCATCACTGCATGGTTAATCTACTGCTTCTTTGGTGATTTCTGAACTCATGAACATGGATACGTGGCTGCTGGATGGGGCTGTCTTCATGGCATCCATGCCAGGGGCACAAATAAAGAGGCAGCTGAAGGTCCTGGGGAGAGCACTGGATTTGGACTCAGAGGGCAGGGTCTTAAATCCAAACTCTACCAGTGACTAACTGTATCAACTTGGGAAGTCACTAACTTGGTAAACCAGTGGAAAAAGCAATGGATCTGTAGTCAGGAAGACTTGAGTTCAAAACTAGCCTTAGACACTTGTCCTCTGTGACCCTGGGTAGACACTGAATCCCTCTCTGCCTCAATTTTCTTAACTGTAAAGTGGGGATAATAATCTAACTACCAGAGTTGTTGTGAGGATGAAATGAGATAATAATTGTAAAGGATTTTGCAAAACTTAAAACACTAAGTAAGTACTAGATATTATTATTCGGCTCTCTGGATCTCAGTTTCCTTCTCTATAAAATGAAAAGTTTGGATCACACTATAAGAGAAAATAATAATAATAGAAATATAACAATAACAGCTAACATTTACATGGTGCTTTAAGGTTTTCAAAGAGTTTTACATATATTATCACATTTGACCCTGTAAAGCAGCTGCTATTAGCCCTATTTTACAGATGAGGAAACTGGGGTGAAGGGACGTCAGGGGATTGGCCCAGGGTCCTATAGCTAGGAAATGACTAAGGCCGAATCTGCATTCAGGTCTTGCTGACTTCGTGCCTAGAAAAGTACTCCCTGCAAGATAACTGCAGTGTTCCTTGACTCTGACCCATAAAATAACGCTGTAAGAAGTTGCTGTTAGCAAGCTTGGTGTCATCAGAAGAACCTTTCAGTCTTGCCCGCCTTGCCTTCCTCATTCAATTCTGGACCCAGGTGGCTATGCATTTGCAGCATCTGCTCGAGAACATGCAGGTGGAGAGGAGGGACCCTGGCCTTGGTTTGGTTTTCCTTGATTTGCTTTGGGCTTTGCCTCTGACTGAGATATGATGCTGATAGGTGAGCTCTATGGGCTGTTCACCCAACTTCATCAGGGATGATAGATATTCTTTATCTATGGTCTTTAAAATGTTTATGTATTTAAATAAGGAAGATCTTCATTGCTCTGGTTCTGTCAGCAATCAGCACAATGTAACCACAAACAGAAGCATCGGAAGGACCACACCAGTCATGGTTGATTCCTCTGCAATTCAATTCAACGTGGATGAATCAGCCTGGACAACTTTGGCTTCCTGTTGCCAGCCTAATCTCCCAACTGGGATGTGGAGAACCTCCAATGCAAAGAAAAGCATCCCTCCCTTTGACTTCAGGCCTCCCATCTTCCTCTAAAGAGCTTTCCTTTGAGAGATGAGGAAGAAGAAGGGTAGTGTAGCATGAGACTTCCTTTTCTTGCTGTGTGGGCTCAACCTCCATCTCCAGATGCACCATTTCCTGCCTACTCTCCACCTACTGCAGCCTCCCTCTGACCATCTGCGTCCCTACCACCTCATGCTGCACTTGCCTCCAGCCCAATCTGGAACTTTCTTGGGAAGAGGAGGGGAGCCCCCCACCCAATGATGAACATTATCATTTCTGGCCACATCCTTCATGGCCCAGTGATTCTAAACTCTGGAGATTATCTTCCAAACCTCTTTTCTACCCTGCCATCACCTGATTCCTTAATCCCATCCCCCTCAAAGCTTCTACCCCAAAGTCTCAACCAAATGCCACTTTGCCTTTCCTCCATGACCTCTGGAATGCTACTTCTGTAGGTAACAAAGTTCCCTTCATCTTTAATCTTTTCATTTCTCACCTCTTCCTTCTACTAACTATTAGTGAAATATACACCCCCCCCCACACACACACATGACACAAACTCCCTGGCCTCCCTTTCTAGTACTGGATACACCTTCATGCATTCTCTTCAGCTCAATGGTTGAATTGGGGGAGTTGAAATACTTCTTGCTCCCCATTGCCACTTCTGGGTTCTCCCCTACCTTTAGCACTTAATAACCATTCTTCTTTGGAGGTTCATGCTATTCATATGTACAATCTAATCAAAATGCTATTGTCTATAAACCTTCAGGCCACTCCTCTTTCTGCCTCAATGGTTCTGATACCTGGCTCACAATTTTTCTCTCTTCCTCAACTCCTGCCAGCATACCTGGGGATTTGAACAAATATGTTGCCTCTCTTTTACTAACCACTCAGTTCCTCAACCTACTCTCCTCCCATGACCTATTTCCTCTACCTCACTTCAGCCACACAAAAATGGTCATACCCTTGATTTTGCCATCACCCACAAATGTACCACGTCCATGTTCAATAATTCTGAAATCTCTTTATCCAAACATACCTATTTCCTCTCCCTCTGCTTTCCCTCATACAACCCTACTCTCATGTGCACCATGACCTTCAATCCTCAGTTCTCTCCCAGGCCATCTCCCTTGCACTAACCACTCTCTTTTCTATTCGGTAAACCATTTCAACTCTACACTGTTGTCCTCTCCGGAATCCCTGGCCACATCACCAACAAAGCCATGCCAAGCCTGTGCCTCAGGTCACTCCCACCATTCAAAGGGCTGAACAAAGGTGGAGAAAATCATACAACTGTTCTGGCCAGGGCCATTATGAACTTATGATTCTCATCCCTCCTTAATCCTCCCTGCCATTGATTCCCTTCCCTCAGCCTCAGGTACTGCTAGTGCCCTTCCTCCCCAAACTACCTTACATTTAGCCTGCATTTGGACCCATCTTTTTTTAAACAACAATAATGTTCCAGGGATGCTGAACTGATATAAATCATATATAATCCAAGTCCTAAATCTCATTAGTATGAGACTGTCCTCATTAGTAAAGATCAATGTCCCACACCTGTGCGAGACAGATCTAGAGAGAAGGGAGGGTTTAGTAGATGAAAGTTAAATCATCTACATGATTCCAAACAACCATTTAGGCTGAGTTTTCATTGAGACAACCAAATGGGTCAGTTTTAATATCACATCCTTATTCTTTAACTAGTGAACAAACCCAAATGAAAAATGTTACCAAGAAGGTTGAGAAAATGTGTTTCCCTTCCTATTGTGCTTTTACCAATGGCATTTCCACATCTCTTTTCTGTCTCCTCTTCCCATCTCCTCTGAGTTAGGCTGAGCTGTTTCCTCTTTCAGTCGATCAGTGCATGAAGCTCTCCCGATGAAGAGTCAGGATGGAGGATGTGGAGGAGTAGGGATGGGGGAATTCAGCCCGGCTGTCGAGTGCACTGAGCTTCCCGGGTGATTTTCTCCAATGTTTGGAGTTCACTGAAATTCAAAACAGCTTTTATAAGTTCTTTGGTCCATAGGCTTTGAGCACATGAAGTTTGAGGGAAATTTAATCCATCTGTTTCTGATTCGTTTACACTTAAATAGTCAAAATATTGTCTTTAATAGCAATTTGATGCCCAGTTCATCTTTTGAAGTTCTGTTAATAAACCTGTAGAAGCCCTTCTTTCACTCAAAAAACAGGAAGCCACATCTTTCTGAGGGGTAAACTAATGTATACATCTTAAAATCCAGGTTGAGTGGGAAACACCTCAAATCACAACTTTTTAATGGGCTGCCTGCTTGTGGGTGTGAGCAGTGCAACCTGAGAACAGGAGTATTCCTGGCTTCCTGACTCTGACTTGTCCAGGCCATCTTAGGACTCACCTGGAGCAAAGGGCTGGGGCCATGACACCTGGTCATTTACCTGTGTTTGCTTGGGCTCCATTTCTGGCCTCCTTTTAAAATCTTTATTGACAGTTATTATCCGGAATCCCTGGCCACATCACCAACAAAGCCATAAATAGATCAACATGGTGGTTCATTTTTTTTCAAGTTCAATGTAGTCTAATCAATAGCTATAAAATGAGGTCCTGTACCTCAAAGGACCACTCTAGCTCTGAATTCTATGATGTGAATGATCCATTCATTGAAAAGCTTGCTCCCTACCAGGAACTGAGCTCAGTGTTGTAGATATCAAGAGAGATAAGATATAGATCCCATTCTCAAACTAATAGGATGAGCCATGAAACAAGGGAGGGTGTTAGCTGCAGAGGAAATGTCCAGACCAAGGACTATAAGAAATTTTAAGTAGGAAGAGATCACCTTTAGCTGGAGGAGGGAGGGGTGAGAGGAGTAGCTTCAAGGGAGGCTAAATGGAGGAGGTGGCTCCCAGAGTGGATCTTCCCAGACAAGGGAGGCATCTAGGTATCTCAGCATTACAGAACATGAAGTGGAAGGAATTTCAGTGGACTCTGGTCCAACCCACATCTGAAGAACTTCCCCTGCCACACATCCAGTGTGTCCCTCTAGCCCTTCCTCAGAGACCTCCAAGAGTTGGAAACCTCTTTCCTCCTGAATCATCCCACCTTTGGACAGATTCTTCATCACTTTTACCCCTGGTTCTTGCACATGGCAGCGTTATGATACAGGATTAGATATCAGTTAGATGTAGGAGGGAAGCTCACTTGCTGAGGACATGCTGTTTATCTCTGTACCTTTCTGCAGCTGGTCTGAATGTGTGATATTCACTCCCTTCTCCTGAACTCCAGAAGCCCTTACCATCCTCCAAAGCTCAGCACAGGTGGCATCTCTTACCACCTTCCTGGCACTCTCTCAATCTTGATATCTGGGGATGGGGAATCTGTGGCATTGAGGCAGCCCTTTGACTGAATGCAAACTTCACAGTACAGATCCCCTTAATAAAAAGATTTGTTCTGTAAAACTTGGACACAGGCAAAAGACTGCAAGGCCCCATGTGGCTTCAAGGTATCAGATTCTCCACCCCTGGGTGCTATCTATCCATCTATCTACCTATCTACATATCTGTCTCATTTCTTTATATGTAGCTATCATCTATCTATATCAGTGCTTAGCATAGTGCCTGGAACATAGTAGGTACTTAATAAATGCCTATTTGTCTATCATCTAGATATAATCTAATTTTATCATGTGCTCTATCATCTAATCTACCCATCCATTCATCCATCTATCATCTACCCACCCCTCACCCCCACCCCACGACAATTCCCGGATGTGAGTATCAAATAAGGTAACACATATAAAGTGTTTTGTGAATCTTAGAAAGCTATAGAAGCGCTAGCTATTTTTGTCATGACATGTATCTAATGACACATATTTTAGTGAGATCATGTTTTATTCCATAGTATATTGACTATTGATATGATACTGACTTGGAGAGTGGTGACTTTAGAGCCTGGGGTTTGGGGTGGGGTCCGTCCAGGAGAAGGAATGAAGGATCCTGAGTGACTAAGAGGGGAAAGGGCAGAGGTCAATGTGGGGCATCTGATACCTGGAGGAAGGTACAGGAAAGTAGGTAGAGGGATGTGCAGGGCAAACTCTCCCTAACTGGGCAAGGTAGCCTGGGGCTCTCAGAACACACAGAAGATCTTCCCTTGATACAGATTTTAGACAAGTGTGAGGCTTCTGAGTGCACTTGCATTGCCTTTCTGGTATCAGGGAATGAATTCTGGGCACAGTTTTCTCTGCCACAGTTCATCTCTACATTTACACTCTTGTCCATACCCCAATCTGTCCAGGCTCTGACTTGGCTGACTCATAGCCCCAAAATGTTTCTTTGGCCACAAAATCTTATTGACTCCAGCAACCATTTAATTCCTAAATAACACTTGAACTCTTCTGATTCTTGGCCTGCTTACTGGTATTACTACAAAGGGCAGCCAGCAGTTCCCATTTCTGTTTGTTTGGTTTGGTTTTTTCCCTCCAGTTATTTCTTCCAAAATAAATCATCAATTGCCCAACTCCTCAAGCTTATGACACACTCTTGAGTCTTGGGCTTATGAATCACGGCAAAAATGTCTTTCATGTAATGAGGGTTCCCATAGCATCATGTGCCTGTGGGCACTTGTTGACATCTTTTGAATCTTATTCTGATGACAAGTCATTCTGTTAGTCTGGCTTGGTTCTGCCTTCAAAGAACCTCAGGATATAAGGGTTAGAGGAGACCTCAGTGGTATCTAGAGTACTCTGTATCCCAGAATCTTTACTCAAATACACTCACACAGAGTCTGCTCAAAGGCCTCTACAGGAGGGAGCCCAGCATCTCTTAAGGCAGTCCATTCCAGGGGCTGTATGGGCTCTTCCATGGCAGTGGGCATTAGCACGGGCGGTAGAACAGGCAATGATGCCCTGCTCCGCTGTCCCATCCACATTAAGCCACCCCTTCAGGAGGCAGATTGCTTTTTTGTTTTGTTTTGTTGTATTTGTGTTTCATTTTTCTCTGCCCCCTCCCATATTGCCTATTCTAAGTTCCTTGAATCCCAAAAGTCAAGGTTCTCTAGTTATAGTTCTTAATTCATTGATGTGGGGGAAGATCCAATAGGGTACCTTAAGACCTTGACAAAAAGGAGTGGGATATAGTAGATGCAGTATACTAAGGCTTTATCCCATGCAGGCAACTGCCTTTGAGGGTTCTGACTGGCAGGCCGGCATGACCAATACAGAAACATGGTGGCAAGAAATCAATGCTAAGTTCTTAATGAGATGCTTTCTCTCCTCTGTCTAAATAAGTCTCATTTTGGTATTTCATTTCTGAACCTGATACACCAGGCTGGCCTGAATCAGGCATGACCTATAATGCCATCTCTTCCTTGAAGTTAGTGAATACCATGGAGTCTTTGCTTGGGGAATCTCAACAAGTTCTTTGTAAAATTTCTGTACCTCTTTATCCTTAGAACATAAGAAGCAATTAAGTTCACTTGTGTGCTGAAACCAATACTCTTAACTCCTTTATTTCACTTATCCACAACTTCCTGATATAGACTGACTTCACTGGGGGAAGTGACAGATGGGCTTAGTGCTTGTTGGCAGGCAGTGTGTGCTCAACTGATGCAGTCCCTGTATGGAAGAGCCAGAGAGCCTGTTCTTCTGGAAAGGCCCAAGCAAAGACTCTTGGCCTGGTTCTCTCCTGCCTGTATGTCATTTGAGAAAGATGAGCTGCTGTGGGCCTCTGGGTAGAGGAAGGGCCCTGAGCCCTCTCTCCCTGGGAGCCAGCATGAAGCCAGGAGCGCACAGTCTCGCTGTTACTTCTGTCTCTCTTGGATTCCTTCTCCCTGTATTTAGGTGAAGGAGCATTGGAGAGAGCTAAAACCTTGTGCGCTTCCGAAGGTCAGAATGGTGAGTCACCAGAGCTCTAGAAGCTGCAGTCCCTGCTAGATTCTGTGGTCGCCAGGCCAGCAGTGAAACACTGAGAAAAGATCTGAGAGCTCCAGCCTAGGGTAGCCAAGATGAGAACTTCTTCATTGGCCATGCATTCCACATTTGGAAGGGAACTTGGTGGGGCCGTTGATAGGAAGAGAGTGCTGTAAGTGTCTCTCTAGGGACTAAGGGGGTATTAAGGGAAAGTCTGAATTTTGGTTCTTGCTATATATTACAGCAAATATGGCCTTGATGTCATTTGGTGAAATGGAGCTGGGGCACTAATCATTGATGGCTAACTCTTGGGATAATACACCCAAATGGAAGCTCAAGCTAACAGCATCAGAAAAGTCATTGCACGGCTTCTCCAATGTACCACAAGAATCCTGAGAGGCAAGCCATAGTTGGACTATTCTGGAGAGAGTCCAGAGTCAGGGCTACACATTTCTATGTGAGAATGTCTGGTTTCACTTACAGCAAGAATGTGAGTTCCTCCAGCATGTTAGGTTAGCTTGATGGTTGTTAGACAGGATCTTCTGTTTGGAGTACCAACAGTAAACTGATGTTTAACAATGGTCTAAGAGGGCTGTGGGATTAGAAAGGTGGCAAGGTAGGCATTCTCATAATCTGGAAACATCAAGAAACAAGACGATTCAATTGAACTGAAACTGAGTCAAAAAGAAGAGAGAGAGAGACATCTCCATAGGATGGAAAGCCATCTGA
Organism: Phascolarctos cinereus; assembly: GCF_003287225.1. NCBI lineage: Eukaryota > Metazoa > Chordata > Mammalia > Diprotodontia > Phascolarctidae > Phascolarctos > Phascolarctos cinereus. The sequence goes on along the minus strand of NW_027555958.1, from coordinate 476,969,775 downwards.
AGTAACAAAGGAGGAATGAACTGCTTGGAGCTCCCTCATCCTCACTGTCCCTATGTTGCCTACAACACTGCCGTATACCTGACCGCCATGTTTCAGGCTCTCAGTTTGGTGACCTCTACTCTCTTCTTTTTTGGCAGTGACTCAGTCTGAATGCACCAGGCCTACAACAGACAGAAAATATCTGATCTGGCCAGGACCATGGCAGAAAGGAGGAACAACTCTGATAGATGGAAGACCTAACAATGAAGGCCTAGGGTGCTTCTATCTGAAATGTAAAGAGGCCTTAAACTTAGCCACAATTCTCTCTTGATCAAAATAGTATTCAGCAGGGATTGAGTTAAGCCTCAAAGTCTGTCACTCGAGGAGGCCAAAGTTGGCCAGATGCAGGGATCTGGGCCAGAGAAAATGTACATTTTGGGGCCTCTAGAGTCTGGCTTCCTGTCTCATCATCCAAATGAAACTTCTGTCTTTGAAGTTCCCAATGATCTCTCAATTGCCAGCTCTAGCGGCCTTTCTACAAACCTTGTCCTTGCTGGCTCCTTCACAGCCTGCAGCCCTGCTGGTCACCTGTTCTCCTGCCCGCTCCTTCCCCTCTGGTTTTCCATGATCTCTGCTCTCCTGGCTCTGCTCCACCATGTCTGAGCACTCCTTCTCAATCTTGATCTTCACATAAGTTGTTCCCACCAAGGAGGGACATTCTTCAAGTCTTCTTCATAGGCTGCCTCCTGTCCCTTGCCACACTCTTGTGGAGGTCTTGTCAGATTCCATGGGTTTAACTAGCATTTCTGCACAGATGATTCATCCTGAGTCTCATTTATAAGCTGTGGTCCTGCGATGCCAGCCACTTTTGGATCTATTACAATAGGTGCCTGAGGTCAAACTCAACATGTTCAAAAACAGAACTTATCTTTCCTCAAAAAATCTCCCCTCTTCCTCATTAATGCCAAGGCACTGCTGTCCCCCCAGGCACTTAGGCTTCAACAACTGGGGTCAAACTTTCCTCCTGACTTGCATTACCCCACATATTAAATCTGTTGTCATTTCTACCATCACGTCTCTTATACACATGATGGCCATTCCACTCCCACTGCCAAAGCATCCCCTCTTGCTTGGATGATTGTTTCCCTTCCCCCACTCCTCTCCATCCTCCGCTCACTTAACAAAGTGATTTTCCTAAAGCACAGGTCACCCCCCCCCCGCTTAGTAAACTCTCATGGCTCCCTAGTACCTCTGAGATTAAATAGAAAATATCTGTGTGAAATTATAACCTTACCCTTTTCCATACTTCCAGTCTTGTTAAGGAGTACAGGTGCCCCTTCATGCATTCCATGGTCCAGACACACTGGCCTATTTTCTCATCCTTGCAAAGGACATGCCATCTCCCACCTTCATGTCTTTGTACAGGCTGTCTGCCACCCCTAGAATGCTATTCCTCCTCACGTCTAACTCCCAGATTCCTTCAAGACTCAACTCAAATCCCCTTTCTGCAAGAGCTCCTTCCTGGTCACCCACACAAGTGGTACCTTCCCTTGAGATGACCTTCCATTTACACTGTGAATATCTTGCATGTACAGAATCATTTATGTGTTGTCTTTCTCTTAAGAGCAAGGACTGGATTTTTGCCCTTTTTATATCCTCACTGCTCAGCACAGTGCCTGGCATATAGTAAATGCTTAATAAATGCTCTTTGACTCCTAGGAGGAGAGGCCAGACTGTGGGAGGGAGGGTATCTGATATATGTTGCTGGTTATAGAAGAAGGGGAGAAGACAAGAAAGGCCAGAAGGATATGGCTGGATTTTTCCTCATCCCAACTCCCAGTCAGAAAAAAGCAACATAGAAACTCATACAGGAATAAGGAAAAATGAGCAAACTTTTCAGAAAAGGCCACAACACAATACATAAGCATTATGTTTCATAGTGAAGCAAGCTATCCCTTCCCTTCCTCCCCACCCCAATGGGGGAAAAATAAACAAAATAAAACAAAACAAAAAACAAGGCACCACCTTCTGTTAATTCTCCCAAGACATAATGTAACCTTAGCAAGAGCCTTCAGAATGATTTGAAAGAGAAATAAACTTTTAAAAGAATTAAAAATGAATATGCCAGTTGGAAATCTGAGCTTACAGAAGAGAAATAAATAAGACATCAGAGTGGATGACTCAAAACACATGGCAGAGAATTTCTTTAAAATAGTAGATGCTCTGAAAAAGAGAATGAAAGATTTGAAACTCACAAAATCAGAAGTAAAAAAAGTAGCAAAAGAGAGAAGAAAAGTAATTTGAAACAATGCATGAATCTAGATAAGGCAAATAAAACAACTTTGAACACACTCTCTGGAGGGCTGATTTAAGGATCATAGGTTTCCTAGAAAACCTTAATGAATTAAAAAGCCTAAATACTATACTACAAGAAAAATGCAAAAAAAAAAAATGCTGAAGTTGTTGGGAGGAAACAGTGAAGTCCTAATGGGTAGAATCTATATACCCACAACAAAAAGAAATATTAAACTTAAAACTAAATGGAATGTAGTGGTTCAACTTTAGATTTCAATGCAAAACAACAATATTGTAATCAGCTGAGAGAAAGGCCTTTGGCTATGAAGAAAAGTCAACTAAAGTCAAGAATGGCAAATGTCCAAGGGAGCTGAAGCAGGCAAGGTAAGCTAGGGATAACTGAAAGGGATTTTTCAAGCTATGGGGAAATAGGGATTAGACCTTTGATTTCTGTACTTTAGGGAACGTTTAATTTAGGAAACTACCTCTATCAAGAAAGTTGGCATATTTCCTGTTATAATCTTAGAGAATTGCCTAGAGTATTGAGAAATTAAATGACTCAGGTTCACACAATCAATATGTAGAAGAAGCAGGACTTGAACCCAGACCTTCCTGGCCCTATCCTCTGTGCCATACTGCCTCTCATCAGTATGTTGAAGGAAAAGGAGAAAGAGGATTAGAACTTGTGGTTAGAATAGATGAGATGAGAAGAACCAAAGAAAGAGAGGGGATGGAGCTGCTCACTTCTCACATTGGGTCTGTTTTATTTTTCTGCCAAGGAAATGAAAAGAACAAAAGTGACTGAAAGGGAATTGATGCCCAGGAAAAGTATGGAGAGTTCAAGGCACTCCTGGTTCCCCTTGATGAATCCAAGGTATCTGGTACAGATGGACTATATCCATGGGTATGAAAAAAAAAAGATTGACATATGTGATTTCTTAGTGTCAGTGAGATTTGAAAGAACGTGGAAAATGGGAGAAGTGCCACAAGATTGGAGACACACAAAGGGTTCAATTGGGTTTCAAAAAGCAAGAAGGAAACAAAGAGTACAAACTATGGAACAATGCTTTTTTTACTTTGGTTTCTGGGAAAATTCTGACTGGATCACTAAAGAAACAGGTGGTGAATGTCTAGATAGGGAAATAGTGACTACAAAAAGCCAGCAACAGTTTCATCAAGAACAGGTCATTTCCTTTATTGACAGAACTTTTAAGCTAGTAAGTGAGGAGAATGCTATGAATATAAATAATCCAGATTTTAGAAAATCTCTTGATAAAGTATCTCATACTATTCTTGTGGAGAAGACAGGGAGATGTGGATTAGACTACTACAAGCAGATGGATTCAGAGCTGGTTCGATGGTTGGACTCTGAGTAGTTGTGGTTCAATGGTTTGATGTCAGCGTGGAAGAAGGTCTCTACTAGTGGACCACAGGGATCTTTTCTTGGCTCTGGGTGATTTTAATCAATGGCTTTGATAAAGGCTCAGTTGGCATACTCATCACACTTGTAGATGATCCAAAGATAGAAGGAATAGCTAACACATTGTATGACAGAATGATAATCTAAAACGACCATGATAGTATAGGGCATTGGACTGAAGAGAAAGGGGAAGAGAATAAATATTCACTAAGTGTCTATTTCAGGAGCTATGCCAAGCCCAAATTCAGTAGGGATAAATGTGGTGCTACACTTTGGCACAAAATAAAGGACCTATGGTTAGATAGAAGACTAATTTTGAATTAAAAAACAAAAACAAAAACAAAAAGGACTTTCAACCAAAGACAGAAATTTGAGTCATTCTTCCAAAAGAATCTAGATATGAGCAGAGAATTCTCCTGACAAATGTTCCACAGGAGAGAGACATGAGAAATGTATAGTTATCAAGAAAAGACTAAGCCATGGAATCAATTGTCCTTGGTATCTGGAGCAATGCAAGGCTATTATTTTAAATAAAATGTGATCAAAGATTAAAAGTAAAACCAAAAAGACGTCATCAAGGAACAAAAAGACCCAAGGTACTGAAGATTGAAGTGGAACTAAAAGAAGCATGAGAAGAGGAGCAAGAATTTAATTAGCGTTCCATGGTCTCAAAAGTGATGCTTCCCTACCAGCGAACACGTATTGAGGGGAGGCTAGAGCAATGGGAAGCTGCTTGAGTGGTGGATGAAATAAAAGAAAGAATGAGATCAAAGAAGCTGCTCCCATCTGCTTGATCATGAGCAGAGAAAATCTAGTAATTTAGGGGATTTTTTGAAAAGCCTGTGGAGCTGAGAGAGTCTGGGCCAGGAATAAAGGAGGAAATGAGGTGAAGGATATGACAGGCTGGTTTTATCCTCAATGGAGAGCTTGTACCCAAGATTAGAGATGGTGACAGAACCTCAATATTTCATGTGAAGAGAATGGGCGACTCGGAGACCACCTTCACCAAGCATAGGTCAAGATTCTGAGGACTCTATGCCATCCCAGGGGGACTTATAGTCCTTGGGAGTGGTCAACATCCAAGGTGAGAAAGTATATATATATATATATATATATATATATATATATATATATATATATATATATATGTATATATATATATATATATATATATGTATATATATGTATATATGTATATATATATATATATGTGTATATATATATATATGTATATATATATGTATATATATGTATATATATGTATATATATATGTATGTGTATATATATATATATATGTATGTGTATATATATATATATATATATGTATGTGTATATATATATATATATATATATATATATATGTATGTGTATATATATATATATATATATATATATATAAGATGTACTGGCCGTGCAGAGAGTTATTCTGAGCTCTATGCTTGAGGATACAGAGCACTACAGATCAGGCAACACAGCTTTCCTCTTAAACCAATATTTTTAGGAGTGAAGTGGGATGGAAGAGGGTCTGTAAAACAAAGAGAGAAAGAAGAATGGAAGAGAGGATGAGGAGGCATTTGCAAGTGCTCAAACACTGGCACCAGACAGAGAAGGGAATGACCCTTTGTCTTTCAGAAACCCTGCCTTTCCTGAGAGCCTTAGAAATAATCCAGAAGGAATTTAAAGTGTAAAGATAGGCAAAGAGAACATTTCCCTCTCCCTATTTGCTGGTGATATCATGGGTTAGAAAACTCTAAGGAATTGGCAAAAACACTCATTAAGATAATTAAGAGCTTCAGCAACATTGCAGGTTACTAAATAAACCCAGAATTTTTTTTTTAAATTCCTATTGATTAATAACAAAATCCAACAGGCAATAATAGAAAGGGAAATCTTATTCCAAATAACTATGAAATGCACAAAATATTTGGGAGTCAATTTACCAAAGTGCACTCAACCCTTACAGATTCCATGACAAAGTGTCATTGGAGAAATTACATTAACAACTTAAATTGCTGGAGGAATATTCAAGGCAATAATAAAAATGATGATATTAATAAAGTTAATCTACAATTTTAGGGTTATTCTAGTCAAGTATCAAAGGAATATTTTATAGAACTTGATGAAATAATAACAGAATTCATATAAAATTCAATTTATAGAACAAAAGATCTTGCTACAAGAAATGACAAATCTGATTCCAGAGAAGCATAGAAACACTTACATGAACAGATACAAAATGAAGCAAGCAGAGTCAAGAAAACAATACACACAATGATAAAATAATGTAAATAGAAAGAATGCATCTTGCCTCCTCTACCTGTTCTTTCCTTTTCTTTATTTTATGGTAATTGGGGTTAAGTGACTTGTCCAGGGTCACAAATCTAGGAAATGTCAAGTGTTTGGTCTGAGGCCAGATCTGAACTCAAGTCCTCCTGACTTCAGGGCCAGTGCTCTATCCACTGTGCCACCTAGCTCCCCCATCCTTTTCTGAAGGAAAAAAGAAAACCTTTATAATAAATTCACATAGTCCAGGAAAACAGGTTCATATGTTGGCCATGTCTGAAAGGCATGTCTCATTCTGCATATTGAGCCTATCTCCTTGCTGTTATGGCAGGGGGTAGCATGAAAATTATGGAATATTTTTATGCTGTAAGAAAAAAAAAAATGAAAGGGGCAGTTTCAGAGAAACCTGGGAAGATTTGTAGGAACTGATGTAAATTGAAGTGAATAGAAACTGGAGAACAATTTCTACAATGATACTTCTAATCTTTTAGAATAGCTTTTCATCTCAGGACCTCAAAGCATCTTAACAAATGACCATATTAATCTCCAGAATCCTATTACATTAGGAACTCGGCTTTAGTCCTGGAAGAGCCTGTAGGGGTCATTAGTCCAAACCTTTCTTTTTAAAATACATTGTGACTTACTCAGTCATACATCTAATAAACGTTTGAGGTGGAATTTGAATCCAGGTCTTTAGACTTTAAATTTAATGCTTTTACCACTCCATTACTGTCACCTGCCCAAGTCAATTCATCCCATTTCAATTAGGAAGAAGTTAAGGCAGAGACTAATCAAAAGACTTTTTTAAAGGCCATTCAGTGAGAAGGTGGCCAGAAGGTGAGGCTGGAAAGGGAAGTAATTAAAGCTAGTCAGAGCTTCCCATCTTTCTTATTCCATTTAAGTGCCCACAAGGCTTCTCTTCTCTCCCCCTGCACCCCTTACATGAAAGAAAGGCAAGTCATGATGCTTTGATTCAGAGAACGTGACTGTGAAACCCATACCCTAGACAGGTGGCAAGTGTTCTTTCCTTACATGCTGGGAATGAGGGCTTGGAGACAGTTCATTAATCCCTTTCAAAGACAAGAAAGTGTCTGGAAAGATGCCCCACTTTTTACTATCTGATACCCAAGGCAGAAAGTTTATCCCATGTTAAGAATAATTAGGATGAGAGTTTCCTAATGACCCAGTGGCGTCATCCTGATGGGATCCAGGAAGCTCAAGAGCTTCCAGATCTCTTGGGGGCTGCCCCAGCCGCCATGTTGGCCTCAATGAGCCAGCTAACAGGATTGTCGGGTAAGAGTTGCCCACTGGTAGGAGAGTGCGGCTGTAATTATTTCCAGGATTCCTAATGCTTCCTTTTCAAGGATCATGGAGAGCTATGCATAAATGACTTGATCTTCATAGTACTGGGCAAAATGGTCAAAGAGGTGGCTTGTCCATTTCAATTTCTTCCCATCCTGCCATCTTTTGAAAACCTCCCTCTCCTTCTCCCCAAGGGTCTCCTCCCTTACAAGTACCAGAGGGTCTTCCTTGCCCACCCCACTCCCTTACCTAGAACTCCTTGCAGGGAAGACCTCTATGCCTAGACTTTTCTCAGCCCCATCCAAACTCCTGGTGCAAGGGTGCCACTCCTTCAGGGCTTACCTTCAATCAGTGTCAGACAATCAGCACCAAGGGGGCTGCAGCTCCCAGAGGAAAGTGGTCATTTAAGGGGCTCTTCAGAAGTGAAGGGTTGCATCTGGAAGGGATGCTGGAGGGCTTTCAAGACCAGGATTGTTCTCACTGTTGCCGCATATCTCCAAAGCCTAGTATGGCGTCTACACCAGTGGACACCTATGAAGTGCTTGGCATGTACACATAGACATACATGTACAGGACACATGCACACTTGTGTATGCATGTGTGTTGTATATGTGTGTGCATTTAAGTGGCTCCTAGATGTGAGCATACAAATAGAATGAACTAATCCCCACTTTCATGTAGATGCACATATTGATATACATGTGTATATACATAGATGTGCTTTGCATGCCCACACACATACATATAGCTATATGTATGTGTATGTGCCCATGTTGTGGGTGTGTATGTGGATCTATATGGATATGTGGCTTTGAACATGCCTATATGTGCTTCTGTGAATATTTAGACATGTGCTGTGGATCTAATTTATTCATATATTTAAATATACACTGCAGATATATGCATACTTACAGACATACACATATATGTATATGTACATATTATCTCCTCATTTAGGCTCCTCATCTGGGGTATGACTTTCCTAAGGTCACACAGGAAGAGGAAGCAGAGGCCAAATTCAAACCCAACTACTTTGATTAGTTCCAAATTGAGCTCTCTTTCCGCTGTACCAGAAACCTACCCAGTCATTCTGTTGGTGGAGATTTTGGCAAAGTATTTGTAGTGGTGATAATGAGGCAGGGTAGGATGTGGCTAAAGGTTTCTGAACTGCCCTGCGCATGGGTGGGGAATCTCTGGCTGCTGAGCTCTGCTTTCCCAAGCACAGACCCTGACTGACCCCCAGAGGACATGACTCGGAAAAAAAAGTCACGAGCTGTCTGGACAGCTATTTGCCTGCCACAGTTAATAACCATGAAGACCAAGGACCTTTGTTCAAGTGCCCGGTCACAGCCTGGGTGACCTTGGGCAAGTCACAACCTCTCTGGGCCTCAATTTCCTCATCTGCAAAAGGAGGGGCCAGATCAGACAACCTCGAATGACCTTCCCAGCTCTAAGTCTGTGACCAAACCAACCACTTCTGGCTGCGTCTGTCCCGCGGGTATTCCTGTTCTCACTGACCCTTTGTGCTTGGCGATTCAGCTCCAAGCCTTGTCTTTGGGAGCTGCCAGGATTTGTAAATGTGATTCAGTCCAGTTCCACTGGGGACATTGCTCTTCTGTTTCTTTACCTAACACATTTTGGCTGCAGGGTATTTGGAAGGGGACCTAATAAGGTCACTTATTCCCTTTCTTGTTTTTTAGATAACGACCGTCTTCCAGTTCTAAATGGAGTATCGTATGATCCCTTGACAGAACTCTTTTGTGCGTGTGTGTGTGTATACCCACGTATGTATATACATACATACATATATATACACACATAGACACATACATATATGCTTATAGAGTTATACACATACATAAAAGAACACCCATCCACTATAGACACAGGGATGTGTGCATGCACAAATAAGAAATGTGTGTATGTGTACATATAGGCATGGACGCATGCATACACATACACATACATGCATACATGCATACACACATACATGTGCAGGTACGTATGTATGATCAGGGATGCTTGCTTTCTTTGCATGAGTAGCCCAGCTTTTACACACCAGACCTCTGGGGATGTTTTGTCTGACTGTGAATCTGCAGGTAATGCCACGTGGGCCTCGCTCACAGAGCAGCCCTTCTCCCTGCCCCCCTTCCTCAGCCCTAAATTCATAATCAGTCTAATTGCTGCAGGATTGTTCCAGTCCAGCTAGGATTACTCTCCGGTGGAAGTCTTCCAGAGGCCCATTCATGGAGACTCAGGCAAAGGTCACGCTGGGATTTCTGAGTCTGTCTCTGGAAGAGAGGAGCCTAATTGCCTCGTCCAGGAAGCTGGTCTTCATCAGCCCGGCCTGGCTTTTCATGTGGGGCCTGGCGGACGCGGTCGAGCTCGCAGGAAGAGGATGCTGTCGAATTCCGGCTTTCTCCAGGCCTCACTCGGTCTGTCCTTGCTTTTTTTTTCTTTCCCTTTTTCTTCTGCTTCCATCTGTGACCAGCCTCAAATTGCCTTTTCTGAGACATGAATAGCTCCCGTCTTCTTCAGATTGGCCCAAGGCACGGCAGCAGGTAAGGGAAACCAAAACACAACAAAGAAACAGGAATTCAAAAAGTAGCCCAAGAAACAAAACAGCCCCTTAGAAAGAGGCAATGCAAGGGGACGATCTGGGCCCCAGCTCTGGCAGCCGGCAGCACCTTTCTCTCTCTGAGACTCCTCCAGTCTACTCTGTGTGTGCTGAGGAACAAGCACGTTTTTGGTGCCGACTGTGTGCCAGATGCTGGCTTAGTGTGGCCCAACAGCATGGCCCCTGCCCGTGAGGGGCTCCCCTTCTGGGAGGGGCGGGGCACCATGAAGACAGCGATGTAGACACATAAGCAGTACAGAGCGGAAGACAGCTCAGAGGGTGGGCACTCAGGAGGGTTCTGGTAGAGACCTGCAGAAGCTGGGATTCGAGCTGAGCATCTTGTGTGGCTGCAGAGGCACACTTATATTTTGTAAGGTCTACTTATGTGCGTGTTGGCACCCCCTAGAATGGAAGCTTCCTGGGACGTTTTCCCCCTCTGTATCCCCAACATTTAGCTTAATGTCTGGCACATAGTAGGTGCTTAATAAATGCCATTAAAATACATTGATTGATTCGGAGTTAGAGGTCCAAAGGTCTTTCAAGGGATTCCCATCTGGACTCCACCACTTCCCACCTTCGTGATGTGGGGCAGATTATTTTTGTCTGTGTGTTCCTCAGTTTCCTCACCTGTAATCTCAGGATGGACCAGCTGAACTCCGAGGGCTCATCTTGCTCTAAATCATCGATGCCATGATTTTTTGTGAAAGGCAGTGTGGTGCAGTGGAAACAGCCCTGGATTAGAAGTCAAAAGACCCAAATTCCTATTAAAAAAACAAAACAAACAATTGATATCTTTAATTTAATATAACCCTAATTTTGCAGATACAGTTTTCTGCTGTCTGTGTAACAAAAAAATTAAAAAGAGAGAGAGAAAAGCAGGTGAGCCAAGCCAACTGGAATAAGAAGAACTGCTGCTGGGTCTGGGGGCCTGGGGGTCTTGGCTAGCTCCTCTCAGTGAAGGGTTCCTTCATGCATCTGGACCTAGGTGCACAGACCAGTCCTGGGGGAGCCTCGCCCCTAAAGAGAAGGATGAAGGGATCCCTGCCTTCAAGGAGGTCCCATTCTATCGGTGAGATGTCATGTCCATAGATAATTATGATCAGAATAAGTACAAGGTAGTTTGGGGAGGGAAGGGTAGGGAACAATCACTTATTAAGCACCTACTGTGTACCCAGAACTGTGTTAAGGACTTTACAAACATCTCATTTGATTCTCACAACTACCCTGGTAGGTGGGTGCTGCTATACTCCCCATTTTACAGCTGAGGAAACTGAGGCAGGCAGTTTCATGACTTGCCTGGGTTCATAGGGCCGCCTTCCTGATGCCAGGCCCAGCCCTCTACCCAGGTCTAAATCTATGACCCCGTGATCCTGGACTCACGTCAGCCTTTCTGCCCTTCTTTACAGATCTGCAGAACTATAGTCGGTGGTCTGTTTGGCCTGACACAAGCCAGAGCATGTCAGCCATGCCAGCACGGTGAGCCCCAAAGAGCTGACTGGCATAGGATGACTCATTTGCCTCATTGGTAAGGTTCAGCCTTTGGGACCCCTTAACATGGGAACCCACAGCCCAGGGCCAGGCCTGAGCTCGCAGGGCCTGGGTCTGGTCCTGGAGGCCTGACCCCAAGGCAGCGGTTTCTTTGGCTCAGGGCTCCTATGTGGCTGACTCCCAGCAAACCTCCAAGAGGCAGTGATGAAGTGAGCAAAGGGGATGGAAGAGCCACCCATTCCCCCAGTTCTAAGGAACACATAAAGACACCTACCCCCACCCCCAGGCCAGGCTGGAGCATCCCACTGAGGGTGTGCAGGGACCTGAGGTTTATCTGGGTGAGCATCCTGTCTGCTGCTCCCTGTGCAGGCGCTAAATGGAGCCCAAGATGGGAGGAGCTGACTGCCCAGACAGGCAGGGAGAAGCAGAAGCCAGTGGCTTCAAACACACTTCTAACCCGGGTTTTTTCCAGCTGTTTCTAGTTTTTGTTTCGGTTGAGAAGGGAGGAGTCACTTCATCCCGACAGCTGAAGTCGCATGTGGGCTCTGCTCTCTTTCCTCAGCATCTTTGCTGTTCACCCACTACTCAAGGTCCTGTCCTCCAGACCCTACTTCTGAAATGATAGATTAAGTCATCTCTATTTGGCACTGATGTCACACGTGTCTGCCCCACGGGAGACAAACAAGGTTCAAAAATTATCATGTCAAAATCCTTTGTTTGAACATTTCTTACTTACCTACATTTCCCAAGAGAGTTAGCATGGTGTCAGTCCGTCAACAAGCACTTATTAAGCACCTACTATGTGCCTGGGGATACAAAGAAAGGCAAAAACAGCGGTGGGTAAACAAGATGAGTATGGGACAAATGGGAGATAAAGTCAGAAGGAGGCACAAACATTTTGGAAGGCTGGGAACGGCTCCTTGTAGAAGGTGGGATTTTGTCTGAGAGTTGAAAGAAGGTACAGAGGCCAGGAAGTGGAGATAAAGAGAGATAGAGATACAGTCAGAACAGAGAGAGAGACAGAGACAGAGAGAGAGACAGAGAGAGAGAGAGAGAGAGAGAGAGAGAGAGAGAGAGAGAGAGAGAATATTTATTAGACACTTGGATATTACATCCTTGTTAAAGACACTCAATACAAATATTCCTTTCCAATCCACTTTATATCCTACTGGTATTCATTTTGTTTATGCAAAAGTTTTTCGTTTGCAATTTCAATAATCTATTTCACTTTTTGTCATTACATGTATCCCTTTTTGGGCCCATGTTCAGCTTACCAAACACTTATTAAGGACTTACTACGTGCAATGCACGACACCAAATATACTTTGCATTTTTAGAGGCACAGAATCTCAGAGCTTCAAGGGACCGCAGTGAGCACTGGTTCCCACCAGCTGCCCTCTTTTAAAATGGAGCCCACCATGGCACCAGGAAAGCTCATCGTCACAAACAACATCCTGGAAAATTGCATCACCTTGGTACTACCAATTTCCCCAACAACCTCTGCCTCTGATTGGGAAGGTGGAGTTAAGATCTCTTTCCAAAGCTCCCAGTAAAAGAGGGCTTCCTGGGCCAGCCATCTCTTCATTTCCCCTAGCTGCATTCTTTTGGAGCTAACTGCATCAAGCTCCTAGGGCCATTTGTTTCCATTCCCTAACCCAGCTTTCCAGCTTCCCTTTGTGTGCCATCTTGCTCCATTGTAAGCTCCTTGAAGGCAGGGGCTGTCTTTCTTTTTCATCTTCAAATCCCAAGCACTTAGCACAGTGCCTGGAACATAGTAGGCACTTAATCAATATTTCTTTGCCAACTGATTGACCATCTAGTACAAGCCACACCCAGAAGGGAATTATAATCTAAATTACAAGGGATCACCCAGTTGAATCCTTTCAGTGAGGAAGCAGCCAATATTTCACAAGGCTGACCATTCCACTTTGGGGGAGACATTCTTGTTCAGAAGTTTTTCTTCATAGCAAGCTTAACTTTTCCTCTTCACAGATTCCCCCCATCTTTGGGGCCACCCAGAGCAAGTCTGATCTTTCTCCACCTGGAAGCCCTTTCGGATGCTTTATTTTCTCTTTCTCTTCTCTCTGTCCTCTGTTCTTACTCTTCTTTCTCTCCTTTTTCTCTTCCCTCTTTCCCTATTCTGCTTTCTCTCTTTACTCTCTCCTTACTCTGATGCTCAGACACTTCCCTTGCCTGAGTTTTGCTGTTGCGTGTGGTTTAATCCCATCCTCAGGAAGAGGCACAATTATTAAACCACTGAAAAGTTAATGATGGGTATTTATTCCCCGACCTCAGTCATTTTGGTGTCCGGGGTTTGGCATGGCAGCCAGGGGGAAAACCAAAGTGGATAAATGTCATCTCGGCACATGTGATATTCCAGTGATTGTGTGTGTGTGTGTGTGTGTGTGTGTGTGTGTGTGTGTGTGTGTGTGTGTATCTTCTAGATGGACAATTATCGATACCCTGGTCTAGCCTTGATTCACAAACTATTTCATGATCAAAATGCCAAAGTGTTTACTGGTAAGTCCCCACCCTGAGTTCGTGCTAGGAGGCGAAGCTCTACACTGAGCTCATCTATCCAAGGGGTTGGTGGAGTGGGGAATCAAAAGCCAGTGCTGCATTCCCCAACAGAGAAGTTGGTTTTAAACACAGGGTGGATGCCAGGTTTAGTTTTTCTTTCTCTCTCGAATTTAACTACATAAACAGGGTGCTTATGGGCAAAAAATTGTGTAATCCTCAGCCTCAGGCTGCTTGAGTTTAAATCCAGCCTGAGACACTTCCCAGCTGTCCTTAAATGTCATTTAACCTCTATTTGTCTCAGTTTCCTCTTCTGTAGAATGAGGACGATAATAATAGCACCTACATCCCAGAGTCATTGTGATGATTAAATGAGAAAGCATTTGTAAATGTGTACTGTAGCACAGTGCCTGGCATACAGCAGGTGTTTAACAAATGCTTGTTTTCATCCTTATTGTCCCTGCCCTGGGATATTAGTTCTCTCTACCTCTTGAAATTGCTTTGTGTGTACTTTGTGAGCTTCACATTGTTAGAACAATGCTGTTTGTGTTCAGTGTGGACATCACCTTGTTTTCCTCTTTTTCTGTGGGGCTCAGACGGGGATGGTCCTGGGACCACTAGAGATCCTGACTTTATTCTTTCCTTTTTCATGTTTGGTGCATTATTGTCATCATCGTTGTCATCATCAATGCACATATTTTATCCCCAGTTAGAACAGAAGTCCCTTGAGACTAAAACCTCTTCTTTTGTTTTTGTAGCCCCAGTGCCTACCATGAAGCTTGGGACATAGGAGGTGCTTAATAAATGTGCTGCCTTACATTAAATCTAGAAAATGCTTTTATGAGTGTCCAGGTGGATCACGAAAATGATGCTACTGAACTTCAACGTGTAGAAAATGGCCCCAAAGATTTTTGGAATCTTCCAGTGTGGGTCTTCCTTGAATCACCTGCACCTGAACTGAGTCACCAAACTCCTCTCACCTGCTCCCCCTTCCCCACCCACCTGCTCTGTCTAAAAGCTTAAGAGAATACTGGAACTTACTTTACCTTTCTAGACCTCAGTTTCCTCATCTGTAAAATGAGGATGTCAGAATAAGCAACCTCAAAGGTCCATCAATTTCAGCTGTAAATGCAAGGTCCTCTGACTCTCCACTGGGACTTTCTCTGAAGACAAAAGCCTTCATGCCCATTAAACTCTTGATTAAGCTGCTACTGCCATCTCACCTTTTCCAATTTTATAGGACAGATGAACTTTCCTTAATGGTAGTCACTATTGCAAACCAGCATTTGCTTTCTTAAAAACAAATTGCCGTATGTTTGAAGAATCAAGGTTTGATAAGACACATGACAAAAACGCCTGAACTGGGCATTGGGGAATACTTGGCCATGGTAAGTCGGGATGTTTTTCTGCATTTTTCAAAGCTAGATTTTCCCTACAAATCTGGCTCCTTTAAGTCATCAAAATCTTTCAGGTCAAGCATTCAGTGGCAGGTGGGAGCAGTCAGAAGGACTTTCAACATCCAGTATCTTTTTAGAATAGGAAACTTTTTTATGTGTTTCCTACTTCTGGGGATCAAGCAAAGACAAGATCTGGAATGGCTTCTGTCTTGGGACAGTGTTCCTACTCTGAGAAATGAAGACATTTGGAGAATGGTTCAAGTTCCATAAAGGTAATACCGATCTCTCTTAAATAGTAGAGACAAGACACAAAAGGATGCCTATAATTCAAAGATTGCTTGTGAATGTCCAATTTCCATATTAATGTAACATCTTTCTCAGTAAACTATAATGATGATGATGATGATGATGATGACAGCAATAATAATAATAATAATAATAATAATAATAATAATAACAACAACAACTCACCTTTATATGGTACTTTAAGGTTTGCAAAATACTCTACATACATTATAACATTTGATTCTCTTACTAACCCCATAAAATAAATGTTATTTTTAACCCCCCCCATTTTACAGGTGAGGAAACTGAGGCTCAGAGAAATTAAGTGACTTGTACAGGGTTCCTTGCAGAGCAAGACAAATGTTTTTCATTTTGTTTTGGTTTTTTTCCCAATGCCTAACATGATGCCTTAAGCATAGTAGGTCTTAAATAAATGCTGTTGAATAAACAAATGTCTGAAAGATTACTGTTTGGCCCACATGATCTCCTGTGAAGTATTCAGTGTGAACTAACTTTTAATGATCAGCCCCTCCCCTCCTCTGGCCTTTTCTGAGCCCTACATCTTGCCTTTTTTGCTGCATAGATTTTCTCTTTTAAGGGGTAAGGGAATGAGGAGAAGTGGAGGGTTTATCTTGGCTTCTTTTAAAAAAAACCCAAAGATAAAAATTTGGGAGTCCCTTTTCCACTGAAGAAATTGGAGAAGCATGAGGATATAACCCCCACCCCGCCCCCTGCACTCGATGTCCCTGTGGCCATTGTCCAGCATCGTGGCAATCCAAGAAAAGCAGAGGCATCATCCCCAAAGACGCGGCCCTTGCCAAGCCCACTGCTTGCTGTTGGGGAAGGGTACAGATGGCCCCACGTGGCCTCCCCAGCCTTTGCTGAGAAAGAGGCAGGCAGACGCAGGACAAAGGCTGGTGACCAGAAAATCTGATCTTTACTTACAAAGTTTGGAAGCTGTTTTTCAAGCAGGAGAACATATCAGCTTTGATTTTTTTTTTTTTAGTGTGCTAATTTTTTTTTGCTTACTCTATAAATAGCTCCTGGCAGGCAGAAACAACCTTGATTGCTTGAGATGAAGGAGAGAGAGCAGCAGGCTGAACGCAGAATCAATGGCCCGGTGCCAAGAGCTTCATCAAATGAATAATGGCTTCCACTTGACAATCAGGAAAGTGCCTCTTCTCCTGCAGATTTAGTTTTTAATGATGATTAGAGAGGATGGGCCCCGAAAATTTCTGTGGTAGAAATGACCTCCTATTAATTTCTGTTCCCTGAAATTCTGGATTTCAAAGCTACCCTCCAGCTGCACCAGCACAGGCCCTGACATAAAGGGACTATTATCTTTGTAATTGTAGCAACAAGTAGGAAATTTGTCATTGATTAGTGGAGACTTTGTAACTTCACGATCCCCTCGTGTGGACTGGGTCCCCACTTTGCTTTCTGAGGCAAATGCTACATTGGAGCCCAGGCATCTCCCCCAATGTCCTTTTTTTCATTTAAGGCGAGCTTCCTTAGAGCATGCTGGTTTTGTCATGCACAGGCTGTGAGCGGTGGGCCAAGTTATAATTTCTTAGTTTGTGAGATTTTGTGAGAGGCAGCACAGAGTAGTCAGGAAGACTGGGGGCTCAAGTCCTGTCTCTGACATCATGCTGGCCGTGTGACCCTGCGCAGGTCACTGAACCCATGGCCGGCCAATGCTCTACAGCACAGCTGAGTTTCTATGCTGGGGAGTTGGTTCCATGCAATGGGGAAATCACAGGTCTGGACAAAGCCTACCAAAACCATGCCCTGCTAAGCTGAGGGTTAAGCCGCAATGACTTCTGGGTGCTCTTGTCTTCCAGGCAAATTTAAAAGACTAGTGAGCCCACCATCTTGTTGGCTGATATCACTGTGGAGAAGGGAGAGGATGCAGGCAAGAGTAACCCAGCCAGATGTGTAGACATCTAGGCCCCTGGAGGGAATGACTACACTGAGACACTTCCATTCCTTGTATAGAGAGACGTCGAGGGAGAGGGTGAAGTGCCCTGGGTCTCAGTGATTGTGCATGAACCTTGCTCATGTTGGTGACCACCTCACTTGGTGGCCTTTGGACAGCTCTCTCTACTCCCCTGGTCTTCACTGAGATGCTTTTCAAGATGAGCTACTTTCCAAGGTTCCTTCTCATTCGAAATTCTATAAACCTGGACAATCCTGTGCCTAAAATCATCACCCCCCAAGTACTAACAAAGTCAAATATAGAGAATGGACCTTCAAGGCCCCCCACTTTTACAGATGAGGGCTCTGAGGCCCTGAGCATGTCAGTGATGTTCCTGAGGCCACACACTTAGTACAATTATTAACCAAAGAAATCTCAATGCATAACACTTTTCTCCTGACATTTTTATTTTCCAGGAGAGGCTAAATTCAGAAGAGGATGAACTGATTTTGGCCACAGAAGTAGAATTACCGGCCAGGTTCTAGACTAACGAAGGCCCTGATGGGCCCCTCCTGTAAGGGGTCGCATTCCATGGGGAAAGACTTAAGTCAGCTGTCAACTAAAGCCATATCAAGAACACAGCTTGTTACCAATGGCCCTTGTTGTGTTCCAGTTACAGAAAAACAAAGGTTTAGAAGTAAGAATACAAGTTAGAAAACAAAACAAAACTGGCTCAGATTCAGGAAGACAGTGGTGGTTGGCCCCACCCTTTGGTCCAGCAGGCACCAACACCAGAACTAATGCAGCTGTCATGGGCCAGGAAAGGTGAGAAGTGTGAAGAGCCAGGAAAGGTGAGATGTGTGAAGAGCTAACTGTGCGAAACCATAAACCACTTTTGCCCAGTAACTATGGCCCCTTTGTTGACACAATCACTTAGGACCTAAAATAACATTGGAGGCAGTTGGAAAGTCTGATGGAAAATAAGAATGAAAAGGAGGAAAGATTCATAGTGCTGTCCAAGATTTTTGATTCTCTCCCGGAGGCTCAGCAGCATCCAGGACAGGGCAGAGAATCTGGTCCTCAGAGGTGCTGGGGCTGTCGCTGCCAAGCAAGCATTGACTTCCATGAATCGAGGGAGGACCCGTGTGGGGGACAAACAGAAACATGGAGCCTTCCCGGATCCACCCACAGCTCCAAAGTTTGAAGAAAAAATCAAGAACAAGATGTTGCTTTTTTTGTCTTGAGATGCAAGTAACCTTGTACTGGAAAGTCCAGCTGAACTTTTCTAGCTGAAGGCCTGGTCTAGAGAAAGGTTTACATGCAATTTCTTTTTGTCAGAAAACAAACAGACCAAGAGGTGGTGACTTAATAGCTTGGAATCATAGCTTGGAGAGCCAGAAGGGGCCTCAGAGCTTTCTGGTCCCCCGGGCAAGAAAGGAATGCCTATTACAACAGGCCCGGGGCCTTCCCAGGTCCCCCTTCCTGCTGATGCCTTCTCTCCAAGATCACCTCCAACTAATACGCTCTCTTGTTTTGTACATGGTTCTTAGGCAGCTGGGTGGCTCAGTGGGTAAAGACCTGGGCCTGGAGTCAGAAAGACCTGAGTTCAAATTTCTCCTCAGACACTTCCTAGCTGAATGATCCTGGGCATGTCACTTCACCCTGTTTGCCTCAGTTTCCTCATATGTCAAATAAGCTGGAGAAGGAAATAGCAAACCACTCCAGTAGCATTGCCAAGTAAACTCCAAATGGGGTCGTGAAAAGTCAGACATGACCAGAGCCCAACAAAACATAGTTCTTGGCCAGCAGCTCCTCCTCCTTCTTCCCCTGTTTAGCACAGTGCCTGGCACATAGGAGGTGTTTAGCAAGCGTTTGTTGACTTGTCTTGACAAGAAGCCATCTAGTCTCCACTTGAAGGCCTCCTGGGAGAGAGGAGCAGCCCAGTGCGGGGCTTGGGTAGGTCTGATTATTGTCTACTAATTAATTCTCTGAAGGAAAATAAAAGAATCTGTGACATTTTCAAGTTTAATCTGCATGATTCTCGTTTTCTCCATCACTTTCTGGTCTGAACAGTCAACAAAGCATCCCATCAAGTCATGATTTTATAGAATTTACTGTGGAGTTTTACTGTAGAATTTTACTGTGGAATTTTACTAAGACTGCGTAAGGTGAGCACTGTAAGAAGCAGCTCGAGAAGCCTGGGTAAGCTGATTTCCTGCCCTCCGTTCATTGTTTTCTGTGTCTCCAGTTTACACCTTGCTTGGGCATATTTGTTCCCTTGCCTTCCCCATTAGATTGTAAGCTCCTTCAGGGCAGGGACGGTCTTTTGCCTAGTTTTGTATGGCACACAATAGGCATTTAATAAATGCTCAGTGATTAGTTGTCCTCCCAGCAGGCCTGAATTTGCCTCTTTGTTCCTCCTTAAGGTCACAGAGGCAGAGTTGAAAGGGCTGCCTGGGTCTTCTGGGCCAGCCCATCCCCCAGAGACTCTCCCCCCGCCTGCTGAGATGACCGGGGCAGGTTCCATTATTCAGGAGCAAGACTGGCCAGCGTGGTTGTTTAGTTTGCAGATGAGAAAACTGAGGCAGCGAATGTCATAGACAGGATGTGAAGCCGGGCGCTCTGACTCCGAAGCCAACACCCCTTTTACTCCCTGTACAATGAAGGATGCTCCCCATAGTGCCTCTCCATGGAACCCACAGACAGATAACGCTGCAGGAAGGAGGGACGCCGAACACTGCATCAGCTGCTTGTCCTTGCGCTCCTAAGTAGGAAGTATTTTTTCATCCTTCTGCATCCCGAGCCCTGGGGAGACGCCCCTTCCCCCTTTGCTGAGCCCAGCCTGTCCCTCAGGCACAACTGAAAATTCCAGCCTGCTGAACAGATTTTCAGACAATCCTCCGGGAGCCCTGGAGTCAGTGATCGCCAGGCAAACACAGGCAGTACCAAGCAGCCAGTCTTAGGAAAACAATGGCAGCTAACGCAGAGAGCTTTAAAATATCCCAAGAGTTTTATAGTACAGTAGTGCATTTGAGCCTCATGATAATCCTACTGAGGTGAGGTGCTGGAAAGATTATTAACCCTACTTTACAGATGAGAAAATTGAAGTAAACAGAAGTTACTTGATTTGCCCAGGGTCACACAACTATTACGTGTCTAAGGCTGAATTTGAACTCAGATCTTCTTGATTCTATTCGCTGCTCCACCTACCTGCCCTTATGGCTTAGAGTGAGCCTAAGTAGCCATTGGTTTTGTTTTGGCCAGTAACCCCAGAGTATTCCCCTCCCAGATTGATTTGATTTCATTTCATTTCATTTTTGACTGGGTAAAAGAGGCCATTCTCTGCCTCATTTCTTACCTAGCCTTAATCACTGAATGGGTGTTGCCTCAGACAAACTGAGACCTGTTGAAGACCTCAGCTTAAATAGGCCAAGGTCTCCCACTGTGTCAGGGCATCTCCAGGCAGCCAGATTTATCTCTGGCCACTGGATCCGATGGCTCCAGAGTAAAAAGTGAGGCTGGTGACCTTCCACAGCCCTCCCTCACTTAAATCCAATTCACTTGCATGACCTGGCATCACCTTCCTGATGTCATGGTCCCCTTCAGGAATGAAGGACAAACCACAAGGTGCTATGCATTAGGGGAAAAGAGACAGTTCACCTTGTTCTTAAGGAGTTGACAATTTTGAACCTCTCGGTGCCTCAAATTCCACAGACAGACTCGGGCATTTCTTCAGGCTCTGAGTCTATGATCTAAAGAGCAGTCTGGAGGATGTTGGAGTCTTTGGCACTTCTCTACCCTGGGAGCATCTAACTCCACTTTCCCTCCCCTGCCACTGCTGGTCCTGCTCCAGCCCTGCCTTGGCCCCTCTTTCTAGCACCCCAGCTCCAAGGGCATCCCACTGTTTTGTGAGAGTGAAGCACCCAAGTTCCAGAGAGGAGGCTGCTGTCAGGGAGAAAGGCTGTGATTCGGTTTATTGAGGGCAGAGATGCTTATGAAATAGAGAAGTTGGCACTAAATGTTTTTTTTTTCTCATTAAAAAACAAGACAAGACTGGAAGCCTCTAGAGAAGTTGTCTTTGATCTGTCCTAAGAGGAAGGGAGCAGCTCCTCAGTGAGACCAAAGGACACCCCAGCTTGAAGGGCTTGGCCTCGTCCTCCTTCCAGAAGCCTCCTCTGGAGAACTCTTGGGCCTTGGCAGGCAGATGGACATTTCAATTCCCTCGAAGCTGGCTCAGGGCCTCATTTCCCCCCTTGCTGCTCCCCAGCCCTGTCATTTCCTATGCTTTCTCTCTCTCTCTCTCTCTCCTCTCTCTCTCTCTCTCTCTCTCTCTCTCTCTCTCTCTCTCTCTCTCTCTCTCTCTCTCTCTCTCTCTCTCTCTCTCTCTCCCTCTCTCTCTCTCTCTCTCTCTCTCTCATCACAGTCTCTTCCCAAAGATGGGCTTGTACAGATCATTCTTCCATCCCCTGCCAATCTCCCTTTACCTCAGGCAGTCCGGCTTCCCAGGTGGTCGCCTGTTTAACTGTCTAGATTACCTCCTGACATTAGCATCAGGTGTTGGGTCTAATAGCCCTAATCCCCTGAACTCGGTTCATTTACCCTAATGGCTCCCTCTTCTAGGCATGTGAGTAAAGAGGAAGTCTTCGGGCAAGGGTTCTTGCTGCCCTATTAGCCCTCCCTGCCCTCCCCAATCCACTGAATGACATATTAAACTCAAGGCCAACCCCCCCAAGCCATGTCTTCATTGTTTTTCAGGGAACCTACTTGTTCATTTTTTAAGTAACATAATTTTTTTCTTATTATCATTTTAGATGTTTCATAATGTCTGTTTCTATATCACAGTCATTTCTTCAGATAGGAAGGGAAAGGGAGAGAGTAAAAGAGAGAGAGAGAGAGAGAGAGAGAGAGAGAGAGAGAGAGAGAGAGAGAGAGAGAGAGAGAGAGAGAGAGAGAGAGAGAGCTTTCCAGATCCCAGGCCAATGCTCTACCCATCATGCCATGCTCCTTTCTTCACACATACACTTATGTATATTCAATTAACACTTTTTAATGTCACAGACAGATAAGTAGAGAGATCCTTCTTTCCACTGCAGAATAAGGGTCTACCTTGGAAAAAATGAAGTGGGCAGTTAGGTTTCCATGCCTTCCCACCTCCTTTTCATTGTCCTCATCACCACCACCCCATTTGTGGCCCTCTCCTTCTAAGCTTCCATGAATCCATGTCCAGGCTCTCCATTGGAACAGTTTAAGATTTTGCCATCCCATGGATGCCGCCAGTATCTCTCCCTCCAATAATCTCTCTTTTTCAGAACCTTTCAAATGAAGGAGGTCAGTTACATGGCCTTGAGGGTCCCTTCCTGCTCTCAATCTGTGATCCTAAGACTAGAGCAGGAAAGAGAGGTCCCAGATACAGGAAGAAATATTCAGAGCAGCATTTATTTTTTTGTGGGAGCAAAGAACTAAAGACAAAAGGGTTGCGCATCCATTGCTGTTTCATTGGGCTATAAGAAACAGCAAATACTGGCTGAGAGAGATCAGCATGACCGTGCATAGCAAAGCCACAGAAGCAGGAGGACAGCCTGTGAAATGACTACAGGGGCCAAAATGAAAAGAACAGGGAAGGTTTCACACCTTTGTGTATGTGTCTGAAGAAAGGAGCATGAATGCAATGATCCAAGACAATCCCAGAGGACTCATGGTGAAAAATGCTGCCTGTCTCCAGAGAAAGAGCTGATGGCATCTGAAAACTGACTGAAGCATTTTTCCTTTCTTTCTTTTCTTTTCTTTCTTTTCTTTCTTTCTTTCTTTCTTTCTTTCTTTCTTTCTTTCTTTCTTTCTTTCTTTCTTTCTTTCTTTCTTTCTTTCTTTCTTCTTTCTTTCTTTCTTTCTTTCTTTCTTTCTCTCTCTCTCTCTTTCTTTTCTTTCTTTCTTTCTTTCTCTCTCTCTCTTTCTTTCTTTCTTTCTTTCTCTCTCTCTTTCCTTTTCTTTCTCTCTCTCTCTCCCTCTCTCTCCCTCTTTCTTTCTTCCTTTCTTTTTTGAGTTTTCTTCCACAAAATGACTAATATGGAAATGCTTTACATGATTGAGCATATATAACCTATATCAGATTGCTTAACATCTCAGGGAGGGCGAGGGAGGGAAGGATAGAATTTGGAACTCAAAGCTTTAAAATAAATCCAACAGATATTAAAATTTGTTTTTACATCTAATTGGTGAAAATAAATTTTTTTTTTATAAAAAGGAACATCATATGATGGATAGAGGGCTGGCCTGGGATCTGTAAAGGTCTGGGTTCATATCTTGCCTCTGATACATAGGAGCTATGTGACGCTGGGCAAGTGGATGAACTTCTCAGTTCCCCCAGGTCACTCTCTAGGGCTACAAGTCACAGAGGAATCAGTGAATATGCACTGGCTGAGAGAGGTCTTAAAGTTGTGAATCATCATTCTGGACCACACACACACACACACACACACACACACACACACATACACCTCAATGAATTCTTAATCTATTCAAGCTTAAATTAGCATGAAGGCTTTCAGTCCATCTGAGTGCATGGACATGCCTGCACATACATGTGTACATGCTTACATGCACATGTGCCTGCCTATGCCCATACAGGAGGGCTACCCTGACATAATGATAAGTTAGAGGGAAAGGGTACCATGGAACCATAAAGTCTTGTCTATGTCACATGCTGGCTCTGTGGCCCTGGGGGAGCTGTGCTATCGATGGCTGTCTAGGGCTAAAACAGGTCAGGGAAGATGCCAACCTGCATGAGGAGAGGAAGCTTCCTCCCCTGGGAGTTCCCTGTACCAATGACATTACAAGTCTCCTTGTCCTGGAATAAAGGGAAGCACAAAGAATGAAAGGAAATAGTTCTTAAGCCGGTCCCACGAAAGACCAGGGAGCACAAAAGACAAACTATTCTTGCTCTCAGGGAGCTTACTTTCTAACATGGGGGAAAGAGCTTTTGGGGAGGGGTGACTGGAGAGAGCACTGGAAATCCTGGAGGTGAAGAGCTGGCTAAAAGAGTCTGTAATGACTGGCCTTTGCCAAAGACCATTGTGATGGCCCAGAGTGCAGAGGCTTTCATTACAATCCTCATACTTGTAGAGTGGACTTGTGACCATGTGTATATGTTCACACAGAGGCTTTTGTATCAAAAGATTATTTTGTCGAGGGGAGGGATGGGGTTGGAATTTGGACTGGTGATTTCATTGGTGCAGGAAACTCTACACTGATGCAGACCAGACAGGCAACTCATTGGTAACTTGTAGTCCTAGAAAGTCACTTGGAGACACTGAATGGTTAAGTGACTTGTTTGTAGTCACTCAGCTAGGGTGGAGCAAGGGCAAGACTTGAATCCATGTCTTGACTTAAGGCCAGGTCTTCCTAACTATGTCATGCTGTCTTTTATTAAGGTATGTTAGCATGCATGTGCATACATATACGTGTACTATACATTTATATGTATGCAATACAAACACATGTGTGCACACATATTCATTATAATTTTAAAAACCAAGTGCTATTGAAGTGATATTTCTAAGAAAATGGAAGCCTCTTTAAAAAAAAAAACAAACACGCAAACATTCAGATGCAAACATTCAGATGCAAACATGTGCAGCTGGACTCTCCCTAGTGGGTGGCCTCTGGTGCTTCTAGACCGACCCCTGCCCAAACTCAAATTCATTTGTAGACCTTTAATTAGGGAGACTACGTGATGCTTCTGAAAGACTCCCTTACATGTGCAAGAAATCTTCTCTACCCAGACACAAAAATGGGACTCGCCTCATGCTTATGATCTTGCGGGGAAAGGGCAGGAGGCACAACCTAAAGCCATCCAGCCCTCCCTTCCTTCGCCCTTTTTAAGGCTGTTTCCTCTTGAGCTCAGCTTGGAATGCCAGTCAGGAGCAAGGCAGCTTCCTGCCTTCCTGACGTGGAGAAAGCCAGAGAAAACCTTAAATGACCCTCAAAAACAATGTCTAACAATGTAAACAAATAGGTAACAGCATTGGCAGGTTATAAATTATTTATGGTAATTAATGATTGGGGGATCTCAACATAACATGAAGTGCCTTTATCTGAGGTGTTGACAAAGAGAGGGAACCCTTGAGATGTGAGTACAATCTATTTCAGGGGGAAATCTTGGCAGGGACGTGCTTTAAAGCATGCCAATCAGGTGTTCCCTTGAAGGTAATTATAATGGGGTTTTAAAACACCTCCTCTTTCCCCACCTCCACACAACTCCTATCTGACACCCTGGGCACCAGAATGTTTTTAACCTCTAAACCGCATAGCAAATTTAATTTGGGTTGAATGAAGCGAAAATAATATTTTAAAATTCCAATCAGCCTCTGCAGGCAGCAGGAGATCAAGGTCTCTCCTACCTTAATGATTCAATTAAGCTGATCTCATTATTACCTAGAAACACACAATTCTTCAGGGTCTGAAAGCATTGAGAAAAACCTGGTGTGGTCATGAGATGCCTGAGTGCTGGGGGGTTCAACATTGCATTGTGGATTCTTCCGCTTCTGGCCAGTCCAGGGGAGCGTGGTCATTGGATATGTGAGGGCTGGACAGCAGCATCTACGACGGGTTCTATCGTTGTTGTGGGTTCAGGCCTATGATTTTAGGAATGCACTCAACTGCTTTGTGGAAAAGAATCAGTCACAGAAGACACAGGCACAAGGGAGATAAAGGCAAAAGGGGTGACTCGTCAGGGGATGCTCCAGGAATCAATTTCAGACTTGGTCACTGATTACAACAGGGAGATGATCTAGCATCATTCATATCCAGAATGTCATTCTGGAGAGGAAGCAGATTTGGGACCTTTGGCAATTACTCTTCAATAAAACCAACCAAGATGGGTAGAAGACAGACCCATCATACCTGTTCTATATGTGCTAGATCCTTTCCCCCAGAATAAAAATTAAATAAATCATGAGAAAGTCAGTGTAGTCTAGAGGATAGAGTCCTGGCCTCTGAGTGAGGAAGACCTGCCTCTGCCACTTCATAGCTGTGGGACCCTGGGAAATTCACTTCATCTCCCTACTCTGGGCATTTGCGTTGGCTGTGCCCCATCCCTGGAACTCTCTGTGCACTTCCTGGCTTCCCTGGCTGCCTTCATAAATATTAGGTTACTGACACTGTCAGGAAGTTGCTCCACTAATGCATGAGAGCATTGGCTACTGGACTCAGAGTGGTTAAGTAGATTTCCAGTGGTCACACAGCCAGGATGGGTCAAAGGCCAAACTTGAACAGAGGCATTATGAACTCCACAGCTGATCTTCCATCCAGATGAGAATGGAGGAGATCATGATGCTGACAGGAAGGCTACCATGTTAGTCACTGTAAAATGCAACTATTTCAATGGAAACCACCCACTTTCCCCACACTTCAAAGACAGCATGCTTCTCATTATGTTTCCACGTAGAGAGTTTTTCTTGTAGACAAAAGTAGAAAATATTACCCTAGGAATGTGTGAAGACTTCGTTTGACTTACCAACTCTTTTATAGTTATTTTCAGCCAAGCTGGGGATGTTTTTCTATCAAATCCTATTACAGGGAATATTGCAAATAAGGTACAGGTGACAAGGTGCTTTCTAGGCTGTGAGGTGTGTTGCTAGGTGTGGAATTTCACCAAAGGCTCATTAATCATGTATAATTTGTCATCTTGAAAAGGCCATGAATTAGAAGAGTCATTCTAAGAATCAAGGTGAATGAGGAGGAGACAGTCCAGGAGCACATGGTGGCCTTGGACTTCCTCTGGGTGGGCTAACCATTCTCCCCAAGGCACAAGAAAGATCATGGATTTAGGGCAATAGGAACTTACAGATCAGAAAATTCAACTGCCTTATCTTACCCAGGGGAAAACCAAGATTCTGAGTGAGAGAGAGAGAGATTTGCCCAGAGTGTCAATAATACAAAGTAGTAGAGGGAGGCAGTGTGATACAATTGAGAGAGAAGTGATTCTAGAATCAGAGGATCTGGGTTCAAATCTCACCTTGGGTACCTACCATTGGTGTGACATCAGGGAAGGCACTTAATTTTTCAGGGCTTTCATTTCTTCATATGTAAAGTAAAGAAACTAGATTAGATGGCCTCTGACATCCCTTACAGCTTTTCCTCCTCCTTCTCCTCCTCCTTCTCCTTCTCCTCCTTCTCCTTCTCCTTCTCCTTCTCCTTCTCCTTCTCCTTCTCCTTCTCCTTCTCCTTCTCCTTCTCCTTCTTCTTCTCCTTCTTCTTCTTCTTCTTCTTCTTCTTCTTCTTCTTCTTCTTCTTCTTCTTCTTCCTCCTCCTCCTCCTCCTTCTTGGTAAGTAAACATGAGGTACCAAATGTGACATAGCAGTCACAAACCTGGGTATTTAGAGGATGGCAATGCTTTTGAAGTACTAGGGAAGTTAAGAAGAGGGGAGAATTTGAGAAGGACAGTAATGACTTAGGTTTTGGACAACTAGGGCCTCACTGCAGCAAGTCAATCATTCTGGAGTTTTCTTATTAATTTGTTCATCCCACTCTACAGCAGCTATTCAAATCTTTTCATTCCTGTTCAAATCTTCCATGGTACTTTCCCTACCCTGCAAGCTGAAGACCTCAAAGCAAACTTCGTAGAAAAAAATTAAGGCCATTCACTAAGTCTTCCCCCTTTCCCCTCTTTTTCATCTCATTATTTAAACATAACTTAGACTTCTTCTTCTACTATCTCCTGCATCTTGGATGAAGAAGTGGCCCTTCTCCTCACCAAGAACAACTCCTTTACATATATGCTTGATCTCATCCTCTCCCAATCTTTCCAGTGATTTCTTCCCAAATTATCCCCACTGGCTTTCTTATTTTCAATCTTTTCTTATGCACTGGCTCCTTTTTCTTTCTTTCTTTTTTGGTGAGGCAATTGGGGTTAAGTGACTTGCCCAGGGTCACCTGGATCCTTTTTCAATGCTTACAAACATACCAATGTTTCTTGCTCATAACAAAAAAAAACCTCACTTGATCCTACCATCCCATTTACCTATCATCCTATATCTTGCTTCCTCCCATCTTCTTTACCTTAAATTTCCTGGGAAAACCATATACATTAAGCACTTCTGCTTTCCTCTCACCTTCCTCTAAATCCTCTGTAATCTGGCTTTGACCTTGTCATTCCACAGCAGCTGCTCTTACCAAAGTTCCCAATAATGTTTTCTTTGCCCAGTCTAATGGCCCTTTTCCCATCCTCATCCTTGTTGACTTCTTTGAAGCACTTGACACTGTCCCTGGTCTTCTCCTCCTAGGTACTCTCTCCTGTCTAGGTTTTGGGGACCAGACTTTCTTCTGGTTCTCCTACAGTCTCTCTCAGTCTTCCTTGCTGTTTCTTCATTCATGTCATGCATGAACTATGGATGTCCTCCAAGGGTCTGTCCTGGGGCCTCTACTCTTCTCTTTCCAAACTATCTTACTTGGTTCTCTCATCATATCCCGTGAGTTCAACGATTATCTCTATGCAGATAATTCTTAGCTCTGCATATGCAGCTCTAGTCTCCACTAAGCTATGTCACCAACTGCCTTTTGTATATCTGGACTAGATGTCTCCTCATCACCATGTATTTAGAAGATAGGAATTTCATGGGCTAGCAGAATGGAGGGAGAGAAGTGGTCTTAACTTGGGAAGAAAAAGGAGGAGGAGGAGCTCTGTATAAATGATGATGATGATAATGATGAAAGCCTAATATAATTTTAGACTGCACTGAAAGAAGCATAGATGTCAAGAATAAGGAGGACAATGATCTCATTGCATTGTATCCTAGTCAGCCTTCACCTGGAATATTGTGTTTATTTCTTAGAGTCAGAGTTTAAGAAGGACATTGAGAAAGTGGAGTATCTCCAAAGCAGAGCTGGCAAGATGGTTAAGGGCTTGCTGTCCATGGCACATAGGAATCAGTTGATGAAACAGGGCATATTTAGCCAGGGGAGGAAGAGATTCAGGGGGCACGTGAAACTGTATTCAAGTACTTAAGGGACGGCCATGTGCAGAAGGGGTTTGACTTGGGCCTGGAGTGCTCGACCATGAGCAATGGGGACGGTTGCAAAGAAACAAATTGAGGCTTGGAGTCAGGAAAAACTTCCTAGCACTGAGAGCTGCCCAGAAGTGGAAGGGGCTGCCTCTTGAGAAGTGACAGATTCCTCCTCCTTGGAAGAGGTCTGTGAGCAGAGGCTGAACAGTCACATGCCCCATTGACTAAGATGAAGCTCCTTTTGGTGTATGTTGTGGGCTAAAGGCTTCTATGGTCCCTTCCAACTCCCAAATTCCAGGATTTTTGAGGACTTCAAAACCCATATATCCACAGTGAGATATAGCAGCCATGAAAGCAAATGGGATCTTCAGAAAGTCCTATTCCCACCAGGGAGGGTGCGCTTGTGAGGTGAGTCTGAGGGTTTCATTAAGTTCTGTTCATTTTTTTTATGTGTGGTTTTTTTTTTTTAAAAAGCCTATTCGATTTATTTTCCACATGAGGAGAAGGAGTAAAAGAAGTGATCTGTCTCTTTGTTTAAGATTATACTGTGAACCGGTGGTAGAACAGGGAAGAGAAAAGCAGGACATTCTGGGTTGTCATTTCATGCTTCTGACAAGCCAATATCAGTTAGGAGGAGGAACCTGGGAGACCCTTTTCTCCTCCCTCTCTTTATTTGTCATGTTCTCCTTTCTTTTTTTGTACTCTCTTCCCTTCTTCTTCTATTCTCCCACAACCCTCTTCATTTTTCCTTTCTCTTTTTACTCTCCTTTTCCCAAGTTCTGTCTCTCTCTTTTTGCCTTTACTTTCTCCTCTTATGTCAGTTTCCTAGAGATGGGTTATTTGACCTGGTAATGGCTCATCCCAAGAGGTGGACTTAAGCTCAGGAACTCCATCATTCCTATAGGAATTTTCAGGGGGCAAAAAGTGGAAAAGGTTAATAAAGTGCAGACATTGAAGACAGCTGGAAAAAGAGCCCAATCAGGGGTCAGCTAGTAGAGTCTCCCAGCTGTCTTAACCATTTCCTCTCATTCTCAGAAGATTACTTGTCCAAGATGATGACAGAGTTTTTCAATGGCCACCTTGTGCTTCCCTTCCTGCAAGATTTATGCCAGCAACTTACATTTGTCCCATCTTTGAGGGAATTTGTTCATTCTTCTGGGTCCACTGCTGCATTTGAACATAGCCATCATTGACTCCTAAAGCTCCAGGAATGGGTATATCTAAAATCCTTGAATAGCCACTTGAATATTGTCCCCGAGTTCCCGAATCTCAGAGTTGGAAGGTCCCCCAGAGATCATCCAATCTAACTTCTAAATGAATCAGAATCATTTCATGACAACCCTAATTGATAATCTCAAAGAGGGAGAATCCCCCAAGTGCAGAAGTAATTTGTGCAGATTTCCACAAAGCATTTGACAAAGTCTCCCTGGCTATCCATTTGAGCTAGATGTAGAGATGAGGGCTAAACAATAGAGTGAGTCAGTGTATTCAGGGTAGTGGCTACACCCCCAAATCAGCATGCATTCTTCATTATCATCTTGGAAAGAGGTCTCTCAGGGAGTGCCTCAGGAATCAGTCCTTGGCTCTGGGCTTGTCAATCTTTTTATCAATGATAGAGAAGAAGGAATAAAAGGCATAAGTAGCATTCTTAGTGTAGTCCTGGCCATTCTGCCTCTTTAAATGAAACCTTGGAACATCTTGAATGTTGAGGTTTTTGCAGTCCAAATTCTTAGATCTAAACATTTACAATTCATTTAAAACAGAGCAATCAAGTGTAAGAAAGATGGACAAGTATGTTAAAGGAAATCTGGTCACTATTTCCACCTTAATTGTTAACAAAGAAAAAAAATTGATAAGGAATTTTTATTTTTCATATTTGTTTCTGATGTCTAACCACCATTTCTGTAAAAAATGGAGGGGTTCAATGAAATGAAATTTTCCTTTGCATTACTGTAATCATTGGTTTACAGCTGGAAGGAATCTTAGAGGCTATATAGAGTTTAACCTTATAGTACAGATGAGGAAACTGAGGCACAGAGAGGTTAAGTGACCTTCTCATGGTCACAGAGCAAGTAAGTGCCTGAGGCTGGATTTAAACTCAGGTATTCTTGATGGCAGCAGTGGTGGTCTATTCGTAATACCATCTAGCTGCCTCATATTTGGTTTGTATTTTTTCACTTTCACCAGTGTTCTATCCACCCAATAGAAAGTAAACTTTTTAGGGGCAGAGTCGATTTTGCCCTTATCTTTATATCCCCAGTGCCTAGCACAGTAATTTGCATACAGTAGGTACTTAATAAATATTGTTGAATTAAATTGAGCTTGCATTATGCACCTAGCTCTGTACTATGTGCTAGCCTAGTCTGCAAGGAAAGTAAGACATGTGTTTAAAGCACTGAGTCCACTTTTAAAGAACATACCAGAGGAAAGGGAAGCGATAGGAGATAGTGTAAATTTGTCGTGGAGACTCTGGTCAGCTAGGTTGGATGACTTCCTTCAGCCCCATTCATAAGTTTGCTTAGATCCATCACTTACAAATCTTTACAATCAAGTCAAGTCAATAAGAATAAAATACAAGCGAAAGGAAAGATAATCCTTGCTGTCAAGGAGCTTCCATTATAATGGAGGAAGATAATGCATAAAAATGAGGCTGAAAAGGGCAGGAAGGATGGGAGAAGAAATTTGGAGAGTCAACAGTGGAGCAAAGAGAAAAATGAAGGAGGGAACATAGGTGGCCTAAGTGATTTCCTTAAAATGGAGGTTCTCTAAGGAACTGACTGATCAACTTTTTTCATAGATAAATCCAATTTTTATTCTTTGTAAAGTGCTTAAAACACAAAGAGAAATATGAACTATGACAAGGAAAACAAACAACAAAGCTAAGTCATGTCCACTCTTCTCTCTCCTTCTCCTGGGGATTTCATCTGCCATCAGGGGCAAAAAGACAACATGTGAGAACTTCAGTGGAGAGGTGGAGTGGCCATTTATGCTTGGGAAGGCTGTTGGATATAGGTAGAGAAAGAAGGATGGAGGGGCAGGAGAAGAATCTAGAAGGGAACAAGGTTATTTCATCAAAATCCCATACCACAGATGAATTAAGAAAGCTCTGCAGGTGTGTCCAGAGGAAGCCTTCCTTTCCCAATAGCCAGTCAGCTACATTGGCCAATAGTCCACGGGTGAGTAGCCTCTTCCAAAGGTGTTCTGATATTCCAAGGGATCTGAGAACTGAGGGGCAGACGTGACACCACCTTCAAGGCTCCAGATCCAAATCCGTCCATGTATGTGGCTCTCGTCTACATCTTCCCGTGAATCTATTCCTGGGAACCACAGAGTGCTGTGCGCTTCTTCTGCACATTCTCTTATCATCGCATGGATAGCCATGCAACACAAGGGCTGTCCGTTGGTCTTCCTTTCATGGTGCTATGTTAATAGACAATTTTTTTCTGGTCACATGTATTTCTCATGACATCAATGTATCAACCAAAGTACATTTATTATGTAGTTATTACGTGCCAGGCATTGTGCAAAGAAAGGCACAACCAATCCATACTACTTTTACCAATAAGAGCTGTCATTTATACCACATTTGAACATTTGCAAAATGCTTTTCATGCTTGGTTTCATTTGATCCTCACAATAACTCTATTATCTCAGTGCTATTATTATTTTCAAGGTTAGCTAGGTGACACAGTGGATAGAGTGCCAGGCATAGAGTCAGGAAGACTCCTCTCCTGAGTTCAAATCTTGCCTCAGACATTTACTAACTGTGTGACCCTGGACAAGTCACTTAGTCCTGTTTGGCTCAGTTCCTCAACTATAAAATAAGCTAGAGAAGGAAATGGCCAACCATTCCAGTATCTTTTCCAAGAAAATCCCAAAAAGGGCCATGAAGAGTTCGACACAATAGAACAACAATACTATTATTTCCGTTTCACATGTGAGGAAACTAATGTTTAAAGTCGTTAAATATGTATGGCCTATACCAGATTGCTTGACTTCTCAATGAAGGGGGTGGGGAGGGAGGAAGGGAGAGAATTTGGAACTCAAAAATTTAAATTGTTTTTATATGTAATTGGGGAAAAATAAAATACTAAATAAATAATTTCAAAAATAAAGTAGTTAAGCTTGCCTAGGATCACATGCCTGTAAAGTCTCCCTGACACTAAGCCCAGCGTTCCAAGACCTGACAGCCTCTGGCCATTCTTATCCACTGACTAGGGGCAATAGTGTGCAGCAATATTGCTTACAATGCTTCTTTCATATAATTCCTCATCATAATTTTGTAGCCTGCTCATGCCCTTCATTGCCTTTTGGGTAAGCCTTCAGAATTATAAGTGGTGATTAACACACTTTTATTTGGGGGTAAAAGACAAGTGTATTGAAAACTTAGTATTTTCTTTTATATATATATATAACACCATAAGAATGAGTAATTCCATATTCATAAAAACCAGAAGACTGTCTATTTCATGCAACTTGATTTTAGAACAAAATATGTATACAAATTTTAACATCATTCTGCTTGCCAATACTTTCTTTTGAACTTTCTCATTTCCTCTCTTAAAATCCTTAGAACAGAACCAATTTCCCTCAGATCCATTGTTTTTCTTACATTATTCTCTCAATATTCTTTGAAAACATTAAGGTTCTAAGAAACAGTTGTTTCCTCTCTTCCTGTTAGAATGTTAGCCCTCCCTGATTCCCTTAGCTCCTTCCAGCAGCTCACATAAATGTATCTTTCCAAGATTCTCTTGAGTCTTGTGTTTGTATTTCAAAGTTCCTATCAGCTCTGGTCTTTTCAGTAGGAAGATTGAAAGTCCTCTACCATCAAAAATCCATTTTCCCCCTGCTGTATTATACCCAGCTTTTCGAGACAAGTCATTCTTGGTTGTAAACCTGTATCTTTTGATTCAGGAATTCTGTATTCCAAGATCTAGTCTCACATAACATAGAAGCTTTCAGGTCTTGTGGGATCCTGACTATAGTCCCTTGGTTCTTGAACTCTTTCTTCCTCGCTACTTCCGATATTTGTTTTTCTTTCACCTGTAAACTCTGGATTTTGGCTTTTATATTCTTAGGACTTTTCCTTTTTTTTTTTTTTAGGAGGAGATCAGTATACTTTTTCTATCTTCACTTTACCTTCTCATTCTAATAGCTTCAGGAAGTTTTCATTTATGATTTCATGAATTATAGAGACCAGGCTTTTTTTTTAAAATCATGATTTTCAGGAAGTCTGATGATTCTTAAATTCTCTTTGCTTGCTTTATTTTTTAGGTCAGTTTTTGAAATAGTAAATACTCTACATTTTCTTCTATGATTTTTGAACTTTTGATTGTGTTCTAATATTTTTTTGTGTCATAGACTCATTGGTTTCTGTTTCTTCTAATTTTCAGGTTGTCTGTTACTTGGGTAAGGTTCACTACTTTTTGTTCCAAGTTATTTTCTCCTTCCAATTCTTTTCTCTAGTACTTTTATTTTATTTTTACCTCTTGTTTCATTTCATCTAGATATTCATTTAGTACTAGTAGTAAATAGATTTTTTCCTGGATTTTCCTTTAAGTCCATGTTTGTAATTATTACAAAGTTACTGTTTCCTAAGTTGCTTTTTAGGAACTCTGAATCTATTGTAATTCCTTTAAAAAGTAAGTTTTTTCAACTGTCAAGGATTTATTTTTTCTCCCTTAAACTCCTTATTTTGGAAAAATAAGAAAAACAAAAGCCTTATAACAAAGAAATATAAGTAAGAAAAGCCAGTTCCATATTGACCATGTCCATGATCCTATTATGATTCTTTATAGAAGTTTGTTTTTTATCAGTGCCAGATCCTGACCCCTGTTGTGCTTTTAGGTGGGGGTAGTTAACCCTGATTGGTTTTGACATGGGTTTCTGTGCTAACCTCCACCTCCTAGGTGGAGGACCTAAATGTAGGACCTCTCCCCTGGATTTTTCAAGTTCAGAGTGTTGGACCTTCAGGGTCTCAGGATAGAGTTTTAAGAGACTTGGGACCCTTAAGTCTGTAGTATCCTGATGTGAGCGCTGTCAGTGATCACTAGGGCTTTCTAATAACTTCCTAAGTCCATGCTGTGGTTTTCTGACCTCCCTGGAGTCTTTACTCTTGCTGACCAAGGATAAGAGCTTGGTAAGCTTCTTTGTCTCTGGTCAAACTTGGAATCTATCAGTTTGTTTTCCTGTACTGATTCCAGCTTTTCTTATGGATCCTTTTGCCTATAGCCTCTGGGTTTTTGGCTGACTTCTTTTTTGCTTGAGTTCTGGGGTGGATAAGGCTACTACAATTTCTCATTGTATTTCTGGATCATAATCTGGCCTGGTACAATTTTTACATTTTGGGGGAAATGGGTAGATGGGAGTGGGACTGCATGCCTCCTTTGACAACCATGTTGGCTAGAAGTTAAGAAATGACCATTTTCTATTGGCTTGGTATGAAGGTGAAAAAAAACTAACAAAATAGAAAACAAATTCTTTTTATAATTTTGCTTATTTTTAGTCTTTTGGTCAAAAGTTCTACATTTTGGCTTTTTCTTCAATTACCCATAGATCTCTTCCATTACTACACATACACACATTTTTAAAATCATATATAATACATATCAATATGATATACATATAGTACATATATATCTTATCATTTCCACTTGAAATGTCTTAGGAAGCTTCTGAAGATCACCTGGCAGAATAAGATGCCAGACACTGAGGTCTTTCCTTGAACTAAACTGACAAGCATTCAAACTCTGCTTCACAGAGTGCAACTTTGATGGGTTGGCCACATTGTTCAAATGCCAAATGTACGTATACTTGCCTAAAATATTATTTTATGGAGATCTCACACAGGCTAAGTGTTCATATGGCGGTCAGAGGAAACCATACAGGGATACTCTCAGAGTCTCTTTTGAGATCTTTGGAATTCATTGTGTGAGATAGGAGATCCTGGCACAAGAACACTCAGCATGGCATGCCCGCATCAGAGAAGGTGCTGTGCTCTATGAGCAGAGCAGAATTGAAGTATTTCAAAAGAAATATGAGATGTGCAAATGTAGAGAGTCCACCCCCAATGTTCATGTGGACTATTTGTGTCCAACCTGTGGCAGAGCCTTCTGACCAGCCGCAGTCGGACACACTGTAACTTGCCCCGAACATAATTTTCGTCCTCTTCGAGAATGGAGGACAACAATCAGCCAACAGCCATCTCCTGTGTGTCAATAGCAGCATCCTGCGTGTGCACATAAAGTTAAACAGCAAAGAAAAGGCAGCCAGGAGCTTGTCCCTTGCTAGCCACTGCGAAACTGCCTGCTGATGCCAAAAGGAAGCAACTGCGGACGGAGCAACGACTGCTCTTACAGTGAGGAGTTTGGGACTCGGGTGCTGGCTCCATCGTGAGCTCCCTGGGAGAATCAAATGAGTTTCTTCAGCTCCAGGCTCTGTCTCCTCAGCTATAAAACGGGGGTAATCATAGCTCCCAGGATTAAGGGGAGCATAAAGATAATGTATCTAAAGCACGTAAAAGACTACATAACCATCAGGGCTTATTAGGATAACATGGGATTCTGTATTTGAAGGTACTTTGTACCCCAAAGTGAATCATCACTTCGAAGCATGATCAGTACTGCTTACTACACTGCCATTTCATGGGCTGACAAAACTTCCAGAGGAGGAGAGTTCCTTTGCAAATGCAGACGAGCACTTGCTTTACTGATTTATAGTCTTAGAAAGCTGCCTGGGGTGATGATCAGGTCAGAGACCTGCTCAGCACCCAAGCCTCCGAAGCAAGGCTTGAGCCCAGGTCTTCCAGGCTCCCAGGGCCAATCTGATCTTCTGCCTTTCTTGACATTCATCAGTACCATTACAATCATTCCAAGATACTTATTTCTTACCTACTATTGGTCCGACACTGTGCTAGCCACTGTGGGAGAACCACAACAAATATATTGTTCCTGACTTCAAGGAGCTTATAATCATTTCACTATAAAAAAAAATTTAAAAATCACAAGCATTTTTTTTCCTTTGCCCTTCACCTACTAGAGCAAAATATGCAGTCGTGTGAAACAAATTCCCCCTTTGGCCATGTCCAAACATGTGTGTGCCATTCTTCGTAGTGGGTCCACCTCCACTCTGACAGGAAGTGAGTGATGTGCTGCATCATGGGATCTCTGATTTTCATGGTTCATGGTTTCATCATAGATTCATCAGAGTTAAATCTTTCAGAATTGTTTACACTGTTGTCATTGTATAAATTGCTGTCTGGGAAAAGAATTTGTAATATCATCAGGGAAACAAGACTTATACATAACAAATATATGAAGCAATTAAATGGTAATATAAAGCAGCATGTGATTTTATGAAAATTCATTTGTTCATTCTGAGGACTCAAGCAACGAGCATTTGCTGTATGTCTACTATGTATTGGAGGGCAGGTAGGTGGTGCAGTAGGTAGAGCACCAGGCCTAAAGAGGACCTTAGTTCAATGCTGGCCTCAGACCCTTACTAGCTATTTGAACCTAAGCAAGTCACTTAACTCTGTCTGATTCAATATCCTCATCTGTAAAATGAGCTGAAGAAGGAAATGGGAAACCACTCCAGAATCTGTGCCAAGAAAACCTGCAATGAGGTCACAAAGAGTCAGACGTGACTGAAAAATGACTGAAGTACACGTGTTGGTCACTGTCTTTGGAGCGGAGGATGCAAAGATAAAAATAACAAAACTGTGCCTGCCCTCAAGGAGCTTATGGCCTTTGAGGAACCAGTTGAGCGGATCCCAAACCCTCACAAAGCAGAACCAAATGATTTCTAAAGGAGGGGGGGGTCAGCGGAGAGGGGGGTCATGTTCAGGAAATCCCTCAGGCAGGGTGTGGCGCTTGAGCTGAGTCTTGGCAGAAGCTGGAGACTTTTCTAGGTAGACATGAGGAGGGGAGCGTGCCCCAGGCGGGGGTGACATCTGGTGCAATCCACAAAGAAGGACCAGCATACAGGTCGGTTTGACTAGAGTATGGAGTACGTCAAAGAGAGGAATATGCAATCATCCTGAAGAGGTATCTACCAGGCAGCCAGAGGGGGCTTGGCTTTGACTGTCAAACAGCAAAATTTATGTTTTGTCCTAGAATCAGGAGAAAAAGTAGGGGACGTCCCACATTCAGATTTGTACTGCAGGGATGTCGATTTGGCAGCTGTGTGGAAGATGGGTTAGAGGGGGAAGAGCCTGGAGGCAAGAAGGCAAATTAGAAGGCCACTGCAATGGATGAGAGGTTCTAAGGACTCAAACAAGGCTGCATGTGAGAAGGAGACAGAGGGAAGAGATGTCACGGCATGGAAGTGGATAGACGTGGCGGTACCTATAGCCTGGGTTTGAGAAGCATGAGAGAATGAAGAGGGAGGCTCAGAATCGGGTGACTGGAAGATCGACTCTGCCCTCGACATACGGTAGAATCAGATGGCACAGATCAGGCGGTCGGCCAAAGGGATCCAAAGGTCTATGGCCAGATTACGAAGAGGGAGGGGCAAGACTGGAATAAAGGGGGAGGGGCAAAGGCAAGGAGGACATTTCCTCACGGCATTTGGTCGAGGAATAAAATCCCCCTGGCATAGGAGGTGAGGAAGTATTAGGAGCACGCAATCAACTCATCAATCAAAAAGCTTTAATTAACCTCGCGTTATTACCGGACACAGTGCTACGTCCTGGAGACGCAGACAAGCAAAGCAGATGTTGCCCTAGAGAACGAGGAAGGCGATGCCATGAAAGTACGTGTAGGAGATGCGGACAAGCCCAAAGGAGCCATAGAAGACTGGGGACAGAGGGGATGACCTGGGGCGCTTTGGTTAGTATGCAGGTTACCCCTGAGGCTAGAGACGAAACTGGGCACAGGCGAAACGGATAGCTCCCTAGGGTGCGCGACGTGCGGAGACGGGCTCCTGACTGACGCAGGGGATGAAGTGCTGGGCTTGGGGTCAGGGAGATAGGAGGTCAAATCCAGCCGCAGACACTTACTAGCTGTGTGAACCGGAGTAAGTCATTTAATTTCGGTTTGCCTCAGTTTCTTGTTTTATAAAATAGGGAATAATGATAGGATCTACCTCCCAGGGCTGTTGTAAGGATCAAATGGGATACTAATTGTAAAGTGCTTAGCACAGTGCCTGGAACATAGTAAGTGCTATATAATTCTTAGCTATTATTGATTAGCGAATTTTTGGTACAGCTTTTTATAAATGAATATATGATGTGTTCCAGTGTCCATAGCATGTAGGTATTTATTTTGTGACATCCATTCACACGTATTACAGGGAAGGCTCAGAGCCCCCAGTGGGCAGGAACACAATAGCCAGTGGGGGAGGGGGGTTATAATTTTCAAACACAAGGGGTCCTCATTGTCCAGCTCTGCCTTGCGTACAAATACGCTCATTCTAACTCCTCCCTTCAACATTTCGAGAGCAGGGGACTAACTTTTAACTAGCGTGTATGTTTCCAAGCCAGTCAGTGGGATTTCACTTCCTATCTGGTGAACAGTGGAGTCAATTTCAGTTTCCACCTTTAACAATAGCTTGTAGTCTCCATGTGTTTGAGTCTAATGATGGCCTTCTCTTTGGGAAACTGACTTTCCATAAATCCTATTGTCTGTGATGACATCCTTGAGGAAGGCTGGGAGGCAAACCTTT
Source organism: Phascolarctos cinereus (assembly GCF_003287225.1). Lineage (NCBI taxonomy): Eukaryota > Metazoa > Chordata > Mammalia > Diprotodontia > Phascolarctidae > Phascolarctos > Phascolarctos cinereus. The sequence continues at coordinate 476,929,614 of NW_027555958.1, read as the reverse complement.
TAAGGAGAGTATTTCACGTGTAATAATGTCCTTTGATCTCAAAATAGCCGTAAGTGGCTAGACCAGAGCCTGCACCAGTCATTTCCAGTGTCCATTTAAAAGAAACCTTTGCTGCTCATGCTTTGGAGTTAGAATTTTGAAAGTTTCTTGGGATCCCCGTTCCATTATTCCCCTTCCTGTTCAGACTCTTACTTTGTATTTGCGTAAGTCATGCATTTCGATGATGTTTTGGGGAGATCCTGGGTGAGTGCTCCTGTCTTTATCCGAAGGACTTGGTCCTCAGCTTCCTTCCCCCTCCCCACTTATTCCTACTATGTGCTTTCTGAGACCTCTCACATTTCTGCTTGCCTTATGTTAGCTTGATTTCAGACCATTCTCCTTCCACTCTGTCAAGCATACAGGGATATAATAAAAAATGGCCTTTTAGATTTAAAGTAACACAGCCAGTTTACAAATAATGAGCGCCTTCCTTTGTTTCCTGTCTTCTTCCTCTTCTTTCTGTGTGAAATCCCTCTCCAATTCAATTAAATCTGGAGCAAATTTGTCCTCTAAATATATCAATCTTGTCCTTCTGATATTTCCAGGTCCTGGTGGATAAGAATGATTTTTTAAATTAAACTTTTTTATGATTAAACATTTATTCTCTTTCTCTCTCACCTCTCCACTCCTGGATCCGCTCAAAAAAAAGACCAAAAACTTGTAACATTGCTGTTCAGTCATGTCTGATTCTCCATGACCCTATTTGGGGTTTTCTTGGCAGAGACACTGGAGTGCTTTGCCATTTCCTTCTCCAGCTCACTTGACAAATGAGGAAACTGAGGCAAACAGGGTGAAGTGACCTGCCCAGGGTCACACAGCTAGTGTCTGAGGCCGAATTTGAACTCAGGTCTTCCTGACTCCAGGCCCGATGCTCTGTGTACTATGGCAGCTCTGAGCTTTCCCTGGTCCCACATTAGCCCTGTCCCAAACTGTGGCCCTCCTTCTGCATCTGGAGTCACAAGGTGAGCAGCATTGTTCATCTTTAGTTCTTGAGAATCCTGATTGATCATTGCTGTAAGTTAGAGAACTGCCACAGAGTCAGGTAGACCTGGGTTCAAGTTCCATCCCGGACCCGGAGCCAGTATTAGTTCTGGATTCAGGTGCTCTCGAAGCCTGTAAGAGATAGATGAGGTTCTGATTTATATCAATGGAGAAAAGTTTCTATCACATGATCCTACATTCAGAGCTGGAAGAAAACTCCCTCATTTTACAGATGAAGAAACTGAGGCTTGGAGAGATTAAGGAGCTTAACAAAATCCATTCATGTAGCAAGAGGCAGAGGCTGGATTAGAGCTTGGCCCTCCATGTCCGAAGCCATTCTGAGGTTTCTGGCAGATACAGTCCCAGGGCTTAGTGAGCTAGACCTTTGACTTAGATGAGAGCCACAGAACACCAGCAAGATGGTCGAGCCTAACTTTGCACTTGGGGAAACTGAAGCCCAGAGTGATGTAATCACATTATACAGGCACTCAGTGATGGAGTGATGGATTCAAACCCAGGGCGTCTGACAGCAGGGACAGAAGGTGACCCAAGGCACTGAGCTAGCTGCCTTCAGCTCCTGAGCGCTCGTCCCAGGAGGGAGGGCACGTTCTAGTTTAAATAATAAGTTATGTAACTTGGGGGTGACCAGACTTGGCAAATGGAGGAGGACAGAGAGAGACAGAGAGAGACAAAGACACAGAGACACAAGAGAGAAACAGAGAGAATGAAAATGAGAGAGACAGAAAAAGCACAAAGGACATATGAAAAGATCTAGTCTGACCCTGCCTCCCCCACCTGCCTGGCCGTGTCTCTGGGTAAGCTCACACGGGGGCTGTGTGCGCTCTTGGGCCTGCAAGCTTGCCAAAACCCTGAACTGAAGTCTGCCCAGAAACGTTAAGGTCTGCGTTTATTGTTTCAAGTTTAATGAGCACGGTTTTAACTCAAGGCAAAGACAAGGGCTCAAACCAGATTATGTGGCCTTAAACCACACAAGAATTTCCCTTGTGAAATTTCTTGCTGTTTGAGTTTAGTTTGTATAAAATAATCAAAACACTCTGTAGGAATTATAAGCTTTTAAAGTGTTTTATCCCCGTGGAGCGGGTTAGATCATTTATGGCAGGCCGGAACTCAGAAAGTGGTTGACTTAATTTATCAGGAGCATTAGAAATCAAAATTAGCATTAGAGCATTAGAAATCAATCCCTTGTGATTTCCACCTCCCTCCCCTCCCACCCCTAAGACTCACTTTTGACCCATGGCTGTGGTCTACAGAAAGTGGTAGAACAGATAACTGGATTCATGAGATTTCCAAGAGGCTTCTCTCAAGCATTGGGAGGTTCAGCCGTGAACAGACTTTGGATTGCGAAAATGTAGGTGCAACATGTTTTTATTGGTGGGGTCATTGATAGCAATGCTATTTTAAGGCACAACTTTGATTTTCTATTTCTGTGCAATTCTTGAGTTCAAGAAAGATGCAATTAATCCACTTGGCTTGAAAATGATTCAATATGGAGGAAAGCAATAATCCCATGCTGCCTTAACCACAAGGATCTGTGACTTGCATGGCGGCAGATTCCAGGCCACATATATTTTGGCAGATGAGATTTACAGAGTTCTCTGAGGCTCAGCTCACGGCATCTCACATTTAGAAGAGACTGAAGGCATAAAGTTCAGTCTCTTCATTTTACAGATGAGGAAACTGAGCCTCAGAGAGGTGGCATGATTTGCTCATCTACACTGTTAGTAAGCACCAACAAGAGGATTTGAATCCAGGACTTCCTAAATCCAAATCCAGATTCCTGCCCAGTAAGCATCCCTGCCTCAAGGCTTTAAAAATAAATCAATCGTCTGTCCTGAAGCCACAGTTTGCAGGCAGCAGAATGATGTATTACAGGCCATATTCTGCTTATGCCTTTTTTTCCCCCCTCATGGCTGGATTCGTGCAAAATCATGTCTCATTTCCACACTATAGGGGCTCAGAGAAACTGTTGTCTAATGTCTTTGATTTGTATGGGAAGAGGATAATTAGAGTATTCGATTCTCACTCAGGGTTTTTATATACCTTAAGGATATTGCATATATGGTATATGTATGTTTATGCATGTTTATGTGTGTGTATGTGTATATGTAATAGCTATATAAATATCTCTATGGGGGGGTAAGTGAGCAGCCCCTCACTGGATACTATGAAATGAACAAGCATTTATTTAGTGCCTACTGTGTGCTGAGTGATGGGGATACAAAGAAAGGCAAAACCAGTCTCTGAGGCATCATGAAACTTACACTCCAATGGGGACCCTACTGGGGGTGAACAATACGCACACAACAACAGCCGTGTAAGCTAGCACAGTGGAGCCCACCCCATGAGGAAGGCAATCACATGAAAAAGTCTGACTTCTTACAGGAGCTGAGGCTGGAGAGTGGACGCCCATTTGTTGGATAAGATGGAGGAGGCATCGGTTAAAGCAGATTACCTCTGAAAGCCCAGCTCTGAAGCTCTGTGTTCTGTGAACGATAGATAGATGGTCGATCGGTAGAGTGAGAGATAGCAAAATAGCTGAGCCTCCGTCTTTTCCACATTCAATTTAATTTAATTCAATTCAAAGCAACACATATTTAATAAACTCCCATTCTGTACAAAGCATTATGCTTCAGATACAAAAATGAACATTTAAAAAGGCCTGATCTCAAGAAGCCTGCATTGTGTTAAGGAAATGTGACATGCACACAGACAAGCAAGTATAAAATATTCAGAAATTCAAAATAATTTCAAGAGAGAGAGAGAGCATGGATTCTTAGGGTGGGTGGAGATGGGGAGGAAGGAAAGGCCTCATATACTAAGTGGCTCCTGAGTAAGAATTCAAAGAGGCAGAGGGGAGGCAAGTGTGAATTTTAGACTTTTAAATATTTTACACTGTATGATCACCGTATTTCTAGCTAAAATCACAGAAGTTCAAAGTAATAATGGATTTTATTCACAATGCCAAGTGCATAAATTTCTTTGCAATATGAGTACTCTGCAATTGCTTCTACATTTTAATTAATGCAATAGTTTCTAAAGCAGTAAAAAGAGAGAAAAAGAAAAAAAGGAAGGAAGGAAGGAGGGAGGAAGAAAGAAGGGAGGAAGGGAGGGAGGGAAGGAGGGATGAGTGAGGAAGGAAGGAAAGAAGGAAGGAAGAGAAAGAAAGAAAGAAAGAAAGAGAGAGAGAGAAAAAGAAAGAAAGAAAAAAGAGAAAGAAAGAAAGAAAGAAAGAAAGAAAGAAAGAAAGAAAGAAAGAAAGAAAGAAAGAAAGAAAGAAAGGAAGGAAGGAAGGAAGGAAGGAGGGAAGGAAGGAAAGAAGGAGGGAAGGAGGAAAAGAAGGAAGAGAGTAATAAGAAAAGGCTACAGTTAAAAACAAGCAACATAAAAAGAATCTTTAAAAGAATCCAATCTTTCCCCCTCCCCTTGCCAAATTATAGACTCCAAAATCTAGACTATCCAGCATCGGATGAAATGGTGTTTCCTTGAATAATCAGCTGAGTAAGTGTGAGATGAGCCCTCGCTTGCTGTTTTAACAATTCCATTCTTGCTTTATGAGATCCATTTCGGGTCCATCTTTCCTTCTTAGGTAGGCTGGTACTTTGGCCAACTGCAAATCTCCCTGGATTTTTTAGGACAAAAATGGTGGGGGTTTTTCCATCATTGGTTGCTATCTCTGAATCCTGAGACCACAGATGTGGCCAGTAGTACTCAGTTCAGGTTCCTGACTCTTGCTAAAGAAAACAATCGCTAATTAGAGTTAATAAACGTAATACATCTCCTGGCCATTCCAGAACACAACTCACAGCAGTCTGGTGTTTGTACAAAGTGAAGGCTCTGGGAAGATCTGGGCTTGGGACCTCGCTGGCCCCTGGTCTTTGTTTTGAGATGCACACAGAACTCTTTCTACCATAATCCCTGAGAACACAGAACAAAACTCAGTGACAACCTTTGCTCCTATTTTGAATGATAAATGTTTCTGTGGTCAGAAGCTGTGGTGTCATATCCCTCCTAAAATGTAAGCTCCAGGAGGGCAGGGGCCATGTCATGTCTACACTTTCTCTCTCCCTCTGTGCCTGGAACAGTGCTCTGTATAAGTTCTGTGCATAATAACTTGTTGGTGATGTATATAACTCACCTACAGGCAAACAAACATGCCTTGGGTGCCAGAGGACCTGGGTTCATATCTTGCCTCTGATACTACCTGTGTGACCTTAGGCAAGTCATTTAAACTCATTTGGCCTCAGTTTCCTTATCTGTGAGAGGAGGGGAATTGAGTTAATGACTTTGAGATCTCTTCCCACCCCAGCTCAAAAGTCTCCTGATCCTAGGAAGTACTCAAAAGATTCTAAGATGTCTTCACATGGATCTTACCGGGGAGCACTGCTCAGTGTTCAGTTAACTGAGAAAACAACAGCAGCTCTTTGCTGGTGGAGCAGACAGATCCTTTTGAGCTATGTCTGAGAGCGAGGGGAAGATATCCCTGGGCCAAAAAAAACTGTCTTTAGCAGTGCTTGGTTCAGTTGGCTGAAATTCCCACTGCTTACTAATGTTTTCCGTTAAGATGTATTTGAGGAGGAAAAAACATGTTTCAAAACAAATATGTACACGTATGTACATATTGTATTTGGATGTATAAAATAATGAAATAAATGTAATAAATAATTCGAAAAGCTACTATTTATACACTCTACCAAACAGGGCTAACACATGAGCTCAGTAGCAATCAGGTTAATTGAACAAATTAGGTAGCACCACCTTGTAGATCAGGACCTTGTAGATGAGGACCAAGAAGAGGCTAGTGTTGATGTTGAAGTGAAATCTCGACTGGTTCAGAGCCATGGGCCGTGAGGACCACACTGTGAGGGAAAAAGGCACGTGGGCCATGGTGGGAGGGGTGGGGGGAAGGTAGGTGGCTTCCAAAAGAAAGACCAGGTTGGGAAAAGAATGGCAAATCCTAAAATGAGTTTTCCCCCCTGTAGCTTTTCCTAATAGCAAGAAAAGTAATCATCCCCCTGCCAAGACTTCCTTATTTCCTTATGAAGTACTTTTAAATAATCCCAAATCTCCTAGGCTGTAGACGCATTGGTCAAGAACAGACCCTTGGATTCCTGTTTTCTAAGTCAGTAGTTGCCAAACTGCCAGGTATGCACTGTTGGGGAGTAAATAAGGTAGTCCATTGTAAGAACAAACCATTAGGGTTTCCATTTATATTTATTTTTATCTAAATTAAGAAATGAAGCTTTACTGATATTTAATATCTAGGTTAATATTGACTGTACGTCAGCCCTCCCTCTCATATGTGGTACTTGAGGCATTGTGCAGGTGGCCAGGGAGGAGCAGGAGGGGGGACCCTTACTTGTTACTTTGTTTCAGTATATTTCAATATGTTATTGTTTATGTATATTCAGTTAAGTGGATTTACTGATGGCATTATCTAGTTTTAACAAAAGTAATCTTCACAAAATGGACAATTAGCTTAAAGAGTCTTGCAAAAAAATCTCATACTGAAGATGATGCCAAAAATATGAGCACATGAAAACAAAAAGAAATGCTGGGGCTGATACTTTCTCACTCCCAGTATGAGCTCTTTTTCAGCCTCATTATGAGGGGAAAACCACAATGACCTAATGCAATGTGGAACAAGTCAGGCACCCTCAACTTTGATTTACATTCACTAGCGTTAACAATAAACCTCACCCTAAGCCTATAGTAAGCCATGAGATATTAGCCAGAGATGCTGTGAAGCTATAATGATAAGAAGACATTGAAAAACAAAGCTTTTGTTGCCAAAAATAACGTGCACAGTCTATAAAACCTCTCCCATCTACACACTTAGAAAACTTGGAATCAATTTTTAATCTGCTTAAAAATCTTCCAAATGAAGACTTTCAGGGTTTTAAACTCATTTGTAAGAAATAGAAATACTTGACACCTTCTGATTTCCTTGTAAGAACAAGTGATTGATATTAGGATGAAAATAGAAATTTACTGGCTGAATTAAAAAAAAACAACTTTGTATAATTGGTGGATGGATTTGAAGGAATATCGTGATTTAGAAAGATAGTCAATGTTCCAATGTTCCAGCTGGCTCTGTGTCTTTTTGAGGTCTCTCTTTCAACTATGGCAGCTGTTAAAACAGAGTACTGAACTAACCTGACCTGGGGACCAGCTCTTTGAATTGTCATAAACCAAGATTTTCCTCTGACCACCACCTCCCTCAATCTGCCCTCCCTTCTGTCAGCCCCCCTTTTTCTTTCCCCTTTCCCCTCCTACTTCCTTATAGGGCAAAATAGATTTCTCTACCCAACTGAATGTGTATGTTATTCCCTCCTTGAGCCAAATTCAATGAGAGTGAGGTTCAAACAATGCTCACCCTCTCCCTTCTTTCCTTATGCTGTAATAGGTCTGTTGTGCTTCTTCGTGTGACATAATTTACCCTATTCTGCCTTCCCCTTTCCTTTTCTCCCAGTAAAATCTTTTTTTCACCCTTTAATTATTTTTATGTCATCACATCAAAGTCAAATTATATCCACACCCTCAATCTATGTATATTCCTTCTAACTGTAGTATTTGAGAGTCACAAGTATCATCTCTTGTAGGGAAAACAGTTTAAATCTTATTGAGTAACACATTTTTTTCCTTTCCTGTTTACCTTCTTATTTCTTTTGAGTCTTGTATTTGAAGATCAAATTTTCTGTTCAGCTCTGGCCTTTTCATCAGGAAAGCTTAAAAATTCCCTATTTTGTTGAATGCCAATCTTTCCACCTGAAGATTATGCTCAGTTTTGCTGAGTAGTTGATTCTTGCTTATAATCCAAACTCCTTTGCCGTGGAGAATATCATATTCCAAGCCCCCCAATTCTTTAATGTAGGAGCTGCTAAGTCTTGTATGTGGCTCTTTGATATTTGAATTTTTTTTTCTTGCTACTTACAATATTTTCTCCTTGACCTTATAATTCTGGAATTTGGCTATGATATTCCTTGGATTTTTTATTCTGGGATCTTTCAGGAGGTGATTGGTGGATTCTTTCAATGACTACTTTACCCTCTGGTTCTAGGATATCAGGGCAGTTTTGCTTGATAATTTCTGGAAATATGCTACCCAGGGTCTTTTTTTTTTCCATCATGGCCTTCAGGGAGTTCGATAATTCTTAAATTATCTCTCCTCAATCTATTTTTCAGTTCAGTTGTTTTTCCAATAAGGTGTTTTACATTTTCTTCTATTTTTCCATTCTTCTGATTTTGTCTGAATGATTCTTGATGTCTTAAAGAGTCATTAGCTTCCACTTGCCCAATTCTAACTTTTAACAAATTGTTTTCTTCAGTTACCTTTTGTACCGCCTTTTCCTTTTGGCCAATTCTACTTTTAAAGGAGTTGTTTTCTTCAATGGATTTTTTTTTCCATTTGACCAATACTATTTTGTAAAAAGTTGTCTTCTTCAGTCAATGTTTGCACTTCCTTTTCCAAGCTGTTGACTCTTTTTTCATAATTCTCCTTCATAATTCTCATTTCTTTTCCCAATTTTTCTTCTACCTCTCTTACTTGATTTTTAGGCTCTTCCAAGCTCTTCCAAGAGGACTTTTGGGACTTGAGACCAATTCATATTCCCCTTTGAGGCTTCACACATAGGCAATTTAACATTGTTGTCCTCTTCCGAGTTTGAGTCGGGATCTTCCCTATTGCCATAGTAGTTTTTCTGGTCAGGGCTCTTTTCTGCTTCTTACTCATTTGCAGTCTATTTTGTGACTTAAAGTTGAGCTCTGCCCCTGGGGCACAGGGGGCAATGTCCCAAGCTTCTTATTGGGGGGGGGGGGCCAGGGCTCTGGTCATTGACTTTCCATGCTGGGGCCTCAGGTGCTGGTGATTTGCCCAGTGCACTGGGAGTGGCCCAGCCTAGGCATGCCTGTTGTGTGGGGGTTCTGAGGCTCACAATTTTCTTCTTGTGCTGAGGCTGGAGGCCACATTGCTGGCCGGCTGAGCCAGGACTGGGGGGGGGTGCTTTGTTGCTGATCTGTGTTGTGGCTAAGAGCCTCCTACTGGTTTGCGTGGACACCGTCTGCACTGGGCTACACTCCCCTTTCACTCAAGCGAGACAGACATTTCCTGAGGTCATTCTAAGTTATATTAAGTTGGAAAATTGTTTCACTCTGTCTTTTTGTGGGTTCTGCTGCTCCAGAATGTGTTTCAAGACTTGATTTAACCTTGTTTCTGAAGGAAATTGGGGAGAGTTCAGGCAACTTCCTGGCTTCTCTCTGCCATCTTGGCTCTGCCATAAATCGAGATTTTAAAAAATAACGGCACATATTCAATCCCATTGCTCGCAATCAAAATATCACTACCTTTAGTCAGAGCATAACAGATTTTACAACACTATCAGTGATAAAAGCAATTATTTTGAAAAAGTGTTTTCCATTTCATATTTACCTCATCTCTTTCAGTTTCTATTTTGTGTAAGTTTTATAATATGCATCCTGGGGTCAGACACACAGGCCATTACTGCATGAGGCCCACAACATTCCCAAGTGTAGCTGGAACAAGATTAAAATGTAATTTGGAAATATTTAACAGAATAAGTCAAACTACAGCACAACATAGAGAATATTACATTCTAAAACTGTCAATCTGCGGCCCTCAGGGATCCTGCTGTACAGATTAGTGGCCCCCCTTTTTATTTGAGTTTGACACAGCTGATGTATAGGATAGATTAAAAACTAGAGCATGATCTTCATTTCCTCTAAGGTTTGGCAATTCAGCCCCACCCTCTAGCTCTCATCTCTCTCTGTCTCTGTGGTCCTTCTCTGCCAGACCTTCGGGGAGAAATCATTGACACTGTCTCCTTTCCTATTCCACCTACTCCCAGTGCGCACTTACAACCTGGTTTCCATCCCCATCACTCAACTGCTCTCTCCAAACTCATTAATAATGTCCTTATCACCAAATCCCTCTGGCAGGCCATTATACAGTTCTCATTGTCTGTCATTGCTCTGTAAAATTTAACACCAGAGCACTCCACGGAGCAGCCTTCTTGAAGTTGTGGCCTCTCTAGGACTCTGTGACTCTGTGCCCTCCTGGCTATCACCTTATTTCACTAACGAAGGCATCTCCCAAGTGCTGGTCTTTTGTCCTCGTTTTCTTCATGTCTTCTCCCTGTATGGATACAATTCCCAAATCTGTCTCTTTAGCCCTAAGCCCAGAACTATTGACTACTTTCCCTGAGTTCCTTCCCTGAGCCTTGCTCTACCTGCTCAGCCTCTAGTGATGGTACCATGATTCTCCCAGTCACCCGGACTGACAGCTTCAGCTACATCTGGGACACTTCTTCTTCCCATTTTGCTTTCCCAACCAAGCAGTTGTCAGGTCCTGCTAATTACAGTTTTAAACTATTTCTCTAAGTGTTTTCTTCCCTTCCGTTCTGACTATAACCACCCTGTATTACTTCTAGTACCTCTTTCCTGGGGTACTCTATCAGCCTCCTAACTAGTCATTTAGCTTCCTACCTTTTCCCTCTCCAAACAGTCCTTCACACCATAGATCAGATGCGAGACTCATAGAGTATCACTTTTCTGCTCAAGCACAGTCAATAGCTCCCCATGGACTATTAAGTAAAACTTATACTCTGTATTAAGATATCTAGCTCCAGTCTTCCTGTCCAGCCATACAAAGAAGTACTTCCTTCATACTTGATGGCCCAGTCAAAAGAGATGATTCGCCTTCCCCCATTCTCATCCTGCCTCTTCTTACCTTTGTTTTTGCTTGTGTTATCCTATGCTCCTGGAATGGACTTACCCTCTAATTCTACCTATTAAAATATTTTCTTCCTTCAAAATGAAATGCAGTGATGACCTCCTCCTCTGTGAAGTTTTCACTGATTTCCCCCTCCCTGACTCCAATATCTGTCTTTCAAATTCTTGTAACACTGTGTATTTCTCTCTTCTAATTCTTCTTGTGTCTATCCTCTTAGAGGGTATATGAGTGTTCAGGGAAGACTAATATCTCTGGTATGAAGGCTGCAGAACCCTTTTCAGGGCTGCTTGCCCCCTTTGGTGTCCACCTGATTCACCCATCTCTCACCTATGGCTCCAAGAAGCTGTAGTAGGCACAGTGGCCTCACCCTGGTAAACGGTCTCAGCAGATGGACTAAACCCAGGTAACCGAGGGCTCTCAAATCAGGGTCTCAAACTGAGGGGTCAGGGGAGTGTCTACCCCAAGTACGTGAAGCCTTCCCCTGGCAGAATGGGCAGATGAGAACAATCTGTTCCAATGGCCACTAAGGCAGCTGAAGAAGGTATTGTGAAGGGCTTACAGCTTGTTTAGACATCAGATGTCAGTGTCATCCACTGCATAGCGAGCCACTGCCAGTCCCCTGAACTTCTGTCTTGCCACTGGAGTCTGATGGCTCTGGATGACTTCAGGTAACTTGGCCTCACTCAAATCCAATTTATGCACAAGTCGAAAGACCTCACCCATACCATTTTACCATTTCTACCTACCTCAGAGTCCTGTAGGTCACTACAGGCAAGTGATGTGGTAGTAGGTACAGATACCCTGGGAGCTGCAGTCACACACAACCCTGCATGCAGGCAGCCCAGACCACAGGGTTGTCTTCTCACTAGACCAGAGTAGAGTCGGAATTGGCAGCCCCATGTGTGCCTGAGCAACCTTTTTCAGGACTGCACTGCTCACCTCCTGGTGTGAGGAAAGGGCTAGAAAAGGTGCCCTAAAAATTGTCTGTTCTGCCCAACCCTGGCCTATTCACCATGGCAGGCGGGGATCCTACCCTACCATCAAAATAAAACTTTTGCAAAGACGATTCTATTCACTGTCAATACATAGAATGTGTGCCCACTTATGGACAGCACAAAATGCAGTAGACCTGGAAGATGAACAGCTCTTGTTGTGAGAGAATTCAGCAGGTATCACATCCAAATAGCAGCCCTTAGTGAAACAAGGCTGGCAAATGAAGGCCAGCTTACCAAATTTGGAGCTAGAAACATGTTTTTTTTTTTTTTCCTGGAGTGGCCACAGTGATGGTGAGTACTGTGAAGCCGGCACAGGTTTTGAAATCAAAACAAATCCAGTTAACAAGCTTGTATGCCTCCCAAAAGGAGTGAGTGATAGACTCATGACAACATGACTGCCACTTGTTGGAAAGAGCCATGCCACCATCACCAATAAGAATACTCCCACCATGATGAGCCCTAATGAAGTCAAAGAAAACTTTTATGAAGACCTGGGTACCCCAAAGGAGGACAAGTTTGCAATTCCAGGTGACTTTAATGCCAGAATAAGCGCAGACCATCAGACGTGGTAGGGAGTCCTTGGGAGGAATAGAGTTGGAAACAACAAAAGCTATGGTCACTTACTACTGAAGACTTGTGCATCTCATGACCTTCTTATCACCACCACTGTCTCCCATTTACCTAAACACAATAAAACTTTGTGGATGCACCCTCTCAGCAAACATTGGCATTTAATAGACCATGCCATTGGAGAAGAGACAAATACCAGGTGAGGGTGACAAAGGCAAGGTGTCCCAGAATGCTGGATGACCATGGACTTATCCTCTCCAATCTAAACACTCACATCAACAAAAGTGATGGCCCTAAGGCAAGATGACTCCCAAAATACTTAATGTCTGCAGGTTAGAAAAAAAAAGAAAACAGTTCATTGCTAACTTGGAGAGAAAGTTGAGCCAACACATAATGGGCCACAGTGGAGCAGAAAAGGAGTGGGCAGCTTTCAGACATTTGGTGTACAGCACTGCATTTACTTATCTGGGCCAGAACACTCATAGACATCAAGATTGGTTTGATGAAAATGGTAGAGAAATTCAGAAGCTGCCAAATAAAAAGCAAAAACTCTACATGGTTTACCAGTAGGACAGTTCATCTGTCTCTAAGAAGGCAAGGTTTAACTCTGTCAAAAAGTAAAGTGCAAGTGAAGTTTAGAGAGACGCAGGATTCTTGGCTCAGTAAGAAGGCAGATGAAATTCAGTTTTATGCTGATAGTAACATCCAAAGTGCTTTTATGATGCCCTGAAGGCTATTTATGGCACATCTGAGCTCCACAGCTCTGGAACACTTCCATAGTATCATCCACTTCCATAGTATCATCCAGAGACCATCATCAACCAATGCTGAAGCCACAGACTATGTACCTCAGGTTCAAGTCAATCTGTCTCTCTAGTCAGAACCTCCAACTGAAGAAGAGGTTTGGAATGCCATTAGACTCCTCCCATGTGGCAAAACGCCTGGTGCTGATGCTATTCCAGCCGAGATTTACAAGGGGGCCCACTGCTCATACAAAAGCTGACTGAAATTTTTCAGGTTATATGGCAAGAGAAGGCTGTCCCCCAGGAATTCAAAGATGCCTTCATTATTTATCTCTATAAGGAAAAGGAAATAGGTTGTCCTGTGACAACCAACCAGTGCGGGGGGGGGGGGATATGTCTCTTTCACTTAGTTGTTGCTGACAAGATGCTTGCCAGAGTACTCCTTAATAGGCTGATCCTTCACCTGGAAGGTAGTTATCCAACCAAGAGCCTGTGTGGCTTCAGGAAAGGCTGAGGAATGGTTAGTGTGGTGTTTGCTGCCTGAGGACTGCAGGAGAAATGTCAGGAGCAGAAGAGAGTTCTGCACAGAACATTTGTTATTGTGACCAAGGTCTTTGATATTGTCAGCCATGAGGGCTCGTGGAAGATCATGGCGCCATTTGGTTGCCTGAGGAAATTCATCAGTACCGTGCGCCAGTTGCACAACAGCATGCTTGCACGGGTTCTGGACAATGGATGATGCTCCCACATTTTCTCAGTCACCAATGGAGTAAAGCAGGACTGTGTTGCTTCTGTGCTTTTTAGCATGATGTTTTCAGCAGTGTTGTCAGATGTCTTCAAAAAGGACAAAAATAAGATCAGGGTCAGCTACCACACTGACGGTAAATTATCCAACTTGAAAAGGCTACAAGCCAAGACTAAAGTAGAGGTGGAGTTGGTGCTCGACTCTTTGCTTGCAGATTATGCACTCAGTGCAGCCTCTGAGGCCGAGATACAACAGAGTGTGGATCAATTGATTTTCTGCCACTTGTGCAAATTTTGGCCTGACAAATAACTCCAAGAAAACACAGGTTCTCCTCCAGCCATGATCACACCATCCATACATGGAACCATCAGTTCCAGCAAGTGGAGACTTTTAATACCGTGGATAAGTTAGTTTACCTTGGCAGGACACTTTCCAGGGATATATACATAGATGATGAGGTTGATGCATATATTGTCAGAGATAGTTCGGTATTTGGCAGGCTCCAAAGGAAAGTATGGGAGAGAAGAATTATTAGACTGACTACCAAACTGAAGGTCTACAGAGCTGTTGTGCTGACCTCATTGTTGTATGCCTGTGAAACCTGGACAGTTTACCAGCGCCATGCCAGAAACTGAATGGCTTCCATCCAAGTTGTCTTAGGAAGATTCTGAAGATCACCTGGCAGGATAAGATACCAGACACTGAAATCCTTTCTCAGAATAAACCGCCAAGCCTTCAGACTCTACTGCAGAAAGCACAACTCCAATGGGCTAGCCACAGTTATTCAGAATGTCAAACATATGTCTGCCTAAGAGAGTATTTAAAAGAGAACTCACACAAGGCAGGTGCTGACATGGTGGTCAGAGGAAGTGATATAAGGACACTCTCAGGGTCTCTCTGAAGAACTTTGGAATACAGTGATCCAAGGCAACCCCAAAGGACTCATGGTGAAAAATGCTATCCACCTCCAACGATCTGATGGAGTCTGAATTCAGCTCAAAGCATACTCTTTTTCACTTTCTGTTTTTGTGGTTTTTTTTTCTTTTTTGGTCTATGTCTTCTTTTGCAACATGACTGATACAGACAAAAAAAGAACTTTGTAATTGATTGTGAGACATGGAGGAACTGGCACAGGACCACCCAGCATGGCATGCCCGCATGAAAGAAGGCATTATGTTCTGTGAGTGAAGCAGAATTGTAGTAGCTCAAAAGAAACGCGAGATGTGCAAACATAGAGAATCCACCCCAAATGTTCACGTGAACTGCATGTGCTCGACCTGTGGAAGAGCCTTCCGAGCTTACCTTGATCTGATTGGCCACAGCTGGACACACTAAACCTTAACCCCTACCTAATGATGTCATTGTGGTCCTCTTCACGTATAAGGGACAACCAAGCAACCTTCCCAGCAGTTGTGTCCTACTTCATCTTAGTGACCCTGGCATTTACCACAGGATCTTAAACATAGAAGGCATTCTTGCTGGATGGAAATGAGTTGTTGAAAAGGACAATGAAGAACAATAATAACTATAACAGCAACGATAATGACAATAGATGTTTATGTTTAGCTTTACAGTTTCTAAAACAGTTTATACATGTCATAACTAGGTCCTGCTTAGTGTGAATAAGGAATTGCTAGATGTGGTCACATTATTTGAATTCACACTGCAGCTAGGTGGAGCAATGGATAAAATACCAGTCCTGGAGTTGAAAAGATCCGAGTTCAAATTTGGTCTCAGACACCTACAGCTGCGTGACCCTGGGCAAGTCACTTAGCCTATTTGCCTCAATTTCTTCATCTGTAAAATGTGCTGGAGAAAGAAATGGCACACTGTTCCAGTATCTTTTCCAAGAAAACCCCAAATGGCTCGTAAAGAGTTGGACATGACTGAAAAGATTCCACAACAACGAATTTCCATTGGCTGAAATCAATGACTATGTTTTGTATGATTATCACTTTGCACATGCCACCTCCTCATGAGATTCATTATTCATGCAGATGGGGACCAGCTCTCTCACTGGGGTCTCACCATAGGCTTGTGAGGCAGAAAAACATTGGGATCCAGGGGGATGAACCCTGGCTTTGTGTCAGAGAACCTGGGTTGGAATCCTGGATCTGCTGCTTCTTTCTGGAATGACATTGAGCAGGTCACATAACTTCTCTGGGCCTCAGTTTCCACATCTGTAAAATGAGGGAATTTAACTAGATGACTTCTACAGTCTGCCATAAACTCATGAGGGAAATGGAAGGGAACAAGCATTTATTAAGTGCTTGCTGTGTGCCAAGGGCTTTACAAACATTATCTCATTTGTTCCCCACAACAACACTGTGAGGTAGTTACAGTGGAGGAAACTTTCTACCTCCGATTCCTGTCTGGACTTAGGTTGCAGCTCTTTTGGCAAATGCTTGCCTTTCTTTATTCCTTTTTCTTTTTTAGGTATGTCTTCACAAGCTAGTATTCACCAGAAATGATTGTAGCAGCCTTTTACAAAAGTGCTGATCCCAGGGAAAACACCTCCCACGAGGGGAGCCAAGCAGTTCTGAAGTTTCTACTTGCAGTAAACATTAGCATTTTCTCCTAACGAACAGCATTTTTCCTTTGGTGCTTGACAATTATTAGCCCTTTGATGGTACCATGATTTTCCCAAATTTGAAATATAACATCACCAAGATGTCTGTGGGCCATAAGGAAGATTTCCAAGCAAAGTATCCACTGCTTCTCAAAGTTTCTCTCAGTCTTGACACCCACACAGTGGCATCTCTCCCTGAACCTAGGGGATTCCAAGAGAAGCAACTGGATGAAAACATTTTGGAAGGGCAGACCTTCTCATGCACTAACAGAATCAGGAGGAATCGGCCAAGTGTCAGGCTTAGGAATCAATCCTTATCGTTGCCTTGGAAATTTCTAGCGACTTCTGAGTTCTGGGAAGGCGGCATCAATCCTGCCCTCAAGTCTCTAGGGTTCCTCTCCCAACCCATACTTGATCAGTGAGGCCGGATCTCCACAGTGCGGAGATCAGCAAACTGCAGCCCCAGACCCGAACCCAGCCCACCTGTTGTTCTACAGCCTTAGGGCTAAGAATGGCTTTTCCATTTTAGAATATAATAAAGCTTTATTTAGAATATGGAGCCATACACAAAAGTGGCAGATTGTCTTTGACCCTCGGGAATAGTTTGCCATCCCCTGCCACAGCATGGCTACCATCATCACCTCAGGTAAATCTTGAGGGACTGCTATAGCTCCTAAGCTCCTACCAGGGTGATTCCCTCTAAAGATCACCAATTGATGTAAACAAATTAGCTAGACTTTGTTAGGTGTTAGAAAGGGGAATTATGGGGGCAGCTAGGTGGCCGAAGTGGATAGGGCACCAGCCCTCAGACCAAACACTTGACTCTTATAGCTGTGTGACCCTGGGCAAATCCTTAACGCCAATTGCTTTAAAAACACACACACACACACACACACACACACACACACACACACACAGAGAAAGGGGAATTTGTGAAAGTAACATAGTAAGAATAATTGGTACAAGATGTTTCCTTAACTTGGGGCAGGCTTTCTATGAGCACACACAAAGCCATGGGACGGTGGGCTCGGGCTTGGTGGGCATGGGCTAGAGTGGGTCATGGAGAGTCTGAAATCTCTTTGCTCAGAAGAGCCCTTCTCTGACGTCTGTGGATGCTTGTGAGTCTCTGTGTAAGTGCAGGAGGGCTTCTTGCTGAACTCCTTGAAATGTCCTGGAACCTCTGTCTTCCAGCGGGTCTATAGTTTACCTTCAGCTGCAGGTGCAGACATTGCTGGAAGCCAGCCACCATTGCTGTAGGGGCACTATGAAGCTGCCAAGGAAGAGTCCCAATCATTGAGGTGGGTAAGGCTGTCTTCTGGTCAAGGGAGAGATGATCCTGAGGTTCTCTTCTTTCCCCAAAATACCCCAGAAGTTCCTGTTCTGGGGTTTGGTTGGAACTGCTTCCTCCTGGGCCACTCTCAGAATGCAAGAAATTGAATGGATTTGCTAGTTTGTAGAAGCCTCCCAGGGTATTAGATCTATATCTATATCTATATCTATATCTATATCTATGTCTATGTCTATCTATGTCTATGTCTATCTATGTCTATGTCTATGTCTATATCTATATCTATGTCTATGTCTATGTCTATGTCTATGTCTATATCTATATCTATATCTATATCTATGTCTATGTCTATGTCTATATGTATCTATGTCTATATGTGTCTATGTCTATCTATGTCTATGTCTATATCTATATCTATATCTATATCTATATCTATATCTATATCTATATCTATATCTATGTCTATGTCTATGTCTATGTCTATGTCTATCTATGTCTATGTCTATCTATGTCTATGTCTATCTATGTCTATGTCTATGTCTATGTCTATGTCTATGTCTATGTCTATCTATGTCTATGTCTATATCTATATCTGCAGGTAGATATATATATATATATATATATATATATATATATATATATTATATACATGGAGTCTGTTAGTTTAATGCCTTTCTATATATAGTGATGTGAAGATATAGATATATACACATATATAATGTATATGAATACATATGCATATAATGCATAGTAATGTGTGTATACACACACCCATACACAGACCATTCTACTTCTGCACCTTGAATCTATCACTTTTCTCTGTGGGTGTGGGGAGCATACTTTAGCATCAGGCCTCTGGAGCAGCCGGGTTGATCAGAGTTCTTAAGACTTTCAGACTTAGCTGTCTTTCGGTGTTATTGTTGTACAATTGTTCTCCTTCTCTGTTCATTTCACTAAACCTCAGTTCATGCAAGTCTTTCCAGATTCCACTGAAATATTTTCTTTTATCCTCACCGATGGCATGATGGCATTCCATTACAGTAACATATTAACATGCATTCATTTATCCTGACATTGTCCCATGGATGAGCACCCCTGCACTTTCCAGGCCTTTGTTACTACAGAAAGAGCTGCTACAAATATTTTTGTACACTCGGGTCCTTTTCCTTTGTCTCTGATCTTTTTGGGGTACAGGTCTAGCATTGTTATTGTTGGGTCAAACAGTCACATTTTAAGGACAATAACCATCTATTGAGCACTTTGATATTCCAGGAACTGAGGATGCAAATAAAGGCAAAAAGTACAGTCCCTGACTTCAAGGAGGTCACATTCTTATGGGGTAGACCACATGCAATTAAACAAAGGGAAAAAAAGTATGTATATATCCATGCATATATAACATATATGCACATATACATGATACATACAGTGTAAATGGCAGTTACTCTCAGAGTCATCAGCAATGAGAGTGGGGTGGGGAGAAAAGCCCCCTTACAGAAGGTGGGTTTGAACTGAGTCCTCAAGGAAGATGGGAAGGGCAGAAGACTGCTCAGTGGGCAGACATGTCATGGGTCAGAAGCAGCATGCATGGTGGCCATGTCTGGGGGGGAGAAGAAAAAAGGGGAAAAAGAAATGTACATGACAACTTTATTTAAAAGGAATAGCAAGTTGTGCATAGTGGACTTGAAGTTTCATGGCAATCATCTTTTTTATTAGACTATGTTATAGAAATGCTTGTTTTATCCCAGAAATCAAAAATAAAATAAATTAGAGGGAAGGAAAGAGCAAAGACTACGTCAAAGGGGTAAAGTGTAAGAGGTCCAGGAAATGAGGAGAGGCCGGTGGCGATGGGCTTTCAAAGTGAAATGGAGGGTTTTCCATTTGATCATAGACTCAGGTTACAAGGAGCCACTGGGATTTATTGAACGGAGGGAGGAGAGTGCCCCAGTCACACAGAGGCCTTAGGAAGGTCCTTTTGGCAGCTGATGGATTGGAGCAGGGAGGGAGAAGGGGAATTGCCCGGAAGACTATTGAAATCATCAAGGTTGAGGTGGTAACCTTCACTGGCAGGTCCTTGAGACTGTGTTTTGCTTTTCTTTCTTTCCCAGTATTTAGCACAGTACCTGGCACATAGCAGGTATGTAATAAATATTTGTTGGCTGATCGACAGTGAAATGGGAACAGTAGCTTCTATCTTACAGTAAGTCAATGTACATTTATTAAGCACCTACTATGTACTGAGCATTGTTAGACAGATGAAAGATTTTTTTCGAACTTTAAAATATTTATGCAAATATCATTATCATCACCATCATCATCATGGTGGATAAGGCCAGCAACCTGTCTGGCCCATCTCTACTTTACTTTCACACTCTGACAATAGCAAGTCAGAAATCTGTGAAATCTCATCACAGGATAGCCCATGGAAAGATGAAGTCACATTTTCGACTGTTTTTTAGCCTATGAGACATCTGGATGCTGCGATCCATGTGGTGCCAACCTAGCTGGCTGATCCCACAGACAGGACTAAGGAGCTTCTGGGCAATTAGAACTAGATGCACTGGTGTAGCCGGTGAGCATGCTAGGATCAACAGAAAGGACGTCTGCTGTTATTGTTGCCTTTTCTGGACCGGACCTGTGGTTTCATCGTTCTAGGGGAAAGCCCATCTCTTTACCAATAGGAGCGGACATCTGTTCTGCATCTTACAACCCTAAGGACATGTGGCAAGTTCCATGTCTTGCCCAGAAGCACATAGTCTGCAGTTTCTGGGGAATCTCATGGTCATTGAGATTGCCACCCAATTCCCAAATGCAAACTCATCTACTTCCTTCTTGTTCAGTTCTGGCCCCAAGTCATTGTCCATCTAAAGTGAGTGTGTGTGGACTCATTTGACTGTCTGTATCTAAATATAGACAGAGATAGACAGATACAGAGAGAATGAAAGCGGGACAGGGAGGAGGAGGGAGAGAGACAGAGAGACAGAGAAACAGAGATCTGCCCCCACAGAGTGGAGAACCCACAGTTAGGAAATCACAATTTGATCATCTTGATGGATTTCAGAGCTTACTAAACTTGCTAAAAATGGAAATGAGATGAGCTTGATGTGGCTTGTTCTTGAGGAGCTGCTGCAGGATCTCCGGTTACTTCACTGTTGATAAGGTTCTCCCAGACCATTTGCTTAATAATTCATTCAAGAATTCAGCAGCAGAATGGAGTTAGATTACCAGTTTGCTATTGACAGGATTAATTGTCTCCCCCATTTGGAAGTTGGGACGTTTTTCCATTTCTAGTCTCTTGGCACGTCTCCCATTCTCCATCCTTCCTCAGAAGCACTGGTAACTGTCCTATTATCCCATCCGTGAGACCTTTCTGTTCCCTGGCACAGAATTCATCAGAGGCCAGACCCGACCTCACTGGACACTTCTCAGCATTTTCTTGTTATGTGCTCCCCTAACAATTCCACTTTTGTCTTTTCAAGTCAAGTCAAGAAGCAGCTAAGTCTTAAGCATCAACCGTGCACAGGCACTGTGCTAGGGGCAGGGGAGCCAAAGAAAAGCCGAATCTAGGCCCCGTCTTTGAAAAGTCTTAGCCTAATGGGCTCTTTCAAGTTCCAAAATTGTCATTTCCTTCTCAGATCCTGGCGATTAGGCT
Source organism: Phascolarctos cinereus (assembly GCF_003287225.1). NCBI lineage: Eukaryota > Metazoa > Chordata > Mammalia > Diprotodontia > Phascolarctidae > Phascolarctos > Phascolarctos cinereus. The sequence goes on along the minus strand of NW_027555958.1, from coordinate 476,908,267 downwards.
TCTAGCTCTTTCCTGCCATTGACGCGATTCTTCCCTGCCTGCCAATGAGCTTCATTATTATGTCTACTGCCCTTTTCTCTGCTCTCATTCATCTTGACTCCTTAGACAACCCCTCCCTTGCAGATGATCTGTGCACCTGAGGTTGTCATGACTCAGCTTTTTCCTCCTACCTGTCTGCCCACACTTTCTCAGCCTCTTTCACCAGACGCAGACTTCTTGCCTCCACCTCATAGGTGCAGCCAAGTACCCAGCCAGGGGTTTCTCTTTTCTCCTTACACTGTCTTGTTGATTTTATCGTCCATCTCCCATCAGTTCAACTGTCATCTCTATGCAGATGGCTCCCAAATCTCTGTCTCCCTCCACTCTTCCTTCTCTGCTCCAACTACTGACCTCCCTTGTTTCCTTTAAGTCCCAACTAAAAGCTCACCTTCTACAGGAAGTCTTAATTCCAGTGCCTTCATTCTATTTCCTATTTCCCTTGTCTACAACTTATTTTGTGTGTATCTGTTTGCATATTGTCTCTTCCTTTAGATTATGAGTGCCTCGAAGGCAGCGCCTGCACTTAGCCTCTTTTTGCCTCCCTAGACCACAGCACAGTGCCTGGCCCATGGAAAACACTTAAATGTTGATTGACTGATCGATCTAGCTCTTTTCTCTTGCCTGTGCTCCACACCACCAACTTCTTCCAGGAAAATCAGTCAGGCTCCCAAAGGGAACTCATTCCCTTTTCCTTCACCAAACCCTCTCTTTTTCCTAGCTATTCTATTAACAGCTCCTGCCTCATAGCCTTGTGAGGAGGAACAACTGAAGTAACTCTGTGAAGTGCTTAGCAAACCTTCAATCACTTTCTGGCCATCGTCCGTTGGTTTCAGGGAAGTCAGCGCCTCCCATTTGCCCCAGTGTGGAGCACCTCTTCACTCTCCCTCACCTTCACATCCCATCAGTTGCCAAGTCTGACTGCTTCTCTCTCTAGCAGCTTTCCAGTCATTCCCTTTGCTCTGCTCACAGTCATTGGTATTTTTCTTGGCTCCCCCTCTTCCCTCTGGACCACTGTGGCCTTGGCTCTCTCTCCCTCTCCAGTCCATCCTCCTCCCAGCTGTCAGACTGATATTCAAAAACGGCAGGTTGAACCATGCCAATCCCTCAAGAAGCTTCAGAGGCCCCCAATTCCCTGTGGAATAAAATAGAAACTTCCTTGTTTGGCATTTAAAGCCTTCACAATCTGTTTTCAATGTATCCTTCTAGGCCCATTTAACATCTCCTCTAATGTACTCTGTGTCCCAGCCGGACTGGCCTCCTTGTTCCCTGTGTGTGACATTCAGACTCCCTTCGCCATGCTCTTGCACGTGCTAGTCCCTACACCAGGCATATCTTTCTCTTCCCTACATCCTGGAATCCTTAGCCCTCTTCGAAGATCAGTTCACATGCCATCTTCTTATCAACCCAGTTATTAGTGCTCTTTTCTTCCTCCCTTAGATTTTCTCCAGAGATGAACTGAAACAGAAAGATCTGATTTGGAATTCTGCCTCTGACTCCTACAAGCTGTGGGACCATTCTCACCTCTAAAATAGGGATGAGAATATTTATGGAACCTCCCTCACAAGACTGTCAACAGAATCAGGGAATCAGCCAGTAAAATTCTCTCTACCTCTGTATCTTCTTTCAGATTGTATAGTCAGAATTGATTTGTGAAGATTTTGCATGACTCAAGCTGTGTAACAATAATCTTTATAGAACACTTGGAAATTCACAAAGCACTTCCCTCACAAATCCCTGGGATTTTGATGATAGAAATATTATATCCCCATGCCATAGGTAAAGAAGCTGAAACTCAGGAGGGCTGAGTGATTTGCTAAATTCATAGGGCCAGTACGTGTTAAAACCAGGATTCCAACCCAGGTTTTTCTTGGATCCATATTCAGAGATGTTTCTTGGACACCATGAAGCTGGCCAAGTTTCATAGCTATCTTTTCTCTGTGGTTTCTGAAATCTGCTTTCCCCAGATCTAGGTTGTATGCCTGCCTCAGCCCCTCAGCCTAGGATTCTCTTTCTTCAATGTTATGAAGTCCAAGATGACATGGTTATTTTCTCTCAGGTATTCCCATCTTCTTAGTCAGAATGCAGCTGACAGCAACTAACTTGAGAGATGAAATATTCGACAAATTATGAAGGCAATCGGATGGTCTGTTTCCAATTTACCTAGAATTCCTGCTGATGTTCAAATGGTTGAAACCTTTCAGTCCTAACATGACTTATGTCTTTGCCAATTTTGTAATTTGCATTAGGAATGCATGATATGTATATCCCCCCTGGCTGGGCGGTCTGCATTATACTGCCATCGTATGTCACTACTGTTTTTCCTCCATTTTGGTATTACACAGATACTATTCACTGTGCATCTACCCTTGAGCTCCTGGCCTCCTTCATGGGGTCATAGTTTCTTATATAGAGTCTACTGCTGCTGTACTTTGAAGAAAGCGATGACTTCAGAGAAACCTGGGAAGATCTGTATGGATTGATGCCGAGCAAAGCAAACAGAAACAAGAGAAAGGATGATTTGTATCCTAACATCAAGACTGCAAAAACAAACCATTTTGAAAGATGCAAGAATTCTGATCCGTACCCTGATATACCATGATTCCAGAGGACAAGAGATGAAGAATGTGACCCACCTCCTAACAGAGAGAGGAAGAAAAACACACTTTTGGACATGACCAATAAAGGATTTTATTTTGTTCCCATGTGGGTATTTGTTACTAGGATTTTCTTCCTTTCTTTTTTTTTTTCTTTTCTTTTTCCAATTAGGGGAGGATGAGTGAAAGGAAAAATACATGCTTGATAATGCAAAAAATAAAATTAAAATATAATTAATTTCTCCTTTCCCGTCTAATAGATTAGTTTATTTTGAACAGAGTATATCTTCCCATTGCTACAATCCTTTCCATGAAGTTTTGAGAAGGCCTATGGGTCATTTTTACCTCCTAACATGAAAATTTCAGGTTCACTTGACTCTATATTAGTGTAGGAATAATTGACTCAGTAAATTTCATTGCAGGCAACCTCCCACGTTTCAGGATTTAAACTCAGGTCTTGTTAAGTCCATCCTTCTGTCTGCAGTGTCACCATGCTGCCTCACACAAGATCACCCTCATCCTCGCCCGCCTGGCTCCTCCCCTCTGCACGCTGTGTGGCCTCTGGTCGTCTGAGCTGGCCCCTGTTCCAGCCATGCTCTCACTCTCCACTTCTATACCTAGGAATAGTGGGTCTTCTTCGAGACTCAGCTCAAACAGTGTCTTTTGCATGAGGCCTTTTCTTGCATCCCAAGCAGCTCGGACATTTGCCCCTAAGGTTACCTCATGTCTCTTCTGTGTTCTGGGCTTAGAGTTCAAATCTAGCCTCTGACCAGCTGTGTGACACTGGGCCTATTACTTCACCTCTGTTTGCCTTAGTTTCTTCATCTGTAAAATGGGGGAAATAATCTCTCCTGCCTCCCATGGCTGCTTGTAAGGATCCAATGAGATGATTGTAAAGCACTTAGCACAGTGCCTGCACATAGTAGGTGCTACATAAAATCGGCTATTATTAGCAATGATCGTCATGTAACTATATACCGTCTGTGCTGATTATTTTTCCCATTAGAATGAAAGCTCCCAGAGGGTAGGGGCTTTGTTACTTTGGTCTTTGTTTCCCCAGTGATTAGCGTGGTGGCTGGCATGTAGCTGGCGCTAAATAAATGCTGGTTGATTAATTGATTAAGTAACCAGTGCTGATCATGGATTCTCAGGTCTGGGACAGCTCCTGGAGCCTGAACACTCCCAGGGGCCATGTGGCTGATTGTACAAATTGTCATTTAGAGACATCATGCCACCTGGACCAGAAAAGCCAGGGATGGTCTCCGGCCACCGCGGCTCTTCCACTTTTTTTAAATGTTTCATGAACCATCAGGCCAGCACATGTGGACCAAGAAGGGCTGCCCAGAAGATGATCACATTATGAGAAGTCTTGATGATGGGATTCGGGTGGTGTGTTCCATTGCCAGACTTCCATTTTCCCATCTGGTAAACACAAGCCTCGCTGAGGCTTAGTGGGGAGAGGATCTTTATTCATTTAAGTGAACACGGTGTTGATAGTGTTCAGAAGGAAAGACAAAGGTGTCGGATGAAAGGGAGAGCCCAACCTTTTCCCACAGCACACTCTGGGCTCATGCTAAGGGAGTGAAGCGCTAACTGAAAGCCGGCTCTCTCACCAGCTCATCATTCATGCGGCATCCAGGCAAGCAGAGCAGGATTGGGTGGTTTTTCTTCTCCTTTTTGAAAAATTTGGGTTCAGCTTGGCAATTGTCTAATATACCCAACACAGGAATATAGCTGCCCCCTGGACTTTGCCTCAGGGAAGCCCCTCATTGAAAGAAGCTAATGTTCTTTAAGGGAAATATGTAGTTGTCAGAGCTTTGGGAGAGGAGGCCAATTGTTTGCTTACTTGGGACTGAAGCCCCAGGTAGGCCCAGTTTCCTGGTAGCAGTGTGCTCTTCAGCCCCATGCCTGTCGGTGAATCAGTCTGTTTGCTTTCTGTAGAGGAGGCCAGCCTGATGTCACATCCCATTGACTACTCTTTGTTCTTGTGAGAGAACAGAGTTGCCTTCTCTCAGCCAATCCAGAAATCTTATTTCATGGATTTCCCTCAACCCCTCTTCCCCACCCCCCAACTTTAATCAGAGAAGATTGACATTTTCAAAAAAATCAATTAAAGCCATATCTTTCTGATTTCTCATATTGTAAGGAAAATGGGTCTGGCATAAAAAAGGAAGGGAGGAGTGATTATTCATTAATCTTTCCAAGAAAGTGAAAAAATGTTAAAGTGTCAACAAAGGGACTTATGACACCTTCCTGCTTTTTATTTAATTTCCAGTCACTGCCTTCTTTCTCTCTGTAAGCATTACACCGAAATATGGCTATGGATGGGTTTGCATTTTCTTTAAAAATTGAAGTAAGTTAAATTTAGTTTAATATTGTTGGGTATTTTTTTTAAAAGAATTCCATGGAACTGTTTGCAATCTCAGGATCAAAGACTTACAGATGACTCTAGAGGCCTCTCAGCCTGCCTGCTTCTTTGACCAAGTCACCCCCATCCTTAAGAAGCTTCTGTGGCTTCCTATTGCCTCGAGAATAACATGCAAACTCTTTCGCTTAGTAGTTTAGGTCCTTTCCTTCTCATCATGCTCTCTATATTCCAGCCAAACTGACCTAATTGCTACTTCCTGTAAAAAAAATCCATTTCTCTGCCTACCCCCCATTCTTTGCCTTCTCCCCCTTGGCCCCATCCCCACTTCTTCTTGTCCTCCTCTCTCTTGCAGGGAATCTAGAGCTCCAGTCAAAGTTCAGCTCCTGGGCCAACTCCTACATGACGCTTTTCCTCATCCCCCAAATGGCTGGTGTTCTTTCTCTAGTCATTTTGTATTTACTTTGCATACACACACACACACACACACACACACACACACACACACACACACATTTCTGTGACAATAGTTAATTTGTTACTAGTTACTTTGTACTTGCTTTACATATATACATGTATATATGTGTGTATATTTGTATTTGTGATACATATGCAAATATATACAAATACATACATATTTCTCTACGTATATGGTGTTCCTCCTCTAAGAGAGCAGAAGGTTCCTGAGAGCAGGGACTCTTCAGTTCTGTCCAACACAGTGACTGGCATATAATGGGAACTTAATACATGCTTATTTAATTGACTTGAACTAAATTACAAGAAGAGGAAATTGAGGACCAGGCAGATAAGGGACTTACCTAGGATCACACAACTGGTCATTGCCAGTTCTTGAATTCAGACTCTTATTCCTCTGCTACAAAGAAGCTAATATTCTTAATTGAGCACACCTGTGCTGGGGAAAAACCAACTCTTGAACCCTTGAATAAGGACTAAACTATTCCTCTGACAGTAGTGAGGTGAGCTATGCCACTGTCTTGGCAACTCAACCCAATGCAAAATAAAACCATTCATCATCCAGTGGTTAGTGACTCGCTCTTGGGGCCTGGGTTATGATGGAAAGGCAAACCTGGTCTTAACTTTCACGTCCAAAGAATGGCTAACTGGTTTTTACCCCCGTAGGTGCCTGATGAGGGCTTAGTTAGTGGTTCATACCAGTCTTGAGAGATTTCCGTCGTTCTCATTTGCGAAAGACAGAAGTGACTGAAATGATGGAAATCCCTTCTAGTCAAAATGGCGCCAATAGGGCTCTTTGAGGTTGCGGGTTTGTTGCTGTTGTTGCTTTTAGGACAATTCACATCGAGAGTTTTGCTTTCTTTCTTAAACAATAATCATTTGTTTTAGAAAACAAAATCAAACCATCTTGGGGGTACTTTGTAGGACACAAAACAAAACAATAATTTGTCTTAAAGAGTTCTAGCTTGATCATGAAGCTCTGTAACTCCAGCTTCCTTCACAGGATGCCCTCTTTAATGGAACTCAAGTGTTGATCTTTCACTCCTTGTACGGTTTTCTTTGGCAAGTTGCTGAAGAAGAGAAACAACTCTATCAAATAATGTACAGGGGCAAAGTTGGATGGGATGTTAAAGCCTTTAGGTTTCTGCATCTGGTTCAGCTCACACCCCTTTGGCAGCATTGACATAGCCTTCATATCTCAGCCAATGTGTTCATTTTGTCCAGTCTTTGGTCCAAATGTCATCAGGTTCAAACATTGTTTGGTTTCCATAGTTCTCCCTTTTAAGTCAGTGAGTGGGGCTGGAAGTAATTCCAGTTTACCTTCCCCCAATGACAAAAAAATGTTTGTGGCATATCATGCTCCCCAAAACCTCCTTTGCAGAACAAAGAGAGGTTCCCAAAGAAAGACCCTACTAAGGGAGTTGGCTTGCTTCTTGAGAGATGGCTCTTCTGAGAGGCCTTGAGGACTTGGCCATTATTTAGGCCCTAATAGAATGACTTGGGCGAAAATATATACTTGTCAATTTGCAGATGAAATAAGAATGCAAGCATAACTAACATGCTAGGTGATAGAGCCAGCACCTCCACGCATTCTGAAAAGTTCGAACTATATGCTAAATTGAATAAGATGAAGCTGGATATGTAATGTTTTATCTTTGGATTCAAAACAATTACCTTCATGAGTCTAAGAAGAGGGAACTGCTGGATAGATAATAGGTATTGTAAAAAAGATCTGGGGAGTGTAAGGAACTGTCTCTTTTATCAATAGGCACTAACTGCGTGAGATGGTGGCCAAAAAAATCACGCTATTATAGGCTGCATTAATAATCTTGATCAATCAGTCATTAAGCAAGACTCACAAAGTTGAAAGGGGACCCAGCTGCCATCTAATCTGACCCTTAACAGAACAAGAAACCCCAAACCTACAGCATAGCCAATAAATGGTAAGAGAAACATACAGTCCAGAATATGGGACCTCAATAGTGACATTACAGGCTTTCCTAGTCAGACTGTAGCTGGTGTATTTTGTTCAGATCTGGGCAATCCCTTTTCAGAAAGACACAGACAAGTTGGAGTGGGTCATCAGGATGGTGAGAGGACTAGAGAATATTTTATACAAGGATCAGTTAAGGAGCTGAAAAAATTGACTAGAGCATAATTCAATAGCATGGAAGAAATAAGCATTGAATGTCTCCTTTTAAAGCACTCTAATCGTTTAGAAGCTTTTTTTTCCATATCATATCAACACCTGCCCCTCCTCTAACTTCCATCCTTAATCCTCAAGGACAAAGCAGGAAAAGTCTCATCTTTCTTCTATATAACAGCCCTTGAAATATGTAAAAACAGGTATTGTGTTTTCTCGATTTTCTCTTCTACTTGATAAATACCTCTCAGTTCCTTGAGTTCCCTTAATAGACATCCAGGAGCTCAGGAAGGGAAGCCAGATGCCAGAGTCCCCTCTTTCATGGAAAGAATGCATCACCCTTCCTAACAGCTAATAATGGCTAACCCTGATGTCATGTTTTGAGGTTACAAAGCACTTAACGAATCTGATCTCATGTCATCCTCACAATGACCCTGGGAGGTGCTTACTGAACTTAGAATCTTACATCACTGGGGCATGTGAAAAGACTATATATGCACGAAAGAACGGGTGGAGAATGAAGGTACTATGTGAATCTCATTTTCATCTGAACTGGATAAAGAATTGTTGCACACACAGACATGCACTCAAAGAACATGATACAGAAATATATGAAAATCAGCAGTGAAACAAATAGAAACAGGGAAAGGAGAGCTTAAGAGAGTGAATGTAATTGTATTGATATTAGTCATGAACAAAAGAAATTCCATCCTTGAAGGGTGATTCTAGAAGGAGGATTAAAAGGAAAGAAAGTATAATAACCCATGGGAGTAGATTGTTTCAACTTCAGATTACTAGTGTTGAGCATAATTCTCTCTTACCACCTTCTTCATCATAAATCATGGGATGGGGCAAAGAGATGTAAGAGTATAAAAGAATATGTTAGGAGGAAATATCCAATTAACAATCATAATCATGAATGTGATTGCATGAATTAAATTATGAAACAGAAATATATGGAAGAAAGGGTTAGAAAGCAAAACCAAACAACATGTTGTCTACTAGAAATATACTTAAGACTTAAAGATTTATGCAGAAATAAAATAAAGGGCTGCAGCAAAACATTTCATCTCAACTCAAAAAGCAGGGATAGCAGATAAGGTGACAATAAAAATAGACATAATTAAAGAGATAAATAGGGAAACTACATCATACTAAAAGGCACCATTGAAAATGAATTAATAACAATGCTTAACACATGTGCACCAAGTGGCATAGCATTGAAATACTTAAAGAAAAAAAAATCCATTTGTCAGGGTAAATACAAGTAAATATCCATAGGATAGAGTAAAATAATAATAGTTTAGGACCCCAATAAATCCTCTTAGGACTTACACAACTATAACACAAGATCAAATGAGGTAGAAATTAAAGACTTGAATAGAATTTTGAAAAAGTTAGACATAAAAGATGTCTAGTGATTAATGAATGGGAAACAAAAAGATTATACATATGCCTTGGTTGCGCATGACAGCTTTTTAAAAATGACCAGTATTAAGAAGTAAAAATCTTATAAATTCAGAAAAGTAGAAGTACTAAGCAAATCCTTTACTTATAATGAAATGAAATTATATTCAACAAGTGGCCTTTGCAGGAAGATGAAAAATCAAGAGACTAGTCCTAAAGAACTGTTGGGTTAAAGACACACAATACATCAAGGAAAATGACAATAATAAGATAATACACCAAAACTTTGGGTATTTTGCCACAAAAAAATTTAGGCAGAAATCACTTTTGTCCACAAAAGAGTGAAAGAACAGATCAATCCATGTAGCTAAAGAGGGTACACAACTAAAAAAATAAGTAGCAAAGCCAAAAATAAAAAATCTCAGCAAAGCACCAAAACAGAAATTTTAAAAATCAAAGGAGATGCTAATAAAATTAAAGGAGGGAAAATGATTGATGTAATTAATTACTTAATAATTAAGGTTTTTTTGGTGAGATGGAGGAGGAATGGCAATAATTAATGCAATATATTAGTTATTGATATAGCCATATTATAATATGATATATATTAATTAGATAATCTGATTTTTTTATAAAAGAGGGAAAACAAATTATCAGTATCACAGACGAAAAAGTAGGGGGAGAATTCACAACAAATGAACATAAAATAATTGAAATAATCAGAGACAAAATTGAATGCTTACAGAAATATAAAATACTCAGATGAATGAACAAGAAATAGAGAATTTAAATAATCAAATCTTTGGAAAAAATTAGACAAGACAAATGAACAAGCCCTTGCCCTTGCTACTTTGGCTGACTGCAGTGCATTCCCTTTTCACCTCTGCCTCATAGAATCCCCCTCTTCTACCATGATGAAGCTCATTGACCACTTTCCACCTGAAGCTTTTCCTGATTCCCCAAATGTGAAAGTCCTTCTCCTCCACCTTGTATTTATTTTGTATTTATTCTATAGATAGACTCTGATAGCTTAAAACTGCAGTAAGAACTTTAGAATATGCTATTGTATTTTGTGTCTCCTCTGTTAGAATCTGAGCACCTGGAGAACAGGGATTGTTTCATTCTTTTTATATACAGTAGGAGCTTAATATGTGCTTGTTGATTGATTGACTCTGTCAAGCTAAGTTGTCCTCCCCAGTCTGGTAGTATCCTAATGAATTTTCTTTTACACCTCCTCAGGGTCTCTAATTGGAATTATGGGGAATCAGCTGGCATGGGAATAGGAATGCAAGTTGTCTTAGGACCTTCACTATTCTTTCACACACACACACACACACACACACACTCACACACACTCACATATCTCCAGCTGGTGAGATGATAGCTATAATTTGCCTTTCTCTTTATATGTGAGCAAGATAGAACTGTCCCCTTGAAGGACTTTGTATATTGTGGCTGGTAGAAATCTGGTATTTATTGAAGGTTTTTGTCCCACATTCCTGGGCATTTTGGTAAGTGGTGATTCACTTTGAGGGGTATAATTCGTTTGGTTTGAATACATGGGGCTTCATATATTTTTTTCATCCTTGGTTTACTCCCTGAAATGATGAGCGGGAAATCAGGAGAATGACAGATATTTAGGTTTGTCTTTGTGCCAAACAGAGAGTAAAACATGGTGTGGAAGATGGAAAGAAATGCTTGTGATGGTCACATCTTCTCCTAACCAGGCACCATCAGGATGCTGAGCCAGGTTTGGCCAGACAAATGAACTAACTCTTGGAGAGGACTAACCTTTGCAATACATACCAAAGGAAAATGGTGGGATAATGGCAATATTTTTAGGAAGGGTCAATGCAAGCAGAATTCTTTATGTTTTCTCCTCATCATACTTTATCTCTTGAAAAGCATGTCTTGTCAGCTCCTCCCATACTTTCTAGTGTCAAGATTGTTGGGGATGGGGGTGGTAGAAAAACACTCTCCTCCTCAATATAGCTCCTACCAGTACAAGTAAGTTCCCCAAACAGGTTACAGGATTGAGAGACTGATTTCCCAAAATTTGTATAGAAAAATAATTCCTTGATCCAGAATTGTGGTCCCTGGTGGCTCTAGACTGGTCTAGATTGGAAGAGGCAGTTCCCATAATTTGCATAGAGCAATAATGCCTTGATCCAGAATTATGGTCCCTGGTGAATCTTGTGGTCTAGATTGGAAGAGGCAGTTTTCTGTTGCTTTAATGAGGGAAAGGAAGGGTCAAATTTTTCTCATTCCAAACTGGCTTCTTCACAGGCAACACTTGCAAACGGGAGGTCACAGCCCCCTTGAGGGGAGGTTTGGTCTTGTATCTTAGCAGGAAGGCTCATGACTGAAGTGATTTGCTTTGACCAGTCCTTGTAGGCAGGGCTCCTAGAGGGTTCTCTTACCGAGTTTCTTGGGTCTGCCTCTAGAACAGGGCTTCCTTAACCTGAGGTCTGTAAATTGTTTTTGATAGTTGTATTTCAATATGATTGGCTTCCTTTATAATCCTATATATTTTATTTCATGCATTTTAAAAACATGGTTCTAAGAAGGCTGCAGGTACTGGGGAAACAAAAGGAAAAAATGAAACAATCCCTGGTCTCAAAGAACTCCATGTCACTGGGAAAACAACATGCAAACAACTACGTGCAAGTCAGACATAAGAGGCAAAATTGGAGACAACCTCGGAGGGAAGGAAGCAATGAGGAGAAGAGGCTTCAGGCAGGAGGGGAGATTTTATCTGAGACCCAAGAGAAGCCAGGGAAAGCAGGAGATGGAGATGACAGGGGAGAGAATTCCATTGTGGGGGGTGGGGGGAGGCTCAGCCAGAGAAAACGTCTGGCATCAGGAGCTGGGGTATCTTGTGTGAGGAACAGTAGGGAGGGTGGGATCATGGGAGCAGAGAAAACCTGGAGGGAGGTCAGTGTCAGAAGGCTGAAGATATAGGAGGAGAGCAGCAGGTGAAGGGCTTGAAATGCCAAGCAGAGGATTTTACATGTAATCCTTTGGGGGACAGGCGTCACTGGAGTTTCTTGAGTGAGGCGGTGACGTTGTCAGACTTTCACTTTGGGAAGAATAATTTGGCAGCCGAGGGGAGGAGTGTGGGGGCAGCTTAAGGCACACAGTCCCAGCAGAGGCTATTCCAATAGTCCAGGTGGCGCCAGGAGGCCTGGCCACCAGAGTGGTGTCAGTGGCTGAGAGGAGAAGGGCATGTATTGGAGAGATGATGCAAAGGTATAAGTGAGACTTGGCAGCAGCTTGGCTATGGAGGGTGAGAGAGGGAGGAGGCCAGGATGGCTTCTGAGTGGGGAGCCTGAGGGACTGGGAGGAAGGGGGTGGTCCTCCACAGTATTGGAGAAGATGGAGCTTGGGGGATGGGATCAGGGAGAAAGAGCACGAGTTCAGTTACTCCATGGATGGAATCCTCTGTCCACTATGACATGCAAACCTTTGTCACCCGCCAACCAACCAAGAAGAAACAGTGGGTGGCAGAATTCTTGCTTAAAAGGAACAGAGGCCAACGTGTCTAACCCAACAAGGGACAAGGAGATGAGGTGGCTCAGGCCCACACTGCGGATGGCTGGGACACAATTCCAGCTTCGATCGCTGACTCCAGGTTCAACACGCAGGCCTCAAAGAGCACAAGGTTTACTCTCGATGTCATCGTTTGCAGAGAATGGGTAAAGAATCAGGGAATTTATGCACTGAAGAAGATGCAGTGGTCCAGCCCATCCTTAAACAAGAATCCTCTCTGCTCTGCCCAGACAAGTAGCCTCTTTTTGAATACCTCCAGGGAGAGACAACTCCCTGCTTCTTGAGGCAGTTCATTCCACTTCTGCGTAGCTCTAATTGTTAGGAAGGCAGCTAGGTGGTACAGTGGATACAGTGCTGGGCCTGGAATCATAAAGACTTGAGTTCAAATTTTTTCCTCAGACATTTATTAGCTGTGTGACCTTGGACAAGTCACTTAGCCCTGTTTGCCTCAGTTTTCTCATCTATAAAATGAATTGGAGAGAGGAATGGCAAACCACTTCAGTGTCTTTGCTAAGAAAAACCCAAATGGGGTCATGGAGAATTATACATAACTGAAAAATGACTGAACAAAAATTGTTAGGGAGATTTCCTTTATATTGAGCCAAGCTCAGTCTCCAGCAACTTCCATATAATTAGCAATGCCACGTAAAACTTGCCTCTCCTATCGCCTCAAATATGACACCAAATTCTGGGCATTTTGGGGCTTTGTCTTTCCCTTTATCAACTTAAATGAAGATGATTATAATGGCCTCTTATACGAGCTCCCTATGTCCTTTCCCCTTTCCAATCCAACCCACCAAAATAATCCTCCTAATCCTCCCCCAGCCTCCTCAAAAACTTTCGACTGACCATAGGAAAAATGCAAAATCCTTAGCTTGTCTATCATTCAATGCCCCCCATAATGTGATGCTAACTGAATGTCCAGGCCTTATTTGACACTATTCCTTTTCAGACACTAGATTCCAGGAGAAATGGTCTCAAGAAGGAGTCCTGAGGTAGAATCCTGTCTCTGACAACATGGCTGTGTGACCTTGGGTAAATCTCTGAACTTCTTGGTAATTAGTGAAGACCCTCCATCCTGTAGAACCCTTGGGTGTCCTATTCTCCAATATCATCTTTTACCTTCCCACCTCCTGAGATGTTCATAAAATAAAAGCTCTCACTTTTTTCCTTATTGCTGCTTCTTAAAATGCTTTTCTTCTTTCAAAATTCAGCCTGCATTTTCCCCATGAAATCACTTGGGAGCCTATATGAAATTGCTTAATGTCTACATGACCTTGGAGAAGTCATTGCTCCAGCATAGGACTCAGTTTTCCCTGTTACAAGGAAGGCTTGGATCCGATGGCTTCCTGATGTCCCTTCAGGCTGGTGGTCCTCAGTCTCCTTTGTCAATGAACTCAGTGGCTTCTAAGGTTCTTTCCTGTTACTGTTCTCTGATCCCCAGACCCTTTCCCCAGACCCCCAGGAGTGTTCTCTTGCTCTGGGCATTTTCTCATGGAATGGGCAGAATGTCTCTTCCACCCTGAAGCCACTCTCTAGCACAGCACACTTCCTTATTGATGGCATTGTTTTATTCTCGATGATGGACTGGGTGGACATTCAGGGCTTCGGTGGTCTCTCTCCTCCAGGGCTTGACTCAGTGATTGTCATACAGCAGGCACCCAGTCATTAGATGCTGAGGCAAATAGCTGGCTGAATGTGATGGTGAGGGCTGTAACCAGGGTGGAACAGCTGAGGCTTATGCCAGGCTCTGACCTGGGAAGGTGTACTTCCTCCCCTTGGCAGACCAGACATCTTCTCTAGGTCCACACACCCGAGGGGTTGAGAGTGGAGGAAGGTGGGCCCAGAGACGCCAGAGGAGCAAGGATGTAGGTCAGAAGGTATGGGGAACATCCCACCCTGTTCCAGGGAGACTGGACCAGCTGTCCAGCTGTCCCTTTGCTTGCTGTTAGCCTCCATCCATGCACCCCATCATCCTCTGCTCTGCTGCTGCCTCTACCGTGATCCCGTTTTTGCCTGCTGAAGTTACAGCTTATTAGACTGTAACAGTGTCAAACCTCCAATCTCCTATAATGTAACTGCTCAGTGGGATCTTCAACCTTTCCTGGTTCTCCCCTGCCCCACCCCCACATTATTAGGTCCCCCCCCCAAAGATGACCGTTACTTATTTTTATTTATTTTTTTTGCATACGTATTGTCTCCCCAGATAGAATATAAGCTCCCTGAGGACTCGGACCACTTCTTTTTTTGTTGTTTTTAAATCCCCCCACTCCCACCACACAAGCCTGATTCATGGTAAGCACTTAATGTTTGCTGATTGAAGGATCCAAATTGGACAACTGACCCACGCCGTCGGAGGGGACCTTGAATTGACTTTTACGGAGCAAAGATGGAAGGTGATTAATGCATCAGCGTCCCCAGAATAATCACTGCCTCATATCCAAGGACACAGTATTCTTCTGGCAGCGTCAGACTCGGAGTAGATGAAATCTGTGACCCTTTGGCTTTGAGCATTTCCCTTTCCCCTTAAACAGACCTCACTCTCCAGAGCCCTCGGCCCCCGCGCACCCCACCCCACTGCCCAACAACATTCCTCTTCCAGCTCCCTCCCTCCCCCCCCCCACCCCCACCCCTCACCCCATCCCCTCTGGCTGACCTCCGGATTGAGAGAAGCAGTCAGAGGTGAGAGAGGGGACATGGAGGAGAAGGAGGAGGAGGAGGAGGCGGTGGCGGCGCTGGGATGCTGAGGGGCTGAAACTTGGTCCTTTAACCCTTAAGCCCCACTGAGGACAGCTCCAGAGCAGCTTTGGGAGGAAGCGGCTCCTGGGGGCTTAGTAGGAAACTGGTGCTGATGCCCCTTTCTCACTGATGACTGCTGTCAGTCATTTTCGTCCTTAGAAATTCCCCACTCTACTCAGTCATTGCCACTTTTGACTGTTCCTTTCTCCCTCCTATCCACACCTTCTTTCTTTTCTGTCTCTAATGAATAAATAGCTGGCTTTGGAAAGGGGTCCTGAGTTTGAGTTCTGACCCTGACATATAGTGATTGTGGGAGCCTGGGTAAGTCACTGAACCTCTCAGTGCTTAGTGAAAACACTTTATCATATGGAACCCCTCAGGTATTCTGGCTCAAAGCATTCCAGAAGATAATCCTGATAAGACTAGCTCCAACTTCAGTATTATAAGAATGGTGGCTTGTATTCCATATCCTTTTATCGAGACTGGTTTCTTTGAATATAACTATTGAGGGAGCTCCTGAAAAATTGGTTTTGGTATAAGGAAGGCCTTTTACATACAAGTGAAGGCCTTTGGGCAACTAGGAGGCACCGCAGTGGATAGAGTGCTAGGCCTGGAGTTGGAAAGACTCATGTTCATGAGTTCAAATACAGCTTCAGACACTTGCTAGTTGTGTGACCATGAGCAAGTCATTTCACCCTGTTTGCCTCAGTTTCCTCATCTCTAAAATGATCTGGAGAAGGAAATGGCAAACCACTCCAGTATCTTCGCCAAGAAAACCCCAAATGGGGTCATGAAGAGTTGGACACAACTGAAAAATGACTGAACAGTAACAAAAAAGGCCTTTTGGGAAGTGTCTAAGATGATCAGTTGCAGAGAAAGCAGGCCCTCCCTCAGGACAGGGAGTTTCCTCAACTGAGAGGCCATTTACCAATGAAATCACAAACCCAGTCCCATTGTTTTCTTCCCATTTCCCTTCTCACATGGAGCAACAATGGGGGGGGGGGGATAGCAGTGGCGTCCACAGCTGAAGCAGAGCAGAGGATGATGGGGTGTGTGGGTGGAGGCTGACAGCAAGCAAGGGGACAGCTGGACTGCAGGTCCAGACTCCCTGGAGCAGGGCAGGATGTCCCTTCCCCTTCTGACTTAATCCTTGCTCCACTGGCCTCTTCTGGGGCCACATTCCTCCACTCTCAACCCCTCAGGTGTGTGGACCTAGAGAAGATGTCTGGTCTGCCAAGGGTAGGAAGTGCACCTTCCCAGGTCAGTGCCTGGCATAAGCCTCAGCTGTCCTACTCTGGTTATAGCCACAACTTCCTATCTGGTTGATCTTGTGCTTGGCCTGACATTTTGTTTCACGAAGTTGGGTATTAACTCCATGGCTTTGGGGTCCTGCTGCTGGGCTGGTTTCTATTAAACACAAAAAGATGTTGGCATCTTCCCTGACATGAGTTTTTTCCCAAGTGAACTCGCTGCATCTCAGATGTCTTGATTCAACTTCTATGACAGCAGCTTTTCTGGGCAGGAGAAAGAAAGCAGGCATACAAGATCTGCTCCTGGCCACAGTCGGATGATCTAATTGCTGCATTAACCTCATGTTTGTTTTTATATCTTGGAAACTCTTCTTTAAAACACAAAATAGGATTTACTCACGGTTTTCTGCCTTACAAATTCGGACTCAGGATGCCCTGGAAGGAATGAGCATGATATATCTGCTTACACAATGATCTAACCTTTCAGATTGCTTCTCATTTCAGTCCCAGGGTGCCCTGCCTGAGCAGACATACCCCAGGGTCCTGGAGGTTCATTGCAGCCAGGCCGGCCTTTAGAAATATATGCAGAAGGAAAGGCTGGGCTCAGTTTACATAAATACCTTCCTGCTCACATCTTCTGCTCACATCTTCTCCTCCCTTGCAGCTCCCGGGCTTAGCTCTGTAGGTGTCCGGCCATTGTAGAATAAGGGTCCTTTCATCCTGTGGTGGGTAGCTGCCTTCGTGTTTCTGGCATTCCTCACCATTTTCCAAAGAAAGCTGCAGTCCTGGGTGGGAATCCTGAGTCTTTCACTTGCTAGCTATGCGAGGGCCAAGCATGTGTTAAGTGTTTCCTTTGGCCAGGCACAGTGTTGGGTGCTGGCTGAAAACAGAAGGGAGAGAGTTCAGCCTCCAGGGCTCACACCAGCTCTCTCAGGGCAACTTCCTTCATCGGTGAGTTAGAGGGTCAGTCAGTCAATAAGAATCTATCAAGCAGCAGGCATCGTGTGAAGCGCTGAGGATACACAGAAAGGTATTGCAAGAGACCAGATGAGAGATGTTGAGGTCTGAGCGAGGATGGTGGCTGGGCGAGAAGCCTCAGAGGCTGGGCCTCCCCAAGTCTAGCTTTTTGAGGACCGTCTGGTGGGAGGCTCATGCTCCAGCAGGCGCCATATTTGGAGGCCTTGACACAGCGTTATTTTCACTGGCAGGGCCTGTGAGCACACAAAGCTGCCTCTTTGGCATGAAGAAACCCTGGGGTTGGATTTTAGTGCGTGATGTTGACCATTTTAATTATTTTCTGCCAAGCTTTTCCCCACGACTTAACCCTGGGCCACAAATGTAAATGTAAAAGTAATCAGTTCAAAGGAAGCTAATTTTTTAACAAAATTGAAAACAAATTCTGCAAGCTTAATTTTAAATGCCATTTTTGCTGCAAAAGTGAAGAGAATACAAGATTGTGCTGGGCTTAGTGTTTGCTAGCTATGCAAAACAAAGCAAAACCAAATCCTGTTGGTAAAACAAAAGCAGCTTCTCCTCCAGCAAGGAGCCTCCTGGGCCGACATCAACATTAGCGTCCATTGCACACACTCGGAGGTACTTATTCCAGCTCGGTCTCCTGCTGAGGAGCCTCACTGCTCCACACCCCGAGACTCGTGGCATTGGAGGAAGTATCTCTCTAGTGTTGCAGCTCTTGCATTTCCACCAGTGTGTCCTTCTACCGTGATTGCCAGTTGAGAATCATTTAGTCAGCCACACTTGTAGCTTTTAGAAACATTTACTATAGTTGTGTGACCCTGGGCAAGTCACTTAACCCCAATTGCCTAAAAAAATAATTGCTAAGGTGGCACAGCAAGAACACTAGGTTCAAAACATCCTCCCCACCAAAAAACAAAACAAAAAACCATGGGTGACACACTTTCCCGCCTATATATAGAGAGAGAGACAGAGACAGAGACAGAGACAGAGACAGAGACAGAGACAGAGACAGAGACAGAGAGTCTGACTGGGCTTTAGGAAAATCACTTTGTCAGCTGTGAAGACAATGGATCAGAGTGGGAAGACACTGGAGCCTCAGAGACCAGCCCAGAGGGCACTGCAATAGACCAGATGGGAGATGATGAGGTCTGAGCTAGGATGGTGGTTATGCAAGTGGAGAGAAGGAGCTAGAGACAAAGAGATGCTGGAAAGGCGGAAGCAACAAGATTCTGGGACAGATTATGCGTGTGGTGCCCTTTAACAGGGAGAATCCCTTTCCCTATGTCTTCTGACCCAAACACGACAGTAAGAGATGAAGAAACATTAAACAGAGACAGTATAGAGGGAGGTCTTTTTAAAATTATGTGGAAGATTTTATTTCAAGTGTGGTGCTTGGAATATTCATGCAGTCTCTAAGCTCTGTTTTTACATTTGAGGCTGTGGGGATAGAGGACCCTGGGAGAAGAAGAGCTGGAGGGGTGGGGGGTGTGGAGGACAGCAGTTGGTTGTATGTTTTGACATTATATTAATAGCAGGAAAAATGCATGTAAAATACTATGTAAATAAGCTTCTGTTCTATCTGAGTTGCCAGCTGGGGGATTTCATAAAATAGAATTGCCTCCCTGTGGACAATGGCCCTGTGAATATCTGATTCATGAAGAGATCCCTAGAATCTGCTATCACCACTTGGGTCTGAAGAGAAATAGGCTGAAGTGGACAGACCATTCAGCTGCAGAACAAGGGAGGGGGAGAGATTAAGAAGAGAGAAAGAGAAACTGAGACCCAGAGAGACAAAGAGAGAGGGAGAGACAGACAGAGAAAGGTAGAGAAAAAGACAGAAACAGGCAGGCAGGCAGAGACAGGGAGACACACAGAAAGAGATTGACAGACAAATACAGGTAGAAATAGAGACAGACAGGTAGAGACAAAGATGGGTAGAGATAGAGACAGACAGAGACAGACACTGTGACACACAGTGCCAGCTTCTGGCCCCTGAGGTCTCCCTTCATGCCAAGGCTCCTGAGCCCAAGGGCTCCTTTCTTAGAATTCTAAGTCATGAATAGTCAGTAGTCAGCAGGGACTCCACTTGGGATGCTTTCTTCAGCAGGGTTAATTTCTATCCCCACTAATGGGAATTCTGCATTTGACTCAAGAGGTGTGCACATCACTAGCTCTGGAAATGAAATACAAGAGCTGTTGGTCTGCAGGCAAATGTTCTCCTTTATTGTATTCTTTAGAAGGAAAAAAAAACAAGTGAATGAGAAGCACTCAGCTGGCTTTAGAAAGCCACTCAGGCCTCAGTTGGCCTCTGTTGGCTTGTCTGGGGACATTTTGTTATCTTTTGGGGCAAATGAAAAACAGAAGCTTACCAGAGGTCCCCAACAACCTAAATATAGAGAATAGCAACCCAGGAAACTCATTGAGCTGTCTACATCCCAACAAGGTTCTAGACTCGAGGTGTGCTCAGGGTAGAAAATCTTGGCCCCCAAGAAGAGCTAGGAGAAGGCACCTGTCACCTTTCTTTACAGAGATAGTGACTTGGGGGGGGGGGGGACACAGCACTGAATGGCAGATTTTTAATTTTTTTTGAGGTGTAAGTCTTTTGGAATGATTTTTTGCTCTTTTAATTCTTTGTTCTGAGAGGGCTCTCTAGAGGGATGGGGAAAGGAATATATTGGGAAACACGGGCTATGTAAAAACAAAAGATACTAATGAAATGTACTTCTATAAAAGCATTGAGTTAAATTCCACAAAAATAAAATAAAATATCTGTTATGTATCCAGCACTGTGCTTAGCTCAGAGGATACAAAGGCAAAAATGAAACTAGCTCTACCTTCAAGTAATCGGGAGCACAGAGGAGGAGAAGAGGGTAATGCACACAGAGAGAAGCAAATGCATAATATCTGCACATAAATGGTAAGTGCAAAGAGGGTGCCAACAAGTGGAGGAAGTATCTGGGAGGACGCATTAGGATGGTTTACCCTTTTTAAAAAAAACATTCTTGGCCAGGGTCTACAAAGCATTTCCACATACAGATAGAAAAAGAGGACTGCATATTGCGTCTCCAATATATACAGCTAAGATTTCTTTTCAAAGCTACATAAAAAAGTTAACATGTCATTTTCCAAGCTATCCTGTTTGTCTGTGTCTACATCTTAACCTCATTCTGTTCATTTCTTTTAAAATACCACGGGACCCGTGTTGTTAAAATTTGACGTCATGGGGATGGAGGAGACTGGAAGGAGAAGCAGGGATGGGCTGGACTTGGGGGGCAGCAGTTGGCTCTATTTTTTTCCTTTTCCTTTTGATTTTTTTTAATGCCCCGCTATCATCGCTATTTCCATCCCTCCCAAATCCTCCACTTAAAACAACAGCAACAAGTGAGCATAACCAAGCAAAATGAAGTTCCCCGTTTCCCTGTGTCTGAAGTGCCTGTCTCCATCTGCACCTTGAGTCCCCCCAGCCGGGTCAGGCAGTCAGAGCCCACTTCATCGATGGTCCTCCAAAGCCTGGACCAGCCACTGCATGACTCAGAGTTCTGAAGTCCTTCACGTGAGTTTTCCCTCGTAATGTCACAGCGATTATAGAAATTGTTCTTCTGTCCCACTCATGTCTCTCACAGTTAGTTCATATAAATCATCCCAGATTTCTCTAAATCCAACTCTTTTATCATTCCTTACAGTGAAAGAATACTCCATTTTGTTCACGTGCCATAATGTGTTCAGCTACTCCCCAGTTGTTGGACTTCCCATCTGCTTCCAGCTCTTCACTATAGCACAAAGTACTGCTGGGGCTGCTTCTCCTCTTGCTTTCTGGGGCATAAGCCAAGCTATTACTGAGTATATAGAGGGATGTTATTGGGTATGTACAAGTGAGTAAATTTTTGTTTAAAGTTTTAAATTGCTTTCCAGAATGGTTGGACCTAGCTCATAGCTCCAGCAGCAGAGCATTGGTGGGCCTGCTTTCCCCAGATCTCCCTCCTCCAGAAATGCCATTCTCTTCTTTTGGCATCTTTGCCAATCTGATAAGTGTGGGGTAGAACTACAAATGTATTAATTTGAATTTCTCTAATTATTAGTGATTTGAATAATAAATTAATTTGGAAAGTATTGCTATTTTTGTTATATTTGCATGGCCCAAATGTGAGCAATTAATAAATATTTCTCTAATTATTAAAGTATATGCTTCCATAAAGAGTATTTTGTGTTTATATTTATGGAATTATTGTGGACATATTGGTAAGTAGACTTCTAAATATTTTACCCTCTAGTTATCTTGAATAGAATTTCTATCTCATCCTGGTGGGTTTCATTAATAATATACTGAGAAGCTGATGATTTATGTGGCTTAATGTTATATCTTGATACTTTGTTGAAGTTATAAATTTTAATTAATTTTCATGGAATTCCTAGGGTTCTCTAAGACCATTTTTAATCAGAAAAAACCCAGCAATTTTGTTTCTTCTGCACTTACATTTATTTCCTCAATTTCTTTTTCTTATCTTATTTCAGTGGCAAGAATTTCTATCACTATACCATATATTGGTGGTGATAATGGATGTCCATGTTTTGCCCTTCATTATATTAAAAATACTTGTAGTATTTCTTTGTTATATGTGATATTGGACCTTGGTTTTAGGCAAATGCTATTTACCATATTAAGAAAAGACTTGTTTTTCCAATGCTTTTTGTGTTTTTAACTAAAATAGATGTTGTTCTTTTTTCCAGTTTTCTCATCTAATTCGCATTCTAACCCTAATCCTAGATGCCTCTGACTTTTTTCAAGTTTTCTCCTTATCTATTATAGAATTATGTGATTTTTTAACTTTTTAATGTTATTTTATGTTTGTAATTTTCTTATCTTGAATTCACCATGCATTCATGCCATAAGTCAAAACTGGACATAGTGTAAAATTATTTTATGTGTTACTGTTGCTTCTTTGGTAATGTTTTATTGAGTATTTTTGCTTCAGTATTCATTAGGTATAATGTTCTTTCTCTCCCTCTCTCTCTCCTCTCTCTCTCTCTCTCTCTCTCTCTCTCTCTCTCTCTCTCTCTCTCTCTCTCTCTCTCTCTGTCTCACACACACACACACACACACACACACACACACACACACATTCTTTGTTCCCACTTCTTTTCCTGTTGAGCTTGATGCATATCTGTATTAAACTCTTTGTATAGGTTGAGGAGACAGAGAGAGAGAGAGAGAGAGAGAGAGAGAGAGGAAAAGAGACAGAGACATACAGAGACACAAAGAGAGAGAGAGAGAGAGACAAAGAGACACAGAGGAAGGAGATAGGGTGAGAGAGGGCGAGGGAGAAGGAGAGAGAGCATGCTATCTTTCTTTTTCAGGTTCATATGTGTCCTTTCCTGGGTTCTTGAACTTTTCCTTTCTGACTCTTTGTAGTATCTTTTTAACCTGGAATCTATGAATTTGGCAATGATATTACTGGGAATTTTCATGTGAGTATTTCTTTGAGGAGGTAACAAGTGGATTCATTCCATTTTTGATATGAATTC
This sequence comes from Phascolarctos cinereus, assembly GCF_003287225.1. NCBI lineage: Eukaryota > Metazoa > Chordata > Mammalia > Diprotodontia > Phascolarctidae > Phascolarctos > Phascolarctos cinereus. Next base: position 476,885,209 of record NW_027555958.1, on the reverse strand, counting down.
TGATTCTAGAAAGGCATCATGGCATAGTGGGCAGAGAGCTGACCTCAGAGGCAGTAGATCTACTTTCAAGACCTGTGTCTCATTAAACTGGTGGTATGGCTCTGGGAAAGTCATTTAATCTTGCAAAGCTTTAAAAGAGAGTTGTCAGACTCCCAGCTCACTACTACAAACTCCACCAAAACTCCCCATTGTGCCCCAAATTAAAATGCAATTAGGAAATGTCTAACAAAATAAATAAAAACACAATAGAATAGGGATCATGGAGATTTGAGGTTTTCTAAGTCAACATATGGCCCTTGGGGATCAGTTCCTCTTTGAGTCTGACACCCCTGGTCTCTATAAGTCTCTAAGGGTAGGTTACAAAGAAATTGCCAATCCACACTGGTAGAGGGAATTTCCTCTGCTGGGAACTCTATATCCATCAAGTCTCAGGTCCAGTCCCTAATGCTCTGGTTCTAACAGAAGCAGGCAGTCTTCATGTGTCTGTTCTTGACATGGTATCCATGTGCCCCCTCCTCCTTCCTCATCAGGGTTCTGTGTGGTCCCTGTCTCCCTGAGGCTTCCTTGATCAATACAAAGGGCACATCTTTGTCCTTCCTCAGGCTTCCTTTTTCAGGGTGCTGGGTAGTTTTCTGTCCCCTCTGGGCTTTTTCAGTTGGGGCTGTTCCCTGAGTTTTTTCCCCATGAGGATACTAGGTGGTCATCTATCCATAACTTTCTGGAATTTTCCCAGACAGGAAGCTGCCCCTGGAGATCCTTGTATGCCCTGGAGGTTCTTGTATGGGAAGTGGGTGGGCACTGGGTGGCACTTTCTGGGTTTCCCCTGTCAGGGGCTGAGTGGTCTTCAAGCTCCCTGGTGCTCCTCTAGGTAGGGTGCCTCCAGCTGGGGCTCCCTAGGGGCTGTCTCCTCTCATGGTCCCCTTGCAGGATCTGCAGCTTCTGGCTGTGTTGGGGGGAAGTCTTAGGCTGGAAGAAAGCACTCACTAAAAGTTCTCTTTGGAATTGGAGCTCGGTGTTCAATCTGAGGCTCTTTTTCAATGTTTCTGGATTAAAAGCGGGACCAGGGGAGCCAAAGCATCTTGTGCCATCCAGCCAGAGGCAGGGGATTTTGTCTGAGCTGAGACTGGCCTACAGCTGGGGATTCCAAGAGGAAGAGGTAAAGGAAGTGTGTGTGTGTGTGTGTGTGTGTGTGTGTGTGTGTGTGTGTGTATGTGTGTGTTACTTATTCACAGCAGAAAAAAGGGAAATAAAGTGTCAGTGTGGGAAAGGGCAAAGAAAAGCACACATTTGCACCCAGGGCATCAGATAAGACTGTTGTACACAAAGTCTTGGGTTCCAGTCCTGCCTCAGCCACTTATCTCCTGGCCAATTATAGGCAGGTCATTTAACCTGTCCAAGCCCTCATTTCCTTATGCATAAAGTGGAGATGATCTTTGCAGGGCTACATGAAGAAATTGAGCATCTTCAGCACACCCACAAAAGAAACCCCAAATGACTGGCAGAGTCAGGGTAGCAGATTCAGTCTTGAGTCCTGGATCCAGAAATGAACTAGAAAGTTCACCAAGGTTCAATCTTCTTCTGAATTCCCTAGGCTGTGGGTATATGGATTTGGCCGCTAGATTCAGTGGAGGCCAGAGAGGATCATATTCATGAACTTGGCCTGGCACCTCTCACTGACCAACTTCTTTCCCTTTGCTCCCTCCCTTCCCAATGACCCCAGAACCAAAGTATTGAAGGCCCCTTCTGTAGTCAGAGCAGGATTCATTACCCTGAAGGGACATGATGTCAGTGGAAGGGTATGTCAGCCTGCTGGTGCCTGGGGATGTTGGCTGGCAAATCTGCCTTAGCCATGCAGAGAGGGGACCACTAGTCTGGGCCAGATTGCAGTGTTTGGAAATTCTGGCCCATCCCAGTTATTAACCATTTTTATCCATGGAGCATGTTGGTGGTCAGTGGTGTTTCCATTGTATCCAACTTCCTGTAACCTCATTTGAAGTTTTCTTGGCAAAGATACTGGAGAGATTTCCTTTTTCAGCTCATTTTACAGATGAGGAAACTGAGGCAAACAGGTTAAGTGACTTGCCCAGGGTCACACATCTAGTAACTTTAGGTCAGTTTTGAACTCAGCTCTTCTTGATTCCAGGCTCTGCCCTCCATCCACTATATCACATTACTTAAGTCATCAATCAAACTGATCCATTGATTTAGTGATTGAATGCCAATCACTACCTATGTGACCTTGGGCAAGTCACGGCTCCCTGTGCTTCAGCTTTCTCATCTATCAAGTTGAAGAAGAAGGCTTCTGGCCTCTTCTGGCTCTAAATCTGGGCTCCTGTTACCTGAGGGATTTGTTCTAAAAGGATCAAAACATGCCCATGGTAGTCAGGCCACCAAGAATGAAAAGTGCTGTAAAATGTGCTATTATTAAAATGGAGACCTTTGCTGACGAGCTGAGCCCACATGCTCTCACCAGAAACATTCCTAAGAGGACAGCGCTCAGGTTCTACACAGACCTTTGGGTGCTAAGAAAAACAGGGCATGGATACCCAGATCTTGTCTGAATTTTGAAAAATACATTCTGTTGATATCTCTTATTTTACATCCTCTTCATCTCCCAATATACTTTACCACCCCTTCTCAGAGAATCTTCCCTTATCACCAAGAAGAAAAAACACAATAGTTCAACAAAATAACCAACAGATTAAAGAAATCTGCCTTTATATGTACTTCCCCAGTCCATAGTCCTGCCCCTTTGCAGAGAAAGTGGGGCAGACTGGCTGTAATTTTAAACCTCAGTACAAAGTGGCAGAAATTTTATCTAAAATAAGCCCATTTTCTTAAAAGTGATTCTGCTACACTGTGGAGGACGGTCTATTTTTTTATTTTTTTTTCCATGAACAAAAACTGATTTTCTCTGCCTCCCTTCCCTACACTAAGTAGAGGATAAAAGAGAAAAACAAAACGTTATGTGTGTGTGTGTGTGTGTATGTGTGTGTAGTCTATTACTGCCTAGCTAGGCACCACAATGCACAGAGCATTGGTCCTAGAGTCAAGACAATCTGAGTTCAAATCCAGCCTTAAGACACTTACTAGCTGTGTGACCCTGAGCAAGTCATTTGACCTGTTTGCCTAGTTTCCTCAACTGTAAAATGGGGATAATAGACACAGTAAGAGAGCACCTAGCTACCCTTGAAGAGTCCAAGTCATTACTTCCTGATGAACTAAATCCCACAGTAGAGAGAGAACTGGAAACCATGATCACCACGCCATTTTGAGGGATCTTCTAAAGATGATGGATATATTGGTTGTCCAGCTTTTTTCTTTTTTCTAATAAAGTGAAATAAATACTTTTCTTTCTTAGCCTTAGCTTTCCTCACCCACCTAAACTTGTTCTGGGTTTTAAAAATTCTGACATTAATAGCAGAGAGGTTTTAGAATTGGGCAGTGAGAAAATCAAATAGAGTCTGATTCCACTTTGTCATTGATCCTATTCTGTATCACTACTAACATTTTGTAGGAGCTCCCTAAGCTTGGTGCCTCAGTCTACCTTAATTTCAATTGCAATAGCTGGGCCCCAGGAGCTGCCTAAGCCAACGTCCATCAGAAAGAAATCTCCATACTAAGACCCATGGCAAGTGAACACCTGCCTTCTGCTTGAAGCCTTCTAAGGTGAGGGGAAGCCAGCTGCACTCAAGGCTGTCCACTTTCCCTGGTGCCTTCAAACGATGCTCAGATGACTGGACTCAAAGACCAGGTCACCGCCATCTTGGATGCCTTCTGCAGATTCTCTCCAGTCTGTCAATGTCCCTTCTAAGTTGTGGCCCAAGCAACTGACCTCGGTGCATAGATATCAGTCTTTTGAAAATTCTTTTATTTTTAATTTATGGACTGAAACAAGTGTTTCCATAACATTATAATAAAAAGATGTTTGCGTATGAAACTATCGATCTACTACATACTGCTTGTTATTCCTTTTACATATATAATAAAGTTATTATGTAAATTTCTTTTTTTCCTTTTTTTCTTTCCTCCCCCCATCCAGCCCTAGAGATGGCTACCAATAGACACAAATAGGTATATCTATGTGTATGTGTGTATGTATATATGTGTATATATATATGTATATATGTGTATATGTGTATATGTGTATATGTATACACACATACATATATGTAAAATTATTCTATACATACTTCTATTTATCAATTCTTTCTCTGGGTGCAGATAGTGTCTTTCTTCATATGTACTGTATATTTAATTTATTTAGAATAGTCAAAATGACTTGGCCACTCAAAGTCATTCTAAAAAATAATATTGCTGCTACTGTAAAAATATTCTTTTGGTTCTGCTCATTTCTTCTTCATTATGCTTTCCATGCTTTTCTAAGATCATTGAGCCCATCATTTCTTTCAGCACAATAGTATTCTATCACAACCACACACCACAACCTATTCAGCCTTTCCCCAATTGATGGGCATCCCTGCAATTTTCAGTTCTTTGCCACAAAAAGAGGGTTGCTATAAACATCCCATTCACATTCAAGGTTGTAACTACTATTTGTGAATTTTTCTCCACCTTGTTTTTACTATTTTTTTCTCAGCCTCTCTTTTTCCCCTATCCCTGTTACCTTATCTTTAACCCCCACTCCCCATCCCACTCAACCCTCCAAGACTCCCCCACCTCCCAATCCCAATCTGCACCCTCTTCCAAAAGCCCCTCTCCCATCCTGTCCCCCAGTTTTCTCATCTCTTTCGCATGCTCAGAAGACTTCTACACCCTTACAGATGCACATGCTGTTTCCTCTTCAACCCAGATGAAAGTAAGGTTCCAACATTACCAGCCCTCCACCACCACCTGCTTCCTCTGTATCAGCTCTTTCTTTCACACCTCATTTTTATAATATATTGTTCCCTGTTACTTTTTCCTCCTCAATTTTATTTTTAGAATCACCCCACCATACGCAACTCAACTGCAACTCTTTTCTCAAACTACCTTAGTAATGCTGACAGTTTTAAGAATAATGATAATATTTTCGTACACACACACACACACACACACACACACACACACACACACACACACATATATATGTATGTATGTATGTATAATAAGGAAAGTTTGACCTCTATCAGTGCTTTATCATTAGTCTTTAATGTTTTCCATATATTTCTTCTAGATCTTTTATATTGAATTTCCCACTGAGTTCTGGTCCTTTTGTTAAGATAATTGAAAGTTTTTCAGTTTGTCAAAGGTCCATTTTTTCATTCAGCATTATACTCAACCTCGTAATTATATATATATATATACATATATATATGTATATATATCATATAATTATATTAACATAATATAATTAATATAAATAATCAAGTAACACAATAATATATATACGTGTATATATATATATATATATATATATATATAAATAACCTTAGCTCATTGAGATATAATGTTCCAAGACCTACAATCTTTTAGTGTAGAGGCTGCTAGGTCTTGTGAAATCCTGTCTGTATTTCTGTAGCATTTATTTTGTTTTCTTGTTGCTTACAATATTTCTCCTTAACCTGGGAGTTTTGAAACATGGCTATGACATTCTTGTAAGTTTTCTTCCTGGGATCTCTTTCAGGTGGTGAATGGTAGACTTTTTAAAAAAAATTTCTACTTTATCCTCTTATTCTAGATCTTCATGGCAATTGTCCTTAATAATTTCTTGTAATATTATTTCCAGATTCCTTTTTTTTATCACAACTTTCAGGTAGTTTGCCAATTCTTATAGTATATCCCCTTCATCTGTTCTCCAGACCAGTTGTTTTTCTAATGAGATGTTTCAGGTTCTCTTCTATTTTTTCTAGTTTTATGGTTTATTGGTGTCTTATGTCATTTGATTCCTCTTGCTTCATTCTAGTTTTCAAGGAGTTATTTTCTTCCTTAAGAGTTTGTATCTTTTTTCTGACTGGTTAATTTTCTTGGGTTGCTTTTTTTTTCGCTAATTTTTCTTCAATCTCTCTTATCTGATTTTTTTAAATTCCTTTTTGGGTTTTTCCAAGAACTCTGTTTGGGCTTGTGATCATTTGATGTTACTCTGGAATAGTAGCAGTTTTATTTACTTCACTATCTTCCTTTAAATATGAACCCAGATCATCTTTTACCCCAAAGTAGTTATCTAGGGTCAAGTTCTTTTTCCTTTGCTTACTCATTTTATTTTTTATTTTATTTTGCTTTATTTTTAGCTGCTTATTATTATTATAATCAAATTTTCATCTCATGTTGTAAGTAATGTTGCCTTAGGCCTCGGGTCCTCCTTACCATTGTTTTCTGAATTCTGTCCAGGGACTCAACCTGAGGGACTCCTCTCCTCTGCTAAGCCACAGTGAAAGGCTGCCTGGAGTGCTCTCCTGAAAATGTGCTTGCTCCTCGTGGTATTACACTCACCTAGACAACACTTTTGTAGAATGAGGCCACTCCATTGATCAAGTTGAATTTGTTGAATTGTGTGGGCCAAAAGTGGTCATTGATGAAGATGTCACATGTTTTGAGTTAAAACTCTCCCTTCCAAAAAGAAATGAAATGAATTTAATGTACTTTGGTTATTTGATTTTTTGGCTTTGGCTCAGAACTGTAAATTAATGAATATGAAAAATCCTCATAGATTCATAAAAATGGATGAGTCATTTTTGCAGCACTGCAGATTTATGGTTCATACGCCTGAACTTGATTCTCTGAAATTTTTCTTTAGGACAGCCAAATATCATGGCCCCTCAATCCCTGAGCCAGTGCAGATGTGGTATTTATTTGACTAAAGCTCATTCCATTGACTATAGAACATCTGTTAAAAGTGGATTGCAGAAGGAAGCAATAACTGCTTGTCACTGTTCAGTGCACCTTCCTCCAACCCCCCTCCTTTAGGTGCCTGAGTGTGAGACAGAGACCCAACCTCGTAGGGAGGTTTAGAACTCCAGCTTCTTCAGGACCAGCAAACACAGCTAGGTGGCGCTGCAGTGGATGGAGTACCGAGCCTGCAGTCAGGAAGACCTGAATTGAAATCCAGCCTCAGGCACTCACTAGTTGTGCAACCCTAGGCAACTTACTTAACTTCTGTCTGCCTCAGTTTCCTTGGCTGTAAAATTTCTTTGTCTGATAATAATAGCACTTACCTCCCAGGGTTGTTATACAGATTCAGTGAGCTGATGTGATAATGTGCTTAGTATAGTGCCTGGCACATAGTAGGTGCTATATAAATGTTAGTCTTATTGCTATTATTATGTGAGTGCATGCTCTGTAAAGTCCTGCAGCATCCATCCAAATGGTGCTCTATCAATGCTGACCATGACAAGGGTATGCCCTAAGCCTATATAGGATTCTCATTGCAAAATCTTATCCCTAGGTCATAGGCATTGTTTACTCTTCCCTAGACATGTTAAGGAGAATATGAGAAAAACACCTGAGGAAAAAAATTGTGATTCAGTCAATAATACCCCATCTAGCTTAAGTGGGAGTCAGAAGTGAAACCCAGCAGCCAAGAAACCTTAGCTTGCTTTAAGAGAGAAGGAGGCAGCAATCCTGCCATTTCTATTCTTGCCAGGCCACATCTGAGTATTGAGTACAGTGTCCTTATGGAAGACATTAGTAAGATGGAGGGTCATTGGCTTCTTCATAGGAAGGTACCCATGATGGTGAAGAGCCTTGGAGTCGTGCCATCTGAGTGATGCCTCAACAAGAGAAGATGAGTGGAAGCCACGAGAGCTTTATTCACGTGTTTGGAACAAGAATGAAGCTTGTTCTCCTTATTCCTGGAGGGTGAGACATGGAGCACTGGGTTGACAATTTAGGTTTTAGGTTAGAGAGAATACTCCACAATGGTAAACTGGGCTACCTCCAGGGACCATGACTTCTGTCCATTCAGGCACTGGATGTGCTTCTGCCAAGATTGGGTGGCCACTTGTCAGGCACTCTGCAGCATGGATTCATGACTTGGGCTAGAGGATGCTGAGTTCTTCCACCGCTCACATTCTGGGATGCTGTTAACACTTCTCTGTTCATGTCAATACTAAGTAAGATAACATTGATATTCTTTCCATTGAAGTAAGAATTTGTGTTCCTGCTACTTGTTTTTCCGGAAGGTCCTCAATATGGAGGAAAGTACACTGATGGGCTCTAATAGACCCCTTCCAGCCTGCTGCCTATGAACCCATGATCCTCCATCAGCACCCATCCACATGTCCATGGCCCATGTGGGGCCAAGGGCCATTTTCTATGCAATTTCTCTTCTAATGAAAGGGTTGCTTTGTCAGTGATGTCCTCGGTGCCAACCTGCTGACATGGACTGACACAAAGAGCACCTCTCTTTGGGGATGACCCCCAATACCAGAGGCTAGGTCACTCACTTTTGGTGCCACACCATCTTCCAGGCTGGTTATGATGGCTTGATTGGGTTAAAACAAGATTTCACAAGATTTTAGTGCCCTTTCACTGAACAAATCATTATTTGGACCCAAAGTCTGGGTGACAAGCTTGGGAGGGAATGGAAGAGTTCCAGCTCCTCTGTTTTTGCTTTTGTTCTGTTTATTTTCTTGGCATGGAAAGCCCAGGCCTCTTAATCCCACAATGTGCAAGCTGCTGCCAGAACTCTTACTCCCTAGCACCATTTCCCAGGTTGAGAATCAGATTCCGCCATTTAGCACTTTAAAGAAATTCTTTACACCAACTTGCCCTCAGAGACAGGGACTGGGAGAATCATACTTGGGTCAATAGCTCTTTCCTTGCTGGGTTTCATTTTCCAGAGTTTGAAGCTTTCAGGGCCCAGCCTGAGTTTTATTATGAGCTGTTATTGAGCTGATCTCTCTAAAGAAACAAGCCTGTGTGTGTGTGTGTGTGTGTGTGTGTGTGTATGTGTGTATGTTTATTGGTTATTGGTTGTATCTATTTTTTTAAGATTGTTCCTTAAGCTCCATGGGACCAGGCTTCTTTCTACAACTTTTTTCTTGGCAATTTTAATAGCTGGGATAGGAGGCCACATGTGAAGTTCAAATCCACATACCTTGAGACTCCCATGGTTCTGTAATCTCATCAGAAAATCTCATGTTGGAAATGAAGCAGAGGTTGATCTAGGCCAACCCTTCTCTGGATGAAAATCAGTTCTTGGATGTGGTCGTTAGGATTTTGCTTAAAGACATCCAAGGAAGGAGACCCTACTTCTTCATTGGTCAGCTTTGGATATCTCATTGTATGGAAGGTTTTCTTGACATCAAATCCAAATCTGCTTCTGTGAAGCTTCCGCTGTTGCCCCTAGCTCTGCTCTCTGGGGCCATTCAATCAAGCAAAAAACATTGATTAAGCAGCTACCATGTGTCAGGCACTGTGTTAAGTGCAGAAGAACAACTATTACCCCTCTTCCACATGAATACTGATATTCCCTTCGATGGCGCAGATCACAACCAGTTCATGTGTTCTCATCCTAGGTGGCTCAACTTTTTCCAGGTCCCAATCCCTGGCCCATAACATACTTGCTAATCATTTGCAAGTCATGCTGCCTGCATATTAGCCTTCTCCCCCTCCAAGTTCTTCCAGAAGGTCCTTGGCATGGAGGAAAGTACACTGATTGGCTCCAACAGATCCCTTGATAGCCTAGGCAGTCCCAGCATCAGCCTTATTTGGCTGGTCTCTGGCCCACTATGGACTTTCCAACATTCTCTAAGGCAACACACATCACTCACATTCTCCAACTATTACCTGCTCTGCTTTCCACATCTGTTCTCCTCTTAAACCTTCTAGTCTCCCACTAGTATGTAATATCCTCAAGGGCATGGACTACCTGCTTTGCTTGTTTATGTATTCCCAGTGCTTAACTCAGAGCTTGTCTTCTATATGCTTAAAGAAGTTTCACTTATTTTCCCCATTCATTCTTTCTTCTGCTAGTTCTCTTAATATTGTTTGGGACCCAGAGTATCCCATCCATTAGTTATCCCTCCCTATTTCTACAGGAGGGGGCTCCCTCTCTTACTAGTCATTCATCCCTTTGATGAAATCCTGCCCACGCCTTCTCCTGGGCTGTTTTCCCTTGGACATGTTGTAGCCTATGCCCCTCCCCATGGGGCTATGAATGACACTCACCCTCACATTGGTCTTTTTTCACCTTACTGATGCTTCCATTTTCTTACATCACTGTCACTTCCTGATGACTCCCCATCCTTCTCACTTTTACTTCTCCAGAGACCTTCAACCTGAGAAGCAAGCCCTGAGGGGATGAAGCTGGACAATGGCTCCTCCAGGCTCTATGGCCATAGCTACTGGTGACCCCAAAAGGAAAGATCTTTTCTCTAAAGCCCTTGGCCATGCCCAATAGCTCCACATCAGAAATGGATCTGATTTTATCAGTGGAAATGATGTTAAAGAAGATATATGGCCATCGGCTTTCATGCTGCATCTAAGGACCATGAGACCCTTTAATCAAGCAATAATACTGCTATTTACCCTTCTATCTAACTTGCAGCGGAAATCTTCCATATGAGTTCTCTCCCCTCTTAGAACAGGAGCTCCTGCAGGGCAAAAACTGTCTTCTTCTTTTATATGTATCCTTGGTGCTTAGTATAATACTTTGTATACAATAAGCACTTAATAAATGTTTTTGCCATCCATCCATCCATCCATCCATCCATCCATCCATCCATCCATCCATCCATTCCTTTATTCTTCCATTACACAGTCATACAGTAATACTGAAAGTACTGTTTTTATTGAGATCCATAATTTCACTGGGTGTAGAAATTCCTGATGAGGATACTTCTATTGTTAATTGAGAATGGCATCTTCATTTCCACTTCAGGTCTTGGAGACTTTCCTATGGGCACTAGAGATTAGGTGACTTGGAGTCACGGAGTCAGCGTATGTCAGAGGTGGAAGTAAAACCCATGTTTTCCTCCTTCTGAGGCTGGTTCTCTGTTCACTACAGTGTGATGCCTTTCATTGTCACCCTAACTCTATCCCTAGAAGAATATTGTTTAGAAGATAAGCCTTCAGGACATGGAGCTGCATGGGGACATTAAAAGGCAGCCTGAAGTTTTCCAATACAATCTACTTCCCCAGCTTGTTTCTTTAGTGCAAAGTCAAATGGATCATCAGCAAAGCAGCCAACTCTGTCTCAACCTAGGACAAGATGGGGGTGGGGTGGGGGGAAGGAATAAATTACTTAGTGAACTTTGGGCAGTATGAAGAATTTTGACTAAAAATGATAAAAGCTCATATTTATGTAATATTACCTCAAGATTTACAATGCATTTCCCTCACAACCAGGTAAGATAGGTAGCAAAAGAATATTCATCCACATTTACAGATGAAGGATTTGAGTTCCAGTCTCCTGCCTCTAAAGCCAGAACCCTCTTCACTATAGAGGAGGCTCCTGAAATCACTGGTGCCTGGGCTTTACTTCAGATAGAACCTGGTTCAGATGATACAACTACAGTAATTTCCCACAAATATTTTAAAATTTAAATAGTTTAAAATAATGTAAACATTTAAGATGTATATACGTTTTAACTGTTAGTTTCTCTCATAGCTTTTCAAATTAAAAAAATGAAGTGCTTTAAATAATTTAGATATATATTAAATAATTTAAATTACCTACATCTTTTTACTATTCCTTGTACTTATTTATCTCTGTAGGCAGTGAGGTGGCCCAATGGGTAGAGTCCTGGACTTGGAGCCAAGAAGACCAGTTCAAACACTGCCTCAGAAACTTCCTGTATGATCCTGGATAAGTTCCGTAACTCTCTCTGCCTCAGATTCCTTATCTGTAAAGTAAGAGAAGTAACAACACTTGCCTCCCACAGCTACTGAGGGAACAACATGGGGACAGAATTGGGTCTGCAACTTTTCAAGCGCTTATATCAATGCTGTTAATAGCTGACATTCATATGGTGCCAAGAAAGAGAAGATGCTCCAAGGTGTGCAAAACTATCTAGAGCAGAGGTGTCATCAGGAGGCCAAGCCACAATACTTCCAAGTAGGGAGAGGGGAGAAACCAGATTCAACTATAATTTGGAAATATTCAGCAAAATAAGTAAAAAATATAATAGAACATTTCTTTTTGTCGTTCAGTAATTTTAGCTGTGTCCAACTCTTTGTGACCCCACCTGAAATCTTCTTGGCAAAAATACTGGAGTGTTTGCCACTTCCTACTCTAGTTCATTGTATGAGAGGAAAACGAGGCAGACAGGGCTAAGTAACTTGCCCAAGGTCACACAGCTAGTGAGTGACTGAGGCCAGATTGGAACTCAGGAAGAAGAGGCTTCTGTCCTGGCTCTCTATCCACTGCACTACCTAGCTGTCCTATAATGGAACATATGTGGTTTTTTAAGTGTCCTGTCAACAATAACAGAAAGACCTGTATGCACGGTTAGTAGACCCCATTTCTATCTGAGTTGGACACAACTGACTTCGAGCATCTATTCTTATACCAGCAAAGAACCAGAAACGAAGGCAGTGCCCATTGATTGGAATGGCCAAGCCCATTACGGCCAATGACCATAAAAGAAGACTACTGAGCCATGAGAGAAATGAGAAACCTGGGGAAATCTGTATGGACTGATGCAGAGGAAAGTAAGTCTAAAGAAGAGGAGAATCTATACAATAATATTATTGCAAAGAAACCACATTGAAAGACCTGTCTGACTACTGGATTGGCCAGCTACAATTCTAGCAGGTTGTTGATGGAGAATGCTTCCTGACTCTTGGAGGAGAGGGTTGCACTGAGAATGAAGAATGAGGTGTACTTGTTTGGACAGGGCCAATGGGGGGATTTTACTTTGCTTGATTTTGGACATTTGTTAGAAGGGCTTTTTCTTTCTCCAAGTGATTTGGGGAGGGGAGGGCAAATGGAGATAGAAATAGGAGAGAGAGAGAGAGAGAGAGAGAGAGAGAGAGAGAGAGAGAGAGAGAGAGGAGAGAGAGAGAGAGAGAGGAAGAAGGAAGGAAAGAAGGAAGGAAGGAAGGAAAGCTAATTGAGGCATCTTGTTTTTTAATGCAGAAACAAGGTCAGCAAATAGCACCGCCAAGCAGGACAGCTTCTAAAGCTACATGTTGAATTTATTATATGTCTGGAAAGAAAAGCAAAACACACAGGGCAGAGATCTGCAGTTCCATGTACAGTCCTCTTCTTCCGTTCCACTCTCTATGTGGAAATGCATTTGGGGTGTTTGGTAAGTTCAGAATAAAATAACTAAAAACAACAACTGAAAATCTAATGGGCTCCATCTCACCTAAGAGCGAAAGGAGCCCAAACAAAAGGTGTGTATGCTGTTCCTCCACAAGGCCCAGCAGGTAGAAGTAATGGGCCATTATGTTACTTACCTTTCACTAGTAAAAGTAAATTATAATTCTCTTGGGGCCATTGAAAAATTAGGGGAAACGTCTCCAAGAGTCCACAGAATCCAGGTGCTGAAGACATTGGAAATGTCAGGTCCGGTGGGTGTAACAGGCATGACAATCAATCAACAAAAATTCTGTTAAGCACCTACTGTATGCCGGACACTATTCTAGACACTGGGGAATACAAAGACAAAAATGAAATGTGTGTGCAAATAAAAATACATTTATTTTCAACTGTGGCATCACGCCCCTGAAATGTAATGCACAATTTTCCATCTCCAGCTTGGATGGAAGAACACGTGCTTTGTTCACAATCATGTCTAAAGGAAATGTGAACTCCCATCAACTGCATTCACATGGAGGCTCACTTCTGAGACTACTTTCACATGTAGGCAAGAAATATATTTGGAACAAAATGGTAACTGAATTTTGAAAAGGCAGATTCCTAGTGAAGAACTGGGAGGAAATTTCATCTTGTCTGTAAAAGTACACATTCCATACTCCTTCCCAATGAATGAATGAATCACTGTTTATTAAGTGCTCTGGGCGGGGGAAACAGAAGAGAGAGGCAGAGTCTGTTCTCAAGGACCTCACATTCTAAGAGGGGTTGATGGTACATAAGGTAGGCTTGAACTGCATGTCAGACAGAAAAGCTCCCTGGTCCTTAGAACGAACCGGCAAAATAGATAATAATCTGTCTTCTTTCATGTTGTTTCCACTGACGAGACAGGATCTGTTTCTGATGTGAATCGTTTGACAACTGCAAAGACTTGGGCCGTGATGACAGTTCTGGGTTTGGAGTGATTGTGGCCATAACCCCTGCAGAGACAGTTGCCCCATCTCATCCCCACAAGCAGGCTCCTCTGGATGCCAGTTGCGGGGGGTGGTGCGTGAGGAGAAGGCTTGGTGGTGTGGGAGGGGGAGGGCCGCTGTTACCAGGGCTCTCAGGCTGACCTTCCCATCAGCGGCATTTAGTTGGCAGCTGGCAGTGGTGATGATGAAGACAGCCCTTCTCCAGGAATGCTTCTTCTCTTAACGACAAGAGCAGGGCCAGGAAATTTCTTGGGCTGCTGAGCTCCTGGGCTGTCTCCACTGAAGATGAAGGGGACGTGGTGATGGGACCTGCCTGGAACACATCCCTTCCTTCTCCTGAAGGATGCCTTTTTGCTTCAGCTTTCTTGCTCCACCAGTGACAGTTGGTAGTGGTGGTGTGGATGGAAGGACCCTTCTCAATAGTGCTTACTCTCTTCCCCCTCCCCACTCTGGATGGTTTTGTCCTAAAAGAAGGAGGTCCATTCAGGTGCTGTAATCTTTGTTTGCTTTAAATTCAGACTATAGCATTGAGGTATAGTAGAATAAAGAGCCAGGAAGAAATGGTGCTTCCTACCTGTGCAATCATGAGCAACTTACCTGACCTCCCTGAGCCTTTATTTCCCCATCTATAAAATGGGGTTAAGACTATCAGTAATACCTACCCCATAGGCTTCAAAAAAACATAGATTTTCATCTGGAAGGTATCTTAGAGATCATCTTTCTCAATCCTGTCATTTTAGAGGTGGGGAAAATAGTAATATAAGATGTATATGTATTTTTTGTTGTTCAATCATTTTGCAGTCATATCTGAATCTTTGGAACTTCATTTATGGTTCTTTTGGCAGGGATAATGGAGTGGTTTGCAATTTCCTTCTCCAGCTAATTTGACAGATGAGGAAACTGAGGCAGACAAAGTGAAGTGACTTGCCCAGGGTCACACAGCTCATGAGTGTCTGAGGGCAGATTTGAACTCAGAGAGAGGAGTCTTCCTGACTCCAGGCCTGTCACTCTAGCCACTGTGCCATCTAGCTGCCCTATATGTGTGTCTACATACACACACATATGTATGTCTACATACATGTAGATGTACACACACATCTACAAAATGAGGCCCAGAGAGGTTTAAAGATTCACCAACATCACAAGGTTAGTAAGCAGTTGAGCCAGAATTTGAACCCAGGTCTGTTGACTCCGGAGCTGACACTCATTCCACCGTGCCAGGGTTGTTGCACAGCTCCAGTCCCGTGACTTTCCATGTAGGCTTTCTTTACTTGCAGTTAAACAGCCCCATAGAGGAGCTCGGGCTCCTGTAAGCAAGAGACTCTCTCGGGCAATTACATGCTCCTTACTTCATATGTTGCTTGGTACAGAGTAGGTGCTTAATAAATTCTTTTCTAACTCATTTATTTAAAGAGTTATATGCATGTCCATTGTTATTGATAATAATTACCTACACTAGCCTAGGCTTCTCTATTCAAATTGGAAAAATCCATTTCAATCACCACATTAGGAAGAGGAGGAGACTAGAGATGCACAAATGTTTGTGACCCATTGAAAAAAGGAAACTGAGGAATCAAAAGCCAGAGCTCAAGGATGGAAGCTGCAGAGGGCTGCAGCTCTTCTGAGATGCTCAGTGTGCTCGTCCTGAGGCCTGGACCCCTTCTTTCTTTCCTTCCTTCCTTCTTTCCTTCCTTCCTTCCTTCCTTCCTTCCTTCCTTCCTTCCTTCCTTCCTTCCTTCCTTCCTTCCTTCCTTCCTTCCTTCCCTCCTTCCTTCCTTCCTCCCTTCCTTCTTTTTTCCTCCTTCTTTCCCTTTTTTTTAGAAAAGTCTGTTACCCAGTCTCTGGATAGGAGCCCTGGGATAGCTTCTGATAAATTGTCAACCTGTTTGTCTCTCAGAAGCCTGAGCCTTACAGATGGAGCCCTTCTGGTTTGTTTTGTAGTCTATGGAACTGATCAGGGTGATTTACACGTTTTCATTCTCTCCATTTTCCCAGCTAAAGTATTTTTACATGGCCAATAAATTAGGAAGGCTGATATTAACAAGATGAATTGTAGATGTAAAAAAACTTTGTAGGAAGCAGGAGCAGCAGCAGCAATAGTAGTAGTAGTAGCAGCAGCAGCAGCAATAGCAGCAGCAGTAGTAATAGTAGCAGCAGTAGTAGTAGTAGCAGCAGCAGCAACAATGTGCAGGGTCCCTAGGAGCCAGGACAGGGAAGCCGTCTGACTGGGTGCCCCAGCAGGAGAACTGAGGGGTTCAAGGAGGAAAAGGCAGACAAATTCAGTCCATCGAAAGCCAGTTAGGCATTCCCTCTTGATATAACAAACAGAAAATTGAAGGTCCTAGATGTTTGAGGGAGTGATCCCAATTGAATAAAAGTCCCAGAAGAACTCAACCCCAAGTCATCCTGACTCCAAAGCCCATGTTCTGTTGACATTCTGCCTCTGACCTTCTATGTAACAGGAGCTTACTAAGTGTCCAAATGAATCTTGGGTCCACATACAGATGTTTCATGTTGTCCTGCTGCATGAGTGTTCACAAGGGTTATATCCTTTACTGATTCATCCTCAAGCATCCCATGAGGAAGACAAGATCAGGTCTTTGTGTTTCCACTTTACAAATGAGGGCATTGAGCTGTGGGAAGTAGGTGTCTCATCCAAATTTATTCTTCTAGAAAGTGGCAAAATCAAAACCGAGGATGATAGGATGACAGGCAGAGAGCTGGAATAAATCTCAGAAGGCCATCAGGTCCACTCCTCTCCTTTTACATATCAGGAAACTGAGGCACAGAATGGTTAAATGACTCACCCACTTAGACAGAGAGTGCCTGAGGCAGGCTTTGACCCTGGGTCGGAGTCCTACCCACTAAGCTCTGGCTCCAGATGCAGATCCCTTTCTTCCTCTCTCTGGCTTCATTCAGGTTGGTTATAAGCCTCAGCAGTCTTGTTCTGAGATTGGACCCCGTTTTGAAACATAGCAAGCTGCAGGGGCAGGGAGGGAGAGGATTCCTTCTGAACCTGAGATGGGGGCTCTGACTAAGCGCTGGTGGACAAGATGTTTGTGTCCCAAGGCCATGACTCAAACTGGAGATGGTCATTCTATTTTTTAGCCCTGTGTTTAAAAGGCCCCCTATGCGTTACCACTTGCTTTAGGCCCGCCCAGAGCCACGGAAGCCTGGCTCCCAAGGCTCTCGGCCAAAGCCCCCGATTATTGTTATTCTGCATATTTTTTTAAGAGACTGTAACATCATCCAAAACTATTTATTAAAAGCTCATGTGTTCCAGGCCCTGCTGTCTGTCTGCTGGGCAAGCTGCTTAAATGAATCTTTCCAGGCACTGCTGCACCACGAGGGTGTGGGGGTCACTATCCCCAGTTTCCCTTTTAACGGGAGGGGAAGTGACATGTTGAGCTCTGCTTGGCATTTCAGAAGCGCCGTCATGATTCTGCTTTTCTCATTTAAACTCCGCCATGATCCACAGAGGAACTGGGCCTACATGTACTGATGGAGAGGAGATACAATTATTCGCCTGATTTAATGAGGATAGACTAGTTGTCTGAGATCAGTCCTGAATGAATGAACTTTTTCTCTCGCAAAGGGGAGTTTGGTATCTCTCTGGGGCCTCCCGAGGGATCGGGGCACTCTCTCACCTTTGCTTTTCTGTTTCTGTGGAGGTCCCACGGTTACACTCCTCAAATTCACTGATGTCCACTCAGGGTCAGACAAAGAAGCAGCCCTTTCCTGTGGTACCATTTTATTTCTCTCTTTGGGACTATTTTAAAGGTGCTTTTAACTCCCATCCTCAGTTTACCAGTAAATCAAAGAAGTCAACACTAGTATGTTTTGGCACTTTACCAAGTTTCCTAAATGACATTTTGGTTGCTAATTGAGGGAGTTTGGAAGAGTGGTCAGGGAGCCAGAGCTGGAATCATACAGGCTCTGGCCCTGAGCTGGGCACTAAACCTTTCACGCTCTGGACTGCCGGGAGCGCCTGCGTCCCCGGCTGTGGTCTGATGCCGGCAGAGTGTGAAGAGAGAAAGAATCATGGGCCAGGTGGGAGCAGTGAAGAACGAGCTCTGTTTATTGATCCGAGGGCTCAGGCTTATAGAGTACTGGATCAAGCAATAGTAACATTGTTATTCATGAAAAGCACAAATCTAATTAGGTGATTTCCTTACTTCCTTGTACCTCGTCTGTTACATTCTTTCCTGTCCTGTCCTGGACCCCATCTGTTTCCTCCCTTCCTGCATCCTGTTCTCAAGAGATGGAACAGGGGGGCGGTGAGCTGAGTTTCACAGCTGTCAGGCTTAGTACAAACTACAGGTAAGACCTGGGGTGGCCTAAGCCCTCCAACTCCCCAAAGCCGGCCCTCTACACAGGGCAATAAACCTTTCACGTCCCAGGCAACCCCTCCCAGACTGTCAGTTTCAGAGCAGATTCAGCTTGGCATTGATAGAGGGCATTTTCTCAACACGAGTTTCCTACCAGAGGGGGTCAAAGTGGGGTCTGGGGAACCCTAGAGATCCTTAAGACTTTTGGGGAGAGAAGTCAAAACTATTTTCATAGTTATACTAAGATGTTTCCATGTCTAATATGGTAAGTAGATGTAACCCATTGAAAAGCTCTTGGGGGACAGCTCATTAATTATTAAGAATGTGAAGGGATCCTCAGATCAAAGAGCTAGTGACCTGCCTCCAATGGGATCCCAGACCTGGAGTCCCTCCATGGCCCCCACCCACCCCACCCCCCAAAAAAACGCTTTTAAGGAAAATGCAGCCATCGGGAGAATAGACAAATCATGGTCATGAGGATCTTGAGCTGGAGAGAACCTGAAAGCAAACCGTCAAGAGCAGTCATCTACATATTGATTAATCATTGCGAAATATGAGCCAATTAATGGCTGCAGAGTGGACAGAGGCCCAGTCTAACTGTTTGGAGCCAATCTTGTTTTTTACCTCTATCTAGAACCTGTTTGGAAAGACAAGGCACAGAACCATCCCTGAGATGGAGCCATGTTTTAAATCTAGAAACCCCACCCCCACCCTATGGCCAAAGTAAGAGCCTGATTTGGGTCCTCACCCCTTTTCCTCCCTCTCTTTTCTGTGGCTGCAACTTCACTCTCCCTGATCTTCTACAGGAGAAAACAAAATCTCATGTGTTAGGATCGCCACCATTTGCTGGTCTTTGGCAGTCAGTCAATCAGTCTACGAACTTTTATTAAGTACTGAGCTTCCTGTGTGCCAGGCACTGTGCCAAGTGCCAAAGAGTGAAAGAAAGGCAGGCAAACCACAGTGGCCCCTGGCCTCCAGGAGTCCATGCTGTAATGGGGAGGTGACAGACAAAGCACTTTGTACCTACCACATCTAGGCGGGTTCTTCTGGCTTTCTCCTGACTTGACCCCATCAGAGAAAGCCAAGTCCATCCTCTTTTCTGACTGGTGGAGAAGTACCCAGGGATGACACATGTCTCTGCTCCTGTCTCTTTGTCACTCTCTCACTGGAGGAGCTCCTTTCAAGGCCCCAGTTGGCCTCAGACAAGTGTTGTTTTGTATGTGAAATCCTTCCTAGATGCAGAAATGCTCGGCCCTCTGTAGCTCTGGGCTTAAGATTTGTATCCTGTTTGTCCCAGTGCTGACAAATGTCCTGTCTCTGCAGACCTAGGTCAGACACTGGCCCTTCTGTGAAGATTGTGTCCTAACGCCTTCTCCCATCTCCCCAACAGCTCTTTCGGGCCTCGCCTGCTTACTCAATATGGCCTTCCTTGGGTCATGGCCACTTGTAAGTGTATTTGATTCTGCTCCTGGGGTGCATGATCTTTGAGTTCAACAATTTCTCCACTTGGGTCTCTGTGTTCTCAGTGCCTGGCACACAGTAGGTATTTAGATGCTTGTTCACTGACTGTCTTCTACTCCCAGGGCCTCTTATGACCAAAAAAGGGCTTGAACTGAATGGGAAAAAACAAGATTAGGGGAAGGGGGAGCAAGGGGCATAAATCTCCCCAGGGATCTTGCTTCTTGTAACAGTCCTCAGCAGCTCTCCCCCAGCCAGACCACCACATTTCCGCGGCTCTCAGCCTTCTCTTCCTCCTGTAAATTCTCTGTAGGACATTATCTCCCCACTCTCACGGCTTCTACAATAACATCCAGGGGTGGGGAACCCACGGCCTTGAGACCACATGTGGCCTTCTAGGTCCTTGGGTGAGGCCTTTTGACTGAGTCCAAGTTATATAGAACAAAGGGATTTGTTCGGCGAAGTTTGGATTCAGTCAAA
Organism: Phascolarctos cinereus; assembly: GCF_003287225.1. NCBI lineage: Eukaryota > Metazoa > Chordata > Mammalia > Diprotodontia > Phascolarctidae > Phascolarctos > Phascolarctos cinereus. The sequence goes on along the minus strand of NW_027555958.1, from coordinate 476,864,768 downwards.
GGGCCCCACTTGAGGACCTAGAGGCCCACATGTGGCCTTGAGGCCACAGGTTCACCACCCCTGAACAGCTGGCTCTCCCATAGCTATCCCCACTTTTTATACCTTTCCTAAGATCAGAGAATCATAGACTTACAGCTAGAAGGGAAAGTAGAATCTTTCTCATTTTATGGAGGAGGACGTGGGGGCACAGAGACATGAAGTACATTGCCCAGCATCACAGAGCTACTAAGTGTCTGAAGCAAGATTTGAACTCAGGTCTTCTTGACTCCAAGTCTAGCTCTCTATCCACTGCATCACCTCCAGTAGCCTCCAGACATACATTCCTAACTTCCTACTAGGCCCTTCCATGCACACTCCCATTGGTCAGTCAGTCAGCTAATAAGCAAGTATTAAGCATGTGCTAGGTACAGAGCAGCTAGGTGGTTAAGTGGATAGAGTGCCTGGCCTAAAGTCTGGAAGAATCATCTTCTTGAACTCAGCTCTGGCCTGTGTGACTCTGGGCAAGTCACTTAACCCTGTTTGCCTCAGTTTCCTCATCTATATAATGAGCTGGAGAAGCAAATGACAAATCATTCCGTGTCTTTGTCAAGAAAACCCCAAAAGGGGTCATGAAGAGCTGGGTATAACTGAACGACAAATGTGCTAGGCACTGCATTAACAGCTGAGGTTACAAAGGAAGGCAAAAAGACAGTCCCAGCTTTCAGGGGACTCACAGACTAATGCCTCAATCGTGTTGCTTTCTAAATGAAGCCATCATCTCCTCTTCCCAAATCCTTCTCCTGAATTCCTCATTTCCCTTCATGGTATCACCATGATTTCAGTCATCTAAACATCTATGGCTTTGTTAATATCATTCACCCCCCACATTCAATCATCAAATCCTGCTAATTAAATTCTACCTTTGTATCTTGAAGGTCACCTCATTTCCATTTCTAAGAGTACCATGCCAATTCTGAGCCTCACTCCCTCTTTCCCAGGCCATTGCAATAGCATTCCAACAACTTGTCTCTGTTCCCTGGTCTCTGGTCTCTCTGGAAGTCAGTCCATTGTACTCAGCACAGTTGGGTTAATTGTCCCAGTTCACTCATCTGATTGTGGGACTCAGTTAGAACAAAAAAAAAAGCCCATGCAAGAATCCATGATTATTTTGTTGGTATGAACACTACCTGCAATAATAGAGGTCACAATCCCCTTCTGCACACCTCCTTAGTCTAGTCTTAAATGACTGAGATACCAAAGAAACCTCAATCCCTGGTTGCCAGCCTTGTGCTGATGAACATCTCAGACCCTAGCCTAGCAGCTTCTCAGGGGATGATTCATCACTGGGTGTATCCTCAAAGCACTTCCCTGTTGACAGACCCAACTGGAGTTGAAGTTCCACCGGTGAAGCTTGTGAGACCCAAGTCAACTCACATCATCACAATGAAGATGTAGAGTAGGGTATAAACTGAGGACTTTCTGTGACTATAGCAAGCTCAGCTAGACCCCATGCCTTAAGGTTTTAGGGTTTTGTGACTGCTATTGGTATAAGGAAATGCCTCTGGGAAAATGCCATCTACCAAGGCAGACTGGCATATGTCATACATCTCACACGAGCATACATGCTCATCTTCTAGAGCAGTGAGCCGAGAGGCAGGACAGACTGGTGGTTAGACAGTCAGGCTCAGAGTCAGAAAAGGTTGGGTTTGAGTACTGTTTCTGCCTGCCTGTGGTAATGTGACCCTGTTCAAGTCACTTAACCTCTGATGTTCTTAGGAAAGTCTTTAGGATGGCCTGAGCCATCAAGCAGCTAGTAAGTGTCTGAGGCCGGATTTGAACTCTGGTCTTCTTGATTTCAAATCCAGGGCTGTTATCTACTGTATCACCTATTAAAATAATTAATTAGAATTATTCCTTTTTCATCCATGTTTTAATACTCTGAAGGGGGCTTTTAAAACATTGCTATTTCTGTAATACTAATGAATAAATATAGAATGCCTATCTTTACAATGTATATCTCTAGATAGTTACACAATACTGTTTGCAAACCTTGTAATATGTTATATAGTACCTCTGTAACTAGTCTATAACTGTTTTGTTTACATATTTATTATTCAAAATTAACAGAATTATTTTTGAGGACAAAAATTAAAATTGCACATGCTAAATGTTTTGGTAGAATGAATAAGACTTTAGAAAAAAATTAATAAATGTATTTTAAAAAGTAAGATGGCCTAAAATAGGACTGATAATAGAGCTATTCAAAGCTCCTTTAGGTCAAAGATTTTTAACCTGAAGTCCCTGAGTCATCTCTAGGGTGGGGAGAGTGGAGGAGAAATTAAAAAAAAAAACAAGAAATTTACGTGATAACTTTATTATATGTTTAAGAGGAATAGTAAGGTGTAGATGGTGGATTTACAGTTTCGTGTGCAATCATCTTTTTTTATTATATTATGTTAAGGAAATGCTTGTTTTATTCCTTAAATTACAAATATAATAAAAATTTAGTAACTTTATTTCAATAGAATTGGTTTCCTTTGTAATCCCATGTACTTTATTTGATGCGTTGAAAACCGTATCCTGAGAAGGAGTCAGTGAGACAGAGATTAAGAAGCGCTCTAGGACCATCTCCGCCCCTCCCCCACCCCCAAGATACAAAGAGCCTTTCGGGAAGAAGGTGCTGATATCATTTGTCTATAAGCCCTTCAGTAGCATGAGCACAAATATTCCCCGAGGTTGAATCATTCCCCAGCTCTCCAGAAAGGAAGGCGCTTCTGGATAGTTACCTGAGACAGAAAAGTCCCTGGAAGCTCGCTGCAGTTTGCAAGCCCCAGACAGGTGGAGTTCTTTCTCGGGTTGGCCATTGATGGGTGCTGCCGAGCAGATGGGCACCATGGCCAGGCAACGTCCTCCCAGGGTCGGGGTAAACCTTCCTGAGAGCTCTTTGGAACTGCATTACAATTTCCAGATTGGCCGCTTAAGATTTTGGGGTAACTGGCATCTATTGTAAAATTCAAATTATTGAGTCCATGCGGACTATATTACTTTTTAAAGAATTCTGTTCTTGTGGCTTTTCGACTCTAGAAAGCTCTGCCATTGTTTACCGTTCACAATGTTCCCTAGCAAGTCATATAACCAAATAATTGAATTGTTACAAATTTTTAATGTGAAAACATCTTTTGAAGTTCGCCACGGCCCGTCTCTGCTTCTAATAGCTGTGAGCTTTTCTCCTGGAGTAGAACGAATTGGTTCTCGGAGAAATCCGGGCAAGCGTCTGAGATTACCGAGTTGAAGGGAATCCTTGTGCCCAACGCTGTAGACTCCCATTTACTCAGAATGCTGATAGTTACAAGAGACAGCCCGGACTCAGCCTCCGCTTTCCCAAACCAGCTGCGGGGCTTCGGGCTCAGCTGCTGCTGCTGAGCAGACCGCAGACCCAGCACACCCACATTGGGCCCCAGGGTTCCCATCTCCCCAGGCGTGGGGCATGTACTCCATCCTCCCCCTGGAGGGGCCTCTTTCCTTAGCCCCATTCAGGGGCCACCTTGAACCCAAGCCCCATGTGGATTACCAGATCTCCTGTCAAAGTAAAACCTCCGCAGATCAATGACTCATCGGTGACTCAGAGGCTTGGAGAGCTCTCTGCGAAGTCAGGTGGCAGGCTGGAGCCTCACTGCTACTCAACCAGAGGCAGCGCTGGAAGCTGGGGCCTCAGCACTGGGCTTCTTCCAGCTAGGCCAGCACGTCTCGGATGTGCCAATTACTCCCATTTCTGTGGCTCTCCAAGAGTTGCTCACCCAGCAGCTGCTCCTGAGGCCATCAAGCTGGGGTCATTATTACTTTTTAGACCCTACAACTGCGGCTCAGAGATCTTAAGTGACTACCTCCATTTCCACCACGAGAAGATTTCCTAAGGCTGGTGCATTCCTGCCAGGAAGACGGATTTCTGTAGTCCTTCCCTTGAGAGCTCCTCTCCTGTGCTGGCCTTTTCCCACTTGCAAGGGCCGCTCCTTGCCTGCAGGGTGTAGAAAGATGGCTGTTCCCTCAGGTCCCCTCCCTTTGACTCCTTACTCTCTTGCTGACCTTGCCCTGCTAGGCTTCAGGCCAGGATCACTCTACTCCCGCTCTGTTGAAGAAAGCTGGAGAAAATCAGAAACCATGGTGGCTGGCCCTCCCTGCATAATCTCAACTGGACCCTCATGACAGCTAGGCAATCCTCAGATGGTGCAGCTGCTGCTGGGTGGCACCACAGTGCACAGTCTGGGCATGGAGTTGGGAAAAACCAAGTTCAAATGAGTCCTCAGACACTTACTAGCTGTGTGACCCTGGGCAAGTCACTTAACTGCTGTTAGTTATCTCTAACATGGGGATAATAAAAACGCCTATTTCCCAGAGTTGTTTTAAGGATCAAATAAGATCCTAATTGTAAGGCGCCTGGCACATAGTTAAGTGCTATAGAAATGTTAGCTATTGTCAGTATTTCATACCTCCCTGGCTGACTCACTACGCCGCTCTCCACAGCAGTTCTTCCTCAAACCTCCCCACTTTCTCAGCTGAGAACCTTGCCTGTTACAGAAACAACTGAGGCCATTTACTGCAAACTCCCTCTTCTCCCCTCCTCATCTCCATCGCCCAGATGCCTTCTGCCCTTCTCTCTTTTTCACTCCCACACATGAAGAGGTGACCCTTCTCCTTGCCAAGGAAGAGCCCTCTACATGCACAAGTGAGCCCGTTATCCCACTCCAGCCCATCTCCTCCAGCAGATCATCCCTCCATCATTCCCATTCAGTCTTTTTATGTCTCCCTATTTATTGGCTCCTTCCCTATTGCCTTCAAACATCTCCTCCATCCTCAGAAATCCCTCATCTGATCCATCCATCCCTGCTAGCTGTCCTTCTCTGGCTCTGCCCCCTTTGAGGGCCCATCTCCTTCAGGTGGCCATCGACAATCTTCATGTCTTCCTTCACCCTCTTCTTTGCTCTCTATAGTCTGGCTTTGCACCCCATCGTTCACCTGAAACACTTCTCTCCAAAGTTGCCAACAAGCTTTTAACCAGTCTGCTCTCCATCTTTGTTCTGCTTCATCTCTGTGCTGCCTCTGACACTGCCCAATCACTCCTTTCTCCTTGCTACCATCTTTTCTCTAGGTTTTTGGGACGTTGCCCTAGCCTGCTTCTCCAACATTTCTAACCTCTTCTTTGCCTAATCTTTGCCCAGGTGTCCCACAGGGCTCTGTCCTGGGCTGTCTTCTCCTTTCCCCCATACAATTTCATTGGGTAATCTCACCAGCTCTCATGATTCCAATTAGCCTTCTATTTTTCCATTGGAGTCCTCTTGGTGATACAGGGGATAAAGCATTGGACCTAGAGCCTCGAGAACTCACTAGCTGTGTAACCTTGAACAGGTCACTTCTCTGAGGCAAACTTACGTTTGCCCCATTTTCTCCAACTATAAAATGAGAATAATAACAGCACCTACCTCTCCAGGTTGTTGTGAAGATCCAATGAGATCATATTTGTATTTGTGCACACTCCCTGGCACGTAGTAGGAGCTACATAAATGTTAGCTAGCATTATTCTTAATTCACTTCTCTATGCTGAATATTCTCAGATCCATTTACCCAACTCCTCCAGTCTTGCATCTCAAACTGCCAGTTGGACACCATAAACTGGATGTCCTGCAGACATTTGCAACTCAGCTTGCCCCAAACTGAACTCATTACATTTCCCCTCAAACCATCCCCTCTTCTTAACTTTCCTCTCCCTGTTGAGGGCACCTCCAGCCTCCTAGTCACTAGGTGCCATGCGGGACCCTTTGCTCTCTCCCCCTCCATTTACATTCTATTGTCAAGTCTTGTCATTTTGCCTTCGTAACATCAATGGTCATGTTCTCTTCTGTCCTTGGACACTTCAACCCTCCTCACCTCACACCTGGACATGTTGGGGGGGGTCTGCCTGCCTCAGTTTCTTCCCACTCCAGCCCATCCTCCAATGAGCCACCAAAGGGATTTTCCCAAAAGGCAGGTCTGACCATGTCACTCCCCTACACAGTAAACTCTAGGGGCATCCTAGTACTTCCAGCATCAAACACAAAATGCCTGGCTTGACATTCAGAGCCTTTCACAACCTGGCCTCTTCCTCCTTTTCCAGTCTTCTCACACCTGACTATGTGCCAGGCATTATGCTAAGCACTGGGGATACAAAAAAAAAAAAAATAGTGACCGTCCCACCCTCAGGGAGCTTACAATCTAATGAGGGAAACAGTTATGTATAAGTAAGATATAGACAGGATAAATTGGGGGTAATCAACAGAAAGAAGGGGCTTGCATTAAGATGGCTTGGGAATGGCTTCCTATTATACCAGGTATTATATGTTATATAAGTTTTTTATTTTTTATTTTTTTGGCTAGGCGATGGGATTAAGTGACTTGCCCAAGGTCACACAGCTAGTGTCAAGTGTTTCAGGCAGGATTTGAACCCAGGTCCTCCTGACTCCAGGACCGGTGCTTTATCCACTGCACCACCTAATTTTCTTTCTTTCTTTCTCTTTCTTTCTTTCTTTCTTTCTTTCTTTCTTTCTTTCTTTCTTTCTTTCTTTCTTTCTTTTCTTTTTTTTTAACCTTCTACTTTCAAGTAGCTAACGTTGGGTTCTTACGTTTTGTGTGTGTTGTGCTCTCTTTGGGCGGTCTGCTCAAGTCTGTGGATTCTGCCTCAGACACATGCATTTAAAAGCATAAAATGAAAGATATGAGATTCAAAAGGAAACCAATCATATTGAAATAAAATTATCCAAACTATTCTTTAAAAAGTTCCTGAGCCCCAATTTCTGAATGCCTTTTCTAATGTGGAAAGGAGTGCTGAACTTGGAGGCTGTAGGACATGAGCTCAAGCCCCATTTCTGCTGCTTAGAACCCTCGGGACCATGGCAAAGTCCCTTCACTTCTCCCTGGGTCAGCGTTTCCTCATCTCGAATGGCAGACTTGTGTTGGATGGTCTCACTTTCCTTCCCAGCTCCGGGTCCATCATCCTTCCAGTTCTAGACCGTGATTTCATCCTAGAGCTAGCTGTCTCTTCTAGGAAGGGGAGAACTGGCCTCGTTGGGTTTAATGCTGTTTTCCCAAAATTCTGTTTCATCTTCTCAGCAATCATTAGCTTAGAGCAGGGACGCAGCCAAGGAGCCGGGCGAGGTCATCAGCAGCCTCCCCGACACGGGACTGGAGCAGCTCAGTCCCATCAGACGGGAAGCCAAAGCCTGGGGACCAGGACGCCCCTCCTGAAGAGCCCACACCTTTGGAGAAGAGTCGGAGGATTTCCGAGAGGTGGCCAGGGGCAGAGACACCCCCAAAAGGCAAGAGAGCAGCCTTAGGCAAAAACAAAAAGGAAACAGTTCCCGGGTCTCTCTGCTCCAAGCAAAACAAACAAAAGAGTAAGTCTGGGAGAGCCAGAACCTTCCCCCCTAATGATAGGAAACAGCCGGGAGTTCACAGCTGAACGATGGCTAGTCTTGCTGCTGGAGTCAATGAGCTTTTCAAACAGATTGGAGGTGCCTGGGTAATATCGAGGAAGTCTCTCTTTGGGCCAGGAGCGAAAGCAGAGCCCAGAAATGGGATTTGAGTCAGTCTGCTCTGTGTGCCTGGTGAAAGCAGCCAGCCCTGGGCGTCCCCCACCCCCAGCTCCCTGCGGAGGGATCCCAGGGAAGCAGATGGAGCCCAGGAACAGGATCTGCTCCTGAAATAGACTTTCAGCCCCACGTCGGTTTGCAATCCCCACCCCCCCTTCCCGGTATGGCCATCTTGGAAACTGCTCTGATACCTGAGTGCACACAGGCTGTGCTGGGATTCCCAGGGCGAGGAGATCTGCAGTCTGGTACACGTGGAAGGATTCCTGGGTGTGACGCTGAGCGAGCCATTGGCCTAAAGTGGTCCCCAAGGGTCCAGAGGCTCCGATCCAATGGAGGAACACTGCATCATCCAGGCCTGTCTTTTTTTTTTTTTTTTGGCAAGCTTGAGGACCCAGAGCTCCGAGTCTCTCCTCCAAACAAACATTTAATCCATCATCCAGGAAGGATTCCTGGTGCTAAGTAGAAAAGAGAAGACTTAGTGAGCTTGGCTTAGGTATGGCGGCTTCTGGGATGTGGAGAGGAACAGAAGTTGGCTCTGTGCCTCACTCTTCCAAGCTAGAATGTTAGAAGATGAAAGCTCTGGGCCTGGAAGGGACAGGAAGGACCAGCCAGCTCAGCCCCTTCACTCAGCAGAGAAGGACACTGAGGCAGATGGACTGAGGTGCCTTGTCCAAGGTCCCCGCACTAACACACGGCGGGGGTGGTGGTAAGGGGGAGCTCAATCCCTGTCCATTGGGCAAAGCTGCCTCTCCATGGCCTTCCCCACCGCCACCGGCATTTAATTTGTCATTGTCACAAAATAATAATCACGACTCACATTTATTCCATCTTTCTGCCCTGCTCCAATCCCCCAATGGTATGAGCTAGGGAGAACGAGAGATAATAACACCTAGCACTGACAGAGCTCTCTAAAGTTGGCAAAGGCACACAAACATACACACGCACTCACACTCACACACACAAACACACATACATACTAACATATAAACACACACACACACACACACACACACAACCTGGCTGGGTTGTTGTGAGGGTTAAATGAGATTTCATGTGTATGTATGTATGTGCCTATATACATACACACATGAAATATATATATATATATATATATATATACACACACATGAAATATATATAAATACACATACACATACATATATACACATGAAATCTCATTTGACCCTCACAACAATGCTGTGAGGTCTGGTTAATCATCCCCATTTTACAGATGAGGACATTGAAGGTTAGAGAAGTTGAGTGACTTATCCACAGTTGCTGAGTGCATGTGGTAGGATTTGAACTCAGGTCTTCCTGACTCCAGACCCAGCACTCTGGCCACTGCACCTTGCAGCCTTGCTGCTGACCCTGCCCTCGTGACAGATGAACATTGACTCAACCAAGCTCCTACGGCCAGTGAGTGTCAGACCAAGGGTGGTACACAGGTCCTTTGACCTGAAGCTCAGTGCTTCCTTCTGTTATGAACGGAAGAACATGGGAGCTATTGACAATAGCCCTGCCTGCTCTCTTATTTGACCCTCTCAATAACCTTGAGAGCTGGAGCAAATGTTGGTATAACCAGAGTCTTGCTGAGACTTAGGAAGGTGAAGGGCCTTAACATCCTTGTGAATGTAGCCAGGACCAAAGTCTAGGAGCTAGGGGCTCAGGCCACTGGTCACTGGACTCCAGCACCTCCACCACAGGCAGGATACTCCTGAGAGCTAGATTCAAAGCAATTAGGGAATATTTAATAAAAATAATTAAAAATAGAATAAATATAGGTTGCAATACATTTTAAAACTAAGTCGTTCTGTGGGATCTTTGCCTGCAGCCCCTGTTTGGCACGGCTGTTCAAGCAGGTCGTTTCCTCCAGTAACTGAGGCCCATCGGAGGCAACAAACATGAACTAACTCTCAATGGACAGCCCTGAGCTGTTGACTAACCAGAGAATATCTGTGATGTGGTTCAGAAAAAGTCCAGCTCCTTCCTCCGTGGGGTCTAGGATAGCTCTAGAAGAAGTTCTTGGGTAGAAGGGTTACTTAGAAGGAACTGGAAGATAGTTCTCCATGGGATCCTCATATAAATGGGGCATGGATAGGATTATTTCTTCAAGTCAATCCCACCAACATTTTTGAAGTACCTCCCCTCTCCAAGTCTTATTACTTGTATGCTCTGAAGGCCAGCACTGGATTCCATTCTCCATGTAGAGCACTGCATGACTGGCCTTCCATGGTTCCTTAACATGGATCTTCAGTTCCCATCTCTGGGCCTTTGCCCCATCTGGTTGCCTTGTCTGGAAGGCACTTCCTCCTTTCTTCCACCTCTTGGAATGTCCCACCAAGATCTAGCCCAAGTATACCTTCTCTATGAAGTTTTGCCTGATTACCCCAATTGCTGGAACTGTCCCTCCCAAGTTAACCCTGCATGTCTGACTGTATGTATCTCTCCATTCAACCACCCATCCATCTACCCATTCATTCATCCATCGATCTATCTATCTATCTACCTATCTATTTTCTCCATGATCTATCATCTCTATTATCTATTACTATCTTTCCTATTGGAATGTAATCTCCTTAGGGGAAGGAACTACCTCACATTGATCTTTGAGACTTTGCACATGGTAGTACTTAGGAAATGTTTGTTGATCATCTAATTGAAAACCACTGTGATAACCACTGGGTAGTGTAGATTTATTATATTAACTTGTGCCCTCAAGACTCTCACATAATGTATTTAAGGAATAGTATTAACGCCAGTAGGTGGCTTAGTGAAGAGAGTACTGGGCTTGGAGTCAGGAAAACTCATGTTCCTGAGTTCAGATCCAGCCTCAGCCACTTACAAGCTGTGTCACCGTGGCTAGGTCACTTAGCCCTGTTTGCCTCAGATTGCTCATCTGTAAGATGAACTCTCTTTGCCAAGAAAACCCCAAATGGGGTCACAGAGTCAGACACGACTGAAATGACTGAACAACAACAATGACAATGAAGAATAATGCAAGATAGAGTATAAGATGAGGAAAGGAGGTGGGTCTCTGAAGGAAGAGAATAAGCATTTATATAGCACCTACTATGTGCCAGGCGCTGTGCAAAGCACTTTATAATTATTGTCTCATTTGATCCCCACAACAACCCTTCAGGGTAATGCTATTATTATGCCTATTTTACAGTTGAGGAAACTGAGGCAAACACAGGTGACTTGTCCAGGGTCACACAGCTAGCAAGTGTCATGTCCCTAGTTATGTGCATGCTGCCTCCATCAGAATACACACTCGTGGAGGGCATGGTCTTTCTTTGTGCCCTCAGCATGCAGCATAGTACTTGGCATCTAGTTAGCATGGAAATAGTTGTTCACTGACTCAAAGCAAGCAGGGCTCCCATCCTAGCTCTGCTGCCCACCTCCTGGAGAACCAGCTTGCTTCTCAGCCTCAATAACTCATCTGCAAGATGAGGAGGTTGGACTCAAAGACATCTGAGGTCCCCCAAGGCTCAAATCTAGGACCCTTCTAGAGCTGCTAGGACTAGAAACAGAAAAGGGGGCCGGGTCCCACAGACTCTGGATTGCAGATCTGCAAGAGGTCTTGGCCACCTTTGGGTCCAGCAGTTCTCTGAGGGTTTGTCACTGGGGTTTCCACAAGGCAGGACATGTAGAGCACTTCCACTAGCAAACTCCCATTTGTGCATACTACTACCTGTCTCCCAGTCCTGGCTTGGTGCCATGATTCATCACTGCAGTGGATGATACGGGGCTACAAGCACTCCCACACACATGCAATACAGACCCACAATGCACTTATGCATATGTGTGAACATGTGCACGTACGTGTAAACACATGTACATACACACGCACCCACAGAGCCTGAGAACCATTGATCTACCAACCCATGCTTGGAAAAGATTCTGTGTTGTGACCCTTCTCACGGTTGGTTATCCAGCCTTTGCTCAAAGCCCTCCAATGAAGGCCAGCCCCCTAACTACCTCCCAAGGCAGCCTGCTCCTCTTTTGAACAAGCTCCCAATGGTAGGAAAGTTCAGTTTTTATTATTTTTTTGTTTTCTGAGGTATAACCTAAATTCACTTGTTAGCAACCTCCCCGGGGACCCAACCGAACACATCCAATCTCTTTTCCAAGGAGCAGCTCTTCAAATACATAATGAGTGCCATCAAACTTTCCTAAATTTTCTCTTCTCCAGGCTAAACATCCCTTGTTTCTTCAAAAGCTCCTTCTAAGTCATGGAATTAAAGCCCTTCATTGTCCCAGTTGCTGTCACCTGCCTGGGGTTTTTCTAGTTTGTTGATATCCCCCCTATTCTGTGGTACCCAGAGCCAAAGGTGGCCCTCCACATGGTCTGAGCAGGGCAGGGGGAAGAGGGGCTGAGCCCCTCCTGAGGAGGGGTTCTGAAAGCCTAGCAAGAGGCTGTTCATTGTTTGGATGCCACATCACCCTGCTGAGCTCACAAGGCATGGTGATAAAAATGAGATGGTGGTGATGATGATGGTGGTGGTGGTGGTGATGATGGTGGTGGTGGTGGTGGTGGTGATGGTGATGATGATGTTGGTGATAGTGGGGATGATGATAATGATGATGATGGTGACGTGATGGTGGTGATGATGATGGTGATGGTGATGATGGCAATGATGATGAAGATGATGATGGTGATGATGATGATGATGGTGATAATGATGGTGGTGGTGGTGGTGATGGTTGTGACGATGATAATGGCAGTGTAGTACAGGAGAAACATAGTAGAATAAATTCAGCTGGGTTCGAATGCTGGGTCTGCTACATTCTGTTTTCCCTAAGGCACAATTCACTCATCCTTCTCTAGGTCTCAGTTTCCTCATCTGTATAATGGGGCATCTGAGGCATGTGACCTGCAGGTTTCCTTCCAGCTCTAAACCTAGGATCCTATCTCCTCTTTGAGCCTCAGTTTCCTCATTAATAAAAAGAGGTATTTGCACCAGATGGCCACTCTAGGCTGCTGTTCGTAGTTCTGTCTTCTGGGGCCCAGCTGAACAATCCTAATCCGTAATTTGTATGCTACTCCTTCAAATATTTAGGCAGCTAGGTGTGCCATAGTGAACAGAGCATGCAGCCTGGAGTGAGGAAGAGGTGAGCTCCAATGCAGTCTCAGACATTTACCAGCTGCATGACACTGGACTAGTCATTTCTGTCTGCCTCAGTTTCCTCCTTTGTAAAAATGGGGATCATAGTACCTACCTCCTAGGGTCATTGTGAAAGTCAAATGAGATTACATAGGTAAAGCTCTCCATAATCCTTAAAAGCTTTACATAAAATAATAGCTACTATTATTATTATTTGATGAAGCCCTCACACCTCCTCCCCACCCTCAGCATTTTCTCTTCTAGACCAAGACTTCCCAGTGCTGGAGCAGCTAGGTGATGCAGTGGATAGAGCACTGGTCCGGGAGTCAGGAGGACCTGACTTCAAATCCAGCCTCAGACATTTAACACTTGCTAGCTGTGTGACCCTGGGCAAATCATTCAAGCCCACTGCCTAATGCCTCCCCCCCAAAAAAAAGCATGGAAAAAAAAGAATTCCCAGTGCTTCCCACCAATGCTCTTCTCCAAGCTGACTGCCATCCTCTGGACACTTCCCAGCTCTTCTACACTCTTAATAAAGCTTGGCGGCCAGAACTGAACCCACAGTCAGCATGTGGCCTGATCCAGGCTGAGTACAATAGAGCTATTGGCACCTTGCTGCGGACATCGTGATCGAAGGAGAGATAGCACTGTACCGGTTCTCTTCCAGCCTTATAGCGCTGTGCAAATGGAGGTTTTTGTAATTGTTGCTATTATTACTATCATCGATTCGATGCTGAGGTGAAAGGGACCTCAGAGGTCACTTATCTCAACCCCTTGACTTGCCAGATGAGAAAACTGAGGCCAGGGAAATCAAGTCCTCACCCAAAGGCACCCAGTGGGAAGCAGCAAAGCCAGACCTTGAAACATGGCCATGGACCCCAATCCAGCACTCATTCCCTTGGACCGCGTTGCCGCCTATTCCAAAAAGTCATGGGTCTCTCAATGCATTCCTTTTCTGGGCTCCAAGGCTGCACATTGAATCATACTGAGCTTGAGGTCCACTCATCTCCCCAGATCTTTTTTACCTAACTGTTGCCTAGTTCTGACTCCCCGATTGTTTTTACTTGAGAAGCTGATTTTTGACTCAAATATAAAACTATGCATTTACTGCTCTTAAATGTCACATTATTAGATCCAGTCCAAAGTTTTATCACACCAAAATCATTTACACTCCTATCATCTAAGGTGCTGCTTGTCCTCCTCAGCTTTGCCCCACCTTCAGATTCTATCATTTTTGTGACTTGTGCATTAATGCAAGTCACAGATAAATCTGTGAAGTATCTGTCTCTGGGGAAATCCGGTCGAGACCTCTCCCCACACTGACATCGACCCATGCATAGCTCACGTCTTTGGATCTAGTTGTTTCACCATTTCTGAGTCTATCTAAATATACAGTTAGTTATTCCACATCTTCCCACTTTGACTATGAGACATTTGGTCAAATGCTTAGCTGAAATCTGCCATCCAATGGCCCTGCCCACCGGAGAAAATGAGGAGAGTCTGGGGTCCCACTCTTCATGACAACTGACTGGCTGGCTCTTTGGGGTCAGCCCTCCCCTTTTAATGTAATCCAAGAAAACTTTCATTGAGAAGGCAACTCTCTCTCTCTCTCTCTCTCTCTCTCTCTCTCTCTCTCTCTCTCACACACACACACACACACACACACACACACACACACACACACACACACACACACACACACCATCCTGCCTTCCAAAACCAATAGAAATGAAGGGGTGGGGTGGTATCTGCTATTGATTTGGCATGTTTGTGACACATTCCCCTCTTCCTTCTACTGGCAGAAGTAGTTTTAAGGTAGAAACATGGCCAGCCAGCGTCTGTGGGAGATTGCCTCAAGCCCTGAGCTTTTGGAGCAGGGCAGTGACTCAGAGGGACATCCCATAGGAGGAGAAGGCTCATTGTTTGTCATAGCACAGTAATATTCCATTACATCCATGTATCAGAATTCCTCCAGGCATTTTCCAATTAATACACACGCTCACTCACACACACACTCTGCTGCTTTAAATATTTTGGTGCATATGGGAACCTCTCTTTTTGTCTGTCATTGACCTTTGTAAGGTATGTAACTAGTCATGCAATACCTGGGAAATATTAAATAAGGAGTCTTAACCCCTTGAAATTGAAAGGAAGGGTAACATTTCCTGGAATTCTGGTGCTGGAAGAGGGATGTCACAGAGCCTCCAGTTTCACGCCATCATCTGTGGACAAGGAAGCTCAGGCCTGCCCGGGTTCAGTCTGTCTCCCAAGGTCATGAAGCAGCTGACCCAGGTCTGCATTCCAAGCAGAGTCAGGAATGCTTGAGAGAGAAGCCAGAAGGCAGCATCTCAAAGCCACCCATGTTCTACTGGTCAGGGAGGTGACCGACGGAATCCAGGGCCCAGGCTTCCTCCCAGATTGTTGTGTCTCACTGTGTAGGAAGATGTCAATGTCACACCTAGGACTCCTAAGCTTCTTCCTCCCCTTTTAATTTTTAATTTGATTATTTTTTTTTAAATGCCAAGAGTTGCTATCACAAGAGAGAAGACAGCTAGGTGGAACAGGAAGTCAGGAAGGCCAGAATTCAAATCTTACCTCAGATGCTTACTAGCTGAGTGGCCCTGGACTTGTTTGCCTCAGTTTCTTCCTCTGTAGGATGGGGATAGTAATGGTACCTCTCTCCCTCCAGGCTAGAGGAGATGATAGTTGTACCACCCTGAGCGGAGTACCTGGCCCATGGTAGGTGCTCCATAAACGGGATCATTGCTGCGGATACCCATAGGTGGGCCCGGGAGCCCTTTGACACCCTGAGTCCCTCCAGGCCCAGCTTCTCTGTTCCTTCTCATCCCCTTCCGGCCAATCCCGCTTGCAGTAACTAGCAGAGACTCCCCGAGGAACCGGCGGTCGCGGGAATCACAGGCTCTGTGAAAACTAAACTATCTGCTCACATGAGCCCAAGGCTTCCTGGTCTGCTGGCCATCTCCTCGTTCCCCAGCACTAAATACTGCTTCCAATTCAGAACGCCTGTTACTTCTTCTTAGAACTTTCCTCTTACGATCTCAAAGCACTTTATCCACTCAAATGCCATATGGCCATTTGCCTCTGGACTCTCATCTATTGAACTGGTCCCACTTCCCAGACTGGACTAACTGAGGTAACAGAAAGCTTGAGGCTGTTCGTATTATAGCCCTGAAGACCTCACCCTGAGGTGAGGGAATAATAATAATAAGCTAAAGGAAGCATCGGGAAATGATCCCATAAACTGTTGCTTGAGGTCTCTCACTGTTATCACCAGGCCCAGGCTCTGTTCAGAAATGTAGGAAAATGTTCCTGGAATTAAAATCGAACCGGCAGCCCCTGTATTGGCTCTAGTTGACAGGTTCTTAGGGCAGCAGGCCTTCCGCTGGATGTGGGTGGTCTCCCAGGCCCGCTTGGAGCTCCCTCCTGAACCTGGTGCTAGGAAGCCAGCTGACCTTCAGGATCTGGGGAAGGCAGGGCCCGTGGTGCTGGGGGCCCCAGGGACAAGAGGTGGGGGGCTTCCCCATGAGCGGTGCCCTCTCCCTCCCCCCCCAACCTGCACTCCAGACTGAGGCAAGGAGAGCCTGGACCTTGGAAAGGAAAGCCATTGATGAATAAGTTGGAGGTGGGGGTGATGGAGGCCAGGAGGGAAAGAGAAGAGGGTAGCTCATCTTGGCAAAGGGAATGAGAAATTTCCTCCCTAATGAACCAGAGGCCATTGCTTCTAATGCATCCATAGTGGCATGCAGAATTATCCCATTCATCCTCACAGCTCTTTGGGAGAGACAGCGGTTAACACAATCCCTATTTTACAGAAGAGGAAACTGAAGCTCAGAGATGTTAATTAACTTATTCAGAGTCACACAGCCACTTAAGAGCAGGGCTGAGATTTGATTGTATGCCCTCAGACTCCCAATCCAGGGGTCATTCCAGAACAGAACTCATACCTACCTTGCATAAATAGTAAACTATTTTGCAGGTGGTATGAAAAACAGCCTTTTTTTTTCCCTTCTCTCTCTGTCTGTCTCTGTCTGTCTGTCTCTCTCTCTTCCTCTTCTTCCTTCCCAATATTCACATTTAATAGGGAACCTTTGAAAGAACCATCTTGTGGTTCTGGAATGTCCTCATTTCAGTACATCTTTAGAGCTCTTTTTCCATCTTCCTTGGATCATGGGAGCATAAGCTTGGAAGGAAAGGGAATGGACTGTCTAGGAGACTCCAACTTCAGCAGAGTGAGAGCCTGGGGGAAGAAGCCAGGGCCGCCAGAGGGGAGTCCAAGCCCAAGGAGGCTGCAGTCCCATAGCCTGGTCAGACCACAATCTCAGGATTTGTCCAGAGATGACATTTGCAAAACACTTTGCAAAGCTTGAGGGGAATTGTAAATGCTCCCCATCATGGTCCAGGCACCATTGGGGGAGGACAGTGATAAATAGACACTGGCCACACCAGGACCAGGGTGCCCCCAGGAGCCCCCAGGATGATCAGAGACCAGGCTGTCGTGACCTCTAAGAGGCCTAGAGAAGAGAGAATGTGGACTGTGGCAACTTTCTTCAAGGACTGGAAGAGCTGATGCCCAGAAGAGGGGCTAGCTGTGGGGATGGGCATTGAAGAGGGAGGAGAGGAAAGTGAGTCACCTCAAAGGGGCCAGTTTAGGCCTGGCTCCTGAGAAAACAATTCCTTCTACTGTGAGCTCTGCCTGGGAGACAGTGAGTCTCCCTGGGGGAGGTCCTGAAGAAAAGGTGAAGGAGCCTGGGTGGGCTGCTGTTACAGAAGTCCTGGGCAGGGGGCATCGGCCACAGTGATGGGGAGAGCAGGTTTAGAATCAGGAAGGCCCCGCTCAGAGACCTGGCCCTCCTCTGAGCTGACAGGTTAGAGGTGAGTCATGGATGGGGAGGAAGTTTTCCCAATGGGAGTTCCCCACTGTGACAAAATCACTCTCTTCCTAAATGGGTTCGACTTAATGTTCTCGTGGGGGACTTTCTTCTTCCCTAAAAGACAAGACTTCTGAGAGTGAAGCAGACTGAGCAGTGATTACAGACCACCCAAGGCCCTCCCAAAGAACATTCTGAAAGCAGGTGGTGGCTGGAGGAGGTAAAGGCAGCTGGAGATGCCTCGAAGGAGACCAGGGATATGGTGTCTGGACCGGACTTTATCCAGGCCACGAAAATCCCTTGGGGTTTTGACAGGAGCTCCTCTGCGAGGCGGGTGAAAATAAATCCATTCCAGGCAGCCAAGCTAGAGAGAAGTCCTACTACTTTGTGAGACAGGGCCGGAGAAAAAGTCAGCAAACACATTCAACAGCAGTCAGAAAATTCCGTCCTATTTGGCTTAATAAGGGATGGTAAGCTGAGTGCTGGAGATAGAAGACAAAAACAAAACCCAGTCCACCTCAGGGAGTTTCCATTCTATAGTAAGTACTTTGGGAAACTCTTGTGTACAGACAGGGTATCAGGCCTGAGTTCAAATCTGCCCTCAGACACTCACTAGCTGTGTGACCCTGGGCAAGTCATTTCACCCTGTTTGCTTCAGTTTCCTCATCTGTCAAATGAGCTGGAGAAGGAAATGGCCAACCACTCCAGTATCTCTGCCAAGAAAACCCACCAAGAGCCAGACACGCCTGAACAACAACAACAGAGGCACATAGGGATAGGCAAATGCAAAGTGCTGTGTGGAGACAGGGGAATGTGGTGGCGGAGGACTGGTCCCCTCTAGACAGCGGTTCCTAGATGCAGAGCTGGAAGGGACTCCGGAGAATGGATCGGCAAGTCCCTTCACTTTACAGAGGAGGAGCTGAGGACCAGGTGGGTTAGGGAGTTGCCCAAGGTCACAGGGTGACCTTGACCTGGTTCTGTGGTACCAGAGGATCCTCTGACACCTCCCCCCCCCCCCCCCCCCCCCCCCCCCCCCCCGCCAACCCGGCCAGCAGACTTTCTGCTGCCCAGGCTCCCTTCCCTAAAGTCACACAGGAAGACGTGTGATGGAATCTAGATCCTGCTCTCCTGACTCTTGTCAGTTTTATACATGTATGTGTGTATGTGCCCACATATCTACATATACACACATACATACATGCACACACATACATGCCTGTGCACACATGTATTTCTCCAATTACATGTCAAATCTATTTTTGACATTTGTTTTTTGAAAGTTTTGCTTCCAAATTCCATCCCCCCCCCCTCCTCTCCTTGTTCCCTGAGATGGTAACTGTCACTTCTAACCTGGGTAGAAAAGGCAAAGAGGATTTCTCTCGAGCGCACTCTTCTCTGTGTCCCCAGCACTCTGAGCTTAGTGGGGACTTCATGAATGTTCCATTCCACCCAATAAGCATTACTTAAGCTCCTGTTTTAATAATCATCAGGTAATGCCTATTCCAATGGTGACGAAGGGCAGTGTGGGACTGGGGCTAAGGAGCTGTCTTCTGGCCCAGCCTCTGTGCCTCACGGGCTGGGGAGCCGGGAATGAATCACCCAGCTCCTGAAGACCTCCATCCTTTCCCTAAGACTCAGCTGCTGAGAGAAGGTGGCCGTGGTCCTTGTTCGGGGGCTTTCTGCCCTCTGAGAAGATCGCTTCTACAACGAGAACTAGCATTTCTATGGCACTTTAAGGTTTGCAAAACGCTGTCGATGCTCAGAACAACCCTGAGAGGTGAGTGTTGGTATTATCCCCATTTTACAAGGGAGGAAACTGAGGCACACAGCGGTTAAGTGATTTGTCCAGGGTCACCAGCTAGTTAGCATCCGAGGCTAGATTTGAACTCGGGTCTTCCTGACTCCAGCATTCTGCACGCAGGAGCGCCCCGTGCTGGATCCTGGAGCACAAAGACAGTCAGGATTTTGAATATGTATCATGAGAGAGTATTTAAAGAGGGCCACCTGGTCCAAAGGGGGATCGGAACCCTGGACAGCCTGCAGCTTTTTGGTCAGTAATGCCAATCGTATTCTGAATAACCAAATCCTTTTTCTGTTTTCCCCTCCCCACCTCACTTTTTTTTTCTTTCATCGGAACACACATTTTCCTCCATTTTTCCCCATTGCCCCCAACTCCTGAGAAGCCCCTAGGGGTCCTGCCGGCCAGGCCCCAGCGGCCAGCAGATTCAGACTGAGCTGCCCCTCCCTCTTCTATCTCTTAAGTCCCTTTGTGAGGGCCCAGCCATAAATTACCTGAGGTCAAGGCATGTTTATACAGTGGACTGCTGTGGCAGAATTACCTTCTTCACTTAATAGTTTCCTTTTGGGTGACATTTCTTACAGAAACGAAGACAAATTGGCTAAGGTCAGCCTGCAGAGCAGCTCCGAGTGTAGGAGGAAATTGCAGCAGATCGGCCCAATTGGTCTGGGTCTAGCAGCCAGCTTCAGGCAGCACGCCACCAGTCAAGGGCTCGCCTGAGGCAATGCAGCCTCCCAGGCCCTGGAGCCAGAGAAGGAAGCAGGGGCTGCGGAGAGAGACTTCTCAGTCCTTTCACCCGCTCTTGGGGTTGAACTCCTTCCCTCATGCCCCAGGGGTTTCGAGAAATGGAATCTGCTAACCTATTAGCCTGGTTCAGCTGGTCAGCTTTCAAAGTTTGGTTTTTTCCCATGCAGACAAAGGTTAATTAGAGGAAGCTAGCCCAGAAGTGCGTGTGCGACCTCTCCTCCCATTTACTACCTGTGTTCTTTCAATTTACCAGCTTTTATCGAGGCATTGGGCTACCCTGGCAGAGTAAGATTTCTATGAGCCAGTGAAATGAGGCAATTAAGGGGATTTCAAGGCGTAAATCCATAGCCTCTAATTTATGCTAAAAGGTGATTGACCGATCACTCGTGCAGGCAGAGACTGGAAAGCTCGACTTCTTCAAATTTGTAAACTGACAAAAGGGTTCCTCAGGAAAAGGTATTTTTCTTGTCCTTTCTTAAAAATGGTGGGGGGGGGAGGAGGAGAAATAGAAATACCAGCCCCTTTTTAATTAAGCGTTGTATCCTTTGAAGTTATTCTGATTTCTTCACATTGATGATGTAATTTATGTAAATAATCATCTATCTATGAAAGGAGTGTGTCTGTCAAGAGCTGAAATGAAAAACATCCGTCATTTTGAAGTGATTAACCTCCTCCAGATGTTTGAATCCTCGGATTTCAGGAGTTTCTCTTTGTTGTGATCATGATATAGTACCCAGAAGAAGAATGTTTACTTTTTTGCATGGGTCAAACGAAGATTTTTTCACAATCCTATTAAAGCATGCCGCTCGTTGTAATTGTGTGTGCAGATGAAAGCATATTCCGTTATTATTATTTCCCCTAATTGTAAACTGCTGCTGGTAATTTGACTGTAAAGCTGCCACAGAAGACGCACACTTGAAAGGACCACCACTACCCACTTATGTAATCGATTTATACATGTCAAGTTTGTACAGAGATGGTTATCCGGCTCTGTTAGCTAGCCCGCGACAAGCTACCTACCACCCGCGAGAGCGGCGTAGCGCCCACCACTAGCCCGAGCCCTTCCCGAGCTGCCTAGGAAGGGGGAGCTAGACCCCAGGCTCACCGGCCGCTCACGGCTCTCCCGCAGGCTCCGCCGACCCCTGGATGCAGGAGGCCACAGAGATGGCCCCGGGGACGGCCGAGGAGCCTCCGCCTCTGGCCATTGGCTGTTGAAGCCGCGGATTCGTTCCCTGGCCGCTCAGTTACCTCTTGTCACTGACCCATGGAAGTACTCTTGCCGTGGAAGGGGAGGCGGCTTCATTCATAAAGCAGAATTCAGGCTCTGTCAAGCTCTTCGGTCTCAGATCCAAATGGCCTCCTGAGTCCATGGGGACTGGGCAGAGCTCCTGGACTAGGGCACGAGGTAACTGCCCACTGATTAGGCCCTGGCTAAGGCAAGTAGGCAAAAGAGGAGATCACGCCATCTCTGGCTCCCGGTCCGGCCTTGACAAAAGCGTGCGCTACTCAAGGTTCCTGGTGCAGATGTCTGTCTCTGGCGTTTCTGGTTTGTCCCGTAAGCCACTCGTGCAGGACTTAGCAGACATCGGTCTAGATGGAGGGGACCACTCTGTTTCAGATGGGAGCACAGGAAGGAAGGACCTCGGTTAAACTCTCACGGATAAAAAGAAATGAAAAATACAGAAATGAAGGGGTGTCAACAGAGATGACAATGACTCCGGTGGAGAGAATCTCCTTCCTTCCTTCCTGGATGTCGCCGGAGGAAATGACAAAATAATTCATAGTTACCATCTACTGTCTCCATGCTCAGGCTTCAAATTACTCTTCCTATGTGTTTGAACACGTACACGAGCACACATGCACACATACAAGCATGTATATGCATTCATACACACACAAGCACTCAGACACACATACCCAGAAGCACACACACTCATGCATACACATGCATACACAAGAACACACTCATACACACATGCATATGAATATACAAGCACACACTCATACATATATATACACACATGCACACATATGCACATATAGATGCACACACGGGCACACATTTATACACACAAGGAAACACACTCATGCACACACAAGCACACACTCATATACACATGCACGTTTAAGCACACGCTCATGCACACACATGCACACGTGCACATATACGTGTACACACATTCACACACAGGCACACATGCACACACTCATACATGCTCACACACTCACACACATACAAACACACATACACAAGCACACACTCATACACACATGCACATACAAGCACACTTGTATACACATACACACATATATGCACACATGCACACATACAAGCACACAGGCACACATTCATACACACAAGCACACACATGCAAGCACAAACACACACGTGCACATGCACACTCCTTTGAATCATTCCATGGCCATTTAAATACCCTGATAAGCTGTGGGTTCCCAAAATGTTTCCCAGTTCTCCTGTGTGAGTCTGGGCTTTTGGGCTAACGCAGGTTTTATTAAAGAGGACGCTTCTGCCACAAGCAGCAGAGGGGTGGTGCCTCTAGGGGTCTCACACATCTGCAGTAATTCTCCCTCTTCACCTTGATCTCATGGTCAAAGGCACTGGCCTCTCACAATTTCCCCATCACTCCCCTCCCTGGCTGCTACTGCCTCCCCTACTCAAACGACCTCGTATTGGTTTTTAGCTATTACCTGCAGGGATAATAAATGGGGCAGAGACTTCACTGGTCAAGGGAACTCTTTGGGGAGAAAACTCCTCCTGCCAGTGCACGTTTGCACCTCCTTAGTTACTTGTAGACTTCCAGTTGCCAGGTGAGCCTCTAGTGACTTATCCAGGGTCAAATGGTTAACATGTGCCATCTTGGTCTGGGGACCAGGCGCCTCCTCAAGAGCAATCACCCTTCAGGCTGATGATGGTCTTGGAGTCAGAATGACCTGGGCTCAAATACTAGCTCTGAGTATTTACCATTTACCAAACTTTCCGTTCATCTCTTCTTGACTTTCTATTGAGTTTCACATGTTCTAGCCTTCTTTTTCTCCAACAACAAAGAAAGAAAAAAAATGTTTTCTTTGACCAACCCTATCTTCAAAAGAGACGACTTCTTGTTCAAATTTCCTCCAGCACTTGGGATTGGTTTCTTGCATGGATATAAGTTCTTAGAGGGAAAGAATTATTTCAGTTTTGTTCTTCTGTCCCCTGGGCCTAGCAATCTGGCACTTGGTAGGTGCTTAATCAATCCCTGTTGACTGACTTTAACAAACCCAACTTAGAAGGCATTTACATTCTAAAGGGGGGAGATGGTATGGACACAGATAAATATATAAAGCACGAATACAAATAAATGCAAGGTGATTGAAAATAAGAGTTGGAGAGGGAGGACTCTCACCATGGAGGAGCTCTGGGGAGGTCTCTAGCAGAAGGCCTTTTCTGGGCCTGGGAGGACTCTCACCATGGAGGAGCCCTGGGGAGACCTCTAGCAGAAGGTCTTTTCTGTGCCTCTTCCTCCCTCTCTGATCACTCCTTCTCTCTGTCCTTTGCTGGTTCCTCCTGCAGATCCCACCCTTTAACCAGAGGTGTCCATCCTGGGCCTTCTTCTCTTCTCCCTCCACACTCCCTCACTTGGGTATCTCATCAACTCCCATGGATTTAATGACCATCTCTTTCCCAATGATTCTCAAATCTACCTTTCCTGCCACAGTCTCTCTGCCGACCTCAGTCCTGCATCTCCAAGTGCCTTTCAGACATCTTAAACTGGACGTCCTGTAGACAACTGAAACTCTCTGTGTCCATCACAGAAGACATTATCTTTGCCTCTAAGCCCTCTCCTTTTACCTTTCCTATTACTGTTGAGGACAACACCATCCTCCCATCCCTTGGGCTCCCAACTGAGGCCTCATCCTGGACTCCTCACGATCTCTCAACCCTCCACACCCAAGCTGTTGCCAAGACCTATTGATTTTACCTTCATAACCTCTCTCCAATATGCCTCCTTCTGTCCTCTGACCCTGCCTCGACTCTGGTGAAGGCCCTCATCATTTCACTTCTGGACTACTGCACTAGCTGCTAGGGGGTCTGCCTGCGTCCGGTCTCTCCTACTCCAGTTCATCCTCCATTCTGCCACCAGAGTGACTTCCCTGAAACACAGGTCTGACCATATTATCCCTTACTCAATAAATGCCATTCGCTCCTGCTGTCTCTAGGATAGAATACAAAATGATCTGACATTCCCCTGACTCCCTTCTACCTTTCTAAGCTTCTTACACCTTCTTCTCCCCTGTGTCCCCTTTGAGCCAGTGAACCCTCCTCTGGCTGTTCCATGACAAGACCCTTCACCTCTCGGCTTCCAGCGTTCTCTCTGGCTGGCCATCTCCCTCCTCCTCCCTCCTCCTCTCTCCTCCGATCCATCTCCTGATCTCCCTGGTTTCCTTGAAGTCCCAACTAAAATCCCACCTCCTACAAGAAGCCTTTCCCAACCCTCTTCATTCCAGGGCCTTCCTCTGTTGATTATTTCCAATGCCGACTGTATAGAGCTTGTTGGCACACAGTTATTCATGTGTTGCCTCACTAATTAAATTGTGAGAGTCTTGAGTGTGGAGTTTCTTTGTATCCCTAACACTTACACAACGCCCGGCATATGGTAGGCACTTAATAAATGTTTATCGACTGACGATGGTTGAGCTAGAAGATGGGGATACCCAACTCTTTTACAGGTTAATGGGTGTGATGGGCCACACACTGGTTACTGCTTCCCTGCCATGCTGAGGCCGCCATGCTCTGTGCCTTCCTCTGACTCTGAGCAGCTGCTCAACATGATAACCAGGACCCCTGGGAGAGGCCATGCTTCCGACAGATGGGAGAAGGCAGAGGCCCAGGGAAAAGCAATCTGGGGAATGACTTTCAGGGTTCACGAGCTGAGCTGATTGGGACCTTGGGGTAAGCAAGACTAGCTCCTCCATCTTACCAATGAGGACAAAGCTTCCCAGGCTACAAAGGGACAGAAGCAGGTTATGAAGCCAGGCTCCCAGCCCACTGCCCTCAACCTAGGGAACATGTACAAAGAGGGTGCCATGTATGAGGCTGCAAAGACCAAGAATGAAGCTGCCCTTGTCCTCAAGAAGATACTGCTGACTTACTTGGTCTCAGTTTCATCATCTGTAAAATGGAGACGATAAAAGTACCAATGTCAGAAGGTTATTGTAAGAATAAAAGAACAAAATTTTGTATATATAATATGTTTTATATTACACATATGATGTATACACATGTATGTGTGTGGCACACCTTACAGTCCTCTATAAATGTTATCCATTATTCTTGTTAATGTTGTTATTATTAAAACATGCTGTGTACATGAGGTGCATAGAAGTAATGGTAAAGTTCCTCTACAAATGGGGCAGACCTCACACAATGGGGAGAGGCCTTAGCTGAGCCATGAAGGTAGCGAAGGATCCCAGGAAGGAGAGGGGAGGAGGCAGCACATTTCAGGCACAGTGGGCCAAGGTGTGGAGGCGGGAGACGCATCAAAGGGGTAGGATGGGGAGCTGCGTGACCAAGGATGGCTCCATGGACATTAATGTCAGAGTTGTAATGCCCCGGAGTAAACCAAAGGAGAAAGAAACTTTTGCCAATGAACCAGTGCAGAAGATGCAAACCCAGGCACCTGCAAGTCCGCCAAGTATGAGGAAGCTCGTTAAGACTCCCACAGAGAAGGATGTGGGGGATTAGGATTGTGGTTGGACTGGAGCAGAAACAAGGGTCCTTCTGACTCTTGGCTTTGAGGGGGCTAATGTTCAAGGGCACATGACTAATGAGCACTAAAGCCAGCTCCAGCATGAGGTCAGAGAAAGAGCTGTCCATGGGGAATCAGAGGACCTGGCTTGGCCTCTCACTTCTGACTCCAATGAGCTGTGTGACCTTGACTAAAGCACTTGACCTCTGTGCTCTATCTTCTTCATCACAAAAATGAAAGGTTTCCACTCCATGACCCCTAAAAATCTCACCCTTGAGGGTAGGAATCACCTCATTCTTCATATTTGTATCCCCAGAATCAATCACAATGCCTGGCACAGAGCAGATTCTTCAGAAATGTTATTTTTAAATTGAATTTATTTTGTTACATTTTAAGTTCCAAACTGTTTCCCTCTCTCCTCCCTCCACACTAAAGAAAGCCACCGTGTATGTGTGCATGTGTACGCATGTATGTCTGTATGTCCATAAAACCATACTCTATATACTTCTATTTATCAGCTCTTTCTTGGGAGGTGGATAGCATCTTCTATCATAGGTCCTTTGTCATTGATCTGAGTATTTTTAATATTCAGAATAGCTTAGTAGCTCACAGTCATTCTTCTAATGACATCGCTGTTACTGTATGCAGTGTCCACTTGGTTCTGTTGATTTCAGTCTTCGTTATTTCATGAAAGTCTATGAATGTTTTTCTAAGGCCATTGAGCGCACCATTTCTTGTGGCACAGTAGTATTTCATCACGATCCTATACCACAACTGGTTTAGCCATTACCCAATGAATGGGCATCCCCTCAATGTCTAGTTCTTTGCCACCACAAAGAAAACTGCTATAAACAGTTCAGACCCTAAATGTTATTTGAGAGATTAATCTGTCTGTTTAAATCTATGGCCACAGTTTCTAACATTTGTATGGCATATTAGGGTTTTCAAAGCATTATACATGGGTTGTCTCATTCGGTCCTGCATGACCAACCATTTTTTTTTTTATATATACAAAAGGGTAAATGGAAAAAAATTAATATTATTTTAAAAACAATGATGGTGGATCCTGAGAAAAACAATAAGTACAATGGGGATAATAACACCTCCTCCCTCTCAAAGTTATTGTCAGGGCCCAATGAGGTAATTATGGCAATGTGCTGAGCATGGGGTCTGGCACAGAGCAAGTGCTGGATAAATGCTATCATCTATATTTTCATTGGCCAAAGTGTAATTATTATTATTACAAACAAAAAGGGTGTCCTGGGTCTGGCCCCCTTTCAGGCCCCCATGGGAGTACTCTTAAAGCATGTTCACTAGACATCAGGGATCTGAAGGATGAGTCAGCCTTTCCAAGAAGAGCCCCATTAGCACCAGGGATGAATGAGGATGCTCCAGCCTTCTGAGCTCAGGGCATAATAGAAATTCCATGAACCATGTCTCGAAACATCAGTAAGATGCTTCTGAACCTCCCCAGGCTTTGCAGAGTACCCCAGCCTAACCAGAGAGGGGGGCAATCGGCTTTCTTTTCTTTACATGTCTGGAATTTCATAGGATTCCTAGCCCAGCCTGTGAGCTTTGTCTTTATTTGGCTTTGAAGCTTATGGATGAACTGGTCTGAAGTTGTCACTTATTCTCCTTCAATTTCCTTTTCAATGGGGACATGGAAGCACAGAGTGAGTGTGTGTGTGTGTGTGTGTGTGTGTGTGTGTGTGTGTGTGTGTGTGAGGGGTCTTCTGGTCTAGCATCTTCCTTTTACAAATGAGGAAACTGAGGCCAGGGAAGAAGGAAATAAGATAGCAACGAACTACGGGTAGTAAAAGACTTTGACCTCAGGTTCTCTGATTCAGGGCTCCTTGTATTGGTCAATAGACCTCGGCCCCCCCTCTGACGACTTTGGAGGCTTTGGAGCCTGCAGGTGGTGGGAGAGCAGCCACACCCTTTCCAGGAGCCGGGGAAGTACCAATTTGATGTTGGTTCCAAAGCTGGACAGGAAAGAAGGGGCACAGCTCTCAACGAATGCAGGATAAATGAAGGATTTATATCAGTCTTAACTAGGTTATTTCACGAACGCTCACTTTTGTCCTTAGAAAAGGCTTACTGATAGATGTGACCAATGAAGGAAAATGCACTGAAAAAAAATCAATTTAAGCTCAGCAATATACAAATACCATTTAATGGTCAAAAATGAAATCTTACAGATAACTATATATGTCTACTGGTATACAAGAGTCTTTGCTGACAACATGGAAGAATCTCAAGTGTGTGCCACTTGAAGGTCAGTGGGAATGGCTGAGGTGGGAGGAGGTAGAGAGCGCCTGACTTCAAATACTCAGCAGGGTGTCTTGGGCCATTACTTTTGTTCTGTTGGTCCCTACCAGGGCAAAGCCAAGAACAATGGCTGGAGTTTGCAGTTGCAGAGAGGGAATTTAAACTTTGATTAAGGAGAAAAAACCCTAACACTTAGAATGATTCAAACAAACTGGGCCCTTCCTCACTAAACCAAATACTTGTCTGGGTTGTGACAGCAAGTATTCTTTGACAGGACAGGTTGGTCTGAGTTGACCCTGAGGCCCCATTAATCTCAGACTAAGTGCCTGGCACATAGTAGGTACTTAAAGAAAGTTTGACGATTGACTCTATTCTCCTGTTAGGACGCTGAATATCTACAATATTGGTACAGATAGGAGAAAATAAGGCAATGGTGATGAGCAGACCCTTAGTTGTGTTGCCAGGCCTAACCCTGAGTCATTTCCAGCCATTCCTGCGGATTTACCTTCTCTGCTTTCCATAGTTTGATTTGTTGCCCCAAGAGGCCTTTGCCTTTCACGTTTCATGAAGCTGCTTGAGTTTTCTGACTTTTGCTTGGCCGTGTGGACTCATCTGTTTTCTCCATCCTACCTATTTCTCTGCCGAGAACTGGTTTTAGAATGCCGGCTGTGTTCTGTAAAAAAAAAAAAAAAGTCTTTCTAGTCTTCATTTCATTCTGTCACCAACATTTCAACTTTACTTGTCTGATTAACATCAACAATTCTGTACTTGACATTCTGAATTTATCAACCTGAAGCAAAACCCGATGGCTTCCCCATCCTGTATGAGCTGAATGACTGGACAAAAGGACTACATTCACGATTTCCCCAAGTTTCAGTTTTGTCCATAGAAGAGCCTTGTTGGGGGAAATAATAAATGAAAGTTCTTGGATTTTCGGTCTTGTTTTCTATGGTTCAGTTCTACACCCAACATAGTTCTATCTCTATAACAAACAGTAAGTCTTGACTATGTGTAAGATGATAGTTTAAAATGACTGGCTAACACCCCACCGGGGGTCAGTGTCTGAGGCAGATTTTAGACCTGGTTCCTCTTAATGTCCAGTACCCAGTGTATCCCACCTTCCCGCCTCTTATTTGTGTGTAGCAGATCACCTAAAATGGAGGTGTCTACACGGGAGGTGCCAGGAAACTGCTTCTGGAACAGAACTGGTGCATGTGTGGAGACTGTGTTGGCCTGCCTTGTGGTTGGGAGCAGTTTCTTTACATTGGCTATAAAGCCCAGGATTCCAGGACAGGGGTTGCTGCCAGCTCAGCAGGGAAGCCCTGAGAAGCTAGAGTTCCAAGATACTAGCCCAAGGGTGGAATCTTTAGATCTGAACTTGGTGGGACTGATAATGTGTAGGAACTGAATTAAGCTCTGAGCCTAATCCTCCTCACCTCCTCAGATACTGAAAAGGTGGGGAGTGGGGGTGGAGGAGGATTATGTAGCCAGGTGTGAGGGAAGACATTTGCTCTTTTGTTCACTAGGTTACATAATACCCAGAGCACTGGTTCTGCCAGAAGTCAGGAAGACCTGAACTAAAATCCTGCCTCAGACCCTTCCTGTGTGATTCTAGGCAAGTCACAATATCTTTTTCAACCTCAGCCTCAATTTCCTCATCTGTAAAATAGAGATTTTACTAAAAATATCACCTACCTCAGAAGGTTGTTGTGAGGATCCCACAAAATATACATATAAAATACTTGGCAAACTTCAAAGCATTATATACATGCTAGTTACTATTATTGCTATTAATTATGATTACCATGGTTAGACCTTTTAGGAAACAATCCTATGTAAAAGTTGACTCACTGTTAAGTGGTTAAGTGAAACTGGGGTACTTGGACCCCTAAAATTGGGGGAATGCAATAGATGGGGTTCTAGACAATGACATAGGCAAGAGACCTCCCTCAATCCCCTGAGGTACTAGAGAACCCCGAGAGATGGGTGAAGGGTAACATCGCTGGCTCTCAGAGTTCCCCCATGTCATGAATCTAGAATACCCTATTTTCCAAGTCTTTTCCTGACCACAACCTACAGATGGGTAGTGCAAGGTTAGGTGAGGATAGTGGGGCTCATAGAGTCTGAGCCCTTTGACTAGGGTCACCAGCTAAGAGTAGCACAATGGGAATTGGAACTCAGGGCTTCCTGACTCTGAGTTCAGCCTGCTTCTCACAGCCTCTCTTTCTTATGAGATATGTTAATTGAGGATGATCTTGTCCATTAGCACTAAGGATTTGAGAGTCCCCTTCCTGCTGTAGCCCAACACTGATGCAGGAGATGGTGCCTGGGTGGTGGACCATGGTCCCTCTCAACATTTAACCAACAGTAGGCTTCACTGTGCTAGTGTGGAAATAGTCTACAGCCCAGACAGAAACTCAGAGTTGTCTTCCTCTTCCTCTTCTCCTTCCCTTTTTCCCAGTCCTTAATCATTCAGCCACGCCATAACAGCAGTGAAAGGCTAAGAAGTGCCACAGCATCAAAGACATTTATGCACTTGGCGGCTTCCAAAGGAATTGTGCCTTGCATAAGGCTGGGCTTAAGAGCTTCTGAGGCCCTTGGCAAGAAAAAAGTCTGGGAGCCCCCTGGGGTCAGAGACAGGTAAGTTTGAAATGAAGGTTTTCTCTTCAAAATCAAAGCTTTCAGTTTCTTTCAGAGAAAATAGACCCGAAAATCCTTTCCTTCTTTCATCACATGGACCCATGGAATCGACCTGTCATTTTCCATCTTCTTATTTTAATCCTGCATTAAAAATATGAAGAAAAGAAAAACAAAAGAGATCAAAACACGGGGCTGGTGTTATTGACATCTTCCAAATAGGAAGGCTTTGGTCCCTCTTGAAAGCCGTGTTCCAAAGAAACTCCTTGAGCCTTAGAACCTGGGCAATGGAGATGGGAGGGAGCTTAGCCACACTCTGACCCATCCCCTGGCTGAAGAATGAGTTCCCGCTACAACATTTCTGACCAGTGGTTAGGTGGCCTCCACCTAAAACCTTCCAGCCACAAAGAACTCACTACCTTCCAAAGCAATTAATTCTGCTTTGGCATTGCTCTAATTTCAAGGACATTTTTCATCAAATCCAAATGAAATTTACCTCACTGTAATTGCTACCCTATTCCTCCTAGTTTTACCCAGCAGTGTCAAGGAAAGGAAGGAAAGAAGGAAGGAAAGAAGAATGAAAAGAAGGAAGGAAGGAAGGAAAAGAAAGAATGAATGAAAGGAAGGAAAAGAAAGAGACCAGTTTCT
The DNA here is from genome assembly GCF_003287225.1 of Phascolarctos cinereus. NCBI lineage: Eukaryota > Metazoa > Chordata > Mammalia > Diprotodontia > Phascolarctidae > Phascolarctos > Phascolarctos cinereus. Next base: position 476,833,331 of record NW_027555958.1, on the reverse strand, counting down.
CTTCCTTATTACAATGCATCAAATATTCAAAATCCATGAACATGTCTTCACGATGGTTCATGGTATAAAAATATATGATTTCTGGTCTCAAAAAGCCTGCTCTTTAAAGAGCCCAGCACTCTGGATTTGGGTAAGTCTGAGTTAGTTCATGATTCATAATTGATGTCTTCTCTTTGAAAAATCAAGTGGTGGCTTCTCTTCCTTGGAATCGATATGATGAATCAGGAGTAAAAGATTCCGAACCAAGGCTGGGTGTAGAAGCCTTGGTGAGCAGACCTTTTCATTCCATTATCATAGATGAACTTCTCTAGGCTGTGCCCTTGAAGATTAGCTGGACTTCCAGCCTAAAATCCCCAAGTTAGCACAATGTGGAGAAAAGTGCTGAATGGAGAATTAGGCAGGATGAGGCTCATTTGCCTGACACTCCCTGTGTGATCATGAGCAGGTTATTTAACCAATCCCATGCATCTATCAATCAATTACCAATCATTGATTAATGATCTACCATGTGCCAAGCACTGTGCTGGAGATACTAAGACAAAAAAGTAAGCAGTCTCTGCCCTCAAGGAGCTTACATTTTTTCTGGTGTACATGTAGAAGTGTTTAGAAAGTTTACCCCACAGGGAGCTCTGATCTCCCACGTCCCAGGTTTGATCCTGAGAGCTGCTGTTTGGTTGTTTCAGCCAGGGCTGGCTCTTGTGGCCCCATTTGGGTTTTCTTGGCAGAGATCCTGGAGTGGTTTCCCATGTTCTTCTCCAGGACAGAGACCTGATCTCAAAGAGGAGGGTTGGGGGTTTTTCTTCTAGGCTCAGCCCGCACTGTGAAGAAACTCCCGAGAAATCTCTAAAGCATTACTTAGGCATAGCTCTTGTCTAGGGTATGCCCAAAATGTGGGTATCAGGGTCCTTCTAGAAAGAGTACTCTGTGTACCATGTAGATATCAGCAAAAGGGCACCTGCTTTAAACTTTAAACTTTAAAAAGTTATAAAGTTAAAGAGATTCACAAACACATTAACAAATGTGGGAGCAGATAGATGGTGAAGTGGGTAGTATAACTTGGTAACAGGAAGATCTGAATTCAAATCCTGCCTCAAACACTTACTAGCTTTGTGGCACTGGCTAACCATTTAGCTTCTTTCAGCCCCAATTCCCTCATCTGTAAAATGGCAATATTAACAGCATCTACCCTCACAAATCCTGAATTGGGTCCACAAGGTAACCTCCAAACCTGGCCATATCCCTACCTCTGCATTGATAGCTGCTGGCCTGTGCTCAGCAAGGAAACAAAAAAGTAGATGAATGCAGTCAGGGACTTGAGGTCCTGTCTCATGTCTTCCTTGGCAAATACATGGCCTTGAAGCCACAAGTTCATGCTGCAAACTGCCATCATCACAAAATGCAAGAGACCAGCACTAGAAAGGGAGGGACATCCTCCCAGCTGCCAGAGAGGAAGGGAGAGATCCTCTTTCCTGTTCCTTAATGGAACTCCAAGAGAAGAAAAGCCTGGGCCAGGGGAGAAGGACTGAGACACTTTCACAACCCATAGGGACAGACCACAGAGTGAGGAGATTCCTCCAAAGGAGAGTCAATCCCTTCTGTGCCCACTGTTGACCATCATTGGTGTCACCCTCATCATGGGGGACAATGATGAGTTCTGTGAGCTGGCCTCATGGAGAGCTAGAGTAAACGTCCAGCTCTGTCCGGAAGAGAAGCTGAGCCCAGTAAAGGAAGGATTGCCCTCATCACCCATGACACAAATACGTACAAAAAATACAAAGTGATTGGGGGGGTACTAGAATTTAGGGGGATCAGAATAACTCCTACAACTGTGATTGTTGAATTAAGCTTTGAAGAAAACTGAGGGAAAGGGGAAGAGAGCCTGCATCCCAGGCCTGAGAGCCGGACTATGCCAAGGAGAAGGGCAGGGGAATAAGTATTCATGGAACACCCACTATGTGCCATGTACCATGCTAAGCCCTTTACAAATATTATCTCATTTGATTCTTACGACAACCCTGTGAGATAGGTGCTCTTATTAGCCCATTTTGTAGATGAGGAAACTGAGGGAAAAAGATGTTAAGTGACTTGCCCAGGATCACACAGCTAGGAAGGCTTTGAGGCAGGATTTGAACCTAGGGCTTTCTGACTCCAGGCCTGGGTCTTTGTACACCATATCATCCTCTAGCCTCCAAAGGCATAGAATCAGGACATGAAGTAACAGGAGTGAGGAGAATCTAACTGGGTTGTCAAGGGAGTGCGAGGGAGTGATGTAGACTAAGTCTGCAAAGCAAGCCTGTGTCCAGCGGTGAAGGTCTTTAAACGTCAGACAGAAGAGTTTATTTGATTGTGGAGATAACAGTTTCTTAACCTGTCCAATGGGGGTAACCACAACCTGGGCCCTGACTCAAGGCTGTTGTCTCCAATGAGATCATGTACAGATTCTAAAACACCGTATGTGTCTACCCCAATGATGAGGATGATAACAATAATAATAATTGTTGTTGTTGTTATTGTTGTTATCAGCAGACCCAAGTTAATTCCTTTACAGATTCTTAGGTCTTGCCAGGTAGAAAGGTTTAAGTCCCTGAGGGAAGTGAGCCTTCTTTGTTTCCAGCAAGGGCGGATCTTGAGTTTGATGGACAAAAGTGAGTATTTAGCAAACTTGAAGTCAACAGGACTTGAGTTTCAGGAGACTAAAGACTTCTTTACTCAAGCTTTCACTTGAAAGGAGAAAAGAAAAGAAAAACCCTGCAGAACTTCCAAGAAGTGAAAAACCTGTCTCTTCAGACTTTCTCTGGGAACAAACGGGACTCCTCAGAATTGGATTAATTGTGGACTTGGCTGCTTTCATTCCGCCTCACCCCTCTGCACCTGTTCAATGTCCCCGGGGTAAATATAGATACGGACAATCCGCTCCAATGCCTCTTTCCCCACTCATACCCAAGCACGAGGGAACTGAAGTCCGAAGCCGAGCTCCGAGTTCGAACTGAAAACTCTGGAAGGAAAAGCTCGTGCCCGTCCCGAGAGCCCGCCAGTGAGCCAAACGTCCATTAGTCAGTACTCCCCACCAGCTCCCCCTCCCACCTTGATTTTTAAAGGATATAGTCTGCTGATGGAAGCTAAAAGGGGCCAGCTGTGCAGGAGTGGACCCTAAATCGCTGCGGAGAAGCGAGTGGGGGAAGCGCTGATTGCTGCCGGTGCAGTGGTGAATGTGCGCTCTCCACGGCCAATCAAGCGAGCTCAAGAAAAGGGCCAATCAAGCCAATAATAGCCCCCACTTCACAATCAGACAAGTGCTTCTTACGGGAGAAATCCGACCATTTACGGCTGATTGCTAACCCCGGCCTCATTTCTAATCTGAAGGGCGAGTAATAATTTGGCAAAGGAATTAGAACAACTTCCCAACAATTTAGCAAATTGTTATTATTTTAGGGGGAGGGGAGGGGAGGAGGAAGAGGAGAAACAGGAGGAAAGAGGAAGGAGGCCCTGTGGATAAGGTGTTTCTCCCCTGGGCTACCATCTCCGCTATGCTGAGGCCCGTGAAGGTCCCTCTAGAACAACACCTCAGAAAGGTTAGGGAAATGCAAGAGAGCAGCGCTGGAAAGGGAGGGACATCCTCCCAGCTGCCAGAGGGCCTTGACAGGTTCGGAGGGATGGCACACCAGGGAAACCAGGCAGGCTGAGGCAACGAAACTCGAGCCGACAGCTCCTCCGAACCTATTTGTGATCCGATTTCTTAACAAGCTTGGGCGAGGACGGAGATTTGTTGGTTGGTGAAGGCCCTTGCGCATCGCTGATCCAGGAAGGATTTCGATATCTCACAGGTTCGGGATGCAAAGCCAAATGACAGCTTTGCATACTCGGGGACTCTGAGCTTTCCTACCAGTTCTGACCAATCTGACTGGGGATGAGGTTTCTGTTGCACCGGTGCCTGGGCTGGCCAAGTTAAATATAGTCATCTTCTCCAGCCCTGATTCTGACCTTATAGAGTATAACATTCACGCCTAAGGCGGGGCCTGCTATTTTATTAAAACACTACATTGGCCAAAGAGAAATGCACTGGACAGTAGTTTTAGCTCTGGATCCAAAACACGTGTCTTTTTCACTCAGGGGAAAACACACCCATGCATATAACACATACACACACATATGTGTATGTACATCTGTACATCTACACATTATATTAAAATAATACATCTATACAAAGCATCTGTATTTTGATTTACCTCTGTATAGTAAGTGTATTGGAGTGCTAGTGTCTCTATACAAGTACACAATATTTTCTTTTCATAGTAAATCATCATAATGATTTGGACTGTTTTAAAAGAGGAATAGCCCACTTAATATGAAAAGAGAATGGTGTACATGTAGGTAGATGTAGAAATATCTTCCAGCCCCCTCCCCCATCTTTTTCTTTTTTTTTTCTTTCTGAGAAACAGAGAATTAGAATATACTGAGCAAAGGGTCCAGGAAAATGATTATTCCAGACCATAAGGCCTTGAAGGAGCCTTAGAAATCCTTGAACTCAACACTTCATTTTACAGATAAGGAATCATAAGGTCAGAGATTTAGAAGTGGAAGGAGCATGAGCTAGTTCAATCCTCTTGTTTTGCAGATGGAGAAACTGAGGCCCAGAGGTTAGTTAGATGGCTTACCTGAGCTCACACAAGTAGTAGGAAATTGGGTTGAAAATGAACCCAGCTCCTCTGATTACAGTGTTGATACCCTTTCCACTGCCCCCCTCTGCTTCCCTAAGGATCTAGGCCCGGAGATCCTGTGGCTCCTCAGGAGTATATTGAGCCTGGCCCAGAACAGAAGCCTGCCCATTTTTCCTTCTTTCTACAGTATCTTATTGTTTCTGAACCACTTGTCCCAACTACCTCAATGCAAAGTATTTTAATAAAAAAAGCACAAGTGCCACTTATCCATTTATGTTACAATTATTAACATGTGAAACATGCACCAGCATAGAATTAATAAGGGGAGATTTACTGTAGCAATCAGCTGTTAAGAAAATCAGGCATTCTTCTTAAAGCTAGAGAGGCAAAGAGCATGAGAGGCCATCTTCCTTCATTTTTCAACAATTCCCATTAGTCTAGATAAGGAAACGTCTTTCTATTTATGTGCTGCCTTCGGTACATATGTCTATAAATACTTCAAAATGTTATTCAGGGGAAACTAGAATTCTCTCTTCTTCCTCTGTCTCTCTGTAGGTGTTTCTCCCTCTGTCTCTGTCTGGCTCTTTGTCTGGCTTTCTCTCTGTCTCTTTGTCTCTCTACTCTGTCTGTCTGCCTGTGTGTGTGTGTGTGTGTGTGTGTGTGTGTGTGCGTGCACACATGTGTGTGTTTCTCCCTCTGTGTCTGTCTCTGTGTCTGGCTGTCTCTCTGTCTCAGTCTGTGTGTGTGTGTGTGTGTGTGTGTGTGTGTGTGTGTGTGTGTGCTTCTCCCTCTGTCTCTGGCTGTCTTTGAGTCTGGGTGTCTCTCTGTCTCTCTATTTCTGCCTGTCTCTGTCTCTGTCTCTATCTGCCTCCTTGGTTTCTGTCTCACTTTCTCTGTCTGTCTCAGTTTCTCTGTCTCTGTCTCTCTACCTCTCTGTCTCTTTTCTAAAATGAACAGGACTGCTGGTTGCAACAACTAGTCGGGTCAATTAGAAGAACTGGGAATAAATTAGTGGTCTTTTCATGTAGAGAAATGATAGAACAAGGTCAAAGGAGATCTGAGGTGAGCCCCTCACCAGTAGATGACACAAGGCCCACTCTGTCTATTGGGGACAATGAAGCATGATTCTGACAAGAAGATTAAGAGAAGAGGGAATCCTCCATCGTGTGAATCAATGGATATTTTAACCATTTGTCCATCTGTTAACAAAAGGGGAAAAAAACCCTGCTCTTTTATTATTTTCCCTGCATGTATGAAAAAAATCCCTCTTATAGAATAATCTAATGCAATCAAAATGCATTATGTGAATTTGAATTAAAAATAGGAAACAGTATACTATGTGTTGGGCTTTTCAAAGCCCAAACCATGTTTAAAAAGCAAGGGAGAACCGCCTAGAACTTGGTGCCTGACAAGGTGTCAGGAGGCCTCATTTTCCAGATGGCCAAAAGAGATTTACAGCTTGATGTTATTATTTTTTCATCTCTCACATCACTGGGATCTCGTCTTACTTATTTCTCAAAGGACCATATCTTGTAAAATGCAAAGTATTGCTCTGAAAAAATAGATTTTCTTTCCCTCAGATGATGGGTCATAGTTCAGAAGCACTTCCTTTAATGTCTGGGGTTTTTTGAGTGAGCTGAAGGGGAGTTAATATTTTCAGATCTCACCGAGAGAGGGAAACTCAGGTCCTCTCCGGACGTGGTCTTGTGGCAGAGTTGGGAACCGTAGGATGTCGGAGACGAGAAAACTCGCGTTCTGAAGATAATATGACCCAATCCAGACCTCTCGGCACACTTGCCCGTGAATCAGTCACAAGTCACAGCAGCCTGGAATCGACTCCAATTGTGAGTATCAGGAAAGTCTGATCTCACAGAGGTGCTTCCACAACCTGGGAGGAAAGCGAACTCACTAAGATCCACTGAGTGTCCAGATGTAGAAAGCGGGGCTGGACCTTTCTGTCTTGGCCCGCAGTGAGAACTGCATCAAGGAGATGCCAAAGACTAATGTGCTGAACCTTGCACAAATGTGTGCTTTTGAGACAAAGTGAGAGACTTAACGTAGAATTGGTTCCCTGAGAGGAAAAAGCAGTGGTCAGAGCCCTAAAACTGGGTTGGGTTTTTTTTAGGACTTTTCTAGGAAACGTCATGTTCCTTAATTTTTCTAAAGTATCCCCCAGAGTTTTCTCTAAGCTCAAATGACCCCTTGTGTCCAGAAGCAGTTTAAGGCAGGTCCAAGGAGCCCCATTTCTTCCTCACTATGTCCCTTCTTTGTGTCCACTGAACACTATCATTGACTGGGATGCAACCAGCTCACTGAACAACTACTTTATTCCATGCGCAAAATGCACAGCCAAAGCTGGAGAACAAGGAAGTAATGCTTCCTCCTTGGGCATGGTTGAGAAAAGGATGCCGAACCCTCTGAGGAGCTGGTGGAATTTGGGATTCTTGGTTCCCAGGAAGGATTTTCTTTCCTCCTATGCTATGTAGCTGTGTGTTTATGGGCAGCACATACAGGGGAGAGTGTAATGATAAATACAGGATGCTAGGGTGGGGTGGGGAGAGGGGAGAGCTCATCACAAAAATCTCCACTGCACTGAGGAGGCCAAACATGAGAAAACTTTTCCTTCGTGACCGGCTCTTTGAGGATTAAGGTCAACTAGAAACTCAAAATCCTAGTACTTATGGATATAATGGAAAATCACTCTGATTGTTGAGCCTTGGAAGTTTTAGCAAAACTACTTGGGGACATTGAAAGTGAGGATATTCTAAAAATGTTCAGTGTCCAACTGACACCAGCGATCAAGTGTTTATGAATGAAAACCATTTCTGAACCTACTAAAACGTCACTGATATCTCTAGGAAGTGAACTTTGGGGGAACGTAGACCCACAGAGCCAGTTCTTTCAGAAGTCTGAAGGATCTTAAGCACCATACAAAGCCCATGAGGTTTAAATGAGCTCAGCGTGCACAGTGCCGCTCTGAGGGAGGGCAAAGGTTTTGATGAGGAACAAAACCTTGTTATGATTTTTTTTTCCCCACAGAGGGGGAAAAATATTTTCAAAACTACACCCTTGGCTGAAGCCAGTCTGAGAGTATCAGGAGAATGGCTTAATGGGAACACCATAATGTAGTTTTCCCTAAAAAACAGGCTCCATTTTAATGAAAAAATAAAATGCAAATATCCGGGGAAATGTGGAAAGTTATCAATCATCAGCAGTTGGAATTGATAATGAAAATGTAAGTTGATATTGCCATTGGAATGGAAAACCCCTAATACTGCCTAATTGCTTGCTAGTAAAAACCAGAAAAGGAAAAGATGGGAAAAATCAAAGTTTTTGTCTGGTTTAAAAGTATGAGAAAAATAATCCACTCTGCATTTATTCCTGCATTTCCACCTTATGATGAGGCACAATGCATTTATTTCAGGAAATGTTGAGAAAAATAGGTGAAAATTTAAATAGATACAAAAAATATTCAAAGCTTCATTTGGAATTCTGCTCTGATCTCAATTTAAGAGCATTCTTGGGGAGGGGGGCAGAAACAGCTTGTTTCTGTGTGCTTATTGCTGGCACCATAATTATCTGTGAGTAGAATGACAATATGCCATAATGACAAACTTCATTACTAAATAGCATTAGTAAACATTCAAATATTGAAAGAATGCTGCATGGTAGTCAGGTGTATTTTATTTAAGTCCCACAATTACGGCAGGCTTTCTTCTTCCAGTCTGTCTCTATGGGCATTTGATGAATTGCTAGGATTTGATAATCTATCGCTAATGCAAGGTGACATTACAATCTTACGACCTAATTAGTTAAGCATCAGGATTCATATTTTAAATGTATAATTATAAGAGTTTCTTTTAAAAAATATAATTGCTAGGTTCTACTTTGATAGAAAAAAAGAATCCATATTCATGTCAACAGACTAGATATTTTTAAAAGGAAAACATTGTTTTTCTCATATATATATATATTTAAAACAACTTAAAATTCAGAGCCAAGACTCCTTTGTAATAATAATAATTATTATTATATGTATATATTTCATAGTGTATCTTTTCTCATCCTAAGTCAATGTAGAAATTTTTGTTTCTGGAAGCAAATTTTATTTTCACTGTAAATTTCAATTCTGAAGATGAATTATTTGCCAATTCTTACAGCCACTCTGGGCTCATTTATTGTTCTTCATTCTAAATCTATTTTTGTGTTGGGTACCCAAGAATTCCCCATGAAAAATGCTCCACTCACAAGAATAAGTAGTTAGCTAAGCTAACAAATTGTCACTTTTTCAAAACAAAATAAGCTAAAAGAAAAAAAATCCAGGGCTTTGGAATGGAATTTTCCTTCTCTGAATGGCATGAATAATTACCTCTTGGTGATTTTGAAATCATAAATCCTTCTGATTAGCCTTTCAAAAAAAAATAGAGGAGAACCTGCTTCAGAGCTGTTTGGCCCCGTTGGAAGCCTTTTCTGGGAGAACAACAGATTACATAATTAAATTGGATTGCATATTTTCCATAGAAGGAAAGCATGATATGAGGACTGATGCAAACTATATGCTCATTTCTCTCTTTAGCTTGCTCACCCCCGAAAGGACAGAGGTCTCTTCAAACAACAGATTGTTAAGTGACCCAATCAAACTGTATTTTTGAAGAATAAAGGAAGTTATTTTTTTAAAGGAAAGAGAACAATGACTGCAAAAAAAAAAAAAACCAAAACAAACACAAAAAAAACAAGGCTAGATTGTAACCTTTTTAACACACATTTCCACCTCATATTTCTGAAGGAGTTCTCATCGATCCTTGTTTTTATGTACAGGGAAATTGTTATAGAGAAACTATGGAGATCTGGAAAATCCTTTATATCTAGCTTAGGAGGGGGAAAAGAGAGAATTCCATGCAAGAAGAGGAAATGTAAAGAAGAGGTGGAATAGCCAACCTCAGACATAGAAGTAAGTGAAAATACTGGTGGGTTGTGGTGAGAATTGAATGAGATAATGTGCATTAAAGTGCTTTGTTAGCCTTAACGTATGATATAAATGTCAGTTTTTATTATCATTGTTCATGCTTAAGCAAAGCATTCTTTTGTCTCATGAACGTAAGTTACAAAACACAGGGTCCGGGGACCAGCCAGATGTTATTTTTATCGGGCCTGCGTCTCTCACCCCAGAGCAGTAGCAGGGAGGGAATGAGTTCCAGAATGGTAAAGATGCCCAAAGATGTCTGGGGTGCGTGGAGTGCCTTCAGTTCTATTCGCTCTTTTCCAGGCTTTGCTTTCCTGTTTGTGCCCATCTTTCCAGAGCTTCTAACAACCGGGCCGCGGATCTGGTCACAGAGAGACCGTCCTCATCTGTGCCTTCAGTGGAAAACACGCTGTAGGAAGGTCTCTTCGTTCGGCTTTAATCGACAAAGACAGCAACAATTCAAAGTCTGTGTACTCTCCGAAATGTAAGCAAGCTAAATCATTGCACCAGATGCAGCACAAAATGTAAGATAGTGTTGTCACTAGGAGTGAAGCCCTATCAAGCACTGGAGAATGTTCTTTTTATGTCCAATGACTCCCAGCACATGGCAATATCCAGCGATTAAATACCTTGATCCCTGCCCTGCCCCGCTTCTTTCTTACGGACAATGACCTCGCCACGGAGCATCTACATTCTCAAAACCGAAACAAGTGTCCAGAATGATTCCAAAGGGCAGTTTAATGGAAAAGGCACGCTCTAGAGGCAAAGTTTACACGCACAAAAATCATGGTTCTGCTTATGTAAGATTCAGCTGTAACAAGCACACACTACTTCAAACAAAATCCAAAGAGAGTACCATTTTTACGTACATAAAATGCCAAATGCCTTCAAAGAAGATTCTGAGACCAATCCCTTTGGATGAAGATAAGTATGTCAGTTCACTCACTAAACGGTGAATGAAATGTTTCTGTATGTTACAAAGTACCTAGTAAAGTATAATATTGATCTAATGAACAATATGTAATTTGTGCATAATTTGTACGCAATTGATTTGCTTTGTAATTTCTATAAATAGTTTATCTGTAACTTATATACGCATGCTAATGTTATACACATATGGGTACATATTATATCCTGCCAACAGACTATCAACAGCCCGAGGCTAGGGCTTAAGCGCCTGTCTGTACCTCCAGTGACTGGCACACAGTCGGCACTCAGTAAATGTTTACGGGATTCGGCTGAAGAATCGCCCCAGTGACGCACAGGCCACCTCTGACATCACAGGAGGTGCTTCTGACCCCCAACCCCACTTCCTGTCAGTGTCTCCTGCGCCACCTCCAAATCGCCTGCGCTTACTTTGTCCTTCTAAAGCGGGCTGCCCAGAGGCGCGGGCGCAGGGTAAGCTCCTTGAGGGTAGGGCCGGCGTGGCTCCTTTCTTGGTGTCTGGAGCGCATCGCCCTGAGCCCGGCCGACTTCGGGCACTTCTAAATGCCTCTGGGCCAGCGCTGGCACCGGTGACAGTCTGACCTCGTGGCCGGAGAGATGACCACTGGCGGCATTCGGACCTGGAGCCCAGGAGCAGCAAGGCCTCCGGAAGACGTCACCCGGACTGGCTGGGCGCCGGGACGCGGCCGGGCTCCTGACGTTACTTTCAAACACCCGGGTAAAGGCGACTCTTAACAAGGAAATGCCGCCTGCCGCAAACCCTTCCCAGCGGCACCAGCCCGGGATAAAATGAAGCTGAGCGCGGAGCCAGGAGACCGCGTGTGGTGCTCTGCCACCTAGCGGCCTCTTGTGAAACTGGAGAAAGCGGCAGATGGCACTAGAAGCCCTGGGACTGGGCTCCCCGGGCTGGGGCGCTGGGGCTTGCCAGCGCCGGGCGTCCTTCTCCGCAGGGGACGCTGGCCCACTGAGGCGCCTCCGTCTTGTTGCCCAGAACCAGTGCGGCTGGGCCTCGAGGTCAGGGCTGGCAGTCTTGGAGTGGACAAGCAGGGATCACAGCTGACATTTGCAGTGTGCCTTCCCCCCCCCCAAGCCTTCTGGCAACCGTTGACTTTAGCCTCCCAGTGTCTCGTAATCGAGGCCCAGGATCCTTAGCGGGGGGATGCCCCCAAAGTCCGCAGACCCGAGGATAATGAGGCATCTAAGTCACAGTAAAGGCGCCTGCAGGCCCACGGCCCAGGGAAAGGGACGGGAGCTGAGGACAAGGAGCTGCGGTCTCCCCTGGGCATCTCAGTGCTGTAATGCTAAGTGAGGGAGGAGTCTCGGGTTTGAGTTCTGACGCCAGCTTTTGGGGGCTGCGTGAACCCGGGCAAGTCCGTTAACTTTCCCGAGGCCCAGCAGCTCCCTGTGATGACCCGATCTGGGTGAGACGCCAAACAGCACTTATGGAGGGGCTCCCACAGTAGTGAAAGCATAGGCCCAGGCCCTGCCAAGCACAGTGAAGGAGACACGTCTACCACCCTGAGTTCAAGCCTCATCTCTGCCACAACTGGGCGATCTGGGCCAGGCGTCTCACCTCTCTGAGCCCCGACTTCCCCACCTGAAACACGGAGGTGACAATACCCGTAGTGCCTCACACACGGGCCTCTCTGCAGTTCCTTGGAGGAGAGAGACAGACAGACAGTGAGACAGAGGATGAAGAGAGACAGAGACAGAGAGATAGAGAACAAGAGAAAGAGACAGTGAGAGAGACAGAGAGAGGGTTTAGTGATGTGCATGCAAATTGCTTTGTGTACTTCAAAGCTCTCTACCAATGTGGTAAGCAGGGTTATCATCGCTGAGAACCCTAAAACCCGAGAGCCTTCCGTGGCATCAGCTGATTGGAGCCTCCCAACCTTCTGGGGAGATGTGTTGAAATCTGACCATCAGCCACACTTTACACAGAAGCTCTCTCCCTGTCCCCCAGTTAGTGTGATTTGAACCTAGATTTTTTCCAGTGCCCAGCCCAACTCCCCAGGGTACAGAGGGAGCTGACCCTAGAGTCAAGAAGATTGTCTTCAGACACTAACTAGCTGTGTGACCCTGGACAAGTCATTTATCCTGTTGGTTTCCCCATCTGTTAAATGGGGATAATAAAGCACCTACATCCCAGGCATATTGGGAGAATAAAATGAAGGTATATTTGTAAAGTTCTTGGCTAACCTTCAGGTCCTACAGAAATGTGAGCGATGATTATTGTTTCTTTACACCAGAGGTTTGCAATGTGATCTTGGACCCTGGGTGGCCCCGAGACTCTTTCAGGGAGTCCTCAAGGTCAAAGCTCTTCTCATAATGAAACCATGACATTCTTTGCCTATTAAAATCCTCATTCACTTTCCTTTCTATCTGTGGGAGGCTGGATTTCCTTCATCAAAATAACATATTGAAGCCAGAGGCAGTTAAGAGAATGGAGCTGTCTTTTGTTAAGGTGAGCATTACAGAGATTGGCAAAAACATGCAAAATGATGCTGTCCTCACTCATTCACTTTGGAAAGTACAGTACTTTTCATAAGACTATGTTAACATGTAATGCGTTTCTTTTTTAAATTTCTTTAAATGCCTGGTACATCGTCGGTGCTTAATAAATGCTTTTCTCCTTTCTCCCTTTTAAAGGAATGAATTACTAATATTTACTTTTAATGTTTTTACTTCCAGTACAGTAAAATTTGAACCCACACAGACAAAAGTTTGGCAAGGCGCAATAATTTTTAGGGTATAAAGGGGTCTTCAGACCAAAAGTCTGGGAACCACTGTACTCCACCACGCAGTCTCTTCCAACATCATTTACTGATGATGCCTATTATAGGAACCAAGCATTGAAATCTTATTCGTTTGCCAGCAGATGACTATAAACAGTGAAATCTTCAAAGACTAGGTTTGTTACACTTAACAGTGAAGTGCACATTTCATTTTCCTTGTCTATAACTTTAGATTATAGGTTGTTCAGGGTCAGGGATTTTTAAAGATCTGGGTATAGTGAAAAGCACAGAATTATTCAGACAGTGAATATTCATTAAATAATTACTGGCTGACTGATTTCAGTTTCTTCCAAGAACTCATTTTTTCCAAGATTATTTTACAAACCTGAAGTTAACACTAGAATATAAAATCCCCTTCTTAAAGTATGCTGTTACTATTGCTGCTGCTGCTACAAATAGTCAAACTCAGAGCCCACCACCCCAAGGCCAATACAGAAATATGGACACTTGATCAGAAAGAAGTACAAGGCCCAAGGCCTCCTCAGCCTTCATGACTGATAATTTAACAACTTGTGAAAAGAATTCCACCTTGCATAGCAATAGAAAAATCTGACCATGGATATGGCCTGTGTACTGACTCTGGAGGTTCTCAGCTCCACCCCCAGGCATGCTGAGGAGTCGGGGTCTGAAGATATCCTCTGTTGGCTCTCAAGCTAGCTCTCAGTGGCCGAGGTCTTCCTAATGCCATATAGCTCTGAGCCCCCACTGCTGTGTGCCTTGAGCAGTTATCAGTTGACATCAATCAGTCAGCCAAACAAGTCACTTTGAGGAAGGAGCGCTAAAGTTGTAGAGTAAAACAGTTGAAACAGAATGTCCCTCCCAAAAAAAGCCAACAGCACTCTCCCACCAGCAAATGCTGACTCCAGGGGAAAGTGGGCTCAGGTTTGGAGAGCACATGAGGTAAAGTGATTCTGTTCCCAGAAATCCTTTTGCTGGAGTCTTTCAAGACTCCTCAGATCTAGTGTAGGCTCTTGGTTAGGATTTTCATGGATGCTTAAATCTGCTACCCATATTCTGTCCCATCTATCCCTGGCTCCTGAGGCAGATTGCCATAGTTCTGCTGGAGGTACAGCTAAGACTCCAGTGGGTCAACAGGGAGACTAACACAGTCTGACCCCTCAAGCCCATAGAGTCCTTGGGGGGTAGGGATGGGGCAGGGGAAGGCAATTGAAGGCTGAAGCATCATTCTCTCCCCCTTCCCCAAGGCATCTGGCTTCCTCTCTGCCCCCAAATAATCACATCTCCTGGGGTCTGAACTAGCTCCCTGCTTTTAAATAGTCTCCAGAGGGTATCACCAGTTTGGAGGTCAGCCAATTTAAAGAGACATCCTGATACATGTAGGGAGGTGCCCAGGCCCTTTTTATACCTAGTAAAATATCGAGATGTGTTCTCCCTCAGTAAGTCTATCAGGGCTAAGCAGCGTGTGATAACCATTCCACCTTCATAGATAAATCTCACTGGATTTATCCCGTGGTCTACCACCAGATGGAACCTAGAAAATGACTAAGACCCAGGAATGGGATGGCAGAACCCACGGGTTTTAATAAAATGGAAGAAGACCGAAAAGGGAGGAAGGACTCAGGTTTGAGAGGGCTTTGAATGCTAAGACAAGTACTTTAGATTTGATCCTGGAGATGATAGGGAGCCACTGCACTTTACTGAATAGGAGAGGGCCCCTTAGGAAGATCACTTTGACCACAGAGTGGAGAATGGACTGGACCAGTGAGAGGCTATGCAATAGTCCAGGCATGGAGTGCTGAGGACCTGCACCAGGATGCTGGCAGTGGCCGAGGACAGAAGGGGGCACACATGAGCGATGCAGCAAAGGCAGAGGTGATAAGATGATAACTGGTTGGCTGCAGGGCATTGGAGAGTAGAGTGAGGAAGACAGGTAGG
The DNA here is from genome assembly GCF_003287225.1 of Phascolarctos cinereus. Classification (NCBI taxonomy): domain Eukaryota; kingdom Metazoa; phylum Chordata; class Mammalia; order Diprotodontia; family Phascolarctidae; genus Phascolarctos; species Phascolarctos cinereus. The sequence goes on along the minus strand of NW_027555958.1, from coordinate 476,818,074 downwards.
TTGTGAGCATGGTTAATGGGGAGGATGGTGGTGCTTTCACCAGTACTAGGGACGTTAGGAAGAGGAGAAGGTTTGGTAGAAAGACATTGAGTACAGTTTTATTTTATTTTATTTTTTTTAAATTTTATTAATTTATTTTGATTTATCAACAATCACTTCCATATGCTTTTGAGTTGAAAATTTTTCTCCCCTGCCCCCCCACCCGCCCCAAGACAGTGCACAATCTGATATAGGTTTTACATTTACATACCCATTAAACATATTTTCACATTAGTGAAGTTGTAAGTAAAAATTAAAACCAATACGAGGAACCATCAGAAAGATGAAACAAAACTCAACAGAAGGTAAAAATAAGTGATAGCGATTCGACTTCCATAGTTCTTTCTTTGGATGTGGACAGCATTTTCCATCCTGAGGCCTCTGGAGATGTCTTAGATCCTCATAATGCTGAGAAGGGTTCAGTTTAACAATCTTAGTCATTGCATAACGTGGCTGTTATTGAGTACAAAGTCCTCTTGGTTCTGCTCACTTCACTCAGCATCAGACCATATAAGTCTTTCCAGGTTTTTCTGAAGTCAGCCTGTTCATCATTTCTTATAGCACAATAGTATTCCATTACATTCATATACCACAACTTGCTCAGCCATTCCCCAATTGATGGGCATCCTCTCAATTTCCAATTCTTTGCCACCACAAAAAGAGCTGCTATGAATATTTTTGTACATGTGGGTCCTTTTCCCATTTGTTTGATCTCTTTGGGATATAGCCCTAGAAGTGCTATTGCTGGATCAAAGGGTATGCACATTTTTGTAGCCCTTTGGGCATAGTTCCAAATTGTTCTCCAAAATGGTTGGATCATTTCACAACTCCACCAACAATGTATTAGTGTTCCAATTTTCCCACATCTTCTCCAACATTTATCATTTTCCTGTTTTGTCATGTTGGCCAATCTGATAGGTGTGATGTGGTACCTCAGAGTTGTTTTGATTTGCATTTCTCTAATCAATAAGATTTAGAGCATTTTTTCATATGACTATAGATGGCTTTAATTTCTTCATCTGAGAACTGTCTGTTCATATCCTTTGACCATTTATCAATTGGGGAATGGCTTGTGTTCTTATAAATTTGTCTTAATTCTATATATTTTAGAAATGAGGCCTTTATCAGAGACACTGGTTGTAAAAATTCTTTCCCAATTTTCTACCTTCCTTCTAGTCTTAGTTGCATTGGCTTTGTTTGTGCAAAAACTTTTCAATTTAATGTAATCAAAATTATCCATTTTGCTTTTCATAATGTTCTCTATCTCCTGTTTGGTCATGAATTCTTCTGTTCTCCATAGATCTGATAGGTAAACTATTCCTTGTTCTCCCAGTTTACTTATGGTATCAGCCTTTATATCTAAGTCATGAACCCATTTTGACTTTATTTTGGTATATGGTGTGAGATTTGGGTCTATGCCTAGTTTCTGCCATACTCTTTTCCAGTTTTCCCAGCAGTTTTTTTCAAAGAGTGGGTTCTTATCCCAGAAGCTGGGGTCTTTGGGTTTATCAAATAATAGATTACTATAGTCATTGACTACTGTGTCTTGCATATTTAACCTATTCCACTGATCCACCTCCCTATTTCTTAGCCAGTACCAAGCAGTTTTGATGATTGCTGCTTTATAATACAATTTAAGATCTGGAATTGCTAGGCCACCTTCCCCTGCATTTCTTTTCATTAGTTCCTTTGATATTCTGGACCTTTTGTTTTTCCAAATGAATCTTGTTATTATTTTTTCTAACTCTATAAAATAATTTTTTGGTAGTTTGATTGGTATGGCACTGAATAAGTAAATTAGCTTAGGTAGGATTGTCATTTTTATTATATTAGCTCGGCCTACCCATGAGCAACTGATGTTTTTCCAATTATTTAGATCTGATTTTATTTGTGTGAAAAGTGTTTTGTAATTGTGTTCATAGAGTTCCTGGGTTTGTTTCGGGAGGTAGACTCCTAAATATTTTATAATGTCTACAGTAAGTTTAAATGGGATTTCTCTTTCTATCTCTTGCTGTTGGGCTTTGTTGGTAATATATAGAAATGCTGATGATTTATGTGGGTTTATTTTATAGCCTGCAACTTTGCTAAAGTTGTTTATTATTTCAAGTAGTTTTTTACTTGATTCTCTAGGATTCTCTAAGTATATCATCATGTCATCTGCAAAGAGTGATAGCTTTGTTTCTTCTTTGCCTATTCTAATGCCTTCAATTTCTTTTTCTTCTCTTATTGCTAAAGCTAAGGTTTCCAGTACAATATTGAATAACAGTGGTGATAATGGACATCCTTGTTTCACCCCCATCTTATTGGAAATGCTTCTAGCCTGTCCCCATTACATATAATGCTTGCTGAAGGTTTTAGATATATGCTATTTATTATTTTAAGGAAGACTCCATTTATACCTATGCTTTCTAGTGTTTTTAATAGGAATGGGTGTTGTATTTTATCAAAAGCTTTTTCTGCATCTATTGAGATGATCATGTGGTTTCTGTTGGTTTTGTTGTTGATATGCTCAATGATGCTGATAGTTTTCCTAATATTGAACCAACCCTGCATTCCTGGTATAAATCCTACCTGGTCATAGTGTATTATTCTTGTGATAAGTTGCTGCAATCTACTTGCTAGTATTTTGTTTAAAATTTTTGCATCTATATTCATTAGAGAAATTGGTCTATAATTTTCTTTCTCTATTTTGACTCTTCCTGGTTTAGGTATCAACACCATATTTGTATCATAAAAAGAATTTGGTAAGACTCCTTCTTCACCTATTTTCCCAAATAGTCTATATAGTATTGGAATTAATTGTTCTTTAAATGTTTGATAGAATTCATGTAAATCCATCTGGCCCTGGAGATTTTTTCCTAGGGAGTTCATCAATGGCTTGTTCAATTTCTTTTTCTGAGATGGGGTTATTTAAGTATTTTACTTCCTCTTTGGTTAATCTGGGCAATTTATATTTTTGTAAATATGTATCCATTTCACTAAGATTGTCAAATTTGTTGGCATATAGTTGGGCAAAATAATTCCTAATTATTGTTTTAATTTCCTCTTCCTTGGTGGTAGCTTCACCCTTTTCATTCTTGATACTAGTAATTTGGTTTGATACTAGTAATTCTTTCTTTTTTTTAATTAAATTAACCAAAGGCTTATCTATTTTATTGGTTTTTTCATAAAACCAGCTCTTAGTTTTATTTATTTTCAATAGTTTTCTTAATTTCAATTTTATTAATTTTTCCTTTGGTTTTCAATATTTCTAATTTGGTGTTTAGTTGAGGATTTTTAATTTGTTCTTTTTCTAGTTTTTTTAGTTGTATGCCCAATTCATTAATCTCCTCTTTTTCTATTTTATTTATGTAAGCATTTAGAGATATAAAACTTCCCCTAAGAACTGCTTTTGCTGCATCCCATAGGTTTTGGTATGTTGTCTCATTATTGTCATTCTCTTGAATGAAATTATTGATTGTTTCTATGATTTGTTGTTTGACCCAATCATTTTTTAGGATTAGATTATTTAGTTTCCAATTATTTTTTAGTCTATCTTTCCATGGCCCTTTATTACATATAATTTTTATTGCATCATGATCTGAAAAGGATGCATTTAATATTTCTGCCTTTCTGCATTGGATTGTGAGGTTTTTATGCCCTAGTACATGGTCAATTTTTGTGTATGTGCCATGTACTGCCGAGAAAAAAGTATATTCCTTTCTATCCCCATTCAGTTTTCTCCAGAGGTCTATCATACCTAACTTTTCTAATGTTCTATTCACCTCCTTAACTTCTTTCTTGTTTATTTTGTTGTTAGACTTATCTAGTGCCGAGAGGGGGAGGTTCAGGTCCCCCACTAGTATAGTTTTGCTGTCTATTTCTTCCTGTAACTCCCTGAACTTCTCCTGTAAGAATTTGGATGCTATACCATTTGGTGCATATATGTTTAGTAATGATATTACTTCATTGTCTATGGTGCCTTTTAGCAGGATGTAGTTTCCTTCCTTATCTCTTTTGATTAGATCTATTTTTGCTTTTGCTTTGTCTGAGATCAGGATTGCTACCCCTGCTTTTTTCACTTCAGCTGAGCATAATATATTCTGCTCCAGCCTTTTACCTTTACCCAGTATGTGTCACTCTTTTTCAAATATGTTTCCTGTAAACAACATATTGTAGGATTATGGTTTTTAATCCATTCTGCAATCCATTTCCGTTTTATGGGAGAGTTCATTCCATTCACATTCACAGTTATGATTACTATCTGTGTCTTTTTCTCCATCCTTTTCCCCCCATTTATGCTTTTCTTTCTCCTTTTTCCTTTCCCCCTTCACTAGTGTTTTGCTTTTGACCACTGCTTCCTTCAGTCCTCTCCCCCTCCTATTATCCCTTTCTCTTTTCTTCCCCTTTAGTCTTACTGCTTCTTCCCTCCCTTCTTTTCCCCCTCCCTTTTCTTTCCCCTTTTCCCTCCTACAGCCTATAGGGCAAGTTAGATTTCTATACCTAACTGATTATATTATGCCCTTGTTGAGCCAAATCTGATGAGAGTAAGGTTCAAACAATGCTCCCCCCCCTCCTTTTTTTTTCCCTCTGCTATAACAGGACTTTGTGTCTTTTCCTGTAATGTCCAGGGTTTTTTTTTCTGGGGTGATATTTTCTGGGTTTTCAGAGGTTGATAGGGGAGAGTGAGAGCAACTACCTTTTCACTCCGCCATCTTGGCTCCCAGAAGCAGAACCTTTTCCGAGTACAGTTTTGAACATGTTGAGTTTACAATGTCTACAGGACATCTAGTTTAAGGTATCCACTCGGCACCTGGAAACACTGGATTACTAGATCAGGTAATTGTCCTTGTAAAAAGATGATCATTGAACCCATGGGAGCTGATGAGATTGATAAGTGAAATAATATAGAGGGAGAAGAGAAGGGCCAGTGTAGAACCCTTGGGGAACCCACCAGTATTAGGCATGTCCTGGATGAAGATCCAGCAAAGACTGAGGAGGAGAGGTCAGAGACATAGGAGGGGAACCAGGACAGAATCACATCATGAGAACCCAGATAAAAGAGAATATCAAGGAGAGAGGGTGACCACACAGATTCAAAGGCTGCAAAAAGGTCAAGAAGGACGGGGACTGAGAAAAAATCAGAGTTGGCATTTACGATCATCAGATCTGTCAATTAAGAAATCAGGTCACAAGGCAGTACACAGAAGGACCAAGATTTGAGTCTTTTGCCCCCAAATCCAGCCACTGTCCTGCCCCGCAGCACTACACTGCTTGGTGGGACCTTGTAGGGTATGTGCTCTGCCGGCATTTAGGGCTCAAGACCATGGGGTCGTTTCTGGAACATGCCAATGATTCTCAACCACACCTCCCCATCTCCACACCCTCCACATTCTAATCTCTGAGGACTACTGGGCACCACCTGCAGGGTGCAGCAGAATCTCCAATTTAACAGGTCCCAAACCAAGCCTATGAATGAACATTCCAGTCCATTTTCCACTCAGGGACAAATAGATCTTCCAAAAATGTGGGTCGGAGCACACCACTCAGTGGCTCCCAATGACCTCCAGGATCAAATAGAAAGTACTCGGTTTGTCATCCACAGTCCTTGCCACCCTGGTCCCTTCCACCTCTCCCATCTCTTTACACTCTGCTCCCTTTCTCTCCAGCAACGTTGTCCTCTTTGCTGTCCCTCATACATGGTGCTACCTCATCTCATGACAGCATTTCCCCAGGCTCTTCCCTATGCATACAATCCTCTTTCCTTGTTTCCTCACCTCCCAGGCTTCTTTTGAGACTCAGCTCACATCCTACCTTCTCCAAGAGGCCCTTCTAAATTCCCCCTCCCCAGTACCTCCCATAGGCAGCACCTTCCCTCTAGGCCCTTCAGTGATGGGCCTTGCAGACTGCCTTGTGTGTACCTAGCTGCTCAGCGACCAGCTCCATCACCTGTCCTTGGAATCATGGTTGACCACTGCACTGAGCTCTTCTAGCTTTCAGATTTGTGTCATTGTTAAATAAACTGTTCTCCTGGTTCCAGTCACTTCCCTCTGTATCAGCTCATACGAGTCTTCCCAGGTTCCTCTGAAATTGTTCCCTTCATCATTTCTCATGGCACAGTAGTGTTCTGTCACCAACGTGTACCATAAGCTATTCAGCCTTTCCCCAACTGATCGGCACCCCCCCCCCCTTAGCTTCAAGCTCTTTGCTACTGAAAAAAGAGATTTTATACATACATACATACATACATACATACGTACGTACATACATACATATATGTACATATTTGGATACATGGGTCATTTTCTTCTTTCTCTGATCTCATCAGGACCTAGGTTTAGTAGCTACATATCTGGGTCAAAGAGCATGCACAGGGCAGAGTTTGTGGGGCCTAGTTCCCAAGTGCTTTCCACAATGGCTATGCCATTTCACAGCTCTACCAACAATGCATCAGTGTCTGCTTTTCCTTTTTATTCAGCTTTGCCCATCTCACATATATGAGGTGGAACCTCAGAGGTGCTCTGATTGGCCTGTCTCTTATTAGTAGTAATTTAGAGCATCTTTTTTCATGTGGCTATTGATAATTTGTATTTTTTCCTTAGAAAAGTACATGCTTATTTATACTCTTTGACCATTTTAGTTGGAGAATGACTCTTACTCTTTCAGCCTTTTATCAGTTCCTTACATATCTTGGAAATAAGACCCTTAACAGTGAAACTTGATATTTTCCCCCAGTGAACTGTCTCCTTCCTGATTTTAGCTACATTGCTTTTGTTTGTACAAAACCTTTTAAAATTGTATATAATCCAAATTGTCCATTTTTCTTTCATGATCTTCTCCATCCCTTGTTGGCCCTTTTCCCCTAACCATACATCTGAAAGGCAATTTTTCCCCTGCTCCTCCAATTTATGTCATTCGGGGTTCATCTTGATACATGGTATGAAGTGCTGGTCTATACCCAGTTCTTGTCAGACTGTTTTCCAGTTTCCCCAGTGGTTTTTGTCAAATAGTGAGTTCCTATCCCAGTCACTTCAATCTTTGTGTTTATCGAACCCTAGGCTACATCAGCCTGTCCACTTTTTAGGCAGTACCACATGTTTTGGCAACAACTGCTTTTTGCAATCTGAGGCCTGGTACTGTGTTAACTGTCTTTACTATGTAGCGCTACATGTCATTTAGGCATTTGGAAGCACAGTCCTCAGAAAGGTCCACAGAATTCATCAGACTGTCAAAGGGGCCCAAGACCTCCGGCACTGGCCCACACCCTATGTAAGGATGGGACATGTTATACTTTTGTCTTCGAACCCCTAGGGCCTGTTTGTTATTGAGCTGTCTTTGTTCATGTCGCTAAGAAAGCCGTTCATCTGCATAGATTTTGAGTCCTTCAAGGGCAGGGCCTGTCTTTTGCCTTTCTTAGCATCCCCAGCATTTAGCTCAGTGCCTGGCACACTGTAGGTGACTAATAAATCCTTGTTGACTGAATGAGTAAAGTGAAGAAAGGCAGTGAAGTATCACACAGCAAACCAATGTTGGTGAAGTATTAGTTCATCTGTTGGGAAATGGGAAAAACCACCATAAAAGCTACCACTGGTTCTATCCTTTTTCAATCAAGATCATCTCAGAAAACGAAGAGATTTCTCTTATTAACCTCCAAATTAGAACAGACGTGAATTTTAACTTCTCAAGCACTGAACAGCTGTGCTCAAACCGCCATCTCCCTTGATGTAACTGTGATGCCACAATGAGGCTCCCCCTCCACAAGGGATCCGGGCATCAGTATTCATCTGAGTGACCCGGAAATCATTCAGGTGCTTCCACACACACTGGTTCCACATAATTGGGGATGTTTACAGGATTCACTAATTTCAGATGCCGAACCAAAGATTCTCAGAGTGAGGTTTGGAGACCCTGGAGGGCCCTGAGTCCTTTCCAGGGCAGTCCGAACTATACTGATGATGATATTGAGACACTGTAATTTCTGATTCAATAAATGTCGATGCTTAGGATCCAAATAAACAAAAGGAAGGGGGCTCCTCAACATCAGAACACGGAGGAGCCCCAGGACCAAAGCTGGAGAACCTTGGGCCTGGACAACAGGGCATGGGCCCTGCCAGCCCAGCCCTGATCTCCTAAGGTGCTGCCCGGACTTGTGAGACACTGGCAGAGAGAACGTGAGCTTTGGATGTGCAGAACAAGCGCGCAGGGATGTGAGCAGGACGAAGAAATGATCTGTGAGGGAGGAACGATGGAAATGAAACCAGAGAAAGAGCCACAAAGCCAAAACCCGGGTCTTCGTTTCTTGGAGAGGCGGTAGCCTATGGGTTTGGGATGCTCTATACACTGCCAGATGCAGTTGGTTTTGCTTAACTGTTCTTTCTCTGTAAGAGGAAATGCCAGGGGGTGCCATAGTACTCAGATCCCTAGGCCCAGAGTCAAGAAGACTCAAGTTCAAATCTGACCTCGTGACCCTGGGCAAGTCACTCCACCTCTGGTTGCCTCAGTTGCCTCATTTGTAAAATGGAGACAATAACAGCACTCACCTCCCAGGGCTGTTATGAGCATCCAATGAGACAATAATTGTAAAGCACTAACTGCTTTATAATGCATGACATATAGCAGGTACATAATAAACGCTTATTCCTTTCCCTACCTCCTGGTACAAGGGAGGACTCACTTGGGAGAGTGTTATATCAGGAAATGGCTGATGTCAGAAAGAAAAGGTATGAATAGTTGCTTTTGTCTTATTTTTCCAAAGTGAGAAATGAACTTTCTTATGGTTTCAGAAATAAGGAGCCCGCGTGCAGAATTCAGCTTTAAAGACTTTTTAGTTGGCGCGGCTGTTGAGGACAAAGGGCAAAGCCGGCGGCCTCAGGGGGACACAGACATGCCCCTGAGCTCACCAAGGACAGGACAGTAGAGCCCAGGCCAGCCCAGGAAGACTCAGAGCCGAGGCCGATGATGACGGGCAATGTGTGGTCACCCAGGAACACACCGGGCCACAGGCGTACGAATTGTTTGGTGACACAGCGGCTCATCAGGGCACAGGAGTCCAGGCTTTGCTGCTGAAATCTGGGGTCTCTGAAGAAGCAAAAAACAAATCTCAAGTTTCGAAGTCCATTTCTCACAGTATGATGTTCGGTTTGCTGGCATGAAAAGCAAGTATTCCATTAATGTTTTTGTTTCTGGTCCAGACCCACGACTTTATTGGCATGAGGGATCTTCCAGTGTGGAAACTCCCTGCACCGATGGAGGTCAGTGCCCAGGGTCCCCAAGGCAGGGCTTGAACTGAGCCCTAGCTGGCGCCAGGGTCGGTCCACTCCGTTCTGTGCCAGTGTCTCTCTGGCATTGAAGGAGGCCAGCACATGCACACGCAGTCACTCCACGCAGTGGGGCTAAATTCTCACACATGTGGGTACCGAGGCACACCGGGCAGACTCTGAAGTGGATCCTGAACCTGGTTCTTGGCTGACGTTCCCTAGGAAACACCCTCTACTCATTCTTCTGGTTCCTGGAGCTCTACCTTGTGGAGGGCTCTGGCAGAGCCCAGCCCCTCGCGGTCAGGTGGGGGAGGGTAATCTCCATCTTTCATTTGCAGTTTTTGTCTCTTGGGATATCCCAGAGGTCTGTCTGTCCACCTGTTTCTCCTTCCCTCTCTTCCTGTCTTCTCACATGCCAAGGGATTAGAGAAGGGAAAATGTCTTTATATTTTTTTAAAAAAAGAAGTGATGAGTAAAGATTATAGTCTATTGGGCTTGACTGGACTCCTAGCAGAACTACCTAATGCGTTATTAAGAGGGTAGTTTGTAAGCAAATGGCAAAGGAAGGTGGAAAACACAGAGAATGTTAGCATGCCGGGTTCTGGGCATCTCACTTCCCTTTTGGAAAGACTTCCAGGCAATGCTGGGGATGCAGTTCACGTGGCTCACATGAAGCCTTTGGCTACATCCCTCTCTCTTCCACTGGCTTGTGGACAAAATGGAGAGATGTGAAAGGTGGCAATGGTGTGGGCAGGATCCGGAGAGCTGGTCCAGGGGCCGGCCCGACAAGTGGCTCGAGGCCCACATGGAAGGACCAGGTGCTTCTTGGTGCACTCCTAAAAGAGGAAGAGTCTAGAAAGACACGAGTTAAGTAAAGGGGGTCAATGTAAACTCTTGCACCGAGGTTAACAAAACTGATTTCACAACTACAAGATGGGGAAAGGATGCCTCACAACAGTGAATCTGAAAAAGATCTGGGTGTTTTAATAGCAACAAGTTTGCCAGGAGTCTGTAGAACAAGGTGGCAGCAGATAAGCTTGTGCCATCAGAAGCTGCCTTAAAGACTCATCATGTCTAAAGCAAGGATGGGGACCACCCTCTTGTCCTCTCCTGGGCCTGGGCAGGCTGCCTCTGGAGTTCTATGTTCGGTCTGGGATGACAGAGATAAGCTCAGGCTATTGGGATGGGGCGGGGGGTAGGGGAGGAGGGCTTTCACACCACGGTGTACCAAGACTGGCCAAAGGCTCTAGAGAGGCTTTGCCTAGAGCTGCTTCACACTGACATCGTACAATGCTGCTTACAAAATGCCCATTTTTACAGAGTAGATTTCATTCAAAATCTGAAGTGTAACTGGTAAATGTTGCTTTTATGAATTGGTTTCAGAACTTAGCAAAAGAAATGACTCTTATAAAGAGCAATAATTTAAAGGGCCACAAACATCTTCCTGCAAAGGCATTTTAAAGTCCAATGTTAATAATTTTCAGGGAAAAAACTGAGACTGATTTCTGCATTATCCTCCTCACTTTCTAAGTCTTTCTGTTTCTCTGGAGAGTTACACTGGCCATGCATTTTTTCTGTTTTCCTCTTTCTCCTGTGAGTGTACACGGGATGAGTCATCTTGTTCGTCTCAGGTCGCAGACCACTGGTCTCTTGTCTCTCCAAGGCCAGCTGGAGGCAGCTGTAAAACCTGTAAAGAAATAAGCATCAGCCTTGTATGTTGGGATGGTCAGGAAAAGAGTGACAACTAAAAGATATGCCAGCAGCTAACAAAAACTGGGGGGTGTTGCTAGGACCAGACAAACATAAATGCTGAGCACTTGACATTTGTCAGGTATGCACTTAGAAGCCAAACACAAAAATGCCCGTTTCACATTATTTACATCTAGAAAACAGGATATAAAGAAACACACCGCTCCCCCACCCCTGCCGAGGTTTTGACTCTAAAATCAATTGAAAATTCCTTGACTTTGGCCAAGAAACGGTCTTGGGAGTTGGGCTGGGAGTCTGCCATCCCCAGGGAACCTTCCATTTGGCCAGAGAGAAGACAAGCTTCCTGAGGGCGCCCTTCACTCTTCTCTTTCTTTCTAGCAAACGCACGTCAGTAGGACATAGGTACCATGTTGTCTTGAGGCAGCTGTCTCTTCTGTTCATCTCACACCACAAAATCACCACAGAGGCCACCTGCCCAATGTCAGGGCCTGCTACTCAGAGATCTCCTTTGGGCATGAGCTGCCCATCATTTCCAGGTGGTTGGCCATAGCCTCTGCACTTTGAAAGTGGCTCAGGAGAAATCAAACAGAAAGCAAGCCTAGAATCACAACTTGAAAGGCAGTCCTGAAGAGGGCGCCATGTTTTTGGATTATCTCTATTAAATATTATTGCCCATTCCTGGATAATGAAAGATGTATGAGATGGTTACAAATGCTTTATATCAAGACCCACACAAAGAGGATGAACGCTCTCTGAAAAGCTGTCTTGTCAATCACATGGGATAAAAGCAACTCAATGCTGACATGTAATTTACATCAATCTTCTTCTTAAAGGGCTTGAAGATTCACTCCGTGGGTGTGTGTGCACTTGGAGGCAGACCTGGAATCAACAGGAAAGTGCAGCAGAAAAGCTCCCCAGCTGGAAGGCAAAGACAGAAGTTGTTCACGCTAGCTGTCCTCAAGGAGGAAGGATGCTCGGCTCTCAGAGAGCTGTCTCTCCTGACTTTTGGTCTTCCTTGACGTCCTCCTGGGGCAAACCGCTAGTGCGACAGAAGTGAAGCACACACATGGGCTGGCGATGATGTTTTCCCACTTTTCCCCCAGAGCCTGCTTCCCCACAAGGGAGCTCGTGGCTGGAATGAAGCCAGTGCCCCCAAGGCTCTCAGGCTGTCCTTGGGCTCAGTCTATGCCAGGGTGGGTGTGATGGCCAGGCTGGCGAAGTGCTCCACTTTGTGAAGGGAAGCCAGCATCCAAGACATAGCAGGACTGCCCTGCAACAGCGTCTTTAGCTTCTGAAATGGGGGCATGAATGAATTTGTGTAAATTGGGGGTTCCATTTTAGACCTGCACTAATAACAGATGGCTGTGCTCACATAGATCTGTGTACTGCATACTTTAGAAGGATGTAGCTGTACCATATTGTATTATGAGAAAAAAATAAAAGGATGAATGACACGACTCCCCCCTTTGTTCTCGTTATGGAGGGAGTATGCAAATTCCTGCAGGCCAAGACAATTTTTTCCACATTACACAAGGATACAAAAAAGTCATCCCTTCCCCACTCTAGAGAATACTGAATTAGTCCTGATGGGAGCATAAGCGCTACTCTCGCATCCCCGCCGGGGCCCTGAGGGCCAGGGATCAAGGACTCTCTTTGACGGGATCCCAGAGGAGATGAGGACGGAAGAGGGGTCCTAGGTCCAAGAAGAATGGGGTGAAAGAGGAAAGATGGTCCATGGGCCTGGAGGCAGCTGGGGGTCAGGGGTTCATCTGCTCCACTAATCATCTTTATGGTGCCCCGGCGGCCCCCTTTAGATCCATGCAGCACTTTTCTTTTTAAAATGAGGTCTAAAAGACCGCAATATGGATTCAGTCTTCATTCCAAGTGGCTGTTTCAATGCCCCATGCATGGCATTCTCGAGAGGTCACAAAAGGAACATTTCCCTTCTCATTTCAGTCACATTTATAAATCCCACCACAAGGCAGCACAGCTTAGTGCAGAGTGCTCCGGATCTGGAGTCAGAGAACCCTGTGGGTTCCAATCCTGGCTGTGCCACTTACGACCTGTGGCATCTTGGACAAGCCCCAGGTCCTTTACCTCTAAAAGGGCACCAGATTGGACCACACGCCAACTTCGGTCCCTTCCACATCCCAGCCTAAGCTCCTACAAGCCTACACTGAGATGAGTCATGAAATCATTTGAGTAATGAACACATTTATGTAGTTTCTTCATTCTCTTACATTGGCACGTCCACAACGAAGTTTCGCCCCCTCCCCACTATTCAAAATCTTGAGCCTTTCTTTTATTCCTCTGAGCCTTCTATTTCTGAGCCTCCAAGAATTTCTTGGTGATTAAATCATATTTTCTTCATTAAGTTTTTGCTTTCATTACTTCAATTTTTTTTTTTTATCATGCACATCTGAATGCTCAACTCTCGGTGCTCCATTTCAGCACTGAATGTCTGATTACAGCCCTCATCAAGTTTTCATTTTTCACTCTCGAAGAGCTATTTTTTCTTTCCATTTGGCAGAATGTATAGCGGATCCTAAGAGAGCTCTACTAATTTGTTCACACTTTCAAAATTCATATGTAATCTTCTAATCAGTACCTTAAAGCGGTCTTTACATTTCTCTAATTTTTTCTACTGGTGTCGTATGATGAGCAAAGCTCTCAATAGCATTTATAATTTTAAACTTTTTAAATTATTTCTAGCACATGGTCCAAAGTAGAGTTTGATTTTATAATTGGTGAATAGGGCTCAATTACCTTCCTCAGCACGTAGCCAACCTAGATTGGCCAACGGAGAGGAAGTCTGCATTAGGCCAAGGCCACAAAGCCGTCTGTTACCTGGCCACTAGGGAAGTGAAAGCGGTTACCAGCAGTAGGACCTACACAAAGCTCACAGGCAGATACCGGCAAGAGCAGAGCATCTTTCCCCACTGTGGGCTCTTGTGTTAAACCACGTGTGGTGACAGTGAGCCCAGCTGACTCTAGAATGCATTGGTGCTCAGCTGGGTCACTCAGTTTCATCCTGTCTCAAGCCCAAAGCCTTCCTCCCTAGGCCCAGTCAGCTTCCTCTCTGCTGAAGGGCTGAATCATCCCACTGCCTGCCCATTGCTACCAAAGACTGAAATTAAAATGGAGTGTCCAATGGAGACAGTTCAGCAGTATAGTCTTCTTCTATAAAAGACAAAGTGTTATCATTCTGAAACAATCAGTCATAACACAACTAAGGAGAAATCAAAAACATAAAGTGCCTGACAGTTCTGTAGGCCAGAAGGAGTGATCTGGGTGAAGTAGAAAGGAGCTGGAAACCCTCTCGGTGAAGACCTTGGTTGTTCTCTTTTCTCTCAGAGAAGGTGGGCAGATTACCGTCAGGGCCACACCCAGGCCCTGGCCTCAGGGGCAGGTAGCTCAGGACAGTCACATCCGGGCCCTCCGGTGACCTGGGCTTCAGCGACTGCATCACATTTTTAAAATGGCGCACACCTCTGGGTTGACGTGCAGTTGCACACACAGATGAGGGTTTTTTGCTGGTGTACCGGACACAGACCTGGGCTGAGAGCGAGGATGCCGCTAGGTATGATACTCCATTTATGTCCTCCCTATGGGGTGAAGGGCTGGCCTCCGTCTTGAAGCTCCTCCCCTCATGCAGGTCCAGTCCCAGCCTTCTAACATAAATGGCAGCCGCGTGATCACTGAATGGGCGCCCACGTCAAACCTTGGCCCTGCACAAACTCTGTCCCTGCCGCCACTCCCCCGAAGTGCTCTTTGTCTGTCTGTCATTGGTTTAGGGAACTTAAGGGAGGAAACGAGGGACAAACATCCAAAATTCATAATCTGCATCAGAGGCAGACCTTGAACTCCGACCTTGCTCCCACCAAGGCGGGCTCGCTATCCATCAGGCCACACCACCTTCCAGTCTTCAAAAAGGAAGTGGGGTGGGTCGGATTAGGTGTTGGTGACACCAAAAAGGCCGTGGGAGGAGGAACATGGGGGAGTTCACTCGGCCCCCTCTCTGGCTCTGTTTCCTTACCTGGGCCAATGGGGAAGTCGATCTGCAATCCTCCTTAAGGGCAAAATGGACTGATTCTCACTTTCAAATCTGGCCTAGAAGGTTTAGGATAGGGTAGAAGGGGCCGATGAAAATACCTGTCGATCCTTTTCTTGTTTTCTTCCATTTTTTGATTGGCTATTTTCAACAAGAACTCGATATATTCCTCAGTCACCATCAGTCTTCCCTTGTTGCTCAATGGAACTTCCAGGCCGTGAGTACTGCGGACAGCCTGGGAACAAGAAGTGATGTGGAGGCGGTCAGGATAAATGCATTGAGAAGAACCCGCCCCCCGGGCCAGCAACACCAGCCTAGACCTGGCCTGACCAAGTTGAGGACAGGACACAGGACGGTTTCTCCCCACTCTGGCCATTTCCAAAGGCTCGCTGTGCCCGGGCAGCTGGACCTGGGAGACGGAGGAATGGGGCTGTCCAGTAACATATGAGGGGCAGTGGTGGGAAGAGCCGGGACCCTGAGGGCACAGGGAATCTCTGGATTCCTGCGGAGGGCCCAATCCAGGCAGAGCCAGCAGCTCAGTGGAGAACAGAATGGTGGTGAGGCCTGAGGCAGGGAGTCCACTGAGGAGCCTGCAGGCAGACTGCAGGGGAGAGGATGTGGGGGCCTGGAGGGGCAGAGGAGAGGGGACAAAGGCATCGGGCCTCGTGGAGAGAGAACGACATGGGATCTTTCAGACAACCCAAAACAGCAGGCCCCCAAAGCAGACACCGCCTGAGTGCATGAGTACCAATTATTACTGAACACACTGATCTGGCTTTTTAATTCGCTCAGAAGTCTTACGTTTTTGGAGCACCGTAATCTGAAACAACATAAGGAAATGGCCCTTGGGCCCACCGATGGTCCCCTTTACAGCAGAATAGCTGAATAACGGGATCAGGCAGCACGGAATCCTGGGCCAGAAGAGCGCCGCAGTCACAGCCCTCGGTGCTCCGAGGGGCCGATGTCACTGGGGGATGGCCTCTGGAGCTGAGCCCAGAAAATGGAGGGCCAAGGGGGCTCAAGGGCTTGTGGGGACACCCCTGCCTGGAAAACTCAGCTGGGACCAAGGACAGCGGAGCCTGTGATGAAAGGCTAAGAGCAGCAAGGAGGACCCGAGAGCGGGTGCCACGAGGAAACCTCCTTTCCCCTTCTGCTCCTCTGTCGAACCCACTGCAAGGCCCGGCTTGACGCCGTCATCGGGCACCGTGGGCGTTCCCTCAGCGGTCCGGCCCGCAGTGGCCCACCCTCCGCAGGGCACGTGCACTCCTGACATGAACCATGGCCTCGTGTCTCAGCAGTGCTTCAGCAAAGCTGCCATTTCCACAGTGCCCGGAGGCCTGCAGAATGCTCCTACCAGAGCCCTGGGAGAAAAGCCCCATCAGTCAAGGATTACTAAGAAAGAGCTGAGTAATAACGACGAGGATGACAGCGGGTCTGTATACAGTGCCCGCCACATGCCAGGCATGGGGCTGAGCGTGCTTCCTGTGTCCTCTCACTGCATCTTCACAACCACCAGTCATCATCCCCATTTTACAGATGAGGACGGTGAGGCCCCGGGTCACCCAGCAAGTCAGCGTCGGAGGCTGGGAATGAACTCAAACTCAGTCTGGGTGTGGCAGTGCCCCCCGCGATCTTCACGTGGCACATGGCATGGGCGGGGAGGGCGAAGGTGAGGCAGCCCTGGCCTCGGGCTCGGAGCTCCCACGCCCTCGCCTTCGCGGGTGGCTTCTGTGGGCACCCAGTGGGTCCTGGGCCGCACGACGGCGGCAGGGTCCAAGAGAACCCAGAGGCCAGAAGGCAAGACGAGGTGGACGGGGAGAGACGCCTGGCCTGTGCCTTCAAAAATCACCCTGACGCACCCCCGAATGGGAAAGTGCGGCCAGCTGGGCACGCAAAGAACAGCTGAGGGTCTCAGTGGGCGGTGAAAATGAGCCTCGGTGGGCTAGAGCGCTCCCCCTCGTGCTGGGCCCATCTCCCCCTCCTCCAGACGGACACAGCTCAAGCGGGGCTCAGCTTCCCAGCAGGCAAAGGCAGACATCAAGCAGAGAAGGGCCTGTGGCCAAGGGAGGGCTCGGGGGAGAGTGAGCCATCGCACTGGGGGTGACCAAAGATGCTGGGGAGTCAACCTTGGTGTGACCTCAGGAGCAGCCAGGGGGTGACACAGTGAACAGGGCCTGACGGGGCGGCCGGGGGCGCCACAGAGCGCAGGGCCTGAGGGGGCAGCCAGGGGGTGCCACAGAGCGCAGGGCCTGAGGGGGCAGCCAGGGGGTGCCACAGAGCGCAGGGCCTGATGGGGCGGCCATGGGGCGCCACAGAGCGCAGGGCCTGAGGGGGCAGCCAGGGGGTGACACAGAGCGCAGGGCCTGATGGGGCGGCCAGGGGGCGCCATAGTGCACAGAGTGCCAGGAGCCTGGAATCAGGAAGACTCATCTTCCTGGGTTCAAATCCAGTCTCAGACATTTATTAGCTGTGTGACCCTGGGCAAGTCACTTCACCTTTGCCTCAGTTTCCTCACCTGTAAAACGAGCTGGAGAAGGAAATGGCCAACCCCTCCAGCATCTCTGCCAAGACAACCCCCAATGGGGCCAGGAAGAGTCGGACATGACTATAAATGACCAAACCACCCCCAATCAGTAAAGACTTCCAAATGATGAACGTGCCCCGGGGTGGCTGGATGGCCCGTGAGGTCCCTGCCACCTTCTGACGGCCCTCAGAGATTATCTGCTGAAACGTCGCCCACGGGTTCAACAACATAGGAATTCTCCGTACCAGCATAGTCTTCCCTCTTTTTCCAACTGTGATGCCGGAGTTCCTGAAGCCAGAGTCTACAGCCACGGAATGCTGTGGGAAAAGGACAAGAAGGACTACGCTCTCCTCATCTGCCTCCACTTAGCTCCGCTAAACGGCCGACGGTCAGACGCCGCCAGCGGTCACCCACGGACAAGTCACCCACCTCGGCTTCGTTGAAAAGAAGCTTTCATAGTGCTTGTACGGGAAACAGTAAAACAACAGACTGGGAAATGTCTAGATGCAGACTTCAACCGAATTGTTCCCTAAAAGATCTAACTTGGCCAATAACCATTTCTAACCTAGGGAAAACCAAACCAAACCTTTTCTTAAAACAGTGGTACAACATATCAGGTGGGCATCTTGCCCAGCCGTGTCCTCCCCGCTGACCCCTGCGTGGGGCTTTCTTAGCAAATTCAAGCCCTTCTCCACGTGTACCCACATGGAGGAAACCAAAGCAAACAAGGTTGAGTGACTCATCCAGGGTCACTCAGCTAGTAAATGTCTGAGGCTATATTTGAACTCAGATCTTACTAACTTCAGGCCCAGCACTCTATCCATGTTGCCTACAAAATGATGCTAACTGCAGGCAGAGACATAAACTTGAGGCTACTTTAATTGAGTTCTCTTTCTTTCCTCCCTCTCTCTGGAGCTGCTTCTTAATGAACACAGCTGGATTTTCCCTAATTATTATCATTTTAGCCCTTAAGGATCACCCCCAGCAAGAGTTTTCTCACCCACAGAATGAAGGGCTCTCCGTCTGCCTCCCAGCTCTAGAATTCTGACTCTAAGCTAACTTAGCGAGAGAGGCTCTGGACTATCCCAGGCTATCGTTAAAGGGGGCCAAACTGAGGACTCAGGAAAGGAGGAAGTGGGCAACCCCACAGGCCTGACCTCTACAAGGCCTCCTCTCAGGAGTCCTCCATGTTGGCTGTAGTTAGAGAAAGTGGGGACAGACAGGGAGGCCAGCCGAGGGTAGGGGTGGAGGTGCAGGGCTGAGCCACCTGGCTCCTGGCATCTACAATGCCACCAGCCAGTTCAGACTCAGTCCACAAGCATTTAGGGTTAGGCTTAGGGTGGCGCCTCACTAGGTGTGGACAGAACATATTAAAAAAATGACCAATCAGATAAACACAGGAGCTTAAAACTGTAAGGATGTTTCCCTTGTGATTGTTCAAATAACAGAAACAAAAACCCTTGCAAACATCCCAGAAAACCCCTCACTTCATGAGCCATTTTCATAGTGTTTCCCAGGCACAGAAAGCCACGTTGGGCCAAACCCACCCACACCTGCACCGCAGCCCACTGAAGGGCTGAGGTGCTGCTTTACCAGGATTTGGGCATCCTGCAGCTGCCGGCACTGGACATGAAGGACAAAGGGCTCGAATTTCAGCACGGCGTCCCCTCGGGCTTTCTTCAGAGCTGAGAGCTAGACAGCAGCACCAGAGAGGGGGAAGGAGGTCAGGCAGGGCCTGTGCCCACCTTGTCTTTCTAGACCAGCAATGCCCTTTCCCCCAAATCGCCACTTCCTTCCCTCAGACACCCTTCTCTGTCACCCTCTGCAAACCCTGAGCATCCCCCAGAGCCTACTGGGGCAGTGGCTGCAGAGCAGCATCCCCCAGGCGGCAAAGGCAGCTGGACAGCAGGGTGGCCTCCCCTGACGCCCTTCGGGGGATGACAATCTCAGAACTAGGCCCACTGGCAGAATGGAATTCATCAAGAAAAGCAGAGGGTGACTGGCTTCCTCTAGAGCACAGTGATCTAAGCCTTGGGTTACCTATGAAGTGGATTTTTTAAAAACTCATATTTCATGTATTACTATATAAGACATAAAATAATTTTTTAAAATGTTGAGAGTTATACATGATTCTGATGAGACTGAGGCCAGACCTGTGATTTCTTTGATTTTAGGGAAGGCCTAGGTGAGGAAATTCTGTCTACCAATCCAGGCCGGCACCCTCTCTGCAGCCTGTCACCTCAGAGAGCCGCCCCTGAGCTGCAAGGACAGCCTTCTGCCCTAACTGCACACTCCCCCTCTAGATCCTAATGAAATGGTCCATTTTAAGTAGGCCAAAGTCACCCTCGTATCTTCTTTATGAAAACAAAAACTAAAATTCCAGTCACTTGATGTCAAGATCATTCATCTGCAAACTCCATTCTCTTTTCTTTCTGGAAAATGATGGAAACATTTTCCCTCTAATCTTGTGCCCTTTCATGCTCTCTCTCCGTTCCTCCTCCTCTCCTTCCTCTCCCTCCACTTCCCTCCCCTCTTTCTATCTCTGTCTCTTCCTCCCTCCCCTTCTCTTTCTGTCTCTCCCCCTCCCCTCCAACTTCCGGTCTCTCTCATTTTCAAGGACAGACCACTCCTAGAGGCTCAGCAAGCACCCCTGCTCCTCCTTTCAGTTCCTTGGAGACTAGATCACAGGGGGCCAGTATTTGGGCCCCATCTGCCCCTTCTTACCCCCAGTGCCCTGTGGGCCCTGGCTACTTAAAGCGGACTCCTTGTACTGGGGGTGGCCTGCCTTCACCTGAGGGGCATGGAAGGGGGGGTGAGAGGCTTCCTGCTGCCTCCCTAAACCCTGTCCATGGTCCTTACCACATCATCCTTAGCACAAATTCGGTGGGTCACCAGCAGCCAGGAACAGTTTTGCTTCTGGATTTCACAGCCATTGAGGCCCTATGGGAAGAAGAGACCTCGTTACCTGAAGGCCTGAAGCAAAGCTAAAAGTTTCCCAAAGAAAATATTTGCATCAGTGAGAATTCACCAAGTGTTTGATGATTCTAAGCACTATTCAGTGGGATTCCAACAGCTGGGTGAAGTAAGTCATCCACAAACAGAAGGAACATCTAATGTTCACTGAGATCAAAGGGCATTGCATCCCCTAAGAGGTCAGAGGGCGCTCCAAAGTGCTTCGTCTCACCTGATGGAACAAGGACCCCTGTGATAGAAAGCTTGTCTGTGAGGGTGACCAGTGAGGCAGAGAAGGGAACAGGGTCTGCAGGGATGGGGGAGGGGAGAGTTTGGGACGTGTCCCTGACTCCCTGCTGACCGCTCTGGGTCCTCTGCCCAGACGCTGTTGGGAGGGGAAGGCCCGGACCGCCTCTGTGTAGGATGAAGCATGAAGGATCTTTGGAAGTGACCAAGAGCCTGGGCATGAAGGGCTTGGGATCAGGAGAGGGGCCTCCAGCAGGAGGGGCCAGGAGCCCCTTAAGAGACTTGCAAAATCCAGGGAAAAGGAGACTGGTTCATTTCACGTTTAAAAAACTTACAGAAACTGAAGCCACTGCACAGCGCTCACTTGATAATTATCCAGACTTGCTCCACGTCTGTCTCTCTCCATACACACATCCAACACACAACATACATGCATGCACATACTTACACGTATGCATACCACACACATACATGCGCCTCATACACATACAACACATGTGCACACATACACTCACACACATATGCACACCACACACATGCACGCAATCATACACACATACAACACAACACATACTCACACCACACATGCATGTACATCATGCACACATACATGCAGATCATGCACACATACACACCCCCAAACATACACTCTCATACATACACCCATATGCACACCATCACACATATAACACACATGCACACGCACACACACATACACACACGTGCATACCACACACATACATCGCACACACATATGCACACCACACATATACATGCACACCATACACATACGACACACATGCGCACACATATACCCTCACACACATATGCACACCACACAATACACATACATCATACACACACCCCCACACGTACATCACACACATACAACACACATGCACACATACACTCTCATACACATGCATACCACACACCAAACACATATACGACACACATATACATGTGTGTGATGCACACTCACACATGCACACCACACCACAACACACATACACACACAAAACACATATACATACATCATATACACACATGCATACTCACACATATATGCACACCACATACATACACGTACATCACACACATGCATGCACGCGCATGTACACACTCACACACACACACTGACACACACACACTGATGGCCGCCCGCGGACCCCAGGACCTCCATTCGGAGCTGACACACTCCTTAGATCCCTCCTCCTCTCGCTTGGGGCGCTAGAGGGGAGGGGAAGGCAGTGCCTGCAGACCCCGACGCACACATTCCGCGGGAGGCTCCCGCCCTGGCCCCGCTCCCCAGGTCGCCTCCTTAGACATAGCGTTCGGGCCCTGGCTAGGGGAGGGCCGGGGTCTCCGGGCCCCTCCCTGCACCCAGCCGGGGGGGGGGGAGGGGCCCTCTGGATCACCGGACATCTGCCCACACCTCAGGGGGCAGCTGGGGGCGGGGCTGCCGTGGAATATGAAACCAGCCGGATCAGAGGGTCCAACGAGCCCCGCGGACCCGGGAAAGGGGCTCAGCGGACATCTAGCCCAACCCCCTCATCTGACAGAGGGGGAAACTGAGGCCCCTGTGCTGTGATCAGTCAAAGGCCACGCGGGCAGCACTGGAACTGGCCTTCGCTGCCCTGCCCTCCCGGTCACCCCGGGGCCCGAACAGGACCTTGACCCATGCGCCCCTCCCTCATGAGACTGGGCCTCTCTGCACACAGCAGGAGCTCAATAGCTGCAGGGGGCCCGCCTGATACCCCCTCTTGGGAGCACCTCACTTCCCTGACAGGGCTACACAGACGTGAATTATTTAGTATCACCGGAAGGGGGGCGTCGCTGGGCCAATCAAGGGACATCAAAAGGGGGCAGGGCCTGGGCAAAGCACAGAGAACCACAGTTTCCATGGCAACAACAGCTCAGGGTGAAGAAGAGAACCAGGGCGCATGTGTGCAGGTCCAGCTGTTGTCACGGCAACGCCAGGTCTGCCACGTGGGGGAGAATGTTTCCCTGGTAACGGGGCCGGCTCCCCGCAGGGGGGCGGGGGAAGAGGAGCCTGCCCGGGGCCTGCCGTTTCCATAGCAGCAGAGGGGAGCGCGCGTGCACTCACCCCGTCCAGCAGCAGGATGCGGCCGGAGCAGGAGCTCGTGGTGAAGAACTGCTCCCGGCCGTTCAGGAGCCGCACGAGCTCCACCACGTCCTCGTCCACACTGCCCTTCCGGCTCAGGTCCGCCTTGCTGAGGCTCTGCGCCTTCCACTTCTGGAATTCGCCCGAACGGTCCATGAGGATACGGACCGGGTCGGGGCGTCTGCCCTGCGCTGACGCCTACGCTGACGCGACGCCGACGCCCCGGCGGCCTCTGAGCTGGCCTCATGGGCGCCGCCATGTTGGACGTGACGGCGGCTGCCCTGGGACAAAGGGCCTTTTATGCCTGCGCAGGCCTTTCGCGCAGTGGATTCCGGGCGGGGCCTTAGAGAGTAGGGGGCGGGGTAGGCGGGGCGGAGCCTCGGAGCACCGAGGGGAGGGGCTGCAGGGGCTGGCAGGGCGGGGCCTCGGGAGCACTTCGGGGCGGGGCTGCAGGGCTGCAGGCTCCGCCCTCCCGCTCCGCCAGTCTGCTGAGTGGCCTCTTCCTTGGGGGTCGCACCCGGACTTCCCCTCCTGCAGCCCTCGCCTGGTCTCCCCCTGAGCGCCTCGGCAGCGGCAGGGGCGCAGGCGCCGGAAGGTGAGCGGCCTCCGCTTCTCCGCGCTCAGTCTCTCTCGCTGTCGCCAGCGCTTCTCCCGCTCCCAGCCGGAGCCTGCCGCGGGGTGGCGAGCACGGCTTCGCGCCCCTCCCCCATGTGGACTGTATGCCCAGGAGGGCAGGCGCTCCTTCCTTTCCTTCTTTCTTCCCTTCTTCCTTTCCTTTCTTCCTTCCTCCCCTTCTTTCCTTCTCTCCTGGCACCCAGCCCGGGGCCTGTAGAGCACGTGACTGTGGGGGAAGGCGTCAGCCCTGCCTGGCCCCCTCCTGTGGGGATGGTGGGCTCCAGCTGGAGGAGCCTCCGAGGCCTCCTAAGCCCGGGGTCAGTTTTGAGCAATGTGCGTTGTTATTCTGTTTCCAAGTCAAGCCCACAAGCATTTATTAGCCGCCTAGTGTGTGCCAGGCACCATGCTCGGCAGAACCAGCCCCTGCCTGCTCAAGTGGGACCGAGTCCAGGCTGTAAGAGGGAGATCTGGGAGCCCCTCTCCAGGGCCAATTCTGCCTGCCAAGCACGGGGCAAAGAATGGAGAAACCGCCAGATAACAGATAGGTCTCTGCCTATGGACAGCATGGATAGCAGTGGTCTGGGGGAGAGGTGTGTGCCACTGGGCAGAGGGCTGGGCCTGGCAACAAGGCCTGTGCTCAGATACTGCCTCGGAGGCCTTAGCGCTGTGTGTCCTTGGGCAAGTCACTTTAATGGTGCCTGCCTTAGTTTCCTCATCTGTAGAATGGGGCTGGTAGTAGCCACTGCCTCCCAGGGTGGTTGTGAGAATCCAGAGCCCTTAGCACGGTGCCTGGCACACAGCGGACGCTATAGAAATGCTGTCTGTTGTTATTATTATAAAATAGGTAGGACGTGGCAGAGCTGGGATTTGAACCCATTTCCTGATTCTAGAGTTTAGGGTACCCCCGTGAACTTAAGAAGGTATATTTGGATAAGATGGCTCGCCTTTTCTGGGCCCACGTGTTCTGTGGCTTGCATTCCAGGCAGGGGTCAAAGGCTCCTTGGGAGTGGCAGTGACTTTGCCCTTCTCTACCTCTTCCCCCTCCTGGTGCCCTCAGAGAAAGCTGGGGAGGAAGGCACGTGGGGCTGCTTGGCAGCTTCTGCCATGCTTGGGTCCAGGGCCTTTTGCCTTCACAGCGCAGCCCTTGTTCACTGAAGGACCAGCCTGTTGTTGGTGACTTGGGGGTGGAGGCAGGTGTCTCAGCATCCCAGAGCCTGCTGCTGCTGCTGCTGGCTCCAGCCAGAGGGTTTTAGGGTCCCAGTGTCCTGGGGCTGGGGCTCAGGGGCATCTGAGCTCCCTCGTCTGTCCGGAGAGGTGGGTGACTCGTCCGGGCTGACCCAGGGAGGAAGTGGCCGAGCCACATTGGAGCCGGGCTCCAGGGCCTTTGGGGTCAAGAAGGGAGATG
Organism: Phascolarctos cinereus; assembly: GCF_003287225.1. Lineage (NCBI taxonomy): Eukaryota > Metazoa > Chordata > Mammalia > Diprotodontia > Phascolarctidae > Phascolarctos > Phascolarctos cinereus. Next base: position 476,793,171 of record NW_027555958.1, on the reverse strand, counting down.
TCCGTTCTCTCCCTGGCCGATCCTCTGCAGGTGGAGAGTTCTCTGCATTGGCTTGGGTGGCCTGGCAGCCCCAAGCCCCTCAGGAACCCCTCAAGCACAGGGGTGTCGTGGGAGGACAGGAATATGCCTGATTGGGGTGGCTCAGTGAGTTCACCCTCCCTTCTGTCTTTGGACCCGGTGACCTTGGGTCTGTACCTGGATGGCTCCGGGGGCCCTCTGGGGGCAGCGGTGAAATGGGGTCAGCGTGTTCAGCTTCGGTTGTGCTATAAAACGAGGTGTGGGGTCGCTGGTGGGGAACCAGAAGGGCTTGGAGAAAGTGGCAGCAGCCACGGACACGGGGCCCTGTGCCAGAAAATCACAGGCTTAGTGGAATCTCAGCGGTCCATGGTCACTCCTTCACGTGGGTTGATTTCCTCAGAGGAGTCAGTCCCCAGGTGGGCATAGCGTCCTGGAAGCGTCTGCTCCGCAGGCTGCTGGCGGCTTGGCCCTTGGCTGTAGCTGCTCTCACGTGATGTAGGATCAGGAGGATTCGGAGGGGTGGGTGAGGATTGGAGAAAGGGTCGTGGTGTGTCCCAGAGGGACGGAGGCCTTGGAGAAGGCTGAGACCCAGGGAGGGGCAGGTAGCATCCGGGGCTGGACTGGAACCTGGAGCCTCAGATACTTCCTAGCCGGGTGACCCTGGTCAAGTTACTTGAGAGCTTTGTGCCTCAGTTTCCTCATCTGTAAAGTGGGGATCCTGAGCCTCCCCCCCCCCACAAGGCTATTGGGAGAGGAGCATAGGAAGAACTCAGCTCTTCCCTATCCTGAGGGCCAGGCCTGCTGTGCACAGGGAGGGGGGTGAGGGATGAGGTTTCTGGCCCCGCCCTCGCTTCCCTTCCCTTCCCCTGGCTGGAGTGGGTCAGGGGGTCAGTGCACACCTGTGCATTGGGAGGAGGCAGGAATGCTTGGGGTCATTGTATTCAGTTGTGCCTTATGTTTGCACATCCTCTCAGCCACCTGCCTAGGACAGCCTGAAAACAGGCCAGCTCTGCCTGGGCTTTTGCCTGTCCAGGCTCTTCTCACCTTCCCGAGGTGGCCAATGAGGAGTCCCTCCCTGAAGGAGTTTGGACACAGGAGATGATGTCTGACTGTGGATTTTCTGTCCCCTCCCCCAGACCACCATGGCCACCCAGCAGAAGCTGATGAGAGCTATTAGGGTCTTTGAGTTTGGTGGGCCACAGGTGCTGAAGCTACGCTGTGATGTCCCTGTGCCTGAGCCAAAAGAGAATCAGGTGGGACATGAAAGGCCATCCAAGCCAGGGGCCAGAGCCAGGAGGCTGGAGCCTCGAGGTCACTGGGAGGGGCCTGGGCCACACTGGGGAGCAGAGACCCTTGGTCACTGGGGAGGGGCCTGGGCCACACTGGGGAGCAGAGACCCTCCACCCCTGGTCAGTGGGGAAGATCTGCACTTGGGAGCAGAAACCCTTAACCCCCAGTCACTGGGCAGGGGCCCAGGTAGCATTAAGGAGCAGAGACCCTCAACCCCTGGTCACTGGGGAGGGGCCTGGGCTACACTGGGGAGCAGAGACCCTCAACCCATGGTCACTGGGGAGGATCTGCACTTGGGAGCAAAGACCCTCGACGCCCCTGGTCACTGGGGAGGGGCCCAGGTAGCATTAAGGAGCAGAGACCCTCGACCCCTGGTCACTGGGGAGGGACCCTGGCCGCACTTGGGAGCAGAGACTCCTGGTCACTGGGGAGGGGCCTAGGCCTCACTGGGGAGCAGAGACCCTTGACCCCCGGTCACTGGGGAGGGGCCCAGGTAGCACTGGGGAGCAGAGACCCTTAAACCCCTGGTCACTGGGGAAGGTCTCAGGCCACACAGGAAGCAAAGACTCTTGGTCCCTGGGAAGGGGCCTGGGCCACACTGGGGAGCAGAGACCCTCTACCCCTGGTCACTGGGAAGGTTCTGCACTTGGGAGCAGAAACCCTTAACCCCTGGTCACTGAGCATTGACCCAGGTAGCATTGAGGAGCAGAGACCCTCGATCCCTGGTCACTGGGGAGGGGCCTGGGCCACACTGGGGAGCAGAGACCCTCGACACCCCCCTTCCTGGAGGACGTGGGGTGAGGCCTGTGGTTTAATCCTACACACAGCTTCTGAAGATGTACCCTTGATACAAAGTTTGGTGAAGCGGTCACGTCTGTGTTTCAGCACCGGATAAACGTGTTCTGTGCCTTGCAGGTCCTGATCAAAGTCCACGCATGTGGCGTGAACCCAGTGGAGACCTATATTCGTTCCGGGACCTACAGCCGGATCCCAACTCTGCCGTACACGCCTGGCTCGGATGTGGCAGGGGTCGTGGAGAGTGTGGGAAGGCGCGTGGGGCACTTGAAGGTAGAGGCCTGAGCGTTTCCTTTCTCAGCTGCCTTTTCTCCAGATACCTCCACCCCCTCGCTCATGCTGCCCAGCTAGCCCTGGTGTCTCTCGCTCCTGGTGCTGGCCTGTCTGCAGGTCAGCTGGGAACTTCTCTTTTAGCCGCTGGTCAGGGCCCGCAGCCAGACCAAGCACTGACCACTTTCACCCTCCGGAGCATTCTGGCTTTCCGGCCTTCCCTTGCTGGCGGAGCTCACGTGCCAAGGGGGCAGCGTGGGGCTGGCCGCCTGCAGGACAAGGACATTCAGAAGCAGGAGGGGCATCCGGGCCTCGAGGTGGAGGCAGCCAGGGCTCAGGGCTGGGCCGGGGTCTCTTACGGCTCCATGGTTAGACTGCAGAGGTCCGGGACCTTTGGGGGGGAAATGACATCTTGCCTTTACTGACCTTTGATTTCCTCTGGGGTCGTCTCTCTGTATTCTGTGATGCTGAGGGGGGGGATGTGCTTCAGCAGACCCCTGCTCTGTCTGACAGGGCCTTCCTCTGCCCGGGGGAGGTGCCATGTCAGGTGTCCCTCATAGAGTGACAGGTCCTGGGGACAGGGACCGTTCCGTCCGTGGACCTCTAACACCTAGCACGACACCTGTGATGACTTGCTGGCTTTGGGAACTTCCAGGGGGGGAAGCTCCCTCTGCCCGTGCAGGCTGGTTGCCTCTCTGCCCATGCAGGCCTGGGAGGCACTGAGAATGAGGGGCCAGCACCTTCATTCAGCCCCTTCAGCGGGTGTGCTCAGGATGGAGCGCTCAGCAGAGAGAGCAGGGCCCAGTTTGGCTGGAAGGTGTCCACCTTTGAGTCTGCCGCCGGGCAGTTTTTGAGCATGGGAGCAGTTGGAGCCATAGGAAGGCAGCTCTGGCCGAGGGCACCCTGGGGTGTGGGGGGTGGAGAATGAGCTGGCCCGGTGCCCTGGGCACAAGGACTGTGTCTGGGCTCCCCCATGGGACCCCTGCGGCTGAAAGGCCCAGACTGGCCTTGGCTACAAGCCTAGGACTTGCACCTCAAAATCATGGTCATCGTCTCCTGGGTCTCACCACTTCCCCCTTCCCTGCGTGCACGGGTTGCCTTCATTGCCTCCTCAGATGCCCTCATCTGACGCCCCCACCAGGTGCCCTCATCTGACCCCCATCCCCTGCCACGCAGGTGTCCTCATCTGACCCAACCCCAGGTGCCCTCATCTGACCCCCCCACCCAGCTGTCCTCATCTGACCCACCCCCAAGGTGCCCTCATCTGATTTCACCCCCACCCAGGTGCCCTTATCTGACCCCCATCCCCCAGGTACCCTCATCTGACCCACCCCCCCAGGTGCCTTCATCTGACCCCCCCACCCAGGTGCCTTCATCTGACCCTCCCACAGGTACCCTCATCTGACCTCCCTCCCCAGGTTCCCTCATCTGATCCCGTCCCCAGCTATGAAGGACTCAGCCTGTCCAGAATCCCTCATGCCTTTTCCCCCTCTATCTTCCACAACAGAAAGGAGACAGAGTTTTCACCACCAAAACGGTCACAGGGGGCTATGCCGAGTATACCATCGCCTCTGAGCACACTGTTTTCCCGCTGCCAGAGAAGATGGACTTTGGTCAAGGTGCATCCATTGGGATCCCCTATTTCACAGCCTTCCATGCCCTGATACACAGGTAAGGACCTGGGGGGTGGAGTCGGCCCTCATGGGGGGGTGGGCTCAGCTTCTGTCCTTTTTGACATTTGTGAAGTGCTCTTCACAACCCCCCAGCCCGGAGACTTCAGAGAACATTCCCCACAGTGTTGGCTGGGGTTTGAGCCCAGGCCTGTTGAGGCCACAGGTCACATTCTTGTCCGGTCTGGATCGGCATCCTTTGGCTGCAGCCATGTGACCGCTCCTCCCCAGAGGGCTGGGCCAGTGCCTCCTCTGCTCAGAGCGCTCCCTGCCCTTGGCCCGTGGAGCAGGGCCCCCTATCCTTAGTGCTGCAGTCATGGTGGAGATGCCAGCCTGCAGAACTGAAGCAATTCAGAGCCGGGCAGACTTGGGTTCAGGTTCTTCCTCTGACCCCTGCTGGCTGTGGGGCTGTCGCCCCTCTTGGAACCCTAGGACTGGACACAGGGAGATAGGGGCTCTCTGGCCATCCAGGCCCAGTGGCCTGGCCTTCCCAACAAGCCCCTAAATTGTCATAGACCTGCATGCCGGGGGCGGGGGCCGGCCCAGGGCCAAGCGGGAGGTCATCGGGGCTCTGTTCTCTGTTCCAGAGCCCAGGCTAAGGCTGGAGAGACTGTCCTCGTTCACGGGGCCAGCGGAGGAGTAAGTGTTCTCCAAAGGGTGATGCGGGAACTGTGGGGGGCTGGTGCTGGTTCCTGCTCGAGGGGCCCGAAGGACCACGCCCGGCCTTTGCTTTTGTTAGGCCTGGAGAGAGGCAGGTTGGGGTTGAGCACTGGCACAGAGTCTGCCCAGACTTGGGCCTGAGGCCTCAGGGCCCCCTGTCGTGCCACGTTGGCTTCTCAGGGGACAGCAGCCGTCCCTGTCCACAGGACAGTTGGGCGCTCCTTAGACTCTGCAGCTGTGGCCGATGCAAGGAGGCGGGTCGTGGGCTGCGTGTTTGCTATGTGAGCATTTCTTCTTTTCTGTGCAGGAAGAGCAGATTGTTGTCGTGTGAAAAGATAAACTTGGGGGCAGCTAGGTGGCTCAGTGGATAGAACACCGGCCCTGGAGTCAGGAGGACCTGAGTTCAAATCTGGCCTCAGACACGTAACGCTCACTAGCTGTGTGACTCTGGGCAAGTCACTGACCCTTTCTGTACCCTGGGGAGGCCAGAGAGGGTATTCACAAGACCTTTGCAGATAGCTGCACTGGTCAAGGGAGGGGCTTTGCTCAGAGGCCCCCTGCTTCCCCAGTGCAGTCAGAGGATAGATCTGAACAAGCCTGACAGCTGGGCCTCTAAGGTAGGGTACTTCAGGCCTTGCCCTGGATAGTTCCCAGCATCTTCTGGCACGTTGACTTCCTGGCCGGGCTGTTGGCTCACCTGCTAAGCCATCATGACGCTCTGGAGGATGTGGGCTCCCCGCATCTGGCCGCCCTCATAGATGGCTGGCTAGCTGGCTTGGTGTGCATGGATTCAGAGGGGGGCTCCTTGGAGCAAGAGCCCCAGGACCCCTGCTGTCACCAGATGGTTGAAGGAGCCCCCTGCCTCCCAGAACCTGGGGGACATGACTTAGCATCTTCAGACAGGAGGCCGGTAGGGCCCTTGCTCCTGGGCCTTGCAAGCATCAGGCTGGTACCAGTAGGCCAGGAATTGTGCATCAGCCTGCCTGTGTTCATGCCTTCTCACAAGGTGACCAGGCAGTGCCCACAGGCCCAGTCTCCTGCTGAAGGGATCCGAAGTGGCTTAGCCAGGCATCCCCCTCTCCCCTGCTCAGCCAAGCCAAGAATCAGGCTGCTCAGAGACTGCTGGCTTTCAGAGCTGATGCTGCTTCTGAACTTGGTACACAGAAAAGGGGAGCCAGTTTCCCACTGGCAGCTGGCTCTGTGTGGGGAGAAGTTTAATTGGTTTATTTGATAGGTCAGCCACATCAAGAGCCCCCCTCCTCTGACTCCCCCAGTTGGCTGTTTGAAAGTGGATTAAACATAACTTGGAATGGCCGGGACATGTCCAATAATCTCAGTTACCCTCTAATGGACTTTGAGAGAGCTCACCTTGGTATGCTGTATGACATACAAATCTGTGTGGGAGTCAGAGGGAAGAGCTCAGCAGAAATCCTTGTTCTCCCCAGCACCCTTGTAGAATGCCTGGCTCCTGAACAGCAGTTTTAAAAAGCAGAACCCAGGCACTGTTTCTGAGCGGGTTCAACGTTGGTTAAATCCCTTGGATTACAGTAGCAGTGTGAGAGGCCAGGGGAGGGACTGATGTGGGAAGCTGCATACAAGGGACGGGGGTGGGGGGGGGGGGCTTGGTACCTGGCTTAGTCGTCTGTCTGGCGCAGCGGCTTGCTGCCTTACTGGATTCTAGCTTCTCTAGAGTGGGCCTCTTTGTTTTGTTTGTTTTTTTGGCAATTGGGGTTAAGTGACTTGCCCAGGGTCACACAGCTAGTAAGTGTCAAGTGTTTGGTCTGAGTCCGGGATTTGAACTCAGGTCCTTCTGACTTCAGGGCTGGTGCTCTATCCACTGCGCCACCTAGCTGCCCTTGGAGTGGGCCTGTTTGGAACATGGCACTAGACTACCTGTGGAAGCCTGTGCTTGCATCACTTGGTGAGGGCACCCAGCTAGAGGTGGCTGTCCAGTAAGAGGAGGACAGAAGAGATGTGGCCCACAACAAGCTGTCATGATGGGGCAGCCAGTCTATACCTAAGTGGAACTGAGAGAAACCTGCCCCCCTGGACCTCCTTCTGAAGATAAATAGTAGAGACTGTACATATGGCTCTGTAGTAATGTGTAAATACCACTAGTCTGGAGGCAAAGGTCCCGTGTTCAAATTGTGCCTCTAATGTTTACCACAGGGGCAACTTGCAGAAGGCCCTTCATTTCTCAGGCCTCAGTTTCCTCCTCTATAAAAGAGCCGTTTTGGGTCAGATGGCTTCCTAACTCCGAACAGTCCCAGATCTGTGATTCTAGTATCTTGGACACATCACTAATTCTACGTGGGCCTCGGTTTCCTCAGCTGTAAAAGAACTGTTTGGACTAGACAGCCTTTGTGGCCCTTTCCGGCTCTACATCTGTGACCACAGATAATGATGATGACAACCAGAGTTAATATGGAGCCAGCTGTGTGGCAGGCATGGTACTGAGCATTTTTATAATTATGATCTCACAACAATCCTGGGAGATAGGTTTTGTTGTCGTCCCCATTTTACAGTTCAGCAAACTGAGGCAAACAAGGGTTACGTGGCTTTCTCAAGTAAGCATCTGAGACCAGATTTGAACTTAGGTCCCCTTGACTCCAGGCCTGGTGCTCTGCGCACTGTGCCCCTCCTCCTACTTACTAGCGCTATTACCTTGGGTGCATCACTAATTATCCCAGACCTCCCTTCTTGGAAGCAGGGGATTGGCCTAGATGGTCCGGGGCTCCAGGACAGGGAGTGCAGGGAGTGGCCCCTCGGTTTACCCTGGGGTGCAAGGCTGGGCGTGCTGGAGGATTGGGCACGTGCTAAAAGCCAGAAGCTGCCGTGGGATGGTCCCCAGGGGCTGGGGTCTTGGCGGGTCCAGCCCAGCGCCAGCATCCATCTAGACGTCGCCAGCATCTGTGTCGGCCTCCTGTGCGATTCTCTTGGCCTCTCGACCATGAGCCCGCAGAGGACAGACGTCGCATAGGAAGTCAGGAAGCTGACCAAAGAAACCCAAAGTATTCTTTCTCCTCAGGTTGGAGTAGCGGCCTGCCAGATCGCCAGAGCTTACGGGCTCAAGGTTTTGGGCACAGCTGGTACGGAGGAGGGGAAAGAGATCGTGCTGAAGAACGGAGCCCACAAGGTCTTCAATCACCGAGAGGCCGATTACGTCCAGAAGATCAAGGTGGGATTGCCCTTAGCTCCCAGAGGGCGTGCGCTGTCTTTGGCTTGTTTCTGTGTCCTTGGCGTTTAGCGCATAGTAGGCGTAGCGGTGATGATGATAGCTAGCATTTCTCTGTCTCCTACTCTGTGCCAGGCCCTGCACTTTGCACTTCACAAGGATTCTCCCACTTGGTCCTCAGGACATGGCTGGGAGGGGTATGCTCTTATTAACCCCATTTTACAGCTGAGGAAGCTGAAGCAGGCAGGGTTAGTGATACTCCTGAGGTCACGCAGCTGGTCGGTGTCTGAGGCTGGCTTCTGTGCTGCCTAAAGAAATGCTTGTTCACTGACTGACTCACTGGGCTGCGGGCCAGCACCTCACGCTCACTGCTCATCCTCGGGACTTTGGGAAGGAACGTGAGGGCGGCAGAGCTGGCGGCTCTGTTGCCTCATCCAGTAATGTGGGAGGGCAGTGACAGGGCTGCCACTGTTGAGGCTGGGGCCCCAGGGCCTGTACATCCGTTCTGCTGCTTGGTCAGTGGGCCCAGAGCATGAAGCAGGGCTGGTGAACACTAGTGAGCTAGGTGGGTGCCCTCAGACCCGACTCTGAGCCTCAGTTTCCACATCTGTGAGATAGGGGTCCAGATTTCTCACCTGTCTCATGAGGTCGAGAGGCTCCGACTAGACTGTATCAGCTCCAAGGCCCTGCTAGGCCTGGGTTTGGGGAGGGACCTGCCCATGTGTCCCTCCAGGAATGCTGGCACACCTTGGCGAGGGGCAGCAGCCACTGTGGTCCTTGGTGCTTGGCCGTCCCAGGGAGGGACCATCGCTCCATTCATGGGGCGCTCTAAAAAATCTGTCGCTTTCCCATCGGGGTGCCTTATTGATCTGTGCACTTGTGTCGTGATGTAGGAATATGTTGGGGAGAGCGGACTGAACGTGATCATTGAAATGCTCTCCAACGTCAACCTCCAGAAGGATTTGCAGCTTCTCTCCTTCAGAGGAAGGGTCATAGTGAGTACTGGCTTCTCCAGGACAGGGTTCGAGCTTCACCCCACCCCAGCCTCATGCTCCGTCCCCCTCTAATGTGAACCCCTCTTTGTGCCCAGGTCGTTGGCTGCAGGGGCCCCATAGAGATAAACCCCAGGGACACCATGAACAAGGAAAGCAGCATCATTGGAGCCTCCTTATATTGCTGCACCAAGGTGAGTGCCAGCACCTTTCCGGGTGGTCCCTGAGGGGGTCTTTCAGTCCTGGACCTGGGCAGGCGGTCTGGGAAGAAGCCTGCGGATCCCTTCCCAAAATGTATCAAATACGCTAGGTTATGAAGACTCCCGAGCAGAGCCGGGGCGAGTTCTCAACGTCCACGGACTTCATGCAGCACCCAGAGGGTGTTAAAGTGGTCTGTGCCCCTGTGCCCGCACATCCGAGTGCCTTCAGGGCTCCTGCGTCCCTTTCCCTTCCAGTGTAGAGGACCCTAAGTCACTACATTTTTGCATTTCCCACAGGAGGACTTCCTGGAGTCTTCGGCTGCGCTACTGGCTGGCATGGAGATGGGCTGGTTGTGGCCAGTGGTCGGGCCCCAGTACCCGCTGGAGAATGTCGAGCAGGCCCACGAAGACATCATTAAGAGCCAGGGGGCTTTGGGAAAGATGATTCTGGTCATAAACTGATGCTGCCCGGTCCAGCGAGGACTGTGGCTGCTGCAAGAGGCTCTTCTGCCCCTCCCTCTCGAGCCCTTGGGCATCGGGCAGTGGTGTGATGCCGTGTCTCTTCCCCTCTGGGCCCTCCCAGGCCTCTCTGCCTTGTCATTGTCTGCTCATCAATAAAGTAGATTATTAGCTGTGGTTCCTGATGTGTTTGTGCTACTACTCTGCAGGGGGGTGGAAGCAAACCCTTGACCTGCAGTCTGGGTCTTTGCTCCCAGCCAAAGGGGAGAAAAAGCATCCAGAAGGAGGGAGGGACGTCAGCGTCCCGGGCAAAAGGGAGAGAGGCCAAAGAGCGGAGGGCTGCCAAAAAACATAGAGGCCCCAACTGGGTGAGAAGGAGGTTGTTAATCATTAAAGGAAAAAGAGAGATGCCATGTGATTGCTCAGAAATGTGTTAGGCAAGATCTGGTTCCAGCTCCAATGTTCTTGGCATGTCCCTCGTGCCCTCCAGATACTTCTGGTCAGCCCTCAAGGTGTTTGTGTACGCCGAAAGGCCATCTTCTGCATGTTGAGACTGCTGCACTGCACCTAATACCTAACATGTTAAAAGGAAGGACCTTTGCTGAGTAGAGAGACCTGTAGGAAATAAAAGGGTGGGGAAGCAAATGAAGTGCTAAAACTCCAATAAATAATAAAACAAAATCAAAAGAATGAAAAATCGAAGAGAATATGAAACATCCCATTAGAAATTAGCAACTGATCTGGAGAACAGATTAAAGAAAGATAACATAAGAATAGTTGGACTACCTGAAAATTACAATAGAAAAAGAATCCTGATACATTATTACAAGAAATTATCAAGGAAAATTGCCCTGAAGTTCTAGAACAAAAGGCAAAGCAGAAATAGAAAAAATCCACTGATCACTACCTGAAAGAGTTCCCAGGAGGAAAACTTAACTGGAATATCATAGCCAAGTTTCAAAGCTCCCAGTTAAGAACAAAATACTGTGAACAACAAGGAAAAAAACAAAAATAAATTAAATATGGAGCTACAATAAGTGTTACCCAAGATTTAGCAGCTGCTACATTCTAGGACTGTAGGTCTTGGAATACTGTTTCATAGAGCAAAAGAGCTGGGGTTACAACCAAGGGTAACGTAGCAAGCAAAGTTAAGTATAATCGAGTGAAAAAAAATGGACACTTAAACTGAAAGAGTTTCAGGTATTTGTGACAAAAACATTAGAACTTAAGGAGAAATTCAACATATAAGATCCAGGATAAATATAAGGTAAACATTAGAGACTAATTATAAGAGACTCAGTGAGGTCAAATTGTTTACTTTGTATATGTGAAAATGTTATCAGTACTCTTATGGCTTTCATCATTATTTGGGCACTTTGAAAGAAAGGCTCAGGCTGAGCTGTGTATGAGGGGGTGAGTCTAAAAAGAAACATGTAGGATACAAATTAAAACAACTCTGAGGTACTGCATCACACCTATCAGATCTGCTAACATCACAAAATAGGAAAATGATAAATGTTGGTGAAGATGTGGGAAACTTGGAACACTAATACATTGTTGGTGGAGTTGTGAACTGATTCAACCATTCTGGAGAGCAATTTGGAACTGTATCCAAAGGGCTATAAAACTGCGTACCCTTTGACTCAGTAATACCAGTTTTAGGTCTGTATCCCAAAGAGATTGTAAAAACGGGAAAATGACCCACATGTACAAAAATATTTATAGCAGCTCCTTTTGTGGTGGCAAAGAATTGGAAATTGAGGAGATGCCCACCCACTGGGGCGTGGCTGAACAAGTTGTGGTATATGAATGTAGTGGAATACTATTGTGCTGTAAGAAAGGATGAGCAGGCAGACTTTAGAAAAACCTGGAAAGACTTATATGGTCTGATGCTGAGTGAAGTAAGCAGAACCAGGAGAACATTGTACAGAGTAACAGCCACATTGTGTGATGACTAACTTTGATAGACTTAGCCCTTCTCAGCAATGCAAGCCTCTAAGAACATCTCCAAAAGTCTTATGGTGGAATATGCTATCCATGCACAGAGAAAACTATGGAGTCAATGCAGATGGAAGCATACTATTTACTCTCCTTTTGTTGTTTTGTTTTGTTTCTTCTTTCTTGTGGTTCCTCCCATTAGTTCTAATTCTTTACATCATGACTAATGTAAAGATATATTTAGTTTGAATGTGTAAGTAGAGCTCATATCAGATTGCACGCTGCCTTGGGGAGGGGAGAAGAGGGGGAGGGGGAGAAAATTTAAATCAAAATCTTATGAAAGTGAATGTTGAAAACTCAAATTAAATTAATTTTAAAAAATTAAAGGAAGAGATAAAATGGAGTAATTATCTCATACAAATGAGAAATAAAAGGAAGAATTCATACAGAAGAAGCTAGTAGAGGGAGGGGGAGTAGTACTTGAACCTTAATCCCATTGGGAATGGGTGAAAGAGGGAACAACATATCTATATCTATATCTATATCTATCGATCTATCTATCGATCGATCTATTGATCTATCATCTATCTATCTATCGATCGATCGATCTATCTAGAAGAGTATAAATGTCTTCTAAATGCAGAAAGAAATAAGAGGGCAAAGGAAGAGGGGTGAAAGGAGAGAATAAGGGAGGGACTCTTGGAGGGGTACAGAGGGTGAGGAATAGAAGGGCAGGTAGCAGGTAGAAGTAAAGCAGAGGAGTGAGGAGGGATAGGGTAAATAGGGTGAGAAAGATAGTGAGGAAAAATAGAGAGGAAAATACAGAAGAAATTGTAGATTAGAATATGAATGGGATGAATTTACCCATAAAATGGAAATGGGTAGCAGATTAAAAATTTGAATTCAATCATATGTTGCTTTGAGGAAACAATATAAAAATGTGAGACACAAAGATAAAATAAAGGGCCAGAGTAATATTTATTGTGTAAAAAAAGCAGAGGTAGTAATCATGATCTTAGGCAAAGTTAAAGCTAAAATAGATTTTATCAAAGAGAAAAATAGGGAAACTAAATAGTGTTTCAGCAATATTGTTTAATATTGTTTTAGACCATTTAAAATTATTAGACAGTATAAAATGCCTGAGAGACAGACACAGGAACTGTATGAACATAAACATAAAACACTTTATACAAATAAAGTTCAGATCTAGTTAGAGTAATATTTATTGTTTATGGGTAGGTAAAGCCAACATAATAAAAAAATGACAATTTAATCTATTCAATGCCATCCCAATTAAATTACAAAAAAAATATATCTGAGTTAGAAAAAGTAATAACAAAATTCATTTGGAGCGACAAAAGGTCAGGAATTTCAAGGAAACCAAGGAAAAAAGACATAAAGGAAGCAGATTCAGCAGTATCCGACCTTAGACATATTATAAGGTGAGAGAACATATGTTCATGTATGAAATGGATAATTTCAATTATTTTATATTAAGATTTTCTTGTATAAATAAAACCTATGTAGCCAGGAATAGAGGGAGTGCAGAAAGTTGGGAAAGAACTTTCATAGACAGTCTCTCAGACACGGAACTGGAATACTGCTGTGGTGCAGGAAATGATGACCTGGTGGATTTAGAAGAACATGGAAAGATTTGGAGCTATGAAGGAAGATGCTGTCCACCTTCAGGGAAAGGCCCATAGGAGGAAATAAGCATGGTACAGTCTTACCTATATGTGTATATTTGTAGACGTCTGTGCACATGCACCTTTCTCCATCCGTGTTTAATTGTAGCCTTCTTTAAGTGGGGGGGGGGGAGAAAAAGTAAAGTAAAAAGTGCACAGCAGAGAACAAAGGAAACCACACCAGGAAGCAGGAAAAAGCTGGGCAGCCTTGAAAACAATGGCCAGTATTTATTCTACAGGTTTTCTTGAAATGGGAACTGACTGTTTCATATTGAATCCTCTCTTTATGCTCTGTTGTGTACATGCCAATGTTCTTTTTCTTCTTTTCTCATTTTTATTTAAGCTTAAAATGAATTTAAAAAATTATTTTAAAAAGTAAAAAAAAAAAAAGAAAAGGGGATGTTTTCAGAGGACTAAGTGCTCTGGGAGGTTCTCAGTGAGCCTCGATGTCCCAGGGGCCTCCCCAAGGCGTCTGGGGTCAGATAAAAGGTCATTGGGGAGCACTGAACACAATACAATCCTGCACAACAGAGATCACGTGCATTGGAGGCTCTTTTCCAGTTGAGCGGGAGGGGAGCCGACCTGGGACCATTGTCTTAACTCAACGACATGAGGCAATTGGCCAAAGTCTGGCAGGGGGCTCCCTCCCCTCCCCAAATGCAGACCCTGTTCCTGGGTCAGTTCTCAAAAACCCTTAGTTTAAGGAACGTGGAGTCATTCTTGCATTCAAGTGACTGCTTCCAGCATTGATTGATATCTGAACTTCTGGACCCTAGAATCTGCATTTATCCAGCTTGGATTCCTCATTACCCATGACCATTTTTACTGGTTCTGACCCATTTGGACCTCTGGAAAGCATAGCATTTAAAATTCTCCCCTCACACATCCCCAGCCTTGACTCTAGGTGACACTTAAGTTTCAGTCCCTGTGCTCTGGAGCATGTGAAACAGGAAAGCCTTCGCCTCCCTGGTTGTGGCTCACACTCCACCAGGACGCTCTCTCTCAAAGGTGGGATTCCAGCAGAGTTCAGGAGGATGGTGCAGCCTCCAGAACCGTACTTTACTACTGTTTCAAAAGGAGAGAAGGAAGAAGACACTTCCTCCTAAAAAGGGGGACTGGAAGAATGAGCTCTCCCACCCGGCAGCTTCCTACCTGTGAAGGAAATGCCCTAGAGGTTCGTGGAATGATGGGGAGCAGCGCCAGCTCTGTTTAGTCTGACAGATCCCTTGCCTTTTTAGGATGATGGAATCTTATTGGTTAAAGTGCCCCAAGCCAGTCCATTTGAGGCTGTCCTCTTCCAGGGCCTGACACCGATCTCTGTCTTCCACACGTGCTCCACAAACCTTTCTGTGAGCCCCCAAAGAGAAGACCAGTGTATTCTTTCCCCTCAGAGAAATCCCTCCAGCCTGAAGAATTTACCTCTTCCAGGTAAAGTAGGGTATGAATTATGCTCAAGAGAAGCACTGTAACAGAAATAATAAATATGAATAGCTCGCCGTAAGAGTTTAATACGAACATTCAAAATACGTATCTGTGATTTCTGATTAAATCTTTGAGTACATATATTTATCTTTAATCACATTTCTATGTAATTGTATGCACACACATTCATAATTAGTTGTTGCCTAGAATGTTTTCTAATTAACTTTAAACTGTTAATTTATGGTTTATTCTGGTGACGTGATCTGGAAGAAGTTGCCCTGTGTTAGTACTGAATGGATGGCACGGGGTTGGTTGCTTTCTTTCTTTGAATTCCTGAATGTGTTTTTCTTGAAAGAATGTGAAAGCGAGTTAGCACCCACGCATTCTGTCCTCTTCTTAAATGGGAAATGGTACTTTACTGTGAGTGCTTTGTTCTTTGGGGTACCTCGTTCGCCTCTGTAAGAGGCTGCTGGCCATCTTGGGATGAGGAGAGAACACCAGCTTTTTTGCAGAAGCCAACTTGGGACATTGCAGAGTCTGCTCTTCTGTTCCCCAATGACACCCCCCAACATTCCGTTTTTTTCTACCACAAGGACTTGTCCCCCTGATTTCTGGGGGGGTTTCTGTTGTCCCCGCTTTTTCTCGGGACCGATTCCCCATCACTTGTGGAAGGGGACCCAGACATGTCTATATTTGTTTCTGTGTCTCCTGAAAGCAGCACGCCATGCCTTTTTTTTTTTCTGTTGTTTGTTTTTAAGAGCGTACTATCAAGTCTTCCAGGAGGCTGTATGGAGCAGAGGTTGGTGGCCTTGGAGTCAGAAAGAGGCATTTTCCAGGCCCACCTCCAATGTCCTGGATGTGTGACTAGGCAGGTCACAACTTCTCCATGTCACTCTAGGGGTTCTTACCTTTTCTTGTGCTGGGGACCTCTTTGGCAGGCTGGGCAGAGAAGGAAATGGATAAATTGAGGACAGTACAGAGTTGAAAAATGAAGACAGGAGGAGCAAAGGATGCTGGGAGAAGGAAGTAAAAGTGAAGAGACTGAGGAAAGTCTGGTGAATGGGACACAGTGACTGAGTTGTTATTGGACCTCCCAGAAACAAATCCTGCATGCATTGACTTATTGAGGCATCACAATCTTCCCTGAGAACCCGTTTCCCAAAAGTGAGGAGAGAATGGATAGACTCTGTGAATGGTATGTTGGCACCACTGAGAAACTAAAAACAAAAACAGCAAGGCCTCATGCATCGTGGATAAGTTTTCCGCGGAAAATGCACAAGAAAAAATGGACAAGGATTGGTTTGGATGAGGGGAGTGGAGGGGCTGTGGTCTGCACCAGAGCAAGGTGGAAACAAGAGGTGGCACAGCAGAAGTGTCCCTGTAAACAGCATGGCAGATGGGCTGTCCGCCAATCACGGTCTATCCCCATTGTTTTCATGCCTCACAGCTTCCTCCCATCAAGGCAAAGAAGCAGTGTGTCAAAGGGAAAGGCGCTTACTTTGGAGTCAAAGGATCTGGGTTCAAATCATGGCCGAGGGAACCTCAAGCAACTCACCTAAAATCTCTGGGCCTCAGTTTCCTCGTATGTAAAGTGATAGGGTAAGGTTCCACAGCCTCTGAGGCCCCTCTCTGCTCCATGCCTGTGAGCCTGTACATCTGCGTGTATCTGCTGGGTTTATTCAGCCTTGTAGGAATCTGATTCATGACAGTAAATAGAGTCTTCTGAGCCTGGGATTCCCCTCAGAAAGATTTCTGCAGATTCACAAACCTCTTTCCTCTGAGGAAGAAAAATTACATCTTTCCTTCCATTTAACTGCTGACGTTTGGTATTTCCTTACATTTAGATTAAAAAAAAAATTGAGTAAGTCTATGGCACACGAAAGGTTATGACCCCTACTCATAATGCTTAGGAGGACATGTTCTTTCATAAACCCATCATGTTTGCACCAAAGGCAAATTAGATATTGGCCTCTTCCCTTTGGATTAGCCAATGAGGTACCCTGTGACTCCCAACATTTAGTCAATCCCCTGGGCTTGCAACTTTTAATTGGATTAGTTGTTTTCCAATTATCACATGCAATTATTGGTCTGTTATATATTGCAGCCTGCTGCTGCCCACCATGCCTCTCCAATAGCTCTTTGAGTGATCCCCAACTTTAATTCTTTGGAGACTGCAGCATTGCATGACTCAGAGCCACTGCACGAATATTGTGAGGAAGTCGGGCCTTCCGGGAGAGGCTTAGCATCCTTGAGCCTAGCACAAATTCCCAATGATGCTCCAGCCTGCCGTCCTCTCCCTGAAAAGAACCTGGGCTGGTTCTATTGGCCATCCAACTCCTTGTCCTATCCCAGGAGCTCTCTTCAGTAGGGACTTCTTTCACTGTACATTTGTTCCTCCAGCGCAGTGCCAGGCATGCAGTAGGGGTTTAACGAATGAATGCTTTTTGACTGGCTGGCCAGAAAGTTAAAGCTGGGTGAGGCTGGTGGTGGGTCTGAGCAGACCACAACATGTCAACAATAAAAACAAAAATGGGTAGAGGATGAGAAGACAGCAAAGGAGACGGGTTGCCCATACATGGAGCAGCATTTACGGCTGATGGTCTGGTCACTCCCCTCCCCCAGATTGCCTGGAGCCATTTTATCAAAGCTGAGCTAACATGGGATTCTGGACTGGGGACCCTAACCTTTGCTTTGTGCTACCAACAGAGCTGGTCACTGATAGGAGAGAAAGCGCAAGGTTCAGCTGAGATCTCAACAAAGGCTGCCATTGCCTTGTGCTCCCTCGTGTTGTGTGTCTGGACAGCGTCTTGTGGAGCAAAGGCATGTTAAATGCCTGCTAGCTACAGAGAGAGAGCTGGGAGGCACAATGGATATGAGCGATTGCCCTGGGATGAGGCATTCAGATCCAGCCTCATCCACTCCCTAGCTGTCTGTCCTTGGACAATTCTGCCTACCTCAGTTTCCTCATCTGTAAAATGGGGATAATGATAGCACCTGCCTTAAGGGGATTTTATGAGCATCAGATGAGATAGATATTAAAATCTTTACAAGCCTTGAAGTGCCATATGGATGCTAGTTTTTATTATTAATACTGAAGTATTACACGAATTCCATTTTTAGTATTGTTATTATTTTCCTAAAGTGAAAATAGAAATGCTGCTTTTAGTATTATTATTTATTGTTGTTACTAAAATGCTATATGAAAGATAGTTTTTCATCATGATGATTGTGCCTGCTATTATTACTAGAGTTGATTGGTGTGAAAGGCATGAAGTTTCCATATACAAGGTGAGTGAGTGAAATCTGTGGCCTTGATGAGGTCTGAGCCAGAATGTTACTATTTCCCTGGGCACGCTTTACCAGAGGTGCTAGGATCCCAAGACCATAGATTGAGAGACAGAAGGAATCTCAGAGGTCGCCTTGTTTTAAAACACCTTCATTTTCTGAACAAGGGCCCTGAGGGCCAGTGAAGTGGGGACGTCTGTCCTCAATCACCCAGTTGTAACTAGAAGTCCCTGGATTCAGGCTGGGGTTCTCTGGCCTCCAAGTCAAGCATCCTTTCTACTTTGCCATGATGCTTCACAGATCTGAGACTCTGGCAGTCTGAGATCATGGGAGCCTCACACATAGTCTGGGATACCACAGTTACAAAGAATTCAGTGTCAGGAACACATATGTGGGAAAACATGTGATTTATGTGTGTGTGTGCATGTGTGTTAGCTGTGAAGTCAGTCTCCTTGACACATCCACTGTACACCCAGATTAAGTTACCAGGGAGCATGGGTCCTTCCCTCAGCTTTCTGTAACCCCCTAAAATCTTCCATAACGAGAATATTGTTCTGGAGGAAAATAATCAGAGACACTTTTAATTTCCAGTGCTGATTCAGGTCACATTTTCACTTATCATTAGATCTGGAGATGTAAAGTTCCTTTTCTTGTAAGTTTTAATACCAGTGGTCAGAAGAGATCTTTGCAGCCATCTGTAGACACTCGGTGCCAAATGGTGTCCAAGGCAATCATGTTTTGAGTAATTCCAAAGGAGCAAAAGCTGCTTCATGCCAGGATTCTTTCAAGCATTTAACAAGAATAGATGATTTTAGTCCATAGAATGAGGATAGAGCTGGAGACACTGACATATGAGACACTGTGAAATTGAAGCCTGTTTGCAATAAATAGCTTCTGGTTGGGGGAAATGATTTTTTTCTTCAACTCTCCCTCACAATGGAATTTGTGAATCCAATTCAATTTACAAATTTTTTCATTGGTGTTTAATATTTATTGGGCTAGCTGTTCCTAATTTCAAAGTGTGTTGTACCATAATGGAGCGCATAAAATTATGTGTAGTTATGGTTTGGATATTGCACGCATGTATTTTTAAGTGCCAAGGTATATTATGGATAAGGTGCATCATTACAACAATTGACATCTGATATCTGTGTTGGGCATGGAATAGTTGTCAAAGAATAAGAGATGCTTTCAAGTTCTATCAGTGTTCAGCCACGAGGATACATCATAGTGCTAAGTACTAAATAAGGGAATGTCCATTTTGTTATATAGTCAGTTTCCTTCTTCATTTTACGCAACATGACAGGATGCTTCTTAACGTGGTTGGAAATTAGCCAATTAAAAAAAGTATTCTCATGGTTTTTTCAGGCATTCTTAGACTTTCATTCTACACACAGACAGTACACAACTCTTGGGTCAATATTAATTGTTTGTCAATTCTGCTCAGGAGATAAAAAGAGTAAATGATGTGCTCTAGTAATATTTTTCATTTACTTGTTTTTCCGTGTGTTCTATTAAAGCTTGCAATCCGCTTTAATTGGCATATAATTTAATTGCCACATAATTTATTTAATTATATGCTGTGAATTGGAAGTGTTGTTTATAGGCAATCATATTGCTTTTGTTAATACCCATCACAACAGATCTTCCCCCAACCTCATGTTTATGTGGAATTCCTCAGTGTTGACTATTTCCATAGAATGAGTCTGAGCCATACTTCCAACTGGACCCATTTGGGAGGTTGTTTGTAAGTGCATCTTTTAGTGGAGTCCATTGGCTGATTCTTAATCTGACACATTGGTCACAAGAATTTAAGAGGCTCACAGTCTTCCTCTGCAGAAGTGCAGAAACACTTCTTTTCACCTTTCTTAGTGATAGACATCCCCAGGCTCCCTGTCATCTGCCTAGAGAGTTTCCCAGACTCGTAGAACGTGGAGGCAGAAAGAGGCCATAAAGGACACGGATCTAAAGCTCACTTTGAAGTAGAGCTTTTTTCAATATGATTGCCCCTAAGTGACACTTTATATTCACAGCTTATTATTAAATAACTTATGTCACAATTTTTGCAGCTTCCTTCCTGAAATGTGGCACCTAGTACTGATCAAGTGAATGCAACATCACTTCAAATAAACATAGGGGGCTGTCATGTATTTATGATTTACCCTAGGAGGTGAAGGTGGTGATTCAATCTATCCCATTCATTTTGTAGATACACATTTACTGAGGTGTAGAGTGTGTGGTCTCTGTCTCAAGGACTCAGACATTTCTATAAAAATTAGCAGGATAATATTTATCTTGGATGATAGAATCAAAATTCAGAAAGTTCTTTATAAGCTGGAAAAATGGGCCAAATGTTATTGATGACAGCAATAACAGAAACAGCTAGCATTTACAGAATGCTTTCAAATGTGCAAGGCACTTTTAATACATTATGTGTATGTATATATCCATGTGTATATGCATATCATATATACACACATGTATGCACACACCACTGTGTAGCTGGACATTGCGTTATATAACATATACATGTATATATGCCATCTACATATAGATGTATGTGTGCGATATATACATAAACATTTTTGGAGCAGGGATTGATGACTGTACCTGTGATTTCCTAGGAGTAGGGAACATTTCTGGCATGAAAACTCCCCTAACTGGTACAGACACAGACCTCTGTGTAACTGAGTCTTTGAGCTGGTCATGGGCCTTCTGGGGTAGCTGAGAGGAGACGGGCTTGCCCACAGACTCCTGGTTTGTATTTATTGGAGGCATCAGAGTTCCTGACTCCAAGGCCAGCGCCTTATCTCCTCTGCCAGTCTGCCTCCCATACAAGAGGCATAGTCATAATAATGTAGATAATACAATAAGGTTCAACTTGGCATGATTTTAGGTTCAAATAACAACTGCACGCTTTATAAGCTGGAAGAGTAATGGTTTTAATAACGATTTAAGCGGAAAAGATTTAGGGATTTTAACTGAGTTGCTGTAAACGCAATGTAAGTCAGCAGTGGGGTGTGAGTACCAGAAACCTCCTGTGGTCTTAGGCTTCATTATTTAATGTACAGTGTCTAGAACAAGAGAAGGAACAGTCCTGCTCTAGGCTGTGCTGTTCAGTCGACACCTCGAGCGCTAGGTTCCATTCTGGATGCCACCTTCTCAGTGGGATATTGACCTAATGGGGCATCATTGGAGAAGGCCAAGCAGTTTCAAAGCTGTGTCATTAGAGTTAGGATGGCTGGAAGAAATGAGGATTTTTAGTCCAGGCAAGAGAAGACTTCCCAGGGACATGAGACCCACTATCAAATAGTCAAACAGCTGTCACCTAGAAGGAGAAATGAAACTCATTCTGACCTCCCCAGGGAGAATGAGAGCCAGTTGGTAGAAATTAAAAATTTCAACTCAGAGTATATGAATGGTCTGTAACTATTATTGTGCGCTCTCTCTCTCTCTCTCTCTCTCTCTCTCTCTCTCTCTCTCTCTCTCTCTCTCTCTCTCCCTCCCTCTCCTTCTCCCTCCCTCTGTCTGTCTGTCTGTCTGTCTGTCTTTCCCTGTCCCTCTTCCCTGAATGATATTCCTAGGAAGTCCTCAAGCAGAATGTAGATGACCATTTCTTGACGGTGCTTTTTAGCAAGGATTCATGCAGAGGGGTTAGGCTACATGACCTCTAATGCACATTCCAATTCTAAGTTAATGTTATTGGCGTGTTTTCTAGCATTTAATCTTGGGAGAAATCTGTTGGTCAGGGAGTTGATTTTCCTGCCCCTCCCACATCCATAGGGCAGGTATTCTAGAAGCTTTTAACCTGTGCTAGAGAAGTAGATATAACATGAAGAAGGTGTAGTAAAATTTATTTGTGAGGTGATGGGGATCATCTTTTCTCTTTTGAGTCTCCCATTATAGTCCAAATTCAAGAACAGTTCCAAGTTTGTCTTTATGTTCTTTGCTGTTAGTACTTCCATCTAAGCAACAGATTGGGATTTTAAGGAATCAAAGGGCTTAGTTTCAAACACCAGCTTGGACTCTTGCTAGCTTTATGACTATGGCCAATTCACCTAATCTCTCTGAGCCTCAGTTTACTTAACTGTAAAATGAATATGCTAATATTTATACTTCCTTCTTCTCAAGGTTGTTGTGGGCAAAAAACAAAACAAAAACCAAAAAAACCCCAAAAAACTCTTGCAAACGTTAAAGTTCTAGTTAAAGGGATTAACATTATTTTCAAGAATCCTTATTTTCATGTTTTCCAAAACTCTATGGTTCCATGACTTCACTGACAAACAATATCATGAAAGAATATTCGTATTGAATAGATGGGCCTACCCAAGAATCAAAAGATGCAGTGCCATTTAATGGAAAGCTCACTGGAGAGTCAAAGAACCTGGGTTCAAATTCTGCCCGTTTCTTCCTATCTGTATGGACCTGGGCAACCTCTATTAGCCTCAGTGTCCTTATCTGTAACACGGGGGGCTAGACTACAGGACCTCTATGGCTCCATCTGGTTTGAAGCTCTGATTCTATGGAGTTGATGAGTATCCAAAGGGCAATGGAGAGGTGCATGGTGGGAGGAGAGAGCAAACTGCCACCCCTTAGGAATGCGGCATTGGGCAGACGCAGTGGTGTGAAGGGTATCATCAGAGAACTGTATCACTGGAAGAGGAGATGGACTGGCCATAAAACAAGAGCAAAGAACAGCCAGTGGGGAATCTTCACTCTCCACTGGTGTCCACAGAGCATGAAGAAAACAGGGCGAAGGCTTCCAGGCATGTCGGGGAACCACTCCCTTCCTGGTGAATTAAGGTAGGGGTGGGTGGGACATGGATGAGAGTCACCCAGGATGACTGAGCAGGCAAGAATGTCCTGCATTCTGCAGGAGGAGGAAACGCCCACATTCATGAGATGAGGGATCTGTGGTAATCATGGTGGATCTGGCATAACAATGGGGTATTCCTCTTGCTACTTGGCTGCAGCCACAGCATGGTGAAGGTGTTGGGAATGCTGGCGGCAGATGGCCGCTTCCTGATGGGCCTGCTTCTCCTAAGGACCAGGCTGCTGACCCTGCATTACAGCTACCCAGGTAGTGATTGATCCAAACGGAGCTCAACATGATATTAGTACAAACTGAATCTCATCAAAAATTCCATTTAATCTTGAATTTTCTTATTTCCTCAGTTGAAATCTACTTACTGAGGGCGTAAATAAATGATAGTAAATGAATGAATCACATGTAAACACAAAGTTTAATTGGACTTTGAATTAAATACAATAGCTCTATTAAGACCATGATTCAGAATAGGCGTCATCTCATCACCCACATTTCTATTTTATGATGTGATTTTCTTGTGCATAAAACTCCCCCTGCTCACCCTTCCCCATTTCTCTCTGGTAGATATTTATTCTTGGGTGATGGTCTTGTGAGCTGACTCGCTTTAGACTTGGGTTTTAATTTTAGAGCAGTACACCTTTGGAATATATTCAATTCACACTTGGTTCTTGTAAAAGACACCACCTATTATGATCATCCCTGAAGGATACAACATATAATATACTAAGCAAAACATGAAGGAAGGGAATGATGCTTGTGTGTGGCACATGGGAGCAGCAAATAAATAAATCTTCCAACACACAGGTTTCTAATTCAATAGTCACACAGCTCATTTTTTCTTTAAATTTTTTTGTACGTATGTATGTATATAGACATACATATATGTATATATATAAACTCATGTACATACATACACATGCATATCTGTACACACATATGCATGCATGCATGCATGCATACATACATACATACATACTACATATGGTGGCAGGTGAAAGACAAAATGAGTGAGAAAACAAAAGTTTGTTCTTCTGAACATTTCTGTTTATTAAGCAATGCATATCAATTGCCTAACAAACCTGGGCCAGACCTCTTCAACTTAGGCCTAGGCCCTGAATGCAGGGGATTTTTATACATTAAAAACAACCAAATAAAACCAAGTAATTAAAAGGAAGCAATGCAACATTAGGTAATCTGATTCTAATTGGAGGAAAGATTAGGGACTTTCCAAGTTGAGAGGGGATGGGTGACCAAGTGCATTTATCTGAATTCAGAGAAAGAGATGACCCAGTTTCTGAGGGCCTGTTCAGAGGAACATGGGAACAATAACTGATTGATCAGTAAGGGACCAGTTTTCAGATAAGACACATGGGCTGCTTGAGATGTACAGTTGTGAGAAAACTCCTTGCATAAGTCTTCAGATCTGACTGGGTTCTGGTCAGCATAGCCGAGGTCCTTGGTTAAAGGTATCCAAGCACCAGGGAGAGGTGGCCCAGCTTCCCAGCCACACAGGGTTAGGTTCAAACAATGCAGTAAGGTTTTCTTCTAGTTCCCACAATTGAATGAAGTTTTCTCACAGGACAGAATTTGGATTAGACCCATAATTGAATAGAAAGGGAACTGAGCTGGCTCCAGAATTGAGTCACAAGATGGTGCCAGTGGGGTTCACTCAACTCCCACAATTAACCACTTGCTATCCTGATCCCCTCAATACACATATGAATATACACACACATATATATGTATATACATACATACATATCTACCTATCTCATCTGTCTGTCTATCCATCTATCTATCTCTCTATCTATCCATCCGTCCATTACCTATCTATCTATCTATCTATCTATCATCTATCTATCTATCTATCTATCTATCTATCTATCCATCTATCCATCTATCTAATACTTCACCTTTTAGCTGTCTGCAGCTATCTAAGACACTGAGAAATCAAACAATACCGAGCTCACACAGATAGTCTGTGACGGAGGATGAACACAAAACCAGCCTGGGATCCCCTGAGAAGAGGACCAGGAAGTCCCTTATTCCAGAACATGCTGAGGCCTTTCAGGGAAGTGAAAGAAAACCATCACCACTGAAATCGCAGCTTTATTGGGGGGAAAGCTGGGGATCGATTGAGGGAGAGGACAAATGGCCCTAATTCTGTATCTCATACTACTCTAATGGAAGCTATGCAGAGACATGGGCTCAATGATAATACAATTAGATGGGTTGGAAACTGATTGAATGGCTGGCTTGGTGCAGATGGGATGGCACTGACAAGGAGAGAGAGCAGAGCTGCTCTCCATTTATTTTTCTTCTGTTTTCTCTGCCAAGGAGAATGACATCTGCATGGAGAGGAGAGCATTCATTCTGAAGATAAGAGAGGATAAAAGCATTCAAATGCCCTTGATGAATAAATTCCCCTTGCTCAGGTGACTTACAGCCTGGGAATCTGAAGGGGTGATACAGGAACCACTGTCAGCAACATCTGGAAGATTTTGAAGAACAGGGAACAGGCCACTGGCCTGGAGAAAGGCAGATGTCACTGATTTTCAAAGAAGGAACAAGATAGGGTCTCTGTCTTCAGGAACTCGTGTCAATGAACTTGGCTTCCTGGAAAAGTCTTCAATGCGTTATTCTTTTAAATGGCAAATGCCCATGAAGAAAGGGGAGCTTTCATCATGGACTGGCCTCATCAAGTACAGTGCGTGCCAGACCAGATTTTTGTCTTGACGGCATCACTGGACTGGTGAACCAGAAGGGCGGTGGTCACGCTGGCCCTAGATTGCCACAGACCTCTTGATGGCATCTCTGTTAGGCTCATTAGGACCACCACAACTCATCGAATGCTGTCTGGCTCGGGCCTTCTGTGACACCTTCCTCTTAGCAGTAGAAGGGCTGCGGGTCTGCTTTTTGCTGGGAAGACTCACAGCCTCATCACCTAGCATGCCTCCTGCACACGTCATGACAGCCTCATCACCTAGCATGTCTAGAACATAGCAGGGATGGACCTTTCTGTCATGCCAAAAGGGAGAAGTGAAGAGCCCCTCTTGGGTGCTGCTGCTTCCTCACCCCAACTGTGATGAGGGCGGTAACATCCTACTTCTACCTCCCTCCGTCACAGAGTCTCGATTGGCTGGACAGAATAGCATCTAGCATTTCTTTTGGAGGGGGGCTTGCTTGATTCACATAAAGTGTGCTGTGGTGTCTTTTTCCTTTTCCCCAGGGGGGATGCCAAGTTGTAAAGTGGTTACACAGAGAGCTGTCCCGTAGAGGGGTGCTTCTTAATTCGGGATCTCCTGAAGTTCTTGTGGAAAACATGGGGAGCCATGACCTGAATAGACCTATCTCTTCTGGAATTACAGGAGTTTGGAGCAGGTGAGAGGCTGACCTGGTTCTCTTGGAAGGCCCATCAATGAGACTTGGAAGTCTATCAGAAGTCATCTAGTCCAGGCCCTCATTTTACAGATGAGGAAACTGAGACTTAGGAGTGAAATGACTCGCCCAAAGTCACATGGGTGGTAAATGAAAGAACTTAAAACTTTCACCTCCAAGTGTGAGCTTTTCCTTTTGCACCAAGTCACAGATGACATGCATTAAAATCAAAGACACAGAGCTTAAAGAGACCCCATAGATCAGAGTTGGGATCCAAACAAACCTGGATAAGCTAGAATGTTGAACTGAATTAAAAGACAGTAAGAATGAAGGGAAAACAATGTGCTTGAGTTCAAAAACTGACTTTTCAAGTAAACTTGGTTACCTATGTGGTTAGATGACAGTTTGGAAAGGATCTGAGGGTTTTAGTGGACCACATGCTCAGCATGAGTCAACAACGTATTGATGGCACACAAAAAAGTGAATGTGATCTCGGGCTGCTTTGGGAGAGACATAACGTCCAGAAATGAAAAAGGCTGTCGGGTCCACGATGTCTTCTTTTGTTCACTTCTGGGCCCCACATTTTAAGGACAGCGAGAAGCTGGAGATCATGCCAAGGAAGGCAATCAGAATTGTGAACGGCCTTCTAACTCTGAAGTTCTGCCATTCTGTGAAACTTGGGTCTACTGCCCCTCTGCTGGACCCTTCCACCATGCCTTGATGCCTCCACTCCATAGGAGACCCCGAATCATGATGTGTCAGATGAAGAAGAGGCTGTGTAACTCGAGTTACATCTCCCTGAACCCTTTCTGCAGCCCAGAGCCCAACTGGTAGCATTCATTCTATTCCAGGTTTGAACACTAGTAGAAGGGAGCCAGCTTGGGAAACCACACCCATCCTATTAACTTATGAAACGTGTATTGCCTGTTTTGGGGGCATTGTGGCATCTTCCTGCTGGAAAGGCCCCAGCCAAAGTCCAGACTGACCCCTACCTGGACAAGAAGCCACAGCCCAGCATTCCTGAGTGCTCCATCGCCCAGGATGGGAGCTCGCCCTCCCCGTCCCACGGGCCTCCCTTTTCTCTTTGGGTAGTCTCCTCGGAGGCACCTCTTCTCGCAGTGAATCCAAGTCTACACCTCCCACCACGTCATCTTGTTCTGCTATCTAGGGCCAACAGAACTCGGCCAATTCCTCCTCTTTATGACGATCCTTCAAATACTTCATCAATCAACCAATCAATCCGCATTTATCAAGCTCCCACTTTGGGGCGGGTGCCTGCTAGGTGCTGGCTGAAGACAGCCCTCATGCCAGACTGTCCTCTTCCCATGTCATTTGGCCCAGTGCGGGAGCTCCTTCCAATGTGGACCGCGTGAGGGGCCTTGACTTTGGAGATGCTTGGCACTGCTACCCCCTCCTCTGTTGAACAGGAATGTGAACAGCAGCCTTCCTGAGCTCAGCAGCACAGCCCGGGAAGGAGGAGTGAGCTCGGAGGGCAGCCTGCTCTTCTCTGCCGGCCAAAGTCAGGTGGGTGTGCAACCGTCACAGCAGGAAAATGGCCCTCCCGGAGTGGAGGAGCCCTCCGCGCAACCTCTTTGGGGCTGCTGCTGTTGCAAGTTGAGTCATGGCCAGCAGATGGCGCCCTAGCTCTACCCTTTTGTCCTGATTGACTCGTCTGCTTTGATGGAACCTATTAATTGGGCTGTTAGGGGGAAGAAGATGATAATTTAGGCACTGTTTACAGAACAAAAATGATTTAACCTTCAGTCTTTCTGGGAACATTTTTTCGAATGTAGTCTTCCAACTGAAATTGCCAAAAGAAAAGGAAGAGCAGACTTTTTTTTTTTTTATGATGAGAATAAAATAGAAGTCTTACCTGTGCAAGGGACTAAAAATCTGAGGGTGCGTTGAGTCCTAGGGCTCTGAGATGGGTATGGCCATGACCATTGTCTCTCCATCCCTGGGGAAGGCTCTGAGCTAGGTCTGATGAATGGTGTCTATGCCCAAAGGAGTCCAAGGAAAAGTAGGCATTTGTGACAGGCTTGTTGGTCTGGTCTATTTGTTAGGCAGGGAGCACCCCTTTCCGCTGACCAGTAGAGACCTTTTGGACAGCCTGGCATAGTGGGTCCTGTCTTCATGTCTTCCTTCCTCCATTCCTTCCTCTCCCTTTCTTTTCTTTCTTTCTTTCTTTCTTTCTTTCTTTCTTTCTTTCTTTCTTTCTTTCTTTCTTTCTTTCTTTCTTTCTTTCTTTCTTTCTTTCTTCTTCCTCCCTCCCTTCCTTCCTTCCTTCCTTCCTTCCTTCCTTCCTTCCTTCCTTCCTTCCTTCCTTCCTTCCTTCCTTCCTTCCTTCCTTCCTTCCTTCCTTCCTTCCTTCCTTTTGCCTCCAGTACAGAAAATGAGCCCCATTATCTCAGGAGCCTGATGCAAGTTCCTCAGTTCCCTCTGAGCATTCACTCCTTTTCTTTGTGTCTGTGCTTTAATTTAGTATTGTACACATTTTGAGTTATTTCACACTTAGCTGAAATGCAGAATACACACACACACACACACACATAAACACACACACACACATAAACACACACACACACACACACACACACACACACACACACCACCCCTCTCGGTCTTGTAAGATTTCTGGGTCTAGCTGGTTTGGGTCCGTGCTCCTTTCTGAGATGGTAAGCATCTTTGACAACAGGTGGTGACTTTGCCGAAAAGACAAAGAGCTGTGTGTGATCACCATTTACTTAGCGCTTTCATCCCCTACAGACATCTGTTTCCCAAGATCTGTTGAGAAGCATCCTTCTTCGACCACAGGAAGAGGGGGCTGGGAGGGCATTGTCAGCAGCTATTCTCAAGACCGCTTGGCAGGAGAGAGCTTGGAAGTGAATACTGATGCTAATGAGTTGAGTTTCCACCTGTATAAAGGGGACTGTGTGCAACCTCCTTGTCTTCCTGGCTAATCAGGTGCCCTGTGGCCACCCAGTCCTACCTGTCAGGCTTCCCAAAGATATTCTGGCTCATTGGTGTGAGTGGCTGCTTCCTTGTTCCATTAATGAATTCCACGCCCATGATCCTTGAAGAGGTCCTGAGACAAGCCAGGGGCACTGCCATTGAAGAGCATGCCACCCAGGCAGGAAGGCTGCGGGTAGGGCTTTGAACTCCATGTTGCTGTGGTAATTTGGGTTGCCTGCATGCCTTGCCTGGGGCAAGCAAAGAGATCACGTTTGTGCTATGCAGGCTAATTGTCAGCCTGGATCACCGTGCCAAATTTGAGGAATGATTGACAGATGGAGGCAGGTTCTCCTGGTGTATGGAGCCTCCAGCTCATAGTCATAGCAGAAAACTAACCCCGTGTGATGGCCCTAAAGACATTGGTGAGGCCAGAAATCTGCTGAGTTCAAAAAGCTGTCTGGAGGTCCGGAAGCAAATTCTCCCACAGATGTGCACGTTTCTCATTCATCATCTGTCATGCCAGCACGGAAGAGGCAGCCATCGCTGGGCCCCTCTGTGACCTTGCTTGACACCCATTTCTGCAGTGCAATGCTTCATACTGGACACCATCTGTCCCCCCCCCCCCCCCCGCCAGCCATGCCATTATCAGGTGCCTCTGGTTGTGGATGAATTTCTCCAAGTAGCTGAGGCTGTATCGCCCATGGGTGGCTCATTGTAAAGACTGCTCCTCAGTCTGGCTGGCTAGGCAAGGTCCCCACTGCATCCCGGGCCATCTGCAGTCCTCCTGATCCATATCCGGCCACTGAACCCAGATGGCTCCAGAGGAGAAAGTGAGGCTGGTGACTTTGCACAGCCCTCCCTCACTTAAATCCAATTCACTTGCATGTCATGGCATCACCTCCCTGATGTCATGGTCCTCTTTGAGAAGGAAGGACAAACAGTAGCAGCAGCAGCAGATTGTGCCTATCATGTTCCATGCCTCAATGGGGGTGGGGGAGGTGTGAAGGTGTTCCAGAATTCAGAAAGCGCCCAACTATGACTGGCAGAGGCCATCGGGACAGCTGCCCTCTGCTGAGTTCCCATCGTGGGAACCCTGGCTTCCCAAAGACTGGGCCAGTGAAATGCAGTCCTGGGGGGGTCTTAGCAGGGAAGGAAAATGCTCTAATTATAGTCCTGTTGAGTGGCTGACTATCCATCCTCTGACAAAGTGGGAATCACAGGAGCATAGATCTCTGGCAGGGGGGTCCAACCATGGGGTCTGTAAACTTGTTATTAAAAAAAATGTTGGTAACCATTTCATTATGATTGATTTCCTTTGTAATCCTTTGTTTTTCATTTTTTTGCACTTAACAGCATTATTCTGAGAAGAGAGGGATCTATGGGCTTTCTCAGACTGATTGCCTGAGGGCTGTAGGACACACCCTCCTCCACAGCTTAACTGAGAGTTAGGGTCTTCAAGTCTAAACTCACATATCCAAGAATTCCCCAGAGAGAAAATGACTTGTCCAAGGCCATAAATGGCAGAGCTGGGATTTGAATTCAGGCAATTCCTGTAAATCGAAGTTCTTCAAGCTTTCTGTGCTGCCGTTCTGAGCAGGGCACCCAGTTACCTTCTGAGTGATGAGATTGTTGACCCCAGAAGGCCTGTCTTTCAAATACACTTTTATGGATAGCATTTGCATTCATGTCACCTACTTTCCCCAAAATATCCCCCTCATTTCCCCACCCAGAAAGCCAGTCATGATTACAACAATAAAAGAGAGGAAATGCAGCTTAGCAAATCTAACCAACAGCTGGAAAAAGTCTGCTATGATGGGCAGTTTTCCATTCCGGTAGACCCCCACTTCGGCACAGATGCTTCTTCATGTCTTCCGTGTCCTGCTTTCCTGGTTCCACTCTGCTGTCATCAGTTGATGTCTTTCCACGATTCTCTGCATTTCTCCCATGTCTGATTTCTTATAATCCCGTGATATTCCATTGCAGGACCGGGCCAGAGTTTGTTGGGCCTTTCCCCAATTGATGGACATCTACGTGGCTTCCAGCCTTTGGCTACCACAAAAAAGTGCTACTAGACATACTTTGGTGCATATGGGGGGTGGGGGGGGTCTGTCTGTTTTCAACTCCCTTGGGGTATACACTCAGCAGCGGGATCTCTGGATCAAAGAATAGGACT
The DNA here is from genome assembly GCF_003287225.1 of Phascolarctos cinereus. Taxonomy (NCBI): domain Eukaryota; kingdom Metazoa; phylum Chordata; class Mammalia; order Diprotodontia; family Phascolarctidae; genus Phascolarctos; species Phascolarctos cinereus. The sequence goes on along the minus strand of NW_027555958.1, from coordinate 476,761,981 downwards.
ATTTTAGTCACTTTCTAAATGTAATGCAACAAGCTTTGAAGGACTTGTGACTCAGCCTTACAGGGAATAAATAACCTTGGAACTGATGGAGGGAGTACCATACTGACAAAAACACGGGTCTGTGATTTCTGGAAGCCATTGTGATAGCTATGTCACCTTTGCAAGGCTGTCTCCCCTGGCTCCGGGCCCCAGGGGCTCCTGAGCCTGGACATTCCTGACTCTGTTCGCTTTACTATCTGACTTCTGACTCTGAACTGCTGCGCAACCGCAACCCCCGAGGCGGGGCTATTTCTCTCCAGCCAATCACAGAACATCTGCTAGGGGCCCTCGTTTGTGTTTACCCAACGATCCAAGCCCAAAAGACATCTCAAATTGATTAGGAACTTGTTTGCTCCTAGTTGATGCCTTTAATGGATTGATTCAATGAAGAATTCTGGGCCTTCGGTGTTTAATGGGGTGGATCGTCACCCCTAGAAGAGGGTCAGTTGAAGGAAATGGGGATGTTTAGCCGGGAGAGGAAGAAACAGATTATGGGCACAATGAGCATTTCAAGGACTGGTATGTGGAGAGCAGATAGGACCCCGTTCCTGGGAGCGTGGGGTACACTTCAGAGGGAAGCAGATTTAGGTTTGGTGGCTGAAACACTTTGGGGGGGGCCACCCACCACTGCTTTGCTCAAAGATTCCAGCAAGCACTGACCAGCGCCTTGTCCAGAGGGCATGCTTAATCAGGTGTGGATTGGGCTCGATGCTTCCCCAAGACTCCTTCCAAATCTGAGATTCTGTGATTCTGATTCTGCATGATTCTGAGGCTTTATCATTTTATTATTCTTGTCACCAACAACAAATTTAATGAAACATGCATCAAAACCAAAATGAAACATGCAGGAGAGAGAACTAAGGGTCCTGCCAAGAAAACTCGAGTCTGTGCCCTGCTCCAAGGGCGGGGGAATGGCGGGGGTGGGGGGTGGAGGTGGGGCAAGAGCGGAGAGACAAGCTCCAGGGCTCCTTTCAGCTTCCGTGCCTCGCAGCTCTCAGCTCCAAACCAGAGAGGCATTCACAACAGCGCCCGGCAGTTGCTGCCTTCCCAAATCTGCATCTCCGATGCCGACCTTGTGCCCAAGCTCCGGCTTCATAATTCCACTTCTCTGCTGGCTATCAATGCCTACCTGGACATACTGCCCACATTTTATACTCCACGTGTGCAAAAGTGAATTTTCCTCTTCCTCCTGTTGTTCCTGCTACTTCCCCAGAGATTTTGTGATCTAGGGAACATAGAATCGTGAGTTTAGAGACGGAAGGCTCCTCGGACATCATGCAATTCAATCTTCTAATCGTACAGACGAGGCCCTGGAAAGGTCGTGATTTGCCCAGAGTTGGAGAGGTAGTAGGAGGAAGAACTGGGATTCCACACTCAGACCTCCGACTCCAAATCCCGCTTTCCCTCATCCTTCTCCCCAAGTCAGCCTGACCTTTCCAACAACATCTTTCATGCTAGCTCTGACCTTGCTCCTCACCGTGAACCATCCTGGGTTGGGCTGTCATTGGTTAAGTACCTAGTGCGGGAAGAGACAGCTCAGGACCTGGGGAAACGGGGATCAAATCTGGCTCAGGGAAAGAGGGGACCCTTGAACTCTGGAAGAGAGAGCCAGCTAGGGTCGGGCCCCACCCGGCTGTGTGGCTCGAGTGTGTCCCTGGCCTCTCTCTTGTCTTGGTGACTCTCTGGCTGTCAGATTCAGAGGAAGCACACACTGCCCTGGCGGAAGGAATTTCCTCACCCAGTAGACGAAATGACACGTCTAATTCCTTTCCCTATATGGAATGACAATTGGAATAGATAGGGGGCGCCATAGTGCAGAGTGCAGGGCCTGGAAGTGAGGAAGACTTCATCTCCCTGAGTTCAAATCCAGCCTCAGACACTTACCACCTGTGTGACCCTAGGCAAGTCACTCAGCCCTGTTTACCTTAGTTTCCTCATCTGTAAAATCAGCAGGAGAAGGAAATGGCAAACCACTCCAGTATCTTCGCCAAGAAAACCCCAAAAGGGGTCACAAAGGGTCGGACACAGCTGAAAAATGAGGGAACAAGAACTGAGTGCAAAGGGGAGACCTAAAATGACCCGGAAGAATTTGCCTAAGTAGAGAACATGCCCTTTCTCTGCAAAGAAAAGCAAAGCGTCGCCTGATCCCTCCTCAGCTTAGTGTTCTCTCCTTCCTTTAGAATTAAGTCACCTCTGCTGGGGAATCTAGCTCGGCTTATACATAGAGCACATGAGATGCTGCATCATGGAACTGGCTGGAGAGGTTGGGTTGGAGTGGGATTGGAGAGGAGGGAGAGCTTGCCTTTACCCACCACTTTAATTTGCAGGTGCCATTAGTATGCCCATTTTACAAATGAGGACGCTGAGTGGGAGAGGTGAACTTGCTTGCCCTCAGTCATATGGACATTGAGGCAAGATTTGAAATCAAATGTTTCTGATTTTATTTTATTTATTTATTTATTTTGGTTCTAACTCTCGTGCCACCTAAGTAATTAGTGACCCCTGCAGGTTCTAGATCTTTGGAATGACTTGATCATTAGTGCAGGTGTGCATTAGAAAGATTGCTTTTGGGGTTCCAGGCAAGAATATCATACCCAGAAAAAGCAAGCATAATCCTGAATGGAAAAAGAAATGGATTGTCAGACTTTCAGGACTTTGTTAAAAAACAAAACAAACAAAGCAAACATATCTGAACTTAAGAGAAGATTTGACATACAAGCCAAAAGAAATGTAAGGTACATACCAAAGAGTGATTACAAGAGATTATTTATTTATCTATTTGGTTTTTTGCCAGGCAATTGGGTCTAAGTGACTTGCCTAGGGTCACAGGTTGCTCTGTGAAGGATGGACTGGAGAGGAGAGACAATTGGGCCAAGAAGATCAGCCGGACAGCTGTTACAATTCTTGCAGACAAGACATAATGAGGAACAGAACCAGGATGGCTTCTTCGAAGTGGGAAGGTGTGACAATGAAGATGGTGTGGAGGTAGAATTGATGAGACCTGGCGGGTGATGGGAGCAGGGAGTGAGAGAAGAGGAGAAGAAGATGTCTCCTGGATCTTACCCTGGATCCTGATTATTTCAGGGTGATGCCCTGTTGGAGGTTACTGGCCCCTTAGTAGCATGTAGCCAGATGTTGAGCACATGTGTAGAAAGATCCCATTTACGAGATGGAGGACAGGTCGTGGTACCAGCCAGTCAGTGAAGCAGCAAGCATTCACTAGGCACCTTCTACTCTCCAGGTGCTATGCTAGGTACTAGGGACACAGGGCAGGACTGGAGCAGTGTTTGCCTTCAAGAAGCTTGTATCCTGCTCTAGGTTACAAGCCATCTGCTCCTTTTGCCAAGGGGGACCCAGAGGATAGTGGCCCAGCCAGAGACTTGTCCTGGGTGGATCATTAAGAGCTTAATGCAAATGCGTCCATTTCCCCTAAGGCTTGGAGCTGTCTGTATAGGGTGACCCAGGGTCCCTTTAGCGTGGCTGAAGGGCTGAAACCACAGTGACCATAGTGGGAAGCTGCCTAGTTTTCCCTCCTGACTCCTCTTCCCATCTCTAATTGTTTCTTTGTGCCATGATACACTCCAATATTAATAACTCGGATCTCTTCCCCTTTGGCTTGTGGCTTAGCAGGGAAGTCGCCGTGTTTGATGGTAGCACACATCAAAAGCTCCAGCGCAACACAGTCTGGACGTCAGTTCCATGTTCAGCATCCCGGCACCTCTCTGAGGCTGGGCATTCCCATCACAACCCTACCTGGCAGACGATTAAGCTCAGGAATCAAAGCTCCGGCTCAGTGGCGCACTTGCAGAGGGGCAGAAAACAAACTCTGGGGTCAGGATCCCTCCCTCTTCACCCCAGACACTGGATGGAATTTGGCACGACCTCACTCAGAGGGAACATCGGTAAAAACATCAGAGGCAGAGGACAGGAAACCCAACAGCAAGGGTCAGGTGCCACGGCTGCATCTCAGACTTTCTGGACTCACGGGGCTTCTTTCTAGAAGTGGGCTTGAAGGGCACTGAGGCTTGCTGTTTGATCAGCTAGCAGAGCATAGCTCTACCCATTTATTTGGATCGCTCTGGGCTCCTCTGCCTCCGGCTACAAATACAAGACAGTTTGGGGTGAAGGATGGTGTTCCTTCTTAAGGCCATGACCCAACTGCCCTTGACTTTCATGCCTTTGATCACGATAGGGGTGTCTCAGTGTAGACTCTGATGATGAGCAGCTGACGTTCAAATGCAGACAGCACAGGAAGGGCAGCTGAAGAGTGGGAAAGGGTCATGTGTTGGTACCTGGGGCCTGGTTCTGAAGTCCAGAGGCTTCTGCTTTCACCAGGAGGGACTCACCAGTGGGAGGAGAGGGACCTTGTGGAGGTTAGTGTTGGCTTGAAGGGTCACAGGGGTGGTGGGCTGGTCTAGGCTAGGAGTTCTGGGGTATAGAGGCAAGTTTTAGGATAAGCCAGTAGTAGACTTTAGGAAAGTCCAGGGGAAACCCTACCTGATGAACTGATGGCCTTCCAGCAGAGATGTCTTGTGAGCTTTGGAGCAAAAGGACACCACAGGGTTTCTATACACACACTCAGAATTATACATACATATAAGAAGATATATATATATATATGTGTGTGTGTGTGTGTGTGTGTGTGTGTGTGTAGGTATGTATGTATGTATATACACATACACTGTAGACTATAAAGGGGGCAACATTCACATCTTATACAGGAAGTATGTTATGTATTCTTATATATATATGTGTTTGTGGGTATATGCACATATATAAGAATATAATGGCACAGTATAGATACAGAGATATATGTGTACATACACACATACAAATATGAACATATATATATATATATATATATATATATATATATATATATATATAACATTCTACTAAATGTGTGTGTGTATGTGTGTGTATTGAATACACTGGTGGAGACTCACGAACTATAACTTTAGGAATATAGACACATTAAGTATCTTGACCCTGAGTTATTCATCTCCCAGGGTAACCAACCTCTAAGCAGGAATTGGAGGGATACCAGAGCCCAGTGGGCATGCTACATACACATGTATATATGTGTGAGGGTTTGTCTCTCTGACAGACTACAATCTCTGTGAAGGCAGGGAAGACTGTTCCTTTCTCATCTTGGTATTTCAGATTCATAGTATAGTCTGCAATAAGTTTGTGTTAAATTCAATTTAATTTAATTGGATTTTTAACTGTTCTGCCAATTCCTTAAGGGTAAGGATCATAATTTGTACTTCTATTCTCTGTTGTACCTAAGTGGAGCCCATAAATACTTCAATCAATCAGTCAATCAAGTACCACCCGTCCCCCACTTTCGCTTTCTATATTTTTGTATTGTTAAGTTTTTATGTACACTTTTTTTGGAGGGGGTAGGTAGGAGGGAAGAGGGAGAGGAGGTAGTTTCTGCAGAACATTTTGTGTGTGTTTGTGAAAATTCTCGTGAACACTTTCCCTACTAATGGCTTTCATTTGTAAAATGATTACTAAAACAATTGAAATTTTCCCTTAAAAACAAACCAACCAACAAACAAACTTGGAATGAATCTCTCTCTCTCTCTCTCTCTCTCTCTCTCTCTCTCTCTCTCTCTCTCTCTCTCTCTCTGTCATTCCTGAACTAAAATGAGCAGATTGGACTCTTGGACTCAATGCTTTATAAAGACACTTCCCATTCTAAATCAAGGATTATATGATTCTATCTATCTATCTATCTATCTATCTATCTATCTATCTATCTATCTATCTATCTATCTATCCATCTATCTATCTATCTATGTCCATATGTCTGTCTGTCTGTCTGTCTGTCCCATCTCACTTGAGTGATTGCACAGGAGCCAAGGATCAGTTTTACCCAGGTCTGAAGTGGCTGCAATAGAAGCTTTCTTCTACTGTTCCCACAAGAGACCTTGTGTAGGGGCAAATGGACATGGTAAGGACATGGTAAGTGGGGAACAACTCATGACTGAACTCAACCTCTATAAACTGAGGCTTGTGTTTCAGGGACCCAGGTTACAAATGAGCCTTTGTTTGCTTGTTTCTTTAGCATAGTCGATGTTTTCACCTTCCCACAATCCACTGAGCACCCTCAATGCTACCTGCCTCCTCCCCGAAGCCTGTGGGATCTTTCCAGTTACAAGCTTTGAGCAGAATGCCCTGCTTTGCTGACTCCTAAGAAAAGGTCTTCATCATTCAAGTGAAGAAACTCTGGAATTGTGAATGAATAAGAATTTACTTACTGTTCAGTTTAGGTCAAGCAGCAAGCTGAGCCCTGTGGATACAAACAGAACAATCTCACCAGTCCTTGTTCTCAAAGAGCTCACCGTCTAATTGGAGGAGACCAGCAATAATAATAATAATAATAATAATAATAATAATAACAACAACAACAACAACAACAATAATAATAATAACAAAACAAAGACCAGCATTAGGGCCAATGCCAAACTCATGAAGTCCAACTGGCTTCAGAGGTGGAGATTAAGTCCTTGGATGATGCGTGTACCCCAGCAAGCTCAGCGCTGTGAGTGCTGCGGGTCCCATCACTCTGAACTGACCACATACTCCTTTTCCCTGATTACTTTTCTTTTCCCATGAAAGAATATGGCAACATTCTCACTTTCAGAGTTCCTTCTGGCTCCCACTCGATGCTGACTAACGGCTTTTCCAGCTCTTCCCTTCAAGGTGACAAACCGACCATCTCCCCTCTCAACTCTAACATTCCAGGAGTGGAAGAGTTCGGTCTCTGGCTCACGGGCCCTTCTTTCACAGTTACTGAATCGCTGTGACTTGCTGGCCCCCTACTGTAAGCTCCCGGAATCGGGCTCTTTCAGTCCTTTGGGGAGATGAGAGAGATGTCTGTGGAAAGGCTCTCTGATGCTCCTAAGCCAGGATCTCTATTTGGTCCATTTTAACTCCCTCCAGAAAAGGCTGAAGGGCTCAGTTGGGCAGACTGGGAGGGAGAGTCCAACAAGGGTGGATAAAACCACCAGGGGGCCTTTTTGCCTTTGTATCCCTATGGCCAGACACTAGTAGGTACTTAATGAAAGCTTGTGGATTGTTTGGTGGGCCTCAGGCTGCCTCAGGGTCTAAGGAGGGATTAGAGGAGGGGGAGTGGGTTCCAGCAGGCTGCTCCTGGATCAAGAGGCATCCACCCAGTGGAAATTTTGGAGTCACTTTTCCAAAGGGGCTGCCCCGCCCCCAATCATCCCCCTTTATAATTGGGACCAGGAGACCGCACACCTTGTAGGATAAGCACCTCACACACTAGGCAGCCCCCGGAAGTGGAGAAGGAAAAGGACCAGGGCCACAGGTCATGCAGGGCAGGAGAGGGTGCTCTACCTCTGACACCACAGCAGGAGATGAGGGTTGCACGAGGTCTGATGCCCTCACATACTTACTCTACGATCCAGTTAAACTGGACTATTTGCTCTTCCCCCAGCAGGACTTTCCATCTCCCACCCCCACGCTTTCACCCGTGCCATCTCACATTCCTGGAATGCCCTCCCACTTCACATTTGCCCCTGTGGACCCCCTAGCTGAGGCCTTTCTTGATTGGCCCAGTTTTTAGTATTATTCTACCCCAGCTTCTTCATGTTTTTGTGCTTCATACTGACTAACCTGTCCACGGCCCAGGCTGCCCTCCCTTTTTCCCCACAGTCAGGTCTTTGTAGGCACAGTCCCAACACAAACTTTTGCTGTTCATCCATCTTTTTCCAATAGGACCGATGGCGTCACTAATGGGGGATGTCTTGACTTGCACATGCACTGGACAGATGTAATGCAGAGCAGTGCAAAGTTATCTGCCTCACTCTCTTCTCCAGGGTCAAGTCCAGGGGCAGGACAAAAGTCAGGGTGACTGGTGACAGCCAGGGTGCAGTGCATGACCTGGTGTCTTCCAAGTCTACCCAAGCTCTGAGTGCTCCACAGAGCCTGCTTCAGCTGCCTTCCTGGCTAGTGGAACACATTCTTCTCAACCACGCGTTCTGCCTGAGGAAGTGTTCCCTGGCTTGGGGCAAATATTCCCCACCCCGCCCAGGCACACACACAGTAGGGGCTTGATAACTGTCAATCGAACTGACCAAGGCTCTTTTTGTCCCTAAGGCCTCCAGCTAGTTCCCAGGGGCATGGCAGTCACTTTTCCTTAGAAGCCTCCAGAGGAATATAAAACACCACAGCTCCAGAATAGGATGGGGACTCAGAGGGCCCTGCTGAGTGACAGAATTACCCCATTTATCCTTGCCATTAATCAATCTATTCTACCGCACTAATCAGTTGTGGTTCCACTGGCTTCTTTCCAGAGACTATCTGAACTCATTAATGCCTGAGCAGCTGGTCTGAGGGTTAAGGCAATCAAACCTCTACATTAGGAATATTTTATGGCAGCTGGGTGAAGGAGAGGGTGGAGAGGGGAGAAACATTCAGAGGTGATTACAAGCTGATTCTAGGTGATAGAACTAGGTTCTAGTTCAGATAGGGTCTGAACTGGGCAGGAAAGGATAGAAAAGAGGGAAGAGATGTAAGAGATAATACTGTCCTTATAGCAATGACAGACCTGGAGAAATGATTGCAAATAGGGGAGACGAAGGCCAAAGAGGGATGGAGAGGCAATGGACTACCACAAAGAGAGAGCCCCCTGGTTCTATGGTCAGAAGACTGAGGTTCCAGACCTGCTTCTGACCTTCACTAAGTGTGTGAACTGAGGAAGATGTGCTCCTTTAGAGGCAAGGAGGAGGAAGATGAACTGAATGAGTCTGAGAAGGGAGAAGCAGGGGAAAGGGATCTGTCCCAGAGGCCAAGGGAAGAGGGAGCATGAGTGCTGCTGTTGGCACTGACCAGCAGAGTCAAGTGCTAAAGAAAGGTCAAGGAAGACAAGGACATCTCGACCTCAACATGCCTCAGACTAAATTCATTATCTCCCCCACCCCCAACCCCTCCTGTCTGACTAACTTTTCTATGACTAGGCCAGGACACCACCATCTCCCCAGTCACCCAGGCTCTCAACCAATCATGCTCAACCCTCTCTCACCCCCTCATACCCCAGCTGCTAAGCCTTGTAGCTTCTGCCTTTGTAACATCTCCCCAATACCTTCTCTCCTCTGCCTCTACCTGTGCCCCCATCCTGGTGCAGACCCTCCTCCTCTCATGCCTGGTCAACTGCAATAGCTGCTGAAGTGGGGTCTGCCTGCCTCAGTTTCTCCCCACTCCAGTCCATCCTCCCCAAAGCTGTCAAATTGATCTTCTTAAAGTTCAGATATGACCACACAGTCAATTAACCCTAGCAGCTCCAGGAGCAAATATAAAATCTGTTTGGCATTTAAAGCCCTCATAACCTGGTCCCTTCCTATCTCTCTACATTTCCAGTTTTCTAGCACTTTGTCCTTCCCTTCTTCTCCTCCATACTCTCATACATCCTCATACATCCAGTGACACTGGACTTCTGGCTGCTCCATGAATAAGACCTCTTGGCTCAGGACATTCTCTCTGGCTAACCCATGTGTCCAATGCTCTCTGTCCTCATCTCCACCTTCTGACTTCCCTGGATTCCCTCCCAACCCATTCAAAATCCCACCTTCTACAAACAGCCTTTCTCAATTCCTCTTAACACCTTCCCTCTGTAGATTAGCTCCACATTGCCATATCTATCTTGTTAGCATTTTGTCTCTCCCATTAGACTATAAGCTCCATGAGGGCAGGGGCTGCCCTTAACCCAGTGCCTGGCAGCCAGCAAATGCTTCATAATTGCCTTGACTTAGTCAAAGCCACACCTTGCCCGAAGGGAAATGTTTCATTCCCACCTCCTGCTACAAATTTGTAGCAACGTTTCATGGTAACAAAATTATCAGTCAACACGTCTCCAGCACCTGCTAGGTGCCAGGCACTGTGATGTGTGCTGGGGACCCAAGGACAAAGAATGTAGTGGTTCCTACTTACATCAATGTCAGATCTAATGAGGGAGGCAACCAGTACGTAAATAAATGTATACAACATCCATCCAAATTGAGTTAAAGCAACCACAAACCAGGTAGTTAAAAATGCAGGCAGAGGGAGGGTGGGCAGGCACAGGAAGCTTGAAAGGTGGGGGTCAGGAGAAGCTTCATGAAGAAGATGGTGCTTGGGGTGAGTTTTCAGGGAAGAGAGGGACTTTCCTGGATTCGAGGGAAGGAAGGAGGGCATTCCAGGCGTGTGGATGCCTTTCAGCCGGGATCAGGTGATTACTTGGTGTGGTCTGAATGCACTGAAATGTTATGCTCTGAGTTCCACCCGTAATGCGCCCCCCCCCCCGCAACAGAAGGCCCCAGACATCCCCAGCTTCCTTCCAGACTCCTCCAGCAAAGCTTTGCTCATCTCTCCGATGTCAGTGCCTGGTCCAGTGACTACACATTTACTTTGTGTTCACTTCTATGTGTCTGTGTTATTTCCCACGACTGAATGGAAGCTCCCCGAGGGTAGAACCTGTTTCCTTTTGTCTTTGCATTCTTATAACTTGATGCAAGGCCTGGCACATAACGGATACTTGGTAAATACTTGTTTACTGGTTGATTAGGAAAAAACTAATAGAATTAATTAAGGGAAACCTGGAAGGCCCTCTATGAACTGATCAAAACAGAACCAAGAGAAAAACCACACCACCACAATCATGTAAAGAAAAGCAACTTTGAAAGATACTAGAACCATAATCTGGGGCTGAGCTGCCTTGACTGATGAGGGGCTAAATTCAAAGGCAAGTAGCTCCTTGCCCTGCATCTAGCTGGCCCCAGGCCCTGGAGCAGCCAGGCCATCCTTCACATCTCATCCATGTCCATCCTGGAGGATTCACTACACTTCCTGCTGGCTGGTGGCAGCTCACCCTCCTCTTCTCCTGCTTCCACCTCTGGCACTGGGCACAGCAGGCAGATTGATACTGCTGTTGTTCCTGGAGAGGGCATGTCAACTGACTGCCCCACAGATCAGCTCATTGTCTCCCTGACTTTGCAGGGCTTCTCCTTCCTAGTCACCATATTCCCCATCAAAATGTAATCTCTTTGAGGGCAGGGCCCACATTACTTTTGTATTTATATCCTCACCTGTTTGGCATGCAATAAACAATAAACTCTTTTTTTCTCCCTCCTTCCTTCCTTCTTACCTCTTTTCCTTCCTTCTTCTCTCCCTCCCTTCCTCCCTTCCTTCCTTCCTTCCTTCCTTCCTTCCTTCCTTCCTTCCTTCCTTCTTTGCTCTGCCCTCCCTCCCTCACTTCTTTCCTTTCTTCCTTCCTTCTTTCCTTTTTCCTTCCTTCTCTCCCTCCTGGAGGTGGCACCTATGTTTTAAAAATGTATCCTTAATATCTTTATTTTTAAAAAACGGGCCTGTACACTAAGAGGCCATTGGGAACCTCAGAGAGCAGTTCAGCAGAGAGACAGGGAAGGAAGACATATTGGAGGAGGTTAAGGGTGAGCGAATAGGTGGTGAAGACACAGTGAGAGTATAGGCTACCCTTATAATTTTTTTGTTAGTTCAATGATGAGAAGAGGAGAGATCTAGTATGAGAGAATTAAGGGGTGGGGTGGATGGGTAACAGAGTTAGTATTAAATTGGGAAGGCCCCTCAGAGATCAGCATCTCACTTTACAGGTAAGATGATTTTTTTTTTCACTGTCATGCTGCTTTATTTTTTTTTTAATTTTTAATTAATTTATTTTCAATCATCAACAATCACTTCCATAAGTTTTTGAGTTTTAAGTTTCTCCCCCTCTCCCTCCCCACCTTCCTCCCTAAGATGGCACACAATCTGATATATACTATACATATATATTCCTATTAAACATATTTTCACATTAGTGATGTTGTAGGTAAGAATCAGAACCAATAGGAGGAACCACCAGAAAGAGGAAACAAAACACAACAGAAGAAAAAAAATAGCAAATAGTATGCTTCAATCTGCATTCAAACTCCCTAGTTCTTTCTTCTCTGTGGATAGCATTTTCTATCATGAGGCATTTGGAGATGTCTTAGATTCTTGTATTGCTGAGAAGGGTTAAGTCTATCAATATCAGTCATAGCACAATGTAGCTGTTACTATGTACAACATTCTCCTGGTTCTGCTCCTTTCACTCAGCATCAGACCACAAGTCTTTCCAGATTTTTCTGAAGTCAGCTCATCATTTCTTATAGCACAACAGCATTCCATTACATTCATATACCACAACTGTTCAGCTATTCCTCAATCAATGGGCATCCTCTCGATTTCCAATTCTTTGCCACCACAAAAAGGGCTGCTATAAATATTTTTGTACATGTGGGTCCTTTTCCCATTTGTATGATATCTTTGGGATACAGCCCAAGAAGTGCTATTGCTGAGTCAAAGGGTAGGCACATTTTTATAGCCTTTTGGGCATAGTTTCAAACTGCTCTCCAGAATGGTTGGATCATTTCACAACTCCACCAACAATGCATTAGTGTGCCAATTTTCCCACATAAGATGACCTTTGTCAAAGAGTTAGGGACTTGCCCAAGTTCTCCAAGACAGGCCCAAGTTTCTGTTTCCTGCGCATCCGATGATGGAGACATGGAAGGAATTGACGGCCTCACTGGACAAATGAAGAAACTGATTCCCTGATTCTCCTCCCTAGCCGTTCTCCCTGGACCACAGCAACTCAATGTTCAGCTCAGAGTGGGTAGAGATAGATCCCTGAAGCTTCCCCAAACCCCTTCCTTGCTCCTCTCCAGAAAAGTCCTAAATCCTGGCAGGCCCTGCTGGGAGCAGGTCAGGTACCCTGTGTCAGGCAAGGGAAACTTCCAGGGCAGGAGTCAACCATTTCCAGGCAGACGCACACGCCGGCTTGCCCCTTGGGGCTCCAGAAATGAGCCCTCCTGAGCAGGGGATGGCTTTCCCTCCACTGTACCTGCTTCCATCAGGTTGACTTCAGTCCTCCACCCCACCCCCTCTCTGCCTGGAAGTGTGAACCTTCAGACCCCCCTACTCTGCTCTCGGACCGTGAGCAGCACCCCCTTTTCCCCTGGCCCTTGGCCGCATCCAGAGAAGCGGCTCAGCGCGAGGAGGGATAGGGGGTGTGTGTTTGTGTTTTGCTTGCAGGTGCCGGGGGAACACTTGCTCCCAGGAGCCCAGGGCAGGGGCGCTTTTCTCCATCTCCTTGCCTGGCTCCAAAAGCGGGGCTCCTCTTCCTGCTCCCTCTCCCTTCCCCCTCGGGGTCCCAGCTCTCTCCGGCTCCCGGTGGCCCCTTTATTCTGCAGCTGCTCTAAGGCTCTGTCACATGAGCACCTACCCTTCAGCTCCTTGGCCCCCCGCCCCTTCCTCTCCTCCTCCCTTAGCAACGGGAAGGCTGTGGCTACCAGGGGCCCGGCCCGGGGCCGGAAGGCTGCTGCGGGCTGAGCGCTGGGCGCTGGGTGCAACGCTCGGGGCACAGGGGAAGAGCCGCCCGCGGCCAGAGCGTAGTCCCTGCGGGCCAAGCTGAGCAGTCGGTGGGGGGCCTAGTGGAGGCTGGCCTGCTCTGCTACAGGTGGGGCTGGCCGGCGGTGCAGCGTAGGCGTGCGGGTCACGGCCACGGCCACGGCCACGGTCACGTCTGGGCTCCCCTAGCACACAGCGCCATCTCCCCATCGCCCCACCGCCGCCGCCTGACGCAGCACCCAATTGTTTTATATTTTCTCTCCTGTACACAAGGCATCGAGCAAAAATGAACCGTCCTCACCCCACTGGGTAAGTGACACCTGGAACCTGCAAACACAGGGGGCTGCTTCAGTCCAGGGTCCCCTCCCCACCTCCCTCCGAGGTAGGGAGGGAGGGGGACAAGGGAGGAGGAAGAAAGAGGAGAGGAGAGATGAGGAGGAGGAAAAGAGAAGAGAGGGGAGGAGGAGGAGGAGGAGGAGGAGAGAGTATAGATAAGGAGGAGGAGAAGGAGGAAGATGGGGTGGGGAGACATCTAAATAGGCATTCTGGGCTGCCGCGTTTGGATGGCTGAAATCCTCACAGAGACATTCATTCCCTCTCCCACCCCCCACCTTTCCTTGAACTAACTAGCCCCCTTTGAAATGTGAACTTGAAGAATTAAAAAAGAAAAATGGATGTGGGTAGTAGATAAATTAAACTGAGACAGTAGCAGGGATGTGGAAGACCCTGTGGTGTGCAGCGTTATATGTTTAAATGCAAAATTACAGGTCACCCAAATATGCATTAACCTGGAGAACTGAGACTGAAAAATAAATTCTTACTCTTGTGTCTTGCGTATGAATGAGGCATAGATTGATTTGATATGTTTTTTTAAAAGATGTCATTGTGAGTAAAAGCTTTATTGCAGGATTTAAATCCTTTGACTCCCTAATAAGATTTCAGGAACCTTAGGAAGCTACCTTTGGGCGGGTTGGGGAGAAAGGTTAGGGAGTTCTCTTGAGCCCTGAGGGGCTGACCAGGGACAGGCCTTTTTGGGGAGGAAGGCCATGATCATCCATTCCCACTTACCTTTATTAGGATCTGCCTCCAGAAAAGACACAGTTAGTAAATATTTCAAATATTTCAAGAAAGTTAACACAATCATTAGTGGATTCTGCTTTTTAAAAATGGCTTCAATCCCTTATGGTGGATGGCAGGAGAAGATCCAATTTCCTTCTGAATTAAACAATGTAATGCATATTAGATGAGTTTTTATTATGATACATCCAGGGAGCCAAGAGCTATCCTAGTTGATCTTGCAAATAATTTTAAGATGCTTTTCTTTTTAATTGAATTTATTGTGCGTTATTGAAAGCAGCAAATTGGCAGAGGACAGCCCATCTAAAGTCATTCGAAGTTTGTGATGTCTGAAATGCGGCATTAATGGCTACACTTGGAATTTATAGTCTAACTTGCAGATTTCACATTTAAATGAATTCTCTGGGCAGATGAAATAAGCTCGGATGACTCAGAAACTGCAAGCAAAGGAAGGCCCCATGGTGGAAATCAGTTCCAAGTCTTTCTGGGAAATGGTCCAGGGACCATAGTGATTGATGACACGTCTGTGCCACCTTTAGATTTAAAAGGTGCCTCACATACCATCATCAAACAATCAACAAGCATTTATTAAGCACCTACTCTATGCCAGACTGGTGTGATTGCATTTGAATTTCACTTGTTAGGTGGGTTTTACAGATGAAGAGACTGAGCCTTAGAGAGTTGAAGCCAATTCCCCATAGTCACACAGCAAATAAATAGGTGCTGGAGGTGGAATTTGGGTCCTGTGTTCAAGACTTGATTCTGCGTTCAGTATTCTTTGTCTCTGATATCAATTTGCCTGTCTCATAGCTTCACTTGTTTCTTATTTGATCTTATATTTGGGGCCTGTCCAGATCTAGTGTGGAAATTATCTCCCTGTGAAGAATAGCCATTTTTTCTGTCCTAGACAATTGTTTAGGGGTACTAAGAAATTCAGTGACTTGCCCACAGTCACACGGCTGGTATGTGTCAAAGGCAAGACTTGGCCATGGGTCTCCATGACTTTGAGGACAAGGCTTTATTGGCTCTTGTATTTAGGTTGTAGGATTATAGATTGGAGCCAGAAGTGACCTAGAGTTTATGGGGTTCAACCCCTTTGTTTTACAGATGATGAAACCAAGGCCCTCCCAGCTCTTGAATCTGGGTTCTCAGTCTTCAGTTCTGGCCCTTGTTGTCCTTTATCATCTCATCTCCTTATTTTGTATTTAAACAGTTTGCATTTTGTAGAGATGTCTTCTGTGTGTCCCTGTTTTGTAGTTTGCTGCAGGGTATTTTGGATGGAAGAGGAATTCTTCATCCTACAGCTGGTGTCTGGGCTGTGCTTCCCTTCAGGAAAATGAATGCGTCAGTCATGCTTGTCTCCCTGTATTTTTCAAGATTTTGGCTAAGTTAGGAGTCTGATTAGACCATTTAATCATCAATTTTTAAGTAGAGAAAATCTGTAACTGCTTGTTAAATTGTGGATAATTAAGACTTCAGTTACTCGAGTCAAATTTTTCTGAAGCCCTTTTGTGACTCTTCAGTGTGTACAAGGGGAGGGAAGCTGGAGCTCTGAAGAGAATTCTAAAATGAACTCCAGTGCAACACTCGCTCTAAGAGCTCCTCCCCCCCACTCTCATCTCATACTCAAGCAGTCCCAGATGATGTTACTCAAACTTGTGAGCCCCCATCAGTGTGTTACCTACAATAGTCAGCTGACAAAACTAGCTCAAAGCAAAGGTATGTCCATAATGGTATACTAAGAACAGAAGCTAAAAAACATTCCTCCCATAAGCTTGGTATATGCTTACCACCCAATACTATTAATAGCAAGAGTGAGAACAGATATAAAGGACGCCAGTAGAGAGACATTTTGGAAACACGTAGCCAAAATAATTCATGTGTCTTGCACTCCATTTGTGGAGTTATAATGGGCTCCCTGGGCATGTTCCTTTCTGCAGCTGGACCTGAAATGTATAGAATCCATTTTCAACTCAAAAAACTCCTCCTGACTTATACCTTGATTGACTCACTAGAGCATGTTCTTTGCTTCTTACTGGGCCACTGCCATATCTAATCATTAGGCCAGTCAAATCTATCAAGTTTTTTCAAAGAATTTCACACTTCATTAAAGTGTAAGGAGGGGTGGTACAATTCCTTTAGGACTGGGGACACGTTGTGATCTCTGGTAATAGCTCTTTATAGTCTGTAATTTCACCAACCATGCTGGAAGTGTATGTGAAATTAGTGATTACTGGTCCTCAAAGTTCCTTCCACCTCCCAGCCACCACTACGCTAGAAGACGTGTCTCTCACTACTCTTCACGACATCTGGTAAGAATAGGCCTGTTAATAGTTGCTGATGTCTCTTTGACCTTTCACTCTCCTTCCTTCCTTCCTTCCTTCCTTCCTTCCTTCCTTCCTTCCTTCCTTCCTTCCTTCCTTCCTTCCTTCCTTCCTCCCTACCTTCCTTCCTTCCCTCCCTCACTCCCTCCTTTCTTCTCTCTCTCTCTCTCTCTCTCTCTCTCTCTCTCTCTCTCTCTCCTCTCTCTCTCTCTCCTCTCTCTCCCTTTCTCTCATACTGTCATCCATGATCTTTTCCATTTTGGGGGGGAATCTTTTCTTCAAATTATCTTCAAAATAATGTTCATACCAATGCTTTCACCTACATGGATTTTTCTTGTGTGTACTTGGTCAGGTACATCTCCCCATTCATCTTCCTCTTAAGAACCATTTCTGCTTCCTCAAGGCGCCATCCCAGCTCTGAAGTGTTTATGAATTCAGATTTGGTATTTTCGTTGCCAGTGAGGATGCAAATCATTATTCCATTTCTTTTCTTTCTTTGATCCATGAAACAAAGACTTTTAATGTTAATGCAAGGGTTGTTGCTACATTATGACCCCAGGAATGTGCAAGCATTGCCTAGAATATGTACCTGCCCACAGGGCTTTCTAATTTCCTGTACTAAATTCTTACCTATAAACTAAATCTAGCTAATGTGGATGCAAGGCCTAGAAATCACCAGTGACTTTTGTTCAACCACTGGCCTTGTTGCAGAGAATGTGGATGGTGGGCCAAGGTCATAGTTCATTCTGTTTAGTTGTAGAAGTGCTTTTGGGACATAGAGCTTTCTGCTTCTCTTTTCAACCCACTTTCAAAGAAAAGAAAAACAGCAAACTGAAATTTAACAACACCAATTCAGAGTGCGGCAATTGTACTTGAGGGCCAGATTTTCCAAACTACTAAAGTTTTCCTCAGAGTGAACATAATGAAGTTTTGCGTATGCCACCATTTAGAAATAATAAAAATTTCAGTAGCGAATAAAGAGTTTCTTTAAAGCTGAGAAAGCTTTTCCATCATTGCTAAAGCAGTTAGTTGTTATTACTTTATTTTCAAGGAGAACATGGTAATGAAGTACAATTGTACAATAAAGCAGACATTTTAATTCCTCAAAACTCCACCAATCAATGAGGGATGCACTGATGGATCCCTTATTCCGTTTCTTCTGGATTCTATTACTTACTTAATTACAGCATGAACAATTTACATACAAATTGTAAGTGGCCAATGCTGACTTGGTTCAGCTATATTTTTGAGTAAATAAAAATGGTCGTAAAGACCACTCACAAGGATAGGTCCCTGACATTTTTTAAAGTTAGGATTCAAGATTTATAGCTGAAAGGGACCTCAGAGGTCATCTGGTCCAAAGGCTCTACTTTGATAGATGACGAAGCTGAGATAGAGACAGATTAATGGACTTGCCTAAAGGCCTACGAGCAGAAAGCAGAAGTTCCAGGAGCTGTGAATGACTTTGTGACAAAGAAGAATAGCAGCTAAGACAAGTCAGCTTTTACAGAAGCTCTGTTTGATGGGGAGAGGTATGCAGCATTTTGTATCCATAGACCCCCACCTCTCCCCTGAGAGAGGAGAGCTGTGTTTGCTCATCTCTTCTCTGAGTTTGGTCATTATAGTGAATCTGAGTTGGGAGTCGCCTTTTAACATTGTCTGTGTTTCCATTGTTTTAATCTGGTGTCCTTCTGGTTCTGATTGTCCTTTAATTTAGTGACCATCCAGTGATAGGGGCTGATGGAATCTTTGGTGGTCTTGTCTTTAAGAAGGTTTCTGTAGAGTCGAATGTCTCCTTAGACAGAGCCTTTGATTAGCTTAGGTCACCCAGCCCTATGTTGATTTTGTGTGTGGAGTGTATTGATCTTAGACCTCTCAACCATGTGTGAGAATGAGTAAGATGTGTTTTAGCTTTTGATTTTGGGGCACTCTTTGGACATCCCCCCACTCCCAGAGCCCAAACACCAAATCACCTATGGAAACAACCCTGGGCAGCTGGCTGGCTGAGTAGCAGCCTGTTTCCTAGAAATACTGAGGGTTAGCCTTGGCCCCTCAAAAATCACTCCAAGGGATGTGGGAGGAATGGGCAAATTTTTAGGTGACCAAAATAAAAAAGGAAAAAAAAAAACAGAGCAAGATACAAGCTTGATGACATTGTCTTTGGTTCAGGGGAATTAATTTTTTACTTAGATTTAGTCAATGGAAATATGCAGTTTCTTCAGTGGAATGTCTTCTGCTGACACTGAAGGGTAGGATAGAAGTGACCATCAGGATCTGGGCTCTGCCTGAAAATAAAAGCCGAGCTGAAAAAGAAGGGAGAGGGGTAAACATGGCCTCCAAGCTCAGGACCCACCAGGGCGGCTTGTAATGACAAAGAAGAGCAGGAGATAGGAGTAAAACCCACGAAGGGAGACTCCCGCGAAGCCCAAGCCTCGCCAGGGCTTCTTAGCCTGGGTCTGTGAACGTGCTGTTAAAAAAACCTGGAAATCCGCATTTCGTTAGGATAGGTTTCCTTTGCAGTCATCCACGTTTTATTTTATGCATTCGCCGACATGACTCTGAAAAGGAGAACTTGGCTTTGCCAGACTGGCAAAGGGGCCTAGGTTAAGAACCCCTGGCACAAACCAGTACACACATTGTCTCCAACGGGCAAAAGGATCCAAATGCCATGGGGCAAATCCAACTGTGGAGGCTTGGCGGAGGCCTGGCTGGAAAGAAAGAAAAAAGAGAGGCCCAACTCTGGCCACGCAGGGGCTGCCTGGCCTTGCCTCCTGTGATCCTCAGGGCCACCAGGGAAGGCAGCTGGGCAGCGGCCCCATTTGAAAGATCAAGAGAGCGTTTGAGGGACTTGCTCAAAGTCCTGAGAGGGGGAGCAGAGGTTGGATCTGAGCCCACATCTTCCTGATTCTAGATTTCCTGCACGGTCACCCTCCCTTTCTTCAGACTGGGTGGAAACTTAGGTGGTTGGCTTCAATTCCCCCCCCCCAAAGTGGAGGCTGGTTGGCTTAACTTTATTTTGTATTTTAGTGACTATGAAAAAGTAGGAAGAAGGGGGAAAAGCATTATTTTTTTTGTTGCATTTCTAATGCTAAGGGAGACTTAAAAAGTACCTGTGCATCGATGTCTGAAATATTTGGGGTTTCTTTTTGAGAATCAGACATTGCACAGACCCTTTTTTTTTTGTGAAAGCCTCAGTCAACGTGGGGACAGAAATAAATCTCCTTTCTCTTTCTGGGCAGCTTATCTGTAGCTGAGAGGAGCTGGGGGGCCGTGCTGTAGAATGGCCAGTAGAGGAGGTGGGGCTTCTTGAGGCTACTCCCCCAGCCCCACTTTTCTCTCTCTTTTTAAAGCACTCTAACGGAGGAGAACAGTGAGGAAAGGGGAGGGCACAGTTGGTGAACTATACACGCAGATGTCTTTTGCAAGATATCCAGAAAAAGTTCTTGGAATAGCAGCTGAACAGCTGAGTTGACCTTCAGCTCTCATCTCCTGGATTCATCTCAGCAGGGGCCATTTGGCTTTTTCATGAAGACAGGAAAAGTCAATCACTGAACTGAGGATTGTCGATGTAGTTTATATTGTTCTCTTAGCCTTAAAAAATACAGCATGTTCTTAATAGCTTGGCAATACCCCAGGCTGTGGCTTGTGAAGAGTCACAGCACCGTGACTGTCCCTTCTTGCTCGTGTTCCGTGATGGGAGTGCTATACTCTTCCCTCCCCAGAAACAGGCCCCAGTGATAGGATGTGAGATGGAGGTAGGCCACTGGACTGGAGCTTGGTGTGAGAATGGCCATGGGAGCCTGGAAGCCTTGCTCACTTTGCTTTGAAAAGTTCTGGATGTCATTTATTCAAAAATCGTTAGCTCCTCTGCCACCCACTGGGTGTACGGCCTCCTGGGCAAACTTTTTAACCTTATCGAGCCTATTTCACCATCTGTGGTAGAAGGGGATTGTCCTGATGGCCTCTGAGATCCCTTCTGTTCCCAAATGTATGATCCTTCCAGCCTGCATCCAGGTAAGCCAACAAGGCTTTGGCTTTGCTTTTGTCTAATTTTGTATCTGCATATGTCTACTCATTGTTCTCCACCTGTCAGTAGTAGAATGTAAGCTCCTTGAGGGCAGAGGGAGTTGGGGGCTTTTGTCTTTGTTGTCCCATGCCTGGCAGAGTACTTGGAACATGGCGGCTGACATTTCTCCTGTGCTTTAGCTTTCCAAAGTGCGCACAGCCCACGATCCCTGATTCTGAGAAGGCTAAGCTGTTGGATTGCTTGAGCTCGGGAGGTCTGAGCTGCAGGGCTAAAGCCAGCTGGGTGTCCACAAGACATTTGGCCCCAGTATGGCAGGCTCTTAGGAGTGAGGGGGCCACCGGGCTGCCTAAGGAGAAGTAAACTGGCCCAGGTGGGAGACAATTGGGTCAGAGGTCCTGAGCTCAGCAGCAGCTGGGTTGGGCCTGAGAGTGGTCACTGCTCTTTCAAACTGGGCAAGACTGGGAGAGCCAGTCTCAAAAAATTAAATTAAGAACAAAAGTTCCAAAGTGCTTTACAAATGTTATGTCACTTAAGACTCAAAACATTCCTATGAGGTAGGTGCTAGAGTCATTATTACCCCTCCCATTTTAGAGATGGGGACACTAAAGCCCAGAGACATCCAATGACTTGCCCAAAGCCACACAGGCAGGATTCAAATCCAGGTCTTCCTGACTCCTTGCCCTGTACTTAACCAGCTGTGCTGCACTGCTCCTTGGGCAGAGATGCCACAAGCACCTTCAATGAGCAGGTTTTATGTCGTTTTAGGCATTAGGTTTAATCAATGAGGCACCTTTGTCGTGATGGTGGTCTAGTTACAACAGTAAGGTCCTGAATTACTTTTCTGTGCAGATATCCCAGTCTCGCGGGGGGAAGAACTCCCTGCTAAGTATCACTGCTCCGGGTTCTTGTGCTAGTTAGAACCTTGTTTGTCCCTGAGCGAGTCACCCATTTGCTTGCCTACCTGGAGTTCTGCTATATTTCTGGAGAAGAGGTAACAAAATAGGCAAGATGAAAGGAATCCTGTCTTGGGATTTGTTACCTTCCAGAAGCTCCATGCAGAAATCTAAGATTCTGTCTGGGTTGAGATTAAAGTTCACCTTGAGGCCGAGAGCACCCAGCTCTTTGACTGACTTCCAAGGTCTTTTCCACCTCTACTCATCATGGCCGATGGAGGTGAAGAGCGAGTGGCCACACCTAGTCAGGTCACATCTTGGGAAGAGCTAGCCATGCACTCTGATGGGAGTGAAGAAAGCGTCCTGCTAACACTGCGTTCTCTTTGTTTTCATAAGTTTGGGGAGGGGAGTCTTAACCATTGAAGGGTTTTAAGTGCACTTTATTATATCCATCTCCCATCTCCCAACATACTTCATTTTCTTTTTCTCCCTGGACTTTTGAGTCAAAATGTAGGAAGCAACCCTTGAATGCCACCGTTGTCCGGCCGGGCTGCAGTGCAGTCGCATTTGTCCTTCCCCTTCCTCTGACATTAGAACGTTCTGTACAAGTGCTCTCGGGCGCCAGAATCAGAAGTAGCCTGCATGCTGCTCTGGTTGGAGGATGTATCGCATGGGACAGCGTCTGGTGGAGTTCTCAGGTGTGCCTTGGAGCTCTGCTGCCTCCCTGCCATCTTTTAACTTGGCTGCCTTGCTTTAACACTTCCAGAGCTGCAGCTGGCGGTGTTCTAGTTCGCAGTGCAGAAAACTATTATGCTTGTGTGATTTGGGGTGGAGCAAACACTTTTTTGTTCAATTTTATTTCACCTAATGATTAATTTGCAGACCAGTTTCTGATTTCTCTTGGTGGGAGGGATTTTTCCTCCCTGCTGTTTCCCTACACTGACCAAATCACAAATTCAGGGAAAAACACAAATAACGTCTTGGAGAAAATCGTTCCTTGGATTTTATGTTTGTTGTGGCTTTGGTCAATTACAGCAATAATGCTTCCTTACCTGAATCTGGATTTCCTTTGACAAGTTTACAAGTTTTTGTTATGTTCTGAAAACAGAATCAGCCCAATATTAGTAACTTCTCAGAGATTTCCATTCTAAAGTGCAAAATTGTCAAAATAGCTTGTAATAATACTGTTTACAATATAATAATATTATAAGAATTTTCTATAATTTAAAATTAAAAAAATTCAAACTGTGAAGAAAAAAAGACATTTGAAGTCTTGATCCCTAAGGGTCTCAGAGGGCTTTATTTGCCACTGAAGAAGAAGATGATGGACAGTAATCAGAAGATTCAGTGTCCCCTTCGGTGTTGGAAATGCTGGTGCAAACACGGAGGCTACTGCTCACTGTCTCTATTCCTTTTGTTAAAAAGGCTCCTGATTTGTAATTATCCTTTGAAGTTTTTTTACCTTCTCACTCTTTGCAATGGTGATGTGATGATACATCACTTCTTATGTCCCTGGTCCTTTTCTTTCTCAGGTCACATCTGTTTTATTGAATGAGATTCAACTCTCTGCAACACTTTGTCAGGCATTTATTTCAAGATCCTGAAAATTTCTAGCTGAGAAGGGAATCCCTCCTTAGAAAACACATTGTAAGCAAGTGAGGCAGTTTCTTTTGGGGTCCAGACATCACCAGATGGGGATTTTCTTGGTGTGGTCATAGCCATAAACTACGGTGAAATGGCATCTCAGCCCTTCACATTTTGAGCAGTACACATGGGTGGCAATTCCCAACTCACTCCAATCCTACTGCTTCCTTCCTTTTCCTCTTCTACTCTTTCTAAGTGAATACCAGTAGTGGAGGGATGGGACTTAGGTCTGATCTTGGCTTTTTATCTCCCCTTTTGGCTGTCCACTGCTCTTGCCCTTGCCCTTTGCCAACACAAAAGACTTGAAAATTCTCATTTGGTTAGCTGGGTTTCTCTCTACTCAAAAGCTCTTAGTTCAGTTTGTCTTGTGTCTAAATCCATAGCTGATGCTATGAGTACTTACACTTTCCTGCCTCACGTCTGAACTTTTCAAATACCTGCCTTGTGCTGTTTACATGGTTCTATGAGTAATGGCTGACTGTGGCTTGGTATAGTGTTGAGAAAAAAAAAAGAAATGTAGAAATGAAAAGACTGAATTTAGTTTCTGCTCCATTCTAAATGAAGGGTCATGTTAGGGGAAGGAACAAAATAGAAACCACATGAATACATATAGAAGGTCTACAGAGATGTTTGAGAGATACAACATAGTCACAGCAAGAAGAAAATGAGTCACATCTCAGAGGCAATAGTGAAAGAATACAATTTTTGCTGATTTTTTAAAAATACCATTTGATTAGTGATCAAATGACTTTCTAGTCATTTGAAATTGAGGGGGCTAAAAAAAGGAAAAATTTATAGTCTAGTGAGACCTGGTTTTATGATCTAATTATTTTTTTCCTCTAGTAACAATAAACATTGGTAAAAGAATAGAAATTTCTTTTTGTAGGCTGGGGTGCAGTGGCCCCAGACCTGGGATGGCATTGCTTGGAAGAACCTCTTTTTAAGGAATTCCTTCCAATGCAAATGAGCATCTCCTCTCAGTTTAGAGTTTGAGCGTTGCCTGGGGCACTAAGAGATTAAGTGATTTACCCGGGGTCACACAGTCAGCATGTTTCAGAAACAGGTCTTGAACCCAGGTCTTCCCAACTCTAAGTCATATTCTGTCTATGCACTAGGCCACACTGCCTAAGAATTTATATTAGAAAAAAAAATTTATATATATATATACTCAAATGATTTGCAATTTTGTCATTTATGCAAAGGACAAAAACCCTCTGTCACTTGATAGGTAGATTTTAGGACTCACTGTGGCTAAAAGATTCGCCTCTTGGTGGCCAAAGTGGTGATAAAGTCTCTTCCCATTCTGTCTGCTGGTATCTAAATAAGAGACAGGCAAGGGCACCTCTTGGTCCATCCTGGAATCTCCTCCGCCTAGAACCCTCCATAGATGACATGCTTGTGGTCATTAACAAACATGGTAGACCTTTGAGCATCCTTAGTCTCAAGGGCTGGGGGAAAGATTAAAGCAAAAGAAAGACACAGACAAGTACTCTAGCTACTATAAATAGCACCTTCTAGTTATGAAATGACATTGTAAAAATGTGAAGATTCCAAGCAGAATTGAATCATAATATTTTATGGTAGCCATTAATTTGGCCATCTCTTTCCTTCTCCAGGCTGTGACCAGTAATATTTCATATTTGCGAATTTTATGTGCCATTTATATTAAGAAGTTTCCCATGCCTCACAATCCACTGCAAGATCTTTGCAACAGCATTATTCCTATTCAGAAAAACCTCTAGCTCATTCTTTTAAAAAATATCATTTTACAGATGTTTTTGTTTTAATATCAAAGTAAGGTAGAGTAGCTAGGTGGTGCAGTGGATAAAGTACTGGACTTTGAGTCAGGAAGACCTGAGGCACTGGCTAGCTGTGTGACCCTGGGCTAGTCACTTAAATATCACCTGCCTCAGTTTCCTCATCTGTGAAATAGGTATAATAAGAACACACATGACATAGGATTGTTGGGAAGATCAAATGAGATTATGAATATAAGGTGCTTTAGATGTTTCAAGCGCTATACGAATATTAGCTCTGCCCCCTCCCCCCAACTCTGCACTTAACCTTCCCTTGTAACAAAGACACCAACAAACCCAGTGACCTTGTCCAGAAAGGGCATGCCATCCTCCTTGACTTCTGACCCCTCTTTCTCCCTCTCTTCGCGTCCTTTGTACTTTTGTTGTAACCATCGTGCATGTTGCTTCTCTCCCAGCCCTACTCTGATGCCTCCTGGCATGGAGTGGTGGTGACCCAGCGTTCTCAAGGGCTTCCTGACAGAGTGCAAGCGCTATCAGGCTTTGTTGAAAGATTTCTAGTGTCGTCCCGGAAACAAACTCCATGTCCGCGTTTGGAAGACTAGTCTAGCTATGTCTGAACCTCAGAGGCTCATCACCAAGGCTTTGGGACTAATCAGGAGGCCGTGGCAATCTGTGGAACAAAAATACAATGTGGTCCTCAGTCCCACGTCTCTTCTGCTTTTCCTGTGGTGGTGACATGGTGATGGGAAGTGGGGCGAAGAATCACATGATTGTTAGAGCGCTGTTGCAGCTCCAAAGATGAGATCCTCGTCCAATGGTCCATGAAGGGACGTGCTCCTGGAGGACTACGTTGTATCACCCTTGATGTTCTTGACTTAAGCAAAATCAATCAAGCAATTGACAAGCATTTGTCAAATGCTTTCTATGTGCTAACACTGAGCTAGGTTCTGGGGATACAGGTACAAAGAATGAAACAATCATTACTCCCAATTAGTTTATATTCTGATGGGGGAGACACGTGCATGTAGACTAAATAGCATGAATGTCAATTTAGTAAGTGCGCAAACATGTACCCAAGGTAGTGAGCTAAGAGGCAGTGTGGGAGGGAGGATCTAGCAGCTGTGGCGAAAAGAGAAAAAGATGAACAAATTACAGAAGTGGCAGCAAAAGGTAATGCTGGCTCGCAGGTTTCCCTTTGAGAAGCCGGTAAAGGAACTGACAGAGCCGGCTTTATCACGTTTCCAAAAGCAAAAAGAAATGGCGTGTAGGGGAATATTTGATCCTATATTGTAGCTAGCATTCATGTTCACAAAAACAACAGTTGCCTGTGTCAACATCTGGTACAAAGAATGAATGTACGAATCTAAGAAGAACTTGCTAAGATATTAGGTGAGGGCGGCAAAAACAAAATTAGAAAATCAGGTTCAAAGGTAAGGATGAGAAGATGAAAATGTGTAGAGTGCACTGATGCTTCATGCCAATATATCATAAATGCTTTCTTTAGAAAAAAAGGTGCTAGACATGACAATCACCGAGTAATATCTTTGAAAATGAAATTGATTTTATTTGAACAGATGGGAAACAAATCATTAATGGGATAGGGGTCATTCCTAAGTTGTCTACCTATAGTCAGGCCACTGCCTTGTTAACAGAAAAATAAAGATTAATATTAGGTTAGAAGAAAGAATAGAAATGGGGACAAGAGATATATTGCACAATGAAAACAAATCCAATTTAATTTATTTAAATAAATTATTGGTGCCAAATTTGGGGAGTAAATGGGGCAAAGGACAGCAACATTAATGGTAACAATTTAATAAGGAAGTTTGATTTATATAATTTGATTGCCGTAAGAGGAGGTTAAAAGTCACTAAAAGCCACCGTAGTCAGAAACTGCTTGACTCTTTTGTGAAGTGAAGAGATGTGGTAAGCCAGAACAATGCCAGTTTACAACATAAACATTTGTAAAACTTATAGAGAAGTACATTGCAAGATTATGCACAGTGTTACCTCATAAAACATTGAATAGCAGTAGAGGGATGAAACAGTTTAAAGAAAGCTTGGTGAGAGACAGGGCTAAAGTGATATTGAAGGCATTTAGGGACATGCCTAAAGAGGGACTGTTAAGGACAATCAGCCACCACATTTGGACAGTGACATTAGAATCTCAAAGGTGCTTATAGGGGAGAGGGCATAGACAAGAATTAAGATGGGCAAAGCCCCCAGACTCGGCCAAAGATACCCAGCAAGGAACGTGCTGGAAAGGACAACTTTTTGAGGGTGCTGAGAAATAAATTTTCAGGACATCTGAAGGAGAATTTATCAAAAGTGTGGGAAAATATTGGCTTTTGTTATTACCAAAAGAATGTCAGTAACTCTGACTGCTTTTCTCCTCTTTGAGGATTTTCATGAGAATGATCCATCCATCCGTGCCTAAAGGACAGGCTTGATTAAGGTCTTGGAAGGGAGAAGCAGGCTTGCAGAAATGAAGACATTTTTGCTAGCATGTTACTGAATGAAAATTTTAGAGAATACAAAACTCATGCTTATTGTTTGTTGATTATAACAAAAACATTCAGTTTAGTAGAGCAAAGGCTACCATTTGAAAGGTTCTTTTCCCACCAAACATCTCCTGTACAGATTTCAAAATTATATACGATTCCTTGGAGAGTATAACAACAGAGATGAACTTAGGCAATGGTCCATTCAACTGCTGACGTGATCTTCCTAAAATGCAAGTCTGACCATGTTACCCCCATTCTCAATAAATCCCAGTGGCTCCCTATTACCTCCAGGATCAGATATCAAATTCTCTGTTTGGTATTTAAAGTCCTTTGTTAACTGGTCCCTTCCTACCTTCCCGGTCTTCTTACACCTGACTCTCCACCATTTAGTTACTTTTCTTGCGTAATTCCAAATTGTTTTCCAGAATGGTCAGGAAAAATTGCATGGCTCCACCCATTTCATCCTGTTCCTGTATTCCTCTAGCCTCATCCACTCTATTTTTGTTTTTTCATCTTTGCCAATTACATAGATGTGGGTTGGGTATTCACAGTTGTTTCCATTTGAATTTGACGTAGTATTAGTGATTGGGATCATTTTTATGTGGTTGTTGTTCATTTATTATTCATGTTGAGCACTCCTTCTGGGCTCACTCCCCTTGCACTTCTGATTTGCAGTCCTAGAGGGACAATTCTTGCTCTATGGGGCATATCTGAGGGGCCGTATTATCTCTCACGAGCCCCCACTGATGTGATTTCCCGCTAACAATTTTATTTAGTTTTGTTTTATTTAGATTTGTTTAGACAAGGCATTTACTGAGATAGTAGAACAAGTACAGTCAATGGGAAGCACTTCTTTGGGGAGAACTCTCTCAAAAATATCCCCAGCATATATGGGAAGAGTGGGTATATATTTAAAGGATAATGCTAGTAAGGAATGTGTATAGAAAACATGTGTCTGCTGAGTGACAACTTCCACATTGGAAGTCCTTTCCTCCCCTCATGTAGTCCCCCATGATATTCCCCTTAGGTGTGGCTTTCCACTGGGCTCTATAGAAGTACATAGCTCTCTAGTCCACAGCTGTATTTCTCTCTTGTGGGGTGAAAGATCATTCTAAGATTGCATTAGATTTGGGGACAAACATGGTCCCTTCCAAACCAGAGAATTCTGAGCACTTTTTAGAGATTGTACAGGTTTGCTCAGAGTTATGTATTGAACTGGTTAAATCAACTGTAGGCTCCACCCAAATGTTGCTCGTGAAATGGAATGTTTGCAAGTTAGCTTGCCAATAGTCTGCACAGATGGAGATCAGTGTTTTTTTTCTTTT
This sequence comes from Phascolarctos cinereus, assembly GCF_003287225.1. Classification (NCBI taxonomy): domain Eukaryota; kingdom Metazoa; phylum Chordata; class Mammalia; order Diprotodontia; family Phascolarctidae; genus Phascolarctos; species Phascolarctos cinereus. The sequence goes on along the minus strand of NW_027555958.1, from coordinate 476,732,978 downwards.
ACTAGTTATTTCACCCAGACATATTAAAAATGTAAATAAAATAATATTAAAGTTCTCCACAGGCTATATCATTAGAATTTGCTGAGTGATACTGTAAGTCAATATTCAGCATAATCGCTGCAATCTGGCAGCTCCAACTGCAAATAAAAAAGAAATGAGGAAAGTAATATAAAATAATTTATATAATATCAGTTCAGTCACCTCATGTAAGATGCAGGCCACATAGTCTTATTTCTGGTTTAATTCAGTTGGCAAGGAGGCTCCTTATTCAGGGTTGGAAAATAAATGACCTCTATGTCCATTGCCTCTCTTCAGCTTTCTTCAGCCTTCCTTGGAAGGACAAGCTGGGGATTTGTGTTTTTCTTTTTGACTCCCCCAGAGCTTTAAATCCAAAGCAATGCTATAGCATATCAGAAATTCACCCAAGTGACAATGATTTGTCAGTAAGGACCCAACTTTGGGTTGTTTTGTAAACTCCTTATGTCTCTATATCTACTTATATGTAGATATGAGAGAGATATGGAAATCCTTTTCTCTCTGTGTAGATAGATAGATAGTTATAGAAAACTAATTCAATGTTGCCTATAAATATCTACCTGTCTAACTCACACAATTGTTATGAGGATCAGATGAGATACTGAGTCCTCTCCTTAGATAACTATATAAGATGCAACATTGATGGATGGTCAAGTGATATCATTACCAAGGGCACACAGCAGGTCAGTAGAAGAGACTTAGTTTTATTTTCCAAGGCCCAGAAAACTACCTATGAATCCATTACAAGACACAAAACATTTTTTAACAGTTTGCTAATTGAGTTTCCTTTTTAAATATAAGATGGCAAATTTAGAGCTGGAAGAGACCACCTTAGAGGTTCTCTGGTTTAACCCCCTTCACTGGTATTTAAGAAAAATTCCCCAAATTAAGCTCCATTTCCTCTTTAATCTACATTTATGGGTTTTAAAATCGTGAGTACAGGAAAGGCTTCACTCTAAGCCCACAAGCATTTATTGAGCACCTACTCTGTACAAAGCTCTGTGGTAGGGACAAAAGGCTCCCTGAGAAGAGAAATGGAGGCCCTGAGATCAGAAAAGTCTCATCCAAAGAGAAACCTGAGTTGATGGCACAACTGAGATTCCAGGGAAGATTCAAAGATTCCTAATCCTGTGTTCTTCTAGGTAAATGTTGGTCTGCCCCGTTTCTCCTCTTAGTCTGTTGACCCCCATTGGAGTTGGCATCTGGCCAGGCTGGGGGTCTTTGGGCTTGGGCTCTATCTTACACTGCTACATTGAGGATTTTCTCCTACAGGGGAAAAATGGGCCTTCAGTTAAATAGAGGACTTCCAAGCATCCCTGAAAAACAGCAACAAAACAGTTGAGTAAAACTTAAAAATACAAAAACAGAAGAAGTATGTATAACCATTTGGAAGGGATTGTACAAGGATAAGTGTTTGCTTTCTAATGGGGGGGATATGGTACAAATATTCTCTCAAAACTTAATTAGTCGTCAGGCCTCCCAGAGGTTGTTAAAGAAAACAGAGCATATGAAAGAAGGTTCATCGTATTTTGATTTGGTGATCTTGTCTTTTCAGTTGTCTGGATAGCATCTCCAACTTCACATATCCCAAACTGAATTTTCTCTTTCCCCAAAACTGTTCCCCCTCCTGAGTGCCCTTTGGTTGTTGATAATATCACCATTTGAACACTCAGCTAAACACCTTAGTCATATCTGATGAAATCATCCAAACTTAACAAATATTATGTACCCTCTCTATGACAAAAATACTGTGCTGTGATGCTGAAGAAGAAAGGACAGAGTTATTACCATCAAGGAGCTTGCCATCTTGGAAGGGCAAAGTGATTGTAAGCAGAATCAAGAGCCAATCAGTCAAAAACATTTATCCAGCAATTTTATTATGTGCCAGGTGCTGGAGATACAAAGACAAAAAATGAAATCCTCCATGCCCTGAAGACCCTTACATTCTATGAACATGGAAGGTTCATGAGAGAGGTATGCAGAAGTACCATGGAGTTCTGAATAATGAGAAGCCATTTCATATCAGGGAAGACTTCATGGAAGAAATGGCCTTTGACTTGGGTACCTTAAAATATAGAGCCTTATAGATTTTTGTACCTGTCTTCATTGTAAGACTGGCCTGGGGCTTTGCACATAGTAGGTGTGTTGGATGCTGAATTTGACTCAGAAAGTGTTGGAGTGAATCAACAGAGCTTTGAAAAGTTCTCAAGATAAGGTAGAAAGTCTGTGGATTTCCACTGAAAATGTGCAGATTTAAATATTTGCCTTAACTTCACTTTTGTTTTCATACCTCCATTTCTTAGCACAGTGGCTGGTATACATACAGTACATCTGCACACACATATACATGTATGCATATATACACATATGTGCATATAAACCCTACATAAATAAATATACATATCATATATAGATACACATATACTCCATATATACATACACTCTAAATCTATGTCTATATATCTATTATCAGTGTCTGGTATAAGATAGTCACTTTAAGAATTCCTTTCTTCCTCCATCTTCCTTCCTCCCATTATTTCTGGTATAGAAACAGAATTATCTAAGCTACATATGAAGGCTTTATAGGGAGGGCAAGAAGAGATAAATTACAAAATGTATGTGTGCATGTATATATATATGTATATGCATATATATATATATATATCTATCTGTATGTATGTCTATCATTTATCTATCTGTCTCTTTTTATCTATTCATCCATCTTGTCTGTCTATTCATCTATCTATCCTGTCTCTCCATCTCTTTATCCTGTCTGTCCATCCATCCATCCATCCATCCCTCCCTCCCTCCATCCCTCCATCTCTTTATCTCACAAAGCAGGCAACTCCAAAGGTGAACAGCTGTAGGTCTCATCTAGAACCATCTGTTTGAATAGAGTGTACAAATCCCAAACCCATCCATGGAAATCTGCCTTTTAGTTCTAGGCCTGTGCATGCTGTAAGTACAGTCTTTTTCTTTCACTTGATAGATAAAATTGGGTATTGTCTCATGTATATAACAATGTTTTATATTCTGAAACATTAAAGAAAATTTCTCTTTGTCTGGGCCCTCTTGTCAGTCAGTCAGTTGAGCGGTCATAACCCACAAGCATTTATTTGTTAATGCCCGTGTCTCAGACACTATGCTAAGTGCTTGGGGTATATAAAGACAGAACCCTCTCTAACACCGCCTTCTCCCAAAGAGATTCCATGTTGTTGGATGCAGAATCACAATGAGTACCCCTCCCAAGCCATGACAAAACTGGAAATCCCACCACTAGAGAAAAGTGAGTTTATCATTGTCTCTTCCTCCCACGGAATATCGCCAACAGCTTTATTTAGCCATTTGTATGCTATGTGAATAAAATGGTCAAACTGATTCCCGTCGGAAGAGCTTGACCAGCCTGAGTGAAGCTGTTCAGAATTCCATCACTCTCCCTCCCCCAAAAATGGGGTACCAAAAGGTGAGGAAAGAAGCCTGAAAGGGTTACCATTAAACCTGGACAACAACATTCTTCCCAGCAGGGCTGACCCACTTTCAGGACAGTAGCATTATTTTGGCCTGTTGCCAGCTTCTTAATAAACTAGGAAAAAGACAGGCACTTAAAACACTCACCAAGCACCTGGCTGTGGCACAGTTAAATATTTATGGTTCATGACCCAGCTCCTGTCCTTGAAGGGTGACTCTTTTCTTGGGGCTTGGTGGAGTGCTGGAGACGATGTGTACTGAAATCAAATTTAAAGCAGTTTTGAGCCATAGGGATGGATCTGAGTGGCCACCTTTCCCACCCCACCTCCTTTTATAAATGAAGAAACCAAAACCTGGAGAAGTCAAATACTTGTCCAGTTTCATACAGCTTGGTGGAACTGAGAAAAGCCAAGTGTTTTGACTCTTAATTAAAAAGAGAATGAAATAGATATTAAAAGAAAGTGTAATGACTTCCATTCCTCAGATCTGAAAAAAAATCTGTTAATAATAATTCTTATCTAAAAGAAACCAGGTCATTGGATCTAATGACCATTCAGTTGGCTAAGATGACCATATTTTTATGTATTCTAGTCGTCTCATGAAATAAATGGGCTTAGGTCCTTTGAAAGCAGAAACTCCCTGTTTCATGCTTCTTTCTGTATGCTCAGTCCCTAGCATAATGCCATGGACACAGTATGTGCTCAATAAATGTCTATTGATGATGGTGGTGATGATGAGGCCTTTCCTTTTAGTTGGGTTTCCATGGGAATCTATCTTTGAGGGCAGATCAAAGCATGGGCAGATTGGGGGGGAAGGGGTAGCCTTGGGGAAGACATCTCTTGACTTATTGCTGTAGATTTTTAACCATTATGGTCCCTTAGCCCATTGTTAAGAGGAGTAGAGAAAAGAACTAAGGTGCAGGGGGGTGGATCTGAGAGGGAAAGGTGCTAGGCAAGCAGATTTTGGGGAACTGTTTTGTGAAAGCTACTTTCCAGACCATATTAAAGGAAGAAATATTGTCTAAGCATAAGGTCATTGGACAAGACCTGTCCTGAATTCAGGGAATGCCTTAACTTCTTGCTCCCAGTTTCTTTAATCAACATTTGAGCATTCCTGTTTACGTGACTTTGCAAAGAGATTGATTTAAAGACAGTTGAGTCAGAGATAGTAAGTCTATCATATCACAATACACTGATGATTTCTCTTACGAGCTTGTGAACTGTGGGATCAGGACTATTAGGAGTGAAGGACACCTTCTCACCTTTCTACAGATGAGCACCTGAAAAAATGTTCTAAGAGATAGAAAAGGGTAAGCATCGGAAAGGGGACCTCTTTCAGCAGCAGGAACCCTCTGGTCATGCGCCTAGGTCAGCAGGGCAGCTCGAAGAGCGTCTCACTGTTGTTTGCTGCTGGTTTTAGGGGTGCCTACGTCTCCAAGAGCCTCCAGCCTCAGATTGTCTGCTGATGTAAGCTCACAGCAGCATTCATTCCTGCTGCTTGGGCATCCTCAGCCCTGAAGGTGACGTCTTAGCTTCTGGGCTTTGAGGCAAGTGTTTTGTCCCTAGAGGACAAAACAAAACTGTTACATGTGAGAGAATAAGATTCCTTTGTGAGCCCCTGTACTGGCTGGATGTCATTGACCTCTCGGAGCACGTCTCCCCGTCTGTCAAATAAGCATGAGATGCACCTGAAGTCTTTTCTTCATGGGCTCCTTGAGAGGCTTCAAATACTGTGTGTAAAAGCTCTTTGCAAACTTTGATGTGAACGTGAGCCATTGTGATAGAGATGATGACGATGGTGATGATCACAATACCCCCCGGTGGTGATGGTGACAATGACCACACAGGTTGCTGCTTCAATTGGCCTGATCAGGGATTTATTCCTGTTCCCCCTAAAGTCACACCCTCAGAACCATTTCTGTCTCTGCACAGGATGAGCGTGTTAGTGTCAGTCTTCCTTGAAATGGGGCTCTTGGGCGTTTTGGGAAAAATACTGAGACGGCTCTCCTCCCCCAAGCTCCACTAACCATGGGCATCTTCTCTATAAAAGCAGATTTGGAAGGAGGTCAACCCTCTTGGAAGGAGAGTAGGAGAAAGTGAAGCCAGAAAGAGCAGAGTGCATTGCACTAGATCAGAAAAAAAAGAGAGACCTGAGTTCAAGTCCTGACCCTTCTTTTCTCTGGCTCTGTGACTTTAGGCAAGTCTCAGCTTCAGCTTTCCCACCTGTAAAACGGGAATGCTAGTACTACTTGCTTCACGTGTACCTCCTCGGCTTCTTAATGTGGCTCACTGGAGATGTCTTTGAAAAAAGAGCTGGTCATGGTAAAACACTATGTCAGTTATTATTACCAGGAGTCTAGACCGAAACCAGAATATTGGAAAGTCTGAGCTTGGAGTAGGAGCTTTGCACTGTCCTGAGGCATCGCGCTGAGGCAGATTCTGTCCTGGCTTCTTCAGTCACACCTGTAGAAGATCCCAGGGCTTCCAGATCCAAGGTAATCCGCCATTGCATGGAGAGAGGGTGGTGCTGAACAGAACAGCACTTCTTGTTGTAGACTTGGCCCGTTATAGATTTGAGGGGGACCTGTCTCGTTAGGGCAGCCAGTGCAAAACTTCTCTCTGGTGGACACCCGGCCACCATGTGCTGTGTCTCGTCTTCCCCTGTTAGAATGTAAGCTCTGTGAGGGCAAGGACTTCTTCATTTATCTTTTAAAATTTGTATCCTTAGTCCTTGGCACATGCTAAGCACTTAGAAATAGGGAGGACTGGACTTCTGATTTGATTAGGCTGGGAAACTCCCAGGTGAAGAAACCCTGCCAACACAAGATAGCACCTTCTCTGTGACTTGCCATCTTAGAGACTTGCCTAGAGCAAGTGGTAAAATCACTGGTCCAGGAACCCACGACCAGGATGTGTCAGAGCTGGACTCAAATCCAGACCTCCCTGACAAATTGCCATTCATAGTCAATGTCTGATAAATTCTTTGGCAGCTAGGAGGTGCAGTGGATAAATTGATGGGCCTGAAATAAGAATGACCTGAGTTCAAATCCAGCTTTGGACTTGTCACTTAACCTTAGCCTGCTTCAGTTTTCTCATCCGTAAAATGGAGATAAAAATAGCATCAACTTCCCAGGGTTGTTGTGAGGAACATATGACATATTATTTATAATGCTTTGCCAACCTCAAAGCACAATCTAAGAACAAGCAATTCATTCATTCATTCATCCACTCATTCATTCACCTCAGCAAGGTCTTTCCTAAGCACGAAGCTTGCACATTTGGGCACCTTGTCCCTTTTTAGTGTTTCTGTCCTCTTCCCACAAGGACTGAAGTTTGCCAGTTCCATGTGCTAAAGGGTTAGTAGAATAAACAGTCCCTTCAGGTTTGAGAGAACAGGAAACCCTTAAGCTGGGCCTTGGGAAGATAGGTGAGAACTTAGCAAATGGAGACTGGGGCTAGGAAGATCAGGATCACAGATGAAGAGCTGGAGAGGGACCAGAGAGATCCTCTCATGCAGCCCCTTCGTTTTCTAGATGAAGAACTGAGACTTGAGGAGATTATGAATTGTCCAAGGTTGTACAAGTCATGGGTAGAACAACCCTCATTTCTACCCAAGACTCAGACACCAAAAGGGGTACTCTTTGCACAATCTGTGAAAGAAGGTGTTTTCCGTGTAGACAACAGCCAGGGGTATTGTTCACAGCACACGAGTGGGAAAGTCTGGGACGTGTGGAGCAGATTGCAAGTTAGTCCAGTTCTCCAGGAAACCGGGTTCCATGAAGGGGAGGAATGAAAGATCAGACTGAAAGGGAGATTGGGTCTAATTTATAATGATGTTCATTAGGCAGGTGAATGCTCTTTCTTAGGCTTTATTCAGCAACTGCAGGGAGATGACTGAATGGGAGTTGAGAGCGAGGGAGATTATTACCCTGGTAGCTGCGTAGGGGACAGTTTGAACTCAGAAGAGACTAGATATGGGGTTACTGATGGGGCCGCTGCAGTCATCCAAGCCAAGTTAATGAGAGCTTTAACTCCATTTCAGCTCATTCAATAACTAGCGTGATGGCAGTGTGGTTGGAAAGGGGAGATTGATGAGTCATTACAGAGGCAGAAATGATGGGACTTGGCAACTCGTAAGATATTGGGTTGGAGTGTCAGGGTTGACTCTGAGATTTAGAGCCTGTTTAGTGCCAATAACAAATGTCTATGGAAGCGGGGACCAAGAGGTGTGCAGTTTAAGTTGCTCGGTGGGAATCTCTGCTAAGTAGCTTGAAAATTCTGGTCTGGAGACAGGTGCAGATCTGGGAGTCATCCATATGGAGGTGATAATTGAAGCCATGGGAGTGGATGAGGCTGTAGAGGGAGACAAGAGGGAGAGAGTTGCAGAAGAATGCTGAAAGTCAGGGTAGGGGTTGAAGTTGAGCCAGCATAGGAGGCAGAGTGGAGGGTCGTTGGAGGCAGAGGGGGCATGAAGAATGAGGAGCTGACTGTAGGGTCATCGCTTCCATCCTGGAAAGGCCCTTGGAGGCCGTCTCATTTTGCAGGTGAGACATAGGAAGGTTAAGTGGTTTGCCTAGGGCCACATGCTAGTGAGTGTCTCAGGTGGGACGTGGACTTAGGGCTTCCTCATGCTGAGACGGACAGCCTGTCTACTGTACGATACTCAGTAGAATCAAATGCAGTGGAGACTTCAGTTAAGGTGTTGATAGACAATAGGTCATTGGATTTAGTTTTGGGGCAATCAGTGATGGCCTTTGAAGGAACAGATTCATCATAGCAGGAGAGTGGAGATCAGATTTCAAGGAACTGGGCTTTATGTTAAACAGGTAAGAAAGTGCTGGTGCTGCATTCATCACCCAAGGAGCTGGGTTCAAATCTCACCTCTGCTACTTTCTAGCTGTGTGACCTTGGGTAAATCACTGAACTTCTCTGGACCTCAGTTGGCTCATCTGTAAAATGAGAGGGAGTTAGTTGGCCTCCAGTGTTCTGTACAGCTCTCAATTTAATGGGTTGGATGATATGGATAAGTAACCCTGAGTAAGCAGCATAAGCCACAATGTCTCCACTTCAAACAGTGGAAAAGAAGCTTGTGCTTTGACCTTTAGGAGCAGGGCCCTTTGAGAGAAATCAGAATTGTTGATTCCTTCCAGTGAGTTTGGAGGAGAGGGGACCGATGGGTCCCAGGGACTCCTAGGAGCAGGCCCTGTCAGGCTGGAACAACGATCTCGTTCTAATCTCTTTCCTTGCAAGCAGCCTCTTGAAGCCCGAGCTCAGGGGCTCCATTTGGGGATTTAAAAATACTGTCTTTTATCCACCAAAATCTCATGATACTGACCTCGTTTTTGTTTTAAACCCTTACAGGCCACTTGCCACCTATAACAGTCTGACAGACAAACACCTGGTTGGCTACTTCAGCAACGTAAGAAGAAGGAGACATCTGCAGAGATCAGGGCTGGTAAGCCTTCATTCCCTTCCCTTCTCACCTTCTTCCTGGGAGGTTGTTTCCTTAAGTGGTTTTCACCTTTCGTGTTGAAATGGTGCACATTTTATCAGCTCCTCTTCAGCCTTACGGGGGTGTTTGAGGTGAGGTCTAGTTAAAAGAGAGGAGATAGCAGAGGGATGGCAAAGGGGAGGACAGACCAAGGATGCCTTGTTTCCTAGTGCAAAGGGCAAGCTTTCACGGTGGAAAATATGGGCAAGGCTGGTGGAGGAGATATGTGGGGAGGAAGCAAGATGAGCCTGGATTGTTCCCACCAAAGAACGTTGTTCTTTGCCTGGCAGATTGCCTGTGCGTATTCTGGCTGCTTCTGGTCATCTTCCACATAATGTTAAGAAGGTCTATGCATTCAGACTGAATCTTCTCTGCCCTAGGTGACAAATCGTGTAAAGAGGCTCACCCCAGACTCTGTAAATGAGCAAAGAAAATCCACTTGATTCCGAGGAAGATTTTTTCAGGACATTACAGGACATAGGGATGACTGAGCTCAGTCACTGAAACAACCATTGTCCAAAGCCATTGGCTGCCAAGGGTCTGTTTTCTAGAATCGACTAACTAGGGTTAGGCCGTGGGGTACTGAAGTTTAGAAGGCACTCTTAGAAGGGCATTGGTGCTGTAGTAAGAGGGCTGGGGCTCACACCCCACTTCTCTCACCATCTGAGTGACCTTGGGCAACCTTGAGCCTTGGCTTCCTCATCAGTAAAATAAGGAGATAGAAATATGGGATCTCTAATGTTCCTTCCAACTCTTGGGATATGATCCCGTGATAACAGTCCTTCAACAATTTAGAAACAACTGAACTTAGCTTCTATTTAGCAGGGATAATTAGTTTAAATAGGGAGCTATCAGATGGCTATTTGCTTTTCCTTCTGGAACCCATATCCCAGGTGAGTTCCTCCCTCACACAGTCTTACAATGGTCTCCATTCTTCCCCAGCAAAATGGTGTCCCAGGGTCTCTTCTCCCATGGTTCTTCATGTCCCAGGTTATCCCTGCCCCATTTCAAACTTAACTGAATTTGTCTTGAAAAATTGATTTGAGGGGACTTTTCATGCCACTTTCCTTAAGTGTAAAAATCCATGTGACAGAATACTGAAATGGATCTAGAAGACTGTCCCCTCCAGTGGGAGGATGGCAGCCCAGCTTGTGTGAGTCTCGTCTGTGTCCTCCCAAAAGCCTTCCTTGTTTGCTCTTGGCATCCTGGGGGCACCAGCAGAGCGCCCTTCCGGTCTCCTGGTCATCCCTAATCCTTGATGTCCTTCATTTGTGTCCCTAGAAGCTCTTCATTGATTACCTAAGATTATGTAAAGTTGTTGCTTCTTTTGAAGCCTTCTGGGTTCTGTTGGGGTGCCCTGAGGTTGTGCCCTATTCATTCTTTCTTAGTTATTTCCTTTTATCACACTGTTTTGTTTTTTTTTTTCATTTCCTCCTCAGGTTAGATTATGTGACACCATCTCCATCTGTTCCTTCTAGGAGACGGCTTTGCTCCAGACGTTTCCTATATCTACAAATGTGATGGATTCCTTCATTCTGTTACCCTAGGGTCCCCGTAGGCATGCGTGTATTTGTAGTGTTCATAGATCATGGGGCACATACTTGGCAGCCCTAAATTTTCTAGTCACAAGATCATAACTTTTTAGCTAGAAGGGACCTTCGAGGTCAGCTAGTGCAACCCTTCCATTTTGAGAATGAGAAAGCTGAGGCTCAGAGGGAGAGAGAGAGATAGAAGGGACTTCAGAAGCCATTTTGTCCAGGGAAATGACTTGCCCAAGGTCACCTAGCTAATAAGTGACAGAGCGGGGATTTGAATCTAGGACTGACTCCAGAGCCATTTCTCTTTTTGTTGTACTACACTGCCTCCTTGGAGAGTTCTAGGAGCCTGCATTTCATGTCTTGATAGATATATGAATACAGGATACACATTAAAAGTCTTGGAAAAGTAATCTCATTAATTATTTAATTCTAATTTAATTTGTTAATACTACACTGACATTTACATAATGCTTACATATATTATCGTATTTGAAGTAGTTACCAAAGGTATTATTATCTCCCTTTTGCACATGAGAAAACCAAAGCTCCTAGAGTGTAGGGAGCAGTTAGGTTTCCTCGTGGCTAGAGTGCTAGACCACGAGTCAGGAAAACCTGAGTTCAGATCCTACTCAGACACTCATTGTGTCAGAGGGACTGAAGCCCAGAATGAGCTTAGGCTGTTGAGGACAGTTAAAGACAACAGAAAGAACATTTCTGCCTCTGTTGGGGGAACAAAAGGGAGGCTCCAGGATGGCTTGGGATAGATGGGGTCGACATGCCTGCCCTCCATGCTTCTTTTGCTTCTGTTTTCTCTGCCAGGGAGGAGAACTGGGCTGTAGCAAACAGTATGAAAATGGCTAAGGGGAGGTGGGTCCTGAGCTAAGTAAGGAGTTAGTGAAAAGACCTCCAAGCTGCCTTTGCTGAATCAGATCACATGGCTTAACCAACTAGACCTTTGGAAGTGATATGGGGCAGTTCTTGGTCCTTCCCTAATGATGGCCACCTGATTTGACCTTGGGAAAATAGCAACTGTCACGTGCCTCACTTTCCTCAACTGTGAAATGAGGGGGTTGGATTAGCTGGCTTCTCCACCTCTAGCTCTCTGAGCACATGCGCCCAAGATAGAAAGAACTGGCAAATGGGATTGGTGAGCCACTATCAGTGATATTTGGAAGACTATAAAGAATGGGAAAAGGGAAATGTCTTAATTTTTTGGGAAAAGGAAAGGAAGAGAATAGAATCTGAAAACAATTGTCCAAGGAGATTGACTTCAACTCCTCCCAAAGTTCTAGAACGTATGAGGGATAGGGAAAGCAGCAGCGACCAGCAAGTGCTACCAGGGCTTTCTCAAGAGCAGATCACACCAGACTCATTGAGCTTCCTTCTTTATTCAGGATGACTAGTGTTAGCTCCAGGGAGTGCCATAGAGTTCACCTAGACTTGATGACAGCATCTGCCAAGTCTCTCAAGCCATCCTTGTAGAAAAGAATGAGAGAGAGAGAGAGAGAGAGAGAGAGAGAGAGAGAGAGAGAGAGAGAGAGAGAGAGAGAGAGAGAGAGAGACTCTCAAGTAGTGTGCAACTCCATGGATTTGGGTCTGGTTCAATGACCAGGCTCAGAGTAGTCAGTGTTCATGGCACAGTGTCTCCATGGGAGGAGATCCCCAGTGGAGCACACCAGGATCTGTGTTGGGCCCTGAGCTCTTTAACACTTATCAATGACTAGGACAAAGACATAGAGGGTATGGGGATCAGATCTGAAGGTGACAAAGAGCAGCCTGGATGAGAAAGCCACTATGCAAAGGGACCTTTGCAGGGTCAAAATTTAGCTTAATCTAATAAGGCAAATTTTAATAGAGATAAATGTAAAGTCTTGTGCTTGGATTCAAGAAGTAGACGTCTCCTGATCCAAATAGGCTTGGTCATTGTTAGACAAGAGTTTTCTTTGAAAAAATCTTTTAGTTTTACCATACTGTAACTTGGGTCAGTGCTATGATATGGTGTCTGACATAGCTGATATAAATTTGGACTCCAGGAAGAGGGAGGTGACAGCCCCTGGCCTCTGCCATATGGAGTACTGTGTTCAAATCTGGGCGGCACAGGAAGGATATTGATAAGCTGGAGATCATCCTGAGAAGGCCAGGCAAAATGGTAGAAAGGCCCAAGTCCATGCTATGGGAAAAGTGGTTGAAAGGATCACAGCTGTTTGGGGAGGAGGTGACTCAGGCAGGATGTGAGAGGTGAAATGTAGGTGAGGCTAAGCTCTGGTTCTCCCCTCCTTTTTCCTCACCCAAGATCTGTGGAGGCTTTATTCTGGCTTTGATCCCCACTGTTCTACCTAAAATTAGTCTTCATCCCCCTCAACCTTTCTGCAGCGCCTTACACTGCTGATGACCTCTCCTCCCTTGGCTTTGAAGACCCCATTCTTCTCTCTTGGATCTTTCCCTGTCTGTGTGATTCTTCCTTCTCAGTCTCTTGGGCTGGTTTATTTTATTCTTCCTGATATATGACAATCATTTACCACAACACCTGGCATGTAGTAGATGCTTAATAAATGCTTATTGACTGACTGATGAGTATGAGCACCCCATAACTGGGACTGTCAGACCTATTTTCTTTTCTTCCTCTGCTATTTCTTAGAATTGCCTCCAAAAATAGGACTGTGGATTTAGACTGGAAGGGACATTGGGGTTCATCTAGGTCAACCCTAACCCCTATACTTTAGAAATGGGAAAACCTGGAGAGTTTAAGTGATGTGACTAAAGTCACAGTGGCAATTAATAGCAGAGATAGGATTTAAATCCAGCCCCTGTATTTTCCAATGCACCCTTCCCAATTCTGGGGCTTCCCTCATCACTTGTATGTAGACGAGCCCCAAGTCTATTAACCCACTCCCAATCTTCCCCTGATCTCTCCTGCTTTCTCATTGTCTAATTTACATGTTAAATGCATTGCTTGTTCTGAAAGTTCAACACGGCCCAAACCAGGCTATTATCTCCCCTCAAACACAACCTTCCACAGTTCCTTAACTTTACAGACAGCACCACCATGCTTCCAGTCATTCGGACTCAAAGCTTCTGGCTGTCACTGACTCTTACCTGTTCCATAGAGTCACAAAATCACAGAACTGCAAGACATCTCCATAGCCAAATGCCCCAACCTGAACCTGAGGGAGAATTTAAGCCAACACACTTTGTGGCGGGTGATGGAGGAGCTATGTGGAATCAGACCCATCTCTTGGGTGTGGTCCTTCCACACCTGCGTTGTTAGGCAATCCAAGCAGACTTCAGAACCTAGAATCTTTAGGACCAATATATAGAAAGATGTTCTAACCATTGGAGCTGTCCAAAATGGTGGTCGCCCTCTGGGAGTCTCCATGCATCGTCTGAATGTTGGGGATGTTGGAGTGGAGAGTCCTCTGTAGGCGTGGAGTGGCCTCGGTGGTCACTGAGGAATCTACTAACTCTGCACTCAGTCGAGTTTAGGATTCTGTGAAGATGGACCCTCTTGGCCAGCATTCTGCAGTAGATTTGTGATCTCATCCCCATCACCAGTGTAGCTGGCAAGCTCTCCATGCCCTCTCATGTTATGGGATTCTTGTATTTATTCTTATACAGATTATCTTGGTTATATTATATTTACCAAGGCAGAAAAATAGCAAGTAGGACAATACAGTAATGAAAAGCTATTTCAAAATTAAACAGTCTGCACCAACTCATAATTTAGCTCTTGCCCACCTCTAATGGCAAGTAAGCTTCCTGAGGGCAAGAACTGGTTTCCAGTTTGTCTTGGCATCATCAGCATGCCCCAGAGAGCCTCGGTGCTTCTTTTGATGTTTCCCAGGACCAGCGTTTCCTCAGGGTGGTAGGACACCTCCTCTACCAGTGCTGAGCCCAAGAGCAGAGAATTCAAAGATTGGAAGGAATACCAGCAGCCATCTACTAAGTAGCTGGCAATGTGCATTTATGTAGTGCCTGCTGTGTGCCAGACACTGTGCTAAGTGAGAGCCTTATGATTATTATCTCATTTGATCTTGTCCAGAGAACACATGAAAGGCATCCTCTCTATAACACACCTGACGACTGGTCAGGTGTAAGCAGCCCTGATTCGTAGACGAGTTTTCTTGTACCCAGCCTGAAGTGGTTTCTTTGAGCCTTTCAGCCATTATTTCAGCTTCTCTCCTCTGTGACCAAGTGGATCAAATCTAACCTTTCTTCCCCATGGCACCCTTTGATAGTTTCCCTAACTCTAGAGAGGTGGTGGGTTATGGTAGAGAGCAAGCTGGACTTGGAGGCTACAGGTCCTGGGTTCAAACGCTGCCTCCTACACCAACTAGCTATGTGACCCTTGGAAACTCACTTAACATCTCTGAAATGTGTTTCCTCCTCTGCATAATGGAGACAAGGATACCTGTGGTACTTTCCTCACAGGGACTCTCATAGTCTCCAGTGAAACCACTTACACAAAGTGCTTTGCAAAACTTAATTTTATCCATTTTGAGTCTCATTCCCAGGACTTAGCTTAAGACCTAAGAGTATCTGGTAAATTACACACACACACACGTACATATACACACACATATATGTAGATATGTTATTTGTTTTTGTATGTGCATGTGTACATGTATGTGTGTATATGTGTATGAGTATATATATGTGTACATGTATATATGTGTGTGGTATGACAAAGATATACACATGTATGTGCATGTGCACATACACATTGACACACATACTCATACCCATATCACACATATATAATACACATATACACATATGTATACATATGCATTCACATGGACATATACATGCCCATACACATGTATTTATACAACACATACCTTCTCTGACACTTATATATAGTCTTAGAGAATTGTCTCTGAGGTAAGTGACTTGTCCAGGGTCATGCAGCCAGTATGGGTCAGAGATTGATCTTGAACCTAGAAGTCTTCCTGACTCTCAGTTATGCACTGTGACCTTTTGCTTTGCATACAATACGGTGTTTAATAACTACTCAGTGGAACTTAGAACTTTTGCAAGGCTGTGAACACATTGCATCAATGTTGCTTTCTGGGGCTCAGGCTATCGGACTGCTTTGTTTATTTTCTAATGCACTCATTTAAAAATGTCTTTTCTGAACGGAATGGTCACAGGAAGGCTGGTACAAAGAATACCTGGACCCCATCAAGAGAACACGTTTAAACAAATGGAAGCCCCATGGCAGATTTCAAATATACCGCCTTACCACCCTGAGAATGCTGGGGGAGGGAGGACCTCATCTTTGTTCTGCCATCTTGGGTGATGAAACACTAATTGACAGTGAAAGCTTATCAACCATTGTTGTCTTTCTCTTTCCACTTAGACACCACCCTTCTCCACCGCCATCGCATATAAGTTCTGCGTGTAAGTGTGCGTGCATATGTGTGCTTGTATGTATGCATGCATACACATGTATGTGTTATATGCATTCAGGCACATGTATGTGTGTGTGTGCATGTGTGTGTTGGTGTTTTCCATATGTATATCTTGAGTTTTCATCGCAGATCACTAGAAGTGGAAGAATCCTCTCAGAGAAAGAGTACAGACAGAACACCATGAGGAAGGACCGCCAGAAGTTCACCAGAGAATACTTAGCACATGCCATATTCAAGAAGGTCCTTGAAATGGAGGTAAAAAAGTTTGCATTTCTTTATTCATATTTACTAATTTAACATTTCATTTTTAAAGTTTACAGCCATGAGCAGAAGGACTCCTCTCTGCTTTGAGCCTTCAGTAATAAAGTGACATTTCTCTGTTGCATTGAAAGTTTATGAAGCAGCTACCAACATGATCTTGTCCGAGCTTCATAAAAACCTGCAGGGAAGGAGGTTGTAGGCATCATTATCCTTGTCATACAGAGGAGGAAACTGAGGCACAGAGGCCTTGTGGTTTCTTGCCTGTGGTCTCTCGGGTAGTCAGTGTCTGAGACCTGAAACCAGGTCTTCGACTCCATTTCCATCATTCTCTTGGCCCTGCCATGCAGGATGTTGGCGTGGACACGTCGTCTTCTTTTAGGCCATATTGGTGAACATATACTCCTTCACCACTGAACACTCCATGTGTGTCCTTTATCTGTCATGACATTTTTAGTGGTGTGTCCAACTAATTTGATAAAGTGGTTCAGCCTTGCCCCAAGCAACTTGTAGTTTCAAGCATCGACAACATTTTAATGTCTGTGAAAAAGCATCTCACTTCTTGGCTTGACCGCAGAGCAGTAAATCAGAAAAGCTGGCTCATAAAACTGTTGACCTGGGGAATTCAGTCAACATTTATGAACGACTCTAGAATTGCCTGTAAAAGAATCCTAAATATATTTAACTGCTGGTCTGAGTTATTGTCACGCTGCCGTTGCGTTGAGGAAACCTTAACATTTTGTTCTCTGCCGAGTCTTCTGTTAGTACGTGGAGCCCTGGTTTGTTTTCTGGGTCCTGACTGGGAAGTGTATGTTTCCAGGTACAGAGTTTTTCTGATTTAAAGTGAGGCTTTTGTTTTAATTTGACAGAAGCTGCCACTGATGCTTAGTTATTTGCATGTTAGCTGTTCACAAAAAGGGAAAGCCCCTGACAGAAGCGGCCCATTGCTGCCTCAGTGAAGGGTCACGTAAGTTGGGGCAGATGGTGGGATCAGGTTTCATGGTGGCCATTCTGTATCTTCAACACCAAGAACTGAGCCACCCTCATAAAAAAAAAAAAGTAATTAAGCCATAAAGGAAATTAAGATCATAGAATCCTTGCTTTAGAGGTGGAAGAGGACACACACACATTTATATAAAAGGCTCTAGAAAAGTACCTAAATGTAATGTAACAACTTAAATAAAAGCACTTAAAGTATATAACCTATGTAATGGCTATAGAAAAGTACTTAAATATAATTACATAACTTAAATAAAATACTTAAAGTACATAGCGTCTATAAAGGCTGCAGAAAAGAACTTAAATCTGGTGATTTGAATAAAATGCTTAATGTAATGGCTGTAGAAAAGTGCTTAAACATAGCATCATAACTTAAACAAAAGTGCTTAAATATAACACAGCATAGTATCTCTACACCTCTGCGCCTTTGTTGCATGTCACTTCCATGCTCCCCTATTATTTCTCGGCCAGCCCAACTGACCTTCTTATTGTTTCTCATCCATCTGCCACCTGTCTCTTTGCCTTGCTGTCCCCTGTGCCTGGAATGCTTCCCAGCCTCATGTCTGCTTTGTGCCACGTCTCAGGGCTCAGTGCAAGGACTAGCTTTGGCATAAAGCCTTTCAGTGACTTTCCTGGCCCCCACCAAACCCCTAGTGCTTTTATCTTGTTTCCTTTTGTGTCCACCTGGAGATATTCGTGTTGTCCACTGTTACGCCTGAAAGGATCAGTCATGCTTTCACTTTGGTCTTTACACACTCAGCACTGAGAATGGTGCCTAGCACACAGTAGACATCTAGTAACTGTTTGTTTAAATAAACATACACACATGTATGCACTTTAACAAGGGTCTGCATCTATGTATGTATTGTCTTCTCTATCACTTGTTTACCTCTTAATCTACCTACCCATCTCTGTATCTCTGTGTCTGTCTGCCTTTTTATGAGAAGCAGCAGGGTTTAGTAACTAAAGGGATGACTTTGAAGCCAGTCCTACTTCTGACACAGACTGACTGTGTGGCCCTGGGCAAATGATCTAGACTTTCAGTGCTTTACATAACTCTATGAGACTATAAATTGCAGAAAAGCTCTCTCTCTGTCTCTGTCTGTCTCTCTGTCTCTCTCTCTCCCTGTCTCCCTGTCTCTCTGTCTGTCTCTGTCTCTCTGTCTCTGTCTCTCTCTCTCCACGCACATAATATACACATATGTATGTATATTACGTATACATTTAAAGAATAAAAAGAAAACATCCCAAAATTGTAATGAGAGGATTTCATGGGTTCTACTTGGATGAACATGATTCCTATCATCTTACGAACACTGGGAGTCCTTTGAAGGGGAGTTTCCTGATACAGTCACATCGGGTGGGATTTCCTCATGAACATTTCTTGGCTTTCATGAAGGATTTTCTCTCCCCCCTCCCTGCTCTGTTTCCCCTCCTGTTTAGCACAACTACGAGATGGAGCTCAAGAGGTGGCTGGAGACCAGCTCTCAGAAGGAACGAGTGCAGAGAGTCAAGGTAATGGATGACAGAACATGGAAGCCCCTTCTGGTCCTGGTGTTGCCTTGCTCTTAGGAGACCCAATAGCGCCATGGCTGAAGCTGATGGTGCTTTCCTCTCAAACAGTATATAGCTGGTGTGGGCTGATGTCCAGATTGCTGGTGGCTGTTGAAGGGACTTCACATTAGGTGACTCCCCCATCTCAGCCCTAATTGGTACATCCATGAGAAATAGGGAGAGAGACTCGCATGATTTCATTACTATAGGGAACTCCTCTGGGAAGAAACGCCCTCTCCCAGTGCAGGTCAGCACCTTTTCTGTACCTTATAGGTGTAGAGAGCTTCCCATACTACTGAGAAGCTGGTGCTTGCAAGCAGTATGTGCCAGAGGCAGGATTTGAACCTGGCTTAGTTTCACCTCCAGGCCAGCTCTCTACCATACCACCCTGATTCTTAGTAAATGGAGACAAGGTAAAAATACCTTGTTGCAAATGTTTCAGTGACCATTTGGTGAGAGGCTGAGGATCTCTCAAGGACTTTTCAGTCATCAGAAACTTTTGCAAGTTGTGATTTTGAAATTTTGTTGGAAATATAAGTCCATTAAAAATAAAGTATTAGTGGAAAAAATTTGTTGATGTGTCTAGAATGGTATGAACTAGATTTTTTATTTAACCAAGAACCTTTCAATATACAGGAAAGCATAATATAAGAGAAAAGACAATAAGGACCACAGACAACAAAGAGAAGAGAATGAAGTCTTCAGTTATAGGTCTG
Organism: Phascolarctos cinereus; assembly: GCF_003287225.1. Classification (NCBI taxonomy): domain Eukaryota; kingdom Metazoa; phylum Chordata; class Mammalia; order Diprotodontia; family Phascolarctidae; genus Phascolarctos; species Phascolarctos cinereus. The sequence goes on along the minus strand of NW_027555958.1, from coordinate 476,713,508 downwards.
TGATCTTGAATGGGCATTAGGAGATATGATTGAAAGGCTAGCTAGTAAAACCAGAATGCTTGGGAAGGGTCAGCATGGCCTCATTGAGAACTGGTCATGTCGTTGTCTGCTTTGGCAGGTTGTTAGTCTGGGAGATTGGGGAATGCTGCATCTACCAGTAGAAGGGTTTCTGATAAAGTCTTTCATTCCATCTTTTTGGTCAAGGTAGAAAACTGAATACTTGACAATAGAAGAGTTAGATAGACTTGGAACAGGCTGAATGATTGGACTCGAGGAATATTCTTGAAAGGGGCCAGCTTGAGACCCTTGGGGTGGCAAGGTGATGAGGTTCCCTGGGCAGAATTCTGGCGCAAGTGGCTCCCAGGAGTGTCTGAGGTTCCTATAGGCTTCAGCAGGGCTGCTGACTCAGCCCCAGGCTTCATCTTCGGTACAGATCCAAGGTCTTCTTAGGTGAAGAGGAGAGGAGGATGAGCATTGTATAACCAAGAAAGGTCTGGTGCTTGAAACTAGGAGCTAAGAGTGGGAAGGCACACCAAGAGCCATTTGGTCCGGCTAGACTGTTCCCCATACTCAGACCTTCCTCCCTCTCCTCTGTGGTTTCGCCCAGGGGGTCTCCTGTGCCTGGAATGCTCTGCCTCCTCACCATTGCCTCTAGAAGTCAGCTCCTCTCTCCTTTTATGGCTCTACCCCAGTGCCATCTTTGAGAGGACATTCTGAATTCCTTCCCTTGTGGATGCCACCACCTTGTTTTGTATTTCTTTTGTCTTGTTTGACCTAGCACATTGCCTGCATATTTTAAACACTTGACAAATATTTGTTGATTTGAATTGAATAATGGGTTCATATGAGGGAAGGGGGAATCTAATGGAGTATCCTAAGAATCTTCCAGTTTTCTCTACCAAACCATTCACTGAGGACTGGACCAAAGTTAGAGAAGCCATACTTATCAAGTTTGTCAGTGACACAAAGCCGGAGCAGATACCTCTTGGAAGAGAACTGAAATGACAAGACCTCCAAAGGCTAGAATACTGAGTTAAATCTAAGGAGATAATATTTAATGGTAATAATGCAAAATCCTACACTGAGGATCAAAAAGTCAACTTCACAGGTACACAATGGGGAATACATGCCTAGAGAGCAGTTCATCTGTGAAAGGTCAGGCGGCTTTATGGAATGACAGAATCTCTGAGTTGGAAAGAACGCCGGACAGCAACAAGTTGAGCCTGTGCCTAATAGCATCAGCTCTGTAAAGATCACCCCCCTGCCAAGTGGTCATATGGCTTTGGCCCTAAGACCTCCAGTGAGCAGGAGGGAGCCACTCTACTGGGACAACTCATTCCACCCTTGGATCCTTTTCAAGTGGGTTGTAAGCTCAATATCAATTATTTGAATATAGTGGCCAAAAAAAGCAAGTAAAATCTTCACCTGAAGTAGGAGACCAGCCTCACCTCCCTGTATGTTCATTTTTGGTATCACATTTTAGGAAGTGCATTTTGATAAGCTGGAAAATATTCAGATGGGGTGACCAGGAAGTGAAGAACTCTAGATCCTGTTGTAGAAGAATGGCTTGACGAAGCTGAGTCTGTTTAGAGTGAAGATGAGAATACCAAGCACTTGGGAGGAGGAGGAATCATGCTAAATGACTTTTCAGATAATCAAACAGGCCCTTCCACAGACTTGTTTTTCTAGACTTCTTAGGGTAAAACTAGAAACCTTGGAAGGAAGTAGCAAAAAGTCTGTGTTAGGCTCAGTGTTTAAAAAACAAACAAAAACAAATGAAAACAAAACAAAGAAAATGCTCTACCAATCAGAGCTGTCCCAAAGTAAAGAGAGATTGTGAGCTTCCCTTCCCCTACCCTACCTGGAGGCTTTAGTGAAACCTGGATGGCCCCTTATCAGACATTTCCTAGTTTGCTACAAAGCCAAATGTTTTGTGAGGTATGGACGACCTTGCATCAGAGGACCAATCTTAGAAGATCTGAAGACCACAGTCATGTCCCAACCCTGTGGGTTGGAGCAGATGGCTTTTGAGGTTTCTTCTAATTGGGAATTCTATAATTTTTTGGAGATACTATTTCTAACATATCTTCATTTTTTCCTCTTCTTTTTTTCTTTTCCTCTTCTTCCTCCTTTTCCCTTTTCTTCTTCTTCTTCTTCCTCTTCTCTTTCTCTTTTTCTTCTTTTTCATCTCTTCTGCCTTTCACTTTCTATATTCTGGACATGAACTCTGTGAGGGAGATTGGTAAAGGGAGGCAAGAAACCAAGCACATTGAAAAATTTCAGTGCAAGGGGATTTTATGCTGTCCGATTCAATTCAACCAACATTTATTAAATACCTTCTATGAATGAGGCCCCTTCCTGGACCAAAGACAAAAACAAAACAGATCATGCCGGTTCTAAAGGATCTACCATTCTACTGATCAGATACAACTTGTACACAAAAAAATGTGGTACACAATAGTTTGAGGAGGAGTCAGCAGGGGAAGCATCCTGGAGGTGCTGACATAGGAGCTGCTTGGAAGGACCATGAGCATTCTGAGAGGCAGAGAGAAAGAGGGAGTGCATTCCAGGCACAGGGGATGGCCTTGCAATGCATACAGGTGTGCCAGTTCTGGGGGCGGAGTGTAGACCAGTTGGCTACAAGGAATGGGAGAGAGCAAGGTAAACCAAGGCTTTTGGAGTCAGAGTGTGGATATCCTTAAATGCCAGGTGAAGGGGTTTGTTTGGAATGGTTTTGAATGCAGAACTGGTATGGTTAGAGCTGTGAACTAGGAAGGTTATTTTGGCTGCTACATGAAAGATGGATTGGAGAGAGAAGAAATTGGAAGCACAGAAACCAATTAGGGGCCTCTGCCTTAGGTAATACAGGTGAGAGGTGATGAGGAGTGTGGCCGGGGAACTGAGAGGAGGCAGATGTGAGTGATTTAGCAGAGGGAGGATGGGCAGGCCTTGAAGACTGCTGAGATGGAGGGAGGGGAGAAGGGAGAGTTTAGAAGACCTGAGTTTAAGCCCTGGCTTTTCCTTACTCATTACATGCCTTGCCCAAGGCCAGCCTTCCTTACTTTTTGTATCTGAAAAGTGAAGGGGTTGGGCCACTTGACCTTTTAAGGTCCCTCCTACCTCTAAATTGTTACCTTACAGAGTTACTTTATTGTTTCATGAGAAGTTTGGTGTTTGTGGCTGAATCTGGGGCACAAGGTGGTAGGTATTGTTAAAATGCTGGCTTTTGAATCACAGGGAACTGAGTTCAAAGCTTGTCTCAGACACCTTCTAGCCCTGTGACCATAAGATATTCACTTAATCTCTATCTGCCTCAGTTTCCATACCTGTATAATAGGAGTAGAAATAGTCTCTCTCTTTCCTAGGGTGGTTGTGAGTATGAAATGAGATGGCACATCTCAAGTGTTTGGCAAACAGAGCATCCTGTGAATGGTAGCTATTGTTACTATCTGTTACTGAGCCTCACCAAGTCAGGAGCTGGTCTTATAAAATTCCATATACATGTTCATGTCGGGGCCTTCTTTGAGCCTAATGATCAGTGTCACAGTCTAGAATCATCAATTCTTAGATTGGAAAGGAACCTTAGTGATCAACCTCCATGTCCCTGTTCTGTAGCATACCCTTGAAAATTACCATCTCCTTGTAGTCCACTAGAGACAAGGAACTCAGTACATTTTCAAGTTGTCCATTTCATTATGAAATAGCTGTCATTGTTAAGATGTTCTTCTTTAATGTGAGCTGGTCTGTCCCCATCTTTTCTGCAAAACAGTCTTGGGTATGTTCTCTGGGATCTAGCAGAATCATCCACCCTACAGATAGTTCCTGAGCACTGATTGTGTACTAGTCCACTTTCCTCATCGGGTTTGTGTCATAGGACACTAACCTAGATGCTAGCAATGCACAGTATTCTAAGTATTCTAACACTTGCTACAAAGCCAAGTGTTTGATGAGGTATGGACAACTGTGCGTCAGAGGACCAACCTTAGAAGATCTGAACACCGCAGTCATGTCCCTCCCTGTTCTTGTCCCCGGATCTTTTTTTTATCGAGGGAAACATCCATAGTTCCTTCAACTGATCCTTGCTGAACATGATTTTGAAGAGTTGTTGAATGTTGCAGAGTGCTAGATTTGGAACCTGAGGTCATGGGTTCAAATCCTGACCTTGACACTCATTATCTGGGTGGCAAGTTTATAGAGCTTGATTTTTGTAGACTGGATGGTTGACCACATACTCTAATTAGTTCTGCCAATGTCAAGTCAACAAACATTTATTAACTACCTACTGTGTGCCAGTCATTGTGCTAAAGCACTGGGGATGTAGAGAAAGGCCAAAATGGCTCCTGCTATCAAGGAGCTCACAGTTACACTGTATGAGACAACATGCGAACAACTACATACAAACAAGATAGAGACAGGATATGCTCGAAGGAAAGACACTAGAGTTCAGGAAGGTTGGGAAAGACTTCTTGGAGGAGATGGCGAGGCTGTAAGTATTGATTCAACAACGAATTGTCTGCTCTTCAAGGTTGAGCCTTAGCTAAGTGCAGACAGGCTCACTACCAGTTGGTCAGCCACTAAATTGATGGCTTTGGGGTCTATAGCAGTCAATGAAACATAAAAATACCAAGTGGCTGCCCTTCATTTTCTCCTTCTACAGGAAAAATTGCAGAGGGATGGGAAAGGGGACAAAGGCTACCATCAATCACAGAGTTCTTTGATCAACTAGTAAAAGTTAATTTCAGTAAGGGTGTTTTCAATGTGAGATCTTTGTCCAGTAACCAAGGAATTTCACTCCTGCAGGAATCCAACAATGTTCATATTGATTTTATCAATAAAATTATCAATAAAAATATAGAAAATGGTATGGACAAATGGAAGGATGACTTTTAGGTTGTCTCTGTGGGGCAAATAAAAGAGTTTATAGAGTTTATTTCAGTGCCACCAAAGTACATATTATTTTATGGGATGCTAGGTCATTTCCCTTTGTAGTACTCCTACTGAGCATAAGCAGTAGGATGCTGTGAAGGTCATTGTAGCTAACTTGCCAATACTTGTAGTGTAAGTAAGAATCAGAGACATTCCATAAAAGTACTTGAGTCAATGTATAGTATACTTTGGTACTTGGCTGACTGCTGTAAAAAATCAGGTCTAGTACAGGAGGGCAAAATTTAATATGTGAGAAAATATTAAAAATACAATTTAGGATCAAGAAATTTAAAGGCCGAAGTTTGGCAAGCCACCCATAGCTTCATGCCTATGTATCTTGAGCATGTTCTTCAAGAAGGCATAGAGAGAGAATTAAACGACATTGCAAACAAAAGAAAAGAAGTTGATTGTTCTTACAAGGCAGAGAATAAACATTCTCTCATGTAGCTGTATTTTTCTGACTCAGCTGTATGGATGTATTCTGGCTGCCAACTATTAAAACATGAAAAATCAATGACACGTTAGGTGAAATGACAAATGTAACCTGAGGACATTGCATGATATTATAGCAACTCCTACTAGACCTCTCTAAACAATCTACTGGCTTTGGAAAAGAGAAATGGATAAAAGTAAAGATACTGACTATCCATCTCTTGGAGAAAGCTAATCGTTATAAATGTAGTGGCCACAACAAGGAGTGACATCAGTCTGGTCAACTTATGTTTGGTCTTTTTTTTCCCCATGATTCGGCAAGGCAGCCATGGGCAACCCCAGATTAGAGCATAAACTCATTTGCAAAACATCACAAAGCAGCAGAAGATTCCAAGCAGTGTTGCCTCACAAAACAGCCAAAAGCAGTGGCAGCCGAAGAGGAAAAAAGACTTCTGGAGCCTTGGCATGAGACTCCGCTAAGCCAGATCATTCCGATAGCATTTTTGGAGTAAGCTGGAAAGAAAATATCAAATAGACGTGAAACCTAGCAGATCTACTGGCATTTCTCATGGTCTTCTGTTCTCATCAGGGACAATAGTGGAACCACCACATTTGTACCTTATTATTGTAGTGGCTGGTTTGCTGAGGCGTAGCAGGAACCTGTTGTGAGAAGCATGGTGGACAGCGTTTGGGTGAGGATCAATGATGTCAGAAATGGAAATGATGCTCTTGGAGGGGTGGGGTACCGACCAACTGAACAGAAGGAGGAGGACTTGGGGAACATCCCAAACTTGGTACAGAAGAATGATATAGTAGTAATGGGGGATTTCAGTTCTTGGACACCAGCTGGTCCTGACTCAACCAAAACCAGAGCAGTGAGCAAATGGTCCACTTGCTTAGATGATCTTTCCAAAATAGAGGAAGTGAATGGGCAAATATTATTCTGTTTTTTTTTTTTTGGTTTAGGCAATGGGGTTAAGTGACTTGCTCAGGGTCACACAGCTAGTAAGTGTTATGTGTCAGAGGCCGGTTTTGAACTCAGGTCCTCCTGAATCCAGAGCCGGTACTCTATCCATGGCGCCACCTAGCTGCCCCTGGCAAATATTATTCTGGATCCTGTTCTACCCAACAAGGAGGAATTGTCTGCTGAGGTAGAAGTGACAGGGAGGGAAGAAAAAGCCCGTAATAGTGTTTGTGATCGAGGGGAGAGAAAGCATGAATGATCTGACACAGAACCTCTATTTGGGGGGAGCAGTGTTTAAAGAGTTCAGAAAAAAAGAATAGAATTCTACAGGGAAAATCAACCCTGGAGGGAACAGCTCTCAAGAATGAAACACTGAAGAGATAAACAGAAAAGGAATCTGATGAAGAAAAAAGAGGAGAGTTTCTTCTGTGTACTCACCGGGATCTCACAGATAAACTCAGAAAAGATGCATGCGTAGGTGGAGACGAGGGCATGCAGAAGGTAAGAGCTACATCAGGAGCTCTGAAACTCAGAATGAGTTGAGGTAGATGGTACATGCTAGCTACCAACAGAAGGGCATTTTGTTTTGTTTAGGCTGGTTGGGGAGAAGAGAAAGATCAGAGGGGGAGGACCAGTTGCTCTATGTGGATGGGAATAATGATGATGATGGAGGATGGTGACAAGTTCAAACTACTTCACTATTGTTTTCCTTCTTTTCTCTTTTAATAATAGAACAATGAGGAGTAGAAGGGAAAAGTGACCCATGGCAATAATGCGGATAATGTGACCTTTATTGGCTTGCTCCTTCCGGGCCAATGACTTCATCGTTGCAGGAAATGTCTAGATAGGCGTTCCTCTGTCGGATGTAGTCGTAGAGAGTTTACCTGGGACTCTTAAGTGACCAGCCTGGGTCACTGGCTAGCCTTCACTAGAGGCCAGAGTGCAAGGCCATGCTGCCTTCCCCCTGGCCACCAATATGCTTCCTTCTCTTTTCTTCCTGAGTCTTTCTCTTTCTTTAAAACTCAGCCCAGGTACCAACCGTTCACAGAGACCTATGGGTTGTCTGCCATTAGTTCTGTCTCCTTGAAGAAACGTTGATTATGATGATGATGATGATGATGAAGATGAAGATGAGTAGTACTAGCATCCCTTGTATCTTTCCAGTAGAATGTCAGCTACCTGAGGGTAAGGATTTGGTTTAGTCTTTGTGGTCAGTCAGGCAATCAACATTTATTAAGCACCTGCTATGTACTAGGCCTTGTGCTGAGCACTTGGTATCTCCAGGGCCTAACACAGGGGCTTGTGTATAGGAGCTATTTCCTGACACTGGTAAAATTGAAGTGCTTTTCCTAATTAGGTTGTAGTATGAGAATTCACAGCTGAAGCAGCCTTCTGTAAGAGGCCATTCCCAATCCCCCAGGCCATCTAAGTACCTTTTCCTTGCCCTGCTACCTTGTCTATACTTACCTATACCTATATGTGTGCATGTTTTCTTTCTGTTCCTATTTTACCCATGGGATGTGAAGTAGGAAAGAAGCACACATGGGCAGGCACTGTGCGGAGTCCTCTTTACAAACATCCGTTTTGATTCTCATAGCAACCGCCCTGGGAGGGAGGGGCTATTGTTATTTTGTTATTAAGAATATTTTACAGATGAGGAAACTGAGGCAGATTGCAGTGGTTAAGTGACTTGCCCAGAGTCACACAGCTAGGAAGTATCTGAGGTTAGATTTGAACTCAAGTCCTCCTACCTCCAGGCTGGGCACTCCATGCACCCTGGCACACTCTAGCCATTTCATTCTGATTTTTTTTTTATCCTCCTTACTCAGCATAGTAGGTGGAACACAGTAGGGACTTAATGAATGATTGTTCATTGGCTGATTATCAATTACATAGCATTGGAAGATTTGCAAAGCAGCGAGGCATCATGGTAGGAAGCTGCTGCTATTATCCCATTTTTATGGTTGAGGAAACTGAGGCACCTGTGAGGTTAACACTTCTGAGATTAAGTGATTTGTTCAGTGTACCATAGCTCTCAGGTCTTCCTCACTCCAGGTCCAACGATCTATCTGATTACTGCCTGGATATACGATGTTTGGGGGATGGGGTGATCACAACTCGGGGGTCAAGAAAGGTCCCTTAAAAGGTAGCTTTGAGCTGGGACTTGAAGGGGGAAGGGCTCACCAAAAGCAGACAGAGCAGAAAGTGGAGAACATTCCAGGCCTGGGGATGGTTCTCACGAAGACAGAGAAAAGAGCCTCATGTACCTGGAAGCACAAGTTAGCCAAGAGAGGAGTTTGTACCTTATCCGAAAGGCAGTTGGGAGATGCAGAAGCTGCTAGACCACAGAAGGAACATGTCAGACATGTACTAAAGTGAAGAATGCCTGCTTCGCAGCTGTGGTTCAGAGGGCAGGGACAGGAGAGCCTGGGTGGAGGAAGGCTATTATTGCAACTGTCCTCTGAGAGGTCTAGGGTGTGTGAATGAGGGTGAAGGATGTGTGAGCTAGGGTGGGGGATGTGTGAACTGGAGTGGGGGATGTGTGAGCTGGGGTGGGGGATGTGTGAGCTGGGGTGGAGGATGTGTGAACTGGGGTGGGGGATGTGTGAGCTGGGGTGGGGGATGTGTGAGCTGGGGTGGAGGATGTGTGAGCTGGGGTGGGGGATGTGTGAGCTGGGGTGGGGGATGTGTGAGCTGGGGTGGAGGATGTGTGAGCTGGGGTGGAGGATGTGTGAGCTGGGGTGGAGGATGTGTGAGCTGGGATGGGGGATGTGTGAGCTGGGGTGGGGGATGTGTGAGCTGGGGGAGGATGTGTGAGCTGGGGGAGGATGTGTGAGCAGTGTGGTTGTGGTATAAGGCACAGGAGGTGATGCCTGTGAGAGAGACAGGAATTAGAATTGACAAGACTTGGCAAGAGATTAGATGTTGGTGGCAGGCAGAGAAAGTGAAGCTGGTGATGAAGACACTTGTAGGTCCAGAGCTTGGGTGATGGCAACAATGGTGGTACCTAAACAGAAGCAGGGAAGTTATGTTGATATAACCTATGAGCCGACCAAGCAGAAATATCTAGCAGTTGGAGATGCACTACTAGGGCTTATTAGAAGGGAGCTGAATGTAGAATCTTGGGAGTCATCTGAAATTTGAATGGAGGAGAGCTATCACTGAGAGTGCAGAGAGAGAGAAGAGTGGAGGGCCCAGGACAGAGCGTTGGAACACACCTGTGAAGAAGAGGAGGCGAATGACCTCCAAAAGAGACCAAGAAAGAACAATTAATGCATAGAAGGAGAACCATGGTGGAGTGATGTCATGAAAACCGAGGGAAACAAGACCGTCCTGAAGCAGAAAGTGGCCAGCAATGCCAGATGCAGCAGAAGGATCAAGAAGGATGAGGACTGAGAAAAGAACATCAGGGACTTTGGAGAGGGCACGTCCAGCTGAGTACTGGGAAGAGAAGCCAGATTCTGAGGGTGTGAGCAATGAGTGGGAGGTAAGAGAGTGGGGCTTTTTTGAGGAGTTTGGCTATAAAATGGGGAGGAGGGATCTCAGAATGATAGTTTGAGGGGATAGTAGGGTAAATTAAAAAAATTTTTTGAAGTGTGGGAGGTATGGTGGTGTTTTTAGGCATTAGGGCAAGAACCAGCACACAGCTGTTGAAAATGAAGAGGAGGAAAGGATAAATGGAGAATCTGGGAGGAGTTGGTTCAGTGGATGAGTAGAGGGTTGGTGTTTAGCTGAAGAAGGCAGGAGGGGCACAAGCTTGGGGGATGATGCCACATCCACAGCCACGGAATCACCCTTGGATATATACTTACCTTACCCCCTGCCCAATTAGTTGTCAAATCTTATAGTTTTTACTTCCACAATATGGAGGTAACTCCACAAATTGTCCTCCCTTTCCCCTTGCCTCACTACAATCCATTCTCTCTTCCCTTCTGCCTTGTACAATCCCTTGTTTCCTCTGAAACTCAGTCCAGATGCCAACTTCTACACTCGAGTCTTCCTGATTACATTAATTACTAGTTCTGTCTGCCTCCTGAAAGTACTCTGTATATAGCTTGAGTTTACTTCTCAGAAGAAATGTCATATCACCCCCAATCCTCCCCACTCCCAAGGAGAATGTATGATCTTTGAAGGTAGGGATTGTTTGATTTGGGCCATGGGCACATAGTAGGCACCTAGCATATGTGTATTGTATTGAATTGAATTGAATCATCTGTCACAAGCTTTTAAGAGGTCGTCATCTCTTCCTTCCGAGGATTCCATTATTTCTCTTTCAGCAACAAGTTCCTCCTTGTGAGTCAGAATTGTGTTAATCATTGAATTCCTTCTGTGGCTTCCTCTACCGTTTGGAGAATGACGTAGTTAATGTATGTCAGAAGGGACGCCCTTGAAAAGATGGGGCACAAGTGTGATAAGTAAGAGTGTCTGCAAAGAATTTTGGAACCCCTAAACACAACTAACATGTGAGCTCTTGGAGTAATAATTCTAATTAAATAAACTGTGAACGCTCCTGCAAAGCTTATAACTGTCCTCTTGGATAACGCGATCGAATAGCTCATGGAACAGATGTGTGGTAGGGTTGGCTTAGACTAGACATGGTGTCTGTGTTCACCCAGTGCTACTCTTTTCTTCTAGGTTGGCCGCTCACGGAGGGCAGTTGAACATTACATGCCTGTGCTTTCTCCTCATCCTCCAGTTGCTCCAGAAGTGAACCATGGATCATGTGTTGTGATTGATCAAATGTATTCTAGTACTTTAAAGCTGGTGAGTCTTATGAGTGGTGCTTAATGCCCAAATGGATCCACCTGTGAGTTGTAAAGATTATCAGAATATTTGGGAGAAATGGTGGTCGATGCAAAGAAGACTGATTCTGCAGTCAGAGGACCCAGAGACCAAAATCCCACTGATGTTGCTTCCTCTCTGTGTGACCCTGGGAAAGTCCCTTGGTTTCTTCATCTTTAGAATGAAGAGGTTGAGCTCAGTGGCCTCTGAGGTCCCTTGTGGTCGTGTGCTCCCTAAATTCCACTCCTAATATCTCAGTAATATCATTCTAAAATTGGGCAGATTTTGCCATGCTAGAAAGGCTTTGAGTTGAGCCCAGCATTTCCAAGCCTCCCCATAGGAGCACTGCATTTATGCTCAGGGAACCCAGGGAAATCTAACCTCTGCCTCCTTTTGACCTGAGACAAGTCACTAAACCTCTCTGGGCCTCAGTTTCCTCTTTTGTAAAACAAAGGGAGTGTACTAGATAGTGCTGAGGTTTCCTTCCAGCTGCAGGTTTCTGATCCTGGGATCCAGTTCCAATTCCTGTCCCTGTAAACAGACCTCCTAGTCTGATGGAGAGTCTGCATTCCTGACACAGCCTGGCTAAGTGAGCCCACAGTCATTCAACCTCTCAGTGCCCCAGACAGTTCTCCAAGAATTTGCTAGGGGAAGGCCGTGATTTGAAGCCTGCAGCTAGGAAATCACACCAGGGGTCTAATATCAACCTAACTGTTTTTACCTGCAATGAGAAATCCTTATCTAATGACGAAAAAGGAAGTGGAGAAAGCCATCATGTCCATCCTGACCTTTTGTTATACACGAGACCCGAGGACATTGACAGGAGGAGAATCTGAGTGCTGAGGGTGAAAATGATGAGAATCTGGTGGGAAAGGGATCATCCCTGCTGGCCCTCTCAGCATCTGTGACAGGGACCAAGAGAGCTGTGATCTGAGGGAAAATAGATTGAATCCAGTTGTGAACCCTTGATCTTTACCTATTTAAACACATTGTTGATGCTTAAAATTGGGAAATGCATAAATAGCTCACACACACACACACACACACACACATGCACAGAGGAATCAACAGAGATCAGCACCACTACCTAATTACATTTAATTGTCCTCATAGCCAACAGAACAAGAGTTCAGAAACCTCCTCATCAGATCTCCTCGCCAAAGTGAGAAACAAGGCAGCCATTCGTAATATAATAATTCATTCATAAAAGCAGCTTCTGGATAAAATTTTATGGAGGAAAATTGTGGAAGATGATAGAGAACATTCTTTCATAGAACAGTAAGAATCAAGGGAGGGGAAAACAACTTTGCAGAAAAATGTAGAGGGAGAATCAGTGATGCCAGGTCAACCAGAAGTCATTTAGGAATGAAGTCAGGAAGGGGGTAACAAATGCACGAATGATAGAAAAGATCTGAGGTTTCTTCAACAGACCCTTTTATCCGTCAATGGCAATGGAGCCATCACATTGGGACTCCAGTGCAAGGATGCTACAGGGGGAAAATTAATTCTGCTAAAGAAAAGGGAGACGGGAAGAGCGGCTGGATGGTGCCAAGTGCTCCTAAAGGAGATCTGTGCTAGAGGAAACACAGCTTTGAAGGAAATAAGTCTTGATTCTCAAGATATCTGCCAGATATCCAAAGATCAGGAAAAATCACAGACCTCATTACTGGGAAAAAAGCAAATAAGAACATCTAACTCCCAACCCAAAGGCCTACCTTCCCATACCTTACAGCGTGTCTCACTTCCTTTTCTGTCCCTTCCCCGCCAAGGAGGGAGTGAGGGAGGAAAAGGAAGAGTATCCCCCCTCCAATACGCTAGGTAGCTCAGTCCTGTCTCTTCACCACCCCTATGAAGGAAAGAGACTGAGACATGGCGGCGTCTTAGCCCCTTCACATTCCACTTGGCTCTATCTCAGCCACACCTGAGTCAGTTCACCCAGCTCCAGAGCCCAACAGAAGATGTTTGTTAACAGAACCCACTCCTCAGCACATGTAGTCAGAAACAGATTCCAGTAGAGCTCCTACTTGGTTACTTGGTTACTTTTGTTGGAACCAAGCTTTAAGCACCATCTCTCCCACTGGTCAGCCCACCCCACCCCATCCCACCCCATGTATAGCACGTGTATAAATGTAGAACTCATGCATCTATAATTACATGTGTATGAATAGATGTGCAATGTAATATAATGCATATATTTACATATGCATTGTGTAATATGCTCTATGTCTCTATTTACATATGTAGAAACAGATGCATATGCTATGTGTTTATAGAGATATGCTATAAACATGCCAATTTGTGTTAGAGTCTGTGGAACAAAAACAATCCTCTAGGATAATACAAGTTTCAGAGTTGTAATGACAGAGATTTCCTACATCACGATTGCAGGGGCTTGTAATTTGACTCATAAAAATGAAACTGAAGAATCCAAAATTGATTGATCTGTAATTCTAATTGAGATTTTTTTTAACCAGCTTCGTGGTTATTGTTTGTAGCCAATTTGGTTGTGAAATGAAATTCTATACATAGACAGCTGTTTTTAATGGTTGCTTTTATTAAAAACAAAAAAAATAAGACAAGTTTGAGGGTTCATGGCTAATAACATCTGCTGCGTTCATTTCAATCTGCTGTCACCATCTTTTTTTTCTTTTTCCTGCTATTGTGCCTCTGAGACAGAATGTGCCTTTTTATGTAGAGGTGAATGGGAGCTTCTGGAGGCCAAGGCTCCTTCTTTTTTGTTTTATTTTGGGGGGGCTTATTTCATACCGGCAGCACCTAGCATAGTGTTTGGCAGATATTGGATCCTTAATTGATTGCTTGTTGAATAAAATCAATTAAGCATGAGCCTTTGGGTCATTCTTAGACTCCTCCTTATGTGTCTCCCAGGAAGATGGCCAGGGAGGATGTGTGGAACGTTTGGATAAAGGAAGCTGGGCTCAATTTCCGGCTATAATCTAGACTTGTATGTCACTATAGCCTTGAAAATCTTCTCTTGAAAATGGAGGCTTTGTTCTTCATTCAAAATTATACTTTCTAGGAATGTTCCCTAAGGGCTTATATGTGCTAGGTGCTGCCACTGTGTGTGAGAGAGAGGCATAAGTAGATCTGTGCTTCAGGAACTCCTGAAGGAAGAGAGATTGGATTGGAGAGAGACCTATGCTATGGAGGACAAGGAGAAGAAATTGCCATGGTCCAGAAGGGAGGAGATTGGACCTGATTTAGAGTACGAACTCTGTGCATGGAGAGGAGACCTATGGGGCTATTTTGTGAAGGTGGAAAGGACAAGATCAGTAACAGATTGGATTTGTGGGATGAGGACAAAGAATGAATCAGCAACGGCTTTGAACTTTAGACCCAGCTTTGACTGAAACAGTGGTGGAGAGTTTGGAAAAGGGGAGGATTGGAGAGTAAAGATGATGGCGGAGTTTAAGAGCTCTACAAGATATTTAGCTCCAGATGTCTACAAGGCATTTGTGAGGTTGGTGGTCAGGAGAGAGACTGGGTCTGGAACTGATCAGCACAGAGATGATCATTGAACCCATAGTACAGATTTATTGCCCCATCCTCCCCCTGATATATGTTCAAACTCAGGTCTCTGCAGCTTTGAGGCTGCAGGTACCTTTGCTCAGGGCTGCACCAGGACTCGCTATGGCAGGATTCCTCTGAGGTCTTTAAAATAAAATCAAAAGCCTAATCATGAGGAAATAGGCTAATGGATTCATTATTTGTATTCTCCATTGAAAAGCTTAAAACAATTATAAAATTAGAGTTGGTTGGGGGTGTGTTTAGAGCATCATCTGATAGGAGGTAGGGGAGGTTATGGCCAAAGAGCGAGGCTGTTAGAGTTTGAGGTTCACAGGGGTCATGGTGGGTACACAAACCTTATTGGGAGTAATAGGAACTGTGCCTTAGTGTTTTGTTGACTTCCTTGGCTAAAGTTATTAGTTGCTTGGAGGTAGCTAAGGATACCTTAACCAAAGGAATACATCTCCAGAATTGCGCCATCTTTGCTAACATTGGTATGGTGATTCCCAGTTGGCTCATTTTTTGTATTATGCTGTGAAATCCAATAGTCTATTTCCTCATTGCAATGATTTCTGGCTTTAGGCAATGTTTACAGAAGAAGTGGAATGTTCTGGCCCATAGTACCAGGAAAAGCAAGGGGAAACTGAGAAAAATCAAATGGGCTTGAGCCCTTGATGAAGAACCCATCACATCATGTAAAACCCAAGACCTCTACTCCTCAGCTCCCTTCTAGGCCAGCCAAATCTGTGTATGTTTGTGGAGCCTTCAATCAGCCACTAGGCAGGAAAGAGAGCCAATTCTCAGCCACCCAACCCAGCATGAATTTAGGGTCGTTACTTGGGGTGGGAAGGGGACAAAAGAGAAATCTCTTGAAAAATGATATTTCTGCCTCTTCCCCTGACCCCTCCCATTTTTTAGCTGAAAACCTTTGGTGAATATTCTGTGTTCTATCTAGGAGGTTAGCAAGTGTTGGGAATCTGAAAATAATTGAAAAATTATGGAAAATACAAGCTTGGACTGTGAGGGTCTCCTAGCACCAAATCGAGACTGATTTACTTCTCTGATGGCTCCAAGCAACTTTTCTCTTTATGCTGAGACCCAATGGGACTCCCTGGAGCTTCAGCAAGGCCAGCTATTCACTAATTGTCTCCTCAGCTATCTGGGGACCCGAGGGCTGTCTTCCCCAAGTCCCAGCGATCCAGGCCGACCTAAGCAAGGGGTCCTTGACCAGTCCTGTATGTATGGTGAAGCCTCTGGGCTACTTCTCCGAATGAAATTTTTGACTATATAAGCCAAAATTCATAGGATTCCAAAGGACACCAACCTCTCCATGCTCTAGGCAATTCTTGAGGATTATAGATGGCAGAGAGGTTGTAGAACAGCTTTGGCCGAGGGCGTTACTTCCCCGATGAGTTCCGTCCATTATAGAAACTCTAAGTACAATCTTATGTGTGTGTGTGTGTGTGTGTGTGTGTGTGTGTGTGTGTGTGTGTGAGAGAGGAGAGAGAGAGAGAGAGAGAGAGAGAGAGAGAGAGACAGAGGGACAGAGAGATGGAGAGGGAGAGACAGAGAGGGAGAGAGAGAGAGATGAATGGGGGGGAGACAGAGGAGAGAAAGAGGAGAGAGAGAGAGAGAGAGAGAGAGAGAGAGAGAGAGAGAGAGAGAGAGAGAGAGAGACAGAGAGAGGGAGAGAGAAAGAGAGTGTATGTGTGTGTGTGTGTGTGTGAGAGAGAGAGAGAGAGACAGAGAGAGAGAGACAGAGAGAGAGAGAGAGAGAGAGAGAGAGAGAGAGAGAGAGAGAGAGAGAGAGAGAGAGAGAGAGAGAGAGACCTGTATTTGCATTGGCGTAAGGAGCTCTTCTCCATTTATAGTCTCGGAGAGCTCCCTGGGACCCTGAGGAATTACCAGACTTGCCCAGGGTCCTATGGTAGGCCTGCATGAGAGGCTGGACAAGACCCCAGACCCTCCTGACTCCTGGGCCACTCTCTCTGCTACATCATGTTGCCTCTCATTTCTACACAAATAGAAATTGTATGTGTGCATACACATATATCTATATATTTATACTGTATAGGGCAGTATATATACTTGATACAGTGGATAGAGTGCTGGACCTTGAATCAAGAAGACCTGGGTCCAAATCCTGTCTGAGACACTTAGTAATTATGTGACTCCTGGGAAAATTACTTAACCTTGGTCTGCTTTATTTTCCTCATCTGTAAAATGGGGATAACAATAGTACCTACCACACAAGGGTTACTCTGAGGATAAATGAGATTTTTTTAAGTAAAGTGCTTTGTAAATCTTAAAGCCCCATATAAGTGTCAATGACTGCGACAAATAGTGTAGTATGTAAAAGTATGTTTCAGAGCATCACAGAAGTTCAGTGTTAGAAGGAAGCTTGAAGTCCAGCTCACCCACCTGGTACCTGTATAGTGAATCTTCCAGTAACATTCCCGTGTTGCTACTCAGTCATTTCAGTCACGTCTTACACTGCGTGGCCCCATTTGGGGTTTTCTGGGCAAAGATACTGGAGTGGTTTGCCATTTCCTTCTCCAGCTCATTTTACAAATGAAGCAACTGAGGCACACAGGGTTAAATGACATGCCCAGGATCACACAGCTAGTCAGTGATCAAAGCAACATTTGCTTGATGACTCCAGTGAGGGTGATCATGTTATTTCTTGCAGGAAGCCCATTCCACTCCAGGATGAGCTCAATAGTTCAGAAATTCTTTATGACGTCATCTAGAAATCTGCCTCTTTGTAATGTCCACACCTCCTCTCTACTCCCACAGCCCCCACCCTACTGCCTGCGTCCCTGGAGTGCAGCCCTCTTCCCTGACTGTTGCATTAGCCTTCTGCCTGGGGCTCCTGCCTCCAGCATCTCCCCCTCCCATTGCTCTTCCAGTTAGCCGCCAAGAGAGTGTTTCAGCTCATGTCACAACTGCTACCCCACTCAGTAAACTAGATTGGGTCTGTTATCTCCAGGAGCCAACTGAAAATCTACTTGCAATGAAAATTCTGTCCACCTGGCCCCTCCCACCTTTCCAGTTTTATTGCATCTTACTTCTCTCTCTGCATTCTGTTATCCTTCTACGGTGACCTCCTTGCCATTCAAATGTGACACTCTTATCTCCCACCTCCCTGCCTTTGCATTGGCTGTCCCCTGTGCCTGGAATGGTGTTCCTTCTCACCTCAGCCTCTTAGTTTCTCTGGCTTCCTTCAAATAGCACCCTAAGTCCCTTGTGCAGAAGGCCCTCCCACATACTGGTACTTTCCTGTCTGAGATATCTTTTTTCTACTCTGTATGGATCTTATACATACATAGCTGTGAACATGCTGTCTCTGTCATTCGAATGTGAACTCCCTGTGGGTAGGCACTGTTTTAACCTTCCTTTGCATCTCCAGGGCTGAGCGGAGTGCTTCAAACATAGTGGTGCTTAATAATGCTGGTTGATCGAGTGACTAACTGACCACCTATTGATGCCCTGTGGGGCTGGTGCTGTCCTCTGGGGACAAAGAGAATGTCTTATCCATGTTTCCCTAGTCCTTCTAATTCCTCAGGGAACCTCCTTGTTCCTCTGAGCCTTCCTTTCTCCTTGACGAGCATCCCCAGCTTCCTCCAATCCATCTCATACAGCTTGATCTTCAGCTCCTTGGGCTCTAGATGTCTCCAGTGCATCCATATCCATCCTAAAATAGGGCACAAGAACTTTGCAGATGTGGCCTGGCTGGGGTAACAGCAGCTGGTCAGTTAAGCCCAACCTCCTGATTCCTTAGACTTTGTGTCATCTTGGGTTCGATTCTTCCTCTAATTCTCACTCCTTCTGTGACATTGGGTGAGTCACACTCTCCTGGCTTCAGTTTCCACATAGAATGAACTGTGTGGTCTCTCATGTCCCTTCCAGCTACCTCTGTGATCCGATGCTCCTGTATACGATTTTGGTACTTTTTGTGTTAAGCAAAATCCATTAAAAAAGTTAAAAAAAAAGCAACAACACAGAGTTATCACGCTTGCTACCAATTGCCTCTAAACTTTCTGATCATCAGCACGTCAGGTTTCAGCTGCACGATTCCCATTAAAGTTGAGTGTGGTTTTGGAAAATTTGTCCCCCCAGATCTTTAGACTAAGAATTGCCATGTTGAGCTGAGCTCGGGGATGTCCAGCTTGTCTCCTTCAGGTCATGTCTATTAGCAGTTTCTCCAGGGTTGCTGGGCTGTCCGTCCCTTGTTTGTGCCAAGAGAATAGGGAGGGAGACTTCCAAATGTAGCAGTCCATAGGTGGCTTCAGACGGAGACGCACCATGCTGCTCTGCTCACAGTTGGGGGCTCTGGCCGCTTCTGTTTGCTGAGGTCAGTATCTTGTCTGTCCCAGCATCTGAGCACCATCCCTCCAAAGGAGCCCCAGACACAATTGAAAGGTGGACAGTGTGGAGAGCTGGGCAGGTCATTTCCTTGGCTTGCCTCCATCACAGGATTTTTGAGTTCCTTGGCCTCCAGTGAGGCAAACAGATTAATTGATTTACCAAAAGTCAGCCAATTAGTAAGTATCTGAGGCTGAATTTGAACTTGGTACTTCCTGACTCCAGGCTCAGCTCTCTATCCGCTGTATCACCTAGATCACTTGTGTGAATCACCAGGCATGGCCACCACACTTCTGAAAGAGGCACCTGGGTGCTATGTCACGCGTCCTACCCCTGCATGTGGCTTCATTCAGTGATCTGCCCATCTACCCACCCACACTGATGACACCTAAAAGAGTCAACACGACGGTTCCCTACTGTGCAGCATACTTCTCAGAAAAGGGTGTCAGCCCCTGAATTATTTTCTTTCATATGTATGTACATATATACATATATATGTATATATATGTATGTATGTATATGTATATATGTATGTATGTATATATAAGAATATATATATACACACATACACACACATACACATATATACACACATACATATATACATATATATACTATACATGCATTATGTATTTATATATATATATATATATAATATATATTTAACATTACCATCACTTGGAGATATCTCCCCTTTATATATATGTATATTTATTATGTATAGAGAATATTTTCTTTCGTATATATGTTTATACATGTGTATATGTGTATGTATGTATGTATGTGTATATATGTATGTGTATAGATAGAGATCTATGTTTTTAGCATTATCATCACTTGGAGATGTCTCTCCTCCCCGCTGCTCCCAGGGATCCTCTCTTGTAACAGGTACATTCAAACAAGGCTTCATACTGGTAAGATATGAAAAAGTATGCCTTGTTGCACCCCGGGGAACAGCTACCTCTGGAAGGAGAGGTGAGAAGGAAGCATTATCCCCCTTCTGAAGTGAGGGTTGTCTTGGATGAAGGTTTCTAAGAAAATGTCGATAACAGCAACAACCATCATAGTAATAACATTTACATAGTCCCTATGATGTTGTGGGCATTGGGCTAATGATAATGATGATGATGGTAATGATATCTAGTGTTTATGTGTGTATTATGCTTATGTTTATGTGTGTTATGTGTGAGGCACTGTTCAAATAACAATGATAATATCTAGAATTTGTGTAGCACCTATGATCTGTCAGTGGGGGAAGCTAGGTTGAGCACTAGATGGAATATTGGGCCTGGAGTCAGAAAGACCTGACCTCAAATCTGGCAAGTCCCTTCACCCTGTTTGCCTCAGTTTCCTTATCTGTAAGATGAACTGGAGAAGGAAATGACAAACCACTCCAGTATCTTTGTCAAGAGACTGGATAGTATTGACATGATGTGGTCCATAGGGTCATGAAGAGTCGACTGAATGACTGATCAAATGTGTCAGGCACTATGTTAATTAACAATAAAAAATGATGATGATAGCTAGTATTTGTATAAAACCTACTATGTGCCAGGCACTGTAATAACAATAATGATAATTAGCATTTCTGTAGTGCCTACTGCATGTCAGACGCTGCATAGTAGTAGTAGTACTAGTAGCAATACATAGCATCTATATCGTGCCTACTGTGTGCCAGGCACTGTGCTAATTAATCATACAATACTAGTGGTGGTGGTAGTAGTAGTAGTAGTAGCAGCAGTAGTAGTAGTAGTAGTAGTAGTAGTAGCAGTAGGTAGCATCTGTATAGTGCGTACTGTGTGCCAGGAACTGTGCTAAGCACTTTAGAGACAGCATCTCATTGGGTCCTCTTAGCAGCCCTGGCAAGCAGAGGCTCTTAGGGTTCAATGTGTCATCCCTGTGACTGTGGTCACCTGTGTGACCTGCTTCAGAGAGGGCAGTTAGCCTGCATGCTAAATGTAAATGTCCATTGACTTGAGTCTTATGAGCATCCATGTAGTTCACTTGTACTTTTAGATTTCAAAGATAACCCTTGATTCTTGAAGTCAGCTCAGTTCAACAGACTCGGAGAAGGCAGAGATGGCATTCTTTTGGAGCTCCACTCTTCTCAGGAAGGGGCTGGGTAGACTCATGGGAAAGGATTGAAGAAGTTTAGGCAGAAGAGAGGACATAGGGCATGGGTTATTACAGTACCGATTCTCTTCAAGACCTTGAGAAAGGCTGTCGGAGGCGGAGGGCTGGGTTCCGCACTTCTGCTCCTAGACAGCCTCTCCCCCAAAGCTCGGTGACCGCTGGTCAGGCACATCACAGAACGTCAGACTCATCTTTGGTGTAGACACAGACTCTGGCATGCCTCTAGTCCTGGGTTGATTTATGATCTCGAGGATCCACTGGAATCCTTTAAGTTGATGACATTTTAGCAGGAAAGGATGAATTCCTGGACGGTCCCTTTGGGCTCCAAAATACGAACATCTTGCTCTTCTGTGTTTACTGAGCACGGCTGTCAGCCATCCCGTTCCCAGCCAAGATTAGATTTTGTCGCTGGGTTTACAGGATGAATAAAAATACCAGAAAAGTACCAGAGAGCAACCCCATTGTTCAGAGTCCTTTGCAATTGCTGCATCTGCGTATGCAGAGGATGGCAGCAGCGACTCTGAACAAATACTTTGGGTCACAAGGGGGTATAATGGAAACATAATTAAAGTTTAATCTGTTCGGTTAAAACCCCCCAACTTTAATTACTCTAGGCAATTTGTCGGGCTGTTAATTGGTTTTGGAACTGTATCTAGATCCTAATTTAAGCTGCATTTTCACCCTAATTGTTTAGGCTTTCCCTCGGCCAAATACTGCCCCAGGAAGACCCAGCACTGCCCCAGCAAACATGCAGCAACGGCCACCTCGGCTGCAGCCACTCCTCAGTCATCCGGCAGCAGGAGCGGCGCTCAAGCCAGCGTCAGCGTCCAAGTTAAAGCCGTCCGTGACGGAGATGGAGGGTCGATTTCCCAATGGGGTGAGGCGCTTCTTTGAGGAATGTTTCCTAATGCGTTGGAAAGCATTGCAGAGTCTTAGAAACCTATGTGAAATAACAAGGTTCATCTACATTTGATTTTGTATCAGTCAAGCTCCCCAGGAATGGAAATCCTATTACTTCTGGGTTATTGAAAATTAACTCTTTGCACTTCAGTCCGATATGCATTTGTGACGTACCCACTGTGTGCCAGTTCCTGAGCGAGGTGCCTCGCAGTAGGATGATGAGGCTCATAACTAACATCAGCAGAGCTTTTTAAAGATTTTCTCAAGTGCTTTATGGACAGTACCTCATACCTTCCTCACAAGAGCCCTGTGGAGCAGTAGCTATTCTTGTCCTCATTTCACAGATGAGCAAAATGAGTGAGAGAAGGCAAAGGGAAGGTTTTCCCAAGGACAGACACTTGAGTGTCTGAGGCAGGATTCAAAGCCAGGTCTTGCTGACTTGTTCCTGCCCTTAAGGGGCTTCCAGTCTCGGTTGGGTGGTGGTTGATGGTGATGGGGTGGTGGTTCAGCTTGCCCACAGATAAAAATAACAGACACACAAAATATGTACAGGTTATTTGGGTGGGACGCTCCGTAAGGGGGAATCCAAGGGGTCTCTTGCAGGAGCTCATCTTGAGCTGAGAAAGGGGAGGCTGAGGTTCCCAGAGGTGCACGTGAGAAGGGGCTGCATGGTTATGGGAAGCACTGTGCGAAGGAGCGGAGCGTGCAGACAGAATGTTGTGGAAGGGGAGCGATAGGCGGTCTAGCTTGCCTGGAGAACAGCGTGTCTGAAGGGTCAGGAAGGTGCAGGAAGCTGGAAAGGTGCTTGGGAGACGGGCTGTGGAAAGCATGAAGTGGGTAATGAGGCATCTGCATTTTATCCTAAAGGAAATAGAAGCGCACTGAATCTTCCTGAGCAGCAGAGTGACAAGCTCACGGTGGGGTTTGGGTAATATTAATTGGGTGCCAGCTCTGTGGAAGATGGATTGGAAAGGGCAAAAGCCTGGATGCAGACAGACCAATTAGGAAGCTACTGCTGGAGAGAGAGAGAGAGACAGAGAGAGAGAGAGAGAGAGAGAGGAGAGAGAGAGAGAGAGAGAGAGAGAGAGAGAGAGAGAGAGAGACACACACACACACACAGAGATACAGGTAGAGAGACAGAGACAGAAAGAAAGAGATAGAGAGAGAAGTGAAGTCCTAGGACAGAGTCCTGAGGTCTGTCCAAAAATAGGGAGAGGGCCATTTGAAAGACTAAACCAAAAGTAAAAAAGAATCTCTTAATCAAGAGATTTCTGCTGTTTCCAAATGTTAAATTTTTAACCACCAGAGGCATTGATGTCCACCCTTCTGATCTCATTGAACTCATCTCATTTGGGTCTGGAGCATCTTACTTCCATCTTGGCAATTTGCCCATTCCCTGCTGGGCAGAAGTGCCCAGTATGTGCTGAGCCCCTCTCGGGTTTTAAGAGTGCACATCTCTCTCTCTCTCTCTCTCTCTCTCTGTCCGTGTCTCTGTGTCTGTCTCTCTCTGTCTCTCCTCTCTCTCTGTAAATCAGCTCCATATTGTCTTGGTGGGGCATGTAGATGTGTGGATTCATTCAGAACAGGGTCAGTTGTGTTCCCTAGACAGGTCACCTCAGCAGAAGGAGTCGACTCTCCATAGAAACAGAAGAACATGTTGGGATAATGCCTTGCAGTTTTCACTCTTAGAGCCGACAAGTTAAACATTACGTGATTATTAGCATACCGTGTGTGTTAAAATCTGGCGAGACCCGCGCATTCATCGATCTGGACCCAGGGGCGCCAGATGTGGCCAGTCCGTGTCTGTTTATTCCCCTGTGGATGTGGCAGCTTGCAAACAGCAGAGATATGTAAAAAAGATGTGTTTGACTTAGATCTCCAGCGGGACCAGCCTTTAGTAAACTCTAGAGGAATTCTGGACCTGGGGCTCATGGCGGGGGGGGGGGCGCGGGGTGGTTGCTCTTGGGACCTGGCTGGGCTCAAGAGAAGACAGAACCATTCCCCCTTCCCCAGCCAGATGATGGTAGTTGATCTCATTCCCTATTGTCCTGCCTCTGACAGAGCCATCTGAGCTCCGGTAGCTGCAGGCAGCCGTCACAGGGCAGGAGGAGTGGATGCATGTGCAGCCTAGCAAGGCACAAGCTGCCTCTGCCATGACCACTGGCATCCCTCTCCTTGACCTGGAGTTGGGCAGTATTTGCTGTGATTGCCTGTGACTGCCCGCTCTCTAGCTCTACAGACAAAAAACCCCTTTACTGGGCTCAGCATCAGGGAGGAACAACCCCAGAGGGAGGGGGATTCACGAAAGCAAGGAAATGAAAAGCCTGAAGTAGATGCAATTTGCACGTCATCTTGCTTCCCATCAATGTATGACATTGCTTGGGGCTTGACTTCTAAGAAGGGTGAACAGTGAAGAAGGGGTAAGGATCTTCCTGTTAGCTGAGTGCTCAGTGAATCACCCCCAGCTCTTTGATCTTGTCGCCTTTCTGAAGTTATGGTTTAGGTGTGGGTCACCTATTTTCGTAGATGTGATAACAATGTTCTGATAATTTAAGAGAAGGTCAGAGAACCGTGAAGTAAAGTTCCCTAAACAGGGAAGAACAATTAGCGCCTTGGTTAGTGATGGCATTCTGTTGTGAAAGACAGATGCACGATGATGACAGCCATTGTGTGGGATAAGTACAAGTGAATGCTTGTCGCCTGGGACTGGAGGGATTGGGTGGGTTTGGGTCCCTTCGAGGAAATGCACACTGCTGGAGATTCAGTTACATCTAGGGGCTGTTAAATCCAAACAAACAAATGACCCACAGCTGACAGGAGGAATTTCATTAGGATCTTAATTAATGTCAGACTATTGCTCTTCTCTCTTTATGGGCAGAAGCCAAGCATTCAAGTGTCCAGATGAGCTGATGTGCAGTGATATGGAAGCATTGGTCATTGTCATTCATTGTCCCAGGCAGTCCCCCAGCAAGCATTTATTAAGCACTTACTACATGGGGCACTGTTCCTAATAATTTCCATTTGTATAGTAACTTGAAGTTTAATAGATGGCCAGGCTTGGAGTCAGGAAGACTGGGGTTGAAATCCTACCTCTGACACTCATGAGCTCAATGAGCCTGGTCAGCTGGTGGGGCAGTGAAGAGCACCAGTCCTGGAACCTAGAAGACCTGGGTTCAAATCTGCCATCAGACAGTCTCTCTCAGGTTGCCTTTCCATGTTCAAAATAAATACAAGGTAAATTCTAAAGGGAACAGAAGTGCCAACAGCTGAGGGGATCAGGAAAGGCTTCATGTAGGGGTGGTCATTCAAACTGAGCTTTGAAGGAAAGGAGGGATTCTTAGGGCAAGGAATTGTGGGTCTTAGGCACAGATTGTGCAAAATCATAGTGTTAAGAGATGGCCTGTGAGGGCTGAGAAATAACAAGAAGCTGTTCTGACTGGGCTGAAGACTGTGGGGAAGGGTTTTGTTTGTATAACAAGGCTGGTGAGATAGTCTGGAACCAGGTTGGGGGGGGGCTTGGAATGTCAAAACCAGGAGGTAGTCTGTGTTTGACCCTCCAGGGAACAGGCCCCCATGAACTCCAGTGCAGTAGTGATCCATACCTCCTGGATTGGCTAACGCAGGTATGCGTCTGCCCTGGGGGAGTGGCTGCACAGTGAAATGTGGACACAGATGGGTCAAGCATTGGCTGCAGGGCCACGTAGATGAGTTGGGAATCAGAAATCTTAATTTTCCCCGCTATTAAATGCCCTCGGCTGGGCTGCTCCCCTGTCTTTATGTCCCAAGAAGTTCTGGGTTTCCATGTTGCCAAGAAAGTGTGGACCCTGGCTTTTCTCCCATGCTTTCATTTATATTGAGAAGGAGAGATGCTGGGTTCAGGAATTCTGATGAGTGATGGGTACGATCAACAGCTGCACTGACTAAATGAGAGCACGTAGAATCCCAGTGACCTGTGTTCCGGGCAGGGGAGGTACAGGTGTGTGAGCACTGTTTGCTCATCTGACATTGGACACATATGAGATTCAGAGACATGGACTTCTTCAAGGTCACATAGAAAGTAAGGGGCAATGATGGTGCCCAAAACTTTGTGCCAGCACTCCAGTTAGAATATCAGAATGATTTCTAAATCTTGAATATGCTGATTTGTGTGAACTGGTTCAGTCCGGGTGGCTTTTTTCTCCTTTATTAAATGAATTCTAATGTTAGGACGTATGATTCCAGGGTGAAAGGTACAGGAACCCTTCAGAGCATTCCCACGGAGTGGCTCCATATCAGCTGCCCATTATTAATGAGTATTTGGTGCCCGTGCCTCCACCACCGTCCCCAAGAAATGAGAAGATAATCAACAGAAGTCGCATCCAGGCATGGAGGAGACGAGTCCGTCCAACCACAGCCCCAAACATCCCGGAGCCTCACAGGGTAATTACTGAACCCATTTGTTGGTGGATTTACAGGGCAGAGAGCTAGCTTTTTCAAGGGCACAGGGAGAAAATTGGGGTAATGATATGCAGAGTGGCCAGTGCAAAGACATGGAATAAATTTTCTAAATGTAAGTGCTGACTCCATTGCAACAGAAATCCAGGCTGTGAGAAGTCCACTTTCATTGCCAATTCAACGTATTCAGGAAGAGAATTGTGATCAAAACCACCCAGTAATCCAGCCCCACTTCCAAATTAACCACTCCTTTGATTGACTTATACCTTAGTATGGCGTCAGAAGCTTCTGCTGCCTTTGAGTCAAACATGGAAGTTTGTTTTTAATGAAGCAAAGCCAAGTATGACCCTCATTATGAAGAGTCTGTTCTCCGGAGGCATTAATTACATTTTGTTAGACTTGGTCCATTAAAATACTGTGGCGGGAATGAATTTAAGATCCAGGTAAACTTCTAATAGGCATAGTCTGTAGGAAGTGAAATGACCTTCTCTCTCAATTTAATTGTATGTTAAATTGAAAAGGAGTAAGAATAAGAACTATAACTTTACTTACTAAATAAACAGAAATTGCTGCTGAGAGTCCAATGAAAGAAAACTAGAGAAGAAGAAAGTCCCCAAATTTTCATAGTGGTTCAGTTGATTAGACATATGCTTTAAGCAGAGAGTTGACTAATGGCCTCCTCCTTTTTCTCCCCATCTTTTTCCTGCTCCTTCTCTTGTCCCTTTTTCTCCTCCATCTTTTTCTCTCTTCTTCCTCTTCCTCTTGCATCCTTTTCTTTCTCTTCTTCCCTTCTCTTTCTCTTCCTTCTCGTCCTTCTTTTCCTCCCCTTCACTTTGTCATCCTCATCGTCCATATTTTCTCCACTTTTCCTCCTCCTCTTTGGCCTTTTTTCTTCCCCTTCTCTTTTTCTTCCTCATCCTTCTTTTCCTCCCTCTCTCCTCTTTTTTCTTCGATTGTCTTCTTCTTCCTCCTTTGCCTTCTTTTCCCTTTCCTCCTTCTCTTCCTTTTTCTCCTTCCTCACTCGTCTCCTCACCTCCTCTACAACTACAACCAGCTATTATTTACATGGTGCTTTGGAGTTTACAAGACATTTTATGTGTGTTATTTGACTTGATCATTACAACAACCCTATAAGGTGTGTGAGAAAGATATTATTACTCTTATTTTACAGATAAGAAAATGGAATCAGTTATTAAGGAACGTCCCTATGTCAGAGGTGAAATTTAAACCCAAGAGTTTCTGACTACAAGTCCAATGATCTCTATGCTTTACCCTGTGCTGTGACATATAGAATATTTTTAGGAACTTTGGACTAGGTGGCCCAGATATGGTGCACATGTAAGAACTGAACTTTAAAGCATCACTAAGTATGTGGAGCTAGAGAAAGCTTCTTCTGTGGAGCCTTTTTGTGCCTCCTTAGTGACTGGTTATAGCCCAAGGCTCAGGACCCTCCCGTCCGAGATCTGGGGCTGCTCATACTAGGTCTGATTTCAGGAATGACCCTGCAAGGTTCGGTTTTAAATTTGTCTTGTCTAGTTATTGTCATCCTATTGGGAGAGCTGTCATGCCAATTGGCATCTCATTTAGTGCAAGTGAATGAGGAGGCCAACCAGGCTTTGACTGTGTTTTTGGTCATTATTCCTGCATGAAGCAAGTGTTATGGATGTTTCCTGGGATTTTGTGCCTCTCTGTGGTATGGTGGAAAGAATGTCACGTGGAGCCAAAGGACTGTGAAGGCGGCTTTCTGTCCCAGCTCTGCTGCAGTGATCTAAGCGGTCTGTGTATGTGTGTCATTTTCACTCTTGTTTCCTATCAGTGAATGAGAGGGAGGCCCGATAGGTTCTCTAGGGTTCCTTCCAACTCCAAAATCCCACACCATTTTCTCAACTGTCCAGTGTCTGGCTCTGCAGCCAGAAGGATGAGGCAGCTCTTTTCAAGGACTTACAGGGCTGCCAGATGGGGCTATTCACGCGACTCGTGTCCAAAAGGTAGAGAATTATTCTTCTAAAAAAGGGGTGGACAAATCATGTTCTGTACAAGGTCCATTTCCCCACATTGTCTCAACTCACAGCTCCCTGATTCCTCTCACTCACACCGCTAAGTTACTTCTATTTGGATCCCCTCCAATTCGTGCTGTATGTATCTTGTTTGCACGTGGTCTCCTTCCTTCCGCTGTCAGCTTCTTGAGGGCAAGAACCATGTTTTTACCTTGCACTCAGCCCACTGCCCAACATACAGTTAATGGCACTTAAAGGTGCTTAATAAATGTTTATTGAGTATCTATTTTAATAGGAGATGACATGTTGCTTTGGAAAAAATGGTGGACTTGGTGGCAGAGGACTCACTACCTGCTTGACCATGGGCCAGACCCACTTAATCTCCCTGTCCTCAGTTTCCTCATCTGTAAATGAACAGCTTACATTGGTGGTCTCTAGATGCTAATGTTCTTCTAGCAGTTTTAGACTAGACTTTCATTAGGCCAACTTAATGCTCTTTGTTTGCATGGGTGCCCCCGCCTCCTCCCTCTTCCTGGCCCCCTCTCTCTTCCTACACTCACACACAAAAACACTCCAGCAAAGGTGACAGATAGCCAGAACACTGGATGAGGCCTTTGCCAACAGTAGAGATGCTTATTTTCAGAAGTTCTCTGTGTTTCAGGAGAGGCCTGATCTGTCCTGTCTGGTAGTTTACTCTGATGATCAGTCCTCTGTTCAGGTTCTGTGTGAGTCTCCAGGCAGGCCAGTTTTATTAAGTTTTAGGCTGTGGACTGTGCTCCTGGTTACAGTTTTCAGCCCTTGTGTGTGCTAGGTTTCAGGTCCCATTGATTTTTCCCTGACTTTGTCTTAGAGAGGTGAAGAGTTCTAAAGGAAGAATCCTCAGAGATGGAAAGCTGGGATTGGGGTGGGAAGATTTGCCATTGGTGACCCTTTCCAAAGGTTGCTGAGGTTTTGTGGGATCTTTGGAGGCAACGCCCCCAAGGCATCAGTAATGCACAAGGGCCATGTCCCAATAAATATTCAATGTGTTTGCAGTCTGGGATGCACAGGAAGCCATTTCTTCCCATTTTTTTTTCAATTTGTTAAGATAAAGTGGGTTAGACTCATTCCTCTGCACAGCTGTGTATACGTATTTAGGAGCTGGTCATGTTTTACTGCCTCTCGTCATCCATGTCCCTTCTATCTCCCCTTGATGCACATATATACACCCTTGTGGCTCTCTTCACAGTGTCAGGATTCAAACACACACTTCTAATATGAATGAATGAACTAATGAAAAATGAAGTAGGCAGAATCACGCTTAGGAAAATGTCTTTAGGCCTATCATCTGAGTCTGCTGAGCTTCCTTATGGAGGATCAAATGAGATACGATTTGTAAAAGCACTTGGTTTAGTGCCTGGCAGATGGAAGGTGGTTAAGGAGTGCTTATTCCCTTATGCCCCTTCTAATGGCTGCTGGTCCCTGGGCACACCCAACGAGAATTTTTTTGTGGATGAACGAAATAACTCTCCTCAGACACTGAAGTGCTCTGGAGGGCCTGTGATCTCATCAGCTTAGATCCCAATGCAGATCCCAAGCCATCCATGGCTGCCCATCCTGGGGCACTTTGGCAGTTCCCATCGTCCCATGAGTTCATCACGGGTGGGCCGCCCGCAGACCGGGGGCCTCCCTTTTGTCTTGAAATCAAGCACATGGGTATTTCTGAAGCATCTGCTGGAGGCCAGGCCCTGTGGGTACATATGTCATCAGTGGAAGGATCCCTCACCAGGAGCTCCCATTCTGACAGAGGGAATAAGTCAGTGCTGGAGAGGTCTAGGCAGGATAAATGTGGAGAATGACTACGAATTGTGCAGTGTTTTTTATTCAGTCCCCACCTTTCCCAGCTCTCCCCTGACATGCCATTTTCACATACTAGCACATGAGCTTCTTAAGGACAGAAACTACCCTCCTTGTGTCTTGTACATCTGTGCCACACAGTTAACATAGAGTCAGTCAGTGCTTAACAGATGCTTGCTTCCTTCCTGCCTTGTGGTATGGTGCTACCAGGGGAGCATGGGGATGGGCTGTCCATCATGCTGACCTCTTGTCGTGTGATCACCGTAGCTTCTCACATGCTTACTCTGATCTGTTTCCTCTCTGCTTATGTGTCATATGTGGCAGCCTATTCATACCCACCGGTGCCTCCAGGATTGACCCCTGAGTGATGCACCTCTACCATGACCTGCTTTATCATTCTCTCCATCTCTTGTGGCTGGCACCTCCTACTTTCAGTTATTACCTGTATATGATATCCCTTTACCACCTCAGTGCCTTTGCACAGATGGGCCTCCATGCCTGGAATGAGAATGCTCTCTTTCCTCCTTGCCATCCTTTGCAACCTTGGGTCAAGTCAAAGCTCCGGATCAGGTACCTCCTTCCCGAGGCCTCTCCTGACTTCCCTAGATCCTGGGATCACCGAATTTGAAAGTTGGAAAAGGGAGTCAGTGGACATCTAGCCCACCACTGCACTGAAGGAGCCCATTATAGCATACCCCACAAGGGATCATTGATTGGATATGGCTGTTCAAAGGAGTTCATCTTGCCTAAAAGACAGAGATTGCTTTTCTCAAAAAGTGGGTTTTGCTTTATTTTATTGTATATTAAAGAGTAACTTTTCTTGGGTCTGCCACCAAGGATGTTGGGCTATCGCCGTCTTGTTGGTTAGTTAACAGACACTTTCTCGATTCATTCCAGGATTCCGGAAGATATCACAAATCTCCTTTGCACAGTAACGCCTTCATCACCATGATCTATTGGGGGAAGAGGGTGCACCTGAATCATGATGACATAAATTACAAAGACGAGATCAAGATTTATCAGCAGCACTGCGGTGGAGAAAACCTTTGTGTCTTCCAAGGCAGACTCCTTGAAAAAGGTATCAGTCCCACCAGGGAGAGTTCTCACATTGGGGCTAGAGGTGAGGGTATGGACAAAAATTACCAGCCCTGCTCTGACAGTGTATCCTGGGATTTATAGACTGCCTGCCCTAACGCAAATAGAGATTTACTGCTTCTTAGCGGGTAGAATTAAGGTGGCAATGACTCTCATGGATTGTGTGAGAAAGGAGGTGGGCATGATTTAAACAGGTACCAGATGAATTCGAGGAGATTATCCAAAGGTTGCAGGACTAAGCTGTCCTTCCTGGTGGGGCTGCCATTGTGAATTATGTCATCACTTATTCAGAGAGAAATCTACCAGAGGATGGTTTGCTCTCTACAGATTCTGCCTTGACCTCAAATCACAAATCCTATGGACGTCACTGTGAAGCATACCCCTAGTGTGGTGGGCAAGTCTGGGATCTCGAACGTGTTTTCTTGCTTGTATATGTCCATCATACTTGGTTAGAGAATTAGCCCCAGACCATTTGCTCTTTGATACAACTTTTCACGTACCAAATCTCAGTATCTGACTTTTGATATTCAGCTGTGCATTAGAGTTTTTAACATGTTATAATAGGGAGATTGGCTTTGGAGACAAAAAGATATGTGTTCAAACCCCACCTGGTTCAGAATGTGAGCATAGGTAAGTATTTTAACCTTTCTGAGCCTTGGGCAACGCATGAACACTTATCTGCTAAGTCATAGATGGGTCGCAGTCTTTATTGACAGAGGGAGTTCTCACACTGGAAGTTCCCCAGAGCTGATGGAACCACAGACCTCTCACGTATCCAGCCATGTGGAACAGGAGTGAAATGGAAAGTTGTAACTGTGCTTTTATTTCCCTCAGACATTAGAGTTTTAATAGCTTATGTGGAAAAATATGTCTAGAAAGAAATGTCATCTTTAAGGACTTGTTTCCAGATATTCGTTCAAATAGAAATTTTTCTTCTGCTCTGACATTCTTCATGTAATGGTGGGGCAGGAAAGAAGTAGGGAAAATTGTTACTTTCAGCCATCCTGGCTTTTCCTCGACAAAAAATAGAAGGAGAAAATTAACAGTGAAATGGATTGAGTTTGTAACTTTGGGTTAAATGTGAGAAGAAAGTGGCAAATTTAGACATGATGTCACAAAAAGCTCCTATCGATTGTTGTTCAAAACCCAAATGGGCCACAGTGTGAAGTCGGGGGCTCCTTCTCCCTCAAGGCCCCCCTGCTTTCAGCTGGTCAGTAGTGGGGAGTCTTTATCAAGAAGGAGCAGGGCTCAGTGGAGGCCCTTGTGGTTCTGAGATCAATATGTAGCAGCTGAGGAGAAAGGACATAGGATGGGTAGTCAAGGAGCCTTCTGCTTCTGTCACCTGCTCTCACCTATGTGACCTTGGGGCACTCACTCAATCTCTTTAGGCCTCAGTATTTACAGCTGCTAGATGGGTGGGTTGGACCAGATGACTTCTCAGTCCCTTCTAGCTCCGAAACCAGGGTCCTATCATCTAAGCCCTGAATTCAGTGGCTTTTCCCCCATAAAGTCAGAGATCTGGAGTTGGATACCTAATCTAATCTCCTCATTTTATAGATGAGGAAAACTGAGGCCCAAGGTGCTTAACTGACTTGTCTGCTAGGTTCTGTTTTAATAGAAGTAACATAACTAAAACTACCACCTACACTTCCTGTATGTTGTGTATGTGTGTGACTGTTAATAAGCCAACATTTTGGTGCCTACAAAGCCTACAGGATTTGAACTCAGGTCCTCCTGACTCTAGGGCTGGTACTCTATCCACTGCACCACCTAGCTACCCCTAAGCACTTCCTTTTAAATTCAGCCAAATAAAAAGCTACTTTTATGGATTTTCAATATGAATTGTATCCTATTACATATTAGAATTAGAATTCATTGTGCCAGAGTGATAATTCGAGCTGAAAGGAGCCTACCAATCATGTTTCTAGTCTTTTCATTTTGGATCTGAGCAAACTGGAGTGAAGGGTGGGGCAGTGACTTTGTCAGGGTCACTCTGCCAGCTTTGGGTAGAACTGGGAATCCTGTTGTCATCAGTCTTGGGTCCAATCCTGGTCAGAGCTGACTTGGAGTCAGGAATTGGTCACCAGGCACTTATTAAGCATCCTCTATAGGTGCCAGATATGGGCAAAGTGAGCAGAGAAGCAGCCTCAAAGTCAAAAAGACCTGGGGAGGGTGTCCAGTCCTGCCCTAGAGAACATTGGCTGTGTGGTCCTGGGTAAACCACCTAACCTCTCAGGTGCCAGGTGACAGAAAAGCTGCCAATTTTCATTGGTAGAAGTTCCCTCACCTGGGAGTTCCCTGTAGCAGTGAGATCATGGGCTGGGGATCTAGAGAGAAAAATGGAACAGTGCCTGCCCTCAGAGAGCTTTTATCTATAGGAGCTCAACTCCTACGGCTGACACTAGCTGTGGGATCATGTCCAATCCCTCTACCTATCTAAGCCTGAGCTCCCTCGTGCACAAAGTGGTGGCAACCCTCTCTGTGGTGCCTGCCTAGTCTCTGTACTTGTTATGAGGTCCAAATGAGATGATAGTGTCCGCTCCCTTGCATTTTGAAGGCTTCTGCTTGGGATATCCAGTCACTCCCAAAGAGTAGTATGGGCGTGCCAAGCCACCCAACACCTGCTTCCTGTTATGCAAACACAAAGTGTAATTCCAAGTACCTCTATTAAAAAACTTTTTGAAAACAGTCTGTAGGCTCAAAATGGAATTAATACAATTAAGCCAGCCTTGCATGCCAGGTAATGTTTTATTCAGAAGAATGTTCATGGGATTTCTGGAAAATCCACAGACAACATTGATGCATACCCATGAATGAGGAGGGCCTGAGGTTTAGCTAAATTAATTCTCCTGTATACTGTACCTAGGCTCTGAGACAGAAGTCAGACTTAAGGTCACAGAATAAAGAAGAGTCCTTTGCTCTGTGACATGGTGCATACAGATCTATCCCTGGACTCTGCTGCTTGCCTTGGCTTAGCAGAGAGACTCACACAATGGCAAAGGACAGAGAAGTGTGTAATTGTATCCTGCTCCCCTGATGATGTTACCTCCAAGGGCCCCTTGATTGCCAGAAAAGTAATTGTTCAGAATTGAAAAATTGTACATGCCAGAGCCGACCCCGGGTTCTGCCATCGGAGCAATTTAGCCGGGCTGAAAAGACGCTGCCCTTTTCACCAGTGCACGCAGAGCGATTCGGTGAAGCGCGATCAGTTCGTTCAGCGCTCCTGCGGAGAAGAGGGCACACTGCTCTGCGCAGTCCATTTCATTAAAAACGAAGTCTTCTCATCATCGCATCATTTGGCCAGTCCGGCGCGGCTGAATATGGGCTTGTTCCTTTAATGGGATATCACAGTAAGATAATTTCGCAGTCAGACGATGGGTACATTTTTTTTTCCATGAAAAAATACATACCTTTATTTCCATCATTGTTCACGACCCTTTTGTTTTTGCTTCCTGGCCTTTCGAGTGATTACTCCTCACATGCTGATTACTTCTCCTATGCAGTCTCTGTCATTAACTATTTTTTAGAAGTTAAGTAGAGAGTCATTTTAAAAATAGGAAATGGCAGAGGAGGAAGATTTAAAATGAAAAGATTAGGGTTTTTTTCCCATCTCCACCACCAATAAGCTGCCCAATCTTGGCCAACTCCTTAACCCCCATGAGTCTCTGTTTCCTCAACTGTGCTGTGAGGGTTGCATTAGGGGACTGTCCTTCCAGGTCAGTGATATTCTCCACTGGTATTTTTGTAATCTAATTGAATGAATGAATGAGAAAGCATTTCCTAAAAGCTGACTAGGTGTCACGCACTTTGCTAAGTACTGAGGATACAAATAGAAAAAGTAACCCAGTTCTTGCCTTTAAGGAGCCCACCCAAGAGGCTGGTCCTCGTTATCCTTCCCTCCGTCCAGATCGGTTCCTCAGTACCTAATGAGGAAGATGTCAGAGGAATTGGCAGGCCAGCCTGTCCCAGTGTGGCTGCTGCAAAAGCCTTTCTGAAAATCTTGAAATGACTGCATCATTTTTTATTTTAATTCTTTGAACAAGTGAAACCCTCATGAGACAGGGATGCCTGTGACCCAGACATCGGATATTCCACAGACATGTTGCTTCTCTTATCTTGAACCCCCATTCAGAGACACAGGAAAATCTCTCCCCAACAGCTGGGTTTTTCTAAGCTGGTCCTGAAATCACTGGCTGGCATTGTCCCCATTGGAGCTATGCCCTGCTCAGAGCCCAATTCCACCATGTTCCCATTCAGCTCTTGCCCAGGTCACTTGCCTTTGGGGTGACCCACTGTCATTTCCCCCTGGATTTCCTGATCGCCTTCAGTCTGGCCCTCTTCTTGGGTCTTTGTTGGAGAAGCTGTGGGGACAGCTGAGCTGTATAGCCTCCTCCTCTTCTGCCATCTTGGCTGCTGCCTCCTGGACACAAAGCTTGGCTTTGCCAGTTACCGACTCTCTGACACCTCTTTGGGCCTCAGTTTCTTGGTCTGTAAAATGAGGGGATCAGATAGATGGCCTCAGATCTCCTTTTCAGCTCTGAGTCTATGATGCTATTGTCTTAATACCAGTGCCTTGCTGGCATCCTTCACCTGTGCTGAAGTCCCATTTCTCCAACTTTTGACTTGAATATTTTGCCTGAAACTCAACTTGCATGCATGTACACACACACACACACACACACACACACACACACACACACACACACGCTCATGGGCTCCCCCTTCCAGCCTTCTTGTCTCTGTCAATCCAGCGTCATTTCCCCTATCACTCAGACTAAGAACCTTGGAGACGAGCGTGACTCTCCCTTCACCTCCATCACTTACAGAGCTGACCATGGGAAAGTCCCCGAACTTTCCTGAATTCCAGTGGCCTCCTATGTAAAAGGAAGGGGTTGGATGGATAGCCTGGGAGGACCCTTCCTGCTCCAGGTGTGGCCTGTTATGACTCATTCTCCACAGCCAGTCAGGCACCCAACCCTGTGGATTTTCCCCTCCAAATCTCTCTGGTCAACTCTCTGTCCTAGTGGTTGAGCCCTCACTTCCTAGGTCACATCCCCCACTCTCCAGTCAGCCTCCTGGCCTCTCAAATCTCTCTGACTGACTCAAGCTCTCAAATCCACATTACAGCATATTACTCAGGAGGCTAACCTTCCTTGAACACAGCTCTCAGCCTGCCACTCAGCAACTTTCAGAAGCTCTCTGTTCCTGCTGCCTAGAGTCAGAACCCTCTGCCTGACCTTCCTCACCTGGCCCTCCACCTCAGACCAGATCAGCTCCTTCCTGTCACTTCAGATTGACAAGAAAGTAAAGTTGGGAGGGGAAGGTAAAGAGTCAGTGTTAGATGGGGGGTTCAGATGATGGGAAAGGTAGCTGGTAGACCACTGGAGGACTAAGATGTCTAGCTCTCAGCAGTTCCCTCCCAGTTCTGAATTCTGTGTGACTTTGGGAAATGCTTCTGGTCTCTTGTGTCTCCTCATATGCCCATCCCTCTCACTTTTCTTAGACTGTGCCTCTTGCTTGGAATGTCTACTCCTTCCCCTTCTGCTTATCAATACCTTCCATCCATTAAGCCTGAGATCAATTCTGGTCTGTCTCCTCTGTAGACTCTTCCCTGCAGCCTTCTAGTTTTCACTGGTATCCTGCCCCTCTGGCCATCTAGAGTACAGGATTAGGCAGTTGAGCAGTGAGTTATGGACCACTGCATGTTGTTGGCCGCCCTCTCATTTTTCATCTTAATGTATGTGTTGTTTTCCCGTTCACTTAGATTGCAAACTCCTAGAGGGCAGGACTTGGCCTGTCACTGACTGTACTCCCTACCACAGTGTTTTCTTCTGTACTTCCCAAAGGGGACCACAGCCTCTCCTATGGCAGGGGAATTTTGAAGGACAGCTTCTACACAGAGGGACCAGAAGTTAGACCACAGAGACTTAAAGGCCAGACTGGTCAAGACTGGAGGCAGTGGGGATAGCCCGCCCCCATGGGAAACAGGCATTGTTCAGCGCTGTGCCCGCTATCTAGTAGGGCTTCATAAAGCCTCGTGGTTGATATAGGACTGCAGCGAGAGAATTGTCACAGCTGAGTCAATGAGAGAGAAGCAGACTGAGTGTGGCTGGACAGCAGGACTCACTGGAGAAGTGACTCAAGGTCTGCGTCTGGCCTTTTGGCTCATGGGTCCCTGCTGCCTATGAGCCTGACCCTGACCACTTCACTGGCCAGCGTTCTGGGGAGCTCTAAGGTGACAGGGTGCAAAGAAGGCTCTGACCACCTTCCGCCATTGGTACTGAGCATTTCCTCACCTGGGAGTTCCGTGTTCCAGTGAAGTCACAGGTTTGGACCCTATCCATGTCCACGTGGCCCAATGAAAGGCTCTTCCTCCATCTGTGCTCACTCCCTTCCAGTCTAAGATCGGGGATCCCACAATGTCTCACCCTTGACCCCTCTTTGGTTCAAACCCTTCCTGGAACCCAAGGCCTGGGAAATGGAGCAGCCCCCAAATGGTGCCCAGCTCCTCACTGTGTGGGAGAGTCATGCAGTGGGGGAGGAAGGGTGAAGGAGCCTGTTTGTATTGGGGCAGGGCTCCAGCTCTTCCAGACCCTCGAGCCCTTGCCTCAATACCCAAACCCGAGAGTGCTACAGTAGATGGAAGCTAACATTTTCATGCCTGTTTTGTCCATCAGGGTAAAACTGCATGGTGTAAAAATGTGTTTCAGCCTCGTCTGGTAAGTAGTCACTGATTTCTAGAGTCTTTGTCCGGCACAGGATTTCTCAGGCTTGGGGTGCAGTAGAAAGGAGGCTGCATTTGAAGGGAGAGGTCCCGGGTTCAAATCCTTGCTACTTTCTGCCTGTGGAGTCCTAGGCAAGTTCTTCAAGCTCCTTAGGCCTCTGATTATTCTTGTTGTTCAGACGGTTCAGTTGTGTCCTTTTATCTGTGCCTCCACCTGGGGTTTTCTTGGCAAAGACACTGTAGTGGTTTCCCATTGCCTTCTCCAGCTCATTTTACAGATGAGGAAACTGAGGCAAAGAAGGTGAAATGATTTGCCCAGGGTCACACAGCTAGTCATTGTCTGAGGTCAAATTTGAACTCAGATCTTCCTAACTCCAGGCCTGCTGCTCTATCCACTGTGCCACCCAGCTTCTGTGAGCCTATGATTATTCCATAGAGAATTTAAAAAATAAACTAAGACCGGCTGCTCCAGAGTCCCCTGGGGTATTCCTGTGACAGAAAGGCAAGCTGGAGGCCCCCCGTGGGCTCCTTCACTCCTGTCTTTCATCCTTGTTTTCAGAGACGTTTCGGTTTGTTTCCAAACGACATTATGGCTTCCCCTTCAGCCTCACGTTTTTCCTGAATGGGATGCAGCTGGACAGGCTGAGCTCGTGCTGTGAGTTTAAGCATCGCCGAGGGTCCAGGCTCGGAGGCAAGAACGGATACTTTGGATTCGTCGACATCGAGGGAGCTTCTCCGTGCTACAAGTATGGAAGACAGAGGTCGAGGGGCGGGGGAGGGAGTGGGCGACATTTCCTGCCAGTGAGTTGTTTGGCCCCAATGTGTATCAATGCCCTCTTTTCTACATCATCAGATTTATGGGTACACATGACATATGTTATCCCTATATCAATCATATTACCGACAATATGCATCCAGCCCGTCTGCCACCGAGCCCTCCCTTTTAGCAAATTGAAGAAAGGATTCAGGAACCCAAAGACCCTGCGCAGTCCAGCTGCAGCCCACCCTCCTTGGCTCATTGCCTGTTAATTTCCTCCACAAACTTGGCGTAAGCAAAACTAGCTTCTGCATCTTGCCTCACTGGGAAATTCCAGCTCCTGCCTCCGCTGCGCCCGTGCCTGAAATGCCCTCCCTCGGTGCCCCCTTGGAATTCATGGGCTCCCCTCCGGTGCTCCATGCTACTCGAGGCCGACCCCAGCCCCCTCCCCCAGGTTCTAGTGCTTCTCAGAATTGCTTTGGATTTAATTAGTATCCGCTCGGTGTCCGCTTATTAGCTTGCACGCTCTTTTCCCCAATGGAATGGGAGCTCACTGAGGACAGAGATGAGTTTGCTTTATGCTGTCTCTGGTGCCTAACAATGTCACATACATCATAGGGACTTAAGGAATGCTTGATGACTGACTGAATGAATGAATGATTAGCAAGGAAGGAAGGAAAGCAGCACTCTGTACTTCTTTCTTGAGCCCCAGTGGGGGAGGGCATGGTTTAGCCTTTACTGTCCAGAATCAAGAGTGTTCCTTGCGGCTAATTTGAGTTCACCTGCCTTTTAATATTGTTGCCTTTGAATTCTTGTAGTGTTTGCATTTTCTCTTGGGTCTTGTAAATAAAAATAGAAGAATTCTGCCCAGAGCCCCTTCCTAAAGCAGGTGAATGCCCCAATCGTATAAGTTGGCTCAGTCTGGATTTTCATAGTTTGGGCTTGCTTTACACTCCAGAGAGGGGCAGTGACTTCTCGAAGTCCGCATGATTGGCAGTGTAGAACTCGAATGGATCATACGTAATATGAGTTGGCTCATGAATTAAGGTGTTCTACTCTCCTGCTTTCTTTCCTCTGACTTACTTCCCACTCCCAATCCATATTTAAAAGATTGAAGGGATGGGGGAAAAGGGAGGATAGAGGAATATCTCCCCAATTATCCTGGAAACTTCTGTTAAATTTAATGAGTACTTTAGAGTCAGTATACTAGATTAGATGGAAGGCAAGCTTTTCAGTTAAGACCTGAGTTCGAGGTCTAGCCACCTTTGACACTCTACTGCCTTTGTCAAGCCAATTGGACAAGTTACCTTGTCTATAAATGGAGGAGTTCCACTCAGTGAACCCTGAGGTCCCTTCCACTGTATAACTCTGTGATCTATTGTACTCCCTGGTCTACAATCTCCCCAATACTTAATGAAGGCTTAGACAAGATGGCCTCTGGAGTCTCTGGCCTGTTAGCCTACGACCTGGAGTTCTACTCCTGACCCATCCTAGTGTGGTGACCCCAGCAAATCACCTGGGCTCTTGGGGCCCCTTTAAATTTGCCAAGACTCTAAGTTGCTGAACATTGGTTGAATTGCAGTGGTAGAGGTAGTATTCCCCCCCCCCCGGGAGTTCTTAGGACAAATGAAATCACAGACCCAGTCCCTAACATGGCTGACTGGGAGAGTCATCACATGTGTTGATGTTGCCTGTGTTTAATGCTGCTCTGAGTCTTGGAGCCCTGGGCTCAAGCTTGGATCTCCGGCCCTGGCTCTGTGGCCTGGTGATCTGGGCAGACACCCTTATTCTCTACACTCTGCAGGAGCCAACAGGATGATACACCACATAATTTTGGCAGCTCAAAAGTGGCAGGCTGTATTGACCCTGAGCACAGTTTTAAATTCTAAATGTCAGTCCATGGGGTTCCAAGTGAAGAGGTTGCAGATGAACGAATGAGTGAATGAATGGACAGATGGGTGAAACACAGCACTGTTACGTGCTGAGATACTGGCACAAGCAGCAGGCTGTCCCTCTTCTCAAGGAGCTCCTGTGTCTCACTGGGAGACACGCAGCTCTCGGGCTCATGGAAAGGTCCAGAAACCCTTGAGGTGAAGCAGTGAGTGCGTGGCAAGGTCAGGGTTCTGAAGGTTATGGTGCATCCAACACTGTTGTCCTTGGGAGAGTCAAATTTTATTTATAAGGTTGTTAATGAGTAGAAACATGATGGTTTAGAAGTTACCCTACATACACCATGTTGCATACAGACGCACAGAATCAAAATCTCAGATTTTAAAGGAAGTTCAGAGACCGTCTCTAGGCCAGCCCATCCTGAATGAAGCCCCTCTCTACCATGCCCAACAAGTGGCCACATTCCCTGTGTCTGCAATGTTCTGTAAAGGGGAGCACATCCCCCCATCTCCCAAGATGGCCCATCTGTCTCCTGGGTAGCTTGACTTGTTGGGAAGTCTCTTCCTTGACATCAAGCAAAGTTTGCCTCTTTGCAACATGTCAGCTGACCCTAGTTCTGTCTCCTGCAGCCAAGAGGAATGTGTAACTCATCTATTCCCTCTTCTGTATCTAGGCTCTCTGCCATTTGACTTTGAGCTCCTTGAGAGCAGAGACTGGTGTTTGATTTCCGTGGTATCCCCAGGGCCTAAGGCAGTGCCTAGCATGTCTTAGTAATGCTTGTTGACTAGCTTCTATGGGATAATCCATACCATTCTTGAAGATCAATAAGTCAGTATTTATTGGGTGCCTACTGTGATCTACATACTGTTGGAGGTTTTAAGGATACAAATAAAAGAGTAGAATGATCCTTACTTGCAAAGAGTTTGTGTATCTCCTCAAAGTCTTCCCTTCAAACTGATAAATACTCCTAGTTCCTTCAGCCCTATATGCCACGATCTCAGTCTTTCACCATCCTGGCTGTCCTCTTCTGGACATTCTATAACTTATCAATGTCTTTCTAAAGCTGAGATTCTCAGAACCAAACACTAGAAATCGAACATGGTTGGACCAAGTATGAAAAAGACTGTAGAGGATGCCCCTCCTTATTTCAAAGCCCCACTTTTCTTGTAGTCTACAAAAGAAAACAGACAAAA
The DNA here is from genome assembly GCF_003287225.1 of Phascolarctos cinereus. NCBI lineage: Eukaryota > Metazoa > Chordata > Mammalia > Diprotodontia > Phascolarctidae > Phascolarctos > Phascolarctos cinereus. The sequence goes on along the minus strand of NW_027555958.1, from coordinate 476,671,555 downwards.
ACCCTCAATTTTTTTTCAAACATTATACTTTCCCATGTCTCCTCATCTTGCATTCATGAAGGTGATGTTTCAAATGAATGCAAGTGCAAGGCTTCAAATGAATACTGACAATATTTTGACATTGGATTCAACCTGATGTTGTAGGGTGTCAAAACCTTTCTTTGTAAACCACTACTCTGTCATCCACTGTGTTACCTATCCCTCCCTCCTTTGTCTTACGTACAGAGTTTGAAAACAGGACGTGTCCGTAACGCTCATTCTGAGTTTTGTCTCTGGGCTCTTAGTTGTCACTGTCCAAATGGCCAGCATTCACTTTCTTGATGATAAATCACTGGCTTTGACATGACAAACTAATGTTGTAGAATGCTCTGCACGGTAAGTGTTTGTTGACTGAATACGCCCTCTCCTTTGATCCTCACAACAGCCTGGTGAGGTGAGTAGCTTGTATCCCCATTGTACAGAGGAGGAAGCTCATTCTGAGCAAGGTTGGGTGATAGGTCCAGGTCACGCAGGCCTATGAACCAAAAGCGTGTCTCAACCCTAGGTCTTCCAGGCTTCGAGTCACCTGAAGTAGTTATGCAAAGTACTTGGTATTTATTATCTGAATTTTTCCTCCCAACAACTCTGTGGAATCAGTACTCCAGGAATGTTCCAGAGGACAAATCTGAGGCTGAAGCCCAAGTTCAGAATTTCCCAGGGTCACTCAGCTAATGAGCTTCTGATGGCAGGATTTGAACCCAGGTCTTCCTCAGCTCCAAAGTCCAGTCCTGTGTCTCATGCTGTTCGTCAGTCAGGCACCAGTTGTTTTAAGAACCTGTTGAGAAATCTGGGAAGGAAATTCATTACAAAACCAACTAGAATGCAGCTCATTTCCAGCTTTAGAAACCCACATCAGCACCTTAAAGTGTGCCCTGAAGCAGGATCGTAGCTGGCCAGACTGAAGCACAGTCTGTGTGCCCACTCCGTGTGCCCAATTCCCTCAAACAGATGGGCACTAAAGAGTCTGTGTGTGGAGTGTATGAAATTGGGAGGAAGCTGAGCCCTCTGCTGTCCCGACACGAGGCTTGGAGCAGGAATATGTGGTGGCTACCTTGCAGAGGGAAGGATGCTGACAGAATGTTCCTCTCTGGCAGTGAGACCTTGGCCAAGTCTCTTCTTCTCTTAGCCTAAGGTTGCCCCCTCCCCTGTAAAATGGGGAGTTGCACCCACTGTCTCTAATCTCCCTTATTCCAGCTCTAGTTGTCTGTGCTCCTTGTGAAGAGGCAGTGCAGATTCATAATTTGCCTGAAGTCCATGACCTTTTTGCTTCCAAGGAACCCAGTGCACTGAGCACATAACATTATATCCATTCACAAGAACCTTGATGAGGCATAGAGGGAGAAAATCAGGTTAGTCCCACTTTAGAGACGCAGGTTAAGAGGGTAAGTGATATCTGCCTAATGGGCTCTCACGTTCCATTATCGGTTATGAGATGACTTCCCTGATGTGTAGACATCCTGCTCCCACAGGGAGTGAATAAACTAGGAAACAGGCAGACGGGTGATTTCAGATCTGTAGAGTGGGAGCTAGGAGTGATATGGAACCCATTTATCAGGAGGGAGAAGGGATCTTCCCATCCTCAAAGCCCACCAGAGACACCTGAGGTCCTGAAGTTACGTGGGGGCAGATTAGAGACTTGAACCTGTGTCTTTCAGCTCCATCTCCAGGCTTTTCCCTGAGCCAACCTGCTTCCCAGTTAGCTTATAGAATAATAGGATCCGAACTTGAGAGCCGGATGGGACCTTAACGATGATTAAGGCCATTTGATCACCGTTCAGGTGAGGCTTCTGAGGCTCGGAGGTGGCCCTTGTCGAAGGCCACGCAACTAATTAGTTAGCACGGGAGTGATCATTTAGCCCCCAGTGTTTTGATTCCAGATCCAGTTCTGAATTCGCCATGCAGGCAACACCACGCTGCCTCTCAGAACGTGGGTCTCACAGGCTATTTTTAAGTATAATATTATGATTCTGATCCTTTTGGGATGTTATTCATTGTTACCTACTAGATGTGATGCAGCTTCCCTACAGGTAGGTGTCGTCATCCGGTAAGATGAGGATGAAGAAAAAGCTTCTGGGAGAGAGCACTAAATACCAGACATGCCTCGCACTGCCGGCCTTGTGGCCGTCACTGCATATGTGTCTGGGTCAGTGATGAGCCTCAGGTCTAGGGTTAGGACGTAGTTACTCTGTTGTCAGGGGGTTTGTTTACACAATTTAATATGAGGGGGTATTGTCAGGGCCACCAGAGCTGCTTCCTTTGTTGGCAGAGAATCCCTGCCCAAACCCTCCTTTGTGCCAAAGAGCTCAAGCTACTTCCTGCTCTTAGCGATTGTATTACTTTCCAAAGGACGCGTTCAGCACGGAAGAACAAAACAGAAAGAAGTGTCAGGTAATCAGAAAGCCACCGGGTAACCAGACCCCTCAGCTCTCTGCGACTGTCATGCCCAAGCCCACGGGGACTCTTCTGATCAGTGGTGATGGGATGAGAGCCACCTGAGGAATGCAATCCCAAAGCTTAGGCACACCTGGCTTTTCTGTGTTGCCATGGAGACAGTCTCATAGAGACGGGGAAGCTGGTTCCCCGAGGGCTTCTGCTCTCCCGGCTCAACCCTCACTCGCTCTGTGATTGTGCACAATCCTTTCACTGCTTCTGGGAAATGGGATGTGTAGTGGCAGCAGAGATTGCACAGTGCTTTCCAACTCCGAACAATATCATTTGTTGGAATCTGTGACTCAGCGGTTGGGTGCATAATGATTAGGGTGTTAGACTTGTAGTCATGAGGACCTGAGTTTGAATCCTGCCTCAGGCACTTCCTAACTGGGTGGCCTTTGGGTGAGTCATTTAATCTCTTTGGACCTTAGTTTCCCTATGGGTAAAATGATAGCGTTGGACTTGTTGGTTTCCATGGTCCCATTCAGATCTACACCTGTGGTTCTATACGCCAACGTTGTTTTGAAAAATTCTCTGTTCTTTTATAAGATAATTTGGTCATTTAGAAGTTATTAACATATGTTTCTAGCACTGATATTTGAAAGTTCATTTTTAAATTAAATTTTATTTCTCTAATAAAAAAGAAATAATGTCCTCTTCTTATCTCCAAACCTTGTCACATATATACCTAGTCAAGCAAAACAAACTCCTCATTGGCCATGTCTTCCTGTGTCAGTTTGAATCTGCTAATCCGGGGCAGCTAGGTGGCACAGTGGATAGAGCACCGGCCCTGGATTCAGGAGGTCCTGAGTTCAAAATCCGACCTCAGACACATAATACTTTCCAGCTGTGTGACCCTGGGCAAGTCACTTAACCCCCCCCCCCAAAAAAAAATAAATCTGCTAATCCATTTTTTTTTAAAAAAGCTTTCTTTGACACCTTCCTAATATATAATAAGGGAAAGTGACTGAATAAAGAAGCAAACATTGGGGATCCCTAGTGTTGGGTCTCAATGTCACAGTGGGCTTTCTGTTCCTCTTTCAAGGTGCATCATTTCAATGGGACTTGATAAAAAGCCATTGCCACCTCCAAAAAAAGAGAAAGAGATGATGGAGGTCAATGAAGACCCTGTCAAAGAAGAAGAGTTCAGCAAATCGAGGGAAAATTTTAATGAAGAAGTGGAGAATGTGGGGCCAATGCCAACAACTTGTTCGGCTCCAGAAGATGACAAGAAAGTTGAAGAGTGCATTGAAGAAGGGGTGGGAAGAGAAGAGAAGACAGGACCAGATCCTGCTGAAAATAACCAAGAAGTCTCATTTAAAGACGGTAAGGTATAATAAGGTCTTCCAGATTTTTGAAGGTACAAACTTCTTCACCTTTGAAAATAGTAACAGTTCAATATAAAACTTTCCTGGCTCTGGTGGGGGGGGCAGACTGTGACCAACATCTGCTGATATTTGAAGGTCTGTCATGTAGATTTATTTTGTGTAATTCAAGAAGGGGGAGTGAGTGCTACTAGTGGATGTTCTACTGGAACTGATCCCAGGTCAATATAGGAAAAGACTTTATAACATTTGTAGGACCCAACCACAGAATGGGTCTATTCGGTGGCAATCACTCCATAAGCATTTATTAATCACCTGCTATGTGCCAGGCACTGTGCTAAGCATGGAGGATACAAGTATGAAAAAGAAAGAAATCCTTTCCTTCAAGGCACTTGTAATCTAAGAGGGGAAGATGATGCACAAAAAGAAGCTAAAGAAGGGCTGTGGAGGGCCTGATGGAGTCCAGTCCAAGGGCTGTAGCCATAGGAAATGAAGATGGGGCTGGACTGGGAGTCTTTTTGAGATGGAGGCTTTTAAGGGAGTTCTTTGGGCTGCCTTCCTGCCATCCATCAGAGAGTCAGAGGGAACTGCTGAGGTGTGTGTATCAAAGCTGATACAGTCTCATAGGGTGATAAGTTTACTAATTTCAAGGTTTCCTGGGGATATGATGGATTCTACTCTAAGGAGTGTGAGCTGGTAAAGAAAAAATAAAATTATGGTATAGTCTTAGAGAAGGGTACTAGATTTGTCATGGCATAGTCTTAGAGAAGGGTGCTAAATTCATTACAACATGGTCTTGGAGAAGGGTGCTAGATTCATCATGGCATTGTCTTGGAGAAGGGTGCTAGATTCATCATGGCATTGTCTTGGAGAAGGGTGCTAGATTCATCATGGCATTGTCTTGGAGAAGGGTGCTAGATTCATCATGGCATTGTCTTGGAGAAGGGTGCTAGATTCATCATGGCATTGTCTTGGAGAAGGGTGCTGGATTCATCATGGCACTGTCTTGGAGAAGGGTGCTAGATTTTGAGTCAGAAGACTAGCCTTGTCATTTACTGCCAATGTGACCTTGGAAAAAGTTATTTCTTCTCTCTGAGTCTGGCTTTCTTCATGTCCAGTGTGGCTAGGCTGTAGTGTACATGAAGGGCGATGCTCTTTAATATGGCTGGAAAAGGAGGCTGGGGCCAGCTTGTGAAGGGCTCTAGATACCAAAGATAAAATTCCACATTTGCTTTTGAAGGAAGGAGGGAGCCACTGGATTTTCCTCAGTGACTAAGAGAATCAGATCTAAACCATCATGTAAGGGGTGTAGGTAGCTCCCTAAGACTCCAAGTGATAGAGAAGGTGATGACCTGCACAGGTAGATAGAAGGGCCTCATCTGGGAGGTCTCTATATCAGTGAAATCTCAGGTCTATTCTGTATCACTGTAGGCATGGCATGGTCCGACTCGTCTCTGGAGAAATCTGTTTGGCGGCTGATTGTGGGATGGCTTGGAGGCTGTGTCCAATTAAGAAGCTATTGTAATTGTCCAGGCTAGAGGGGGAGAAGGTGTGAGCCATGATGATGACTACATAGGTGGAGAGGAGATGTCTGTGGCCTGACGTGAGCTAAGAAGCTTTGGACTCAGGGAGTGAGAGTGAGGAAGTGAGGCTCAGTGATCAATCAGTGAGCAGTGTATTAAGGGCGTTTAATACATGCCAGGCACTAACCTAGATCTCGGGAATACAAAGCCAGAAGTTAAACAGTCCCTGCCTTCCAAGAGCTTCCATTCTAGCAGGGGGCATGACTGTGCCCACTTAGAGGTTCATACAAAGTATATACAAAGCAGATTCCTGGGAGGCATTAGCACTTTAGGAAGGAGAGAGGCCAGGAAGGGTTTGATGAGGAAGGGGCTTTTGGAAGTAGAGAGGACAGAGTGCATTCCAGGCCAGCATACTGTCCACGTGAAGGCTTGTGCAGAGATGGGAGACCTGAAGGGTCTTTTGTGAGGACTAGCAAGAAGGCCTGTTTGGAGGCCCCACAGAATTTGTGGGAGCTGTATATAATGAGGCTGAAAGGCAGATTAGAGCAAGTGGTGAAGATGCCACTGAGGTTGCACCTGTCCCCCTCCCTCCTCAGCAAGGCAATCTGGGTAAGTTACTTGCCCAGGGTCACACGATTAGAGAGTGGCAAGTGTCTGAGGCTGGATTTGAAGTCAGGTCCTCCTGACTCCAGGGCTGGCTCTATCCACTGCACCGCCTTTTTGCACCTTGGATCTCTTTTTGTTTTCCTCTTTTTGTCTACTCTGTGATTTTTTTCTCCTGCTACTGCCTTGTTGGGTTTTCTGAATTAGTATAGCTTTCCTAATTTGCTGAGTTTTACTGTTTTTTTTTAAATTCATAATTAAGTTGCTTGCATTGCTGGACATGTGTAGCTCCCACTAATCCAGTGGGGTCAGTCCCCACCCTTGTACAAGGCCCAGAATGGCACTCCCCTAATATCCAATCCAAGGCCTGGCACTTCTTCTCTCATTTTCATTTTTATGGGTAATTGTTTATTTGCTTAATTGGTTCCACATGAGAGCCCTCAGCTTTCTTTCCTTGGCATGTTGTCATTTCAACATTTGAAAAATGTGGGTGGAAATAAGCAGGCAGACAATTAAATCTGAAAGGTGAAAAATTATGGCCACCAGAGACAGCTGGAGTCTATCTGATGTGACGATTTCCTTTTCTGCCACTGATTTGTTACCTCTCTGTGGAGAATGTTGCAAATTAGTGGCCGTCATAGGAATATTTCACTTTCTGAGACGGTCCAGCTTGGAAATGTAATTATTTGATTTGTTGGAGGGATAGATAATGGGAAGGATTTTCACTCTGAATGAGATATACGTCCTAATTCCTTTTTTTTTTCTTTTTGCTGTCCACTTATTTCTCAAAGAATAGATAATATTCGCCACATTCCTCCCTAGTGCCTTTAGACCTGATTAATTGAATTTTTCCACTTCAGTATTCATTAGTTTGATATCCAAATATTTTGATCATCTTTCATGCAAAGTACTCTGTTGCTCAGCTTCCAAATTAACTTTTATTATTATGAGTCTGTTCTCTTCATTTTTAATTTCTCTCTCATTTATTTTTCCCTATCATTGCCTTCCTTTGTCCTCTTTATTCATTGTAATGGGCTATGTCCATTTCAAAATGAACTCTCTGTCTGCTGCAGATTTTGGTGCGGGGCTTTCTCTTTTCTCTACTGGGGTCTATGTATTAGATTGCAATCACCCATCATTTGTTGTTAGCTCCACACAGTTTCTCCTGTGTCCGCTAATTGTGTGAAAGAGAAGTGGATAAAGGCAAAGAGAAACAGGAACTAATGAAGTCAGAACCCTCATTAAATTGGAATAGGTTAAGTGTGAGGGATTCTATTTGCAGCCTTAAAGCAGAGGCTTTCTTTCCTCAGACTATGATGAAGATTTTGAAGTCGATGACGAGAAATCAAATGAGAAAGTTAATGAAGATGGACAGACTGATGATCAAATGAAAGGAAGGTCAAAGTCACCCTCAGATGATGAAAAAGATAATTTAGACCATGAAAAGGAGAGTGAAACCTCATTCCAGGAAATACGAGAAACCTCTGATTATATGAAATACAAAATTGATGGGTGCTCAGACAATGACTTGGAAGATGACAAACAAGGTTAGTTTTTTTAAACACAGGATGTGACAGCTTAATTCTTAACACATATATGTTATTTTCCTATTTTTGATATTCTGACCAAAAGTAAAATTGCTTCTTTATTCTTAACACATATATGTTATTTTCCTATTTTTGATACTTCTGACCAAAAGTAAAATTACTTCTTTATTCTTAACACATATATGTTATTTTCCTATTTCTGATACTTTTTTTTGGGGGGGGGGCATTTGGGGTTAAGTGACTTGCCCAGGGTCATACAGCTAGTATGTGTCAAGTGTTTGGTCTGAGGCCAGATTTGAACTCAGGTCCTTCTGACTTCAGGGCCGGTGCTCTATCCACTGCGCCATCTAGCTGCCCCTTATTTTTGATACTTCTGACCAAAAGTAAAATTACTTCTTTATAGGTTCTTAGGAACTATCCCATGTAAATTGAACCAATCAATAATTCATCTGTATTAATGGATTAGACAGACATGTGGCTAGAATTTCTGGGCAGAGTCTTACTTAGAAACCAGGGAGATGAATTAGATAAGGTATTGTGGCTTATATATTGATTGCTTCTAATTTGAAATAGCTCATCACGGGGTAATGGTATAAGTGAATATAACCAATGGTTTGTAAATAGCCTGGCACAGCTAAAAGAGAAATGGACTTAGAATCATGAGTCATGGGTTCAAATACAGCATAGTGCTAACTGGCTGGTTGATTACAGGAAAATCACTTAACCTCAGTTTACTCATCTGTTAAATGGAGCTCATATTTGTGCAACTTATACCAATCCCTCCCCAGAATTGTGAGAGCAATCACGGTACAAAGAGGAGTTGCATAAGTGTAAGCTATCAATTTTTTAAAAATCAGTTTTTAGGGTTGGAAAGGTGTTTACAACTCTTCCCAATGGGACTCAGAATTACCCTTCCAGACCCATCTCCTGTTAGGCCCCTCCTCACACTTCATGTTCCACACCAATCAACTGGTCTTCTCGTGACTCCTCATGAGGAACCTTAGATTGTATGGAGTGGCTTACGTCCCAATATTAGGGCCCTTGGTAGAAAATCCTTGTGATATGGTGACCCTGGCCCTGGGTACTGGCAAGCACAGGGAACTCATTGTGTTCTGGTGAGCTCTTGGAGGGCTGTAAGTGTCACAAATCCTTTTCCACCTTACTGTACCCTGCATGGCTTGGCCCAGGTGCTTGCACTCTGTGAAGTAATGCAGAATGAATGTCCTCAGAGCAACAGGGAACCCTCCAGCATTGAAGGGACCTCAGTAGCTGGCCGGGCCAGACCATGCCCTCCTCTATGACAAATGGTCACCCCCCTTTGTTCAGTGACCTTCGGGGAGGGAGACTCCATGACCTTCCTGTGCATCCTCCTCTGCTTCTAGCGAGCATCTTCCCCTCTGAAATCAAATCGAAGGCTCTTTGTCTCTTGCACCCATCGCACTTCCTCGAAGTCCATCAAAGACTGGTCGCGGCTCTCCTTCTCTTCTCTACCGACCAGATGTCCCGCTCCTTTGATGCTCCTAGGGTGGCGTGGTCTTGATGCCCTTTATTTTACCCTCCTCTCAATACTCTTCAGCTCATTTGTTGATTTCCTAAAAACAAAAACAGTGAAACCCAATTTCTGCTGAGAATGAAGTGAGAAGGCTTGGGGATAGGTGGGGAGGACAATATTGCCTGCATGTATCCGCCAAACAAGGAAACCATAGACAGTAACAAATGTAGGAATACTGGAAGGAAACCTCTACAAATTCACAGGAGACAAAATCCAAGAAAGAAATCATCCACAAATTCATGGCTCTAAATAATTCACTCTCTCTCTCTCTCTCTCTCTCTCTCTCTCTCTCTCTCTCTCTCTCTCTCTCTCTCTCTCTCTCTCTCTCTCTCCTCTCTCTCTCTCTCTCTCCTCTCTCTCCTCTCTCTCTCTCTCTCTCTTCTCTCTCTCTCTCTCTCTCTCCTCTCTCTCTCTCTCTCTCTCTCTCTCTCTCTCTCTCTCTCTCTCCTCTCCCCCATCTCTCTCTCCTCCTCCTCCTCCTCCTCTTCTTCTTCTCTCTCTCTCTGTCTCTCTCCCTCCCTCTGTCTGTTTCTTTCTCCAAGAAATCATGGTAAAGAATTTTGAGTCAAAGTCTTGTACACAGAGGTAGAAATGATGTTGCCTCCAAGTACATGACTTACCACCAGTCTGGGAAGAGGGAATAGATAAGTAATTCAGAGAAAAGATCACAAACTTGGCCTGGATACATAATATAGCAATGATAATAGACAGCAATTACCCAGGAATCGGCTGGAGATACATGTTTCTCAAGAGCAGAGAAGCTGAAAAATTCCTGACTTGTTTATATGATAGTTTCATTCTTCAAAAGGTGGAGGAACAAATGAGAGGAATTTCTCCTCTGCCCTTCATTTTCCCTGACAAGGAGGGCCTGGCTTCTGGGGTGGGAGACATTCAAATCTGCCATGGAGAGTGATTACTCTCCAGTGAAATCTGTGATAAAGAAAACATAAAACCAGGGATATCTCAGGATGAAGCCTAGATTTCAGGACAAGAAACCTTCAGGGGTTCAGAGAAGGTCTAGGTAGGATTCCACAGCCTAAAATTCTATAGTGAAATTTAACCCAGGAGAGATTAGAAGCTCTTTATAATGAGAATGGGAAGACATAACACCAATTCTGATAAGGAGTAAAAGGGGAGTTGTCTAAAGGGAGTGATATATGGAATCTATAAGCATAGATTTCACAAAGCAAACTGAAAATGGAAGCAAAGAGGGCGGAGACTGAATAGCATCAGGAGTGGGACAGCTCAGAAAAAAAAACTGCACAAACTTCAGAGTATTTGGTAAACTAAGGTTCACTACAGTGAGAAAGGTGATTTTATTATGTTGGGAGAAAAAAGGATTTACAACAAAATAATGACTGGCTGCTTTAAGGCATGTGGGATGTTGAGAAGGCAGAGCACCTCCATGCTGTCCATCTGTTTTCCCCATGAAGGAGAGTTATTGCACTGGAAAGGATAGATTAGAATTGACTAAGAGAGAGTGGATCCCCAACATTAGTGAGGAGCTAACAAGCAACTATCTAGTAGCTGCCTTGGGGGAGTCCAAGACTCTAGAACAGAAATGTATCTGAGAGTAGAGACAGAGCAGGCAGATGTGATGGCTCGACTATTATCACTCAGTCCATCCACAAGGATTTGTTAAGTGCCTGGACTGATCACTGGAAGGCCATAGAGAATAGGCTGTGGAGAGTGGGAGGAGTGCCCCAGATTTGGAGAAGGACACATGGTCAGCCAGATGTTGTGGCCATACAGTCATCCAGTGAGAAGATGGGTCTTTTTATTTCTTCAAGGAAAAGGGTTATTTACAGTAAAGTGCAGCATAGTTTCCCAAGAACAGGGCAGCCTGTTGTCTTTCTCCCATTCAGTTCTGATCCCAGTTTTAGATGATCTGTATCATCTTTTTAAGCTATGTAGACTAAAGGAGCTCTTTGGTGGATGTTCGTCCAACTGCAAAATGGAGTTTAGACAACAGGACTTCATCTGCTGCTTTTTTTTTTCCTTTGAGTACATTTAGGCCAAATTCTTTTGAGTTTGGAAGAGGCACAATGTTCTCACTCACAGGTGAACTGAGAGGACCTCACTGCACTTGGTAGGAGCCCCATTTCCATTTGGGTTTTGCATGGTGTCCCCCTCCATCGCAACAGCAAACACTTTCTAGTGATCATTCCTTTTGCCATTTTAGGCTTCATTTGCTATTAATAACCAAAAGGTGGTTAAATTAACTTATTTCTGTGTTACGTAGGACCAAAAGAACATAGCTTTAGAGCTGGAAAGGAACTGAGAGTTCATTTAGGCTAATCCAGAGTCAGGAAGACCAGCCTCAGACACTCACTACCTGGACAAGATGCTTAACCTCTGTCTGCCTTAGTTTCTTCATTTGTAAATGAGGCTAACAATAGCACCCATGTCACAGGATTGCCTTTTTTAATGAATATTAGCACAAAAGTTTAATATCCTATTTTTAAAAACTACAACATTATATAAAATAAATATTCACAATGACCAAGAAGAACTTATACCAGATATTCAAGGAGAGTCCACCATTACACAGCATTGTCTTGAGGACATAATAAGGCAATATTTATAGAGGAGATTTGCTAACCTTACAATGCTGTAGAAATGCTGTTCTTCTTAACAATGAGTGGAAGTCACCCTGTTAGAGAGGAGGTGGTGCTTTTCTCTAGCCTTCTCCCAAGCCTGTTTTGTATAGTCAACAAATACTAACTGCTGCCAGATTTTTAAAACATTCTTCGCACACCTTAGAGTGAATAGTGTGACTGTAAATGTGTGTGAGGGCATTTTGGAGATCCTGTCTGTTACCTCCTCATACCTTCATCATCATATGGGAGGAGATTGCTCAAAAAGACTTTGTAGAGATAGGCGATTAGGCATGTGTGTCAATAATAAGTGATGTGGCTGCTTTTTCCTCTAGGTAGTTAGTAGTTGTCGATTCAAAGGGTTTGGTATCCTCCTCTCTTTTAAATATCAAAATTATTCCCTCCTTCCCTGCATGACCTTGTCATGTGTTTGCCTCATGTAGTGTGTCTATTTTTCCCATCTTTATTTGCTTTATTGCTATTTCTATTGCCTTTTAAAGAACACTGGGGACAGAATCCAAATGCTGACTCGATTGTCACTGATGGAGAAAGCAGATTGTTAAAGAGATTTTGACAGACATACTTTTTACCTCCTCAAAACCAAATTCTTCAAGAGAGAAGTGCCTGATGCCCAAGTATTTTCTAATGGGTTTCAGAATGTTGTTCGTATGTCTAACTGAAATGAAGTTGATCTATCACCCACTTACATCACTAGTAAAATCTGATCGAAGTGACTTGGTGAATTTCGTAGTTTGGGTTGGATTGACCAAACCACTTGTTGGCCAATTTCTGCTTATGGGCCATTACGGATGTAGGCACAAATCTGGACTGCACACAAAATGTAATGATCGAATCCCTAATCGAATCCTATCTTATTTTCCCTAAAGGTCTAATTTCTGTCTCTTTCCAGATGACTCTTACATTAACACATCTGGCCTTTGCCTCTCTCCTTAGCCCACATTATCGGCTGCCTGTAGTTCCCAATGAAAGTCCTGTAGACATCTCAAAATCAAGATGTCCAACCGATTATCTCTCTCCCCACTCCACCTCCATGCCCAGATCTCCAGATTCTCCAAGTTTTCATTTTTACTGTTGCCCAGGTTTCTAACCTCGGCATCATCCTTGGCTCTTCCCTGTCTCTCCTATCCCCATGCCTTCCATAGCCTAGGAGCAGTCATTCCATATGCACATCTCTTGAATCCATCTCCTCTCCACTCTTATGGCTGCTCTTCCTAGTTTAGATTGCCATCCCCTCTTAGGAAGACTGTTGCTCCTAACTGATTTTTCTGTTTCAAGTCTTTCCCCTTTCCAATCCATCCTTTACATGGTTGCCAAGGTGATATTTCTAAAGCATGTCTGATTATGTGTCCCCCAACTACATCAATCTCATGGCCTCTAGGATGAAATGCAGACTCTTGTCTTTGGTACTCAAAGCGCTTCAGGGTCTGGCTCCAGTCTACCTTTCTAGGCTTATTACATTCTAACTCTTCTCTAGGTATTCTAGGTTGTAGCACAATTGGCCAGTGTACAGACTCAATTCAGATACCACCTACTCCAGAAATCCTGGTCACCTAAGATGCTAATGTCTTCTACTTTGAGGCTACCTCCCATCGCTCTGTGTTTATGTTATTTCCTTGGTTGTTTAGAAATTGCTTTCTCCATTAGAATTTGGTCTCCTGGAGGCCAGAGACTCTCTTTGCCTTTCTTCATATCTCCAGAGCTTAGCCCAGTGCCTGGCACATAGTAAGCACTTCCTGCTTGTGGACTTGACTTCTTGTACATGATATCCAGCTCCCCGTCTTTATGCCTCTGCTCAGGCTGATACCTGGAATGCACTCCCTCCTCACCTTCTTAGAATTCCTGGCTCTCATCAAAGATCGCCTCCGCAGAGCACCCAAGTTGAGTATTAGCTCTGACTTAGCCAAGTGACCATGGGTTCTTGTAGTATCTCACTGTACCTCAGACTCTCTGTCTGAAAATGGAGGAAATAATATTTGTACTACATTCTCCAGTGTGACTGTCTGGAAAGGATTTTGAAAATTGCAAAGTGCTACATAAATTTTTGTTTTTATTGAAAATACATCCCAGCAAGTGGCATTAACCTGGAAATACTGGTTCTGCTCTTCCCCACACTGCAGAAGTCTTATGGAAAATAGAAATAATAAAAAAAAATTTAAAAAGATTGCCTCCGGTTCTATCTCCTACATGAAGCTTGTCTTGGTCCCCATCCCCAGCCAGTCACTGGTACTCCACCCTCAAATTAGTTTCTATGTACTTAGTATGTATCACCTATCTACACATGTTCGTGATGTTTCCTTTGCTAGAATTTCAGTCAGTCAACAAGTAATTGGGAAGCAAATTACTGTTTTTATATCATCATAGTATGGCATACGGTAGGTGCTTAATAAGTGCTATTTAATTAATTATAATCACCCTAACTAATGGAGGAAACCATAATTTTATGGAATTCCAGATAAGCAATACAGAAATTCAATTTGCACCTGCTTTTATTTAAATTTGAAAATACACATGTATACATACATACACGCAGATGTACACACATCTATCTATCTATCTATCTATCTATCTATCTATCTATCTATCTATCTATCAATATATTGTTCCCAATATCCCTGGAATTCAGTATTGAAATGGCTTCAGGAAAACTTGACTTTTGTGGATCTGAGCAACTCTCCATTTTCCTCATTAGAATTCCTGCTCAGTCTATTAGTGATACAAATTCAACCTCACCTGGGTTTGAGAGAATCACAGTGAAACTTATTAGAAGGAACTGAAGATACACTTATGACTGAGAATTTGGTTTGTAGGCAAAACTGCTTTTTGTCAACTTTTGTTTATTTAAGGAGTGCAGTATATTTTAAGATGTTATCTAGTCTTGAAATGAATTTCTACTCTCTTAAAAATGTTTTATTGATAGCTTTAAAAAAGGTGATTGTTTATTCCCCCAGTGCCTCCTCTTCGCTTCCCCTTTCCTGTTCATAAAACACTGTCTTTTGTTATCAAGGACCTACTCTGATACTGCTAGGCTCTTTGAGGCTCTGCCAATGGAGCCCTGGCAAGCCCTTCCCAATGAAAGGCTGGAAAAACTGGGTGACAGATGTATCTTTCAAGGACCCACCTACAAAAGTTCTGTGAGGTTTACAACCTGGCCAGCCACAGGATGATTAATTTAATTTTATCTTTTTTCCAGAGTTTTTTCTCAAATATCATCTTCTAAGTCATAAAGATTTTCAGTCCTCATCCGGGAAGGGAATTCTTGCACTGAACTTCCATGTACATTTTCTCATTCAATTTCTCCTTCCCCCCAAATCCTCCCTCTCACAGCCCCATGGAACAGGCCAGGAATAGGTAAGCCCATTTTAGAGAGGGAAGATGGTGTGGAGAGATGAAGGTGCTGGAGGTCACCTGAGTGATGGTTGAGCTCACGTCCCTCCCAGTGAAGTCCTCCTTCCACTATTTCATGCTGTCTTTCCCGATGAGAATGAATGAATAGAATCATGAGGACCCACCTCCTCAATGGGAAGACTTCAAAGGCCATATCTCTTAGTCTCCCCCATCTAGGCCTTGTGCCAGCACAGGTGGGAATCATTAGAAGCATGCTAGGAGGGAGCGTGGGTGCACCTGCGTATGAGCACAGTCCACAGCTCATTTTACCCCGTGGGTGCAAATTGAGTTGACAGTGATCAACCCAGGCCTCATTTTTGTATTTTGATCTCAATTTCCGACTTTGACTGAGTGACTCTCCTCCACATACCCCATCCAGAATCCAGCTCCAGGAATTCTCCCTTCTGACTCCCCAAATTAAATAACAGAATTGGAAGTTGGAAAGGGCCTCCTAGGCCTGACAAATGGTCATCACACCTCTGAAGCCTTCCAATAGAGGGACCCCACCATCTCTCTAGATGGCCAGCATGCTGTTCCTGAGCTGTAGTTGGGAGGAAGGCACCATGGCAATAGCATGGTCTCTAGGAAGACTCGAGTTCAGGTCACACTTTCACCATATGTTGGCTGCATCACCTGGGGCAAGCCATTGACTCTTTCAGGGTCTGTACTCTTCTCTAAGTGGCCAGGAATGTCCTGCTTTGCTTTGGTAAAGGAATAGGAGGGCCACAAAATGAAATCACAACCCTAGTCCCCCTTGGCCCCTAAATTAAGGAAGTTTCCTCTAATATTAATTCTGAACTTGCCTCTTTGAGCTTCTCCCATTCTCTGGTCCTCCCCCTCTGGACCACTGGGACGGCCCTCAGATATATGAAGTCCCCATGTGATCTGGGCTCATCTCCATGTCACAGAATACCTCAATTCGAGAACTGGAAGGTAGCTCACCGGCCATCCAACTCCTTTCTGAAGTGGAGTAGCACACATAATACAGCCCACAAGTGGCCAGCCGTCTCTTAGGTTTCTCTTAGCAGGGTCCATGACTGCATTGCCCTCTTGACTTCCATATCACACTGATGACTCCTTGTGAATTTGCAGTCCATTAATGCCCCCCAAAATTTTTAAAGAAAAACTGCTAATTGGCCATGCCTCCTCCATGCTGTGCTGGGAAAGCTGGTTTTTAACCTATTTGTCAGACTTTACATTTACCTACATTATCTCATTAGGTCTGTCCTGGGGCCTTGGCATGTATAAAGCTTTTGGGGTCCTGTGTTTTTTGGCTGGGCCTCTCAGCTTTCTGTCATCTGCAAAGCGGATGACCCTGCCACTTCCCATCATTATGCAAGTGTTTGATAAACAATGTGAAAACATCATAGGACTAAGTAGTGGTCCTGGGATGGTCCATTGGAGACTGCCTGCCATGTTCACGTGGAGTCATTAATGACTGTTCTTTTGAGTCCAGCCATTCAATTCTGATTCCAATTAGATCATCTAGTTCACATCTTCCCACCTGTACCTCAAGAACTGTTTAAGATTCATAAAGGCGTTGCTAGGTAAGCTAAATTTACATTCCCCAAGGCACACCTCTCTCCATACACAAATGACCCCATTCCATCCCATCTCCTCTGCTGCTGCCCGCTTTATTATTCCTTGTTCCCCACTGATCTGAAGTTGTTGCTTGTCTGATGGCTGCTTCCCTACTGCCTAAGAAATCCCCATGTTTCCCTATCCTCCAAGTACCCTCCCTTGACCTGTGCATCCCCTCTAGCTACCACCCTTTCTGTGGCTAAACGACTTGAAAGGGACATCTGTGATTGCTACTTCCTGTCCTCTTGCTCCTCTGCTACAGTCTGGCTTCTGACAACACCTGATGAAACCTGTGCCCTCCACAGTTACCAATGATCCCTTAATGGCCAAATCCAACAACCCTTTCTCACTCTTCACCCTCTTGACATCGCTGCAGCCTTTGACGCTGTTAAGCACCCTCTTTTCCTTGACATTCACTTTAGGTTTTCCTTCCCCTGCCCTCCCCTGACCTCTTCCTTGGTGACCACTGCTTCTCAGTCTCCTTGACAGATCTTCATCTAAGTCATTCCTGCTAACCATGGTTGTCCCACGGGAGTCCCTGCTGGGCTCTCTTCACCATTACTTTTTCCCTTCTTGGTCCCATGAGCTCCCATGGTTCCACAATTTCAGTTCTCTCTATGCTGATGATTCTCATATCTACTTGTCCAGCCTAATATCACTCCTGACCTGTCTTCTTACGTTTCCAACTGCCTATTGGACATTTTGAACTAGATGCACCATAAGCATCATAAACTTCATCATAGCCAAAATGGAAACCATCAGTTATTCCTGCAAACCCTCCCTTATTTCCATCTTCCCTATTACTGTAGAGATTGCCTTCCGGTCACTCAGGCTCTCATGCTAAGTTTCATTGACTCCTCACTCTCTCACCTCCCCATCCAGGCAGTGGTCAGGTCCGGGTGTTGTGACCTTCATAAGTTCCTTTCTATATGTCCTCTTCCCCCTTCTGTTGCTGCCCTTGTCACCTCCACCTGGGACCTTGTGCTGGCCTCCTGGTGGGCTTCCTGCCTCCACTCTCTTCACTTCAGTCCATCTTCCACTCAGCTATTCAATGATCTTCCTAAAGTACAGTTCTGACCATACCATCCCCTTAATCAAGACAGTCCAGTGGCTCCCTTTGACCTCTAGGATCAAAGATAAAACCCTTTGTTTGGCTTTTCAAGCCCCTCCTACCCTGGCCTCTTCCTCCATTTCCAGTCTTTTGATAGGATACTCCCTTCTATATACTCTGCTGTGCCTTTACTTTGGTATCCTTGTTGTTCTTGGCACATCACACTCCATCTCCCAACCCCAAGTATTTTCACTGGCTTCCCACCTTACCTGACATGCTCACCCTCATCACTGCCCCCTAGCTTCCTGGGCTTCTTTAATGTCTCAGCTAAAGTCCAGCCTTCTATACAAAGTATTTCTCAGTCTTCCTTTAATCTTAATGCCTTCCCCCAAGACTGCCCCCAAATTTACCCTGGCTGTATCTTACTTGTACATCGATGTTTGCATGTTGTCTCCCTAATCGGACTGGAGCTCCTTGTATCTCCAGTGCTTATAAGTGACAGTGTGAATACTATGTGCTTAATGCTTGCTGACTGATTGGCATATTGATCCATTGTGTGTGTGTGTGTGTGTGTGTGTGTGTGTGTGTGTGTGTGTGTATGTATGTGTGGCCAATTATGACTCCCCTTTCTAAATATTTACTACATCTATAAAGTTCTGTTCTATATTTTTTTTTCAGTGACCTGAAGTCAAATTCACTGGCTTAGAGTTTTCTTGAAATCCAGGACAAAACTTGCCGTTCCTGCCTCGTGAGACCTCTCCTGTATTCCATGATCCTTCAAACATCACCTGCAGTGGCTGAGGAATCGCATTTGCGAGGACTTTCAGCACCTTAAAATTATTTCACCTGGCTTAAGTGACATGAACCCATCAAGGGCAGCTCTGTGCTCTTTCTCTTTATCTACCTTGGGCATCAACTGTTGGCCATTTTGGTTCTTCCATTTTCATTGCAAAGGTCAAAGAAAACAGAAGGGAAAAAATGTAACTGCCCTGCCCTCTCTTTTGTTGGTTCTTAAAGTCCCCCCCCCACCCCAAGCATAGGTCTTGCTTCCATCCTCTCTTCTCCCATTTTAGCTAAGACCAAACCCAAACCGAACCCTTCTCAGTTGTCTTTACCTTCCCTTTACAACCTCAGCTCATTTTGACCACCAGACTTCCTGGCATTACTTTTTTCATAACTGTGCTTTACTCTCATATTCATCATTTGTTAGCTGTCCCAGATTACACCTTCTTCACCTCTGCCTCATGGCTTCTGTGGATTCCATCAAGACTCAGCCGAAATCCCGCCTTCTGCAAGAGGCCTCTTCCATCCTTCCCTGCACAACTCCTTCAACTGACGAGTGCGCCATCCCTCTGAGGTTACCTCCCGCTTACAAGATACATTTTTTTTGTGTGCACATCTTGCTTTGAATGCTGTTTTCCTCATTACACTATGAACTGCTTGAGAGCCAGGACTGTGTTTTGCCTTCTATGTATCCTTAGCACTTGGCAATAGTAAGCACTAATAAAAGCTTGTCAAGGTTGATTGTCGGCTGATTACAATTCTGTTGAAATCTAAGCTGATTGGCAAATTTCCTGAGTATCTTCAGTGTTCCATTTAGATACCTCCCATTTTCCCTCCTCATTGGGATTGCTTCTCATTGTATCTTTAAAATTTCATTCTGGAGCATTGCCCATGTCTCCTTAATTGGCTTTCCCTATAGAATTTTGGTTCAGGGGAACTTAACTATGCTTCTTCTGAAAACTTTGAAATATATTTTCTCCAAATCTAGGGTTCTTGTCAAACTGTGTCTAGGTTTCTTTGTATTCTCTATTACAAATGCTGGGATGGAGTGGTCACTTCCCACCCAGAAGCCAGTCGTGCCCTGTTAGTGAGAATCAAGGAATTGGAAAGATAGAAGACACACCAGTGATCCAACCCATATAAGAATGGAATCCATACTCTTAACATACCTGGCAAGTGGCTGTACTTTCTGTCCTTGAAAACTTCCAAGGAGAAGAAACCTTAACTTCACTATGGAGCCCATTTCATTTGGAGACAGTTCTCATTCTTAGGAAGATTTTCTTGACTTTAAGCTTAAATCTTCCTCTTTGTGACTTCCATCCACATTCCTGGTTTTGCTCTCCAGGGTCAAACAGAACATGTTTAATTCCTCATGCACATAACAGCCCTTAAAATATTTCAAGACAACTCTCACTGCCCCCCACCCACCTGGATCCTGAGGCTTCTCTTCTTTAGGATAAATATGAGCTTCACTGATCTTCTCATGATATGGATCCAAGGCCCTTAACCATCCTCACAGCCCCCTGAAAATACTCTTCAATTAATCAATTTCCTACTAAGTTCTGTGTAATCCTGTGGCTTCATGATATTTAAATTGTTTCTTTTTGGCTGCTTGCAGTATTTTTTCCTTCACCTGATAATTCTGGATTTTGGCTACAATATTCCTGGAAGTTTTCATTTTGGGATCTCTTTGGTAGGTTCTTTCAATGATTATTTTACTCTCTGGTTTTAGGATATCGGGACAGTTTTCCTTGATAATTTCTTGAGAGATGCTGTCCAGGCTCTTTTTTTTTTTTATCATGGCCTTCAGGTAGTCTAATAATTCTTAAATTATCTCTCCTGGATCTATTTTTCCAGGTCAGTTGTTTTTCCAATAAGATTATTTTACATTTTCTCCTATTTTTTATTCTTTTGATTTTATTTCACTAATTATGGAGGTCTCATAGAGTCATTAGCTTGCACTTGCCTAATTCTAATTTTTAAGTAATTATTTTCTTCAATTAGCTTTTGTACCTACTTTTACATTTTGCTTGTTCTACTTTTTAAGGAGTTGTTTGTTTTCTTCAGCGGATTTTTGTCCTTCCTTTTCCAATCTGTTGACTCTCTTGCATACCTATATTTTCCTTTCCCAATTTTTCTTCTACCTCTCTTCTTTGACTTTTAAAATCCTTCTTGAGAGTTGTACTCCTGGGAGCCAAGATGGTGGGGTAAGAAGTCAGTCACTCTTACCCTCCCTTATTGATCTCTGAAAGCCCAGAAAATATCACCCCAGGAAAAATCCCAGAGCAACCACCATTTTAATACAACTCCCTATTTGTTTCTAGGACATCAAGCAAATACATTCTTATCAACCTTTGTTAGGTATACTCCATCACTGGCCAGGAATCTGTCATTGCTTTCTTAAAAGCTATGGACTAGAAATTCAAATCCCTTTCTCAGATATCACCTTCTCAGCCAGATGATAATTTCCTAATGATTTTTTTTTCTCTTTTGAGTCCCTTGACTTCAAAAGTTAGCAGTGAAGAAAATACAACCTATGCCCCTATGGTCTTCTTTCCCAAGATTTTATGATATTTTGTCATACTTTCTTATACCATTAGGCTGTGACATTTGTGCCTACATAAATCTCCAGAAGGTGGGTAGTCATCATCTGTTTTGATAAGCCTTGGTAGGTTCTCTGATATGTCTTGGTTACATGAGCTGGGAAGATAGTAGACCTCTCTCTTGGTGCTATTAGGTCAACAAATAGCTGCAGCAATATTCTGAGGCTGTGATATCACCAATCTTAATCACTCTTCTTTCTCTGACCCTTCATGTATGATCTCTTACAGTAGAGAAACAAACCTCTGTCTCATCTCTGTCATTGCTTAAATGACAAGTGAAGGCTTCATCCTTAGAGCATCCATTTCCCTCTTCTTCAGGCAAAGCTTCAGATAAGCTTTTTAGCTGTCAATATCTCACTCCCCCGTCGACTTCCCTGTCTTCTTCGTGTAACACACTTCCTCTCTAACCTCTTGGTGAGGGTCATCTTCATGCCTCCATCTCACTTCCTTTTCCCCCTAGTGAAGCCTTGATTCTATTTCCTTTCAGAACACTTCATTATCCTTTAGAACTTAGAATGTACAGAGCCACTCCTGGAAGGTAAAGGGTTACCTTCTCCTCCAAGAGGAGCATCAGCCTACACTTGCTATTCAAATAATAGTCACTCAGTTATGGCAGGAATACAAATCTTACAAATTACTTGGGAGGTAAAGAGAAGACTTCATGTGAATCACTGAAAAATTACCCCTGCTCCCCATATCAGTTGAGATTTTCAGCTTTGATACAACATTACTTACCTTGAACAGAGGCAATGTTGCATAGTGGATAGAGAATTGGCCTTGAAGTTGAGAATTCAGTTCTATCAACAAACTTTTTTAAAGCCCCCACTCTGTTCCAGGCACCAGGAACACTGAGACAAAACAAAACAATCCTTACTGTCAAGGAGCTTACATACAACTTGGGGAGGGGGAAAGGAATACCTTTTAAAGGTGAGTACAAAATAAACGTGTTTATCCACCCTTTGATTGAACACCTTCAGAGAATTAGCACTCACAGCTTCCCAAAGCAGCCTTTTCCATTCTGGGTGGCTTCCAACTGGGGTCAAGGTTTTCCTAGTGAGGTAGCATGTGGTATAGCGGATAGAGTGCAGGACCCCTGGATGAATTCTGCCTATACTTGAAGACAGCTGTCATAGCCCTACCCCCAGCCTTCCCTTCTCAAGGCTGGACATCTCCTGTGCCTTCACCTGGTCCTCTTATGGCTTGGACCAAGGCTTTTTGTTTTTTACCCATGTGGTGGCAATGCTATTGATGACCTTTCACTTACCAATGTCCTTCTTTTCCTAACATGGAAGATCAGGAAGTACAATTCATGCATGAGACATGGTCTTAGCAGGGCAGAGACCAGCCTGTCGGTAGCACACATATGCTGCTGTTCATTCCATAGGCACTCCAGAGAGTACGTACAAGCTCCATATTCCTGGAACCTCTGCCTGTCAATGGAACTCAAGATGACATGAGCATTTTTGGCTGCCAAAATATGATATTGACTCGCATGGAACTTACATGTGGTCCACTAAAATCCTTGGATCTTTTTCGGAAAACAAAACAATAAAAATAAAAAACCCTGGTGCCTAGCTCTTCTTCCCTCTTCTTATACATGTGAAGTTGATTTAACCAGCTGTACATTACTCCAGCACCAACTTTTGAAAATGATCCCTAGAAAAATGAAAGTAGACAGTCTTGTAGAAAGGATTGCATTTAATCAAGGCCTTTTTCAACCACAACCGAATTGTGGGGAAGGAGTCCAATATCTAACGCCTAGTCTGTGCAATATGGAGCACCTTCAGTTGTCTCAAAAATGTGACAGAAGAGAAACCATATGGTGCAATGGATGGGTTACTGGCCTTGAAGTCATGAAAACCTTGCCCTTGAGACATACTGGCTATATGACATTGGACAAGTCATTTCTCAGGGACCCAAGCAACTCCTTAAGAACTTAAAGATGAGCTGACTATCTGTGCCAGTGGAGGGAGTTTTCACACCAAGAGTTCCCCCATACCAGTGAAATCACAGGACTCTCCCCGCAACAAAATGAAACACCCAAACAGATAAGCCACACTAACACACAAAGTTACCATGGGAATCAAAGGAGACAACATACAGAGCATGCTTTGCAAGTTTTGGCGTGCTGTTGAGATGCCTACTACTATTATCTGGAGAGGTTATATGAAATTAGAGCTGACTCTGTGCGAAGCAACATGGGAGAGTGGAAGGGTCTCAGACATGGAGCCACAGGGTCTGTTTCAATATGGTGGCTCTGTCCCTTCCTCCCAGTAATATCTCGGGTAAGTCCCATAACTTTCCCTGGGTTTTGATTTCCTTTTCTGTTAAATGAAGATGTTTAAGATGACTCTAAGGCCCTTTCTGTCTCTCGAGCTATGATCCTGTCCCTTCTGCGCTCTGTCCTGAAGCAAGACACAGATCTGGAACCCCTCAAAGGTCCCAGGGAGAGCTTGGAATTTGTTTAATGACAACATCTGCAGGATATCTCTCTTCTTGAAGCATACACCCCAGACAGACTCTTTCTGCTGTTTATATGTACCTTCTAAAGAGGGATGATGGGTCAAGGTACTGAGATTTTCTTACAGTGGACACACAGCTGGTTGGTTGTATTGTGATGTGGAAGACCAAAGTGTGCCAGGATTTTTGGTGGCCAGGGGTCTGCCACAATATATGCTGCTGTATCCAGACATGTGGTGTTCCTTGTCTGAGGATCCTGGAAGAATTTCTAGAGGGAAGCAAGGTGTCACAGTGGAAAAAGTGCTGTGTCTAGGGTCAGGAACACCTGAGTTCAAATCTGGCCTCAGACTAGCTGTGTGACCCTGGGCAAGTCACTTAATCCCGTTTGTCTCAGTTCCTCATCTGCAAAATGAGCTGGAGATGGAAATGGAGAACCATTCCAATATCTTTGCCAAGAAAACCCCAAATGGGGTCACAAAAAGTCAGACATGACTGAAACAACTGAACAACCACAGCTCTACAGAAAGATTGCTTTCACTGCTGCCTCACTGGTCATTTGTGGCCCCCGATTTCAGTACGGGTCTAGCCTAGGGTCAGTCCACCGTCATGGTGGCCATGGTGCCGTCATGAAAACAGCTCTTTCTGCTTGCTCCATTGGATCTCTACACCTAGTCTTGTTTCCTGGTGATAATGATGATAGCCAGCATTTTGTAGTGCTTTAAGGTTTACACATATTATCTTAGGGTGCTGTTATTGACCTTTGTCACAGATGAGGAAACTGAGACAAAAAGATGATGTCATTTGGCCAGGGTCACACAACCATTAAGCTTTGGAGGTGGATTTGAACTCAGGTCTTCCTGCCTCCAAATACCGCCCTCTGTGTATTGTACCACCTTGCTACCTAATACTTCCTAAAGCCAAACTGGCCTTCTCTTGGATCCTTACCAGTGACACCCCATTCCCCATCTGTATGTCTTTGCACCAGCCATCTCCCATGTCTGGAATGTACTCCCTCTCACATCTACCTCACAGAGTTCCTTTCTTTAAGGGGCTATTCAGGTACCACATTTTGCATGAAGCTTTTCCTGGTCCTCCCTATTCCAACTGCTGATGCCCTTGCTCCCGAACTATCTTGAGTTTAACTACTTTGTAGATACTGGTATTTGTTAATTTTCTGTTGTGTGTCCTCCTATTGTGCAGCAGAGTGTCAGCTCATTACAAATAGGATTCTGTCCTGCTTTGTATTGGTGACCCCCAGCACAGAGTGCAGTACCTGGTATGTAGCTGATGCTTCCTAAATGTTTATTGATCCACTGCTTTCCCTTGAAGGGATCTCTTGGGAATGGATCTGCCTCACAGTAAGGACTGGGAGGACAACCCAGTGTAAACTGGCTACGCAGATTACTACTCCACACTCTAGGCATTAAACCAATGATCAGTTTTTTCTTTGTCTTGGGCTTTCAACCAATTATGAACCATGTAATTGTACTATAATTGAATTTATATCTCTCTGTGTTATTTGTAAGACTAGCATGAGAGAGTGCTTCATAAGTGCTATCCACAATAGGAAATAGCATGTTGGGATGGAAAGAGAGTTCGATTTGAAGCCAGAAGACCTGGGTTCAAATCCTGGCTCTGCTACTTACTTAAATCTGTCTGACCTTGGGCAAGCGAAGGTGCTCTTGCCTGAGGTTTGGTGAGGGAAGGGTCAGGTTTGGTGAGGGAAGGGTCTGTTTCCTTACTTGCAAAATGAGGGGGTTGGATTAGATGATTTCTATGGCCTTTTCCAACTCTAAATTCAAGCATTCTGTAAACACTTATTAAGTGCTTACTGTGTGACAGGCATGTATTATGGACACTCTGATCCTAAGCCTTTCAAAAGAGGGAATCAGATTAAGTCTGGCATGACTTATTTTTATTAATGGACCCACCAGGCTCATGGGGACCAGTGCCTCCCTTACTTGTATGGCCTAATCAGGATGGGATTACTCACAAACTCTGCCTTTAGTAATCCATTCTAGAGTGTTTTCCAGAAATTGGCATCAGGCTCATTAGCTGATCATTTGAAGAAGATTAATAGCTAACATTTCTGTAACATACACTTTGTCCAAAACACTTTCCAGGCATTCTCCTCTTTATCCTTATACTCGCCTTCTGGAGCAGTAGCCCAGAGATCACTTACTCACTTTTACATAAGAAGAATCTGAGCATTAGAAAGGTCCATTGGCTTGCTCAGAGTCATACATTTACCAAATGGCATGGCCATAATTCGCATGCAAGTCTTTGAGATACAAACCCAGCACTCTTTCCACGACTCCCAATAGTTGCCTCCATTCTTTTCCCTTTAAAGAAAATCAACACATTTGTTCATCTCTAGTTCAATTCTCTATGATTCTTCTGAGATCACCAGCCATGGTTCAAAAAGCTCATCCCAAGTCCTTTTTGAGTCTTAATAGTTCACCAGGTGACTTGGACATATTTCAGCGAGTGAATTAATAATCCCTTCCTGTTTCAGCACTTATCTTGGCTGTCAGTTTCTTCACAACTATTTTCATTTTATTATTCCCCATATGAAGATCCTTATCCTTGGAAGGAAAACAAATAAAAAACCAGAATCAAAGCAACGATGTTGAGCAGTTCTTCCATCTTGTAGTCATTTCTTGCCCTCCTGTTGTCCCCGCGTGATGGTTCTGTCTCTTCCTTGCTTTTCGTCTTCCCCTTTACACGGTTAGAAGTGTGCGAAGCCTGGGATCATCCTTGGCTTTCCTTTTCTCACCCCATTCTTTCAGCACTGTGCCACCCTTGGAGTGGGTGTCAGGTCCCTACCCATGTTTCCTGCAATCTTTTTTAGCTCTGGGGTCATCTGTGAGCTTACTGTGCAGCCACATCCATCTCCTTAGAGACCCTTCTTTTTGTTTCTGGGTGAGATCACATTCAGTTGCATTGCCAGTATTTCATTGTTGACAGGTTGCCATTCCTTCCAAGATGGCTTTCCTTTGAGAATTTAAGGCCATTCAATCCAACCTCTGTTTTTGTTGAACTCTTTGAAATTGAGTGATCTGAAATCAACAAAGCAAGTAGGTAGAATAAACTTCAGTAAACTTGAAAGCCAGATTTGTGGTTTACACACAATGTGAATAAACTACCCACTGATATCTGCCAATTCTCTATACATCTTTTGTGCCCATTATACCAGGCAGATTTTCTATTTAAAGCACCAATCACTTACATTTATTTCACTTGCATGCTTCATAAAAGGGCTGTTTTCTCAGAGTACATGTGAACATTACATTGATGTTTATATTCCTATGTGATATTGGGAAAGGGAAAGCCTTTGATGGAAAAGAAGTGGCAGATGCAAGAAAGACTTGATTATTTTCTAGAAAACAGAAAAGCCACTGGAATCAGAAAACAGGTTGGGGGGAAGGTGAAAAAAGAGTGAAAGCCTTTGTATGCAAGAATCAGTGCTGTGATCAAAAGATGTGTTAATTTTGTGTTTTTTCAATGAATGATTAGTTTGCTGATTTCATAAATAATCAAGATGGTTTGGGGGGAACATGGGAATCAGGGGGCTATTTTTGCATGGACTAATCAGCTTACCTTCTTATGAACAGATTCAGATCTTCTAAGATAAAGTTGTTTTCTTCTGATCAAACCGAAAAAGGGTGTAGACATTGCTTGTTTGTTCTTGAGAATTTAAGCATCAGCAGGGATGCTCAGACTGCTTGAGTAACTGACAATGTCAGGCATCACCACTTAAAAAGATGCTAACATTGCAGGCCTGTTACACGTGGGTTTTTGGTGTAGCAGAGTTATTTGTCAATGACTATCTCTGACTGTCATAGTTTCAGGGCCTTCTTCTGACATACATAAGCTTTGTGACCCTGGTCAAATCATGTAACCATTCAGTGGCTGCAACTGTAGAGCACTGGAAGTGACTGGATAATCACTGCTGGTCTGAATTGGTGGCACTCCCTTCACTAACAAAATCACAGAATCAGAGACACAGGTAGAAGATACACAGGGAGACAGATAGGCAGAGGGACCGATAATTAGATAGATTCGATACGTAGATGATAGATAATGATAGATGGATGATAGGATGGACAGACAGGGAACATAGACATGTATATGTGTATGTTTTCATGTATTCATACATGTATGTATACATGTACACATGTAAGCATTGCATGAGTGTTTCAACATGTGCAGACTAGTCAGCAAATATGCCACTGGGCAACAAGATTTACTATTTCACTTAACTGTTCTTTTTTTTTTCCTCTCTCACCTCTTAAATGAAGCCTTTTTCCTGAAAAACACAGCTGTTGATGCTCTTTTCCCTCCTCAAATTATTTTGTAGACCTTGCCTGTGTTTGTGATGTCTCTTCCTAGTAGGATGTAAGCTGCTTGAGGGCAGGCATCTCCATGTTACCTTTGTGTCTTAAGCTTTAAGTCTAGTGGGTGTGGCATAAATGCTTGGTAAGCTTTTTCTACCCTCAGCCAACTCTTTAAGGCTAACTTTAATGTAGTAGTGTCCAGTCAGCACCAACAAAGTAAGTTTCTACTCTGGGAGTTCTGCATATTGATTGAATCATAGATCCAGATGGACAGTGTTGTGTAGTGGTTAGAGAGATGGCCTCAAAGTGGGGAAAACCTTTGTTCAAGACCTCCCTACTACTGGAGCAAGTCAAGTGACTAATTCTAAGATTTATGTTTTCTCTTTGTCCTCAATGAAAATCAACCTACCTTCCTTCCTTCCTTCCTTCCTTCCTTCCTTCCTTCCTTCCTTCCTTCCTTCCTTCCTTCCTTCCTTCCTTTCTTTCTTTCTTTTTCTTTCTTTCTTTCTTTCTCTTTCTTTCTTTCTTTCTTTCTTTCTTTCTTTCTTTCTTTCTTTCTTTCTTTCTTTCTTTCTTTCTACATTGAAAGTTGCTCCTCTGTCTCTGGTCTCTCTTGTTTTATGTCCTTTATGCGAATAAGAGCCTGTAATCCCTTGGAAATGTGGCACAGCTATTTGCTTGTCCCTCATTAGACTGTGAATTCCTTGAGGGCAGGGATCATCTTTTGCCTTTCTTAGAACCCTAGCACTTAACACAGTGCATGGCCACGTAGTAGGTGCATAATCAGACAGTTTGACTTGAGTTAACCCTTAAGTGCTTACAGAGGTAAGGGCACGTGGTAGATAGAAGTTAAGGCTATTGAAAAGTAACAACGTGTATTTCCTCTGCAGAGATATCAGAGACACATTGGTGCCCTTCCCCCCACCCCCAGGCTATGTTCGTGGTACCAAGCTGGGAAGGTGCTGAGGCTGGCCCCAAGAATGTCCAAGCCCAACAATGGTTGATCTGAATGTCCCAAGGAGAGAAGCCCAGGGCTAGTGGGCTGCCTATGAGGGGACGATTTTTTCTCTAGCCGAGGCAACTTAGTCAATAACCTCCTCGGCACAAAGAAGTTTGTGCATGGGTTAGCAGGGGGTTGTAGGTCCTGTTAAGCCACAGCCATGAAGACTCAGCTCTCGAAGCATCGACAGACTCCTTGACTTTGGGGTTCTTGTAAAGCAGCTGCCCTGGTTGTGAAGGGTGAGCATTTTCACCTCAGAAGCTGGCACACCCACAATCAGGGCTTGAGCTGTTTGATGCTTGTCCAGACTTAAGAAAAAGCAAGGAAATGTGAATGTTGCCGATTACACTTTGAAGGGCCTCTTTTGTTGTTGACAAGCTGGTTGTCAAACATTTCCCAGCACCCTCTGGAGTACAGGTTCTAGACACACTGGTGATATGCACAAATGGAGAGAATTTCCACACTGGGACTTCTACATAGCAAGCAGTGCACAGTCACTTTATTATTCTTCATCTTGGTATAAGGTCACACAGCTGAAAGTATTTGCTGAAAGCGTCTTGTGCAGTACAAACCTCAGAAGAAATCTGGGAAAATGGCAGACTTTTCCACAGCACTTTCAAATATATCACGTGAGACTCACAATAACCTGATCTGATGGTCAGTGAATGATGTGGGCTCATGGGGCTAATATTCCCATTTCACAGCTGATGAGACTGAGACTCAAAGAGATTATGTAACTTGTCCATGGTCACACAGCAGGTGACATTGAACCCCAGTCCACCATGTCACACAGTCTGTATCTCATGGAACAGGAAATATCTGGGGACATCTGCTCATGGATGAAAAAGTTCACTGTGGTGCTTTTCTAGAAAATATCTGTTAATGGTTACTTTTAATTCTGAGGGGAAATTAAGTAAAAGTAATAGGGAAGTGATCTGTTCTACACCGTCTATGTTTTGGCCATATTATGTGTCTACACACACATGTGTGTGTACTTATACATATGTCAATGAAGTGCCTTTAATCCAGGATTATTGTCAGAGCATTAACACTAAAGTATAATAGCTCAGTAATATTCATGGAAGAAAATGTAGAGTTTTCATTTGTTTGTTTTCTTTTAAAAAGTTGTCAAAGAAAAGCACATCTGTGTGCTAATTAGGTTAGTATGTATGGAGAAAAAAAAAGTGCTTCCTGTCCCTGTATCCTTGGTGCGAAACAAATGTGTGGTCGCTGGGAGAGGAAGCATTTTTACCAATGTCCCCAGTGGCTGGATGTGCATATCATAGTGACAAATGTTGGTTGTCCAAACACTTCTTTGGGCGGAGCAGCCCAGAGACTGTTCTCTCCGATGGAACAAGGGGAAGAGGTTCTGGACCTGGATGGGGAGGAGAGGGGTTGGGCCAGACAGGCAGCCTCTCAGGTAGCTTTTGACTCTGATGTTTCGATTCAGTTTGTCTCAATGCAACAAGCGTTATCTGGTGCTTGCTATATGCCAAGTATGATACTTAGAAAACAAATGCAAAGATGACAATAGGCCCTGCCCTCAAGGAGCTTCCAATCTACTGGGGGTGGGATGGGGAACACAACATGTATATGAATAAGTAAATGTGGGAAAATTATTTTTGGAACGGAACTGTGATTTTATCAGCCCCTTGTGAGAAACTGCTAACAGTGTGGATGGGCACCTTCTGTGAGACTGATCGTCTGCCAAAGTTGCCTGGAACACTGAAAAGTTGAGTGACTTTGCTCAGTTCCCAGCCAGTATGTGTCAGAGGTAGGACATGAATCCAAGTCTTCCTGACTCCATGGATTGTTCGCTATCCACTACCCCAATCAACCAAGTAGTTATTAAGTGCTTACTGTATTCCAGGGACTTTGGGTTTTATATAAAACATCTACAAAGAGAATCCAAATTAATTTTGTGATTGAAGCTAAGTGACTTGGCTGTGGACACCATCCTGGGTGGAGTCCAAGCCAGGCCTCCAAGCCAAGGCTCTACCTATTGTGCCATGCTAGACTCCGTGTTTGGTGATCTATTATGCCTTAACTCTGAGAGAGAACCAGTAGGAGGCTTTCTGAGCAAGATGTGGGAGTGGAACTAGATTATGCCATTGCAAAGGAGAGAGATGGAAATGAAGTTATAGGGGAGAATGGCTCCTTTCCGGATTTCAAGGTCATTCTCTTGAGCTCTTTTCTGGAGGTGCATCTCATAGATTAAGCAGAATGTGTTTTGTTCACTTTAAAATGAACTATAATTCTTTGTTACTATCTAGTCTCTCTCCCTTGGAGAAAGATAGAATAGTAGATCATTTTTCTTTGCCTTTTTTGTTTGTTTCTCCTCTTTCAAATGCAAGTTGGCAACTTTTCACTTTACGAGGTTAAGTGGCTTGTCCAGAGTCACATAACTAGTAACTATAGAAGTGGGGCTTAAGCGGCTTCTTGACTGAGAGAGGCTTTCCATCCAGTCTGCCATGCTGACTTTTCTTTATTCTGTCAAGCCTGGCAATTAGCCAGTATTGGGAGTCATTATGTAAATGTTCAGGTGTTAGATATGAGTATTTTTGGAAGCTCAGAGGAAGTGTAACTTGGCGTCCCAGTTATTTTTGTACTTAATTTTTGGACTTTTTGTACTTTGATTAAACTGCTGTAGAAATTTTTATAAACAATTTCAAAATGTCTCATCAAGGGAGGAGATGCCATGGCCTCTCATGCACCAGGACTGGTACAAAATAGCATGAAGAAGAACTGGCCTTGATCACCTAGACTAGTATTTAGAGACCATTTGCCACTTGAGAAGTCGTGGAAATAGAGCAGTGGGTTGGAGCCTGAGAGATGCTGCTGGGAGATGCCTGGTGCATGCTTGTGGTAGCTAGGGGGCAGGAGAAGATTGGAATTGTAGTTGGCTGATCTAGCTGTAAAAACATCTTCATTTTTTATGATGTACAGCAGTCTGGTTCCAATGTTGGTTACCAAAGCTTGTGAACTCCTGATGTAGGTTCAGGTCTGGAGGGACCCTCGAAATCATCCAGAGACAACGAGAGGAGGCTTAGGGCAGGTGGGGCTGCAAAGGAGTTAAGGGGAGAGTGGGGACACTCCATTGAAGCCATTTTCTTCCATCTGATACAGCATCAATTTGTAGTTGTGGAGTGGGAAAATACAAAGAACAAAAGAAAAATGAAGAAGAAGGGGGTGAGAAAGAGGAGATGAACTTAGTTAAAAGACCTTGTTTGGAATGTTAGTGTGGCACTTGCATTGGACCATAGATTATATCAGCCCATTCATTAACAAGCATCTATTTAGTCCCTAGTATATGGAGACATAAATGAAACACTTTTGCCCTGAAGGAATTTGTAATGTATTTGTGGGGGACATCACAGCCTGTAGATATAATCCTCTAGGGCTTGTTACCTTAGATTTGGAGAGGATGATGAAAATGTAAAGACCAAAAGACATAGGAATTCTACCTTCCGAAGTTTAGGCATGAGACATATCAAGGCTCTTGATTCTGACCCCAGTCAGAGACAGAAGAATCTCTCCTAGTGGACTGGGAGCTTGCTCAAGGAAAGGCTGCTGTCTGCTATGCAGTGCCTGGTGCCATCTGGAAGACCCTTGCCATGAACAGAGAGACACGACCAAGTCCAAAGTACAGGGATAGGCACCAGTGTTAATGATAAGCAAGAACAGATGAGTCAGGTGCAACCTTGGTCAGAATAAAAGACCCCACATAGAAATAGGGGCCAGTCCCACCCAGCTGAAGCCAGGAGGGAAAGGGAATAAAGAAGCCTCTTGCTATTTCCTCAATGCTACAGCTGCCTGAGTCAGAACTCATATGAAACACAGTTCTCTACTTGGAGGCTTTCCCTTTAGCTTATACCTCTGCACCCCCAGGAGACTGGGGTTTGAGGAGGGGGCATCACTGAAGTCTCCACAGCTACTCTGCAGCTACCCCACGGGTCCAGCTTTCCCCACCCTTTCCCTCCTCTCCGTGGGTTCTCTCTTCCAAGGGCTCTCCACCCTGGCTCAGGAAATGGGCAATGCATTCCAAATCCCAGAAGTCTGCAGATCCCAACTCTTCCCACTCCTCTCTGGAGAAGATCTTACACTCATACAGCACATAAAGAAAATAAATAGGAGAAAATGTAGGAGGTAGTTTCTGAGCTCATCTTTGAAGCAATGAGAAATTCTGGGAGATGGCAGGAAGGAAGGAGTGTCTTCCATGCAAAGGCATGAAGCACCATATTTAAGAAACAGCCAGAAGGTGCATTGGGCCAAAATACACAGCCTGTGTAATCAGGTAGGAAGGGTAGGTTGGGGGCCAGGTGTGAAGAGCTTTGAATGCCAAACAAGCAGGATTAGGAGTGTTGTGTAGGTATAATGAGCTAAGTCACCTAAAGCCCTCTGCAAATCTTCCAGCACTAGCTTAATGTCTGCTCTTTGTAGGGCTTATTACATTATAATGTAAGGAGATAAATAATAAACATTATTTACATTATGTTTATAAACATGATAAAGCAATGACTGCTTTTCCCTCCAAGAGTGGTTCCTTAGTTGGGACTTTGTGTGAACCCTTTAGCTCACATTCATCATCCCAGAGACTTTCTGCGAGTCCTTTGGACATGTTGGGAAGCAGGTAAACTCTTTTAGGGTGTGGCTCCATGTAGGCCCACCAGAGATAACTGAGAAAGATGGGGGGACTCTTCAAAAAAGCTTCTGAAATTTGCTAAATTCCCAGTAAAATTGTTCTTATATACCATTTCAAAAACACCTACTATGTATAAAACAGCAACCTGAGGCACTGGGGGATACAAAGATCAAAGTGAAATGAAATAAGTCTTGCCCTCAAGGAGCTTGAATTCTCTGGGAGTGGTGGTGGTGGTGGTGGTGGTGGTGAATGAATGTATGCAGATAAGTAAACACACACATATATACCTAAGTATGTACATATGCACATATACAGATGTGTGTGTATGTATGTATCTATAATATATCTATGTTTATATCTCTATATTTATATAGTGCTCCCTTGGCAACACCTATAATTAGCAAGTCAAAACAACCTAGACAAGTTAAATACAGAAATGCAACGTAGTTTTAGGATGGGGGAGGACGCCAGTGATTCTGTGTGGAGTCTGGAGACTAGGGCTTCCTGTAGAATGTATGGCTTGAGCTGAGCGCTGCAGGGAGCTGTTTTGTGGGGAGGACCTTTTAGTCATGGGGCACAGCCCGAGCAAAGACGTGGAGAAGGGAGATGGCGCTTTGTAGAGTCTGAGGCCACCATCATATGGAATTCCTGCCCGGGCCCAGGTTCACAGTGAAGGCAGCAACTATCAAGGGAGAGAGAGATTGCTTAGCCACTGGCCCTTCAGGGAAGACACTCCTATTGATTTTTCACTCCTTCGAGAGGATAGACACTTGCCCTATGCATGACCCTTAGAACTCATCCATTCCTTTTCCAATGGTGGAATTGTGATCCATGTCCTCCTATGAGTCTTCCAGCCCTCTAGTTCTAGGCCTTCTTCTCATTCTTTGAATGTTTTTGAATGATAAAAGCATTTGTTAGGGGCCCACTATGCGAAAACTCTATGCTCAAAGCCAGGAATACAAATAGAAGAGAAGATAATCCCTGCTCTTCAGAGGTTCACATTCTAATGGGGGAGGTTCTCGGCTTCAGAGACAATGGAAGGGCCTCAAGGTCCACAGCAAAGCAAACGGCAACGCGTCTTCTTTAAATTCAACTCCAATGATAAAACTATCTTTCCGAGGATGAGCCATTCGGCTGCCGAGGACTTTTGTCTGGAAAACTTCCTCTTCCAGGTCTTCTGTAGCTGTGACTACTGAGGAGGTAGGGGCTACAGCAGGAGGAGGTACAGCTCACAGCTTCCCCTCTGTCATGGCCACTGGGGCTGGGCTGGAAGCAGGGCTGGTGATCTGGGCACTGCTCTTTCTAGGCTTCTTGGGCTTCAGGTCCAGAATTGTCTTCATCAAGGTCTAAGGGCAGGTGCTAGCAGTGGTTTGACTTACCTGTTCCACTCTGCCTCTGTTTCTTCCTCAGCATTTTGAAGAACTAACTCTTTAATTTTTTTTTCCAATTACATATAAAAACAATTTTAACATTCTTTTTTTTTTAAATTTCGAGTTCTAAATTCTCTTTGTCCCTCCCCTTCCCTGAGATGGGAAGCAATTTGATATAGATTATACGTGTGTAATCATGAAAAACATATTTCCATATTAGTCATATTGTGAAAGAAAATATAGACCAAAAAACACCACCACCCACACACAAATAAAGAAAGTGAAAAATATTTTGATCTGCGTTCACACTTCATCAGTTCTTTCTTTGAAGGTGGACAGCATTTTTCATCATGAGACCTTTGGAATTGTCTTAGAGCATTATATTTCTGAGAATAGCTAAGTTATTCACAGTAAATCATAGTAGAATATTGCTGTTGTCATGTACAAGGTTCTCCTGGTTCTGCTCATTTCACTTTGGATCAGTTCATGTAAGTCTTTCTAGGTTTTTCTGAAAACATCCTGCTCATCATTTCTTGTAGCACGATAGTATTCTGTAACAATAATATACCACAACTTGTTCAGTTGATAAGCATCCCCTCAATTTCCAATTCTTTGCCACCACAAAAAGAGCTGCCATAAATATTTTTAGTACATATATGTCCTTTTCCTTTTTCCTTTGGTCTCTTTGGGATACAGACCTGGTAGTGGCAGTGCTGGGTCAAAGGGGATACATAGTTCTGTAGCCCTTTGGACATAGTTCTAAATTGCCTTCCAGAATGGTTCCAACCATTTCATAATTCTGACAGTACATTCGTATCACAGTTTTCCCACATCCCCTCCAACATCTATTATTTTCCTTTTCTATAGTGTTAGCCAATAGGATAAGTGTGAGGTGCAACCTCAGAGTTATTTTAATTTGTATTTCTCTAATATACAGTGAGTTAGAGCAGTTTTTCATATGACTATAGATAGGTTTAATTTATCCTTCTAAAAACTGCCTGCTTAAGGGCTGCTAGGTGTCTCAGTGGATAGAGCCTTGGCCTTGTAATAAGGAGAACCTGAGTTCAAATCTGGCCTCAGACACTTGACAGTTACTAGCTGTGTGACCCTGGGCAAGTCATTTAACTCCAGTTGCCTCACCAAAAAAGCAAAAACAAACAAACAAAAAAAAAACCCTGCCTGTTTGTTTCCTGTGACCATTTGTCAATTGCGGAATGACTTGAGTTCTTATAATATTCAGTTCTCTCTGTCTCTCTCTCTCTCTCTCTCTCTCTCTCTCTCTCTCTCTTTCTCTCTTTCACTCTCTCCCTCCTCTTTCTCTCCTCTGTCTCCCCCCCATTCATCTCTCTCTCTCTCTCCCTCTCTGTCTCTCCCTCTCCATCTCTCTTTGTCCCTCTGTCTCTGTCTCTGTCTCTCTCTCTCTCTCTCTCTCTCTCTCTCTCTCTCTCTCTCTCTTTCTCTCTTTCACTCTCTCCCTCCTCTTTCTCTCCTCTGTCTCCCCCCCATTCATCTCTCTCTCTCTCTCCCTCTCTGTCTCTCCCTCTCCATCTCTCTTTGTCCCTCTGTCTGTGTC
Organism: Phascolarctos cinereus; assembly: GCF_003287225.1. Classification (NCBI taxonomy): domain Eukaryota; kingdom Metazoa; phylum Chordata; class Mammalia; order Diprotodontia; family Phascolarctidae; genus Phascolarctos; species Phascolarctos cinereus. The sequence goes on along the minus strand of NW_027555958.1, from coordinate 476,635,134 downwards.
TCTCTCTCTCTCTCTCTCTCTCTCTCTCTCTCTCTCTCTCTTTCACTCCCTCCTCTTTCTCTCCTCTGTCTCCCCCCCATTCATCTCTCTGTCTCTCCCTCTCTGTCTCTCCCTCTCTGTCTCTCTCTGTCCCTCCGTCTCTGTCTGTCTCTCTCTCTCTCTCTCTCTCTCTCTCTCTCTCTCTCTCTCTCTCTCCCCCCATGCACACACAGATATCTCCTATAACAACAAGAAAAAGCTAACATGTGCAATTAAGGTGGTCACTTTTCTAAGACTGAACCAGCAATGTAATCCTAGGATAAATCCTACCTAGTCCTAGTGTATGATCTTTGTGATTTATTGCTATAATCTCATTGCTAATAATGTATTTAAAATGTTTGCATTGACATTCATTAGAGAAATTGGTCTATAGTTTTCTTTCTCTGTTTTTGTTCTTCCTGTTTTAGGTTTCAGCACCATATTTGTGTCATAAAAGGAATTTGGAAGAACTCCTTCTTTGACTATTTTTCCAAATACTTTACATACTATTGAAGTTAATTATTCTTTAAATGTTTGGCAGAATTCTCTTGTGAATTCATCTGTTCCTGACTTTTTCTTAGGGAGCTCAATAACAGCTTGTTCAATTTCTTTTTCTAAAATGGGGTTATTATTTAAGTATTCTATTTCTTCTGTTAATCTGGGTAATTAATATATTTGTAAATATTCATTCATTTAACTTAGATTATTAAATTTATTGGCATATAATTGGGCAAAACTGCTCCTAATACATCCTTTAATTTCATCTTCATTGGTGATGAATCTACCTTTCTCATTTTTGATACCACTAATTTCTTTTTTCTTTCTTTTTTAATCAAATTAACCAATGATTTATTTGTTTTATTGTTTTTTTCATAAAACCAACTCCTAGTTCTATTTATTAGTTTAATGGTTTTCATTCTTTTAATTTATTAATGTCTTCTTTAATATTCAGGATTTATAATTTGCTGTCTAACTGGGGAGTTTTAATATGCTTTTTTTTCCTAGTTGTTGTCTTTTAAGTTGAATTCCCAATTCATTGATCTGCTTTTTCTCTATTCTATTAATGTAAGGATATTTAGAGATACAAATTTCTTCTTGAATGCTGAATTTTCTACATCCCATAAATTTTGGCATATTGACTCATCATTCTCTTTAATGAAATTATTATTTCTATGATTAGTTTTTTTTTTACTTTTTCATTCTTTACAATTATATTATTTCATTTCCAATTAATTTTAATCTATGTTTCCATGGCCCTTTAACCAATGTAATTTTCTGTGAAGGATGCTTTTATGCATTTAGTTGTGAGGTATTTATACTGTAATACATGGTCAATTTTTGTGTAGGTGCCATGAATTACTGAGAAAAAGGTATAATCCTTTCTATTTTCCTGTTAGGGAAATTGGTTTTTAGGAATTATTTGGGAATATTTAGGAATATATAATTAAGAAAATCAGTTTTCTCCAGAAGGATAGTGTCTTTACCTTTTTAAAATTCTATTAATTTCTTTCCCTTCTTTCTTATTTTTGGTTAGACTCATCTAGTTCTGAAAGGGGCATGTAGAAGTCTGACACTCATATGGTTTGACTATCTGTTTCCTACTATAACTCATTTAACTTTTCCTTTAACAATTTGGATGCTATACCATTTGGTGCATAGATGTTCAGTATTTATATTACTTCATTGTCTATGGTACCTTTTTTGTAAAATGTAGTTTCCCTGCATATCTCTTTTAATTAGATCTCTTTTTACTTTTGCTTTGTCTGAAATCATGATTGCTACCCCTGTTTTCTTTTTTTTTTTTTTTTTTTTGCTTCAGCTGAACTATAGTAAATTCTCCTCCAGCCCTTTACATTTACTCTGGGTGTCTCTCTGCTTCAAGTGTGAATCTTGTAAACACCATATTGTAGGATTCTGGTTTTTAATCCCGTCTGCTACCCACTTATATTTTATGGGGGAGTTCATCACATTCACATTTGCAGTTATTACTACTGTTTATTTCCCTCTATCTTGCTTTCCGCCCTGTTTTTCCTTCTCTTTCCTTTCACCCTGTCCATCTTCAAAAGTATTGTCCTTCTGACCACTGCCTGTCCCAATCTACTCTCCCTTCTGTCACCCCCCTCTTTTCCTTCTACTTCTCTATAGAGTAAGATGGATTTCTATAACAAATTTAGATTGGATGTCATTCCTTCTTTGAGCCAATTCCAGTGAAAGCAAGGTTTAAGCTTTGCTCCTCACCACCTCCTCTACCCTCCCCTCCACTGTAAAAGCTCTTTATTTAGCACCTCTTTTATGTGAGATAATTTACCCCATTCAACCTCTCCCTTATCCCTTTTTCCAGTGCATCCATTTTCCTCACCTCTTAATTAATTAATTTATTTATTTTTGGATATCATCCCCTTATAGTCTAGTCAGATCCATGCCCTTTGTCTATATACACTTCCTCTAACTGTCCAAATAAAGAAAAAAAACATTCTTAAGAGTTAGAAATATCATCTTGCCATGTAGGATGAAAGCATTTTAACCATATTAAACCCCTTATTATTTCTCTTTTCTATTTACCTTTTTATGCTTCTCTTGAGTCTTGTGTTTGAGTGTCAAATTTTCTATTCAGCTCTGGTCTTCTCATCAAGAATGTTTGAAAGTCTTCAATTTCATTAAATATCCATTTTTTTCTCCCGAAGGATTATACTCAGTTTTGCTGGGTAGGTGATCCTTGGTTGTAATCCTGGCTCCTTTGCCTTCTGGAATATCGTATTCTAAGCCCATTGATCTATTAATGCAGAAGATGCTATGTCTTGTATTATCCTGACTGTTGCTCCATGATATTTGAATTTTTTCTTTCTGGATGCTTGCAATATTTTCTCCTTCACCTGGGAGCTCAGGACTTTATTATATTCTTGGGATTTTCATATTTCATTCTAGGATCTCTTTCAGGTGGTGATTGGTAGATTCTTTCCATTTCTGTTTTACCCTTTTTTCTAGGACATTAGGACAGTTTTACTTGACAATTTTGTGAAATAAAATATCCAGTCACTTTTTTTGATCATGGCTTTCAGGTACTGCAATAATTCTTAAATTTTCTGTCCTGGATCTATTTTACAGGTCATTAATTTTTTCCAATAATATATTAACATTTTCTTATATTTTTCATTCTTTTGATTTTCTTTTATTGTTTCTTGATGTCTCATGAAGTCATTAGTTTCTATTTGCCCAATTCTAATTTTTAAGGAATTATTTTATTCAGTGAGTTTTTGTACCTCCTTTTCCATTTGACTGATTCCATTTTTTTTAAGGAATTCCCTTCAGTAGATTTTTGTGCCTCTTTGAATGTTTGGCTTATTTTTAAGGTGGTATTTTCTTCATTATTTTTTGTTCCTCCTCTAGAAAGCTGTTGACTCTTTCCTGCAACGTTTTCATTTCTTTCCCCCATTTGTTCCTGCCTCTCTTCTTTGATTTAAAAATCTTTTTTTTTTTGAGCTCTTCCAGGGCCTGAGACCAATTCACATTTGTCTTTGAGGCTTTGCATGTAGATGCTTTGATCTCATTGTCTTCTTCTGAGTTTGTGTTTTCATCTTCCCTGTCACCATAGTAACTTTCTATGGTCAAAGTTTTTCTTTCTTTTTTTTTTGTGGTTTCTCATTTTTCCAATCTTTTTCTTGACTTTTAATTTTATGTTAAAGTTTGGCCCTGATCCTGGGATGGTGAGGGCAAAGCTAGTTCTGGGGCGGAGGGTGTCTATGAGTTTCAGTTCTTCCCAAGCGGTGTAGTCTAAGGAGAGAGATGGTCAGGGCTCTCCTCGTCTGTGCTTCGGTCTGTGAATGACCACAAGCACTCTCTTCTACTCTGGAACTTCGCTTCTGCTGGTTTTCCCCTTGCCTTGTCACTATGGTCTAGAATCAACAGTGGGCAATGCAACAGAGTCTTGTACTTGAGTCCAGCAAAAGGTGTCTTGTCATTTTGTTCTGACCAGTTGTCCCCCTTACCATCTATGGGTTGAGACGTATAGAATCCAGCTGCCAATTCAGTGGTCCCCAACAAACTATTGCTTGCTTGGGCCAGGAATAGTCTGCTACTGGCTGCCTGGTGCATGGGCATGAGACCTTGCTGCTGGCTTGTGTTAGAGCCCAGGGGATCACGCCTTGCCAGGGGCAGTCTGTACTGTACTGTGCTCCACTCTCACACCAGCGAGAAAGACCTTTCCTGCCAAACTTCTGAGTTGTCTTGGGCTGTAAAATTGTTTCACTCCATCCTTGTGTTGTCTCTGCCACTCTAGAATTCATTTTGAGGCATTATTTTAATCTGGTTTGAGGAAGAATTTGGGAGAGTTCAGGTGATTCCCTGCCTTTACTCTGCCATCTTGGCTCCACTCTCCATTCTTTTAATATTTTTCAGGTACCAATGCAGCCCTTAGAACTGTCCATCCTCCATTCTCGTTCATGCTCCGCAACCTTCCCCTGTCCATTCCTAGCCAAATGACTCTATATCTTGTGTATCACTCCTCATCCATGAATTCTCATTGGTAAGATGCCAAAGACAAACTATGCCCACAATATGCCTTTCTCTTGACCTTTGGGTTACCAACGATCTTGGCCCTGCCACAATTGCTGTACAATGTAGTTGTAAAGCATCAGTGGGAGGAAAAGGATGATTGGAAGATGTGCTTTTGTATTAGAGAGCAGTATCCCTTAAAGCACTGCCTACTGTCTCTGTTGCTATCCTTCCCATCCTGCTCCTGTTTATATCTGGGCCTGGCCACTATCTGTACCATTGTATACTGATATAAATATGTTAACATGAAATAATTAAATTCATGTATTAATCCAACTGTTTATTAAGCTCCTGATATCCAGTGGATCCCCTAACCCTGCCCCCAGTTCCATCGATGTAACATTATTTGATGAATTATATTGTAACATGGATGTTTACTTGCAGGTCTTCAAAACTTGGTAACTATTCTTAAAGCATCTTAGAACAGAACAAATCAGAAGGGTTGGTTGGTCAGATTGTAGCCACTGTTTAAAACTTCATAGGATTCTAATGTATTTAATTTTTTTCCACAATAAATAATCACATGAAATACAGGTGGGCATATATACCCCTAAATCTTTGAGCTGTTTCATCCATGAACAGTCAAAGATTTCTAGAACTAGAGGAGCTGGTAAAGAAGGCGGTGTGGTTGGTATAGTGGAAGACGTGTGGGATGTGGAGTATGGGGATGTAAGTTTGAATCCCAACTCTGCCACTTTCTGTCTATGTGATGTTGGGCAAGTCATTTGCTTTCTTTGGGTCTGATTTTCTTCATCTGTAAAATGTGAAGGGATTGGACTAGATGACCTTTAATTGAATGCCCATATGTGATCTAAAATCATCTAGTTCTAGGGTCATAGACACAATCCTGGAAAGGGATTCAGATGCCATCCAGCCCAAACCTACCATTGTGAAGATGAGGGAATGGAGGCCCAGGGAACTTAAATGACTTGTCCACACTCATGGAGGTTACAAACATGAGAGCCAAAACTGAGCCCAGGTCTTCTGATTCTAGACACAGACTCTTTTCGCTATCTACACAGCCTCCAGCACCTTCATTTTACAGGTGAGGGGAAATGACTTGCTAGGGTCATGGAGTCAATAAGAGATGGAGCCCAAACTGGAACCCATGACTCTTGCCTCTAGTCCAGAGCACTTTTGAGCCCACTTGATAGCTCAGAGGTCAAAGAAATTACTAAAGTGATTGGAAACATTTAACCAGCTGGTTACTGGAAATTATATAGGGGGTGATAAAAATAACTCTTATGTTGTCCCTGTTTTTCCTCTTTGTAGCTAGCAAAGCTTCCTTCTCAGGCTCATCCGGAAGTAATATATATTCTAGTTCCAGTGAAGATATGTCTGAAATGGGGGATGAGAGAAGCTATAGTGAGCAAAGCCAAGAAGAAACTTACCAAGAAAACTCAGATTTCAGGGATATGGATGAAGAGGACAAAGCTGAAGAATACCCCCTTTCCCAGGGTGTCATGGATAGAAGAGAAACTGAGTCAAAAAGGATGGACCCTGAGGGAATGTGTGAAGACCAAGAGACAGAATGCCATTCTTCTTTAAAAGAAATCACCAAAAAGAGTGCAAGTGGGGAAGGAAAGGAAGAGGATGAGGATGCTCTGTTGCTTTTGGCCAAGTCTGACAAAGAGATGGGTGATACAATGGCAAGGCTTTCTAAGGTTGATGAAGGTGGTGGTGAGTACAGTCATTGAATTGAGTGGAGATTTTCCTCATGCACAGAAGTTGATCATGGCCATTACCTTTTGTACGAGCATGGGAAATGCACTTGCAGCAACACTGAAGACATGAGATTGTTATTTCCTGTTTGCCTCTGTGCCACATAAATCATATTGTGTACTTGGGGTTGTGTTTGTGTTCTTCTAAGTACTTCAGTCCCACTGGACTTGCCCTCTAAGACTTTGGCACTCACCAACACAGAGCGATTGCCTTTGTAGAGAGAGAAGGTGATGGGATGCAGGCTCAGAGGTGAAAACAACTTAATGACTTTTCAGGGCCATGGCATGAGCCACACATGCCCCCAGTTCCCAAAGAATTCCTATTCTAGTCTCTGACATTTGGTTCAAAATATAATGATTCATGTGGATACAGCCCCTTATCATTAGAAAGTATCAGTTTTGGAAAGAGAAGTATTTGCTTATAACATCAGGGATATCTCACCTGAGGCCTAGGAAATATCTGTGAGTTGAAGTAGTTTTATTCCTTTTTATAGAGGATGAGAAACAACATGATCCAGTGAATAGAAAACAGGATCCCAGTCAGAAAGACAATTTAAATTCCTGCTTCTGATACATACTTACTTTGTGATCTTGGTCAAGTCACATACCTTTCAATGCTCGAAGCAATTCTGAGACTGTTTTGCAAGAGGGGTGCCAATCTGTATTGGTAGATGGAATTTACTCACTGGGAACTCCCTAAATCAGTGAAACCTTAACACACAAACAGATGAGGGAATGTGTGAGGTTCAATGACTTATCCTAGGGCATAGAACCAATATTTGGCAGTCAGGGCTTGTACCCAATCTGACGACATTCCATTGACAAACGCCAAGGCTTCTCTAAGATTCAGTTCAACGAATGTGCATTAAGCCCCTCCTAAATGTAAGGCTAGTCAAGGCACTAGATTTCCACTGGGTGGTTGATTAGCTTTCTCATCTCGGGAACTGACTCTTGGTGTAGGTTATGATTCATTCTATCTGGTGAGGGTGAAGAGTGGCAATGGAACTCAGGTCTCCACTCTACCTTGTCTTTAGCTCAGACAGATTAGATTACTGAAGGATCTAGCTCTTCTCCACACAGGAGGCAAATTAGGTGTTGGGATCATGGCTGAGGTGGGTGATAGGCAAACAAGCTGTTCCCCATCTGCTCTGCTGTAGAGTTGAGCATCTGCATGCCCCAGCAAAGGGGGTAGCACACGCTCTAGGGTTTTTTTTTTCTAAATATAGTTAAAAGGAACAGGCTAAGCAGATCAATGAAATAAGCATCTTTTTTCCCAGAGTTTTGTAATATCTGAGTCAATAATACCATAAACTTAATTTTAGAAATCTGCTTTAAAAAGGAGCTGAGCTTTTCAGTAACTTTGACTTAATTGCTGAGTTTAATTGTGTATTTTTGGATGATTCAGCAAATTTATTAAATAAGGTAGGCTTTGACTTAAATAAGGTGGATGTATTAATTGATATAGAAACCACGTCTTGATTCTTTGATTTTCACTCTAGAAAACTAGATTCTTCTGCCTAATTTTAGATATTATAATGTATGTATATATATATTCTATAATTATAGATAGTATGTGATATACACAAATAATTAAAATGTTGACAATATAGGCTCACATATACGTATTTGAATAACAAAAAAGTATAGATGGTAATATGAAGATAATGGAAAACATGGCTAGTCAGTTTGTCTCGGACCATAGCATCCCAGAGGTAAATATTAGGTTCTTCTAGGATTCATAAAATTGCATTAATTTGTTCTTTCCTTCCTGGCATCCTGGGAAAACATGGGTTCTTGACTAAGTAATGAACATGTTGCTTTCGCTAATTTGGCTGGTACCTTGTCATTAAGGTCTTGCTTGCACTGGCTGAATAACAAGATTTGCTTCTGTGCATATTAGTCAGATGCCTTTTCCTGGACTCTGTCTTGTCCTTCTCCCCAACCCCGACACACTGATTGTGCCTCTTCTTGAGATTTCTTTCCACTTCCATTATAGATATCTTGTATCTACCTTACTTTGCATATTTTCTCCCCCATTAGAATATAAGATCTTTGAGGATATTTTTTTCTTTGCATATTCCCAGCATTTAGCACCTGGCTCATAGTAGGTGCTTCATAAATGCTTATTGACTGACAAGTATGCTAGCCACTGATTTTTTTTCTTTTTATATTGATGAGCTTGTTTTTGTATTACCTTCATTTCTGAATATAACCTCATTCCTTTAAGCCTGGGACTATGAGCTTTACCTTGTAACAGATATGAAGAGAAAACAAAACAGCTCAGGAAAAAAGAAGTAGCAGCAACCACATAGGACAGCCTATATAAGACTCACTACCAAGGCCACTATTTCAGGGAAGCCGTAGCCACCATGTTTAAGTTCCATCTTTACTTTCCAAACTTCTTTTCCAAACCCTTCCCCCATATTGACCCTTTATATTCTTTAACTTCCTTCTTTCTTCTTCTCCTCAGTTTTTGAACCTTGACACATGGTCATTTCAACCTTCTGCCATTGTTCCTGGATGGGAAGTGTCAATCTTCTCCCCACAGCCTAATTTACTATCCATGTACGTCACTGACCAAAGTTCCTCTCTCTGGTCCCATTTGTGCCATCTCCCCATCAGAATGTCAGCTCTTTGTTTATCTTTGCCTTTCTGTTTATATCTTTAACTCTTAACATACTTCTTGGCACATAGGAAGCCTTTAATAAATGACTGACTTTTTCATTTATTCATTCATTCATTCATAGTCCCCCATTTCTGCAATGAAGGAAGGAAAGTGCATTTCCACATCTATTCTCCAGAGCCAAGGTTGGTCATAATTACAAAATATTTAATTTAGTTTTGTCGTCCTCTAGTTACTGTTTATGTTGTTTTCCTAATGTTTGTCTCCACTCAGCAACAGTTCATATGTCTTCACATGTTTCTTTGAATTCCTCACACGTATTCATCATTTCTTGTGGTGCCATAATATTGCATTTACATTCCCACACTACAGTTTGTTTAAACTCTCTTTAAAGAGGTGAGTATGTAAAGTAGCAGTGGTCATGTGAGTACTGGAAGCCAGAAATATCATCTCTGGCATATGTGGTCACCTTAATTTAGAGTCCTTGTAATGACGTGTAAGCAAGCTGTGGAGATGACCGCAGCTTGTACCCCGACTTGTGTCATGGAAGATGACAGTCTATGAGGAACTTTCAATGATTCTTCCAAGCAAACCAGTGTATTCATAGGCAACACAGGGGAGGGAGGACAGTACAAATTAGGATGGAAAATATAAAGTACCGGACGTTAATGATGGTATTTATACAGTGCTTTAAGGTCTGGGGGTCAACCTTCCAACAATGAGATTCTCTGGAATGTTTCCAGCTTTGGAGGATGAGGCCAAACCTTGCTCCATTGGCCTAAAGAACCGTGTCACCTCTATGCCACGGAGGAGAGGGCTATGGATGGAACAACTGAGAAATGACACGTAATGGAACACAATCTCTTTGAGGGAAAGGGCTTCTTTATAGGAGGAGGGGCATTTGTATCCCTAGGACATCCATAGTGCAGCGTCTGGCACACATGACTGCTTCTTAATCAATTGACGGAATGTTAATTGAATGATGCCTCATGGGACAGTGCAGTTGTACTCATGCTGCTTTTAATGTGTGTTCTGAATAATATGAAAAAGAAAAGACAAAGAGCTGAGAGTCCCCAGTGCTCATCTGGTCCAACAACCCCATTTTATAGAGGACAAAACTGAGGCCCAGAGAGGAAATGGGAACTAGGTCATGAGCACACATGAATTCAGCCACGAACCTCAGACAAAAAGTCCAGTGTTCTCTCAACTAACCCCAAAAATACATGTTTTATTTACATAGCATTTCAAGATTTGCAAGGTTGCTTTACAAATATTGTCTCATTTTGTCTTCACACAACCTGGGCAGGTAGGGAATATTATTATCATCCCTATTTTACAGATGAAATTGAAACAGATAGAGGTAAAATGTCTTGCCCAGGGTGATAGAGCCATTAAGTATCTGAGGCTGGAGTTGAACTCAGGGAGGTGGGTCTTCCTCCAACCAGCTGCCACACACACTTTGCTCTGTGGCCATGGAATGTGCTGTTTAGATCTCATACAGATACCTGAGAAAATATTCTATCCAAACTGATGAAATGCTACTTGGGCCAATTTATCAAATTTACATGTCTGTCTATGTCTATCTGTGCCTTTTTTCTATGTCTGTCTATGACTATGTCTATATCTCAGTTTGCACATCTATCATCTATGTGTGTGTGTACACATAAGCATATGTATATATGTGCATGTGCATACACAATAAACATGTGATGTGTGTTATGGTACATGCATGTGTGTATATATATATATTGTGAATATTATGTGTTTGTGCATATATAGATGGATGGATATGTTAATGTGTATAGGTAGGCAGGTATGTGCAGGGGGCCCAAAGTCTTACTGCAGTTTACACTTAAGAAGACTTTTGGGAAACCTTCTATATACGCCTCCTTCTGTGTATACACACACACACACACACACACACACACACACACACATAATATATATATATGTGTGTGCATATATGTATATATATATATATATATATATATCATATTAGTAGGGTTATATCCATGCATATAAACATTTGTGTTCATACATATATATATATATATATATATATATATATACATTTGCATATACAGATAAACATGTATGTTGTAGTCTATTTAATTTTATGATATCTCATTCTAGAAAGAGTGGAGAAAAGACTCATGATGTTGGAACAATTGTTAATCTTTCCATAGAGTTGCATTATTTGACTCTTACAAATGTCATTTGTCTTAAAATTTCCACTTGAAATAAAACAGTAATCTGATTCTGACTGACCTGTCAGTGGAGCTCAGCAAAGCTGAATACTCAGTCTAGAATTCAGGAAGGCTCATGTTCAAATCCCAGCTATCCTAAACTAACATTTATGTAGCCCACTGGACCTGGTCTCAGGAAAATCTGAGTTTGAATTTGACTCGAGACACTCCCTTGTTGTATTACTGTGGGCAAGTCACTTAACCTCGGTCTGCCTTAGTTTTCTCATCTGTCCTAAGGGGATAAAAATAGCGCTTACCTCGAGGGGTGTGCTATTAAATGTTCAACAGTGGTTCTTAAGCAGGGACAAACAGGATTGACTTACACATTTTTAGGTTAATCTTCATCAATATTCTCTGCATCATTTTCTTAAGTCTAGACATTCCAACCCTGATTTGTGGCATTTTCTGATTTCTGAGGAGTAAATGCTCACACTAAAAACTGACCAGGTGGCTGCCGGTGAGCTGGGTGCAGTAGGTTCAAAGCCAAGCTTTGCCCCTCCCTCACAATGTTGTGAGGATAAAACGCGGCAACATTTACAAATCACCTTGCAAACCTTTGCTATGTAAATGGCAGTTATTTTAAGATTTCCAGAGCACTTTCCATACGTTGTCTCATTTCATCACTAAAACATTTCATGAGGTCAGTACTATTATCTTTCAGAAGAGAAGTGGAAAGGATCCTTAGCCTTCACAAAATCCCAAATCCTTTTCTTTATGATTAAATTGACATTGACAGGAGCCCAAAGGTCACACATTCATTAATCAGGTAATCCAGCATTTATTAAGCACTTACTATATGCCTCAGGCTCTGTAACAGCTGATACAAGCACAAAGGCTGAAGCAGCTTCTCCTCTCAGAGAGCACACAGTCACATAATTTAAAATGTGTTCTTTGTCATCATAGTTGAGCATAAATAAAACCTTTTAACCAGAGAATATGATTTTGGATGAATGGAATAGGATTAGAGAAGATGTTGTCATAAGATTTGAGATTATAATAAAATATAAAGATTTTTTTCTAGACTGAATCTATTTTGTTTAAAAAAAAGGCTTAAACAAAGCCCACAGTTTGTGTGTATTTGTCCAATTTGATGCCTCTTCCCTTTACTTCCCAGTGCTATTAGGTAGGTTGCTCTTTTGGGAGATAGAGAGGTGCTGATCACTTAGATCAGTCATTGTAAACCCCAACGAGCTACATCTTTGTAGGTGTTTATTGAGTATTAGAGTGAATAGTTTTCCTCCATGGTTTTTCTTTTCTTTTGTTTTTATTTTTAGTAAAGACATTGCATTTTAGTTCAGCATGTTCAAAAAAGTCTCTATGGCTAGTATTGATGGTGAAGTACTTCATATGTGTTATATTGTTTGGTTTTCATCCATTGAATCCAAATCCAAAGAAATTATATATCATGATCTCTTATCAATGGAGATATATGTGTGTGTGTGTGTGTGTGTGTGTGTGTGTGTGTATTTCCAGCTTATATATGATTTCTCAAAAAAGAACAGTCAGAGCACATGGCCACTGTATAAACCTAAACAGAGGTCAAACACGAAGAGACGCTTGCCATTTGGGAGTAATGGGGATGGTGAGGAAGTCCTAATAATAGGAAAGAACAATTTATATACCTAGTAATTGAGAATTGCTAACAGATCTAGTTGTCTTTTTCTTTTAAGGCTTAAATTTAATGTATTTGTCCACTAGAAAAACACAAAATTCCATAGACTTATATTTAGTTATTACATTTGTACAAATGAAAACTTAGCTTTTGTCGATTCAACAACTAAGGGCATCCTTGATGAATGCCATGGGGTGGTGGGGAAGACGATGGGGAAAATGGCCTTAAGATTGTGGTTAATCCTGGTCTTCTGTTTTCCTTGCTTTAATGCCGTAACAATTTAACTTTCTTGAGGATTGACACTAGTTATGTCATAGTAGAATATTGGGGAGATAATTGATTGGTCACAGAAAAAAAAAAAAAAACATCGAAGCCAAGGAACTCTTTTACAGGTAGCAAGAAAACATAAGCTTAGAATAGAATTTTGAATTAATATCAAATTTTAAACTACTTTTTCTTTTTTCTCAATTACCTGTAACATTTTCTAACATTTCAAAAATGGATTTCAAATTCTTTCCTCCTCCTTCCCCTCCTCCCTCAATGAGAAGGCAAGTAATTTGATATGGATTAGAAATATGAAGTCATGCAAAATATATTTCCTTACTAGCCTTATTACAAAAGAAAACACAGACTAAAAAAAAAAACAAGAAAAAATAAAGAAAATTTAAAGGTATATTTTGATCGGCATTCAGACTCCATCGGTTCTTTCTCTGGAGGTGGATAGCATTTTTCATCAAAGTCCTTTGGAATTATCTTAGATAATTTTATTTCTGATAAAAGTGGAGTCATTCACAATTGGTCGTAGTATAATATTGCTGTTACTGTGTACAAGGTTCTGCCCACTTCACTTTGCATCACTTCATATAAGTCTTTCTAGGTTTTTCTGAGAGCATCCTGCTCGTCATTTCTTATAGCATAATAGTATTCCATAACAATCTTATGCTCCAGTTTGTTCAGCTATTCTACAGTTGATGGGCATCCCATCAATTTCCATTTCTTTGCCAATACAGAAAGAGCTGCTATAAATGTGTTTGCACAAATATATCATTCTCCTTTTTCTTTGATCTCTTTGAGATACAGATCTGATACTCCTGGACCTGAGGGTGTGCACAATTTGATAGCTCTTTGGGGATATTGCCCAGTTGCTCTCCAGAATGTTTAGATCAATTCACAACTCTACCAGCAGTGCACTAGTGTCCCAATTTTTCTACATCCTCTCCAACATTTAGCATTTTCCTTTTCTATCATGTTAGCCACTCTGAAAGGTATGATGTGGTACCTTAGAATTGTGTTAATTTGCATTTCTCTAATAAATGGTTATTTAGACCATTTTTGTATGACTATAGATGGCTTTGATTTCTTCTTCTAAAAATTTCCTGTTCACATATTTTGACCATTTGTCAATTGAAAAATGACTCACATTCTTATAAATTTGATTCAATTCTCTATATATTTAAGAAATTAGGTCTTTATTGGAGAAACTTGCTATACATCCCCCAAAGTTTCCTGCTTTCCTTCTTTCCTTCTAATTTTGTTTGTGCAAATTTTTAAAATGTATTACAATCAAAATTAACCATTTTACATCTTGTAATGCTCTCTGTCTCTTGTTTTGTCATAAATTTTTCCATTATACATAGGTCTGATAGGTAAAATTTTCCATGCTCCCCTAATTTGCTTATCATATCACTCTTTATGTCTAAATCATATATCCATTTTGAACTCAATTTGGTATACAGTATGAGCTGTTTGTCTATACCTAGTTTCTGCCAACTTGATTTCTACTTTTCCCAGAAATTTTTTGTCATACAAGTGAGTTCCCAAAAGCTTGGATCTTTGGGTTTATCAAACACATATTATTGTTCAGTCATTTCAGTCATGTCTGACTCTTTGTGACCCCATTTAGGGTTTTCTTGGCAAAGATACTGCAGTGGTTTGCCATTTCCTTCTCTAGCTCATTTTACAAATGAGGAAACTGAGGCCAACAGTATTAAGTGACTTGTCCAGGGTCACAGCTAGTAAGTGTCTGAGGCCAGATTTGAACTCAGGAACAGAAGTCTTCTTGACTTCAACCTGGGCACTCTATCCACTGGGCCAACTAGCTGCCCCTAGATTACTGTGGTCATTCACTTCTGTGTATTGTGTAGGCAATTTGTTCCGTTGATCCACTCTATTTCTTCACACCAGATTGTTTTGGTCATTACTACTTTGTAATATAGTTTTGAGATATGATATTCCTAGGATTTTAAACTATAATTTTCAGCACCAGAACATCCACGTTGGAACGGCCTCAGGCTTATCCCTGGTTCTTTCTCCTTCCAGAACAGTGTCTCCTTCCTGAAAGATTAATAGAGTGTTCCTGGCATTTATGCTTTATTTGATCCATTTCTGAGTAAGCATATGCCAAGATGGGATTGGTATGGATACGAAAAGGGAGCAGAAAAGGAAAAGCAATGGAGTGTTGAGAGCACAGGACATAAAGAACACTAAGGATATATGTGCGCCAAGCAACAATTCATCATTTAGGAGCCTGCAGAAGGACTAAAGGGGGACTCATCAGAATTAGCATGATTTCCAGTCATTTCGGTTCAACAGATATTTATGACATGTCTTCTGTGAGCGAGGCATTGTGCTAGGCAGTAGGATGAGGAGTAGGTTTGATGTGAACTCCCTTGGGGTATGGCCTTGTCTTTTTCATTTTGTCTTTGGGTCTTGAGTGCCCACCACAGTGCCCCACATATTTAGTGGGGCTTTTGTAAGTACTTTGGATGAAAAAGATAACATAATACAGTCCCTTCTTTCAAGTGGTTTACAATCAAATAGGCATATGCACTGGGTTTTCATCCATCAAATCTAAATATCTTTTATTTTTCCACAATGATAAAATGTGATCCTGGCAAAGAAGAGGTACAGACAATGTAGTCTAGGAAAAAATTGAGGAAGGAAATAATTACTTTTTGTTGGGGGGATCACAGAACAATCCACAGATGAGGTGCCCTTCAAGCTGTCCCTGAGGAGAAAAGGATTTCACCAGGTAGAGATGAAGAAGTGCATTCTAGACACAGGGGATGGCCTTTGGGGATGTACCAAAGCCAGCAGATTCTAGCTAAGGTCAGGGAACAGCCAACAATTGTTTTCCAGCATAGTACTAAAGGTGAGTATTGAAATGACAAGTATAAACTTGAGTCTGGCTGATTAGGCTAGGCCTTAAACAGCAAGTTTAGGAGCCTGTATTTTATTCTCGGCAGCTAGGTGGTGCCACAGTGGATAGAACACTGGACTTGGAATCAGTAAAACTTCTCTTTAGTAGATCAAATCCAGCCTCAGATGCTTATTAACCATGTGACCCTGGGTAAGTCACTTAACCCGGTTTGCCTCAGTTTACTTGCCTGTAAAATGAGCTGGAGAAGGAAATGGCAAACTATCCCAGTATGTGTGCCAATAAAACCTCAAATGAGGTCGCAAAGAATCAGACATGACTGAACAAGAACAAATATGTATTGTTATGCTTTCTTATCCCTTAGAATAAAATAAGAAAAATGGAAACTTTCCTGATCTAACTCCAAAAACCAAGCAATAGAGAATTGTGCTCTAAGATATAATTCTGAAAATTTTTTGAACTTCATGGACCTTTGCTCCCGGTCCCTGGTCCCAACTTTGACTTCAGAAAGAGAGGGGAGGCTCATGCGTCATGTTTCTTTTCAGCTGAGCCGGCCAGCTTTGACACATTAACCCTGCCTTGAGAGAACAGCTGACTACAGGAGAGTAATGTGGTGGCCTCATTCTGCCCTGTGTACACATCGTTTTAGTACAAGAAAATTGTCTGGGCTCACATGTTAAATAATGAAGGAAAAGAAAGAGAAGTAATAGCAGAATGAGGAGAGAGAGAGAATTAGAAAAACTCCAGAAAGGAGTGAGCGAAGGGTGGTGTGGTAGTGTCTGTGGCTCCTCTGGTGGCAGTATCTGTACCTGTAGGAGCTAAAGACTTCTTGACCCATCCTCTGCAAGGAGCCCAGAAAAGCGACGACGCCACGCCTAAGGGGAACTGCCTGATCACCCCACCAATGAGAGGAAAGGACTTGCAGCAACCAGGAGCTCTGTGCCTCCGCGTGTGCTCTCGGTGCCGGAGCCCATTTTCCCCTGGGAGAGTGCGTAATGGACTTTTGGGAGATGTTTTCTGCCAACTACGCCTTGCTGTGTCCCCTTTCTAAAAAGCCACCTAAATCTGGCTTTCTAAATGACTCTCCAGCAATGAACTGCAGGCGAGGGGTAGCACAGGGGTGGGGGCTCGAGCCAGGGGCATCTCAGACGCCCCCTTGGCATGTCAAAGTGTCCTCAGAACCCTGAAGGCTGGGCTTCTCCGAGCTGTTGAGCCCGACTTGTCAGTGGAAGTAGGATAGGGACGCCTCAGAGCTTAAATGAGCTACGCTACTCTTAATGATCACCGATGAGTCTCAATAATCCATACATACTGGTTCATCTCAAGCCCCTTTTGTTAAATCCCTTGTATGTGCCGATGCCTCCTTCTGGGTTTACCTTCTGTCTGCTCTGAGTGTGTCATGCTTTCATGCTGTCTGCCTCAGTGGAATGTGACCTACTGAAGGACAGACAGTGTCTTTTGCCTTCCCTGTGTTTCCACTGCTTGGCACACCGTCCAGCAGAGAATGAGTATTTAATAAAGGCTGTTGACTGACTGACTGGCAGACAAAGGCAAAAATGAAATAATTCTGTCTACGATCAGTCACAAAAAGGTATTAATCACCCACCATGGGCCAGATGTGATGGGAGCAAGCAGCAAGACAAAAGTGAGTCAGTCCTTGCTCTCCGGGCGTTTTCATCGTGGGGGGGGGGGGGGGGGGGC
Source organism: Phascolarctos cinereus (assembly GCF_003287225.1). Taxonomy (NCBI): domain Eukaryota; kingdom Metazoa; phylum Chordata; class Mammalia; order Diprotodontia; family Phascolarctidae; genus Phascolarctos; species Phascolarctos cinereus. The sequence goes on along the minus strand of NW_027555958.1, from coordinate 476,617,505 downwards.
GGGGCGGCTTCTTATACAAAGCGGCGCTTGGACGGAACCTTAAGAGACGGAAAGATTCTGCGCTGCAGAGGTGAGGAGGCCACGCCCTCCGGCCTGGAGCACGAGCAGTGCAAAGGTATGGAGGAGGAGAATGGTTTCTTCTGTGTGAGAACAAGGGCAAAATGCGGCAGCATCGGCCACTCCTGAGCAGCCAGCCATCAAAATGGAAAACCCAAATGTCTATCTCCTTTTTCTATTGACTTCATCCCGCTCCACTCTGTAGATGGGAGGAGCAGAAATACTGCTTAGGAGAGCGCATTAGCACCTCTGGTAGTCTGGTGAAGATGCCTCCTTAGAATGTTTTAAATGCACGACATAAAAGGCATGAGGTTACAAAAGAAACACTTACATGGAAGTGCAATATCATAAAAATATTTTAAAACCCTCGCTTCTGCTCCCCAAGTGAAGTACCCGTGATTTGTTTTACCCAGAGGGAGATTTCTATCTGGGTGCAGGAGGGCTCTCCCAAGGTGGCTGCCCTGTAGGCTGGAAAGGCAGGGCCTTTAGCGGCCCCTTCCCACCGCTGATCGGCTCCGCGGGAGCCCTCATGGACTCTGTTTGCAGCCTGGGCCTGTCCTTCCTTCCTCAGACATCCTGGTGGGCCCACAGCAATTTAGAAAGGAGCTCAAGGGATCCGCCGACATTTGCTTCTCTCCCAGCCCGGATTCCAGGCACAAAGTGCCATGCCATGCGCCCTGGGAGGCAGATTGTGCTCGGTCATGGACCTAGACCTGGCAGGCATGGTTCTCAGAGGCTGCTGGGGCCGGCTCCTTCCTCCTGTACAGAAGTGAGCCCCAGGGGGTCCAGTGACTGTCCAGCGTGATTCAGGTCTGGAAGCTGGTTCTTTTGACTTCAGAGACAGTCCTGACTTCCCTATGCCGCAGCTCATCCAAAGCCACACCCCTACTAAATGTCAGAACTGGGGGGTCCTCTGGCTTTTTGTGGGCTCACACCCTGGGCTCAGTGGGGTCCCAGGACTTCAAAGGCAAGGAGAGAATGCTGTGATTTATACATTTCACTTGGGAGCCCCTTAGGAAGAGGAAGCCTATTGTGCTTTGGACATTAGACCACGGGGGTCTCTTACATCCTCTGCCCAGGGTCACCATTGAGATGCCAGCCTGGTTCAAGATGCCTGACGCTGTGCACACCATAGAGACCTCCTTGTGGGCAGGCACCAGGCTTTCTCTGGTCTTTGTATTCCCTGCACTTAGCACAGTGCATGGCACATAGTAGGCACTTAGCACATGCATGTTGTCCTGACAGACCAAAGGAATTCTACCGATTGAACAGTGTTCTACTCAAACTGTACGGTTTTTTTGTGCCAGGCCTCTTCCTGCCTTCTCAGCCTTGCACCCTGAAGTGACTCATACAATGGCCTAGCCTCTCCTTCACTCTCCCTTGGAGCCACCCCCAGCAGACTCTGGGCTTTGGGGGAGGCAGTGGGGCAGGCACTTCTTGGGAGGGAATGAGGCTCCATGAGGTTTCAGACAATGAGAAGAAGGAGAAGAAGGATTCTTAGAATTTTGCAGTGCCTTAGGGTTTGAATACTTATCAAATGTTATCTTCATTGTCATAACAATCCTGTAGGGTGTGTGCATCTCTATTTTACAGATGAAGAAACTGAGGTTAGGGAAGTAAGGAGCTTTTCCAGAGTCAAACAGCTGGTAAATGACTGAGGCAGGATTCAAACTCAGGTCTTTCTAACTCCGAGTCTAGTACTCTCAAGCACTTCATGAGGAGGAAGGGGAGGAAGAGGAGAGCTACTCCTTTATACAGCACATTCAGGTTGGAGAAATGCTTTATATTTGAAGTCAAAAAGGCCTGGGTTCAAATCACACCTTAGCCTTTCTAGACACATGACTCAGCAAGTCACATAATCTCTTGTGTCTCAGTTTCCTCATTTGTAAAATGAGGGGTTTGGACTTGATGGATTCCAAGGTACTTATAAAAACCACTCAGAACTGGCAGATATGTTATCAAGGATTGCTTTCCGTGATCTTTGAGAAATCATGGAGAATAGGAGGGGAGGGAAGGCAATGATCATTTGGGTAGCATCTACGCTGTGCCAGGCGCTGTGCTAAGTGCTTTGCTTTTTTCACTTATCTCTGTTTGCCTCAGTTTCCTCATCTGTAAAATGAGCTGGAGAAGGAATTGACAAACCACTTTCGTATATTGTCCAAGAAAACCCCAAATGGGATCATGAAGAGTCAAACATGACTGAAATGACTGAACCACAACAAAAATCTTCTTTAGTGGTCCCCTTGTGGAGGCATGAAGGTGCCACACTTCATCACATACAGTCGGTCCTCAATTGCCCTTAACACACTGCCACAGGCTGATAGTGTGTGTGGATAGTGGATGGGGAGAGTGGGGGGAAGCCAGATGCTAAGGACTCTGAATCTCTGAATCCTGAACTACCTTGACATTTACTCTTGCACTCCTAAGGCATGACCAAGTTTCCTCAGGCATTTTGAACATTCTTCTTGTGTGACACACATCATTTCTGGTTTCAATTACTGTTGTGTGTAGACATTTTCACATTTAGTTGGAATGACCTTGACTGATTTTGATTCCATGGGAGACGTTCCCACGTACCAGGAAACAGAATTTTATTGCCTTCTATACCATGCATCTTCCCAACCTGCCCACCTTCATCTCTCCCCACCTCCCAGATTCTTTTTAGGTATTGTCTTCTCCCATTAGAAAGTAAGTTCCTTGCGGGCAGGGGCTGTCTTTCATCTGGCTTATATTTGTATGCCTGTTTGTATTTGTCTGCCTCAGACACTTCCTAGCTGTGTGACTCTGGGCAAGTCACATGAGCTCTGTCTGCATCACTTTCCTCATGTATAAAATGGGTATTATAATAATAGCACCTACTTTGTGGGGTTGTTGTTAAGGACAAAATGAGCTAATATTTGTAAAGCACTTTGTAAAATCTTAAAGCTCTATCTAAATGCTTCACAAGGTTGTGGAGATCAAGTGAGACACCCCCCCCCCGCAAAAATGGAAGAAAAGAAGTGCCAACAAGCAGGCCCTTTGTGTTCCCCGTGTGCCACACAGTGTGCTCTCGGAGTTGGAGTCTACTTTCTTCTGGTCTCAGGTCTACCGAGGGGAGAATGTCACCAACTTTGGGGGAGATATTTTGCACCAACTTTTCTTAGAGTTCTTCCTTTAGTAAATACCCCTTTCTTCGAGCTACTTAAGTTTGGTTGACTAGTTAATAACCAATTACCAGAGTGGGAAAGCACATTAATCAAACAAACCCCCTAATCACTAAGGACCAACCCTAGAGCTTTGGGAGATGTAGCAGTCATGTTCCAGGGACCCAACTTATTGTGGGAACGGAAGCTGGGACAAGTCTATTTTTCTACACTGTGTGTACTTATTTGTGTATATGTTATCTCCCCTAGTAGAATGTAAGCTCTTTGAGGGCAGGGACTGTTTGATTTCTACCTTTGTAATGCTAGGACTTGGCACAGTTCCTGGTGTATAGATTAAACCCCTAACAAATTCAGACAGACTACATTAAACATTCAGCCTTCTCTGTGGTGTGAAACTTGCCTAAGGCTATACTAGACTTCTTCTCACACCCAGGAAGCCCAAACTTACCTGGGCCATTTGCCACCTTTCCTACCATTGTCCTTTCCCCCCTTCTTTCTACCTGGAAGAGCAACAGATTTCCAGAAATCATGCCCCCACTCTGCATGGGAGTTGCTCTGCTCAGTTTTGGGAATGCTGTCCTGGGGCTGAACTGTCCTGAAGGATGATTCAATGAGGACCGACTCACCTGATCCCGTATATCAAGCTGGTCCCAGGTTGTGATTGCCATCATGTCCAGTTATTCACTAGGACATCCAGGCATCTACCTCTGCTTTCACATCTTGTATGTGCACCCCGTCTTCTTCCACCTCTAGCATAACTTCTGGGGATGGTCATCAAAGCAGCACTGCTAGCTACCACTAGAAGGAGGAAGAGAGTCAAGGGCCCAATGGCTCTGCTTGCCATCACTGGCACTGTCCTCACCAAAGCTCCCTTTCCTGGACCCCACTGCTCTCCATACTTTGTCTCCTCCATTTGATAAGAGCAGGGACTTTTTTCCACTTTGGTATTTTTATTCTCAGCAGTTTTAAACTGCCTGGCACATAGTAGGCTTTAATAAATGCTTGTCTTTCATTCCTATAACTCCATTTTCTTCTTTCCTCATGGGAGTTATTTATGACTGTATCATGAAAACTTCCAGAAAGCCCCATCCCTTTGGATTTGATATGTTGAATTTAGACTACACAATCCTATAATTCATTTCAATTCAACAAGTCCTTGTGAGCCACCTATCTTTTCTTGAAACTCAGAAATTTACTCTCCCAGAGTCTCAGATGTGTATTCATAGCTAGCAGAATATGAATTAGCATTTATATAGCGCACACACACACACACACACACACACACTTCATCCTCATGATAACCCAGGATATAAAGGCTATTATTCTCCCCATTCTATGGATGAGGAAACTGAGGCACATAGCAGTTCAGTGACTTGCCCAGGGTTACACAGCTAATACGTGTCTGAGGCAGGATTTGATTTAGTCCTTAGACGTCCTGACTCCAAATGCTGTACTCTCCTCAGTGCACTACCTAGCTGCTGTATTAGAACAATGGAAACTTATTGTTTGCTTTCCTCATGAAAACTAGCTGGGAATAGCTGGTGAAAGAGAGTTCCAATTGGGATAGAAGGAATAAAGAAAGGGGTAATTTTGGAGTCAGATCATAGAGCTAAGACTCAAAAAGACCCCAGGGGCCATCTATTCCAAGTCCCTTATTTTGCAGAAGAGGAACTGAGGCCCAGTGACTTTCCCCAGGTAACGTGTGGCCGAGGTAAGATCTTAACCCAGGTTCTCCAAATCCAGAATCAGCGCTCTTTCATTTCTGAAAGGTGGGCTCATCAATAGGGCTGCACTGGGGACATGAAGCCCTTATAGGCTTGGGAACAAAGATTGCTAGAGGTTGGGCAGAGGGTGAGCTTGAACTTGAAGAATACGGAATGGAAATTTCAACTACTTTGTTGTTGTTCAGTTATTTTCAGTCATGTCTGACTCTTCATGACCCCATCTGGGGTTTTCTTGGCAAAGTTCTCCAGCTTATTTTACAGATGATTAACTGAGGCAAATAGGGTTAAGTGACTTGCCCAGGGTCACACAGATAGTGTCTGAGGCTGGATTTGAATTCAGGTCTTCCTGATATGAGTTCAGGTAGTCCCCAATTGGTAGTTATCAGCAAGGTCATGTTGTCAAGATTTCTTTGTGATATTTTACATAGAAAAGTATCAGAGTCATACTGTCTTTCATGTTAAAAGCCAGAAACCAAACAAAACTTGCAAATGAATGAAATGGTTTCTTTTATATAGACTTTGAGTCTGAGAAACCATCGAAATGCAACAAATGAGGACCACCCTCGTGGTGTTTGTCTAGCACTTCCAAAGGGTGACAATCATTTGTAACATAGAAGCCAAGGGAGAGCATCTTAGAGGAGCCAAAATGCCAGGACTTTCTCGGGCACTTCCTTGTGTAAACATTTCCAAGATGGTGCCAAGCCCATCACCCTCGTTTTGGGGTCTGAAGACTAATTGCTGCACAAGCGAGCCTCCTGCCTTTTTTTGCATGAATTTCTTGCTGGGTGGTTATCTTGTATCTATTGCTTTTCTCTTACGAAATCGAGCCTCCTGCCTTTTTTTGCATGAATTTCTTGCTGGGTGGTTATCTTGTATCTATTGCTTTTCTCTTATGAAATCATGGCTTGGGGATTGTCGGATCTTAATGCATCTTTCAAGGACGATCACAGTTTAGAGGGAATGGATTGAAGTTCATCTTCCTCTGTCTTAATTGCTTACTAAAATGCCTGGAAATCATCCAATATTCTCCCCTCCCTCTTCCCCACCTGTGTTTTATATTTTGCAATATTTTTGAAGAGCTCAAATCAATCCAAGAAGAAATAAGAGAGTCAGTGGAAGAGAATGAGTCATACCCTTCTGAAGGCGAGCCTAGCGACTCCAGTGCAGACGAAGCACAAGAAGGCCCGAGTCGCTGTCTGTATCATCTTCACAAAGGTGAGGTCAAGCTTTTACCTAGGAATGAAGTTGAAAAGGCAGCTCTATTTCCATCTTTCATCTTCGTATCTATTCTTCCATCCTGATCTTGATCGTTTCATTTTTCTTTCATGAATAAGGGGCAATAGTTGGTCATGGAGGCTCAAAGCTGGGTATTGAGCTCCTTCTTCTAATTTTTTTTAATAAATGGGTTAGGGGGAAAGAAAGAAGATCACAAAATGTCCTCTGGGTATGACCGTGATTCTTTGCTCAAAATTCTGACCTAATTCATAAGCTGCCTCTGCCTTATTCAGTCGGCCAATACAGAAGACTGGCCCAATTGGTCCTCATTTCCAGTGCTCAGTGAAGAGGTTTCAATTTCCTCCTTGAAGTCACTGGGAGGAAGCACATTTAGAAAAGATTTGTTTGAATTCCTTTTATTTTCAGAGGCAAGAAGGAATTTCTTGCTTTTGGCATATGACCTGACTACTGGAGGTAATGAGCATTCAGGCTTGCAGTGCCACTTAGAATGGCTGACCCAATTATGGTACTGAATGGTTGCTAATGCATTGTGCACCTGGAGTTGCAGAGTCTCTGCCTCCATCATTCTCTTCTTCCCCCCACACACACATTTTAAACAACTAATGTTAAGGATGCTCACTTCCTTGTGAAGTTCAAGATGAAATGAGCTCCGTGGATTTGACTTTCAGGCCGATGCTATACAACATGGGTCTTTATAGCAAGATTCCACTGAGCTCATTGACAAATCCTTCAGCTTGGCATAATGGGTGAGGAGTTGTGGGCTGGATTTTGGGTCAGGAAGACTAGGGTTCAAATTTTGCCACTTGCCAGCTGTTTACCTCTGAGCATGTCACGCCTTTCTTGAGTCTTGGCTTCTTCATCAGTAAAATGGGGCTGATAATGATAGCCCTTACTTCATGAGATTGTTGTTGAGACTCAAATGCATTAATGTATTTGAAGTGCTTTGTAAACCTTAAAGTTTTATATAAGTGTGAGCTATTAATGGTGGCTTCAGATATTTAAACTGTTAAATGTTTAACAAGTAGCTCTCCAAAAAAAAGTACGTATGCACAATATACCTTTATGATTAATCTGCATTATTCACATTTTCTGCATCATTTTCTTAAGTCTATGCCAGGGGAACCTGGGGCCTCAAGGCCACATGTGGCCCTCTAGGTCCTCAAGTGTGGCCCTTTGACTGAATCCAAACTGCTCTGTGAAATTTGGATTCAGTGAAAGGGCCACACTTGAGGACCTAGAGTATCACATATGGCCTCAAGGCCACAGATTCCCTACCCTTGGTTTAGACAGTAAACAAAACAATCATTCAAACCCTAATTTGTAGCATTTTTCAGTTTCTGAGGAGTACATGCCCGCAATAACACTTTAACAATCAGGCTCTTGTGAGCTAGTGCAGCTTTTATTAACTTCATTATGTCTTTTTTCCTCCTCCTGCTGCTCCTCCTCATCATTATGATGTCTCCCCTTACTTCAGAGGGACCATTTAATTCCATGCAAATGAGGGGCAGTTTCATATAGTGGAAAGGGAGTCAGAAGATCTGGGTTCAAGTTCCCCACCATTTATTTATTGTCGTCGTGACTTCAAACAAGACCCTCACTTCTCCCAGTCTGTAAAAAGGTGGTGGTGGGCTGCTGCTGTGTGGGATGAGATAACTTCTAAGGAACCTTTGAATCTCAGAATCCTTATCTGTAAAATGGGCCTAACAATAGCCTCTACTTCAGAAGATCATCCAGGGTTACTCAGCCCATGTGTGTCTGCGGTTGGACATGGTGTTGTCAGTCAGGTGGGAGATTTCAGCGTCTCCATTCATGGCCATGTGACACTTTCAAAAGGAATAGAAACACTCTAATTCATTGACATTTGGTCATTGTACTTGGTTTATTTCTTTTAAAGAAAACCAATGAACATTATTCTCGCTTCAATGAGATTTCTAACTATTGTCTTTATCTAACTAGATAGCAGTCTTTATTGCACCTGGCTAATAAGACTGTAAAAACTGGGAACCATTTTTGGTGAGGGGCTAGAATACGGGATGAGAAGATATCGCTCACCATATGTCTGATTTGTTCAAGGTGCTGTATGATGCCAGGCCCAGGGAATTAATCTGCTACTTACCAGCCACTAATCCAAATTCAAATTCAATAAGTGCTTGCTAAGCACCTAGTGTCTTCAATACTATACTAAGTCCTGGGCATCCAAAGCCCCAAGCTGTTGCTGCCCTCAAGGAGTTTACATTCAACTGGGACTGGAGAGCCCAGTGTATGCATAGAGAGGTATTATCCAAGGTCAGGTGTATAGAGGCAAAGGGGTGATATAGATGGGGGTCTAAGAAAATTACAGGAGGAAGGGAATCCTTGAAGTTGGTAGAAATGTCACCTGAGCCAAGCCTTGAAGGAAGAGGATTCAGAAAGGCAGAGCTAAGGAGGTCATAAAAGCTGGTAAAGGATCATAGCTTAGAACTGGAAGGGGCCATCGAGGTAGCCTCCCCACCCCACCCTTATTGTACAGATTCAGAGTCATGTGCCTTGCTTCAGCCATAGCTAGTGAGTGTCTGGGGCAGGACTTAAATCTAGCTCTTCCTGACTCCAGTTCAGTGTCCTAGTGACCATTCCATGCTGTGTGGATAAAGTTAGAATGTCTGGTTAGAGAGTAATGCACATATTGTTTCCCTAAAATATGTATAAGATTAATCCTATTTCTCTTTTCTTACACATGCTTCCTTGCCATGATTTGGCCTGGCCTCATGTGGTCAGCAGCTGAGCTTCGTCCTAGCTGAGCCCCTCCTGCCCGAGGTGCGCTCACAGATGGCCCACACCTGTAGGCCCATAGCACCTCTTCCCCACAACGTGGAGCTCATTGGCGAGCATTCTTTTTTTGTTGGCTCAGTGATTCTGCGCTGTTGGCTTCCTGAGGGGTCTTTGATTCACTTCTAAATTTGGGAGCCAGCTTAGCAAAATAAAGGACTTACAAGGGAATGTTTGAAAATGACGTTTTTAAACATATTTTAATTAAAATCTGCATGGCTGAAGATAGAGCTTGAAAGGGCTTCTTGTCACCAGTTGCGTTTCCACTGAAGACTAAATCTCTTACCTAAGTGTGTTTGTTTTTTAATCCTATCATTAGCTTAATTACAGACATAAGGTGAGCCATGTCCTCTTGGCACATAGGCTAATCCCAAAGCATCACACAATCTGTCAGAAAGGATTTATTAAGCGTCTATGTGCCACGCAGTGTGCTAAGTGCTAAGTACACAAGGATAGAAGTGAAACATCTCCTGCCCTCAAGGAACTTCCATTCTATCGGAGAAGATTCATACACATATGTCTGTACACGTCATACGTATATAACATGCACATTGATCAGTATATGCAAATAGGTACTTGGGAGGGGAAACCACTGGGGGAATCAGGAAAGGTCTTGGCTGAGGCATGAAGGACAACTGGGGGAAAGCCAGGACCAAGGACAGCTCCAGGAATAGTCAGGAGGCCAGTTGGCCTGGAAGGGAGGAATGTTTCCGGAGACTGAAGAGATGGATAGAGATTAGATTGTGAAGGGCTTTCAATAGTAGAGAGGGGAGTTTACATCTGATCACGGAGTTCATATGGAGACCCTGGAGCTTACTGAGAAAAGGCCTTCTCTTCCAGCAGTATATTTGACAGGCAGTGTGGTGCAGTGGCTAGAGGAGCTTGACTCAGAACCATGAAGACTTGGGTCCGATCAACCATTCTCCTGATGCTTAGTAGCTATAAGACCGGGGGAAAATCATGTATCCTCTTGGGCCTTAGTTTCTTTCTTTTTTAAATGAGGGTGATAATACAAATTTACGGGATTGTCATGAAGCTCAAAGCAGATGGTTTAAAGACAGCCCTTGGTGAACCCTAAGGTATTCTAGAAGCGTGTCCCAAAAGTCGTAGTGCAGTTGTTAGCTCTTTGGGGCAAGGTCCTGCTGGTGAGGGAACTCCCCACCCATGCGGATAAGCACCTCTTCTCCAACTTGAAGTCATAGAGAATTGCCCTGGAATGAAGAGTAGGATTCAGCATAATTTCCATTAAACAACACAGATCAGAGGCTTGGGACTGAGAGAGGGTCATGACAGACATTGTAAATGTTGATTAGCATGTTAAAGTAACAATGTTTGATAGCTATGACACTTTAAATTTGCTGCGCACATTCCAAGCATAACAACCTTAAAATATCGATAGCTCAAGTTGATGTTGTAAAGTGCTCACGTTCATTATGGCAGTCGAGTGGCGTTGGATGAGAGGACTGCTCTTGAAGGGAGTCAGTAAGACCCCACTGAAAGGCCTGCCTCAGACACCCACGAGCTGTAGCCATTTACTTCATCTCCTTTGGCCTTCGTTTTTTCAACCGTGAATTGGGGGTAATGATGCCACCTTCCTCCCAGGGTTTTTGTGAGGATCAAATTAAATTATATTTGTAAAGCACTTAGCACAGTGCCTGGCACATCTGTTGTTCAGTCGTATCTGACTCTTCATGACCCCATTTGGGGTTTTCTTGGGGCAGATAATGGGGTGATTTGCCATTTCCTTCTCCAGCTTATTTTATAGATGAGGAAACTGAGGCAAACAGGGGTAAGTGACTTGGCCAGGGTCACACAGCTACTAAGTGTCTGAGGTCAGATTTGAACTCAGGTCTTCCTAACTTCAGGCATGGTGCTCTATCCACTGTATCATCTAGTATGAGGTCCTTAATAAATACTTATTCACTTCTCTTCCTTTAACCTCTGTCAGATTCAGTTTCCTCATGAAAAATAAGGCTAATAATAGGACGTACTTCCCAGGATTATTGTGAGGATCAAATGAGATAATATTTGTAAAGTACATAGCCTGACAAACACCAGGTGCTTAATAAATGCCTATTCCTTTGCCTTCCTTTAATTGCTGTCTGCCTCAGTTTCCTCTGTAAAATAAGGATAATAACAGTACCTGCCTCTCAGAATTGTTTGTGAAGGTCAAAGAAAATAACATAGAAGGTGCTTTGCAAACATCAGTGGGACATCAGTGCTGGCTACTATTACTGTGTCTTTGATCCTCATGCGGTTTTCTGAGGGCAGTGCCATCATTATCCCCACTTGAGGCTGAGCAAAGTTAAGCCAGTTAAGTATCTGAAGCTGGATTTGAACTCAAATCTGTCTATGTCCCCTAGTCACATGATAATGATAGCTGGCATTTATATGCAGCTGTAATGTTTACAAAATGTTTTAGTTGTATTATCTCATTTAGACAGGTAGGTACTGCTACTATCACCCCCATTATACAAGTGAGGAGGCTGAGGCTCAGAGGCTAAGTGATTTCTACACAAAGTAGTTCAATGAGAGAATAATAAATTTGGAGTTAGAGATTCTGGGTTAGAATCCTGCCACTTATTACCAGGGTGATCTAAGCAAGTCGTCTTTCTTGCCAAGGTGAGGGGGCAGAGCTGAAGACTTCTAAGGTCCCTCCCAGCTGGTGATCTGAGATAACAGGACTCCATAACACTCCTACCTCAACAATGAATACCTTTGTGGCCCTTGGTATGTCACTTCACCTCTGCCTGCCTCAGTTTCTTTATCTGTAAAATGGAGATTATGATAGTGTGTTACAGAAGAGAAAACTGAAGCAGACAGAGGTGAAGTGGCTCATCCAAGCGCACATAATTAGTTGCATGAAGTGAGATTTGAATCCAGGTCTTCTCGACTTCCTGCCAGCCCTATAACTGGCACCCCACTTTTTTTACTTGATTCTCCTTCCACCATCCCTGGCTGCCTCTCCTAAGCCATCTACATGAATGTGTTGCTAGAAAAATAGGCTCAGATGGACAGGCATGAAAAACAAAGGCCTTCTGCAGGGGTGTGCTGGTGAATGTTTAACAACCAACTTTGCTGGGGCAGAGTAGTACACACAGCATATTTTTAAGTTCAATATGCAATTATTAGCATTTCCTCTACCACTTTCTTAAACACTAAGTCAAATCCTGGTTTGCAGCACTTGACCATTTCTGAGGTGTAAATGCTCACACGATTGAATTTAACAATCAGCTCTCTCAAGCTTATTCAAGGTGGCTTCAGCACCCTCTTCCCAATCTCCCACTCCAGGAGTTCTGTATTATTTTTGATGAAAGACTGTAGCAAACAAAAAACCAGCCCTCCATCTGCCTTTTTCTCCAATTCCCTCAAAATAGCATCTGATAGAACTGCAGCGACCACACACCTCTCACATAATGCTTCAATTATTTTTGTAACTCCAGATGGGGACTTGTTGGCAGAGGAAACAGCAGCCCTGGAGACAGAGGAGGAGTCCAAGCATGATGCACCTGAGGGAGAGCAGCTGAAGAGGAGAGAAGCCTTTGAGCCCAAGAAAGCTGGGCCAGGGGCAGGAGCAGAGGAGCCCAGATCAAGGAAGGAGAAGGAAGAGGAAGAGGAAGAAGAAGAGGGGGAGGAGGAAGAGAAGGAAGAGGGGGAGGAGGAAGAGGAGAAGGAGCAAGAGGAGGAAGAGGAAGCTGAGGCAGCTCTGGGGAGGGGATGGGTGGTGGTCAATGCCACATCAGCACCTCGAGTTTTAGTTGAAGTGGCAGAATTGACTAAGGTCAGAGAGGTCCCAGGGGTCCATTGGGATGGGGAGGAGACAGGAGCTAAAAGAGAAGGGCTAGCATCTAAGGAAGAGGGGGAAGCGACAGAGAGGATGAGAATAACACAGGTCATAACTGATGCAAGATCTCATGAAGAGGAGATCTGGAGGGACAGAGGCTCAGAGAGAAAGGAGGCTGTGATCCAAGAGGAGGAGACTATAGGGAAGGCAGCCAGGGAAAGCCATGGGGATACAGGGGAGGTAAGGCATGAGACCAAGAATGAAGGAAGGATCCAAAGTGAAGTAGGAAGGTCCAAGGAGGAAGAGGCTGAGAGTGAGGCTGAAAGGGAAGGAGAATACACAGAAATGGTGTCTCCAGTCAGGTGGAACATGGCAGCTTGGATAGACGTGTTAGAGATGGAGGCACTTGAGGGCACCAAGGAAGCACTATCTAAGAAAAAGGAAACTTACCAAGAGGGGCAGGAAGGTGGGGAAAAGGCAGCAGTTCTGAGGGGTGTGACCCCAGAGGAGGAAGGGGACATTGGGGTAGCTGATTTAGAAGATGTTGGTAGGGAAGTTGGATATCCTAGGGGGGCAGAGAAGGAGACAGCTGCTGTGGGAGAGGAAATAGTGACTGAGGAGGAAACTGAGGCACTGAATGAAACTGTGAAGGCAACCATGTCCCAGAGGGAGGTGGTGACACCCCTAGCTGTAGCTGAAGCCAAGGAGGTTTTTGAACAATTGGAAGAAACCACAAATGGAGGAGAAGAGATAGAGGAAAAGGAGTGTGATACCGAGGAAGGAGTAGTAGGGAAGGGAATGGAGCCTGTTGACGGAGTGGTGTTTCACAGAGAAAGTGCCGAAAATGAGAGAAAACTGTCCCTAATGGAAGCAGCTTCTGAAGTCAAAGAGTTGTCAGGGAAAGAAGGAATTCCAGGAATGGAGGAAGAAGTGGAAATAGAAGATGGAGAAATCAGATATGGAGCCACAAGAGAGGTGACTTGCAGGGCAAAAGAAGAAAACAAAGTGGAAAAACAAGAGATGGGATTACCAGAGGAGGTCAGGAGGTCACCCAACAATAGAGATGGAATGCCTGACGTCAAACTGGTGAGAAAGAAGTGGACACCTGAGGAGGAGACCACAACAAAGGAACCATCGGTCACTGAAAGGGTAGAGACCCCAGAGGAAATAGGAGTAATAAGGGCTAAAGAGAGAGAAGAAACAGGAGTCCTAGTGAAGACCTACGGGGCTATCTTTGAAGAAGAGCCAGGGAGTGGGGGACAGGTCTGTGAAGAGGAAGCTCCAGCAGCAAGAACAGAGACAGAGATGTCTCTGGAGAAAGAAGCCCTAAAGAACAAAACACAAGAAGGGAAAACCATCGTGGACGGCCAAGCTGAGGCAGATGTGGGGGACGCAGGAGGGATGGCAGTGACAGCACTGAAGAGGGAGGTGTTGGCAGCAGCTGAGGGCAAAACAGAAGAAAATAAAGCCTCCTCTCCTTCAGATGGTGTTGTGGGGGAAACTTGGCCCAGGCAGGACCAGCTACTAAAGAAAACAGCAGCTGGAGGCAGAGTGGCAGTGGAGGAGGAGGGAAAGGGAGAAAGAGTCCCAGCTGTGGAGGAGGTGATAGGGAAAGCAGCCCCAGAGGCAGACCCAGCCACCAGGGAAGGGGTTCTTGAAATGAGTCTCATGATACAGGCATTGGAATGGGAGAGAGATCAGAAAAGGGACATAGTGAGAGAAGACTGGATGTGGGAGAAGAGCCAGGCTGAGGAGGCAGGGGATGAGGAGAAATCCAGACCAGGATCGCCAGAGCCCAGGGGAGAAGTGAAACACGGAGAGGGAGGGCCCCAGAGCCAGAGGCCCCGGGGCTTAGAAACCATGACTGTGGAAAATGGGATGACTGAAATCAGAGAGAGGCAAGAAAGCACAGCACAAAGGAAGGATGATGCTCTAGGAGCTGAAGTCCCAAGGCCCTAAGGTGAGTATAACCCAGAGTCCCCAAGCAGCAGCACAGAGGGACAGTGACCCAGGTCATGCCTTCCTTGCTCTGCCCAACACATGGGCATGCTCTGCTTAGTAGAAGCCTCCACATGGACTGTGTCCAGCCCCAAGGAAATCCAGTGGATTCAGCAGTAAGCATGTATGAAACTCCTTATATGCAAGGGGCTAGGAAGGCAATTAACAAACATGTATTTATTAAATACCTAATATATGTGAGAAATTGTACTAAGAGCTGGGGACCCAAAGGCAAAAGGAAACAGTCCCTGCACTGGAGGAAATAAAGATGGCAGTTCCTGACCTCAAGGAAGTTCCATTCTCCAGGGGATAAGGGAGAGGGCATGTGCACATATAAGCACAGCACAAGGTAGAGAGGGTGATGGCAGAAAAGGAGGGAACCAGAGAAAGTGTTCTAGAAAAATAGAGGGGGGAGGGTTCACTGTCACTCAAGAAGGGATGTGTGGTCAGAGAGCCGGAGTGAGCATGTAGCCAGAGCTGGGAGGAGCATGAGCAGCTAGGGTTTAGTCACAGCTGCTGACATCTGGTGGGAGAAACACTTCCTCCCCCTCTACTTTGCTTTTCAACTAAATGTGCCCCTCCCCCGGATGCTAGACTTGATAGCTTCAGAGGGATCGCTTTGGGTGGGACCACTGTGTGGTGGGAAAAGGGGGATAAAATAGGGTACTCCATGCCCTCACTAAGTATTGTATTTCTTTTCAGATTTTCTGATTTCTCCCCTTAGAATCAGGAACACAGGTGCTCACTATAAACAGCTCACACTACTCTCCCTTTATCTAGGGACACTAAGTCAGAATAAAAAGATTAATGCTGGGAAGGGGGGAGCAAGTGACCTTCTCCCCTTTACCCCCAAATTGGAGAAAAATGAGTTGAACATTCCAGTATTCTCTCTCTCTCTCTCTCTCTCTTCTCTCTCTCTCTCTCTCTCTCTCTCTCTCTCTCTCTCTCTCTGTCTCTCTGTCTCTGTCTCTCTGTCTCTGTCTCTTTCTCTCTCCTTTCCTCCCCTCCCCTCCCCCTTCTCTTTCCTTCTCTCTTTCTTTCTTTTTTGAACAGGATGATATGAAATTTCATACTGCTTGCTTCTATTAAGTATTTTCTGTGCCTTCACCTTAGAATTTTGGTAAAGTTTGTGTTTGTTAATAAATATGGAACAAGCAGCAATCTCTAAAGTGTGTCCTACCTATGATGTATTCATCTGACAGCCTCCCAGTGATGAGTGAGGGTTCTGCTTAGCTCTGCTGAATTATTCTGCTGGTAACATTGTCTGCTTTTTTTCTTATTTTTCAGATGGCTTTAAATATGTCTATGGAAAAAACAAGAAGCAGAGGAGCAAGTCTCTAATCATTGTCCTGTCCAGACTTTTATAGCACTGTGTTTTTTCTCCCTCTGAGTATTGCACACACACACACACACACACACACACACACACACACACACAGAGCTGTAAGTTTGTGCTGGATCAAGATACTCATCTATTCATTTTTGCTGATGCCCAACAAGACAAACTTTTCTGTTTAATCCAGAGGAACTACAGGACATGCAATTGAAATGGACTTATAAGAAGATAACTTAGAAGAAATGCTCTCTAATGGGATTAGTCTGTAGATGTTTCCCGTAATTGACATCCATCAATTTTCTAAGTGAAATAGTATTTTAAAATTAGTCCCTTTTATCCTAAGATCCTATAGTTTTATGCAAAATCACCCTATAGTTTTATGAGTTTATGCAAATTTATTTTTTGTTTTAAATTAATTTTCATTTTTCTTAGTTAATTGCTTGGGGATTACCTAAATCAGATTTGTGGTTTGGGACTACTAATGACTTGGCTTCTTGGTCCATGAAAGTCATGTCCAGTAGTCTCCCATGTCTGTTCATCAAGCAAAGTCCAGTGCTGACCTATAGGATGCAATCCCTGGGAATTGTCCTGACAAGATGGATTTGATGGATAAAAAGTCTTTGATTATAGTCTAGAAAGATCCTTTCTTACTGATAATGCCAAGTATTTCCCTCTAAGTGGGAAGGGTTATTTTGAAATGCTGAGAGAGAGAGAGAGAGAGAGAGAGAGAGAGAGAGAGAGAGAGAGAGAGAGAGAGAGAGTATTTTTATTATCCTTCCTTCCCCAGACAGCCAGCTAAACTCACAGCTTAACAGCATTTCATCTTAAGGATCCTGGTGGATCTGTGTTGATGCCACAAGGAATGGTCAGGAGGGGTGGCTTGGCCCACTATTCCCCACTTCTGTGGGGGGTGTTGTGCCAAGACTGCATCAGTAAATAACAGCACTGGATTTCTGGATCACCACTGGAAGCACTTCCCAGATAAGTGTGAGTGTGCCTCCTTCTGTGGAAAGGGCTCATGACTTCCCTTAGGATTCCTCTAGCCACAGAGCACTGCCCTTGGGGGCTGCTGGCCTTGGCCACCTTTTCCCCTTATAGAAGTGGTTTGTTAGATTGGATAAAGCATGGTTCTTAGAGCCTGAGTTCAAATTCCACTTCTGATGCCTATTTTCTGTGTGACCTTTTGTGAGTGACTCCGTTCCCTAGTCTCAGTTTCCTGATGTGTAAAATAAGGGGCGGTAGGCAAAGTGGGCTTTGAGGTCCTTTCTGGACCTGTGAACCTCTGGCAAAAAGGCAGATAAATTCTATAGAGAAATGATCACAAATAAGTATATAAGGTACTGAGCTCATTCGTCGGTACAGGAAATCCCCTCAATGAGAGTTCCCAAGGCCAACAAAATCACAGATCTGTTCCAACACTAAACCATCCTTCCCCCAGGCCCCATCCCCACCAAAGCCATTTCCTCCCCCAAAACAGGCAGCAAACCTCCCCCACAAATGCCTCAAACATGTGCTAGCTGGGCCTTCTGAGGCCCTGGGGACCAGGATTCTTATTTTGGTTGGCCCTTTGGTGCTTGATAAAGGAGAATTCTCTAAAGAACATGATCATTGATCATTCACTGCAGAAGAAGAATTTTTTGGGGGAGCAAAGGGGGTATGGTATTTGTGATAAAGAAAATAGGTCAGAGGGGTGAGGTTGGGCCTTTGAGGGAGAGGTGGGATCTCCAGTAGGCTGGGATGATGGCATTCTAGCAGGGCTGATGGTATTTTTCTCCCCTGCCTTGCCTTCTCCCCTAGCCCTAAGTTAATAACCATAATGAGCTGACTTTGGAGAGGGGAATGCTCTGCTCTAATAGGCTTCTTCCACAGCCTGTGGGCAGGCACCGGGTCACTCGGGGCATAATTTTATCCTCAGAGTATGACATGCCACGTCTTAATGAGCCCTCACATCAGGATTCTGCGGTCTTTGGTCTCTCTGTCTTCACTCTTTGGAATGACAATGCTTTCATAGAATGTGGAAGAATGCATAAGCACCTCTCCTGCACTGAACTATGATTTTTGTGTGGTGGTTAGAAAGGAAACAATGATTTATACAAAGGACTCATGGCATCAAAGTCCCCTGGGATGTTACTGTTCATGGCACACCTGGATTTCATGTTCTTGGGCTGGGTCTTCTATGTGGGCAATATGGCAGTGAAAGCATGAGCCTCCCCACCCAGCTGCTCCTCTTCGTCAGTGTTCTTCATTCTTAAAAGGACCAGTAAATAACATGCTGAAAGGGCAGGTTCATGGATGACCTGGCCTCATTAAGGTGACCCCTCAATACTTGCCTGGATTCATGATCTCCCCAGTGTGAAACATCTGCCAGTAGGAGAGATCACAACCCATTTTCTCTTTCCAATGTTGCACCATTCTCATCCTTGCCTCATCCCTAACTCCCTCCCTCCCTCCCTCCTTCAAGGGGCCACTGGACAGGCTGGAGACCTCCTTTTATATCCATTGATCAGGCAGCAAGAAATAAACACTTATTGTGTCCACTGCGTGCCCATCAATGAATAAGCTTTTGTTTAGCACCTACTATGTGCCAGGCACTGGGCTAAGCACTGAGAATACAAAAAAAAAAGGCAAAACTCATGTCTGCTTTCTAAATTTTCCTGTCCAAATTTGGGAGGGCAGGATAACATGTAAATAATGACATACAACCATACGAGGAGATGGAAGGTAACCTTTGGGGGAAAGCCCTACTGACAGATGGGAGAACCAGGAAAGGCCTCCTGCAGAAAGTGGCCCCAAAGCTAGATCTTCTAGGAATCTGGTAATCCAGAAGGCAAACATGAGGCAGGAGAACATTCTACTTGGAGGGGAAGGTCAGTGCAAAGGCAAAGAGAAGAAGAGCAGAGTGTTGTTTATGAAGAATGGCAGGTGGGCCAGTATGGCTGCATGCTAGAGTGGTGGAGCGGATGGGGATGATGGGGAACAGGAAGGGGCCAGGCTACAAAGAGCTGCCAAGGCTTCACAGAGGACTTGAGACTGGATCCTGGAGGTTAGAGGGAGCTGTTACCACTGAGTGTGTGTGTGTGTGTGCATTTGTATATGTTTGGGTCTATATATAGATGTACGTGACTTTTTCCATCTGGGGGGCTCTATGTGTCTATGCATGTATGTCCACATGTGTTTATTTATGAATATGTATATGTGTAAGTCTGTGCATATATGTATGTGTGTGCATGTGTTTGGGAACATGATGTTGGTTGCATCAAGCCTTGGAACATTGCAAGACTTCTGGAAGAGATCAATAACCATTCCAAAGAGTCTTTGTCCTAAGAATTGAAATGGATGAAAAGGATGTGGATGAAAATGCCTATTGTCCAGATCATGACATTCAGTTAGAAGGTCAAAATATAGCTCTCATCTCCCATATGGAGCTCTGTCTCATACACACACATATAGATAGATAGATAAACATGGTGATAGATGAGTTTTATAGTTTTATTCACATGTGTATATACCTATACACATGCGTACACACACATATAGCTATCATCTGAACAAGTTGGTCCTAGAATTAATTATGCAGGAGGAGGAGAGTAGATTGGGTTATGTTTGGCAAATTGCATTGAATGGAGAGGCACTTGGTGAATGTAAATACCCCAATAGTTAATCAATAAACAAAGAAAGAGCCACAAAGGACAAGAGTGAAAGGTATTGTTCTGAAATTCATATTGAAGAAGATGAGCTAGTTGTGTGACAAGAGTGAGAGATAACTATTCACTCTCCCACGTGTTGCCTGACGTCCTAACAATGTCAGGAGAAAGCAAATAAAGGAGCCAGGATATCGGTTGGACAGTCTCTGGCAGAATGATGGCAGAATACGGACGAGCTCCACACAGATTGGTTAGGTAGCAGCCTGCTTTCTGGGAGAGAACATCTGCATGAGAGTTCTCAGGGGCTAAGTAATGGAAACAGGATTTGAATCCATGCCTCTGATTTCAACTGTAGTATAAAATAGAGCTTTAGAGATTGTCTTGTTGAACATTTTACATGTGAGGACACTGAACCTAAGAGAAGGCATCTGCCTTGGCCTGAGTCACAAAGCAAGTTAGGGGCAGAACCCATCCTTGAACTCAGGTCCTCCAGACTCTGAGGCCAAGTGGTATTGCCACCACAGCATCGTCCCTCCACTTGTTGATAAGTACTATTTTTAGAAGGACCTGGCTTTCCAATCAGGTGAATAATTTGTGTGCTAAGCCTTGATAGGGACTTAGTTCAGTGGGTTGAAGACAGATAATAATGTGTGTTTAATCCCACTCTGATCCAACAGGTTCAGTGGGTCTCTAACAGAGGAAATAGATCACTTCCTGCATTTGCGAGCTTGGTTTCAGATTTCCAATTTCATTACAAGGAGAATTGCTTTGGGTTGTCACTATTATGAGTGTCCCTTATGGAAGGATGGTGGGGGTGCCTGCTAGACTTGATTCCCACTGAAGATGCTGAAGTTTATAGCCATGGTGGGAAGCAGAGGAGAAAATGCTCTTTTTCTTCTTTCATGGCTTTTGGCTGGTCTCCAATCAGTTGGAAGGGGCTGGAGGGATTGTGTACCCAGGGGAGAGTTGAAGGTTTATGATCTGCCCCCAACTCCCTCCTCCTTTGTCTCCCCAGTCCAGGACACTCCAGCAAGGTGCTATGGAGCTCCAGTCTGCTTATGTATCTGGACAGACAGAAATGGCTTCACTTTAATGAGGACAGGTGGTATAACAGATAAAGAGCTGGCTTCAGAGCTAGGAAGATGTGGGTTCAAATCCTGCATTGAACACATACTGGTAGAACCTTAGCCAAGTCTTTTAACCACCACTGTATCCACTGTAGCATGCTTCCTTTCAAGGAGAGAGCGAGAGCATTCTCTTAATAGGAACTGCTCCCAACATCTTTTGGTTGTCTTGGACCCTTTATGGGGGTAGGTCCAATGAAGTGTACAGTCCCCTTCTTTTTCAGGAAACTACCTGATCCCATCCAACCCACACCATAAAATGAATCCCCATTACAATATAATAACAACAGCACTCATCCAAAGAATGCTCTAAGATTTTCAAATCAACATACATATACTAACTCATTTGATCCTCCCAACAATCTTAGGAGGAAGGTGCTATTATTATCCCCATTTTGCAGATGAAGAAGCTAAAGCAGGCATAAGTTAAATGACTTGCCCAGGGCCACACAGCTAGGAAGGGTCCCAGGAAGAATTTGAACTTAGGTCTTTTTGATTCCAAATCTCACACTCTATCCACTGCTTTACCTAGCTACCTTTAATACACCAGATAGTCAATGCTCTTTTGCCTGAAGACTTCCAGGAAGGGGGTAATCCACCATTTTGGAGGCTGCCCATCCATATCACTTTGGGGTACCTGTAATTGTTAGAAAGGTTTCCTTTAAAGGGTCAAGTCTCTTCTAAACTTCTTCCCACTGTTCCTCGTTCTGTCCTTGGGGGCCAGGCAGAGCCAAGCTCATCTCTTTTTCCCCTGACATCCCTTCACTTACAGCTATCTAGGTTCCCCTGGGTCCTGGCTCTTCAGTAAGCTAGGAGCCTTCCTTCTTCTGGGCTTTTGCACATTCCCCTGGTGTTAGCATCACACTGGGGCTGTCCATCTGTGATTCCTTACTTTCCACATAAACAGCCCATAGTACAGATTTTGTTCTCAAATCCTAGGAGATATATTTCCTTCATGGGTTTCAGATTTAATTAGTCACAGGAGATTTGTGTGGTTCAAACTTTCTAAATTCAAATTTAATTTAAAAAAAGAAATGCCAGTTGCTCATTTTTATCCAAGTTTTCCACAAAAAGGAATGCAGAATACAAAGTTTTCTCTAAGCACAACTAAAATCGCTTAAGGCTGCTCTCCTCCAGTTGGGCCCTCTGGGCTCTGCTCAGATTTCTAAGGTCTTGGACTCTGGGGCAAAGAGCAGACACAAAGAGTATAGTAGTGGGAGTGTTGCTGTGAAGGAGGCTGAAAGCAGCCACCCTGGTGTTACACTAGAGGAGAAATCCCCAAGTTCCCTGAGCGCTTCTGCTTTGGATGGCCCAGGGATGTGAAGGGGAGAGTAAGGAAAGGAGAAAGAATATCCTATTCTATCAGTTGTCATGTGCATATACACCAAAGCAAGATGGAAGAATTATCTAATCTAACTTTATATATGTCATTGTTAAGTGAGTGAATGAATAAATGAATGGGAAAAAAGCATTTATTAAGCACCTACTATATGCCAGGCACTATGCTATGCATTGGTGAAATTCCTACAAATGTGAGATAATCCCATTCCTCAGGAAGCTCACATTCTAAGGGGGATGGGGGATAGAACACAAATAGGGAAATGATCACTAAGGGAGGGAGGTTTGAACAAGAAAGTTGTAGCAATGGTGAATGGGGCCAGAAGGCCATGGACTGCCCCACTCCTTCCCATAGCAATTGCGGTGTGGATTTGATTACCATTCCCTGAACAACAATAAGACATTCGAGATGTAGAAACTGGGGTTGGTAGCTCAGAAGAACATGGGATATCATAGGGCAGCTGGCAAGATGCCCACCAGGTGGGAAGAATGACATCTTTGTTCATGAGGAAACTACAAGAGACCCTCCTCCTCCTCAGTGATTCTTACAGCCTAGTGTAGTGGACAGAACAGCTCCAGACATAGATTCACCAACATTCTAACCCTGCCTCAGAAACTTCCCAGTTGCATGATGCTCGACAAATCACTTAGCCTTTCTGTGCCCCAGCTTCCTCATCTGTAAAATGAGTGGAATGAGCCAGCCTCTGGGATCCCTTCTGGCTTTAAAGCTGAGACACCAAGACCACTTTCTTCTCGTCTTTGTTAGAGGAGCACATTGACAAATTAACAACAAGAATCCCCATGTCCTTTCCTATACGCATCTTACAACAAAGCCGTGGCAAATCTCATTACCAAAAGGAAATCCTAAAGAGTCTGTTCCAAAGTTCTGTTCTTCTCTGTCAGCAAGGCCTTTGCAAGGTCACTAACTGGAGGCAAGGAAGGCATGAGAACCATTATCAATATAACCGGGCTTCGTCTGAACTCCTGCAACATCCCAGATCTAGAGATAAAGATTTGAGAACAGCTCCAGGAAACCCCAGCAAGGTTCCCATATCCGTTTGGGGGCTGGAGGGGTAGCAACTATTTTCGTAGCTATATGTCAGCACAATTGGTTTCTCTTGTGAGCCTATGGATTTTATTTATGCATTTACGACCATTCTAAGGAGGTGTCCGTGGACTTCGTCAGACAGGCACATGGGCCATGAGACACAGCAAAGGTTAAAAAGACCTGCTCTAAGCCTCTTTCTCATTTAAAAAACATTATGAGAGTCTGACTAGGCTGAAAGTTACCAGGGAAGTAAACTTATTTAAAAACATAATTTTAAAAAGGAAAACAAAGTTAATTGTTTTTGATGGACCCATACTAGCTGGTTGTTATTATTCCTCTATGTCCCCACCCAAATCCTCAAAAACCCCACACATTGAGTAATAAACTTATCAAACTCATGGACCTTTGGTTTTGAGAATTTATCTTATTGCCACTTCCAGTTCTTCCATGTTAACCATTTTTCCATGTTCTTGTTGGTAGCAGGATCAGAAGCAATGCATGTGTTGAGTGCATTTATATTCCCTGAGAAATCTGTCATAGGCCTTCCTTTCAGGCCAGACAGGGGCCTTATCTATCCTGCTACCAACATTCTTCTTGTCTCCAACTGGAGGTGTTTCTTTTCTCCTTAGTGCTTCTCACCAGCCTCAGCTCATTCTATGCTTTAGAAAACCTGCCCTTATTTGCACAGGACTATAGTTTTTTTCTGCCTTCATCCTCATTATCTACCTTCATTTCCATATTCCTTGTGTCTTCATCAACAAGGTCACTGTGGCATCAACTTGGTCTCCATTGAGCTCCTTCTTTTCTTTCTCATAACAATCACTGGTGTTTGTATCTTCAAATGCCCATTCTTTAGAACATGACATCCTTATTGGGCTGACTTGGCAAGTAGAACTGAAGGCCATGGGATCCTCCATGCCCTTTTCTCTCAGTTATATAAAATCTAGATTCTTTACATCTTGGGTACATGTAAGACTTTGCCCTTTAGTCTAATCCTAAGATAGAGCTTTCAAGATTGTGCCTCATCCTTCCTTCTCCATAGTCTTCATTTCCTTCTTCCTTCATCTCTCCTTTAACTAAAGGCAGTAGGGGATGAAAGATGTGAGTATTATGGGGGTAAGGGGAACCAATTGTTCTGTTTCCCCCAACTAAGAGCCTTCATTTTTAATTTTTTTTCTTTAACTCATAGAATAGTAGAATCTCAGAGTTGGAAGAATCTTCAGCTGCCATCTATTTCAACCCAAAGCTAAATAGTAATTTCCCTGGGAAAAGCATATTCCACAAATGGTGTTCTAGCTTCTACTTCCTCATCTCTTTCTCCTTCAAGTGTCCTTACCTAATTTCTTTTCTTTTCTTTTCTTTTCTTTTCTTTTCTTTTCTTTTCTTTTCTTTTCTTTTTTTCTTTTCTTTTCTTTTCTTTTCTTTTCTTTTCTTTTTCTTTTTTCTTTCTTTCTTTTTTTTACTAAAATGGGAGAAACCATATGGGGTTTTGAGAAATACAGAATTATGTGGGATATTATTCCCTGGTGTGGTTGAGTGATCTCCACTGAGTAGAGGTCCAGTGGTCTTTAGTGGCTCATTGTGTCCACCAATTTTTATACTAACCTCTGGGAAACATATGGCTCCCTAGCAAAGACCATATACACAAGCCTTTCACATGGAGAGGAGACTTCCACTTACATATTTTGTGTCCTCCACTAAAATGGAAGTCCTCTGAGGACAAGAACTGCTTGTGCGTTTTGTTCACATCTTAAGCACTTGCTGTAGTGACTGGCACACAGTCAGTACTTCAGACATGGTGGTCATTGAATGGTCATTCACTCTCTGGCCAAGCAGCACATCTGATCCATCTTCCACAGGAAGGCCCATAATGAAGGGAGTGCCATATACCTCCCACCACCACTCCCAAGTCTACTCTGAACTGAACTCTCCCAATTGCCTCACATGGTCCTCCTATGGCATGAAGTTGTGGCCCTACATTGTAGCATGCTCTTTCCCTGCTGTCCATGCACTATCATGCTATTCCCCTAGAGGTCATGGGGGAGCGCAGTGAACAGAGTGCTGGACCTGGAGTCAAGAAGACCTGAGTTCAAATCATAAACTAAGAAAATAGGTGTAGTAGTTTGCAAACTTTAAACTGCTATATAAATGCTAGTTATTATTATCAGACTGTGAGCTCCTTGTAAAGAATATAGATATAGAAAAATACATGTATATATGCACACATATACACACATACATGTGCATATATATACACACATATATACATATTTGTATGTATGTGTATATGTATACACACACACTTACATAAATGTGTATGTGTTAATTGCCAGTCTTCGTATACCTAGCATATAACACAGTGCCTGGCACATAGAAGGCACTAAATAAATGTGTTTTTCCCCTCCTTCCTTCCTTCCTTCCTTCCTTCCTTCCTTCCTTCCTTCCTTCCTTCCTTCCTTCCTTCCTTCCTTCCTTCCTTCCTTCCTTCCCCACTGAAGATCTAAAGAGAGTATACTCCATTTTACCCACAGAACAACTAATATTCTGAGGGTTTGTGTTTTAATTCCCATGATAATGTAGATTCTTCCAAGTACAGTCTAGTGATTACATATGTGATGGGCATAATCCTGGGACAACCATTGCATACTAAATGCTGCCTCTCAGTGTGAAAGGTTTGTACATATGGTCTTTGCTAGGATGCCATATGTTTCTCAGAGGTTAGTACAGAAATTGGCATATTACAATGAGCTAATGAAGCCTACTGCCCCCCTACTCAATGGAAATCACTCAGCCATTCCAATGAACACCATCTCACATCATCCTACGTTTCTCATGACCTCATGTGCTTTCTTCTACCTTGGTTAAAAAAATTGTTAGGGACACTTGGGGGAGACAGGGATGGAGATGGTAAAAAATCAAACTCTGTGCTTCCTGCCCCAAAGAAGGGGGATCTGGGGCAATCACTATCCTTGTTTGCTTTATTCTTCTGCCAGTGGGAGACATCATATGTGGCTAAAGCAATAAATTAAATGGAATACGTGAGTGATAAATTCTAACAGCTCTGTTTAAGGAAGACATCAACTAAATGTAACTTATTCCCATTGTGTTCAGTTTCTGCAGATGACAGATTTAAAAAGAAACCATGTCCCAAATTGTCCCACAGAATAATTCTTTTTATAGAAGTCTTACTATATAAGGATTTTTGTTAACTCTCTGCTGTTTGTTTTAAAAGTTATCTGCATTTGTTAAGTGCTTATTGGGTACAAAGCCCTGGGGATAGAGGGTGTGTGTGTTTGTGTGTGTGTGTGTGTGTGTGTGTGTATACACATTCTGTACATATGCATTTCTGAATATATATAATGTTTGTAAAATGATTTATAAATTTAAAAGCATAATATAAATATTAAATATTATTAAGTGGGTGTACTATATATATATATAATATGCATATATATGTAATATATGTATATGTATATGTGTGTATGTAAATATATATGTATTTTCACACACACACACAGAGAAAAGTAAGACATTCCCTGCTGTCCAAGAGCTCAAATTCTAGTAGGGAGAGATAACACACAAAGGAAGTGTCAGGTGTGGCTAAGATTGAGGCATCCAATGGTCTTTAGGGTACAGCAAGTAGCAAAAAAGATGGTAACGCATTTTTTTTAGGCAATTGGGGTTAAATGACTTGCCCAGGGTCACACAGCTAGTAAGTGTCAAGTGTTTGGTCTAAGGCTGGGTTTGAACTCGGGTCCTCCTGACTTCAGGGCTGGTACTCTATCCACTGCACTACCTAGCTGCCTCTAATGAATCTTTTTGAATGCCATTTCTACTGACAATAAATATCACATCAGTTTATGATGTTGAAATGTCTGACAGTGCCAAAGATACTGGTGACAAGACTTTCTTTTCTGGGTTTTCAAAGATGCAGCTTTAGAATACAAACATCAATGTTGGTTCTCCTCTCCCCTCCCCTCCTCTCTTTTTCCTCTCCCCTCCCCTGCTCTTTCTCCCCCTATGTCTCTCTCCTCCTTTCCTTCTTTTCCCCTCTTTCTTTCTTCCTCTCCCCTCTCCTTCCTCTCCCCTCCCTTCCCCTCCCTTCTTCTTCCCCTCTTCCTCTCTCCTTCCTTCTTCTCCCTTTCCCTCTCTCTCTTCTTCTCTTCCCTCCTCCAAGTGAGGAATACCCTTCCACCAAGTGGAGACCAGTGACCAGCCTGCCACTGAATCTTCATTAAGGAGTCACCTGGGGGCACTAAGAGGCTAAATAATTTTCCCGGCATGTAGTCAGTTTGTGTCAGAGGTAGGTCTAGAACCCAGGTCTTCTGTATATCAAGGGTGACCTTCTATCTACTTCTCTGTAACTTTCCAAAACAAACTATTCTTCTCTTGTCATGACTCCTCTATGTGTATTGTCCCCATTTATCAAAATATAAGTCCGCCCAGGTCAGGGACTGTCTCTACTTTAGTATTCCTATGCCTAGTATCTAGCACTAAATTAATACTTCTTCCTTCCTTCATTTAAGCTTCCCACTGACTGTTGTAAATTACCAGAGAATAAAGTTAATGAATGAGATCCCAACATTTCTGAGAGCTCTTTTCTGTCGTACACCAGAGACTTTTTATTCAGTGTAGACACTGCTGTTTGATGCCTTCTGATCTGGAATATCAGGGCTGCGACCATAGCCAGGCATCCTCTAAAGATATGGAGGGGCCTCTCGATGACTGTTGCAGTTAATTAATATTTTAAATCAATAAACGACCGTAATGAATCGGCCAAGGAAGAGAAGGAGCTCGTTGTGCTTTAGCAAGCAACTTTCCCAATGCCGTTTTCCTCCTCTTCCACATTTTGCAGAATTTCCATTTGTATTAACGACTTATTACTTCTATTAAATATGCATTGTCCCTAAGGCCTGCTGTTTCTTCAGTGGAGACAGTCCTTTCTTCCTCCAGCCAATTATTTTAATTACTGGATAATAAGAAAAATCTTGCTTACTCTGCATGGACTTGACCATTTGGACTTATGCAAAGAAGGCTCTGACTCTGCATTCCAGGAGATCAGAGGTTTTCCAGAGATTGTGTGTCCTCTAGATATCTGATGCCTGGCACAAAGACAGACCAGTCATCGGGCCCCATTCCTGCTTGTGCTTTTGTCCCCATCCAAAAATAAATAGTGTTTTCTCATGTTTTTATTCTGGGTCCCTTGTTTGCTTCCATATAGAACTTCTAATGGGCTGGAGAATGGCTGGACATTTATTTGCAGCAATTCAGCACATGATGCTAAAATGGGTGGCAATGCCCATTTGGGAAATCCACCCCCTTTACAGTATTGTCTAGACTCACTTGTATTCTTCTGTCTCTTCCTGTATCCAGAAGAGCCAGGACTAGGGGTGTACAAGGTTGAAATCCACCTAATAATAATAACGAGCATTTATATTATACTGTAAGGTTTATGAATCACCTTACAAACATGACCCCACTTCAGCCTCATGACATCCCTGTGAGGCAGATGAGGGAACTGAGATAAATAGAGGTTAGGTGACTTGCCTTGGGTCACTCAGCCAGGAAGTGTATGAGGCCAGATTTGAACTCAGGTCATGCTTATTCCAGGCCTGTTACTACCTCCACTGCTGTACCAACTTCCTTTCTAATGGTGAAGGACCTTGCTTTCTTTCCATAAGATTAGTTGAAGGAACTAGGGCTATCTACCTTGTAGAAGACTGGTGTGGGTGAGGGTCATCACCATTGCCTTCATACATGTGGAGGGCTGTCCCATGGAAGCATGATTGGGGCTTGGTCTGTTTTTCCCCAGATAGCTAAACCAGGAACGTTGGGATTATACCTGCAAATTAGCAAAAGAAGGTTCAATACAAGGGAAAACTTCCAACTACTTGGAGCTCTTCCGAAGGAGAATGGTCTGTCTTGGATGGCAGCAGACCTGTTGAGAGACCTTGCAGTCAAGTGAGGACATTTTGTAGAAGCACCCATTTGGGGGTATGGTGGGTCTAGATAGCCATGAGGTCCCTTGGAACTCTGACAGACAGACAGAGTTTTTAACATAGTAATGCCCATGGTAGCTCTGTCACAGGGTTTTTTATGAGGTTGGCACTTTGTGAACTGCAAGGCACTGGAGAAATGCAACATTTTTTATTACCAAAGATAGTTTAGAAACTGACTTTGCAGGTGGTGAATATTCCTTCCTCTAGTTTTTGAGTCCATCAGTCAAAAAAATATCCTTTAGCTAATCTCATTTTTATTCCACTAATTAAAAATAAATGTAGGTTAGGGTGTGCTTAGGAAAGTGCATTCATCAGCAGGCCCTGGATGCCAGGTGGGGATTTGAATTCTGGAAGGCTAATTTAATTAGTGCCGGGACACCATATCAGCTGTTGTACCTCTTTACATCCAGGGTTCAAAGAGAAATGAGCAGCCTTGGCCCTCTTCATTTTAGATAATTTCCTAGAATGTGGGGTATCTAGGGAGGGAGGTGAGTTCTACTCCTCCCTCATGCCTCCCCTAGGGTGTTAACCCTTGCCTTGGCCAAACTTCATCTTTTGTGGATGGACTATGAGAAAGGACCACATTCCAAATGGCCCCTCCTGGTCTGTGGGGCTCTGGGAGTACAAAGCGACTGGTCAGGAAGGTTTCTTCAGTCTACGTGGCTGCGTGACTGAAAACAAGACTTAACTGGGAAGGAATTTGGCATTCAAAATCTGTTGGGTAATGGTTCCAATGGCGGCCCTACCTTCTCTATGTTGGGCATGTGGGTGGATGATGCCTGACTCTCTAATTGCCATCACTCACCTCCCTGCTTCTCTCCTCCTGCTTATCAGAGTCAGCGTCGTGCTTCTGCCAATCACTTGTTCTTTCTGACGAGGAAATAACAATGTAGGTGTTCTCTGACTCTTGCAGTTATTCCCAACCCTCCTTTATCATAATTAACAGGGAGAATATTATAAGATTTCCTCTGTTTTATTGGGAGGGGAGAGCTGGTGAACCATGCAGTAAACGTGTGCTTTGGAATAACAACCAGAGCTCGAAAGACCCAGAAAAGCTTCATCTATATTGTCCTTGCAGTTACTGCAGCAACTACTTCTCAGCTGCCCAGACACTAAAGAGAGAGAAAAGAATGCTCTTGGACCTAACATCTGTGCCCCCTAAAGTGATTCAGTGCCAGAAGAGACTATGGTTTTATCCATAGAAATGATGTTGAAGAAGATGCATTACCATCTTTATTGACAATGGACATTTCCCATCATGCTGTGCCTCTTGGACTTCTCCATCACATCCCTGAGACCTCTTCATCCTGGAAGATCACAACAGCCTTGGAACTCCCAGATTCACATCTCTGAAGTACCCACTGCCATGTTGTGGGGGGTGAGGGCTTCCCTTCTTAGAACCTCTATTTAAGGCCAGTCATATCTTTATGTACCATACTATCTCCTCTTCTATGTATGTTGTCTCCCCCAAATAGAACCTGAGCTCCATGAGAGTAAGAGACCATCTTGTTTTTGTAATTGTATTCCCAAACTTTGGCACATGGAAAGCAGAAATTAAGTGTTTGTTCAGCCATCTGCCCAACCATACATCCACTTACCCATGCATCCATCTTATTCAAGCCTCCTAATAAATTTGTGATGGTGCCTACTGGAGATAGTGTCACTAGTTTATAGGTGAGGAAACTGAGACTCGGATAATTAAACGATTTGCCCATAATGACACAATCGTCAAAGGTGGGACTTAAAATCCATGTACAAGGTGCTATTTATCACATTACTTTTTTGTGGTCCTAACTTTGCATTTTTTCCTCCTCGGTTGTAATCACTGCACAACTACTTACCTTCTTTTTAGTGGCTGAGATGCTAAGTTCTGCTTATTTTCTGTTTTCAGCAGACAACTGAAACCTGCTTTCTCAGGTTCTCATTATAGCCAGGCTAGAGTTACTGAAGCTGTCTCCTCCTGATGGACTGAAATTTTCCCAGCAGCTTCAGTGTAAAGAGAATGTTTTTCTTTCCAATTAAGATCACTGTAGCTTATCTAGACAAGGTATCAAACATTGGACCGGAAATGAGAAGGCCAGTTCACTTCCACCTCCACTTCATGACTATAGTCAAGTCACACTACCTTCTCTGAGCCTCAGTTTCCTCATTTGTAAAATGAGGATAATGATCCTTGTACTAGCTACCTTATAGTGTTGTTTCAGGGATCGTAGGTTGAGAGTGATAAAGGACCTTAGACTTCATCCAGTCCTAATCCTTCTTTTACAGACATTGGCACTTAGACCCAGAGAGCTCAAGGTAAGAGGCAGCTGGGGGTACAGTGGATAAGTAGCTGGGCTTGGAGGCAGGGAGAACTGAGTTCAAATCTGCTTTCACATACCTCCTCGTTGTGTAATCCTGAGCAAGTCACTGAAGTCTGCCTCAGTGTCCTCACCTGTAAAAAGGATCACAACAGTACCTACCTTGCAGGGTGGTAGGGAGGATAAGATCATATTTGTAAAGTGATTAGTATAGTACCTGACATACAGTCAGCGCCATATGAGTACTTGTTCATTCCCTTTTCCCACCAAGTGACTTGCCCAGGGTCATGCAGCTAATAAATGACTGAGGCCAGATGGAAACCCAACTGCTCCTGATGCCATGTAAAGTCCTCTAACTATGAAACCATGTTACTTTTTGGGGACACTAAACTTGTAATTGACAATGTCTACATACTTTTTGATGAAATTTTAAAAAAACATTCATTCTGAAATATGAATTTAAACAAATCATATAAAACAATAATAACTAATCCATTCAAAATGTTGCACATTTTCTTTCTAGAAAGCCATTAAAGAATTGGCCTTTGAATTTGGAAAATGGGTTCAGGTCCTGTCTCTGCCCCACATAGACAAGTCCCTCCCCTGCTCCAGCCCCCTCAAAGGCTACAGCTTTAAGAATTGGTGGCAATCTGCACAAGTAGATGGAGTACTCTACACTAATTAAATATTAATGATATTAACTATAACTAGCATTGGTATAGCACTTTATGGCTTGTAAAGAGCTCTTACAAATATTACCTTACTGTAACCTCACAAGAAACTTGGGATGTGGGTACTGTTATTATCCCCATTTTACAGATGACAAAACTAAGACAGAGGTAAGGTGACTTGCTGAGTATCACACAGCTAATAAGTGTCCGAGGCCAGATTTGAACTTGGGTCTTCCTGATTTTAGGTCTTGTGCTCTATCCACTTGGCTACCTGGCTGACTTAGATAACAGATTCAGTCAAAAAAGTGCATATGCATTTAACACATCTCTTCCTTATCCAAGATTTCATCGACCATGGATATTTGTGGACTTTTATGCGGTACTCTCAATTTTTTTTGCACACTAAAAATGGCTTCTTGTCTTATAAAGTCCCTTCCAGCTTTTAGAGATTATGATTTGTTTTACTATTTTTTAAATGTTTATTAATAACTTGTACTTTACATTATCTTCATTTCATAATCATAATCATGTTAATATCAACTAGCATTCACACAAGTGCTTTGTAATTTGCAAACCACTTTACACGTTTTGCCTTATTTGACCTTCACAGCAACTCTATAAAATAGGGGCTACTATTATCCCCATTATATAAATGACAAAACTGAGGCTGAAAGCGGTTAAGTGACTTGTGCAAGGTCACACAGCTAGTAAGTGTGAGAGAATGAGTCTTGTTAGGGAGGAAGGAAGACCATTTTCTGGTCAACATTCCTGTGCCAATATTTGGCACCAAAGAGGAAAGATAGATTGTGTCCCTTTGGTTAACAAATCTCCAACAGAACAAATCCATTTAGTCATGAATTCATCCCTTTTGTGTTAAACAATCTCTCATCTGTTTTAACATTCATTTTTTGGATATGAAATAACTTACAATTATCTAGGATATGTAGCCATGACATGGTGGATGGAGAGCTGGCTTTTCTGGGCTCTGATCCAGAAAGATCTGGGTTCATGTCCTGCCTCCAACACATCCTGGTTCTGTGACCCAGGAAAGGTCCTTTAGCTTCCTAGGGCCAGCTAGGTGGCACAGTGAATAGATTATTGGACCTGGATAAGGAAGACCTGAGTTCAAATCTGCCCTCAGGTGATTTATTACCTGTTACTTGCTGTTTGCTGAGTCTCTTCATTCATGAAATGGAGATAATAGATGTGGAGAATCACACCTACTTCCCAGAGCCATTGTGAAAATCAACAGAAGTCTTTCCAAAGTGCTTTACAAACCTTAAAGTGCTATAGAGATACTAGCTATTACTCTTACTAGTACTGCAGACAATTTTCTGGCACTAAAAGTTGCAGAGAGCCTACCGGCGTTGTTAGAGGGACTTTCCTGTCCTGGGAATTACCCAGGCTGACGGTCCAGTCCCAGTCCTGATTGTATAGATGGAGCACGTTCCATTGGCAAAGCAGGCTTCAATCATCCTATCAGCCCCATACAGTATAAGAGGATCGCAGAGAGGCCTGTAGTCTAGACCAACTAGTCCAGCCCATCCCTATAACACCACACCCGATAAATGGCTGGCCAATCTCTGCTTGCAGACCTGGAGGGAGGGGGAGCTTCCTGAGGCTGCCTGTTCCACCTGAGGCTATAATGGTTAGGTAGCTTTTCTTTATTTACAGGAAGCCTAAATTGGTTTCTCTGTCTTGTCTCCCATTACTCTTAATTCTGTTTTCTGAACTCGAGGAGACTGTGGCTTATTATAAATTGCTCTCCAAGTACTCTGGGTAGCAGCCGACTGGACCACTTGCACTGTCCCCCCTCCATACATAGCATTCCCCTCCTCTCTCCCTCCCCTGTGTGGGCACCTCCCCTCCCACCTTCTCCCCTCTTTTCAGCTCGCTTTTGTACACTGTCCTCTCCCATTAGAATGGAAGCCCTTTGAGGGCAGGGAATGTTTTTGCCTTTTGCTTATACGTCTATCCTTAGCTCTTAGTCCAGTGCCTGGCACATATAAGTGCTTAGTAAATGCTTGATGTCTGCCTGCTCAAAGAGCAGGTTGGAATCCAGTCTAAATGGATGAGCCTAGAATGCTTTACGGACCCACATAGCCTTCTCTTCTCTGCCTAAAGACTGGGCTCCTTCAAATGATCCTCAAAGGGCATGGTCTCCACACTTCTATCCGTTCTAATCACTCTCCTCTATGTGAATTTTAATCCAATGCAATGGGCATTTGTGCACAAGACACTGGCTAGTTTTGGAAAGTGTGAAGATACAAAAAACTGCTCCAACCCTCAGAGAATTGACCTTCCCCTGGGGGGATGTAACTTGTAAATAGATAAATATGTACAGGAAATTTTGAGGAATAGTAGGGATTCTAGGAGGTAGAGGTAGAGGGAGGGTGAAAAGATGGAAATACTGGAGGCTGGAAAAGGAGAGTGGGACCAGGAAAGGACAACAAATTGTCTGGAAAGAGGAAAACATTGGCTCAAGCCCGGAAAGGAAAAATGGACCCAGACTGGGGGGGGGGGGCTCACCAACCCCTGCAGCAATTTATCTACCCTGGGCTCCAATGAGGATTCAACTGTTCCAGGGGTCAGTTAGTTGGGGAATTAAGAAACCTTAATATAATGGAAACAGCCCTGGGCTTATAGTTAGAAGGCCTGAGTTCTAATCCTATTTCTACCAATTTCTAGAATTGCAGAATTGCAAAATCAGAAAGGACTTTATCCTCCTTTACACTCCCCAAAGAAGACTTTCCATAACACATCTAGCAAATAGTCATCTAGACTTTGGTTAAAGACATTAAGTGAAGAAGTCCACCCATGACCTACAGAGGCAGATCTTTGAGGACAGCATTAATGTTATAATCTGGGTGAGCTTGTACAGATTACCCAAATCCCCTGAGCTTAGCTTGCTCACCTGTAAAATAAAAAGATTGGATTAGTTAAACTCTAGAGTCTCATCTAGCTATCAATCCTATAATCCCATGAAAGGAACAGAAAAGCCTGGAATTGCTGAGAGGTACACCATCATGAGAGGTAGTCTGTATTGTGGATGGTGCCTAAATCAGAGACCACCATGATTTCAGAAACTGAATGTGCATGTGGTTCTGATTTTGGAGAGCAGAGAAGCAAAAGCTTGGATTTGACCCCGTTCCAGAGAAGCAAGATCGCCATGGTAAAAGGTCAAATGTAGAGTTTAAGCCCTTCTCTGCCACTGCCTGGCTTAATGACTTTGGGTAAATTATCATAGACAAGGTTATGAGAATTATTACCATAAGTGAAGATAAATTGGAGGCCCCCAAATATGATCTGGAAATGTAAAGCCACAAGGTGGATGCAGACTGTATGTAGGTTCTAGTCTATCCCCAATGATGACTTGCATATAAAGAAGAATGAAGAGTGTCATTAGAGGTGTGCATCTCCCCAAATGGAAGGGGCTGGTCAGGCAGTGGGCATTGGGGATAGAAGCTGCCAGCACACAGGAGGCCTCCCTCCAGGGACCCTGTGTAGAACTCCCAGATGTGCATGGTGGGGAGTAGCCATGAGCTTTATCAGGGGAGGGCAGAGGTAGAAGCCATTTATGAACCAGGACCAGAGACTCAGAGCTGGAAAGACCAGAGAGGTCTTTCCACATCCTACAGTTTACTGGTGAGAAAGCAGAGACACTGAAATTAAGTGACTTGGCCAGAGGCATACAGCTGCTAAGTAGCTGAGCCAGGATTCGAATCCAGATCATCCCCAGTCCATGTGCTCTACCCACAATTCTCTGCTGTGTCCTTGAGGCTCCCTTGTCTCCTGTAGTTGTAGGCTTTGTTGTGATGACAACAAAGGAAAACAAAGGAGACCCGGGCCAGGAGGCCAGAGGACACACAGCTCTTGGGCCAATTCCAATCTGAGGCTTCTGTTCAGATAGAGCCCATGGTCTTAGTCCTATGTCCATTCCATAAAGATTGCTCCCCAAGAAAAAGGGAGAAATCCGCACTCCCTTCACTTTTCTTCCTGACTTTTGAGTCCATTGCTCAGCCTTTCCCAAGCAGAACAAGGGTATGCTCTGGTCCAAATGGCTGGGGTAATGTCATTCCTTCACCCCCTTTGCCATAAGCACTGACTCCCCCTACAACTTCTCTCCTTTTTTCCCAGGAAAATGGCAGCCCTGGAAATAATTTAACCTAAAACCTCCCTCAGTTGGAATATCTCTCTCTTGGTGCTGCTGTAATTTGGCTTACAATTATAGCTAATTGAACAGCTTCAAAGTAAGCCTCATGTTGCCATGCACATGAAAAAAAAAAAAGGCTAATGTGCTAAGCATGCAAAAACATGATCCTAAAAGTTCATTTTTACCAGCAGACGGGGAAGCAATTAGTGGGACATTTTTTAGAAAAGAAAAAAAAATCATGAAAAGAGAAGTCTGGAGATGATCTAGGTGCCCTATTTTGGGGGCTCTAATGAGAGAAAAGGGAGCCCCACAGGTGGCATTGGTGCTTGCAAAGGTTCCCACCCTGAGGAATCAAGACCCATTAGTCTCATTATTTGCAGATACTTGACAAGACTAGAGAGGAAGGGAACCAGCCACACATGAGGAGATAGGGAATGAAGAGAAGAGGTGGCTAATGAGATGAAACAAGAAAGGGGCTCAGAAAATCTGCCATGTAGATATTTTTTTTTAAATCTTGCTCGAATGGTTGTTCCCAGAAACAAACAGCACACTCTGAATATGCCATCAGTCAGTTCATTAGAAACCTGGGAGGATCCCAGCCTTGCCCTAACACACTCCTGATTAGACGCCCATTATGCCTTACACACACTAAATCTTTTAGTTAAAATTGTTCAGTGATTCTCCCCACTTCGTTAGGTATTCATTTCAACTCATAAACTCTTCATCTGTTGAATTACCAAATAAATTAAACCATAAACCCTCTTACTCTTGAATGTGGCTCATTTCCTAAAGGAGCTGAAAGGGAAGGGAAAGGGTGCAGGGCCAGAGGGCACAGATATTTCTTGTCCCATCATCTCTCTTCTTCCTCTACTTGTTCTAGCCATAAATACCATCTTACTAACCCTATCAATTATTTATACATTATATCAATTGATCCTCACAACCTGTAAAGCAGGTGCTGCTTACAGATTTCACAGATGAGAAAACTGAGTCTCAAACTGAGGTTAAGTGATTTGCCCAAGGTCATGCAGCTAGTGAGTCTGAGGCAGGATTTGAATTTAGATCTTCCCTAATCCAAGTCCAACATTCATTCCACGATCCCAGTTCTGGCCTTATCCATCCTATCATTCACCTCTGGTAACTGGTAAGTTCTGGTTTCTTCAAAGGTACTGTAGGGAATCACTAAGTGGGATGTAGGGTGTCTGACTCCATAATGGGAGTAGGGGATGCAGAGGGCAGAGGCTAAGAAAGGACAAAGTTAGGTTGAAGCTCCACGGCTTGAATATCCACATCTGGACCCACCGCAGACTCTCACTCAGCTCATCAAAGGAAGGGGGAGAGACATTCAGGGTCCTTAGTGATGGGAGTGCTGCTCCAGCTATTGGGGAGGCCAGTGCAGTCCCTCTCAGGGAAGCCCCAGTGATGCTGCCATCACCTGGATTGGCTGACTTTTCCTACCTCTCTAGAGGCTGCTTTTCCCAAGCTGATCCACCCCCCCACACACACACTCACACTTAGTGATAAAATAACCTGGGGCCATGGCAACTTTGCTTTTTACAAACACTTCAACAACTGTATTTCACTGGGATTGTTTTCTTTGTGATTCTAGGTATTTTATCTTGTATACTTAAGGATAGTATTGTGAGAAGGCTCCATTGCCAAAAGGGTACAGAGCACACAAGAAGATTTAAATTGTGCCTGTCCCTGTGCTCCATTGAATCCTCGTCCTCAACGCCTCCCGCAGTGGGCTTTGAGCCCCTAGCTCTTCTGACTGCCCCAAACCAGAAGCAGCAAATGTATTGAGTAGGTTAAGGCATTGGGCTGCGTGCTTTTCAATTAAACAACAACAGTGACAATAACAACCTTCGTTGGTAGGACATGAAGACTCTGTCCTTCACATGGATGCATCTTCTTGGGTCTCAGTCATGGACCCTTACCCAGGACATGCCTCTCATCCCTTGGTCTTTGCATAGCCATACTGCTTGCCTAAGAGTCTCTCCAGAACCCCTGACTTCTTTGGAGACTCAGCTCATACACTGCCTTCTGCTTTTCCCTTTCCTTCCTTTCTCTAAGTCCCTTCCCCTCTAAGATTACCTCCCACCTCCTGTCAAGTCTGGATACTCCAATGTACACACATTCTGCTTCTCCCTTGGAAATGTGAGCCCAGGGCAGGTACTCTCCTCTCACAGAGTTAGGCCAGTGGCAGGGTCACTTAGTGATGGGTCTTTGGACATGAGATGGCAGGCTTTGACCGAGGCCTCAGAAATTCAAGCCAGGGGCTGAGAGCTCAGGCAGCTGGGCTGCTGGAATGGATGCTTCTGCTTGGCTCCCCTCTCCCCCCCTTCTGTTCACCTGCCCAGATGGGGAGCCCTGGGCTTCCTGAAAGGCCCAGCTCAAGGGCCGCCTCTGACCAGAGGCCTTTCCTAGGAACCTGCTGTACGGGACTTCCCTGGACTTGCCACTGAGCCTCCTCATCTGTAAAATGGGAGCTCCTCGTTGCAGAGGCTGTGACTCACCCAACTCACAAGTGATGAGCAGCAGAGGCAGGAAGGAGGCCCACCAGGTTCTCCAACTCCAAGTCCATCATACCATACTTCATGACTCCCTGCCCCCTGTGTTTCTTTGTACATATTTCTTGTTTGGGGGGTTTGTGTTGGCCTCTCCCTACTCCCCCTCCACTCCACAGAATATCTGGAAGCATTACAGAAGGGGCTTGGCATGGTGGACACCCTGCCCAGCTCCAAATCTGTGGTCTTGGACCAATGGTCTTGACTTTCCACTCTTGCCTGGGAAGTGGGCAGCAGCATTCCTCACTAGCGTGCCATGTAATTGTGCTGTCCACTGTACGGAGGAGAGGGATTTGGGTCCATGAATCTAATCATGGACTTGGAGGTCACGAGCCATTTAATGATGGTCTTTACATCTCCAGTGTCTTGCACATCGTAGGTACTTAATACAAATTTGTTGTCTTGAATTAAATTGATGACAAAAATAACCTTAAATAAGTAAGATGCCATTTCTGGGCAAAGCTCTAGAGGATGGATGCATCTTTTTTTTTTAATCTACCTGTCTTCCTTCCTTCCTTCCTTTTTTCCTCTCTCCCTAGATCTTTTTCCCCTCTCCCTCTTTCCCCCCTCCCTCTCCCCTCTCAATTCAAGTGTCTTAACTGCAAAAGGCCTGTTGTCAAAATGCACAAACCTGCACTCAGTTCAATGTGTTTCTAAAAATACTTAACCCAAACCCCCCCAAAAAAATGAGAAGAGAGAGAAATGGGAGAGAGAGAGAGAGAGAGAGAGAGAGAGAGAGAGAGAGAGAGAGAGAGAGAGAGAGAGAGAGAGGAGAGCAATATTCTGAGAAAATAACAACCAATTCTCAAAGCCATGTTTCTCCACAGTTCAGCTCAGAAACAAGCTTGCTAGCTTAATGACAACATGTGACCGTTCTGGACTGCAATACTGTCTCCAAATAATACTATGAAATAATGAATATAGTGATTAACTTAGTGTTAGTTTACAAAATTAAAAACAATTTTTCAACCTCCATTTCTTGCTTCATTCTTTTGCATTTTAATATTTTCGACATAAATCCACAGCCCAATTTGTGGCTGAAAATTACACAGAATCAGTAAATAAGCAAAGCCATTTAAAGTGATCTCTCGGGAGGAACTCTCCCACTGTAATTGGAAGCCTGGCTGCCCAGGAGGTGTGAGATGGTCGGTGGGGAGTCAGTATCTCCTCAGGTAGATGCCTGGCTGGTCAGCTGCTGTTCTCCAAGCTGCCCCCATGGTGGGTGGTCTGGAAGGGCATCGGGCTCATGGGGTCTGACACGTAGCCTGCAAAGAGAGCCTAAGTTCAGCTGGAATTCATGACTCTGTTTACCTCCACCACTCACTTTCCTTTTACAGCACAGCCTGGAGCCAACCATGACAAGAACGTGGTTTCCATGATAAGTAAGCTGTTTATTTACCAATTTCTCTCCAGCACATCTACAGAATTTGGTCAGCAGCTGCTGGTGCACCATTACTGAAAGGAAAATTAAGCTTAAATGTTATCACTTAGGAAGTAAGCAGAGTTGAAGGGAAATTGGAATGTTGGGTATTTGGCTTTCACCCATGCACACAAATACTGCCCAAGGAGCCTTGATACTTAACTTGTATAGTTTTAATATTTATTTGGGATCACAGAATCATGGCTCCAGGGCTGAAAGAACCAGAGAGGTTATCTGGGCAAACCCTCTCATTTTTCATAGGAAGAAACCAAGGCCCAGAGATGGTAAGGGACTGGCCCAAAGTTGCCCAGACATGAAATGGCAGAGATAGGCTTGGACAAAGGGTCCAGGTTCAGCCTATTCTCCTTGGACCTTTGTTCCCTCATGGGAGAAGGGACTCCAGCTTCTGTTTTTGTATCTTCAGTACTCAGCACAGTGCCTGGCACATAGTAGACACACAGTAAATGTTTGCTGACTGATTGAGGAAGGAGAGGATGATTTTCTTTCTTTCCTCTTACAAAGACTGTAAAGTTAGCAATCATCAGAACCAGCCTTTCAAAAAGATGAGATCATTAGTGATCACAGCTGACATTGCCATTGTCCTTATCATTCTCATTTGAGCCTCCAAATAGCCCACTTCCCAGTAGGTGCTGCAAGTAAGATTATAGATAAGAACATTGAAATTCAGAGAGGTTTCAGTTTTGCTCGAGGTCACACAGCTAGGGTAGAAGGTTTTCTCCATTAATACAGATCAACATGTCCCATAATTTGGAGTTGCCTGGGGGCAATGAAGAGATTTGGTGTTCTGTCCATGGGTACTAGTCTGAAATCATCAGAGGCAGAATCTGAACACAAATCTTCCTAAATCCACACCAAATACTTCAATCCCTAAACCATGCTGCTTTTTATTTTCTGCTTGGAGAATCTTTCCCCACTTTGGAAGGTCCAGAACTCAACTTTATGCTGCACGTCAGAGTCTATTGACTTCTA
Organism: Phascolarctos cinereus; assembly: GCF_003287225.1. Lineage (NCBI taxonomy): Eukaryota > Metazoa > Chordata > Mammalia > Diprotodontia > Phascolarctidae > Phascolarctos > Phascolarctos cinereus. The sequence continues at coordinate 476,576,168 of NW_027555958.1, read as the reverse complement.
CCATGCATCCCTTGCAAGTGGTCATGCAGTCTCCTCTTAAGTCCCCCAGTGAGGGGAGGACATCCATGACCTGCTGAGGAGCCCCATCCCTCTTTTGGACAGTTCTCAAACACAGCACACTCTGACCATCCAAGCAGATTTCTCCCCAACCCAAAAAAGGAACTCATTCCTCAGGACAATGTGGCCAATAATGAGAGCCCAGGCTACCCTGGGCAGAAGTGCAATTGTTTATTAGAAATGGTATTTCCTGAGCTGAGATGTGAATGCCAACCACCAGCCTTTACCTCATTGGTCAACAGTCATTGCTGCTCAGCTGCCCTCATCCAGGACTGCCAAGTTTACAAGTCCAACCCACTCCCCTAAATTCTCAAGACACATAGTAATGGGTGAGAAGACCTACTTTCATCAAGAGAGATCCCTGTCAAAATCATTGAGGCAGATCATGAGATAGACTTGGAACTCATGCAGCTCATGGGAAAGCCTCTGCCCACTGGACTCCTAGCAGCCTTCATCACTTTCCTCTTAGGTGCAAGTTGAAAAGACAAAGTCAGGCTAGGCAATGTGTGTGTGTGTGTGTGTGTGTGTGTGTGTGTGTGAGTGTGTGTGAGAGGGTTTATGTGAGTATGTATGTGTGTATGTGTATGTGAAGGTTTATATATGTGAGTGTGCATGAGTGTATGTATGTGTGTGAGTGAGTTGTGATGGTTTATGTATGTGAGTATGTATGAGTGTGTGTGTGTGTATTGTTAGGGGATGGTGTGGAATGAAGAACATGTTTCAAAATACATGGCTCAGTGGCTAGAGTGCTTGGACCTGGAGTTAAGAAGACCTGAGTTCAAATTCAGCCTCATACCTTAAGGGTTGTAGGACCCAAAGCTAGTCACCTAACTATACTCTGCCTCATCTTCCTCATTTGTAAAATAGGGAGAAAATTCATAGCAGTTGCTTTCCCAGGTTGTTTTGAAGATAAAATGAGACACAATTTATAAAGTACTCTGTAAACCTCAGAGCACTCTGTAAATGCTAACCAAATTAAATAGTGTCATATTTTTTCAGAATGGGCAAAAACAAATGCATGTATATTCGAAAAATGAAAACAAAGTGAAATTATGGCCCCTGAGGCAGGCCCGATTCTCTCAGACCGTCTGCTGAGCTGCTTCCCAGTTGGTTTAAGTCCTCTCCTGCCTATAATAGAACCCCTGGTGGTCCCGTGGAAACTTCCTAGGTCTGTGTTGTGTCCTGGTCTACACTTTCCCCATGGGATTCGAGTGAAAACCAGAGAGAGGGAGCATATGACCACCAAAGAACGGGAGGGCCTTCTTTCTGTGCCCAGACCAGGGACCAAGCTCAGGGTGGCACTGAAGCCAGAGGAAGAGCAGAAGGTAACACCAAAAGGTCTACCAGCAATGAGGCCTGGGAACCATTCAGCCATAGAAGGAGGTGACTGAAATTGGACCTAGGTATTGGTGGCAGTGTGTTCTCTCCTCAACGAGGGGATCATAACTCTACCAATCATTTTAGATGATGCTTTACAATTTGCAAAGGGTTTTACAGATGAGGAAACCGAGTCTGAAGGATGTTAAGCGACCTTCCTAGGCTCAGCAGCTAGTAAGTGTCTCTGGGGATGGATTAGAACTGGAGACTTTCTAACTCCAAAGTTCAGCCTTCTATCTACTGCCCCACTTCAGATCTGGAAGAGCGTTTGGAGATCACTGGCTTCAAACACCTCATTGGACAGACAAGGAAACTGCATTTCAGAAAAGCTAAGTGATTTGGCCTAGGTCACCTAGGTAATCTATGTGAAACCCAGACCCCTCGATTCTAAATCTAACACTCTTTCCACTCTACCCTCACTTCCTTGACATTGAACTTTGGAAGGAAAGATTTGTAGGGGTCAGATCTGGAAGAGGGCCAAAGGTGTAGAGACCTTGAAAGTCCATCAGCAGAAGAGACAACAGATATGTTGAGGGAGCCTCTCCAGGAAGATCCTCAAGTGTCACTGGAATCCTAGATTTGTAGTCAGGAATGCTCAAGTTCAGATCCTGGCTCTGATACTTACTAGGGGTACAATCCTGGGCAATTTACTTCATCTTTCATTCTCAGTTCCCTCATCTGTAAAATGGGGATAATAATAGCACTTACATCCTTGGGTTGTTGTTAAGATAAAATAGGACCATATTTGTAAAGTACTTTGCGAACCTTAAACACTATATAAGGGCTAGCTGTTATTACTACTACTATTACTCTTACTATTGTTATTATTATCCCAGGGTTTCTACCTCTGGAAGCCTGTCACCTGGCAAGAGAGCTTCCCCTAGCCCACGTTAGCTCATGGCAAGAAGGCACAGGCTGACTGCAGTGCTTAGCATAATGTGAAGAATCTTGTATCAATTTCAAATGAGATAATATTTTGTGCAATGCTTAGTATAGTACCTAGCACACAGTAGGCACTCAATACATGCTTATTTCCTTTCCTCTTCCACTCCCTTACAGTAGAAAACATACTGGATTAGTAATTCCCCATTCTTCCACAGAATATTTTATGACCTTGGGCAAGAGACTTGATCTCTCTGGGACTCAGTTGCTCTAAACTGAAGGAGTGGGGTCTCTTCCAACTCTATGTCAATAATCCTAACAGATGCTCAATTAATACTTGAGTCTGCGAGTGGTGGCTAGGTGACAATTTGTTAGGGATATCGTCAAGGAGATATCACTCAATGTTCAGGTATGGGACTGAGCGGATGGTTGGAAACCAACATTCTTCCAACCTTGGGATTTTAAGATTTTCTGATCTTGCTTTACCAGCTACAGGAGCTTCTATTTCAAAGAAAAAATTCTCTCTTTCAAAATCTCCCAATGTATCTGAGAATTCTATAAAACATGCTATAAATCTTAAAGTGATAAACTGGTGCCAGTGATGGTTTTCATAGTTATCTCCTTTCCTCTGATAATGGCCACAGATGCCCAATGGGCAAATGTCCCTATGGTGACAGTGAGTGCATTCCTCTTTTATTTCTCCATCCTATGGAATCTGGCCACAAGTGATGTTTCTTCAAGAAACATAGATTTCAGTGAAATATTTGCTCCATTTTGAAATTCCCCTTTGAAATGCAATACTTCTGGTCAGGGAAGTCATTTCAAAGGATACTCCATATTTTATAGCTATATAGTCACATCTATAAAAGTATGAGGAAATGAAATTAAAGTTATATATAAAAAAGAGATGATTTGACTCATGACCACAATTTCTACCTCCACCCCGCCTTCCCAAAAAAATCTGTTACCGGACAACACAATTATGTTGTAAAGCTGCTGATAAATGGTGCTTGCCACTTTCCAGGCAAGAGCTGAAAGTCAAAATCATAAAAGCCCCTCTCTAATATTTCCAGGTATTGCACCTTCATCCATCCAGCTCCTCAGAGTAGTTTTCTAAATAGCTTGCTAATGCCTCAGGTAACGCTGACTCTGTAGACTGAGCACATTGGTGAGGTCACCCAAATCACTTATAAAATCCTAAAAGCTGAAGGCTTCAGTTCAGGGCCTTTGGGGCAGATTTCTTATTCCATCAAGCGGGTGTGTTAACTTCATTTGTGTTTCTTAAGTCCCTGAAAATGCACTTGCCTTAAGAAGTAGGATCTGTTTAGATAACCCATTTTCCAGTTCCCCATATAGTCCAAAGAAGAAGGCTTACAGCGGGGAGTGCATACAGCTTAGCCTCCTTGGGAACATGAATTTCCAGACTTAGGGGAGAGAATGGGTTGCTCTGACTGTCTTAGGAGACTCTCATACTTCCTGCCCTCATTGCTTCCCATAGCCTGTCTTATGGCCTCCTCCTTTAAAGAAGCAGAGAAGTTGTTTCTGTGGGCACGGAGAACAATCTCTGTTTTCTGTAAAGTTGTCGGTGCCAATTTCACCCCTCCCAGTTGGCTTCTACATGACTAGTGCCTTGTTCCTGGTTGGAGGTTGCATTTACCTGTGATGTAGATCTGGGCTGCTGAATCCCTCCACAATGTTGCTATGTGTATAGATATATCTTTAATCAATCAATGAACGTTTTATTGAGAACCTACTATGTACCAAGTACTACACTAGAAGAAAAGGGTGCAGATACCAAGAATGAATCAGCCTTGATGGGGGAGTAGCATGTGCTCTAACTGGTGTGATAGCAAAGACATGTTCAAGTATATTAAGGCAAATATGCTAACAAATAAATAAAAAGTGGTTTGAGATTGTGGGCACTAGAGCATGTGAGAAGATCAGGACAATTTTCCCATAGAAGATGCACCCTGAGTTGATCTTCCTACTGTTTCCTCCATGCCTGTTACCTTCCCTTCTTGTGAACAATCAGGGTCATTGGGGGTGAGGAAGGGTGTGACACACGAAGACTATAGTCAAGAGCCCCCTGCACTGTAATGGGCTAGAGAAGGGTTTTCCTAGAACAGTTGCAAGGTTTTCCTTTCTTTTGCTAAAGCAACACCAGTCCAGGGAGCAGGTTATCCTCACTGAAATCTCTGAGCAAAGACTGCGTGATCATTTGTTGGATATCTGTAGGCAGAATTCTTATTCATGTATGTATGAGCTGGACTGATGTCTACTGGGAGATGTTCCAAATGTAAAATTCTGTAATTCTATCAGGTGAAAACCTAGGTACAAAGTGATTAATGGAAGGAATCTTAAGAAAAATTCATTTAAGTGGGAGAGAAAACTCTGGGATAGTGGCCGAATTGGGGGGAGGGAAGAAACTTCAACACTGGTGTCCCTTGGGAAGACTGCCACCATATTTCTTTTAGCTAGAATGATAGAAATGTGTGTAGCATCAGAGGGTAGTGAAAAGAGCCCTGGTTTTAGATAAAAAGGACTACAGTAGGAATCTTGGTTGTATGACTTATTACTCATATAAATTCATTTAACCCACTTCAGCTCTCTGTGCCTCAGTTTCTCTATCTATGGAATTAAGGGGTTGGGTTTTTCATGCAACATCTCCTTATAGGGAAAATGAAATATGCTGTACCCTTCTTTTAAGGCTGTCAACTACAGGACTTCTCTGACACTCCTGTGCCTTGGCTTCTGACCATTAGAAATCTCACCAGAAATGACTGGCATTCAAAATGTTTGGTTCCATAAAACACAGATTCAGAGCTGGAACAGTTTTCATTATTGGAGGAGTTTGTTGTTTATTTGTGGGATTGGAAATAAAATATGGAATTTTTTGTGGAAAAAAATGGCACCTCTCTGATCCTGTGCCACTGCTCTCTGTGGTAGGAGATCCCTGGACACCTGCTTGCCATGGGCAGGGTGAGGGAAAGGTGAATGAGGAGTGGGGAGAAAATATCTGTAGCTCCATGTTTTAATCAGTTAACCTTGCTAAGTGGGTATTGAAGCTTGGGGATTTCTACGCTGCCAGACAATTGCTATGAACATAAAAATGTAATAAAGTTTAAAAATCATTAATTTAGATATTGGTGCCTGATGGCTTTTCAACAAAAGGTTATCCAGTCTTCACTCACGACAAAAAGTACCAGTTACCCTGCCCTAGTTACGGTTTAGGTTAGGGCTCTTAACTTGCTAAATTTAATATGGATTTTTAAAAAACTGTCTACATATAGTAGTGTGTAGTATGTGATTATATTTTTGAAGGGCATTTGAGTGTTTTTGTTAGTGGTTATTAAATTTAAATTTTTAAAAATCCTGGTTTACTAAGTGGATATCAACCCCTAAAGGGCAGCTTTTGCTTTTGAAGAATTTCAGGGTCCTTACCATTTTTGTCAATTGCCGGGAACCGAAAGTTTCTCCTCATCTCTTCCAGAGACCGACCTTGAGCGAGGATCTGTCCAGAACTGAAAAGTTCAGAAAAGAAGTTCCACAGAACATTAGTTAGCATTTTCAGGAACTTACGTTTGGCTCGTTTTGTGGGAGTGGCCCCTCTCCCCTGAAAGTAACTTGGAAAAAAATACAAGGTAAAGAAAATGGTTTGTTTTCTGTTGAGGATCACCAGAACTGCTTCCTGATCCTTGATCCTTAAAGGATGACCTTTCTTTTTGGAGGAATCCTGCGACTCCATTGGCGTAAGGAGCATTCTGAGAAGAACTCCCTCCACCAATGCGATAGCCACCTCTCCAGACTCTCGGTCTTAGGCACTTGCCTGGGGGCATGGAGGGGGTGGGTGACTTGCCTGTGGTCACACAGCTGATGTCAGAGACTAGAATTGAACCCTGGTGTCCTCTGGTTCCATTTGCAGCCCTCTTTCCCTGAAGCTAGGTTGCCTCTGTCTCCAGAGTAAAACAGTGAATAAAAGTCAATAAACCGATGGTTTGGAAGCCGGCTATTAAGGCTGTTCAGTGGATAGTGAATGACAAACGATGCCCAAGAGCTGGGTGGTATTCCACACCTGGAGGGATTCGAATGGCATTCAGTGTGGGATCAAAATCAATTTAGCCAATCTGCACTGGCGACCTCAGCACTTCATCTCTTTAAAATAATAAACTCGTTGAGTGGCGATTCTCAAGAGCAATGTGACTGTCTTCTAGAATAAATATTTAATCACCAGGGTGGCTATCTGGTTTCCCGCAGTTAGTTCTCTCCAAAACTAGAGGCCCGCCACCCAGCTGTCTTCCGTCATTGCTGACTTGGGGCCTTGGCCGTGTGTCTGGCCTTCTTCCCCACGGAAACTGTGCAAAGGAAGAGTAAACATGAGGGACAGATGGATGCTGACTACTGCCACATGGACCTCAGGACAAGAACAGAGACAGACAGACAGCGCCGGGCTGCCCATTTCCTTCCCGTTCCCTTGTTTCTAGGCTTGCCAGAGGCGGACAACAGTTGTCCAAGCATCCAGAGACCCTCCAGGGACCCCACGATCGCTGAAGCTGGGGCCAAATGAGAACTGGAACTTCCAACAATGCAGCTGGCGCCCGGATTCCAATGAGGGCCGCTGGGAACTAATGGCAGGTGAGGAAGGTTCCCCTGCTTGTTGGTGTTTGTTTTCTGGGGGTTGGGGGATGGGGAGAGCCGGAGTGGTCCGAACATCGGAGGTCATCTAGTCAAAACTCCTCCATTGTGTAGATGGTAAAACTGAGGCCCGGAGGGGAGATTCTCTTGGCAAACTAAACAGTCTTCAGAAATAGCCAATGAGATGGACATTATCCTAGGCCCTGGGGACACAAAGAAAAAATAGCGAAGCTGTGTTTGTCATTAGAGATCTGTCCTTCTGTTGGCGGTGGAGGGACACAGCTTGTGCCTAGAATCAGGCCGAAAGACAGAAGGGTCGCCGAGCAACATTTCTATTGAATACGCTAAGCGGGTAATTCCAGGGCAGGGAGGCTGGAGGCAGGAACTTCACTCTTTTTGGAAGTGGATTTTTTTCTTTGAAAAACACGGGAGAATATAGCTTGTGTGCTAGTTTGAGGATAATATGGCCTCATTTTATATATGTGTATGCTTTCAAAGTGTTTCAAATGGCTGAGAGAATCTGTCCCTTCATTGCTCGGGGGCTGGGAAGAGGCAGGCATTGCTGCCGTCTATGGTTTCTTACTAACCTGAGGTGTGGGAGTGTGTAGAATCTGAGAAGTGGGTACGACTAGAAAGCCTGAGCATAGAGTGAGATGAAAGGTCTCCTGATGCTCAACCTCAGTATCTTGGTTCTGTCCAAGAAGCTGTTCCCCTGAACCATACCAATTCCAAGGATCATTTACAAAATTGTTGTCAATAATATCCCTACATGTGGAGCTATGCTTAGGCTACAGCTTACTGACAAGTTCAGACCCAGCCTCAGGCACTGACTAGCTGTGTGACCCTGGGACAGTCACTTCACATCCACCTACCTCAGTCCCCTCAACTTTAAATGGGGATAATAACAGAACTTACCTCCCAGGTTTTTGTGAGGATCAAAGGATCTAATATTGGCAAAGCACTTAGCACAGTGCTGGGCACATAGTAGGCATGTAATAAATGCTTGTTCCTTTCCCCTTGCCCTATTGAGGGAGACCGAATGAGCATTGGAGGATACAGAATCAGAGCTGGAAGGGCCCTTCATACTCATCTAGTCCAGGGGGTCAAACTCAAATAGAAGCAGATCCCTGGGGGGCAGCAAGTTGACTTAGGAAACCACAAATGAACATTATCTGTGTTGTACTTCTGTTTGTTTTGTTAAACATTTCTCAATTACATTTTAAGCCGGGAGTTTTGCATTGACATCTCTGGATTTCTAGTCCTCTCCCTTTATGTTACAGATAAAGAAACTGACGTCCATGAGAGGCCCACAGATTGCTCTAAGATCACAGATTTAGCTTGGTAGGCATTGCAGGAGCCAGTGCGTCATCCATCTCCTTCCTATTTCAGATGAGGGAAACTGAGGCTGAGAGAGGCATATTTTGTCAAGGACATTGGAGGAGTTAGTAGAAGAACAGGGATCTAACCTAGGTCCTCTGGCTACACATGCAGCCTCCCTCTCCACTGAACCCATCTACCTGCTCTGACCAAATGGCAAAAAATAACAAGTCACTGAAAACCAAGTAAACGCTGACATCATAGTCGCATTGTAAATCTCATAACACAGGGAAGCCACACAACAGAAAAAAAAATCAGTGAAACTCCATAGAAAAAGGTCTTTGGGCTCAAGCCTTCTCCATGGAGGAGGCTTGAGCCCAAAGACCTTCTCATCCACAGATGGGATAAGATCAGGACTTTATTGCCCAAAGGCCATCAAATACAGCAGCCCCAGAGTCTAAGGGAGGTGAAGTAGAATCAAAAGGAGGATTCTAACACAAGCCATCTGACTCCAAATCCTATGCCTTTTTTATTGTGCCCACTCATTCAGTCCAACTGCCTCCTTTTGTAGTTCTGGGCACCAAGGTCGAGGTATAGGGAACTGCCTTGATTGCCAAGATTGCACTACAAGACTTCATATAGAGGGCTCCTTCTCCAGCTCTCTCTCTCTCTCTCTCTCTCTCTCTCTCTCTCTCTCTCTCTCTCTCTCTCTCTCTCTCTCTCTTTCTCCTTCCCTCTGTCTCTCTCTGTCTCTGTCTCTGTCTTTCTCTCTGTTTGTCTCTGTCTCTCTGTCTCTCTCTCTCTCAGTTTCTATCTCTATTCCTCTCCTCTCCACCTCTCTGTCCTTCCCTCCCTACCCCTCTCTTTTTTTTTATCCTCTCCTCTCTGTTCAGGTTGGATCACTTCCCCCAGGTCAGGCCCAGATGACATGGCCTCTGGCCTGGACTTGTGTCTGTGGTCACTTTCTTACTCTTCACCCTGTCTCCCATATCCAATGCATTCTTCCAGAGTGGCCAAAAGATTCTTCCTCACTCACTGGTCTAAGCATGAGCCTGTATCTCTGCTCTGAGGTCCCACTTTTCCTACAGCCTCAAAGTCTTTCCTGAGCTCACTGACATCCCCAAATCTCTTTGATCTAACAATTATACCTTCGCATTTCTGGCTCCAAACTCCCTTTCAAGCCTTCTTTCACGCTCAGATTCCACCTTCTTTCCTTTAGCCAAACCAGGCTACAAAGTGCTGCACAATTGTGCCTTGCATTCTTTTTTTTTTTTCCAGCCAAAGACAAGGTTTATTGGAACATCCATCATATTGGGCAGACTCTTAAGGAGTCTGAACATTAGTAAACTATTGGCTAGATTTTAAGAATCCCAGCAGTGGCTAGATTATAAGAATCTGAGTATCTTAATGGAGACAAGGTGGACCTTATATACAGAAAGATTGTGGGAGGGACCTAGGAGTCACCAGTATACTGGGGTGAACAGAACTCCTGGGACCTGGACCACAGTGGCCAAGGGAGAATGGAGCCTAGCTAGGATTAATGATGGGAAATGGTCAGGGGCTATCCATAGGGAGGTAAAACAAAGGAAGGCCAGGCTAGATTAACAGAAATGGGAGATTGAGTGTAGCTAAAATGAAAGGCCAGTTGATGGTATTATAGCCTCAGGCGAATGTCAGAGATTTGGCCAACTGGGAAAGTCCAGGGTTTTTCCTTTCTGGGGTCTAGATCCTAACCCCATCATTCCCCCCTCAAGTAAATGGGACCCAAATTCTTTTGGTAAGAGGCGAAGGTATCAGCTTATGAAATTGCTTCCTGCTGGTAAGGGGTATAGAGCTGTCCCTGCCTCAAAGAGGTCCCAAAGAGGAGGTTGATTGGAACCAAGCACAGGCTGCATCCAGGGAGCCATGGGGAGGGAGGGACATTGGCTGGTACTCACTGTTACCAGCTGTAGGTGAATGTGTGCCCTGCATTCTTAAGCGTCTTTTCTGACTGCCCTTCGCCCCATTCCTGGAACATAGTCCCTCTCTATCTCTGCCTATGGAAACTCTTGTCTTCCTTCAAAGCCCAACACAGGTGCCACCTCCTCCATGAAATCTCCCCCAATTTTCCAACTGAAAGAGTCCCTTTGCTCTGAAGATTTTACTAGGAGACCTTGGATCTCTCCTTTGCTCTGATTGCTCTCTACCATGTAGAACGCATGTCTCTTGGATGAGATTTGTTATCTCCTTGAAGACCAGGACCATGCTCCATCCTGGGGACCTAGCACTGTGCCTTGGATAGAGTAGACCCTCAGTGAATGTTGCATTCCCTTTGGCTAGGTCAAGGGTGTTTTCACTTAGGCAGGACACTGTTGATGCTGTCAGACTTAACTCAGGACCAGCTGGATTTGATTTACAGATCCCTAGAGTGGGAAGGCTTCTCAGTGGTCAGCCTACACAACTGTGGGCTGGGGAGGGTAATTTGGCTTGAGCAGCACAGACAGCAAATGTCAGGAGCAGGCAGAATTTGAACCCAGGCCCTCTGATTCTATGAGCAGTGTTTTCTCTCCCATAGCACACCAAGCTCTCTCCCCTTTCCTAGATCTTATCTTGAGGAGGTGATAACCTACTTTCAGCTCTTTCACACTTTTAGGCAGAGCTGATTGTGTGGGGTTCTCTGGACAGGACCTCAAATCATGTCTCATACTCTCTCTGTTTGTGTGCCTCCATCAGTCACCAGTCAGTCAGTCAGGTGTCAGTTCATCTGTCAGGATGTCTCTCTGTCTGTCAGCAGGTCCATCTGTCAGTTACCTGTCAGTCTTTCTTTCAGTTTGTCTATTTATCAGTATGTCACCTGTCAGTCAGTCAGTCTGTCTCTCAGTTTTTCTTTCTCCTTATTCCTCTCTCTCTCACTCCCTGCATCCATAAATACATAGGGCTACTCAGCACAATCATTTGTGGAGGCATAAACAACTCCTGCCTATTTCATCTTCATTTAAATAGCAGTTGGAAGGGAACATTTTTCATGTTAGGCTGTAAATTAAGAGTTCCATGGCTCACTAAAGTGAGCAGGAGAAACATGCTTGGGAAAACTTTCTTTCCCTTCCTTGACTTCATGTTTTAAAATATTTTATTCTTTTTCAAGCTCATGAAGGATGCCAAGTGTAACTGAAGCCAGGTTTGGTCCCCCTGCCCTGGGAATAGTGTTACTGGAGTCAGACAATTGAATCCATTCACAGAAGAATGATCATTGCCCCTCTGCCTGCTTTGTCTAAATCATGGGTCAAGGGGAGTGGTAGTATCAAAGAAAGATCTTGGAGCCCAGGAAATTCTTTCCTACTTTTCATAGTAGACTGTGACAATTTCAGGAAATGCTAAATTAGTGCTCTGAAACCATGTCTACTACTGCCACTACCACTCACTAATAGTACTACCACTCACTACCACCACTGTAACTACTACTCCTACTGTTTTGGTCAGGACCTGTGAATTCACCAGTATGAGGAACTCCCAGCATGGAGACCATCTCCACCAATGCAGATATCCAATCCTGGGTAACTTAACATCTTTTATAGTTTTCTGAGGGAATTTAGAGGTTTAATGACTTGGTCACCCAACTGGTGTCTGTGTGTGTGTGTGTGTGTGTGAGTGTGAGAGAGAGAGAGAGAGAGAGAGAGAGAGAGAGAGAGAGAGAGAGAGAGAGAGAGACACAGAGAGAGAGAGACAGAGAGAGGCTGGGCTTAAGACCAGGTCTTCCTTATTCCAAGACCAGCCTTTCCTCACTTTGCCCCACTACCTCTCCACAAACAACAACAGCCAAGGACAGTCACACAGAGTACTTCAAGATCTGGGATGCATTTTTACTCCCAATAGCAATGTGAGAAAGGTGGGATCCCAGTATTTTTAGAGACTTAAAAAGTGTCCTGGAATTTAGGGGTGTTTGGCACCATTAACAGCACAAAGTACTAGAGAACTCCAATTGGGAGCCCCCTTGAACCTCTAGTCCTTAGGGCTCAGCAAATGGGTCCTAGAGAACTTGTGAGGCTCCAGGAGTCTCCATCATCTGCCCAAGACGATGCTGATACAAGTCGTTGGAGGAAGGCTTTGAGGAAAGTCTTAAAATGCTAAGCCCAGCACCACTGGACCCATTGTCATAATATCTCTGTCTTAATTATAGAAAAAGAGAATCCCCAGTATTCACTGCCTTGTTCTCACTTCATTCTTCAAGAAAATGGCATTCTTTTTTCTCCATCAATGGCCCCTTAACTCTCTGCCTTCTGGTTACTTTCTGAAACATTAAAATATCAACCCCAAACAGAGCTTTCTAACTGACTTTTTATGGTGCAAACTTCCCTAAATTCAGGCCCAAGTGCTTTCTGAATCCTCCACATGAATTCATCTTCCTAAAGGTAATATCATGTCCCTGACTATGTGGAGCAGAAAACCATTATGTTACTCTGTGATTAAAGTCTTCCAGCAAAATTTCTCATCCATGCAAATTGGTCCAATTAGTTTTCATGCAACTGAAAATGTACTAAAGTTATCTGGGCATGGAGAAGGTTCATCCATTGGTTTTCATTTTGGGGTACTTTATTATTTTACTTGGCAGTAGCACCTCACTGTTGCCCAGAATCCTGACACACAAATGTCTTATGGCGAAGCAGGTCTTTTGGCCTCAGACTACAGTAATGCTACTTTTAGCACATGAATACACATGCATTTACTTATTTGATTCTGTTTCTATTGCTATTATTTTTAAAACTTGTGTTAATGCCCTCTGTAACTGACATCAACACCCTTTTCAGACCTAGCCTCATCTTTTACCCCAAGAGAACCTTACCTTGTCACAAAGGAAAAGAGCCCAGGCAAACTAGTGAGACAAAACCAACCCACCCATCAGCAACATTGAACAAAGTATATAGCATTCTACACCCAGAGTCTCCCATCATTCAAACAAAAGGAAGAACATACATTTCTGAATTTCTTCTCTCCAAGTAAAGATTGGGAATTAAAATGACACAGTGTTCCATTTCATTTCATAAGAAATCAAATGTTTATAATGAGGCTAGATAGCCTATGAAATCTCACATCTTGACTGGAAGGATTAGATTAAGGTTGGAAATCATTCCTTTCACTCAAACGAAACAACATAGATAGGAAAAGAGCTGCCCAGAATGTCTGTTTGTTGTCACCAACAAACAATTAATGACTGAGAAAGAGAGGTGAGAAGCCTAATGAAATATCTAAAATAGGGTTTCAGTATTATTTTGTTCTGAAAGGGGAATTGATAAGAAACCTGGGAAAAGCTACTCAAGGCATCTGGTCTGATATTTTGGCATTCAGCTAGAAATAAACAGGCACCTTTAAAATGGAATTATTGTATGTAATAAATGCATTTCTAAACCTTCAAGGGTCTTTCTGTGCAGATCATCTTTTCTCTGATCTAAACAGGAGCAGCATGCATCTTATTAGAGATGGAGACCCATTTGCCTCACCTTTTCAACAGTCCTGCTCACACTGTGCTCCGAATTCCTCTATGAATAAACATTTCTTAATTTATCCAGGAAGCTCACCATGTTTATTTATTCATGATTTCATTCTGGCTGCTTACAGAAGAATACTTTGTCTTTGTCACCATTGATGCCCTACAATATCCTAAATGAAGATGAATTTATAGCTCTTAGCACAGTGAAAGGGCAATGGTCAAAGCTTGTCATGGAGCCAGAGGTTACTGCAAAATGTGTATTGCAGGAAAATCAAACCCATCAATTGTCTTTCAAAGGTAAACAGAGAAATTGTGGATCTTAAAATCATAGGGTTACCATGGAGGGAGACCCCGGATGCCACTAGAACTTTCATTTAGAGCTGAAAGCATCCTTAGGAGTCACCTCGTCCAAGTTCTTCATTTTACGGAATAGGAAACTGGAATGCTTGGAAGTCAAGTGATTTACTTAAGGTCACACAGGGAGTAAAGGGAAAAACTGGGATGTGAACCCAGGTCTTCCCTTCTCAACTCACCATTCTTTCCACTACCTCAACCTAGGCTAGGGGTCTTTCTGTTGGACATTAGCAAGGTAAGATCTCATCACCTGGCTCTGAAGGGAAATTACAGCTCTTCAAAAAATAATCTTAAGGATAACTTGGAGTCAGTTGTATTAGCCTCTGGAAGAGATGCTTGCTGTATGTGCTGGGGAGAAGGAGTTCTCTTTAAATCAGCAATCTCTCCATGACCACACTCATGATCTTTCTCATGGCTTCTAGTCTTGCTTCCTAGGATTTAACCTTTGAAGGGCTTTTGCTGTTATCTTGTCTAGGAGGAACCTCCTCTCAGCCAAGTCCCTTAGGTCACTTGAGCAGAGCCAGGGCCTGAACCCATATCCTCGGACTCCAAAGCCAGTGTTCTTTTGAAGGCACCTAGTCATCATTGCTTGTGTACATGACTTCCAGATCTGCATCTCTAGCTTTGACTTCTCGTCTTTTCCTTAGCCACATGGTCCTCATTACTTGCTGTGTGACTTTGGGCTGGATGCTTTGGGCATCTAGAAAATGAGGGACTTGGATTTGATAGCCGCTAAGACCCCTGCCAAGTCTTGAGCTAAGATTCTAAGAAATGAACGCTTGAAACTTATCAGGTTAAAGTGTTTTAAGAATCAGTGATTTTACACTATGGGACCCTCTCCATCAATGCAGATTGCAATCTTCCTATGAGTAGTAAAATGTCTTTGAGAATTATTGTGGCTGAAACATTCATCATATCTGAGCCAATCTGCTGATGAATCACTTAGCTGGGCTGGTGCTCAGACCACATGCCTGTAACCCACAGCTAGGCCTGTTTTCCAACCAATTAATCAAACAACAAACATTTATTAAGTGCCTTATTAAATTCTATGTGCTCAGCACTGTGCTAAGCTATGCAACAAAGGGATACAACAAAGGGGAAAAAAACAGTCCCTGCCTTCAAGGAGCTTACATTCTAATGTGGAAAACAGCATGTATATACATAGATAAATATGTGATACAAACATTTAGAGCAGGTCAAACATAACCCAGAAGAAGAAAGATATAACATCTAGAGGGGCCATCTACCATGATGAGTGGTATGACTGTGGAGGAATATCACAAAATCCTAAATTTGTTCCCTTTCACTAAGTGAACTCCCTTCAAACTTCCTCATGACTGTGTGTAGCTTCATTTTAAATTTCCTTGATTCTAGATTTACCGTTGATGCATGGTTTGTGACTAATTTTGCTTGCCTTCCTTTACACACAGCTCAATCTAGCCAGTTACCAAGGAAATCTTAATGATTTCTCCAAGGCAATCTCTTATCTTTCTTCTTTTCTTACTTTTTGCATAGCTCATCCTAGTCTAGGTTCTCAACCACTTGTTTCTGAATGGTAGCAGCATCTACTCAGACTATCTCGCTGCATCATTTGTTCATTCATGAAATCATTTGACAATCATTTGGTATGTGTTTGTTATGTTCTAGGTACTGTCTAAGCCCTGGGGATACAGAGATATACATAAAACAGTCCCTGCCCTCAAAGAATGTATAATCTATTGGGACAAAGCAATATGTGCATAGATAATTAATCAACTGATCAACCAACAAGGTAAAGGGGGCACCAAGTATTTATTAAATAAACATTATGTGCCAGAAACTGTGCTAAGTGCTAGAGATTATAAAAAAAGTAAAGAAAGACAGCATCTGCTCTCAAAAACATATATTCTAATGGGAGAAGACATACACAAAAAGGAAGTGAACAGCTGGAGAGGAGGGAGAAGGAAGGGGTACCCACAGGGGCACGATAAGGAAGACGAGAATGGTGGAAGCAGAGTCTACAGGAAGTCACCAATCGGAGAAGGGAACTGTTATGGCAGAAGGATGTCCCAAGGTTAGAAGGCTGGGGGAGAGGATGTGTATTCCAGGCTGAGAAGGGCCCAGGCACTGAGAAAAGCTCCAGAATGAGATAGAAGGAGAGACATGGTAGAAAATCCAGAACGTCAGAAGCAGAGCCGGGAGAGTAATGAAAGTTGGCTTTCAAGAATTTTTTAAAGTGCCTACTGTGTGCTGAGTATTCTGTGAGGTGTTGGGCACATAAAGTTGAAAACAACAAATGCTCTGGTCCCCCCAAAGCTTGCAATTCAGGTTAGGCAGTGGCAAAGTGCATATTAATACAGAAATAAAATTATAGATACAAAGTGAATTATGGTTGAGTATGTCTATGTTTGACCAGGATTTCGTTTTTCTTTTTTTTTTTTCAGTAGGGGGTCATGGGAGGGATTAAATAAATCTGTCAAATAAAAATTAATTTCAAAAGTAATTTCAAGTGAATTTCTTGGGGAGGGGGGAGACTAGCAACTGAGGGGATCAATAAAGGTTTTATTTAGGAAGTGGGAGTGAGCTGACTTTTATAGGAATCCCTGAATTCAGGAGCCCAGGAGTGAGAGCCAGCTTGTGCTACTAGGGGAGAAACAGCAATCACCTATGTCATCAATCAATAGATCAACAAGGCAAAGCAACACACGTTTCTTAAGCGATTGTTGTGTGCTGAGAATTGTGTTAAGTCCTGGTGATACAAATGCCAACAAAAGGCAAAGCGGTCCCTGACCTCGGGAAGCTTACATTCTAGTGGGGAAAGGCAAGACAAAAGAGCTGTGTGGGGGTGAGAGTCAAGGTTCCTCTAAAGAGGAATGGAGATAGGCGATGGGACAAAATAATCTCAAATATTGCTTTCCTCATTTGTATAAACACTACAAGAAATTCTTCTGAACGTGAAAATGGAATGGCATAATTGCTTTCTTTCCCATGTCAATAAATCCATGGTGTGTGCAGCCTCTGGGGTTATTTGGTTTAGAGAAACATGGATTTAGTGGAGTGCTTTCTTTAGGTTCAGTTTTTAAGAGGTTGCTGAAAAGAAATGCACCATGAGCCAAACAGTGTGAGGTAATGGTTAAAGAATGAGAGAATGAACCTTAACTTTGACTGAGAACAGTGGTGTGAGGGTTGGTGTTACATGTATGTGTCACTGCACCACTTTTACTGCAACCTTGAGTTTCTAGGCCAGCGTCTTACTCTTTTTTCCATGAGATTATAGAGGAGTCAAAGGCTGATTCAATTGAGCAAACATTTCATCAGGACTGCTTAGGTGCTAGATGTTAGGGGCTGTCTGTTTACATATATCATCTCCCAGTAGAATGTAAGTTCCTCTGAACTCAGGGACTAATATTTTTTTTTTGCTTTTTTCTTCATATTTCCACCACCAAGCATAGTAGGAGCCTAATAAATGCTTATTAATCTGGATTGGATACAAAGACAGTCAAACAGCTCTGTACAAACAAGATATAGAGAGGATAAATTGGATATAACATTTACATGCATGCATCTAATTAGCATCTTCAAGATCTACCATAATGTCTGATGCATTACACATGCTTAGGAAATGTTTGTTTTGAGTGATATAAGTAAAATATAAAAATATAACATGTTTATATATAACATAAATATGCATGATAAAAACATAAAACGTATGAGTGTATGTATATGTATGTGTGTGTATATATTATGTATATACATATACATAATATATACACACACATACATATGCATATATACCAAGTAATATAAAGGCCTTTCAAAAGGAAGAGAGAACTAATAGCTGATAGCTGGGGGATGCGGCAGAATGGGGCCAAGATAAGAAGCCAGGGCTAAGAAGAAGGCTGGTTTCTAGTGCTGACTCTGCCATTCATTCCCTGAATAACTGTGGGTGAGTCACTTATGTCTCCAGCTTTCAGCTTTCTCACATGTAAAACAAAAATGTTGCCCCAGCTGTCCTCTAAGGTACCACTTCACTGTCTAATTCATGTTGACATGAGTTCTCTGTGCTCATGTATATGAACTCACAGACCGCCAAGAAGTTGCCCAGTTTTGTGTTCTTATGACAAGCTGGTCCAAATGGGAAGACTGTAAAACACCCAAAGTCTTAAAACATGGACTGTGTTGATCTTTGTGAACCATTTGAAATATTCCTTGGGGGTTACAAAATTACAAGCAACCTTTGTGTTTTAAATGAAAGAACACTGGCCCTTTGGGACTTCCACTACTATATGTGCCACCACAGCCTGCCGTTTTTGCTCTGCAGTTGAACTCTGAATTCCAAGATGTTGACATAATTCTAAGATGCGGCCTTTGCATCCTTCACCATCTCTCTTGACTGAAATATTGATCCCATCCTGTTCCTGCTTCATGCAGATTAAAAGCTCTAAAAAACTTATTTGCATTCTGGAGTGATACAATGCTTCAAATTAGTAGCAGAATTACCATGCCTTCTTTATAAACATAGGTAAGCCATCAGTATTACCGTGGGCCATGATGATATTTGTACTGTACTTGGAGACAAGAAAAGCCAAGGTTTGAATTGCCTTTTGGGTCCTTAACAGTTAAATGAATCTGTGCAAGTTATTGCGCATCTTTTGAATCTCAGTTTCTTCGTCTGTAAAATGGGTGGGGGGTAATGATAGCACTTGACCCACAGTATTGTTGTGATGAAAATGGTTTGCAAATTTCAGATGTTGGAAGAAAATTATACTTGTTGAGTAAGCCAGTCTGCATGTGGTATAAAGAAAGCACAGAGAGAATTGCTGCGTTTCCATTTTCTCTCGTGTAAACAAAGGCGTGGAAGGAAAGGCTGCAGAACAGATCACTTCAGGGCCTCTTCAGGTTATACTATTTGAAGGTAGTATTGCAAAGCCGTGTGCTTTAGTGACCAGAGAATGTGGCCTGGAAGTCAGGTAGACACGGTCAGGCCCCACCTCTGACACATACTGGCTGTTTGATCTTGGCTATGTCATTTAACCATTGCAGAACCCCTCTCCCCCATTTATGTTGGAGTTTCCTCACTGGAACATCCTTCTAATGAAATCGTAGGTTAAAAAAAGAAGGTTAGAGAACTGATCACTTAAGGTGGTTTCTCCCCTGGAAGTACTAAAAGGTACATTGTCTCCATGTATTTGAAAGCCTAATGCAAAGAAAAGGGATGAGACCAATCTCCAGAGGACTGAATTAGAAGTGATTTGTTGACATTGTAGACCAGCCAAGTTGGGTTTAATGTTGAACCTAAATTTCTGGGAGAACATGGGCAACAGTAGCATGGGATGGACAACCCATATGGATGGGCTGTGAGCTACATTGTTGCAAGACACAACCAGACAGATGAAATCCCAGATGCAATTGAGTATTTGTGTGTATTCATGGCAGCAAGGGTGTGCCACTGTGATTAGGGCCCTGGACTTGGAGTTAGGAAGCCTTGAGTTCAAATCCTTCCTGAGACACATACTAGTGGTGTGACGCTTCATAAGTCACTTAACCTCCATCTGCTCCAGCTTCCTTTTCTATTATGGGGATAATACTAGCACTCTCTATATCCCCAGGTTGTTGTGAGGACCATACTCTTATATGTGTCTATACACACAGCACTACATTTATGTGCACGCATGCACACACACACACACACACACACACAGAGAGCACTGCATTTACTCATGTGATCCAGAACACTCACAAATATCAAGATTGGTTTGATGAAAATGATGGGGAAATTCAGAAGCTGCTAACCGAAAAACGAGAACCCCACAAAGTTTACCGGGAGGATAGTTCATCCATCTCTAAGAAGGCAGCATTTAACTCCATCACAAGTAACACTTAGAGCAAACCGAGAGAGAGGCAGGCTCCTTGGCTCAGTAAGAAGGCAGATGGAATTCAGTTTTATGCTGATAGTAACAATCCCAAGTGCTTTTATGATGCCCTGAAGGCTATTTATGGGCCAAAGGCCTATGGTGCATCTCCACCACTCAGTGCTGACAGAGTCCCATTGATTAGTGATAAGGACATGATCCTGGGGAGATGGGCTGAACACTTCCATAGTATCATCAATAGACCATCATCAATCAGTGCTGAAGCCATTCGCTGTATGCCTCAGGTTGAAGTCACTCCCTCTGTGGCTGAACTTCCAACTGAAGAAGTGGTTTTGAATGCCACTAGGCTCTTCTCATGCGGCAAAGTGCCTGGTACTAATTCTATTCCAGCTGAGATGTACAAGACAAGAGGTCCACTGCTCATACAAAAACTGACTGAAATGTTCTGGGTTATATGAGAGGAGGAGGCTATCCCCCAGGAGTTCAAGGACACCTCCATTGTCCACCTCTGTAAAGGTAAAGGAAAATGGATTATCCTGTGACAATCACAGGGGCATCTCTCTCTTAGTCATTGCTAGAAAGATTCTTGCCAGAGTCCTCCTTAATAAGGTTCTTCACTTGGAAGACGATCATCTACCTGAGAGCCAGTGTGACTTCAGAAAGGGCCGAGGAATGTACAAATTTAGAGGCATGTCCACTTCAAAATGTCCACATGGCCTCTTTGCACCTGACCTGTGGTAGAGCTTTTTGAGCTCATATTGGTCTGATCAGCCACAGTCAGACACAAGGTACTTTGACTTCAACATAGTGATGTCATTTCAGTCCTCTTTGAGAACAAGGGACAACCACCACCAACACATATGTGTGCATGTGTACGTATATACACACATGCAATGCATGGATATGTACGTGTGTATGTGTGTATGTATATGTACATACCTATATAAATCTCAAATTGCTACTCAAATGTTAGTTGTCATCACGATCATCACTATCCCTTTCAATCCTGAATTCCCAATACAAGACAATCCTTCCATGGAGATAAACACAACAGATTAGGAGTCTCAGCAAAATGTCAAGTGGACATTTTGATATCATTTTATACCATTCTATTCTAATGAGAATCAGAGACGTTTCATGCATGGTCAATTGATTTTTGAATCCAGAAGACCTGGGTTCAAATGTTTCCTTTTATAAGTTGCCTTGGTCTGGACACGTCTAAAGGATAGACTAATTGGTGATCTGTATGGGTGAGGGAGGTTTCCATACCAGGAATTGATATACTCTTGGAAAGAAAGTACTACAGAATATTCTAATAAAATGACTAGTATTACTCTGGTATTACTTTAGGGCTTTTTAAATGAAAGCAACTTATAAAACACATTTCAGGGGTTAATCAAATGACCATGACTGTGGGTGGTTTTTAAAAAATAGACACAACCTTTCTTCTTTCTGCGATCTTAACAATGGATTCCGTTCTCTGGGGGCAAATCATCTGTGAAGTGTCTGGAGAATTACTCATGAGTCGCTTCCTCCGACATTTCTTCTTTCCTGGACTCCCACCCCACTCTGCCAGTGATGCTCTTGGTCCAGCATTCAGCTTGAGCTAACACGATGAAAAAGAAGTGTCCCAGGGGCCTTGGTAATCTGAGCTGCCAAAGGTTCCCATAGGAACACACTTCTTTTATTTATCTGCACTCAGCACAGATGCTTCTGCAGGATTCAGCTCTTAGAAAATGCTGGCTGCTGTGAACTCCTCTCCCTTCAAGCAAAGAAGGTCTTCAAGTCCTGGTCTCCAGAGCTAGTCTCCTGCTGTCTGAAATTGGCCTCTGTCCATCATGGCCCTGGGTCCTTTGCCTGATGTGTTCCACCCATGATGAACCTTGGACATATAAAGGTCACGCTGGCCCCCAAGCTTTAGCCTAGAGCTCTCATGGAAAAGGGGGAAGGGTAGGGGGCTCCTGGCCCCTTCCCATCATTTGTCTTTGCAGAGTGATCCCCAACAGGCATTTGCTATGCCTCATGGATCTCATCTGGGTTTTTTCACATCCTGAATTGAGGCTTTTGGCTTAGAATTGCAACAGCAAAAGCAACAACAAAACTGTAACAGTGGAAAAATGTTGGCCATGAATGAGAGGAAGAGGGTGCTAATCCTGGCCTTGCTCGTGATCAGGCGTGTGGCCTCAGGGAAGTCACTGATCTTCAGTCTATTTGTGTTTCCTTGTATGCAGAATGAAGAGGTCAGGTCACAGATCTAAAACTGGGAGAGACTTCCGTAGCCACCAAGTCAGCCCCTCTCATACTATGCCTGAGGAGACTGAGGCAGGAAGGGCTAACTTGCCTTACTTGCTAAATGACTAGCTAGGAAGTATCCAAGGCAGGATTTGAACTTAGGGCTTCTTATGCTGGGCTGCCTCTCCCTTATTGCGACCTTTAAGATCCCCCTCCTGAACAATCATGTAAGTGCCTGCTCTGTGTTAGGTGCTGTAGATACAAAGATAAAAAAACAAACATTCTCGAACCTCAAGAAGCCAAGGTCTCAAAATGGAGACTGTATATAGAGATAAATAAATGCGAAATAAAGAGAAATAAGTTGGAAGTACTCGGACAGGTACTGAGCAAATGGGGAATGGGAAAAGGCTTCCTAGGAAATAACCCTTAGGATGGTCCATGAAGGGACGGAGGGGGAAGAGCGCTCCAAGCATCAGGGAGAGCCTGCTGAAAGGTGTGGCGGTGGGAGATGGCACGGCATGCAAGTGGAAGTTCACGTAGGCCAGTTTGGTCAGAAAGTAGAGTGCGCTAAGTCAAAAGGCACTGGGCTGGATGTGACTGAAAGCAACTAATGTGTAATTAGCCAAGAAAAATGGGCCAGAGTAACTGGACCGAGAATTACTGTAAGGTTAAGATGAAGCTGAAGGAGACCTTAGTGATCATCTGCTCCAAGACTCCCATTCTATAGATGAGGAAACTGAGGCCCACAGAGGTGAAGGAACTTGCCAAAGCTCACGCACATATCATGTGGTGGGCTTGGATTCGAACCCATGTCCTGCTCATCCATCTACTCTTCCCCAGTCCAGGCTGCGCCTCTAAGCAGGTGTGTCTCCCCAGTTTCTGTCCTGGGCCCTCTTCTCTTTTTCCTGTAGACTACCTTGCTTGGTGATCTCATCCGTTGCCATGGGTTCAATAACCATTTCTATACACACGATTCCTCCATCTACAGATGCACTCTAGCCATTGTCCTGAGCTCACCACCTGCCTTTTGGACACCTCAAGTCAGATGGGCTTGTAGGTGTCTCAAACTCAACATGAGACAAACAGAACTCATTCCTTTCACCCTAAACCCTCCCCTCTTCCTTACCAGTGTGACCATGTGGTAGTCAATCACTCGGTGCCTCAATTTCCTCATTTGTAAAAGGTCATTAGATTGTGAGTTCCTTGAAGGCAAATACTGTTTCCTGCCTCTTTTTGTATCTCCAGTACTTAACACAGTGTCTAGCCCTTAGTAGGTATTTAATAAATGCTTATGTATTGATTTATACACAATCTACACTACCTACCTCACAAACTGATTGTAAGGTATGGAGAGATACTATATATAAAGAGCTTCATAAATCTTAAAGTGCTATATAAATGTCAGTCAGTATTGTTATTATTAGTGTAGAGATTATTTGATAGTAAAAGTTTCAAGGGAGAGACTATGTTGTTTTTCATTTCTGTATTTCTTGTTTCCAATGCAATAAATTATATGTAGCAAACACTTAACAAATGTTTTTCAAATTAAGTTGACCCTTCATTGAATATCTCATAGAACTTTGATGAATTCCCATTCTCTAACCTTCAGTGTCTTGTTTTTGGAAGGAAATGACTTAATTACTGCTCCAGCCTGCAAGCTCTAATATGCTTTTGCTTCATCACAATCTACTTCTATCTCCCCTTTCCTACTCCCCATTCCTACTGCATTTCCATGTTAGCCGCATGTCTTTCAGTATCTGGACCAAATCTAATGAGGGATTTCCTTCCTGGTTTCACCTGCATCCCTACTTCCCTTGGGCTCCAAGTTTGGTGACTTCAAAGATTTTCTTTCTAGCACACCAGAATACGTTACCCTTTTTGCCACCCAAAATGCCACTAGCCATCTGTGTCCCCACCATGGCCCCTAAGCAGTCGAGCATAGATGGAGAAATTCACCAAGCCAGGCTAATTGGCTCCAGCACAAAGTGTTTGCCCTTGTCAGGGCTCTTGGTCTGATAGAACATAATGTCCCTGAAGGCACTCCATCTTTCTATTCCAGCACCTACCATACTGCCTGGCACATAGTGAGACGTTAATAAATACTTGTGGATTGATTGGTTATCATGTCATATTACCTCATAGGGCACAGAAGCTTAAATCTATAGAGTCCATGCTTAAACTTAGTGGTGACATTCTTGCTGCTTACAGGGTGAATCTCAAGTAAAACTCCTTTTTCAGCAGATGATTGTCAAATGAAAGGGATTTGATACCTGGAGAGGTGAAAATAGTAACTTCTATTAAAATGAAGCAAGTGAAGTTTTCTGTTGGGAACACACACACACGTGCTCAGATGCAAACTGAGCAATGAGGCATCATGAATAGAAGGGCCATCTGTGCCTATCGATCCTGTGGATCTCCTCCCAAAAGATCCTCTTTCCAAAAACTTAACTAAATTCAGTGAGCATTTGTGGAGGAGCTATGGGCATGCGTAGCATATGAATAGAGATCGATCCTCAGAGCCCAAAAGAGGCAGTCTCAAATCCTGCTTTGGACACATATACTGTCTGTGTGACCTTGGACGAGTCACAACTGCTCAATGTTCTCACCATTGATGTACAGTTCACAGTCTGCATTGCTTGAATGAGTTTCTACACCAGGAGTTTCCCAATCCAGACCAAGGGGGGCATCTTCACTATATGCATTTTGAAACCATTCCCCAAATCCAAAGAATCAGCAGCCTCTTTTTACTTCACTTTGGACAGCTTGTTTAAATTCTGTAGACTGCAAATGAATTTCCCGGCATACCTTAAAACTACTCTTGCTGTTTCAGGAAAAAAAAGTGTGTTTATCAAATCATATATGGCACTTGATTGTGACATAAAATGAGGATATTTTGGCTTTAAATGCTTTATACAATCTGTATTCAAGTCCTGGGCTTCAGAAAGGAAGTGGCTTCATTGAGGGAGTCTGCCCACATTTTGAAAAGCTTTTGAAATGAAAATGTCATTTGCTAGAGTTCCACTGCCCTGGCACTCCTTCAAAAGGAAAAAGAGGCACTACATTACTGAAGGAGAATTTTACTTAAACTTAATTAATCATTGGCAATATCATTTACTCTCCTAATCTATGGAAAAACAAATTTCTGTCGGCACCAGATGTTTTTGCATTTTGCAGATGCATGTGCGGCTGCTGGAATCTTTAAAGGTTTGTTTAAAATATGCTTTCAGGTCTCTTTTTTGTGAAACTTTGACAGGATAATAGAATTAGATTTGCTGAATTTCACTAAACTGTGAAGTAATGTGCCATCAGATTCACTTACTCCTCAAAAAATATTTCTTTCTGAGAACACTCATCAATCTAGCTTTTCAACCCCTAAACATGAAGCTCTGAAACCAAAAAGGATGACTTAATCAGTTATATAAGTGACAGGATGTTAAACACTTAGCACTCCTGCATTGTACTGCCAGCTGCCTTTGAGAAAATAGGAACTTTTTAAAGTTTGATGAAAAAAAGAAAAGTCCTACTTCCAGGGTGAAGGCAAAATATTAATCTATTGCAGATGTGGGTGATTTGGGGAAGGGAATTAGGACTACTTAACAGCTCTTCTGGGAAGAAATGGCTAAGATGGTTGAGATTGAAATGGCTTCAATCTCCTGGTCAATGAACTTGCAACGTGACAGGCACTTCCATCCAGCTAACCTCATTTTTATCTCCTTGATAGATCTTTGTCCCCTGGCCAATGCTCCCTTGACCCTCAGTTAGTTAGCAAGCACATCTCTTAATCACTCAAGATGCTCAGCTGATTCTAATGCCTTGGTCTTTCTCAAGTGCTTCATCAATTGTCCAAAAGCATCACCAAGTTTCATTAAGGAAGCATTTTATTTTTCTCATAGAATAGAGATACTACTACCAAGGTAGCAAAAAGGGATGCAAAACTTTCAGTGCTCAGCCTATTTACAGCATGACAGAGTCTGAGAGTAAACTTCAGGACAAGTGGAACCTGCCCTCAGTCATAAGCTTTGTTAGTACTTTGTGTGAGCTGGGCTAGTGTAACGGATGCAGCCCTGGGCAGTCAGGGCTCAGATCCCATTAAGTGCATACCTCTGGAAAAGCTGGTTAGCTTCTCTAGGCCTCAGCTTCCTCTACCCAAGAATTGGAGGGCTAGAGTTGAGGACATGTCATCTCTCATGGCCTTAGGTCATCCTTCATAACTCTGGTCCACTTTCTTCCAGTAAGGTCACTGCAGTGTCCACCTGGTGCTATGTAAATATGGATCCAGCTCCTTGCTGAGTACTGCCTCTGCTTCAGAGTGTGGCCACGTTAGGGCTCAGTTAATGCTCTTTGAAAATAGCAGTTGCTGAAAAGGTCCCTCAAGCCAGCCTAGTGAGGACCCTTTCCAAACGCAGACAGGCTGTGGTGAAAAAAAAATATCAGCTAAGGCAAACTCAGGAAATAAGATAAAAGGAGTTTATTAACACATCAAGGCAGCAAATGCTAGTGGGCCAGCCTCGATTCAATCTGCATGCTGCTTTTTCTAGACAGGAGTAAGCAATTTCCATTTAACAGAACTCTGAATGCTCCTGCCAACCAGACAGGGAGCAAAGGCCCTTGCCCAGGGGCTTTTGTTTTTTCCGTGTCTCTCAAGTATTTGCCCAACTATCTGAGGAGCCCAATCCTCCGATGGGGTGTGATGGTCTGACCATTTCACACACACACACACACACACACACACACACAGCCAAACAAAAACCTTCCTTCCTTAGAGGAAAACTCTCATTTACCCAAAACGACCATTTACAATTGTACTCCAGGACGTCTCCCATTCCTCATTCAGCTAACGGCTCTTCATTTGCTTTTCAAGTTAGCAATGACATTTTAAAGGAGTTACTGTTCCCATTTGTCAGACTTTGGTTAAGTGATACCCCAAAGGGTACGTGGCTGGAAAATGTTAGAAGCAGGAACTAGAAAGAAATGCTCAAAAGCATTTAGAAGCGAATGAGGAAACTGATCTCCGGAGGAGGAAAGTAGCGCACCTGAAGTCAGATGGATGCTAGGTGGCAGAGCCAGGAGGAAATACCATTGAGGAACAGGTGAAGGTGACGGCACATTGCCCCCCTCCTTGGACTCTGTGCTTTCTACTGTATAAATGGAAAGACTTTCTAAAACTGACTGAGTCATAGGACAGATCTACATATGTTTCACTTGAGACAGATTGACCCTCAGATACATCTGTGAGTTCATCAGGATGGATATTTCCTCCAACTGAGGGCAGCAAGTTACTCTAGGAATTGAAATATATCTTTGGGACCAATAGTTGATCATTGTTATATTACTTTTTTATTTTCTTTATTGGTGATTGATATTTCCTTTATAATCATGTAAAGAGCTGGTCTCCATATACCAGAACGTACTGGGGAAATGGAAGGCTCTGAGCCATGGGTATGAAAAAATGCTTCCAAATGTTCTTGGGCCCTCTGTGGAGCAGAATTCTCTGGAATGATGCAGGATTTTATATTGAGTATCTCATATTTCACATATGTCCTGTACCTATCTAGTTTGTACATTTTGTTTGCACTTTGACTTTGTGCCTTGGATACAGTTGGTATTAATAAATGCTTCTTGACTTAATATCATAGCAGAAAAAATGACTTCATCATCAACATTTTCTGAGAAGATCCCCATTCTGGAATGTTTCTTGTATAGTTAATGATTTTTCTTTAAGCTGAAACCTCTTTCTTACTTTTCGTTTTTTCTGGCTCTCACTGAAACATGACTCCCTTCCAACTTCACCGCATCCCTTGTCACTCCATTACTGGCAATATTTTCTCTCATGCCCCCTGGAATCCTTGGTTGTGGTGGGGGAGGAAGAACCCCCTTTCTCCTCCAGACCTTCCCTCTGCCACGTTCAGTCGACAACCTCTTACGAGGTTCAGACCAACCAGACCATCACCCAATCTCCATCCTGTGGCAAGTACCAATCCTTCTCTGAGGAAGTTCTCCGTTCTTCCGTAATGAGGTCAGTGACTGATTTAGTCTTTCTCTCCACCTCAACCCGTGCCTTCATATTAGAGGGCTTCCATATGTATAGTGATAGTCGCTCCAAAACTTTGACTCAAATTCTGTGACTCACTTTCCACAACTGCCTTCATTCTTCTTCAGCTGCAGACAAAGATGGTCATAGAGCCAGTGTCTGAATCTGCTTTGCTAGCCTCGTTCTGAATCAAAAACATTCTCTCTTTCCATTGTTAGCACCCTAGGCCAAAGGTCTGGTTGACCATGGTTAGTTACAGCTTAGCATACTGCCTTAAAAACACTCAAAACTTGCACTTTCCTCTCGTGTTCAGGTTCTTCCTGACTCCTCCTTTAATGGATGCTCTCCGCTTGCATTCTGTGGCTGGCTTTTTCAGATACTGACTTCCAGATTTCTCCAGTGAACAGTATGGAGGCCAAGCCACCTGTCACCAGATGGTGGCTGGAAGGGCCTTTATATCCCAGTACTTCCAAAGTTTGAAATCTCATGAGTGGGACCATTAGTCCCGGTAAGACAGAGCTCAACTCCTGTGACTTAGCAGAAGGTCTTCAAGAAATGTTGTGGTTCAAACATTCATGGCCCTGGCCAGCCTGGGCAATGAACTAGGGCTGATATTTCTCCAGCCTCGTGCTTGAGTTCATCCCAGCCTGGTAGGGCCTGAAAGAGATGCCACTGTGCTTTATGAAACCAAGGTCACCTTGAGCCATGATGAGGTATCAAGGTAGGACTTAGTGGATGGAGACTGCTTGTTTTTATCTCTCCATCCCCAGTGCCTAGCACTAGGCCGGGTGTTTAACCTGGGTAGGTAGTTAATCAACAGTTGTGGAAGGAAGGAAGGAAGGAAGGAAGGAAGGAAGGAAGGAAGGAAGGAAGGAAGGAAGGAAGGAAGGAAGGAAGGAAGGAAGGAAGGAAGGAAGGAGGGAAGGAGGGAAGGAGGGAAGGAGGGAAGGAGGGAAGGAGGGAAGGAGGGAAGGAGGGAAGGAGGGAAGGAAGGAAGGAAGGAAGGAAGGAAGGAAGGAAGGAAGGAAGGAAGGAAGAAGGAAGGAAGGAAGGAATCAAGGAAATTTTATCTGAATGTTAGAATCTAGGGCCAGGGAGATGGGACACCATAGTATTGTGAGCCTGGAGGGGGCAATCCAGGGACAATCCCGTAATATGGCTTAGGGGTTTAGATGGAGGACCACAAGGTGAGAGGAAGGAATGGGAGCTGAAAGGGACATTAGAAATTATTCAACCCAACCCTTGCATCTGTCAGTCAGGAAAAATGAATCCTAGGGAGTTGATGTAGTTCCCAATTTGTGGGCTGTGGGTCCCTGGAGGCGTGTGTCGAGCTTTGGGAAAGGTTTACTGGAACACGCAGGTGCACTAAGCATTACCATCCCCCCTTATTTAGCAAACATTTTCTTTGATCTGAGTAAATGAGACATCTCACACACGTAGGCCACTTTTTTTCCCAAAAGTACAGTTGGGATGAATAAAATCCAAATTCTTTTTAAAATGTTACTGAATTCATAGCAGCTTTTTTGTCATTTTTTCCCCTATGATCAATGGACATTAATTGTACAACTACCGTAACATAGGGATCCATGAAATGCTTGGACTTTGAAAAGAAGGCCTCAGACTTAAAATGGTTGGGAAGCAGCAGACCAACCCAAGGTAACATTGCTAAGTAGTGGCAGAGCGGCACTCTTCTTGTGGCTGTTGCCATCACCATTATCATCTTCCTCCTCGTGATTATCAGTTATTGTTATTATCATCAGATCCTTGCCGACTACACTTGTCTCTTGGAAGGCTGCCTTAATTGGCTTTTAGCTCCTTTAAAAAGGGGGGTACTGACTTTACTTTTATTAATGAAACTGCGCATCTCCAACCTCAGGCTTCGCACCATTCTGCCAACCGTTGTAGCAGCTGTGCAATCGTGACCAGCACAAGGAACGAGTCTTTTGAAGGGTTTAAAATAATTGTGTGATATTCACCAGCACAGAGTCAGAGCCAAAAGAGGAAGCACAGATAGACATGAGCCTCCCTCTTCCCACTGCCACCTTCAGCTCTTAGTACCAAAGGAGGGTGAACCATATTAAAGTTGGATGTGGTGTGGAAGGGATTCTCTTTCAGATAAGAGTTGGAATAAATGACTCTGAGATAATACTTTCATTCCTTGTGGTCACAATCTTCCTGGACCTCAGTTTACCCATCTGTAAAATGAGGGAATTGGACTAGATGGTCTATTTATCACCACCACTACCATTCTCCCTTTTGTCCTCCTCTTCTTCCTCCTTCTCTTCCTTCTCCTCCTTACCCTCCTCTTACTCCTCCATGACCTCCTCTTCCACTTCACCCACCCCACCTCCTTTCCTCTTCTCTCCACCCCTTCCTCCCCCTCTTCTTTTTACCTCCCCCTCCTCTTCCTCCACCTCCTCTTCTTGCCCCTCTACCAACAACTCCCCCCTCTTCCTTTCATCACCATCACCATCACCACCACCACCACCACCACTACCAGACAAGCAGGATGGACAAGCCTGTGGGTGGAGAGCAGACCTTGGAGCCAGGAGCCATGTTTATTTTGTCTAATTTTTATCACTACTTAGATATGTATACCGAGAGACAACATGGCATTGTGAATATGGAACTGGCTACAAAGACTAAGATCTACCTCTGATGTGGCCTGGCTGTGTGACCCTGAACAAGTCACTTAATTTCCCGGTAGCCTAGGCAACCCTCAAAGACTGTAAGTTTCAGGAAAGGGGTGATCTACATTGGTAAAGGGAGTGTCCTCCTCTGGGAGTCCCCTCTACCAGGAAACCACAGATCCAGACTTCAACTCATTGTTATTATTATTATCATAGAACAGATTGAAACGGATCTTACCTAGCTCAATCCTTTCATTTAACAGACAAAGAAACTGAGGCCCAGAAAGGGGAAGTCAGCTCACATAGTGGCAGTATTTCAGGGTCAGAAGTGACCTCAGAGACTCTCTAGTGTAACCTATACTTGGACAGGAATCTTCCCCATAACATATCTCGCAACTGGTCATCCAGCCAGGGACTGGGAACTCACTACCTCCCAAGGTGAGCTATTTCATTTCAGAATAGTTTTTACTGTCAGATTCTTTTCCCTTATGGAGAGCCATAGCTAGGACAGGTCACCTAGCCAGTAACTGTAAGACAGGAGTCTATGATTTTCCTGATCTGGGGTCCATGATTCTGTCACTGGCTGCCTCATCTCCTCAGTGGCCTGTGATACCCTTGACAAGCGGCATCCATCAGATGGTCATTAATAGGACAGTCATTTGCCTCTGGACCCCCGAAGTTCCTTGTCTGGCTCTGTGGTAGCTACAAACTGCCACTTTCCAAAGGCAGGTTAGACAGTCTGCCAGGCAATTAGAACCAGAATGATCACTGACTATGTTTGCTGGCCGCTTTTCCTCTGGGAGGGAGAAGGGAGGCTGATCACATCAAACGTGTGTGTATGCTGTGAAGGGGCCAGGAGGGAGAGGGAGGGAGGAATCCATCAGGGGATTCAGGCTGCTAACCTGGGCTGTGCCTCTGGGTCAGAGGCTTCGCCAATCCGATCTCATCCCTCCTGCATCTGAATCATTACAGGGATGCTTTCCCCCTCCCCGCCTATCTCTGAAACCTGGCAACTGTTGCCAGGCAAGCCGGAGGCCCTGGCAATGCAAACAAGGAGTCGGAGCTTCAGGGGATCCCAGCTCGGGCACAGCCAGGGCTGGCAGCCCGAGGGGGGGGACCTCAAAGGCTTTCTTACTGTACAGATGAGGAAACTGAGGCTCACCGGGTAAAGTGACTGATGCTGGCAAGGAGCTCGGGCCGTAGAGGCCAATGCCCCTCATTTTACACATGAAGACACTAAGGCTCAGGGATGTCACACGACCCATGAAAGTACTTGGCTAGCCATAGCTCAGTTAGAAGGGATCAGAAGCCAAGTGGGCAGAAGGAGCCCCGAGGGCCGAGCCTTGCTTTGTCCTGCTCGCATGGTCACAGCAGGGTCTTTCTCCTCACAGACATACCCACGGCTACGGAGTGACTTCTCCCAGAACAGGAGCTGGCCCTGGTTGGCAGCCCGAGGAGCCCGAGGATGCCCCCTCTGCCTCTTCACTGGGGGCATGATAACCTCGGGAGCCTTTCATTAGTGGGCAGTAGAGCTGTTCCCTCCCTCACCAGGACGCTGCATTTCCCTTCCTGGAAAGCTGCCCCCATTTTCTGGGAAGCATCTTTCCAAGGCCCTTTTTGGAGGCAGGATTTTGCTAATAAGCATCACAAAGGACTGGAAAGGTGGGGACACCCTCAGCCCTCCGCCTTTGGATTGTGAGGGGCGCTTCTGAGGATGCTAACAAGCCTGGATGAAGCCTGGGGAAGGAGGCGCGATTAGACTATCAATGGAAGATCCAGGAGAGATGTTTCTCATTCCCTCTCAAGTCCCTGGGCTCCAACCCAAATGTGTCACTCTCTCATTCTTTTCATGCAAAGCTTTTATTCCCAACACAAATTCGAGCCCTCGGTTTTTAATAAAGCGCCAGTGCTCCGTACACAGCGCCATCGTCCCCTCCTTGCTTTTTAAATATTTGATATTTTCTCTCCCTCCTCCAAAGATGGGGTGGGGTGGGGAGAGGCTTGCTGCATATGTGCAGAGTCAAGCAAAACAAATGTCTGCTTTGCCAGTGTCCACAAAACCTGTGTCACTTTTACTGATGCTCCACGTTCCATCATTATTACCCTTTTCAAAGCTGAAGAGGTCTCTTAAATAAATAAATAAATAAATACATCCTCCTCTTGTATGTTTAATGCCGAGGGGCTGTTGCCGACCAAGTGGAGCCTTTCCAGGGCATGGCTCCGAAGGAGAGAGCTAACATCTTTTCTTCCTCTATTGCTTTAACCTGCCAACCCCCCGAATTCCACAGGAAACAGTTAAGCCTCGGCGCTTGCGGCAGCAATCAGAAGGAGCCCGGGGGAAGCAGCAGCGGCGGCGGCGGAGGCGGCGGGCGCGGGACTGACTGTGCTGTCCTCTTCTGGCCGCTGGGTGGCGCGAGAGAGCAAGGCATCCCCGCAGCTCTCCAGGTGCGGGTGTAGCGAGGCTGGAGAGAGGAGGCGGGGACAGGACCGCACTCGGGCTGAGAACTCCCGCAGCCCGTGCGCTCCCCTGCTCCCCGTAAGGGCCTGAAACACCAGGGGCTGGAACCCTGGAGCTGGGGTCTCCCGGCCCTTGCTTTCTAACCACACAAGCCCCAAGGCTGCTGGATGTAACCAGTGGCAACGATGAAGGGAGGGAGGATTCTGTTATCCTTCGTGGGAATCGCCTGCACCCCTTAGCCTCTTCCCTTCGTCCTTCCCTCCCCGCTGCCCTTCCTGCTTCTTGGGGGTGCGGTGAGAAAAGCTAGTGTCAGCTTCGTTCTTTCTGCCCAGCCCAAG
Source organism: Phascolarctos cinereus (assembly GCF_003287225.1). NCBI lineage: Eukaryota > Metazoa > Chordata > Mammalia > Diprotodontia > Phascolarctidae > Phascolarctos > Phascolarctos cinereus. The sequence goes on along the minus strand of NW_027555958.1, from coordinate 476,542,544 downwards.
CCCGCTCTCCCTAACGTCTGCGGGCATTCCTTCGGACACTGGGGTAGAAAAATGATAGCAGATAAGGAACATGGGACAGTGTGTGTCCATCAGTCTGGTAGAGTGGGCAGAGGACTGAGGTGGGATCAGAGGACTTTCGATTGAATCCCATTTCTTCTCTAGAGTATCTGAGTAACCTTGGGTAAGTCACTCCCTGCAGATTTCTCATCTGCAAAAGGAGAGGACTGGGTGGCTTACCTAGATGCCATGGCCCTCTCAGCTCTAAAGCTGGTTCTTGCTCGGCCTCTAATTGATTATGGCCTCTGTCTCCCTCCTGCAAATTTAAACAGATCGCGACTTTCTCCACAGCTGAAAGTGATGTTTCCTACTAGCTCAGAGTGCTCCTAGCTCCTTCCCTGAACCATTCCTTTGTACTTATACAGTCTCTTGTACCATAGCTATGTGCTTTCACATCAATTAATCCATAAATATGGCTTTAGGAAAACCTGTTGTTTGCCAGGCCCCTGTACTATGTGCTGGAGAGAAAAAGATGAAAAGGAAATTGTCCTTGGCTTTGGGAAGCTTTTATTTATAGAGAAGTTCCTGGGGAACCCTCCCCTCCCCCAGCTCCAAGCTTCTTTTGGCCCCACATTTAATGGACACCTGAGTCCCTGCGAGGGCAGCAGACTGGGAGGCTGGGAAGGGGGGCTCCATGTCACAGTCTTCTAAGGTCTTTTAGACCAGAGGCAAGGCTTGACTGCTGCTTTCAGAAGCATTGAATGGCAACTTAATAAGCAAAATGAAATGGCAATACTGTTGGGAAAACTAGGAGAATCTTCCTCAAAACTCGAAATTCACATTTTAAAGTCTTTTCAAAATGAGGAACAAACAAAATCTTCTTTTCCCCTCCTTTTTAACAGACTTTTTGTAACAGTAACAGATGGCTTTCTTTATCTCCCAGACCCCAGGAATGGGGCCATTTTAGAGAAGAAGAATGTGGGTGGGAGGGGAAAGGGGAGGGAGGAGGAGGAGGAAGGGAAGAAAGCCAGGAGTCTTCCAAAAGCTACCAAAGGTGTTTTGTCCTCAAGCACAGACTTGGCAGTGTGGCCAGAGAGAGTGATCAGCACAAGAAGTGAACTGGAGGGAAGAGGCTGGCTTCAGAACCTGCTCAGATCCTCAACTGCATGTGTGAACTTTGGCTGGTCCCTTCATCTCTGCTTTCTCATCTGCAAAATGGGGACATTGGATCTGGCTTTCTAAGGTCTAGTCCAGCTCTGCATTCTTTTCATTAAGTTCAGAGCCCAGGAACTCTTCCATAATGGAAGAAGAAGGCAGAGACTAAATTAACAAAGAAACATGATGCACTGGTGCCTGCTCTTGATCTCACTGAGTATGACGTCATGGAGGGACAGCAATCTTCTGAATGACTAGTGGGCCTTTGTTCCTCCTTCCTGAGTTGTCACTCTTCTTCAGAAAGACCCATGAGTTGGTCTCTTCCTAGGGAATGGTCATTGAAGGGCCCAGACCTGGAAGGTCTGGATACGGTGTCATAAGACTTGGGATTGGATCTCAGCTTGGTCTTACAATGCTTGTGACTGCAGGCAGCTCCTTTACTCTCCAGGCTTCAGGTCCTGTGTTTTTAACACGAAGGGGTACATAATAACCAAACAAGCAAGCATTTTATTAAGCTTCTCATGTGCCAGGCAGTAGCTAGGTGCTGGAGATACAAGACAGAAGGGAAGCCATCCTTCTTCTGCGGGGCTTACCTCCTGCCTGGAGACACAACATGGACATATGCGGGTATGCAGAAAATAAACAGAAAGCAATTTGAGAGAGAAGGTGCCAGCATCTGGGAGGAGGGGCATCAGGGACCGCTTTATGTTGGAGGTTGTTGGAGCTGAATCCCTATATTAGAAAAAGAGGTGAAGACATCATGCATTCCCAGTATGGGGTGCCATCAGCACAAAGTAACGGAAGGGGGAATGGACTATTACATATGGGGTCAGTCATGGTCAGTCAGTCACTGAGAATGTAAGGGCATCCTGTATGCCAGGTACTAGGCTAAGCACGGAGGATGTCAGGAAAGGAAAAGGCCGGTCTCTGCTCTAGAGGTGCTCCCAACCATATACATACAGAAACATCAATCAGCCAGTAAGCATTATTAAGTGCCTATACATGCCAGGTTCTGTACTAAGCTGAGGCTGGTTGAGGCTAAGAACTCAAAGAACTTTTGTGTCATCACACGATATAAAGGCCCAAGGGGTGACTGGAGCCCAGATCTGCTTGGGGTTCAGGTCCAGCACTACTATGTAATGTCTCCAGTGAGGATAGACTAAGTGATCTCTAAGAATGATGCCTGTTTCCTGGGCCAGACGTGGTCTGGGGAGCTGAATGCTTTGGGGTATCCATTCCTTTCCATCCCATTCCTATAGACCGGTGGTCCTCAAAGTGTGCTCGAGGGACCCTAGAGGCTCCCAAAACTCTCCCGGGGGTCGGGGAGGTTAAAACTTGTATCATAATACTAAGATATTTCAGTTTCTAATACAGAAAATATCCATAGAGCCACATAAACAACAACTCTTTTTTGGGTGGTGTCCTCAGTGCTTTTGAGTATAAAGTATGTATTGCATGAGTATAAAGGGCTCCTGAGACCAAACTGTTTGAGACCAGACACTTCGGCTAAGCCTGCTGGACAAGGAGCATCTTAGAACCTGACACAATGAGAAGGCACAGCTCAGGTTTCATGAGTATCTGCTTCCTTTTTGAACAGTGTCCTCTCTAATCATGAGAGGCAGTGAGATACACTAACACATATAGAATGTCCAATATGTGCCAGGCACTTTATAAATATGACCTCTCTGATGATCACGGCAACCCTGTGAGGCAGGTACTACTATTAACCACAATATTACAGCTAAGGACACTGAGGCAGTGATTTGCCCAAAGTCAGACAACTAGGTCAGATTTGCACCTGGCTCCAGGCCCTGGGCTCTATCTCTGCACCATCAGCTGCTGCCTTGATTCACCAGGATAGAGGAGAGACCTCCAAGCCAGGCTGATGTGGGGCCAAAGTCCTTCCTCTGACACACTCTGGCCAGGAGACCCTGGTCAAGTCCTCCAAACCCAGGAGACTCTCTAGGACTCTAAGGCAAATCGGTGAAGCCGGTTTCCTCACCCAACAACTCCCTCTCCTAGTACAATCAAGGTTCAGTCTCTTTCCTTATTCTCCTCTAATCAATGGCTTTCCAAACAGCCCTCTTACCATTCCCGAGTGCTGGGTGCACTTGATTCACCTCTTTCTCCTCTCCTTTCTCCCTTCCCCCTTCCTCCTCACTGGGCTATACCAGCTCCATTCATGTCTATGCTTGGGGGGGGGTATGTACATGGCATGCTATGGTCCCACTTCCTGTTCAACAATCTGTCCCCTCCAATGAGAAGAGCCCTTCAGCTTGACTGACTCCAGCTTCAGAAGCTTAGATATTCCACAGTTCCCTGCATGATCTCAAAGCAAGCTTTCTGATATTCCTTCAGTCAGGTGGCCGGCCCCTCGGGAGAAGCCCAAGTCTTACCACAGCCACCATGGCCCAGAACCCATTTGTTTCTTTCAAAACTGAGCTCAAGAGCCACCTTCTACCTGAAGCTCTCCTGGGTTCTCCCCCTAATGTTTGGTAGCACTCTATCCCCCATCAAAAATCGTGAGTGTTTTTTTTCTAAATATACATTTTTTGTAGATATCTTTTGTTTTTATGTCACTTAGATTTACCCCTGTATCCCTCCTCCTCCTCTTCTTCCTTCCAGGTACTCATTCCTTATAACAAAGAATTACTGTATTTGTTTTGCATATATTTTAATAAATCTGTATATGTGCAGGTTGTTTTTGTGATAGAACATAAGATTCTTAAAGTCAGGGACTGTGTATGCTCAGCATGGCAAAACTTGAGTTTAAGCCCAGCCTCTGGCCTCTACTGGTTGTGTGACCCTGGGCAATTTCCTTAACCTCTTAGGGCCTTGGGCGATTCTGTAGTAACAGAGGTGCTTGCCAGAGGGAATTTCCTCCCCCTCCCCCAACTCCCTCTGGGGTTCTCTATGCTAAGGAATCCCCATCACTACAGCATGCCACTGTCCCAGTACCCTGTGTATATACTAGCTGCCTGGCAAATAGTTATTGGTTGATTGATTGGTGTCCTGGGGCTTACTCCCTCCCCTAACCACTCAAGCGCAGGTGGCCCACCCCTCCCCATCATTTGTTTCAGGTATAAAAATTTGCTAATTAAATCTCAGCTGGGGAACAGTATAGGCGTCGTTAAAAAAAAAGAGTAAGACAAAAACAAACAAACAAACAAAAAAGAGTTCTCTCTAGGTCTTTGCAATCCAGGTGCCAAGACAGAATAGACAAACAGACACTGGGGCACACATCATCATGCCCTCAGGTACTCAGTGTACAGACTGTATCCATAATCCTGTAGGGGACAGAATGAAGGTGGTTGCTGTCCAGCTGCTAGTCTGGAAGACTGGGATGGACTGTTTTGTCAAAAAGCTCCCCCGCCCTCCTCTTCCTCCAACCCTTCCATCCGTTTTTCTGCCTCTGAGGAGAAAACAAGAGGAAATTATTTTCTTCTCATGCCTGAGGGATTAAGAGTAGATAAAAAGAATTTCCTCCTAGCCAACAGCTGAAGTTGGAGTTGTCTAAAAGTGCAATGGGCCTCCAGGGTAAGGAGAGAGTTTCTCATTATTCATAGCATCAGGAGATCAAAGCCGTGGGCTGGAAGAGACAGTCCTTCAATCAGGATTTCTGAAGTGTTAACTGTGTGCAAGGCACTATTCTTGGCACACAGATGAGAGAGAGAGAGAGAGAGAGAGAGAGAGAGAGAGAGAGAGAGAGAGAGAGAGCCCTCCAGATCATTTTACAGATGTGCAAATGCAGGCAGAGTTATATATATATATATTTTGTGAGACAGTTGGGGCTAAGTTACTTGCCCAGAGTCACTCAGCTAGTGAGTGTTATGTGTCTGAGACCAGATTTGAACTCAGGTCCTCCTGACTCTAGGGCCAGTGCTCTATCCATTGCACCACCTAAGTTGCCCCAGAAGATGAGTCTTCTTGACTCCAGGCTAGGTGCTATATTTGCTGTGACATCTAGCTACCTGCAATATATACCCAGAGAAGTAAATGTGAATACATGAAAAATAACACAGAGTAGCTTGTTTAAGGGAAGGAAGCTAACAGTCAAGTCCACAGTTTTTAACCTGGGGTCCATGCATTTGTGTTTTTAAAACTATCTTGATAACTGTATTTCAATACAACTGGTTTCCTTTGTCATGGTATGTATTTTATTTGATACGTTTAAAAGTATTCTTCTGAGAAGGGAACCCTGGGCTTCACAAGAATGCCAAGTGAGTCAGGGGTGATCAGGAAAGGCCTAAAGGAGGAGGCAGCCCCTAAAATAAGCCTCAAAGGGTGATGGAATACTAAGGGACAACAATGAGTAGAGAGAGTGTGCCAGGAATGGGAAAACACTTGTTCCAAACTATGGAATGCTCTGTTGGGGGGCACACTAAGCAAGCTAAACGATCGGAATTATGAAGGAGACATGAGCTGGGAAAGCAAGATGAGAACCCCATGAGGGGGGGCTCTAAATGTCCAACAGAGAGCTTTCTATTTCCTCTGAGCAGCAATAGGAAGCCATGGCAGATTTTTGAGCAAGGCAGGGGAGTGGTTAGGAACAACAGTTTGGTAGCTTGTGCAGGATGCATTGGAGAGGAGAGAGAATGGGTGCAGAGAAACAGACTAGGAGGCCCTTGCAAAAGTCTTGTGAGAGTGAGAATTAGCATAGGGAACATGATTGGAGACAAAGACCCATATGAGAAACATGGTGTAGGTAGCATCCACAAGACAGCCCCTGACCTGGAGGTCTCCTTGAAGAGGAAAGACAATCATTGGATAAAGCTAGCCGGGTAATGCAAGCATGCATTATTTCCTTTACTGGAAGCCTTTGAAGAGAGCTTACACTCTTTAATGGGAAGGGAGGAGGGGGATTTAGTAGGACAGATTCAATTCATTTCCAAAAACATTTCAATAGAAGACATGAGGAAGTGTGAGAGGGAACAAGTGAAAGAATCAGTCATTATCCATTTATTAAGTGCATAATATGGATCAGCACTGTGCTAGGCCTTGGGAGTACAAAGAGAAAATAGAAACAGCCCTTGCCCTTGAGAAGGCTACATTCCACGAGAAGAGATAATCCGTCGATATGCAGATAGTGACTTGGATGACATATATAAGGCAGACACAAGATAACCTGGGGATGATTGGGGTGGAGAGGACCAACAGAAGGTGTTACTTGAAGGGACCCAGCATCCCCTTCAGCAGGAGGATGGGAGAAGGACGTGCATTCAGGAATGAGGGATGATTGTCCACAATTGTGGCAAAGATACAGAGCTAGGAGATGGGAAATGGAGCTTTGTGCCTGAAGAATTGCACTGTCAGGATTTCAGAGCTTTTCCCTCTCCATCTTCTTTTGGGGTAGGCCCTTTCACTCTCCAGAGGAAGCTGAGAGGCTCAGCGAGGATGGTGATTTACATAGGGTCACACTGATAAGCAATGCCAGAGCTGGAATTGGAAGCCCTATCTTCTGACCCCAAGAACACTATTTTCTCTACTCTCCCCCGCAGAATTGGGCATAGACCACTTCATTTGGTTAATTCACCTTCTACTTCATTCTAATTTATTTTGTGATAAAGGAGATCTCAGAAGCGAGTGAATAGTTCTCGAATTGAATTGAAAATTCTATTCAGACTAATACTATAACATATGGATTTGTGGTAACCTCTAAAAACTCTGAACTAGTTTCTCTTCTCCCAAGAAGCTATATTTAAATATCTTCCTCCACCATATGAATGGTATTTTGCTGAGACCTACTTGGGAGACAGGAGCTATTTTCTGTTGGAGCCTAAATCCATCATGAAGAAGGGTAAGAAAGTATAAGTCTCTGCATGCCAGAGGCAAAGGCTGCTCTGCTTTGGGGGCAATAGAACCTCTTTGTTCACCTGCTCATTTTCTTGTGGGAAAGAAGTGAGAGAGGATCCTTCTGCTGCAGAAGCCTGAAGTCTAGTTGTGGAGCTCCCATGTAGAGACATGTGAACAATTAGACACTAGCGCCTCAACGGGTGCGAGATCCTTTCCTTGCATGCACAAGTCCCAAGGGAATCCTGCAATAGCTGTGAGAATTGTAGGCAGTCGAAGGGAACTACTTGTTAAATCCTTAACACTGGCGGGTGTTAAACTCTGTCCAGACTGTTAGGAGGGTGGGAGAATGCAAAGTATTCATTAATTTCCAAAGTAGTTGTCATTTTCCTAGTAAACATGGAGCGCTAAGCAGGGACTCAGTGGCTCCCTCTATAGGCTCTTTTTGTTTATTTTCCTCACCACCTTTCCCCTCCCCTCCTTTCCCTTCCTCCCCACCCATCTAAGATCCCCAACTTTGCTTTATTGCAAGTCATTAAGTATCATAGGATAAGAGATTCAGAGCTGGAACAGATACCAGAACTCATGTCATTGTGGACCCTCATTTTACAGTTGGGGCCCCATGTCTTGCCCAAGGTCATACAGGTCAGAGGCAGCGAATCAAGATGCAGACCAGGGTCCTTCAACTCCAGCTTCATCACTCTTTGTATTACACCGTCTGACATCACCAACTAAGAAATGGTAGTGTTTATTCTCTATTTTTTTTTGGAGGGGGAGGTAACAGTCCTACCTTTTCAGTTTTTTTTCTTTTCTTCCTATTATTTTCTTTCTTTTTATTTAATGAGGAAATTAGCAAAGTAGCACAAGAAACGGAATCTTAAGTATTAGGATTCTGTCCCTAACTCCTAAATATGAATCAATGAAAAAATGATTAAATGTCCTGTTTGTACAAGGCACTATGGTAGGCACAGGGGTACAAATGAAAAAGTGAGATTTTCCAGCTCCAAAAAATCTTATGTTAGCTCACTGGATTTGAAATGAGGAAAGACTGCATTCAAAACCTGCCTCAGATAATTACTAGCTGTTCTGACCTTGGGCAAGTCACCTTCCCAGCCTCAGTTTCCTCAATCTGTAAATTGCAGACAATAATAGTACCTAATCCTCAAGGTGGCCATGAGGATGAAATGAGATAATGTTTGTAAAACCTTAAAGTGCTGTGTGAATATTCTTCTTCTTAAGTTACTTTTCTGAAACTCATATTCTTCATCTGTAAAATGGGGAGAATAAATAACATTTACACAATCTATCTCACAGGTTTGTGGTTTGGAAAGTGCTTTGTTAAATCTTAAAGTCCTCTAGAAAATGAATCATAACGACAAGATTTTCTTTCCACTGGAGCAGATGTGGTCTCCGATGTCCCCTTTCAAGTTTGCCCTCTTCTTGATAGCTTTTGAAGTGAAACAGGGCATTAAAGATCCTCATGTCTACTCCTCTCGTTTTGCAGATGAAGGTGAAATGGCCTCCCCAAAATCACAGGGGTCTTAAGCAAATGCTCGGAAATTCAAGTTCAAATCCTCTGACTCCAAGTCAAGGCTCATTCCGTACCTACCACAACTGCCCCTATGCTTTGGGTTCTACATCTATGTGCTAGATCTATATATAATGCTGAAGATATCAAGCATCTGGAGAGATATTAAAATATAGAGAGTTGCAGACAAATAGAAAAATACAGATAATTGTATTTCAATGTAATTGGTTCCCTTTGTAATCTTCTAGATTTCATTTTATACATTTTCAGCATAACTCTAAGAAGACAGCCTGTATTTCGTACCCCAAGGGCATTGGCTATGGGAATGGAGTAGCCAGACAGAGGAGGCAAAACCAACCTTGTTGGTTTTCAGTGACAGGATTCTGTCTGGTCTTTCCAGGTTTGGAAGTGATAGTTGTGCTGGGTTCCCCCTGGTCTGACCACATCTGGAGTACTGGGTTTGGGGCACACCCTCTTCAGAAGGGCTCTGATAAACTTCAAAGCACCCAGAGGAAGGTAATCAGGAGGGTGAAAAGACTTGAGACTAAGCCCTACGAGGAGCCTTTGAAGGGGATGGGGATATTTAGTCTCGGGGAGGTTAGACCTCGTGGAAACAAGAGAATACCTTCGAATATGTGAAAGGTTGTCATATGAAAAGGTTACTTTGTGTTAGCCCTAGAGACCAATGGGTGGAAGATGCAGAGAGGCAGATTTTGATTTCATGCATGAAAAAACTTTAGAGCTGTCTCCAAATGGAATGGGCTGCCTACTGGGTGTGGCCTCCCCAGAGGTCTTCAAGTGGCCCTGGATGTGTGTTGTAGATGCGGGTGGAAGGGGAAGTCCAGGAGCTCTTCTTGTGTGTGTGTGTGTGTGTGTGTGTGTGTGTGTGTGTGTGTGATGGACTCCTTGGGCAGTCTGGTGAAGCCTACGGACCTGGTGAACCTCGTCTTAGAGTAATGCTTTTAAATGCATAAAATAAAATACCCAGGATGAAAAGGAAACCAAAGCTATTGAAAATAAAGATGTGTTTCTCCAAATATAAGTTCATGGACTCCCTAAAATCCATAGGCAGCTCATAGGCTGTGGCCAGCCAGCCAATCAGTTAACCCCAGCTTAAGGTCCCCTGGTCTAGATACCCTCTGAGGTTCCTTCCAATTCTAAGAATCAGTGCTTCTGTGAAACAAACGCAGGGATCAGAAACTCAGTGTTGCAAAAACGCCAGTTTGGTTTTAATCCCTAAGCCAGAGAAGTAAGAAACCTCCACGCCTTTACAGCTGTGTTAATTAATGATCCCACCACCTCCCTCTTCCATCATCCTTCCATAAATATATGGCAGAAGACTGCTCTGCTCTGACCTGTTCCTCCCCACAACAGCAGGTGCCTATAACCCCACATATCTCCCTTTCTTCCGCACCTCCCAGCTGGCCCTCTGCCCACTTGGCAATGATCAGCCCATCCTATTTGCAGCTCTCCCCCAGCCCACCCCCAAAGCTCCCAATGCCTGACTCTCTGGCTTGCTTCACCCTGCACAATAGTTACGTTCCTGACAAAGTGTGTGTTAATTGTTTTTTTTTTAATTTTTAATTCAGTCCTTTCTCCTAAAAACATAGAAACGAGTTTGAGATCCGCCAGCAGGCAAACTTGCTATTTAAAGGAACCTTTTGGCAGAACCTTTTGTAGATGTGAATAATTACTCCCTGGTGTATCTGTTTTGAAAATTCTGATTTCCATAGGTCTGGTTTTCTTTTCCTAGATGGCTAAACAGTGTTCTATTCCCAGAACTCTACTCAACACAAACAAGAGCAGTGGGGCCTTCCTTCCCCACCCCGCCCCAACATTGAAATTCACAGTTTGGGGAAAAAAATGAAGAAAAATGCAACTGAGTTCCATAAAATAACTAACATCTTAACCTTTGCATAGAAAAGTGACATGTGAATGCACCATTCCCAGGCTTGGGCTGCAGGGCCCCAAGCCCCAGAGCTGGGTGGCTTATGTTGGTAGGGTCTGTGGGGTCTGTCTCCTCTCCATTGTTCATAGGACACTGTTAGGCTAAACGCCACACTTTTGGATCTCTTTAACCATGTCCCTTTTAACACTCTACATCAGGCAGCCCACTTAATGCTCACAGTTTATTTCCTTCCACTTAGTCCATGGTCCACTCCACCTCCCTGGGCTTTCTTGGGGATATTCCTTTCTGCCCCACCTCCTCCCTCTGTCCCCAGCCCTCCACTGAGATTGTGGGATCCCCTCCATTTATACTGTAGATACTGCATCTATCTCTTATGCATGGAGTTCTTTGTATATTGTCTCCCATAGACTGGGAACTCCTTTAGGGCAGAAACTGTGTTTTTGCCTTGCTTGGTATCCCCAGCCCTTAGCAGAGTGCCTGACTCACGTCAAGTGCTTAATAAATGGCTTTGGCCTGACTGGACTTCGAGTAGATTGCATTTTGGCACTTTTTGGAAAGGGTTTTACAGATAGCATTTGGTTCAATTCTCAACATAACCCTGGGTGGTAGGGACTATTATTAGTCCCAAATTAGAGATAAGGTAAGTGAGGCTGAGAGGTTGGGACAGTCCTACCTACCTGTAGGTGACCTACCCTGGTCTCATGGTTATCACATGACTGAGGCAAAATTCCAAACTCAAGTCTGCTTCAAGGCTGATTCCTGTGCCTTCTGTCTTTATACACCTTTTGGGAGGATGAGACAGGACAATGTCTATGAAAGACTTTACACACTTTACACATGCACTACTCAGATGGATGCCTGGAAGCATTTTCATCTCAAGTCTAAAAGACAACTCATTGTCTTGACCCTCACATTCAATTCTGCTCAGATTTGTCCTTCTGTGTCTAAGGCACTGCCTTCCTTTTCATCACTCAACTTCACAAGCTCATGATGTACCCTATTTGAGCTCTTTGAGGGTAGGCATTAGTCCACTTTTGGTACAGAGTCTTGCACATATCAGGGAATTAATTATTGATTGATTGACTTGTAATCTCCTCTTTCCAGTGATGCAGATGGCATCCTCACCCCATGCATTCTTATCTTGTGTCACCTTACTCTAGTATAAATTTGCTTAAGTGGGGCCACCTAGCCTTACAGGGGCCTCTCTAAATGTCTCTGGACAATTCTAGGAGATTATAGAGCATAGGAAATGTCCAAGAGCTGTCCCACATTTTCGCCATGTGACTAGCCCATCTTGTTTTCTGTTTCTAACTTTATTTGACAACATCTTCAACCCCTCTTCTTTATTGTAATTCCTTATTTTTCACAGTTTTGACCTGCCCAGTTACTACCTGCCTCTCTGTTGCTCTTTGAGCAATTATTGATTTCAATTCTTCATAGACTGGAGGGCTCCATGGTTCTCAGACACACCATACCACCAGGAAAATCTTGGCATTAAGAGAATGGGCCTTTAAGGGAGAAACTCAGGGTCATTAAAAGAACATCACAATTTCCCAAAGGCGATATAGGAATTTATTTCCTCCCTCTCTTGTTTGTTTTTGAGTCTAACTTGTAATCCACATGCAGTTTGTGCTCAAGAGAAATTCATATATTAATGGACATAACAAACATTTTCCATCCGCTTGGTGTTTCTTAGTGGATAGTTAGGGAAAAATATTCTGAATGAATATGAGTTTCACCCAGGGCTTGATAAAGGACCATGTCATCCAGGAAAAACTAGAAAATGTTACTCTTAATTAAAAAAAAAATCTCTCTTTGAGTTGGAGTATGAACTGATTCCCTACATGACAGAGGGAACACCTTTGGGGAAGATATTTCTTCCTACTCTATGCTTTGCCTTAGAGCAATAGTCATAGATTCACTGAACAAGGTTATCTCTGTTGTATCATCGTCATCCTCAGCAGCAGCAGCAGCAGCAGCAGAATTTATATAGTGTTTTAATGTTGGCCAGCCCTTTAAATAGATGTTACCTCATTTGATCCTCAGAACAACCTGGGAGGTAGATGCTATTATGATCCCCATTTAACAGATGAGGAAACTGAGAATAAAAAGAAGTTGTTACTTGTATGAAGTCATACATCTAGTGTCAGAGGTCAGATTAGAACTCAGGTGTTCTTACTTCTTGAATCTAATACTCTTATCCACCATACCACACCTAGCTGTCATATCTTGCAAAAAATCTTACATAATTTTGACATTTTGCATGGGAGTCGCCTTGTTGGTGACTTGAAGACACATTTTTGTCTACAAAATCAAACGTTCTTTTTTTAAATTATTAAGCAAAAGACAATAAAAATCCTGAATCTTGTACAGTCTGTTCTCTACACCTTTCAGTCAACTTTGTGAATGCTGTTCTACAGCGAAATATCGTTGATAAAAGTCAGCCATTCCATCCTCACATGCCTGATATAAATGTTAAGTATACAATACCTGACATATAAATTGCATGCCTAACCCTCCCCCCAATCAAGTGTAGGAAGGGTGGTTCAGTGGATAGAGGGTTGGTGGACATAGGAACCTCCAGTCCTTGTCTCTGACACCTAATTGATGTGTGACCCTGAGCAAGTCACTTTAGCTCAAAGGCTCCAGGAAACTCTCTAAGACTATAAGCTACAGGTGAGAGGTCAATCTTTGTCCATGAAATCTTTAGGGGATCCTCCCCCTTCCCATCGAAAAAAAGAGCTTCAGCTTGATGACTTTGCTTAATTCGATGTCTTCTCTGCCCAGCTGTGGCTACTCTGGCCTCTTTCTGGCTGATTCTTCTCATGGCCACTCAACAGCTTGACCTTCCCAAAGAGCAAAGGGTAAAGCTGAGTACTCAGGCAGGCTAGAGCTGGCTTTTGAACCCTCAAAAAGGGCATATGAAGCCATGTGGTTGGGAAGGAAAGAACAAAGGATGTGGATTGAGAAGACCCAGATTCACATGCTTTGGGAGCTGGGGGCAATGAAAAGAGAACTGGGTCTGGAGTCAGGATGACCTGAGTTCAAATACCACCTCAGACACTTCCCAGTTGTGTGACCCTGGGTAAGTCACTTAGCCTCTGTCCCTACATCCTCATCTGTAAAATGGTGATCCTAATAGCACCTACTTCACAGGACTGTTGTGAGGATCACATAAATCAAACTTCTAAATGCTCAGTGAACTTTGAAGTGTTATGCGAACACCAGTTGTTACCAATGTTCCTGCTCCTGCTGCTGCTGCTACTACTACAATCACTTTCTAGACTTTCTACTTCTTCTATGGCTCTCAAGCACCTCACATTGGAAATGAGCATGTCAGATAAATCGATCATCAAGGTCCCCTCCCACTCTGAACCTGTGATCCTATCATCCTAAGCCTCCTCTGCTCTTGGAGTCTCCGTTCCGCTGTTGTTTGGAGGCTGAAGAAGTCAACCTCAAAGTCCTCAAAGACCTAGAATGTCCCTAAACCACCTCCAGGCAAAAACTGGGAGCATGCCACTCCTCAGCTTTGGAGGCAGAAACAGACACCCTGCACCAATGGGAGATGTAGGAAGAAGAAGGGAACATTACCTCAACTATGGAATTAACTGGGAGCACGTTCTCCCTCCACATCCTCTCTCAAGACCAACGGTTTGCAACCTGCTTTCATTCTTAAGAATTCTAAACCATTTCCCACAGACTTGTTATATGTAGATGGTAGGAGATTCAAGTATTAGCTACGGACAAGAACCCTTTGAGAAAGGTCGACCTCTGCGTGGAAGCTCTTTAAATGGAAAGAAAGGAGAAAGTAGTTAAGGCTTGATTGTTAATTAAGCTGGGTTTATTCTTTTCATTTCCCTCAAGTAGGTCAGTTTGAGATAGAAATGTTGCATTTGAATATTTGAATGTGAAGCTTTTTGTTGAAATTAACTTTTAAAAAACCATGAATATGGATCTATGAAGACTAGATCATCCGAAATTGACCTAAAGACACAGCAATCGACCATGAAAATCTCTTTCTTTGGGGGCTTTCTGAGGCCAATGGGGGCTTACTTTCAACAGACTGTTTCTGTTTTGGACATGACACCTCTCACCCTCTGTTCTTCTCCTCCCCCTTTCTTCCTCTTTCTCTTCCTTATAATAAAATATGTTTTCTATTACAAAGCATTGTTTTTTTTCTTCTTGCCCTGAAAAGAAAAACAAAACCTTATCACAAGTATACCTAGTCACACATTACCAATTCCAATGCTGGCCATATCCAGAAATGTAGCCTGACTCTGAATCTTGAGTCCATCATTCCTCTGGCAGGATGTGAGCTATGTTCATCATTATCGGTCCTCTGACTGGTAATGTGTCTGGCCATCAAACTGCTGAGAGTTCTTTGAAAATTGTTCCTTTTTTTCTGGTGTTGTTGTTAGAGTATAAATTATCCTTCAGGTTCTGTCCACTTTATTCTGCATCAGTTTACACAAGTCTTTACAGGTTTCTTGGGAACCATTCCCTTCATGACTTCTCATGGCTCAATGATATTCCATTACATTGATCTACTATGAATTTGTTCATCTGTTTTCCAGTTAATGGGCACTCCCTTAATTTCCTGCTTCATGCTACTACCAAAAGGCCTGCTATCAATAGCTTTGTACTTAGGGGCCCTTTTCCTCTCTTTTGATCTTGTTGGGGTATAGTTTTATTGCTGGGTCTAAGGGCATGAATGGTTCAGTAACCTGACATGCTCTCTTTTAGAAATACCTTTTTCTATGCTTGTACAGCTAGGGCAAGGAAATCCTTGCTCAATTACTATTTCTGATCTTCATCTCTCTTCTTGCAATGCACTGAAGATGATTGCACTCCAGGCCCAGTGACTCAGGACCTAGAGACGTCTTCCCACTTCTGGGGACTAGACCTGATCAGATCTGACCCTTCCATCCACCAAGATCTGCAGATAGCCTTTTGCCCTGGATTTCTCTTTCCTTTCCTCTGTTCACCTCTTACTGTACTGTTTTAGGCTTTAGACTTTCCACTGTCATAAAGGCTCCTTGTTTCACACATTCCCATGTGATTCTTCTGTGAACCTCCTCCTAATTCCCTCAACTGCTATTGCTGATGGGGTGAGTACACCTTCTCAGAAGCCACCTCTTCCAAGATGTGCAATCAATAATGACTATTTCCCCAGTCCTCCTAGTTACACACTTGCCCTCTTAGACACACTTATGTGGCCTGTTTTGCACAATGGTTACCTGCTTCACAACGGGGACTATCTTACCCAACCTCTGTATCTTTTCTAAAATGCTTTGTATGCAATAGGTAACCAATAAAAGTTTGACATGCAGAATCAAGTGATCCATGTTTGGCCTCGAAGAACCTTCTGTTTTTGTGCGTAAGGTTGGTTAACAAGGAATGACAAAAACAAACAAACCAACCAAGTGTCCACAGCATGTCTGGCTTTTAGGCAGTCAGCCACAATTCCTGTATTTAGGATACTGCATGCATCATAGGCTTAATGTGTCACTTACATATCTTCTTCCGTAAATATTTCTGCAAACCCAGGAAGAGCCTCACACCTACTGCTGTAAAGTCCTTAGCACTTTATATAGAATTCTGCCAGCCCCTGAAAACAGTTTTCCCACTGGCTTTCAGAAGATAGAAATATCTTGCTGCTAATTGGTTATTGATGGGCATGTAGGTTCAAGGCAGGGAAGGGGAACCTTCTCTTCTGATCCAATCCCATCCAATCCATCAAAGAGAAGCCTCATAGAGTAACAGACCAACAATCCACCTCAAAGTCAGAATGACCTGGGTTCAAATCTAGCCTCTCACATAATCTTGCTGCGTGACCCTAAACCATTAGCCTCTCAATGCAACCGAGATCAGAAGGCGTCAACCGACATCATTAGAAGAAATTTCCTCCTGACAATTTCAGTGAAATCGGAGGTCCAATACCTACCGATTCATGAAGAATTTTCAAACTACCTTCTGTGTATGTAGCATTGGCCTAGCGATGGAGATATGAAGATGAAAGAACAAAAGGTTTCTGCCCTCAAGGAACTTACTTTCTATTGGGGAATACAACATGTGAACAGGTTAATAAATCCAAGATAATTTGAGGAAGAAGAGCATAAGTGACCAGAGTGGGAACTGGGGCTTTGCCCCAAGGGGTTGGAATACAGAAGCATTCATCATACTTAGTTCTTCAACAGCATGGAACAAAGTAAACAGCACTTGGGAGAAGAATAATTAGTTATTATTGTGTAACAAGGAGGATTATGACAAGACGGCCTTCTAATCAGAGTATCTCTTTTTTTCTGCTGCTTATATACATATATATGTATATATGAATTTACTCCTACACGCATACACAAGCACACTTTGATTATCCCATGTGTCTGTGAGGACCACTCACCTCTGGGACCAATACTTGCAGGAACTGGCATTCAGGGCATATTCTAGCTCAAAACGGCTCCGGAGGGCAGCCACGTGACTCCTGCTGGGCCCTCCCCAGCTCACCAGGCAATCAGAGGATGAAGAAGGAGACAGAGACCCACTGCTGTTACTGGATGTGGGAGACATCAGCTGCATAAAGAAAGGGTATTTTCAATCTTTGAACAAAGAAGACAGGCTTAAAGACACAGGGTGAGCAAAGGTGGTCTCTGTTTAATTCTCTAGACTAGGATTTCTTTCAGCTTAATTTCTGTTCATCTAAATTCTCTTCTGTGTTTTCTTTAATCTTCTGTCACCTAGAGAAGACTGATTCCATTCATTTTTTAGACCTGGGCTTTTTCTGAGTTGACCTCCTAAAATGTAATGTTCAGAAATCAAGCTTACAAAATGGATGAATGAGGGGATCCTTCCATAGGAGCTGCCTTAGTATCTGAAAAACCAGAACTCTAATTCTAGACAAGGTGCGTAATCTGTGGAAAGTCATTTCAATGGTCTCAGCTTCAGTTTCCCCATCTGTAAAGTGAGGATAATGTTCCTCTTTCTCCACTAACCTCACAGTGCTGTTGTGAAAACTAAATCACACAGTGAATGCAAAATACTTAAGAGCACGAAAGGTCTACATAAATTTTGTTTGATCATTGTAAACACTTTCACTTTATTGAAAAAAAAATTGATGTAAAACTCCATTAAAAAAGGAAGTTTTCCTAGTGCATTTCTAAAGGGTGTTTGATTTAGAAAACCTGGATTATCTCTTAGTTTTACAAAAACTCGATTCTCTTAATCCCTTGAATATCCCTTCTCCACAAGGTATTATCCTTCTGTCTACAAGTTGTATCTTCTCCAGACTCCAGATGGAATGTAAGCTCCCTGAGGGCAATGATCCCCCCCCACACACCCCAGTTTGTCTTTGTATCCTCTAGGTCTAGCTCAGTTCAACAGAGCTAGGAGGTGTACGAAGTGGGCAGAGTAGCTGGATTTGGAGTCAGAAAGACCTGGGTTTGAATCCTGCTTCAGACACTTACTAGCTGGGTGATTCTGGGCAGATTATTTAGCCTTGATTTGCCTCAGTTTCCTCATCTGTTAAATGGGAATAAGAATACCAGCATTTACTCCATAGGATTGTTGTGAGGACCAAGTAAGAGTGTAAAGCTCATTGTCAACCTTCATGTATTATGTAAATGGGCATTATAATTATCGTATGGTACATGGCTAATCAATCCTCTTGGATTGATTGCATTGGCACTTTAACACAATTCAATTCAAAAGACAACTTTATTAAACGGAGACCCGCTGCTAGGCTTGGGGATATAACTATCTCCAAGGACTCATCCATTGTGTAAAGTATGGAGCACCCATGTATCTTTTGAGCAGAGGCTGGATGAAAACTCATCAGGTCTTCTAGTGCAGATGCCTTTGGACTGGGATTTCATCTATGGGTTGAGCTGGATGGCTCCTGAGGGTCTTTTCAATACCCCAGTTCCAAAGTTCTGTGCCAAGATTGGAGCCTACCCAGGGAAAGATTATAGGACCTACAAAAACAAGTATGAGAATAGGAAAAGCTGCTGGTGCAGAAGACAAGGATGGAGGGAAGAGGAAAAAAGAGGAGCAGTGTGGAAAACAAAGACATGTTTCTCTAGTACCCACTGTGTCTTTCTAGTTATAACATGCACAGCTGTGGCTAGCACGAGCCCCCCTGCCCAACTGGGCAGTGCAAGTGTTTTTGCACATTTGCACATTTGAATTTCATATGATGTGTAGAAGAGGTATCAGTTGGATAGACACCTTCCCAAGCAATAGAAACAAACAAACAGCCTGCCAGACTCAGCCGAGATCCCTCCTGCTGCTTGGGCTTCCTGATTTAAACACTGGCCCTTCACAAGTTGACACCATTTCCCCCATTCGGCTTCCTTCAGGTCAGACATAAGCCAAGTCATCCATTGGTCTCAATCATGGAACAAGCTCTGCTCTTTGGGAGCCCTGGGGAAGTCTCAGCAGGGACTGCTTCAGAGTCATTTCTATTATCCACAGAATCTGAGGTTCAGAAGGGGCCATTTACTGGTCCAAACTGGACCTGAGCAAGATTGTCTTTTACAGCACACCAGTCAAGTGGACATGCGGCTTCTGCTGGAAGACCTCCAATGAGGGAGGGATCCTCAGTCCACTCTGGACAGCTGGGAAGGTTTTCCCGACCCTAGCCTAAAGTGTCCTGTGTAACCTGAGCCTAAATGCTATCCTCTGGGGCCCAACTGGAGGAGAGGAGGAAGTCTCTTTCCCTTCTATATTATAGCCTCAATATACTTGAAGACATAATATCTAACCTATTACTAGTTTCTTCTACTGATCCTTGCATAGCACAAACACAGACCTAAAGTCTTGTGTATTGGATAGGCCTCAGGGCTTGTAGTCAGATAGACCTAGGTTCAAATCCTGATTTAAACATGTTCTAGCTGCATCACACTGGGCAAATCCCTTAGCCTTTCCCCCCCCCCTTTTTCTTGCCTTGATTTCTTCATCCATAAAATTAAAGTGTTTGACTTCTGAGGACCCTTTGCTCCCTAAATCTAGGGTCCTATGACTCCTGCATTTTCAAAATCATCTTCGAGTTCAAGTGTCTCCATGAGTTTATCACAAAGCTGAAAAAGACTCCATTCCCCCACTCCCACCTCCACTGCACAAGATGGAGACAGCATGAGCTCTATTCAGAGCAGAGAATGCTGCTTCGATTGGGTCCTTCCCCGTCCCACCCCTCCTCAGCTGCCCGTGCCTAAGTTTGTTGGCATTTTTTATTTGTGTGTTTCTTCTTCCCCTTCTCTATGTGAGTAAATAAGATGGAGCCAGGGTAGATGACCTTCATTTCCTTCTTCTCATCTCTACAACAGGAAACTAAAGAGGAAGGAGGGGGCATTATTAGCATTTGGCAAGAGAGTTTGTATGGATCAGTGTTTGTGCTGGTCTCTGCCCCTTTTACAATCCAGTCTTTTGGCCTGGTCTGCACTAGTAAACTCAACTAGAAAACTGAAGTAATTATCCAGAAAATTCAGGCTTAGCAGCTCCCCGCTATGAAGGAGGGGGAAAAAAATCTGTTGGCCTAATGACAGGGTTTATCCCTTTATGTGATATCTGTGCACTGGGGGAAAGTGTGCAAATCACATTTTTGTAAATCAGACCATATTTCCCCAATGACTCCAGTCGTCATTTGGAATGGCTTCATTTTCACTTCCAATTGGATCTTCAATTGTCAGCGCTCTTGTGATCAAGCCTTACACTTCTCACAAGACTGATCTGAAAGCAAATATATGTATATGTGCATATATGGAAAGATGATACATGTGTGTATATATGTATATATTTAAAATAGGGATGGCACCCCTTCTATTTATCCTTTTTGTAAATTCACATTTCTACCTGTCAGCTTTACTAGAACATGTCATGCCTGGATTTGCTGGGTTGGTTTTGTCTGGAGAGCTCAGATTCCCTGGGTTCTCTGTTTGTTATCTAATTGATTGCACCAGGCTGGAGCCATCAGCACGTGCCTTTTGGGTCAGATTCCTTGGAGGGCACTGTATGAATTTTCAGTAAGAACAACAAAGCCTGAGACTCAGGCCAAGCTTTCTCTTCCCAAGTACCACCTCCCTGCCAGGCTCAGGGACACACCCGAATGTGTACACCATTGTTTGCTGCTAATTTCAGGGGCCCTGACACACTCACCTCAATGTTACAAAGGCATTCTTCCAGTTTTGTCACAACTTCAGAAAATTCTGGTCTTCCCTGTAAATAGAGAAAGAAGCACTTGTTTTTTTCTCTCTGGCAAGAAAGAGTAAAAGGGTGGCAACTGTTTATGGGTTTTAAAATGTGGTATTTGCATTTGCAAAGAGTAAGAGATTAACAAGAAAGTATATGTTTTATTAAAAATACTCTTGTATTGAAGTGTTAATTGAATGTTCGTTTGCTGTTCATGGTCCAATGTCGAGTCTCCTCCTGATAAGAGTTTTAAGTCAGGATTCTCAACTGTATTCAGATAATGAAGCTGCAAAAAGGTTTAATTAGCTTTGCATGTTTTGAAATGGCAGTTTTTCCTCCTCGAAATGAAAGACTGGAAATGAAAAAGAGAAAAAAAAGAGGTGCTAACTCCCTCAATGCCCAATGACCCACCAATCCACAGGCCTTGAGACTATGCGCTTGGCTTGTCTCCTAAAATCGCCTTGGACTCAAAGTCCCGAGGGGTACAGAAGGCTTCATACATTCAGCCCTATTGTCAGGAGCTCTGGTGCTCCCAGTAGACTCTGGGGTTGGCTTCATGTGCTGTTCTTTGCAAAACAAGGGGCAAGTCCAAACACAAACGGTTAGGGTTTGTTTTTTTTTTTTTTTTGGTGGGGTGAGGGGAGGGAGTTTGGGGCAAGCTTGTTAAGACTTTAGCTAAGTTAAATGTATCTGGTGTCGCAGACGGTCGGTCATGAAACTCGCTGCCCTCCTCTCTTTAGAAAGGTGGTTGGCTCTAGATGAAGAATACTTGTGCCTTGTCAGACAGAGTTGCTAGGTGGATCAATTTTGCTTAACTGTTTTCTTTGTTTGAAGGGGAAGAATATGCTTGGAGCATAACAGGATATGATTGTGGTATAGAAAACAAAAGTAATCAATAAAGCTTTTTAGCGAGACTGTCTATACTCAGAAACTGAAATGTAATAGAAGAGCATCTCCAGAGGTGCTTATGGATGTGTCTGAATTTGTCATCTTACTTTGATAAGATGTGATGTGGAAAGAGGACTGGCAGAAATCAGGGTAAAGGGGGTAAAGTGGTGGACCCAGAGACAGGAAGACCTGGGTTTGAATCCCACCTCAGAAACTTACTGCCTCTGTGACCTTGGGGAAGTCAATTAAGTTCTCTGGACCTCTATTTCCTTGATGGCTTAAAAAAATTTATAAAAAAAAGACAAATTGTACTAGATGGTCTAATTCTATCTAATCCTAAAGAAAAGTAATGAGTTCCCTATAATCAGGGTCTATATGCCGCTGTAAACTCAGTTACATTCTTCAAATATTCTTGTCTGCTAAAATTAAGGCAAGTAGTCTCCAATGCCATTCATTGGGTGTTCTGTGAAGACACTTTTTTTTTAAGAAGAAATCAGCAAAATGTCCAATGAGCTGACAGTCATTAAATCACAAATAATAAATGCCAAAACTAGTGAAGATGCTCTCTCTCCTCTTCTTTCAGGTGGCTGGCTCTCCCTCTTGGCAATCACCATTCGATTGGGAGCATCCTGCCCTCTGTCCTGCTCGGCGTGCTCCCCGGACGTCACTCTCTGCCAGAGGCTGACGTATATACCAGGTAATGAAAGGAAGGATGGGCTAGTCCACTCCTGTCCCACCTTTAACTGGACCTGCTGCTCCCTGAGCTCAGCTTGTAGGGGAGCAACACCGAGAGTCACCCTTCCTTCTGAAGACCAAGAGCCTCCTGGCTGATTTTGTTTCCCTACGACCACCATCCTCAGCAAACCTATCTTAATCCCTACAGAGGTCATTTGAAATCTTTATTATTGAAGATGAATGGTGTGATTGCATTCAGGACAACACTTTAAAAAAAAAAGAAAGAAATGCAATAGATCTCTCTGCTCTTCCTTTCACCCCACCTTTCTGCTGAGTTCAACAGTGGGACCGATTGTCAGAGCTCTCCCATCTCTCAGGCTCCCACCTCGGAGAGATGAAGGTATAATCCAGACACAGAGATGACAATCCAAACAGATCTAATTTTGAAAGACTAGGCTCTTTCTTTCTTTCTTTCTTTCTTTCTTTCTTTCTTTCTTTCTTTCTTTCTTTCTTTCTTTCTTTCTTTCTTTCTTTCTTTCTTTCTTTCTTCATTGGGAGTAAATGATCTGTGGCCATTCTAACAAGATCCACTGGCTGTATTCATTACCTACTGCTTGGTAAAGTCAACAATTTAATAAGGCACCTTATTAAGAAATTTAAAGAGAATGTGATTTACATGCTGATATTTAACCAGAGTTGAGCACCGCCATAAACAAAGTGAGTGCAAAGTTGAGGTATCTACTTGGGCTGAAGAGGAAGCCACAGAAAAAGGTAGATTTTAACTCTAAAATCCTGAGCCTCTGCCGGGAAAATGGCAGCTCTTAAAGCCCTCCCGACAAGAGGAAGGTTAGTAGGGACACGGCCTCATCCTGTAACAATTTAAAGCACCCTTCTGTGGGAAAATGGAATCCCTGATTTGTTCTTTTTTTTTGGGGGGGAAGGGGATTAGACTCTGGTTGATGCTGATGAGAAACAAAGAGCACTCCCTCATTTCCATCATGCATGCAGATTATTCTGTTACAGTCTTCATTTCTAAGATGTCACATGGGGGAGCAGGGGATTTCAGGAAAACAGAGCATCGTGTGGACGGCTTGTTAGTAGTGAAGCTTCCCTCCATCACCAGCAAAAATAATTTACTGGCTATAGGCTGGTGACTTAGTGTTAACAAATCCCTGAAGGTGGAAGGAACCCAGGGAAAACAAAATTCACCATCCAGCGTTGGTTTGTTTTTTAAGTGATGGGAGGAAAGAGAAACCAGATGTTAATTCATCCACATCATCACCAAGTAATGCCCTTATTCAAGTGTGTCCGTGTTCAACATGCACATCCCAGGAGTTACAGGGAAATGAGCTTCAGTCTCAAAGGAGCACACAATGGGAAAGCCAGGCATTGTCTGTCCTTTCCCCCATTTGCTAAAGATCAGGATTCCAAAGGCCCGGCTCTGTGACTTTCCTCCCCAGCCACTAGACCACCCATAGACCTGCTCGTAATGATAGTCATTATGATAACTGTCATTTGCAGTCCAGATAAGGTTAGTATGATAATGAGGTGCTGCAATGACTCCTTATGATGCCTCTCTGTCTGTTAAAACGGTTTGGCTCCTAACAGCCAAGCTGTGATCTCTGGAAGATAATGATGATAACTGGATTGAGCGGCTGGAAGTCCCAAGCACCACCTGTCATAGGATGGTAGATGTCATCGGAGGAAACCTCTAATGGCCAGGAGGCTGGGACAGCCCACTGGCACTGAGAGCCCTACTGACAGATCCTTGGGCCATCAGTGAGTAAACACATGCCTGCCATGTCACAGGTTTTAGCATGAGGTGAACAACAACAATAATAATAATCTACTCTGTTGGGGAAAAATCCATATGAACTCACAGTATTAAATAAAGCCTGCCATCAGCAGATGAATTAGCCAGCTTAGATGATGGCCCCAGATGAGGGAAAGCCCCACACTGGAATATCAGGGGGGCTGCAGGGCAGGGCAGGGTCTTGGGGGACAAAGTATATGTCGGCAGTTTGTTTCATGCCAGCCACTTGCCCATGGGAAACAATGTTTGTTTCTCCTTTTCATAAATACAAAAAAACAAAAAAATCTTGAAAAGAGCAAAGGCTGCGGGAAAGAGTTTTGGAGCAAGAAGCAGGAAGAGCTGAGTTCATGCAGTGCTTCTGCTAGGTGACCTTTTGCACCTCCCTGGCTTCTCACACATAATACAGATTTCTTGTTGCTGTTGTTGAAAACACTTTCATACACTGAGCCTCAATTTCCTTACCTGGAAATGGGTATAATAGCAGCATTTAGGTGATAAGGCCTTTGTTTCCTGTAAAATAACGGATGTGAAGCTCTTTGCCGACCTTTAACCATAGCATGTGAGCTATTGTTACAAACAGGGATATAGTAAGCAGAGAGTTCACTTTGACTGCTAACGAACAGATGGGCTTCTGTCTCCTTAGCAAACACATCCCGGGGATGCAGAATGTAAAAAGGCACCATTCTGATAAACAGCCAGCTTTTCCCCCACACCGAGCACGAGGGGGTAACTTTCATGCTCCCCTTTGATATGTTCTTGCCCAGGTTATGTGACTGCTTCTCGGATATTGGCTGAGATCGGTGGGGGATGTGTGTGCATGTGTGTTTGTGTGTGTGTATGTGTGTACTGTGTGTGCAGGTGTGTGTCTCATCTCCGGTGTCTTCCTCCACACAGCGGCCCCAGTAAGCACCAGGGCGCTAATGGTGACCGATGGCTTCATCATCACGGTCGAGGGCACCAACCTGTCCTTCTTATTAAATGTGACTGTGCTCACGTTGAGCCGAAATTGCATCACGGACATTGGAGAAGACGCCTTTCACGGGCTGCCTGGGCTGCAGATTCTGCTGCTGGAGCGCAACCAGCTGTCCAGCTCCTCCATCACCAACGCCACCTTCCAAGAGCTCCGGAACCTGCAGGTGCTCTCCCTGAGTGACAACCTCCTGGACGGTGTCCAGGGGACCTGGTTCAGAAACACGAAGGGCCTGCTCCGGCTGCTCCTGAACGGGAACCGGATTAGGAACCTGACACAAAGCGCTTTTGTCGGTGCTGACCTCGCCGGCCTCGGCTATCTGGACTTATCGAACAACTTCATTAGCTACCTTGGGGAGGGTGCCTTCCGGGCCTTGCCTGGGCTGCGGGAGGTGGACCTTTCCCGCAATAAACTGGCACACATCCCCGACGTATTCGCTCCTCTCACGCAGATCATCCTTCGGGGTCTGGAGAGGAATGAGTGGGGCTGCGCGTGTGACCTGCACCCCTCGGCCCCACTCCTCAGGAATTCCACAACCAACTCCTCTGGCCCCACGCTCAGCCGTGGCAAAGACCTGGATTGCCGGAGCCCGGCGGCGGCGGTGGCTGCTTACGCCGTGCTCCGACGGTCGGAGACCGACTGCGATTACAAGTCTCCAAACACAACGCTGGTGTTCAGGGACAAAGCCAGCAGCCGCTCCGGAGGAGAGGTGGCCCAGGTGACGGTCCTGTGCTTTGCAGGTATGTGCGATAGGAAGAAGTGGGTGTGCTCTGCTTCTCTCCCTCTGGTCCAGGCATGCTAAGATCACGCAAGCACAGACAGAGAGCCAGAGGGGCTTTGATCATGTAGCAGGCCAAAGGTTGGGCCTGGAGCCCCAAAGGTCTGGCCTGGAGCCCCGAAGGTCTGGTGTCAAACCCTGCCTCACGCACTTCCCAGAAGCCAGACCTTGGTCATCACTTAGCCATTGTTTGCTCAGTTTCCTCCTCTGTTACATGAGAGGGCTGGGCACGATGCCCCTCAAGTCCTGGCTCTAGGGCAATGGTTCCATAATCTAGTAAGTCTCTCCTCCCTTTCCCCCATCCGTCATTTAAGGATGAAGAAACCAAGGCTCAGAAAGATTTGGCTCACCCAAGGTCACACAAGGATTTAACCCACCTCCTCTGGCTCTTTCCAAAGCACTGTGTTGTCTCCCACTGGAGATGACCTTTCCTAGGATGTCTGGCAAGTCTATGGGGCCGCAGTTCATATATCTAGAGCTGGAAAGGGCCTTGGAGGCCTTGGGTCACTACAGCTGTGAAGGCGGGTGGTGGACATGACGGGCAGCAGATATGCCAAGCGGCTGCGAGCTACCGGGGCAAGAGCCCTGGGGAAGAAGACCTTGGTCCTACTTCTGGCTGCCTCGTGCTGTCCCTATCCTGTTAGCTCTCCAGGCCCCATTTTCCTCTTCTTTAAAGTAGGGGTAATGATGTGCATGCCTCACCTCATTAGATCTCAAAGGAAACAAAAAGAAGTCTCAATCACTCTGCAAATGCTCTGTGGCATTGATAGCAGGAGGGGCAGTAGACAGAAAGCCAGTCTGGGAGTCTTGGAGGCCCTGGCCGATGGCCTGCCTCTCTCACACCCCCCCCCATCAGATGTCCATGGATGGGTATGTCACCTGACCTCTCAGGGGCTCTGGAGCTGTTGTGTGTTTCAAATGAAATAACACATTCAATTGCATTTGGTAAATTTCACAGCAACACAGAAATGCCGATTAGTCTTCTTAATGAGAAGTGGAGTAATAGATAAAGGGTCAGCCCCAGTCAGGAAGATCTCAGAGGCCAGTTAGTCGGTCAGTCAATCAACAAGCATTTATTAACTGTTTCCTGAGAGTGAGAGATATGCAGAAAGGCGAATCCAGCCTGTGACTTCAAAGAGAGCCCATTCTAACGGGAGAGAAAGCAGGTCAATAAACTACACACATGCATGAATGCTGTGTAAAGTAGAAATAGGAGGTCATCTCAGAGGGGCAGCACCATTAGCAGGGGAGTGGGCAAGGCTTCTTACAGAAGGTACCAGGAGAAATGTGTCCTAAGAGAAGCCCGGAACCAGGACATGGCGATGAGGGAGGATGTTACAGGAAAGGGGCATCGAGTCAGGAGCACAGAGCTTTGGACTTGAGGACAGAAGTGTCTGAGGTGGGATCCTGCCTCGGGTGCTTGGTAGATTCAAGACCCTGAGCAAGTCTCTTAGCCTCCATTCCCTAATCTGTAAAACAGAAAATATAATGGTGCCTGCCTTCTAGAAATGCTCTGAAGTTCAAGGAGGACAATACATGAAAAGCATTTTGTAAAATTTACAGTAATACAAAAAGAAATGTTAGCTATTGTAAAAATTAAGCCTATTCGGTTCTATTTTTCTAACAGTAATGGTGACCTATAATTGTCACTTTTGTACCAATATGACTTCAAATTTAATATTTTCGAGGAGAAAATATGCCTCACACGATGATTTCCTCCAAGAATCCCCACTCACATTATACATAACACGGATTGTATCACACTGATAGGGTTACCTCTCTGGATTGTCCTCTGAGGTGCCCTGCTAACTTCTCCCTGTTTCCTTCACTGCTGGGCTGATCAGAAAATGAGAAGAACTTCCCAGCTACAATTAGAGAAGCCTTTTCTGTCTGGGTAATGGCAATGGCATTAGTAGCAGTCAAGACACAGAGCTGGCCGGCTAAAGAGCCTGAGACTGATCTAAGGTATTCTGAGTTTGGGATTCCAGTAGACCAGACTGTATTCAGAGAATCATAATCACAGAATCAGAATAACTGAATTATGCAGAAGGGACCTTAGAAGTCACATAGTTCAACCCAAACTGAATGAAAATCTTCCCAACAACCTTCCCTGAAAAACCCCCAATGAGAGGAAATCTATCATCTCCCAAGGCAGCTCATTCCACCCTAGAGCAACTCTTAAGACTTAGGAAGATTTGCTTTTGTTTGTTTGTTTCAGCCCTTGACATCAAGCCTAAACTGAACTCTTTGCAATTTTAAGCAATCCATCAATCAGCACTTATTAAGCACTTACTGTGTGCCAGGCACAGTGCTAGGGGCCTAGGAGACAAAGAAAAGAATGGCTTCGTCCCATCCGTGACCCCTAGTTTTGCCCTCGGGCACCAAGAGCCAATGGCTCTTTCCCCACAACCGTCCTTCAGAGAGATCCCATCTCCTGTCCTTCACCTCCCCACTCCCACCACAGAGTCTGCTCACCCTCCAGTGCGCTCTTGCCTGGTCCTTACATGACACCATCTGCCATCCTCCCTGGCTGCCCTGCTTGTCAATGTCCTGAAAATGTGGCCCAAGGAGTCCGGGACTAACATGACCAGCACAGTAGGACTGGTGGGCACACTCTACTGCTTTGCACAGTAGGTCTTCTATGCATGGGAAGGTAACATCATTATCCCCAGTGTACAGATGAGAAACAAGAGGCTGGCAGAGGTTCAGCATGAGGTTTTTTCGCCACTGTTGACTCATGCTGAACTTGTGTTCCACTAACTCCCAGCCACCCCCACCCCACCCCCAATTCCAGCAAAAGCTACAACTGTCATTTGATTGATGGACACTTACTATGTGCAGGACACTGTGACAGAGGCTAGGGAAGACGCAGCTTTTAGAGAAAATCGTGGTTCTTGCCATTGTGGAGCTAGTAAGGGATGAAGAATGCCAGCAGAGCTATCTGTAATAAGCAATGTTATCTCAATACGCTAGATAGAGGCTTGCAGAACAGAGTGTGAGCTGAGGGGGATGGAAATGACCTGTTGTTTAGCCTCATTCCCCTGCCCCACCATCCTGAGATGGAACCATTAATGCTTATCCATGTTTTGAATCCAGGACTATGACTTTGCATTTATGCCTATTTAATTATATCCTTCCATCCAGCTTGTTGGGACAGATTTGAGTTCTTGACACTGTCACCCAGAACGCTGGCTATCCCTCACATCTTTGTGATAAGTATCCAACCCACAACTTCATTAATGTCACTGATAAAAAAAAACAAGGCCAAGAGCAAGGGCCAGGACCCTACAGTAGAGAACTCTCTCCATGTCAACATTGACTACTGCTGGGGATGGTCACTCACCCAGCGTCCACATCACTAAAGGCTACAGTCGCCTGGCCAATGCATCGCTATCTTTCTCACATAGTAAATGCCTTGCAAAAATCTAGGCAAAGGGAGCCTATGGGATTCCCTTGTGAGTATGACTCTCAAGAAGTGGAAATACGTTATTAACATCCTTAATAAAACCATGATACTTTTCATGCCCTAATGCATTTGTTCATCACTTTAGCATAATATCAGGAAGGTGTTTTCCTTAACACTTGGTTAACTGAGAGCAGAGACAAATGGACATTGGGTACCTAAGAATGAGTTCTGGACCAAAGGACTCCAAACTTGCATCACACTTCATGAATGGCACCTCCCTCATTTACAATAACAATATCTAATGTTTGTACAGCAGCTACTATGTGTCAGGTACTGGGCTAAGTGCTTTACAATGATCATCTCACTTGATTCTCACAACAATCCTGGGAGGTAGGGGCTATTATTTCACATTTTATAGATGAGGAAACTGAGGCAATGGAGGCTAAGTGATTTGCCTAGCATCACACAGCTCATTAGTGTTTGAGGTCAGATTTGAGCACAGTCCTCCTAACTCCAGTCCTGGCACTCTATTCCCTGCTCCACCTTGCCATCCCCATTGATGTTGCTGGTGTGATGGAGTCAGTACACTGCGCCTGGGTTCAAACTCATTTATGTCATTTACTTACCTTTGTCATCTTGGGCCAGTAAGCACATTTCTGGTCCATTTCTTAGTCTATAAAATGAGAAGCTGAATTTAGTGCCTTAAGGTTCCTTCCATCCCATAAGCTCTATGATGCTATGATTCTGTGAATGGATGGGAATGGGGAAAGAGGAAGGCCTCATCAACACCAACTGCTGATGTCTTTGGAAAGCATTTGGCAGAGGATTTTGGCTGTTTCTCCTTTGATATTCACAACAATGCCCAATTTCTCAATAAAGAAACGGAGTCCAGAATACTAAAATGCCATGCTCAGAGTCTCATAGGTATTGAATATCAGAAGCAGGATTAGAACCTAGGATTCTAGTGACTCCCAGCCCGTCACTGTTTCCTTCCTTCAAGAGAACACAGATAGAAAGGTAGCGCTATTCTCTACCTGAGTTCTGGCGTTGCTGCTATAGGTAACTTTTCAGGCAGTGTCACAGATCACAGAATTTGACAATTGAAGAGAACTGGGTGGGGGGCATCTAGTCCAACCCATATCATTCCATCTAAGAACCTGGTTCTGCCCTCTGGAACCAGACACCACAAGTCTAGTACTTCCTCTTCATGAATGCCCTTCAAAGGCTTGAAAGCAGCTAGTTTATGTTAGGAAACTCCCATTATTCTGTTCCATTCTCATCAACTCAAATACTTTTTCTAGCTAAGGTCCTTATTCATCCATCCATCCACCCATCCATCTATCTCTCTATTTGTCTGTCTGTCTGTCTGCCTGTTTATAAAAATCAGGATCGTTGCCTGCTTACCTCACTTGGCTTGAGGTTTGGAAGGGCTAGTATGCCTTTTACATTCCAGTTTCTTCCAATTCTAAATGTCAATGGAGGTGTCTCCTCCACCTGACCCCACCCTGCTTTTCTAAGGAAGAAATCCATTGTGTTATGCACTTTTCATAACAGAAAGCTGCTTTCTGAATCTATGACTGTTAGGGACTACCCTTGCTTGAGATCTCTTTTCTTGACTGGAGCCAAGTGAAGAAGAGGGATGTTATGTGTCCCCCAAGTCAGTTCCAAACAAATAGAAGATAACTTGGGGTCATTTGTCAAATTAGATATTGCCAAAATGGCTCTGTGGGCAGTCTCTTAACCAGTTGATTGGAAATTGGATGAAAGGGGCAAAGAAAGGACAACATGAGTAAATGTACACTTTAATAAACATAAATATGAGGTTTCATTGAATGTAGCTAAAACACTAAGCTGTCTTCCATAACCTTTGCATTAACCTCTTTTGGTCCTTCACTTTTTATCTTAACTTATTCCTCTTAGTGTCAAAAAGTGTGGTTAGTTAACTGGGATGTGGGCTGTGGGCAGAATATTATGTATTATAATCCTGGCTCTGGTATCAATTTCCTCAGTGTTTGTAAGCAAATTTCTATGATGCTGTCAAATGGAAAGAACTATCTTTAGCTACCACACAACCCAGAAGACTTTTAGATTTTTACTTAAAGGCAACATTACATTTTCATGTTGTCTGTGTTATCAGCAGCTGGCACACAATGTTTTTGAAGTTCTACCACGTCCGGCATGTCACAATGAGGAGAGAGGTTTTGTTTAGTGTTTCCTAGTCTTTCCCTGAACAGAAGGTGTGTGAGGACATCTTTCCCCTTTTCCGTAGTAATAGTGTCCTCAGTGCAATTTATTTGTTTACATTGATTTTTATGTTTGCATTCTCCTAGGTAGCATTCCACCTCCTGCCTCAGCCATTGCCCAGTTGTTTTGTGTGCCTGCAATGTGTTCCCTCTGTGCCACCCTATCTTAGTATATGCCAATTCCACCAGCATATCAGTAGATTCTTGGGATAATTTCTGAACATTCCAAAAGGTCCTTCCTCCACTGATGGAAATTGATACTCATACATGGGATTAGTCTATTTCAAAAGGTACAGTGGCCCTCAAATAGAAGCAGGTGCTTAAATGACTATCCTGCACTGGAAGCCCTTCTGGACTGATTTGATCTGCCTGCCAGATGTGCTTAGCCTTTGAGAGCCCCATGTTGCCTTAATACCGCAATGAGGTATTACAACAAGACATTGGGGTGGGGTTCTTCACCTTTTTTGTGGCAGGGATCCCTTTGCAGCAGTCTGGTAAAGCCTATGGATCCTTCTCAGAATAATATTTCTAAATGTGTAAAATGAAATACACAAGATTAAAAAGGAAATGGATTGTATTGAAATATAGATGTCAAGATTCAAAAAAAAAAATTCCCAGACCCCAGTCTCAGAAACCTTGTTTCCAGGGGTCCACACTTTAAAAATAATTTTGCTTTTTTAGTTCTTGTTGGTTTAACAACATGCTTCATGCTTTAGGACATTTTTTCACTAAAACATGTTCTACCATTATGCTTCAAAGCAGAATATTTGGGATGATTTTTCATTAAAACAATGTTTCAATACCTAGACCCTAACTCCATGCTCAACCCCACAATTAGCACTGTGAGAGACATCAGCTTATGAGCTGGACAGTGCCTAAGGCATCATCTCTAAATTCATGTTCCTATTATCCCACGACCTATCAAATCCGCCACCCCTCCAATTCTATGCCTGAGGAATCTAAGGAAACCAAAGATGGAGGAGGACTTGCCCACATCGACACAGGGTGGGACCCAGGTCTTCCCATTCTAAATCTGCCACTAAGGTCTTGTACAATCCTGATATTCTGTGGGTCAGCTTCTTCCTGTGTAATGTAAGGGGGTGGGCCAAATGGTGTCCTTAATCTCTTCTAGCCTTGGCAATGTCAGGTTCTATGACTCCATAGACAGACACAGAGAAGATGGTTTTCAGGCCTAGGGACTAGCACCAGTAAAGGCCTGGAGTGGGGCTGGGACTAAGTGAATACTCAGAACAGTAAACAGACTAGGCAGGTGGGAGCAAAGAATCTGATCTGAGGAAGGATGGATGACCACACTAGGAAATGAGGTCTCCTGGAAGAAGTTGAAGGCCCATGTGTCTGTATGTCACTGTCTTCTCAGATATGGGTTTGATCAGACAGTCTTTGAAGCCCCTTTAAGTTTGAATATTCTATAAACTACAGCCTGTGGCAAGATTGTGAAGGTCTTGGATGCCCCACTAACAAACTTAGCAGGCTTTGTCCCACAGCTGTCCCATGATCAGAAGAAGGCCATGGGGGATTTTAGAGCAGGGGAAATGAAAATGGGAGAAAGCATGATGGGTGTTTCTTCTTTTGTGAGTGGGTGTGAATGAAAGTTTTGTGGTAGGTTATTTGAGAATCTAAGAGACTGTGCTAAGCATGGGATATTTAAGTTGTCTGAGGGAAGGGCATGGCACTTTATATCCTGTTTACGGAAGTAAAAAGGATATTTAAAACAGAAATAGAATTTTCCTTGAAAATGATTCAGGCTAGGATAACCTTTTAACAGTTAAAGCATTACACAGAAAAGCCCTGGTCTTACATTTCCACCAAAGAGGTCACTTCCAATTACCCGGCATCGTTTACTATGGTTATCTAAGGTGTGCAAGAAGATGTCCAACTAGAAAGACTAAAGAAAACTCTCTGTCCTCTGATATGTTTTCTCTTCAAATTGAGTGAAGTCTTGCCACATCTCCGTTTAACTCATTTGCCATCAGAGTCATAACTAGAGAGTTGGGTGGTTGGATTGACTCCATGCCCAGTGGAAGCTGCATGCAAGCTTCTCAAACCAACTTCGTAGCATACGGCATGAAGAGGACACAAGACATGAATACGACAAATTCCTTTGGAGAAAAGGGGGCTTTTTTCCTTAGCTTTTTTCATTGCAGGTACTGCTCCCCTTTTCCCTTTGACACCCTCTGGGCTGGCATGTAATACTTTCTTGTTGATCGAGCGATTGATTACTGCATCAATGCTTGTGTTTGCTTGCTGTTTGGCGGTGCCTCGGAGCTAAGTCCGGTGGCCACCCTTAGTTATGGTTGTTCGCTGTTGTTATCTCTAGCTATAACATCTGGTGATGTATACATTTCTTCTCATGACGTTGACTTTCAATGGTCCCTTTATTTGTCACAGGAGCAGTTGGTCTCACTTGCCTAATTTTAGCCATTTTGAACTGGAAACTCCAACGAGGCAGAGCCAGACCCATGTCAGAGAGCCCATGTTGCCGAGCCCTCGGTGAATCCCTGTGTTCTCACGAGCTAAGAGACGACTTCACACAACAATACTGTAACTGTTACTTAACTCGGGAAAATGAGATCAAGGTCATGGCCATTGTGGGATCTGGAAAGGAAGTGCCACTTTTACAAGAAAACTGCCATCCAGCAATGCTAGAAAGAGCCTCAGAGTCCACGGGCCTCAAAGCCTCCTTCAGAAACCTTGCACAAGGGAAGGGATGTGGGCCATACAACAGCCCTTTCTTATGCTTCAACTGTAGACAGGTACAGCCAGACCTTCCAGAGTGTTCAGGGAACATGCTGGTCATTAATGAAGCCAGTCCACTGACAAGACACTTCCAGAGAAGAGTAGGAAAGCTGAGGCATTTTGAACCAGGAGAGATCCAGACACAGACATTTCAATGGAACTCAAAGAGGACATTGGGTGAGTTAGCTTTTCTTGTGTGAGGGAGAAGTGTACATGGTAGTGCTCAATGGGGAGGGAACAGTAGATGCAGCATCATTCTTCAGGGCCAAAGGACACTTGTGGGATTAGGGAAAAAATACAATGTCTATTGAATGTCCAAACCAAAAGATGGCTGGCGAGTGGCCATGATCCTAGGAAAGATTTATGGCCATGTGAGTTTTAGCATGCTATGATCTACAATGCCAACTTGGCAGTCTGAGACTGCCCCTATTGGTCTGTGACAATTTAGAGGAATGGACCTTCTAATCCTAGTGAGTCATCCTGGGAAGGGAGGCAAAAACAGACTCCTGCCCTCACTTCAGAGGCCAGAAAAAGGCAGAACTTCATCTGTTCTCCCAGGCTGGGAACGAAGCAAGCCGAGTCATGACATGGACATTTGCAATATTTAAGTGAAAAAATGAATGAAATTTCTTTTGCTCCTCCCCCCCATCACCTCCCCCAGACCCACTTTGCTTCCTAACTAGAAAGGCAATTCCTTTAATTTGTTGGGAGGATGGGGGAGGCTCCTGTCATTTATTTGTGTTCATTTATGTCAAGCAGCACTTTCTCTCAAAATATGGATGCCAGAGGTGCTGCTCTAAGAAATCTTACCAAGGTCATTTAGGCCTAAGGGTAGAACTAGGGACAATTGGATGTGAATGAGACCATGTGTTCCTTTCACTTATAATGGAAGGTGGCATGGGCACCTCTTCTGCTGTATACCCAGGCCCTAGCTCTTAGCACTTTCTAAGGATGGATGGTGCGGATGATGGTGGAAAGAAGCATTGGACAAAGAACCTTATTAGATGGCAGAAGGGAGAAAACTTTTATGAAGTGCCTACTGTATGCCAGGTACTCTACTAAGCGCTTTGCATATCTTATCTCATTTGTTTCTCATAACAATCTTGGGAAGTAGATGCTATTATTAACCCCATTTTATAGTTGAGAAACTTGAGGAATCCTGGGATTAAGTTAGGAAGTTAAGCTCAGGGTCACATAGCTAATCAATGTCTGAGGCTGGATTTAAACTCAAGTATTCCCAATTCCAGTCTCATGCTCTATCCAGCTGACTACCTAAAAGGAGTTTCATCTGATAAAGAAGCAAGGTGATTTTTGTTTTGGTTTATTTATTTTTTTTCTTGTTCTTCAGATGTCCCTTCTTTTCAGGCATGCTTATTATCTCCCAGAATTTCCCCTGTACCACTCTCAAGCCCTCAGTTTGACAGATTCAAGAATTGGTATTAAAATTTGGAGGTTGTGGATTCTGAAATACTGGACTTTCTTAAAGATGGCCTTTTCTTCTGGAGAAGGCAGCTTTGGTCTGAGGGTGGGAATGTATACAGACCTCCACACTTTATAGATCTAGATGTAGCCTGAGGGTTCTCAGCCTTGAGTCCAGATTTCAGGGGGTCCATGTACTTGTGTGGGAAAATATATATGTATATATATAGCATTCTATCAATTATTTAAAAATATCCTTTTGAGAAAGGGTCCATAGGCTCTCCAAGGCAGCCACAGGAGCCCAGGATACACAAGAAATTTAGGACTCCCTGCTTTAGGCAGTAAAAAGGGGACACTTCACTACATGACCTATTTTATTTCTCCCAGTGAACCAGCAGTCAACACATATTTGTTTTGCAGCTTTTATGTTCTTAGTACTATGCAAGGTGTTGAGAAGGTAAAGGTAAAAGTGAAGCAGCACCTCCCCACAGGAAGATTACATTCTAAAGGCACAACTAATTGTTCTTCCAACTCTAGGAATTCACTTAGGCTCACTTTGGAGGATGAAGGGCAGGGAGCATCACATTGATTTGTTTACTCAAGGAGTCACTGTGGGGAGACAGAGGAGGGCTAGACCTGGAGATGGTGGACAGGCACCTAAGTGTAGCTTTGCTTTTCCTTACCTTGGTGACATTGGATGGTTCATTTAAGCTTTCTGGGCCTCGGGGTCATGATGTGTGACAGAGGCAGGATTCAAACCCAATTCTTTCTGACTCTAAGGCTAGCTCTCTCTCTCTCTGCTATGTCATGGCACATTTTATATATGCTAACATACTAGTCAATATAAAGTTGTATTTTTTTTTAAATGAGGGTACTATCATATTCAAAGCTAAAAATTACTCAACTGACCCTCTCTTCATGCTTTTTTCTACATTGTGGGGAATCCAATGATACTTTGGGGACTTAAGTAGGGGACTGGTTCAGACCAGAATTCATAATGTTACAACTCTGGTGCTCAAAAGGGCCTTCAGAGTCAGACTGGACAATATCCTCATTTTCCAGAGAAGGACATGGAATCCAAAGAGGGAAAGTGACTTGTCCTTGTCACACGAGTAGTAATTAACACAGTCAGGATTAAAAAGCAGATTCTATGACTTTAAGTTGTCCATCTAAGTTCAGT
The DNA here is from genome assembly GCF_003287225.1 of Phascolarctos cinereus. Lineage (NCBI taxonomy): Eukaryota > Metazoa > Chordata > Mammalia > Diprotodontia > Phascolarctidae > Phascolarctos > Phascolarctos cinereus. The sequence continues at coordinate 476,505,857 of NW_027555958.1, read as the reverse complement.
GCTTTTAGCCACCAGAAAGGCAGGGGCGGGGGGGGGGGGGGAGGCAAGAAGGAGTTCATTTGTTAGGCCGATTCAAAACAATCAGGCTAATGTGTCTTATATTTTATATTTCAAATGAGATAATATATGTGTAACACAACACTTGGAAAAATTTGAAGAGCTACATAGTTTCCAGCTAATATTATTATATTTATGGACAATAAAGATGCTCCTAAGCCTCAATGAATGCTGTTCAATTCAGTGGGACAACAGACTGAATGATGCCCCTAGCCCAGTGCGTTTGAAGAGCACACTTCCTGGTCAATCCATCCAGTGATGGGCAATTGTCATCACCAAGGCTTGCAAGAGTTCCCCACATTCCTTCCTATCTATCTGGTTGAGAATTAGTGACAATGTTCCCTAGAATCTGCCAGAAGCAAAGCCATCCTCCTCAGTAGTGTTTCCATAGGGTGGCTAAGCATCTGTTCAGTTGGTATAATAGAACTCCGCCGTGTGCTAAACGCCTGTGTTTATCGTTCAGCAGATATCGGCAGCAACACATTGAATGGAAGAGGCTCAATGCCCACCTCAGCCTTGGCAAGAGAAAGCCTGGAAACCCATTTAACAAATGAGTTGTGGCAGCCTCCAACAGAAACAGGAGATGATGGCTTTCAACCTCACCACCAAAGACATTTCATTACAAGCTCAACAGCCAAGCATTACCAATCGAAGGAGCGCCAAGTACAAAAAAATACAAGAAATCCCAGCTCCCGCCGTCCTGGTCCTCATGGGCTGCTCTGGGAGAGCAAGCTGATGGATCTGCCCCCAGACAATCCCCTGGTCTGCAAATATGGCCCTTGGGATCACTTGCAAGATCGTACAAATGAAAAGAAATCAAGTTATAGAGAACGTCTAAAGACCCAGAAAGACCAAAGCCAAGTGAACAGAATAATCAAAAACCTGTCAAGTCGGGGCAACGTAGGATTATCAACTCAAGTCCAGAAACCGCACATCCAAAAGAGAGTTAGCTTCCACATTCCAGACTTGGACGAAGAAGATGGGTTGGCTCTGCTCCTGACTGACTCAACTGAGGCAGGAGCTCTTTGGACACAACAGCAAAATTCACATGAACAAGTAGTTGTCTGCCATAGTGAGAAGCTAAGCAAGATGCAGGAAAAGAGTAAAGGAGGAAAAGGCTCTTCTGACGCACAGATTCCAGAAAAAGAACAAAGCAAAGCCTCTTACCCACGGAGAAAAGTGAAAGGACAGAATCTAAACATTAAATTGAATTTACACCCTTTCAGGAAGTTAAGAATCCACCCAGAAAAGCAACCTGATGGAGAGAAGTGTCCTCCCAAGTCCTCAAGGCGAGGCAGGAAAGTAGTTCAGCAGAAATCATCCAAAGTTTCTGAGGAAGAGGCAGCTCAGAAGGAAAGGCAGAGAAGCCTTGTTGGGATCAGGGGTCCCCCTGAGCAGACTGAGAACAGTGGAAATAGTAGAACTGTCCCTAAAACATTGACTCCTAATGCTGCTAACACACAGGTCTTAAGTAGAAGCCAAAGGATCCAAAATGTAGCTCCGGTGACATCCAGAGTCAGTATGAGCCCCAGGGAACACTCCCCTCATGTCCCTGATCAAGTTCCTGGACAAAGCCATGCTGATCGTGTTGCATCTTCTCCATCTATAGGCATCCTAACAGCATTTCCCCCTCAGTCATCATCAATGGAGAGAAGGGAAAGGGCTGCTACCCTGTCATCTTTAGTGTTCAACTATTCATCAGGTGGTGTACGAGGGTCAGCAAAAGATGATTTCAAGCCCCAACATTTCCAGGCTGTTGCTGACCAAGTGACACCAGAGGCCACTGAGGCTGGGGAGAGCCATATGTCACAGTATACTCTAGGACAGAAAGAGAAGGACAACTTTATCACCTCAAGGAATGAAACACAGCCGGAATGTGATTTCAAGCCTGACACCAATCAAAAGGATATAAGCCCAGAGGAAATGTTACCTTACAAGCTCCAGCATTCCCGACATCTACAGCTGGGAACCGAAAAGGCTACTGTAAAAAGTAACACCAAGGCACCATCCCCAGTAGCTAAATGTTGCATTACAAATGGGGGCCCCAAATCCCTAAACAAAAATGTTTCTAGAGTAGAGTCTTATGACTGTTCCCTCATTCCTCAGACCCAAGCCAATAGTGACATAACATTTGTAGAAACCAATTTCATTCCACACCAAAATAGACTTGAGTGTCCCAATGATATCAACATTTCTCCTCTTGGCACTCAAACCAATTGGCACCCAACCAGTAGGAGTGAAAAAGGAACTGACAGTGCAAATGGATTACCCAGGGATGATGGCAATGAAGCACCTAGGGGAAAAGGAGGAGCGGAAGAAAGTCAAGAAGCAGCCCAGGAAAGCAGTGCCAGTCATGGGACAGTGATTCAAGCCAAGGAAATGGTCATCACTGGCACAGCAGGGGAGGCCCAGGAAAGTCAGAAAAATGGACAAAGTGAAGTGCACGCATTCCCGGGGTCAAGTGTCTTCTTGCAGAGTAGGTCTCCTGACATGAAAACGAGGCTGCTGCCTAGTGAAACTGATCCCCAGATTTGTCATCACATGAGAAAGGATGTACAAGAAATTCAAGCCATCCGACCAGGTAAAGGTGATGAGGAACATGGAGAAGAAGATGTAATGCCCCCCGAGAAGCATGGAGATGCCTTTTTGTTACCAGACATCAAAGACGGCCGTTTTGAGGCAGAAAATGAGGAGCCTCTAATTCCTAACTGGGGAAATGATGCTGAAAACTCTGCTGAAGACCCTACCCTGCTTCTACCATCTGCTGAATGTGCTAATCCATCACCTTTAGCAGCAGAACAGAGTGAGCCAAATAACTCCAATAATAATTGCTTTCCCAGTTAGCTTTCTTCAGAAAGCACAAACACAACCCCCTAGCCTTTATAAGCATTCCAAACACATTATTGGGGAGAGAAAAGCCTCACTCAAGTCTTTGTATCAAGGAAGCAAAACTCCATGGCTGAATGTGATGCAGAAACCAAAGATCAAACCGACAAGATCCATTTGACACAATTAATTATCATACCCTGGGGAAGGAGAAAAATCACAAAATGAAGATGAGGCTGGCAGTCATCTTCCACTGGAAAAGCAACTGAAAGATAACAATTGAGAAATTAAAATCGGATAAAAACACAATTGAGCAGATTTGTAGTTGATGTTTATTTTATGAGGGTTATTGTCCACATCTCAATTAATATATAGTATAATCCTGCTTCCTCTGCTGCTGATGACACCCCTTTATTTCTATACACTGCATTTTCCCTAAGCTTCATAAGGAGGTTCAAGGCAGCTTCATGTGCATTTAAAATGTTTTACTCATTTATAACTCCTGTCCTGACATTTTCCTAGATCTTAAATATAGTTAATGTGTTAGATGGAGTTGGTAGGGGGTGGGGTGTAGAGGGAGGAGGAGACAACCTCTAAGTCGATTATTTCGCTGGGAGAACAAATGCAGGTCTTTCCAATTCTCTGGAGGGTAAGGAGACTTTTCTGAAAAATCTGTAATATTATTGATGGCCACTAGGTGGAGATCTTGCACTCAATCAAACGCGGAGGCCCTCAAGACTCCAAGTGTGCAGATTAACACAAGGCATCTTGTCCGAAAAATGAAATAAAAAGCAATAACGAAATGTTGTGGGGTTTTTTGGTCTCTGGCTGTTTTAAGCTCCATATTTTTTTGGAGGGGGGCAAGACAAATAAATAATGCAATTGATATGTGAGTGTAGCTACCTTGGTACTCTGCTATGGTTGGGTCTGAGGGGTCCTGTCAAGAGGAAGGAAATGTGAGGACATCAGCCACATTCATGAAGATTATGCTGAGTGGTGCACCAAAGGAAAAAGAGCAATGGTAAATTGAAGGGGCCTTGATTGTATTAAAACTAATGAATTTTGATGGTTGGATGAATGAAATGCTGACAAATGACCTCGACGTCGAGAATGTTGGAATAGTTCGCTTTCCAAAATATGCAGGAGGAGTGTGTTTCCAGCTTGTGAGGGGGGACATTCTATTCAGAGGAAGAATTGTGGGAGAGAAAGAAGAGAAAGAAAGATAGATACATAGATACATAGATAGATAGAGACAGAGAGAGAGAGAAAAATAGAAAAGCGGGGGGGGAAGGGGGAAGGGGGAAGGGAAAGGAAAGGGAGAGAGACAGAGTCAGAGAGAGATGGTGGGGGGAGAGAGAAAGAGATAGATGGGGGAGGGAGGGAAGGGGGCGGTCGATTTAGCTCAGTACAGGGTAGCTGTACTTAGGTTCAGAGCATCATACACGGCTCCCTGACGACCTCCTTCCTGCTGGCCTGTTCCTTTAGCCCCCTAACACTGAACACGTGCCCCCTCTCTGCCTCCCAACATTCCTGTCTCACTTTGTTCCTCCTTCTTCATGGTTTTGGAGCTAGCTCCTCTTGTCTCCACCTCCTTTTGCTTCCCAATCTCCTCTGCTGAATGCCCCTGAGGGTGAAGTGGGCTTCCTTCCATTTCTGGCCTCTAGGGCTGACTCAATGGCCCTTGCTTGTAGGCTCTCCCAGCTAGTCCTAGGCCATGGACAGCATGGCTCTGCTACTTGCCCCTTTGATCTTTTTTCCTGTCCTCTTTGTCTACCCTTCCAACAACCCTTTCACCAAGTTCCTCTCTTCTCCTCACCAAAGAAGTCCAATTGGGCACCCACCTGTCTGTGCCTGGGCTTCTCAGGGGCAGTAGCTTGAACACAAAGCCTCTTTTTGGGCTCTCCTCTCTCTCCCTCCTGGCTTCCTTTCAACCCCACTTTCTGCAAGAGGCTTTTCCCACTGGGCCATCACCCCTCTCCTCTCCCCCAAGAGTCTTCCCTCTGTGATCACCTTCTGTTTATGCTGTATACAGTGTATGAACATAGTTGTCCCAATGCTCTCTCCTGATTGGAGGAGGAGATCTCCAAGAGCAGGGACCACATTTTTACTTTGTTGTGTAGTTATAGTGCTTAGCACAGAGTCTATTTGTCTGGTCAATTGTTTAGTCGATCAGTCACGTCTGACTCTGTTATACTATTTGGGGTTTTCTTGACAAAGATACTGGACTTGTTTGCCATTTCCTTCTTCTGCTTATTTTACAGATAAAGAAACTGAAGCTGAGTTAAATGACTTGCCCAGGGTCACACAGCTAGTTAATATCTGAGGTCAGATTTGAGCTCTGATCATCCTGACTCCAGGGCCAGCACCCTAACCACTGAACCACCTAACTGCCCAGTCTGGCATCCAGTAAATGCATGCTGTCCTTAATTACATCCTTAATAAATACTTGTTGACTTAATGGACTTCTCCATAATCTAGTTTATCTCCCAGGGAATTATCTCTCAAATTAGTTTATTTAAGAGATTGCAAAATTCCATGACTTGCAGTCACATAGAATTACGGGAAGAATATTTGTGTTAAAAAGATGAACTTTTGTTTCAGTGTTTTTAAAGATCTCTAAGCTTCTCCCTGAAGCAAATCTTCAGCTTTTTACAGGCATCACTGAGGTCTTATGTAAGACAGACTTAATGAAAAAATATTGGATTATATGTGAACAAATACAATGAGGAATAAACTTTTTGAGGGCACACCTAGGTGCTCAGTAAATACATATCAATTAATTCATTGACGTGCTTGGTGATGGGTGGCATCATTAAAAGCTCTAGGTAAGGAAAAAGCAATTTGAACCATCATTAGGCTGTGGTACACAAGCAACCTAAGGCCATCTTGGAATGCAGTAACCCACCTATCAATCAACAAGCACTTATGAAATGCCTACTATGTGCATGGCATGGGGCTAGGTGCTGGAGATGCAAATAAAAATAGTGAAGCAATCCCAATGACATTGCATTCAAATGGATAACACGAGCATACACACATGTAACATGAAGTTAATAAATCCAAATATACATGAATTAGTTAACTACAAGGTAGCTTGGGGGAGGGGAGAATGCTAGGAGAGGAGGCGATAGGAAAGGCTCCATGAAGAAGATAGCACTTGAGCTGCATCTTTTGGACTCTAGGAAGGGGAGACAAGGAGGATGCATTTCAGGCATTGGGAATGTCCAATGAAAAGGCACAGAGATGGGAAATGGGAAGCCATCTGGGAGGAAGAAAGGGAAGGTCAATGTGGCTCTACTTCAGAGTGTGAGAGGAGGTGGGACATTGAATGACATTGGGAAAATGGGCTAGGCTGGGGAGAGGCTGTGCAGGAGCTAGCCAGGGACATTGACATTTGATCCTCAGAGGAAAAGGAAGCCCTTGGGGTAGGATTAAGAGAATGATGCCGTCCCGGGATCAGGGAGGTGGCGATGGATCCACTGAAGTCTGCCCTGCTCAGCTCACGGCCAGAGGTTTGGTTCTGTTCTGGGCACCGGAGTTCAGGAAGGATGCTGCTAAGTTTGAGTGTGTAGAGAGTACAGAAGAAGACAGGCAGATGCCCACAGGGGCTTACACTCAGGCTGTGCGGAGACTGAAGGAATGGGACACGTTTGGTCTAGAGAAGAGAAGGCTTAGGAAGACCCCACAGACACGTTCAAGTACTTGAAAAGCTGTGACGAAGAATTATATCTGGCCTGTGTGGTTGCTCAGGACAGAATAGGGAACAGTGGGCAGAAGCTGCCCAAGTGGCAAACTTAGGTTGGATGTCAGGAGAACCTTCCAATGGTGACAGCTGTCCACATCTGGCTGAGGAGCCGGGCTCGCCTCCCAGGGACTTCTTCAAATCCTACCTGAATGGCCACATTGCAGGGACACTCTAGGAGAGAGTCTTTCCTGGCGTGAGCTGGACCAGATGGGTTCTGAGCCACCTCCTGATTCCAGGATGGTGTGACTCTGTGTGAGATCCATTAGTGGAGTGGTCCTGAGAAATCTGCTCCTGCCAAGCTCTGGAGTTTCACAGGCACAGTTTGACTATGGCTGGATCAGCAGACTCCCGGAGTGCTGGTCTGCCTCCACAGAAGGGTGCAAATGGTTTCCTGCCTTTGACACCCACAGATCAGCTTGTGCTAATTGAAGAGTAATTCCACATTAGTGTTCCATGCATGCATAGAGGGAGAGTTTATGCAGTATGGCCTAGTTGATAGAAGACTAGGGTCGGGGTCAAGAAAATGTTACTTCCTACTTTCCCTGTGTGACTTTGGCCGAGTCACTTAATTTCATTCAGCCTTAGTCTTCTTATATCTTAAAAAGGGCATAATACCCATAAAACTCAACTCAAAGGATTTTTGTAAAGAGTATCTGAGGTAATGTGTGCAAAATGCTTTGAAATCTTAAAGGGCTATCTGAATAACATTTATTCTTTGTGCAGATCCTGGAACTCTGAAGAATGCTACCCTATAGAGTTTGGTGGAGCCCTTCCCCTGTATATGAGGAGAAGTGTTTTGGAGGCAACACCCATTCTGTGCACAGGTTATAGTTTTGAGTTTCTGGGGCTGTGTCAATTTCTGGGTTCCCACCATCCCCATGCCATCAAAACTGCCCTTGGAGATGGCATCACACAAAGAGCTCGCCATTGGAAGACAGAAGGCCTGAATTTAAATTCTGGTTCTACCAAAAACCATCTTGCACACTGCTGCACACCAGTCTGCTTCTCTGGGCCTCAGTTTCCTTATCCATAAAATGAGGAAATCAGAGAAGGAAATCTCTGAATCTCCTTCTGATTTACATTTTTCTCAAGGACTTTTGTGACTTCTTCATGAATTCTCATGAAAAGCTGGGTAATAAGAAAAAAATGATCCGCTGCTTCTTTTTCTCCTCTTTTCCTTTTCATGTTAAGTGTCAGAAGCAATCATCTTCCATTGTCACAAGGCAATGACAGGTTAGGGCCAGAATGCTTCTCCTGGGAGAAAAGGGACGCTCCCCCCACGCCTTTGGTGAGGGGCCTATTTTCTCCTCTTTCCTAGAGTTGTTTTGAGGGAGTGGGTTTGCAGCAAAGGAGCTGAAGCCACTGGTGATTATGCCTGATACTGCTTGGCAGTTTCTGAGAAGGCACTGTTACACTTTGGAAAGGGGAGTTTCCTCACCGGGAGTTCCCTTGACCAGCGAAATAACTGGGCTGGCGTTTTCTTTAAAATCCTTTGTGAGAGACGTCATGGCAAACTGGCTTCTGATTAAGGAAGGCCTGGGTTCAAGTCCTGCCTTTGACATGTGCTAGCTGTGTGACCCTAGACAAGTCCCTTCATCTTCTGGGGCCGCACATAATTCTCTAACACAAGGAGCAGCAGCTCTGTGTGGGTGAGTGAGCTTTTCCTTTGGATGTTCCTCACACCACTGGACCTGTAGGTCTACACCTTTCACATCTCCCCTCCAAATGTCCACTGTGCTTGGCACACAGCGGGTCCTTTACAAAAGATTTTTTTAACCGATAGCAGCCACAGGCGCCCCATAGCAATCTCTCTCTCACCACTTTGACAATACAGAGTGGGGAAACCTTTGGGGAATTCTGGGAAGGATGGAAATAAGGATCATAAAGGAATCATTCAATCAGAATTTATTAAATTCCCTCTCTGTACTCAGTCTTGGGCATACAAAGGCAAAAATGAAACAGTCCCTGCCTTGAAGAAGTCTTCACGTACAGGGTGTCCCAAAGGCATGGCTAATGCTTGAGCTGCAATAGCTTAAAGTGCACTATGACTCTTGGGACCCCCTGTATTCTGTCTGGGGAGGTATCACATCCACATGCAAACATATATGAAATGCGTAAATGCAAACTAAACAGAAGATGACGTGGGCAGGGTGAGCAGCTTCTCACCAGGGATCAGGGCAGGCCTCTTGTCAAAGGCGGTGCTTGAGCTTAGGTGATGAAATGAGAAGAGCGCTGATGTTATTTATCCAGAGAACCAAAAACTTCACACTCTGCAAGAATGAGGGCTCACCATAGCTGCTGTCAGGCAGAAATAATGGAAATGAGTGAACCCAAAGCCGATGAGCTTGAGAGAAGAGATAACCTTTCCTGACAGGGAGGATTGTTAAACACTCGGCTGCATTACCAGGGGAAGCTATGGAATCTTGCCTTTTGGGTCAGTCTTTGAGAAAAGAATATAAAAGCATCTGTCTGCAGCAGAGGAGGTAAATCTCTGCCCAAAGAAAGAGGCTGGACTCAGTAGATGACCTCAAGGGGCAGATTTCATTCCTGGCTTTAGGAGCCTCTCGCTACTAACTACTATGTTCTGTTCCATCTTTCTGTTCATTTCTCCTTCTCTTATCACTTTCATTTTTTAATCAGTTCACATGATTTCTTTTCTGTCTTTCTCCTTTCCTTTTCCTACTAATACCCCATGAATTCTTTCTGAAATGAAGTAACAGTAATGAGCACATCTGGAGGGCTGTCCTCAGGTCTGGGTACCTGGCCTGTCCAGGGAAGGGCTACCAGAAGAGGGAAGGGCTTTAAATTCCTTCCATGGGAGGAGGGGTGGAAGGAATTGTGGATGATTAGCTGGAGAAGAGACAACTTCGGGCAATGCAAAGCTTATCCTTCTATAATTGAACTGTGTGTTAAGAGGAAGGGAGATGCAATTTCTTTTCCTGTGCCCCAAAGGCAAAGCTGTAGGTAGCAGGTGCAAAAAGTCAACCTTAGGCTCCAGATAAGGGGAAAACCACCCACCCACCAATCCCAAGTGAAATGGACACCTGGTTAGTGAGGGGTGAAGTAGAGGGTGGACTTCCCCCTGCTGGAAGTCTTTACACTTAGCCTGGAAGACCACAGCCCAAACTGGCTGAAGAGAGGATCCTCTTTAGGGTACACGAGAGATTGGAGGAGCTCTGAAGTCCCGGCATTCTGTGGGATTGCTTGTAGTGAGCAGTCCTAATGACTTTGGATGCCCCACTTTCCCGCAGACATGATTCTTGAGCGACAGCCCTGTGATGCTGGGTGAAGCAATTGACCGAGACTGCATGCACCCACAGTGCTACCCAAGCGAGGAAGAAGAGAGAGCCTTCATAGATATGAAGATACATCTACCAAGATGTACATATATGCAAATATGTACATGCAGATATACATAGACAGGCATATCTTATATATACATGTATATGTATATGTGTGTGTGTGTGTGTGTGTGTATAGATGTGGGGAGAGAGACAGAGACAGAGACAGAGAGAGAGACAGTGAGACAGAGAGAGAGAGAGAGAAAGAGAAAGAGAGAGAGAATATGTACAGGTGCATGTCATAACATGAATGTAATCTTCCTGAGGAGATTCTGTCTCTGTGCCACCAGAGCCTAGCACAGTGCCTCACACGTGATAGGAGCTTATTAAAAACTTGTTAATTGGCTGATAAAGCTCTTCTGTGGAGTCCAGATGAATCAGCCTTGAACCAAATGTCTCTCAGTTGAAAACACAGTTATATGAGGTTTTTTTGCATTCAGCACACACATCCTCAGTATGCTGGAGGTATAAGTGAGGTGAAATTATAGGTGGCTTCACGTCCTTAGGATCTTAGGACCATTGGTTAAGCTAGAAAGGACACAGAATTTTATTCAATCCAATCTTCTCATTTTCAGATGAGAAAAGCAAGGGCCAGAGAGGTCCAATATCCTGCACACAGTCACACAGATGGCAAGTAGCAGATCTGGGCCTTCTGGTTAGTTTTGAGAAACATTTCAACATCAGAGGAAAAAAAATTGAATAAACACACAGAACTCAAAATCTCTAAAGCAATTAGAGGGCGAAGAGCAGAAGGCAAATCACTCTTAAAATAGACACTTAAAGTAGACTTTGTTGCTCAATTTGAAACAGATTTTTGACCATGACACATTTTATACATAACCAAAAAAATTACTCACTTCAGGACATGCGTTCCAGCCTCTCATTAACAAAGACGAGATGGGTTTGGGAATGGAATAGCCTATGGGAGGTCGGATGTGATGGTAAGCCATGTCGGCAGCTGCTGCAGCTGAAAACAAAGAACGCTTATCAACTTCAGGGAGTAAAACCATTTAATTTAAGAGAAAAAAACATAAATAGATAAAAAAAAATCATTACACATTGATCTGTACACTACAGGCTGTGACTCAAAGACGCAGCTGTCATTTTGAAGGCTCAGAGAAAAGGGAGGGGTGGAGCAGATCCATGCCTCAGAGATGTGCTCGGCATGATGCACTCAGCCCTCCAAGCAGGCCCCGTGCAGCGGGGGCCCTTTTGTAGGCTGGAGGGCTGAGCAGATCTTCCACAATTGCTAACTGAGTCCACACAAAGAGAATTCTAAACGGTTCCTCAATTCCCAGAATCAGAGACTCTCAGAGCTTGGAGGAACCTCAGAGACTGTCCTGCCAAGCACACCTGAAATAGAATGATGAGTGATCACGGAAGGTGATGGAACCAAGGGGGTGAAGAGGCCGAACGGGGCTTGCTCTCATCGGCAGCATTCTTATATTCTGGATGGTCATTACAAAGATTTTTAAGACTCCTTTTTTGCATTACAGTGTTGTTGATGTTGTATAATTTATTCTCCTAGTTCTTTGCTCATGTCACTCAGCATCAGCTCATTCAAATCTTCCCTGGCTTCTCCGAAACCATCCCTGTCACCCTTTCTTCTGGTATCAGTATACTGTTCATTGAACCATCCTGTGACTGATGAGTGACCCCTTCATGTCTACTTCTCTGCTCCAATCAAAAGAGCTGCTTCAGTGTTAGTCCACGTGGGTTCTTTTCTTCTCTCTTTTATCTCTTTGGTGTATAAGCTATCAAAGGGTGTGAACAGTTGGTGACATCAGGGGGCAAGGCTTCTCCTGAGTTTTGGAATGAACAGACCACTTCCCAGCTCCATGGGGTTGGAGTGTGCCTGCTTTTCTGCAGTCTTTCGGGCAACTTTTTTGTTTGCCATTTTTGTCAAACTGATAGGTATGAGGTAGGATCTGAGTCCCTTCAATTTGCATTCCTCTAATTATTAGTGATTTGGAAATCATTTTTCTTCACACAGTTATCAATGACTCCTTCCTCTTCATATCTTTTGACCATTGGTTTCTTGGAGAATTGCTCTCATTCCTTTAGATCGACTATGACTATGAACACATGAATTAGTTTCTTATATTGTGGGTGTCCCATAAGCCATAGTGCAGTTTTAAGCTAACAAATTTTAAAGCTATTTCAAAGTCATTATAACTATTAAACCTGTACTAAGATTTCTAGGACACGTTGCCTTTCAAATATCAAAGCTTTACCAGAAAAAAAAAAATCTGCTCCAAAACCTTTTTCCCCCTTAACTGCTTTATTTCTGATTTCAACCTCACTGATTTTGTTTGTATGAAAGCTTTTCAAATTTGTCACCAATGTTGCCTCTTTTAAATCCTGTGTAGGGGGAGCCAGAGTGCACAGAGTACTGGGTCTGGAGTCAGAGAGATCTGAGTTCAAATATGATCTCAGACATTGACCACCTGTATGAACTTGGGCAAGTCATTTCACCTCTGTCTGCCTCAGTTTCGTCGTCTATATAACGGAAGAAACAATATCCCCTTCCTGGAAGGATTGTTGTAAGGATCAAATGTGATAATATTTATATAGTGCTTAGCACAATACCTGGCACACAGTAGGTACTATAGAAATATTAGCTGTTATGACAATGACAGGAAGGCCTAAAGCATGCTAGGGAGATTTTTTATGGAAGATTTATACATCATGGAGCAGAGTCTCACAGAGTAAAAGGCCAGGGGGTGGAGGGGCTGTGATTTGCACCATTAGAGGGAGTCTCATCACCCACATTGATGAAACCACAAATTCACACAAATATTGAAAATTTAATGTACAATGGAGGTGACTTTACTTTAGCTATACTATTCAAAGGGAAGCAAATTTGGCAACTTTTACCAATAGCCCATTCCTTTTCACAGAAAGTTAAGTCCTTTGAAGGCAGATGCTATTTCATTTGTGTTTTGCATCTTTAGCACGTGGGGCAGCTAGGTGGTGCAGTGGATAGAGTGCCAGCCCTGGAGTCAGGAGGACCTGAGTTCAAATCCTGCCTCAGACACTTATTAGCTGTATGACCCTGGGCAAGTCACTTCACGTTATTTATTTCAATTTATTCATCTGTAAAATGAGCCAGAGAAAGAAAAGGCAAGCCATTGCAATGTCCTTGCCAAGAAAATGGGGGTCACAGAAAATGGGACACAACTGGGACAACTCAACAATAAAAATCCTCAGCGCCTGGCACATAGTAGGGCTTCATAAATGACTGCTGATTAGCTATTTCCCAGTAGGGAGGTAATGGCGGCATGTCTACACCTCTTCCACTTCCATTCAAGGATACGCCTGTACTGTCTCTATGCTTGGCATCCACCTTGAGATTAATTGAGGGTAATTAATCTAACAGGTGAGTGTGGTGACCCAGTAACACAGATCTAGTCTAGATGTGCTGACACTTTGTCCCTTCTGTCTAGCAGATGCAACGTTAAGGCTCTCCCTCACTGCCTCATAATTAATAACTGGGCATGGTGTGGGGATGGGAGTGGGAAGCTGTGGTCCAGATATGCTCAACTATTGGGACAACCCTGTGGCGACCCATTGTGGCCATTGCCCAGAGACTTCCACTTAGCCTCCTGGTAGAACCCAGAAAAAACACTTGAATATGAGCATAGTTAGAGTGCTTACAGCCAAATAAAACCTTTCTGATGAGCTTGTCCACTTACTTGAATGTACCTCATTTTCAGGTGTCCATCACCCCCGTGTAGATATTCCACATATGCTCTAGTATCAACTATGTCAAGGTATTTGCTTCGTGGAGTATTGTTGGGGGATTTGGTTCAGATTGAATGATAATTAATGATTCATTATTCAAAGTGGATTGCATGAGCCCTTGGCTTCTCCATCTGCCTCCTGTTCTCCCCAGATCTTGGCAGTGGTACTGCTCATTAGCACTTCTACCAGAAAGTGGGCAATGGAAATTCCAATTTGCCACCTTCAGGTGTTGCTTCTTCACCAGCAAATTCTAGTGCCATGATTCAGTGATGGGAGGCTTTCCTGGCTTAATAGGGCCAGCAATGAGAGCCCCCATCTGTCTGCCAGTCAGGTTTCTGCAGTGTTATCAACTTTAGAATAGGTGATACAACTCCCATCAGTGATGAGTTCCATGTTTATAAATGTATGTAGGGAAGCTAGGTGCCTAAAAGGGAATTGGAAGGAATTAAATAGAACCAAGTTACCAAAAAATGAGTGCTTAGTATTACGGAATTACAGAATCTTTGATTTGGAAGAAATAGACTTCTGGGTGTGATATAGAAACATTCTCTACTACATTCCTTCCAAGGGTTTCTTTAATGATTAATGATACAGAGAATTTTTCATATGTTTATTGATGGTTTGAATTTCTTCCTCGGAAAACTGCATATTTATAGCATTTGACCATTTATTCATCAGTTGTAAGATGGTTCTTATCCCATAGATTTGACCCAGTTCCCTATATACCTCAGCATTTTAGGGCAGATCATTAACACAATGGCTGGCAATCATCTAAGTAAGTAGGAAAACAGTGATTAGAAAAGGCAGCATGGCTTCATCAAGAATTGATCATGTTAGAGTAACCTCATTTTTTTTTTCTGATGGGCTTGTTCAACTAGCAGATGAGGACATAGATTACCTAGCAAAGTTTTCAATAAAATACCTAATGATTCTTGTTGAGTAGATGACAAAGTTGGATGGGTTCAAGCTGCTTGGATGACTGGAGTTAAAGAACAGTGGTTCATGATTTAATACCTGTGTGGCAAGACATCTGCAGTGAAGGGCCTCAGGGATCTCCGCTCAGCCCTGAGCTGTTTGACGTTTTATCAATGACTTGGAAAAAAGGTAGAGATGATAGGGTTGTCAAATATGCAGCTAATCACAAAGCTTGAAGGGGTAGTTAAGACAAAGAATGACACAGGGGAGAATATTGCGTTGAATAAAAATTAAAAAAGCTGAAAATCCCCTAGGGATACATCTAAAGCCTTGCACTGAGGCGCCCAAATCAACCTTATCAATACAAAGTGGGCGGAGGCCTGGAACAACTGTTTGGTTGTCATTGCTGTTCAGCCATTTCAGTCATGTCTGACTCTTCATGGCCGCACGTAGGGTTTTCTTGGCAGAGACACTGAAGTGCTTTCCTGTTTTCTTCTCCAGCTCATTTTACAGATGACGAAACTGAGGTAAACAGGGTTAAGTGACTTGCCCAGGGTCATGCAGCTAATAAGCGTCTGAGGCAGGATTTGAACTCAGGCTTTCCTAACTCCAGGCCAGGTATTCTATCCATAGTAGGTTGTTCTTGCTGTTGTTGTTGTTTTCCAGGAGGGAAAAAAAAAAAAGAAATATCTGGAAGTTTTAGTGGCCTGAAAACTTTCTCTTCAGGCATAGTCTATGCTAAATGGCCTCTGTGTCTTCAAAATGTCAGATTCTACTCTTCTATGAGTCTGGGATCCCAATCCCCAGCCTTGGATATTAAATGGATGAATGAGAGCTTTGAAGACGATACTGGCCCATAGATCTGACCCGCACCTGTAAGGATCTTGGAGCAGGACATGCCAGAAAGGGACAGACCCGCTGCTGGTCGAGTGTCCTGCTGGAAGCAGGACCACGAGCTCCAAGGGCAGCCATGACACTTTGGGACCATTGCTGGTTGGAAGTCAAGTGCTCATGATATCAGCCCTCAATTCTGCTCCACAGCATCCCCCCACTGGTTCAGCCCTCTGGGGCCACACGAAGCAAGGCTGTTTCCTTCTCCACACAACGGACCTCCAAACACTTGAAGGCAGCTGCGATGTACCTTCTGAGCCTTCTTTTCTGCAGTCTAGACAGCCCCATTTTCTTCAGCTGATCCTCACATGACTTAGACTCAAAGCTCATCACTCTTCTGGACACCCTTCTCTGGACAATAATCCGTACCAAAACCATGGCCCCCCCATAGGAACATCATAGGTCAAATGAGGTCTGGAGAAGGCTGCACACAATAGATGATTGATTACCTTTCTACTCCTGACAGCTGTGCCCTTCTTAATGCAGCTTAAGGTTCCCAAGGCAGCTAGTGGCACAGTGGATAGAGGGCCAGGCCTGGAGTCAGGAAGTCACAAGCACAAATCTGGCCCCAGATACTATCTGTGTCACCCTGGAGAAGTCATTTTTCCTCTGTATCAGTTTCCTCATCTGTAAAATGAGGATAATAATTCATCTACCTCCCAGGGCCATTGTGAGAAACAGATGAGACAACATTTATTCAAAGGGCACATAGTAGTTCTATATAAATAATTTCTTCCCAATTGGACTAGTTCCAATTCTGGGAACTCTCTCCCTACTCATTTCTACCTCCTTGATTCTCCGGCATCCTTCAAGTCCCATTGGTAAGAAGCCTTGTCTAGTTCTCCTTGACCTTAGTGCCTTCCCTCAACAATGAGCCTCAATTTAACCGTTTTCATATTGTCTCTCCCACCCTCTCCATTAGACTGTGAGCTATTGGAGAGCAGGGACTGGTTCTCCTTTCTTTGTGTTCCCAGCACTTAGTGCAAGGTCTGACACATAGTGGGCACTTCAAAATGATAGTGGACTGAGATCAGCATCATGTGTTGGTAAAGGCTGGAATGGTTCACCTTTCAGTGGCAGTTTGTTGCCATTTTTATTGGGCTGAAGAATCACTACTGTGTATGAAGTCGAGTATGTAATTTTTTTTCCCTTTTTTCACAAATGCCCTTGGAAATCATTGAGTTTTCAGAGCTCCCTTATTATGGAGGTTACAGTGCTTTAATAATTTTAGGCTTCACTTTTATCAGCTTCAAAGCAGGCTGAGCACCCTGGTAAATTGTGATTTTTTGCTCTGGTTCTGAGACAGGTTTTTTTTTTTTTTAGGTTTGAGATAGGCTCCATAAGAGCATGTGGTCTGCTGGAAATAAAAGTAGGAGATGTTCCTTGTCTTAATTGTTTGAGGAAAGCAAAACAAATTTCAACTTGCTTACATAGAAAACAACCTATGAATTATGTTTTGCATTTCTAGAAGTAGGTTACCTATGATTTAAAATTGGTGTATTGTCTAAATACTTTTGGAAATCTACCCTAAATAAATTTATCTGGCTTCATCATCAAAACTGTGGCAATTTGTCCTTTGATGTGACCATATTTGCAATGTCTCATTCATGTAATATTTCGAAGAAACCTCAAAAGCCTATTTAAAACAAGGTTATGATGGCCAACCCTGTTTTTTGGTGGGAGGGGTGGGTGGATTTATCTGAAGCATAAAAGATTCTATACCAATCCCTGATTTTAGCTCAATGTGAATTTTAGGATTCCATGTATATTTTAAAGAACATATTATAGTATTCCCCTTTCTAATCTAATTTATCAGCGTGCTCCTTTTTATGGGTAAGATCATCCCATTCACATTCAGATTTGTAATTGTTAGGTGTGTTTTCATTTTTTATTTCTCATTTAAGCTCCTCCTTAATGCTTTCTAGGATTAAGGATTAATCTAGGAGTCTTCATGACCAATTCATTCTCTGTCTCTCTGTCTCTCTGTCTCTCTGTCTCTCTGTCTCTCTCTCTCTCTCTGTCTCTGTCTCTGTCTCTGTCTCTGTCTCTCTCTGTCTCTCTGTCTCTCTGTGTCTCTGTCTCTCTCTCTCTCTCCCTCTCTCTCTCTGTCTCTGTCTCTGTCTCTCTCTGTCTCTCTGTGTCTCTGTCTCTCTCTGTCTCTCTCCCTCTCTCTCTCTTTCTCTCTCTCTCTCTCTCTCTCTCTTTCTCTCTCTCTTCTCTCTCTCTCTCTCTCTCTCTCTCTCTCTCTCTCTGTGTGTGTGTGTGTGTGTGTGTGTGTGTGTGTGTGTGTGAAGCTCTACATGTAATTATTTCAGAATTATTCTATTTCTTTGGGATTTTTTTCCTGGAGCTCAAAGAGAGTTCATAGTATTCTTTCTGTACCGAAGGCATTTTCTTCTGTTTGCTCATGCTTTCAGCTTCCTTTCTTGATTTAGGGCTTTGTACCACATCTTAAAATTAGTTCTGCACCCATCCCATGCTTTTGGCTGGGGTGGCTATGCCTCTCACTTTGTACAGAAATCAAATGGGGTAATATTATGCTGGGGCAGGTCCTGCTCCCCGTTAGTGACTGTAGTCAGTAAGCTGTCACTCTATCTCATGTCCTGGATGGGATGGCTGGGGTTTAGTCCCACCTTTCACAATGCAGTTTCTAGGTAGGAACAACCCTGAAGCAGGTCTTACCTTCTCACAGATCAAAACTTTCTCTTGGGTCTTGGAGCTGGCCATGGTATTGGAATCAAGCCCCATCACCAGGCATAGTCTACACTATTCTGTCTCCTGCAGCACCACCTGCCCTCTTTTAAAATGGCCTGTCTTTCCTTCTGTAATTTCAGAAATCCTCTGCTTTGGGCTTTGGTCCTTGGAGCTATGTGATAGGAGATGGTGCCAGGACTGTCTTCCAGAGTTTTACCAGAGCCCTAGTTAGGTAGA
Source organism: Phascolarctos cinereus (assembly GCF_003287225.1). Classification (NCBI taxonomy): domain Eukaryota; kingdom Metazoa; phylum Chordata; class Mammalia; order Diprotodontia; family Phascolarctidae; genus Phascolarctos; species Phascolarctos cinereus. The sequence continues at coordinate 476,487,407 of NW_027555958.1, read as the reverse complement.
TCTTGTCCCATTTCCTCCAGGAGGTACCCAGAGGTCCACAGCTTTAGGTCACAGCCCCTGAAGTGTTCCGCTAGAGATGGCGTTCGCTTCAGGATGCTCTCCTAAGGCAATCTCAAATCTCTTGTCGTACTGGCCCTCTATCATTTTCCTTACAGTCACCAGAAGGCAACTTCTTGAGAAATGGGACCTACATTTTTTTTTTGCCTTTCCTTATATCCCTAGTAGTTAGCATAGTACCTGGCACTATTATGTAAGGCGCCTAGTAGGTGCTTAATAAATGCTGATTGACTGACCATGTGTCTTTTTTTCTCCTGCTGAGAAAATTCTCAGTCCTTAGCACTGTCAAAATCAGAACTGGGTATGGTTTTATCAGCAGAAATGACCCTCTGGGAGGTGTGGGGTCTGTGTGTGATTTTCTTACAGGTGAAGTGAGGGGGTTGGCCTAGGTGGTCTCTGAGGAGGGAGGTGACTGGTACTGTGGACCTGGACCTGGTGTCAGGAAGCCCTGAATTCAAACCCAGCCTCAGACGCGTTCTAGCCATGTGACCTTGGCCAAGTCACTTACCTGTTCTCTGCCTCAATTTCTTCACCTATCAAGTGGGGATAGTGATTGTGCCTACATCTCAGGGCTCTTTGGAGGAACGAATAAGATAAGACATGTAAAGTGCTCTGCAGAGTGCCTGGCACATCGTAGTTGCATAATAAATGCTCATTCTCTCCTCTGCTTCCCTTGTCACTTTCCTTCCCTAGGTGTATTTTCCTAAACAATCTCAAAGGACCTCAGTCGTTCATGGAGCCGCACTTTGGGGTTTCCAGCTCTGAACTCCGTGTCTTCCTGCCTTAGCGAGACTGGAATGGCGTGTAGGGACCAAGCCCGTGCCTCTTCCGTGGCACCCCTTTACAGAAGTGTGCTGGAGGAGCAGCATCAGCCCTGCGCAGCCGGGGACACCCCCTGGGGAGGTTCACCTTGGAGCCGCCCTCCGAGACCCTAAGGGGCACAGTCTGCCTTCTACCTGAGGCAGGGAGTGAAGGGGCATCCTGGCCCCAACCCACTCAAGGATTTGGCCGCTGCTCCTGGAGAGCAAAGTAGCACAGGTGACGGACAGAGATTGGAATCCTAGGACCTGGGTTTGAATCCTGACTCTGTCCCAGCCACCTGCCAGCTGCTACTTACCTTCCTAGGGTCTCTTGGCTCATCTGCGGAAAACATGCATCATCTGCAGGGCTGCATTAGAGGGCCTTGAAGCGTCTTTTAGACAACATTCCTGACACGTTGTCATGGAGCTGGCTCCTTCTAGCTTTGGCTTCATGATCCGCGAGTCTGTCAAGTCAGCAAGCATTTATTAAACACCTACTGTGTGCCAGGCACTGCACTGGTAGGGGAGATACAAAGAAATGCAAAAATGGTCCCTGCCTGCAAGGAGCTCCCAGTCTGGGGTGGGGGGGAGATGCTTGCCTGTTTCCAGTCTTTTTGTATCTTTTTCATCTTGACTCACTCTGTGACCCGGTGACCAGGGCCTTCCAGCTGTTCCTTGGGCGTGACGCTTCTCTCAGCTCCCCACGTTTGCTCTGGCTGTCCCTCAAGTCTGGAATTCTCCCCATCTCTGCCTTCTGCCTCCCTGGCCTTCTCTGAGTCTCAGCCAAAGTCCTGCCTTCTGTACCAACCCTTTCCCAGGCCTCCCTAACCTTGGTGCTGCCTTCTGGGACCTTCTCTAATTTGTCCCTTGCACATCTTCCCAGTAGACTGTTAGCTGCTCGAGAGGAGGCTGTTTTATGCCTTTCTTCGTGTGCCCACCACCTGGCACAGTGGCTGGCACATGGCAGGTGCTTAATGAATGTTTATTGCTTGCTTGTTTGAGGGTAAACTGGAGTGGAGAGAGAGTTGAAGCAGAGACCCAGCAGTGGTCTATTGTAATAGCCTGGGCTTGAAGGAATGAGAGCCTAGACCATGGTGGTAGCAATGTTGGAGAGAGGAAGGTGTACGTCTTGGATAATTGACAGGACGCAGTAGTGGGTGAGGTGCCTTTTTCTGGCAGGCTGCTGCTCTCCAGAGATTTTCTGCTTCCTCCTGTCCCTACTGCCCTTCCTCAGAAACATCCTCCACCCCTATCTGGAATCTTCTTTGTTAGATGACTCTCTGCGTCCTCATGATAATAACCTTCTCCAATATAGCATTCATACAACACATTAAGGTTTACAAAGTACTTTACGTGTTTTGTCTTATTTAATCCTCATAGAGACAGATGTGGAAAATGAGGCAAGTGAAGATCCAGGACCTTGCTGGGGTCACACACCTGCTAAACGCCTGAGGCTGAGTCCCAGCTCAGGTCTCCCAATTACAAGTCAGACGCTTTGTCCACTGTATCCACCACAACAACCTCCATCCCTCACTATTTACTGAGCGCCAGGAACTTTGGCCGACTCCATGTCCTGCGCTGGGGACTGTCTCGGTCTCGACTTTGTAAACTCTATGTCTATATTTACTGGAGACATTAGGCTGTATTTCCCTTCTCTGCTTTGAATCTACCTGGTTTGTGGTTTATGAATAAAGACCATAGCTGTATCCTAGAAGGCATTTAGTCAGGTCCCTGCTTTTCTATTTTTGCAGTTTGTTTAACATTGGCATTAAGCGTTCTTCAAATGCTTGCTGGAATCTGCTTGTGAATCTACCTGGTCCTGGTTTTGTATTTTTTTTTGCTTTTGTTTTAGTTTTCCTTCTGGCATTTAATCTGCAGCTCATTCAATTTCTTTTTCTGAAATAGGGTTGTTTCTATTTCTATTTCTTGTTCTTCTAACTTGAGAATTTTCTGTTTTTGTAAATATTAATTCTGCAGCTAGGTGGCACAGTGTATAGAGCGCTGGGCCTGGAGTCAGGAAGATTTAGTGTTTTGAGTTCAAATCTGGCCTCAGACTCTTACTAGCTGTGTGACCCTGGGCAAGTCACTTCACCCTATTTGCTTCAGTTTCCTCCTCTGTAAAATGAGCCAGAGAGGAAATGGCAAACCACCCCAGGATCTTTGCCAAGAAAGCCCCAAATGGAGTCACAGCTCAGTCGTTAAATGGAGGATTAACTGAGAGTCTGATCACCAAATTCCCTTCTTCTCTCATTGACTTAAAGATGGTCACACTGGCTTGGGAATATCCTACTTGCATCATTTTATCTGAGGCAACAGTGATCCCAGCAATCCAGTATCTCCTCCCTTGCCTTCCTCTTCCTCCTGGCTCCCACCTCCCACTACCTCAATTGTCTAATTTGAAGGGCTTTGTAAGGTAAAACGTGTCCATCACAAAGGGCCTGTGGCTGTTAGCATCATTGCTGGTTTGCTTCTTCTGTAGACATCTCCAAGTCCCCCACCCCAAAGCTGCTGCAATGGACTAGGGCAGTAGGTTAATGCAACTTCTATTCAATTTTAAATTACCAAGAAAATATGACTAGGTTTAAGATGTAGTAAAAGCCAGGCATTGTCCACAGTCTATCAGGCCAAGTCCTGTCCAAGGCTTTTGTGGATCTCTGCATTGAAGCTGATGTAGTCTGGCTTAACAGAAAGAGTATGGCCTGGCCTGAGAATAAGTGCTCTTTAAGGCTCAGAGAATGCTTTGTTCATGATATTTCTGTGAGAGATTCTCTTCAGCTGCTCTCTTGGTTTGATGCTTCTGTGGACAGCCGTGAGAAATGCAATGTATGAGCAAAAGCCCACTTCCCTGTGAGGTCAACGTGTGTCCTTGAGAAATGGCTGTGGACCTTTGCCTCCAGCTTGTTCTTTCCTATTGAAGGGAAGGGATTAGATATTCCAACTTTGTGACTTTCAAAAGGTCAGAAAAGTAGCTCCTGGTGGTCCCAGCATGCCGGTGTCCTGGAGTTACATCTGCTGCGGTTTGCACCTAGTCCGGCATTAATGAACTGAGGAGTGAGGAATGACCTTCAGAAGTGGCATTTGGGCCCCAGTCCAGTGTTAGCTGAGACAAAGATTCATCTGGCAGTCATCCCATATTCAGAATGACCTTGGCAGACCAAGAAACTACATCTGGAAACCGTGCTAAGGCTTCCTCTACTTTCTTCAGAGAATAAGGTGGAATACGGGAAAGGATGTGTCCCTGAGGCTTCGGGTGAGCCTGGGGGGTACATTTACACTTGTGTTCTTGTCTAGCATCAAAGTAAATTGTAGAATATGAACATATGCACAACACACAATGTTGCTATGACATAGAAAACTTGGTCTTGGGTAACTCTCCACGGCCCTGGGCCTCAGTTGCCCCACAGTGGAAAAAACACTGAGTTTGGCTTTAGAAGACTAGGGTTCAAAGCTATACTCTCATTTTATCAACTATGTGACTTTGGCCAAGTTATTTAACTTGTCTAGATTGTAAATTCCTGAGGGCAGGAGCTATCTATTGCCTCTTTTTGTATCTCCAGTGCTTATCACAGTGTCTGGTACACTTTAATCAGTGTTGACTTATTGACTAATTGAACCTCAGTTTCACCTTCTATAAAATGAAGGAGGTTGATTAGATGATCTCTAAGGACCTTTCCAGTTCTGAATTCCATTACTCCTGGATTGGAATCATGACCTATTAGAATCTCAGTTCACTGACTGAAAACAAAACAAAACAAAATACACAATGCTAGCTGTGCTTCAATGCGTTTTAGTAAGGGAAAGGAGAAGAAAAGAAGGGAAGGGAATAAGAATCTCTATGGTGCCTACTGTGTGCTAGACACTGTGTTAAGAGCTTTACAAACAGAATCACAATCAACCAGTGTGATGTAGGCAAAGAGCAGGAGAAGAATTGAAGAGTGCCAGATTCAGAATCAACTCCCCAGAGGAGAGAGGCATTGATTAAGCACCTACCATGTGCTAAAGCTTTAGCAACAAGGCCTCGTCTGAGTTCAAATATTGATGCCATCACTTGCTCTTGGCATGGTCTTGGGAACATCCCAGCCTCCTTGGGTCTTGGTTTCTCTGAAACACAGGCATGGACCAAGTGGCCTTTAGTGTTCCTTCCAGCTCTACTTCTAGGAGCCATGAATCAGTCACAAACAATTATCAAGTGCTACTGTGCTCTAGGCTCTGAGCTAGCTGCTTGGGATTCAAAGACAAACTCAAGAGGAGGAGGGCCATACAAATGGGGAGAGCCTTTTCCTCTAACAATCCAGTCAAGCCTCAATGTCCTCGGCGTGCCTCATCCTTCCAATGGCGACACTCTCAACCTCAGAGCATTATTCTTTGCATTTACGTTGCCCAGACACGTAGTCATTGTGTGCATTATTTTTCTTTCTCTGCATCACTTCATGTCTTCCCAAGATTCTTGACTTAGAAGCATCTTAATTTATTACTTGCATAATTTCTTATAGCGGAATGATACCCCACTGCGTCCAGATAACTACAACTGGGTTTTCCATTCTCTATTATGGGAAAGTCTACTTTGTTTCTAATTCTTTGCCATGAATAAAGGCACTGTGATGGTTATTTTCCTTTCTATGAGTCTTCTTTATGTTGCTGACCTCCTTTGGATATGTGCCTAGCATTGGAATGTCTAGATCAAAGGGCACAGACATTGTTTAAAACTTCCTTGATAAACTAGCAAATTGTTTTCCATGGTGCCTGGGACAGTCCATGGGTCCATGAACAATGCATCAGTGTGCCAGTCTTTCCATCACCCCTCCAGAACTGACTCTGCTCAGTATTGTCGGCAAAGTTATTTTAATGGCCCTAACAATTTTCAAGAGAAGTTGATCTCATTGGTATCTCCCAGGTTAAAGATCCTATAATTACGGTCTTGGAAAATCTTCAATCATCAGAAAAATCTAGGACTAAAGAAAATGTCCCAAGAAATTTATTAAAAGAGTGTGGTAGAGGGTGGGGGTGGGGTGGGGGTAACAGCTAGGTGGAGCAGTAAATAAAGTGCCAGGCCTGGAGTCAGGAAGACTCATCATCCTGAGCTCAAATCCAGCCTCAGACACTTACTAGCTGTGTGACCCTGGGCAAGTCACTTTACTTTGCCTCCATTTCCTGATCTGTAAAATGAACTGGAGAAGAAAAAGGCAAAACATTCCAGTATCTCTGCCTAGAAAACCCCCAATAGGGTTACAAAGCATTGGACACACCAAAAAAATGACTAAACATTGGGGGGGGAACAGTTTGGGAGCATTTTTTTCTGTTTTGGCCTGAAACCTTTGTTCTTTGCAGGTGGAGCAATTCAATTTGTGTTCAAAAACACAACTCTGCTGAGTTTTTGCAAATTATTTAGCTGCAGACTGTCTCCTCTCTCATCTCCCCAACTTGCAAAATCAGATTTGATCATTGTCAAGAGCATGACAATGCAGTTCTCAATGATGAACTTAATTAGTTACACCCTACTCACAGATAAATTGGTCTTGGATTCTGAGTTCCAAAAATAAACCATCATTAGATCTGTTATGGGTTATATATAAAATTAAATCTAGGCATACATTTTTAAAATTGGAACTCCAGAGAAAGTGAGCTGTTTTGCATGTGTTTGTCAGTTCTCACTAAGATAAAATTGCCAGACTGTTTCTCTAATTGTGTTTATGTATACAGTGATTTTTTTTGAAAGAGAAAATAACATAATTAATCCAAGTACATTCTTTTTCATAGTCAGAGATGTGTAGTGCATTCTCCTCTGCTAGCCAGGGCTTTTTGAAAACTAACACCCTTCCATGATGTATCACCAGAGTATAAGCTGTAGAATCTGAGAGGACCATGAAGAGACTGATGGAAGACTGACTTGATGGTTATTTCAGACCAAACCTCCTCTCTCACTGCTGGCTCTATCAGAGAGAGGGATGGAGGTGGACCATTGCCTGCTCTTTCTGCACTCCTCCCCGTGAGATATTCATGGAAACATCTTCGGGATGAGGACACCCCCACTTTTCCAGGCTTCTGCGTTGTGATTGGCCAGCACATTCCTTGGCTTCCCTTTCTCAAACCTCAGCATAATTGTTCTGTCTCGATGTGTATGTCAGCAATAGATGAAGTTTTGGACAATTCTGGCAAGACTCCCTGACATGGCCACATTTCAAGTCCCAAAGGCTGTGGGATGAGAAGGTGCTAGCATTTAGAGTTAGACTGGAATTGAGATATCATCTAATTTAGGCCAGTCCCCTCACTTAAAATATGTGGAAACTGAGGCAACTCATTCAAGGTCACGCAGGAAAAAGAGAAGTAGAACCAAGTTTTAAATCCTGGTCCTTTGACTACAATGTTCTTTCCACTATGGAGACTTTGGGGAATTGTGTAAAGAGGCTTTATATACCCATTTCACAGAAAAAAAATTAGCTAATGGAAAGAATTGTTTAGAAGATTTATTTTTTTCTTACTTTATTCAATTTTATCTATGGTTCAAAATAAAATTTGAGGAGTTTCTTTCTCTTGATTCCTCCAGTGGTACCATGTTTTTACCATTAATTGCTGATATTTGTATAAATGATGATACTGACATAAAGGCAGCCTGACATCGTAGATGAAGTACTTGACTTGACATTAGGATGACAAGGATTTTACTTCCCCTGGGCAAGTCAGTTCAACTATTACTGTCTCAGGTAACTCTCTAAAACTGTAAGAGTGATTGGAGATTTGCCTTGGTTGGAGTCAAGCTGGAGGTGGGGAGTATTCAATAGGAATTCCTTATAATCATTGAAATCTCAGGTCTAGTCTGAATAACAACAACAGAAACTGAACCTGAGAGACAGAGATGCATGGAAGAGCAAATTGAGAGTTTGCCTTGGAGTTGGAAAGAGCTGGGTTCAAATCCTGAGTCTAGCATTAACTCCATGTATGACCTTGGGCCAGTCATTTCAGTCTCTTCTATTAAATGGAAGGGTTGGACCAGAAGACCTAAGGCCTCTTCTAGCCTTAAACCTTGATCAGTCAAATCAACAAACAATGATTAAGTCCTTACTATGTGCCAGGTACTGGGCTAAATGCTGAAGGTACAAAGAAGAAGCCAAGGCAGCTCCTGCCCTGGAGAGGCTTCCATTCATAGGAATATAGAAGGAACAGCAAGCTCCTCCCAATGACAAAGAGCTGCCTGCCTCCTGGACCAAAGTTCCCGCTGACATAACTAAGGCAAGAGAGACAATATAACGATGTTGAGTCAGACATCTGGAGCTCAAGCACATGATCATTTTCATGCAAAACTGCACAAAGTCATTTGATAAAATGCTCAGCAGCAGTTCCCACACATTTCCAGAAGGCTCACTGAAATGGACTTAACCCGTACTTGGGTTTCCTCTCCTGTGCAATGGGAATACCAGTAACACCTAGCTGCCTCTCTTGGTTGTTATGAGGATAAAGCAAGTTAGCTCATGTAAAGTATTTTGCAAACCTGAAATATCTGGGTAAATAATAGCTATTATTACGATTAGAAGTATTCCTTAGCTGATCCACGGAACAGACAGCAATGGGCGAAGGCAATAAGTGGGTTCTTTGGGCCTGGCCTGGGTCATCCATTGCTTTGAATGGGCTGAGGGTTGAGGTGTGCGGGGAAGCAGGTACAGACTGGTATCATAAGGGATGGCTGGGACAACATGGCAGGGGACCAGAAAAGAAAGGAATTCATTGCCAAGGTTCGGACAGAGACCCAGGACTGGGTCCCACATAGGGGCTAAGATGGTGCACACTGCAGCAGCAGTACTGATAGATGGTATTCACATAGAACTCTAGAATTGGCTAATGGCTTTCAGCATGGAATCTCCTTTAATTCCCACAGCAATCCTGTGAATGAGACAGGAACTCTTAAGGTACTGATGGGGAAACTGAGGCCCAGAAATTTTAATGATTTACTCAGAGGTACATAGCTAAGAACTGGCTTTGGCAGCATTTGAATTCAGGACTTCCCAACCCCAAGCTTGGTGCTCTATCCACTCTACAGCCTAACTGCCTCTTGCACAAAGGGTATTGGAGTCAGAAGACCTGGGTTCAAACGCTGGCTTTGTCAGACAAATTCCGATGAAGGAGGTTGGTATAGACGTCTCTGAGGCTTCCGTCAGCTCTTTCTCTGACCCAATGCTCTGCTTCGAGGTTAATCAGAACAGCTCCACTCTCTGTTTCCCAGGACAGTCCTCGGAGCAGTCAGAAGCAGCTATGTTATTCCAAGAGGCCTTGAAAATCATATTTACATGTGATGCTTCCTGGACACCAGTCCAGTACAAACCACTGGCAGCCACACACATCACAAGTCTTGCTACAAATGATGTATGTGACAAATCCTCACTCTCACAACACGCTCACTAGGTGGAGTTACCTGGATTGACTGCAAACATGGGCCTGGGGGATGGAAAGGGAGTCTGTTATGACACACCAAAATAAAGCCCAGTGAAGAGATGATAAGACCATGGAGTCATAGACAGAGCTGGAGGCGGTAACCAGCTTCGTTTTCTCATTTGAGGCAAAGGACACCACCGTGGTCACACATCTAGTCAGTGACCGAGCTGAGATCTGAACCCACACCCTGAGACCCCAAGCCCAGGGCTCCTTCCACTGCAGCAGCCCGTGAAGCCTCGTGCTGAAGGCTCACCTAGAGACTTTCTTCAGCGTCCTAGGGAGAATCCAAGCATCGACCAGTCCCCGACACTAAACTTTGGGCGGGGGGGGAGTGCAGGGGACCGGGGGCTGCTTCTCAATATCTTGGAATACAGTGAGCTTGAGGGCAGATAGGAGCCTTTGGCCGCAGCCGCCTTACCTGGCTTGAGATGAGCAAACGGAATTTCGCCAGTGAGCAGCTCCCACAGACACAGGGCGTAGCTGAACACGTCTGCTTTGATGGTGTACCGCGTGCACTGAGTGAAGACTTCGGGGGCCATCCAACGGAGATTCTGCAGAGCAAAGACGAGCATGAGAAGCCCTTAGACCTCCGCTGTTTGCCAGTAGTTTTAACCTCAGGTAACCTGACTGCTTGAAATAATGAGGCTGGACCGTGTTAGCTGTTCTGGCTGTTTCTCCAAGAGACACATGTCTCCCGGGCACATGAAACCCCGCCCCACCCCGCCTGCTCTAAGCCTCATGACATCGTTCATTACATCCGGCCAGGTATGGAATGGCAGGGATAATAAGCTCCAGTTTGCCGTTGGGGGTGGCAGGGTGGGTTTGCCGGTTGGCCTCTCTGCCTGCTCCCTCTTTCCCCCAGTGGAGCCTTAGAGCTCCCTAGCAGCAAAATCAGTGACTTATCCGGAGACCTGCATGACTTCCTGGCAGAGACATTGCGCCCTGTGGGGGTTAATCTAACTTTTCTGGGTTCGGAAGTCTAAATTAAAAAAAGAAAACGGGGTCTTCAGTGTCTTGAGAAGAGCGAGGGAACCCTGGAGGGTCGCGCCTAACTTTAGCTACGGAGGAGTACAGGTTTACAGCTAGACCTTGGGACCATGCAACCCTTTCTTTTATGAAAGAGGAAACTGAGTCACAGAGTAATGACGTGCTTTACTCCAGGTCACAGAGGTAGCTAAAATTTAACCTTGTCTGCACAGTCATAGGTCTACAGCTAGAAGGAATTTCAGGATAATCTAGCCCAACCCCTTCGTTTTACAGGGAAGAACACTGAGGACTAGGAAGGATAGATAGGAAGTGCAGGGGTGGGATTTGAAGCCAAGCCTTGTCGCATCAAGTTCAGCTCATCCTTTCCATCAGGTCATATTTTCACACTTTTTCTAGAGTAACAATGTCCTAAAAAATCTGAGGAAACTTCTGAAAATACATGATACGTAGGATTCTAACCTTAGCTGTGGGCATGTCTAAAGTTGGATATTGAATAAACTTGAACAAAAACTTTCCTTGATCCTACTGTAAACCTGCATTTAAAAACTTTCAAACTTGTGGCAGAATAAAAAATGACCTTAGTAATAATCCTGTGGTACAGTAGCAGAAGAAATGTTTGGGTGAACCAGTAGTCTTAGGTGGATCTCAAAATGCATTAAAAACCTGCCAATCCCCGTTCAAACTCTCAGGGCTTAGGCTTCCTTATAAATGGAAGGGAGAAGGAAATAAGCATTTATGTAGCATCTGCTGTGTGCAGGCACTGTGCTAAGTGCTCTTATAAACAGTATCTCATTTTATCTACCAAATAACTGGGGGAATTAGGTGCTGATATGATTCCCATTTTGAAGTTGAGGAAAATGAGGCAGACAGAGGTTAAAGGACGTATACCAAATCACACAGCTAGGGAGCCTCTGAAGCTGGATTAGAACTCAGGTCTTTGTGACTCCAGGACCAGAGCTCTGTGCACTGTGGCACCTCCCAGCGGTCTCCATGTGTTAAATGAAGGGGGTGAACTCAAGTCCTTTCTGTAATTCTCCCCAAAGTCCTTAAGTTTTATGGAATCCCATTTTCTTTCTATTTCCTTGAGAGAGAATAGTTCTAGAACTGTAGAATTTGTCCAAGAACTTGGCACTCTCTATAGTAAAAGCTTAATAAATGCACATTGACTATTTCCTTCATCTGGTGCAGTCACACAAGAAAGTCCCTCAAACCTAGAATACTTTTCCTCCTCATGTCCACCTTCCTCTTAGAATCCATCCCCCTTCTCATTCCCCTCTCTTTCTGAACTCTGTCTCATCCCTGTCTCATTACCTTTCTGTCTCATCTATCTTTGTCTCTATCTCTATGACTCTGTCACATCTCTGTCTCTTGCCTCTCTCATCTCTCTCTCATCTCTCTGTTTCATCTGTTTCTGTCTCTCTTCCATCTCTGTTTCTCTCTTATCTCTCTATTTCTCTTTCACATCTGTCTCTCTGTCTCATTCCCCCCCCTCTCTTTCACCTGTCTGTTTCTCAACTCTCTGTCCTCTCTGTCTCTCTTTCATATCTCTCTCTGCCTCATCTCTCTCTCTCTCTCTCTCTCTCTCTCTCTCTCTCTCTCTCTCTCTCTCTCTCTCTGTTTCTCTCTTTCCCTCTCTCTAATCTCTCTGTCCTCTGTCTCTCTTTCATCTCTATCTGTACCTCATCTCTTTATCTCTCTTTCTCATCTGTCTCTGTCCTCTCGGTCTTTGTCTCAGCTATCTCTATCTCTCTGTCTCTTCTCAGTTTTTTCTTTTATCTGTTTCTCCACCTCTTTGTCTCATCTCTTTCTCTCTATCTCTCTGTCCTTTCTCTGTCTCTCTGTCTCTCCTCTCCTCACCACATGCACATGTATTTAGGTGTTCTATACATACATACACTCTACATACATGCACTATATATACACGGACACCATACACCTGTAAGTGTGGGATGTGTACGTATGGAGCTATGTCTAAACTCCTTATGGGCCTCTGCTTTCTCTCTCCAGCCTCTGGCAGGGTGCCTTGCATGGAGGGTTAGAGTTTGCTGTTCATTTCAGTTGTTCAATGTCTCCCTTCCTCTTCCCCAAACTCTGTATGTGGTCCCCACTCCTGATGGTGCTTTTGCTGCCTTTTTCAATCCTCTCTCATTGGCTGGATTTTCTCCCTTTTCATCTCCTGCCTTAGCTTCCCCAGCTTAATCCAAGCTTCTGCCAGAAGCCTTTGCCACTTCCCCTTAATTATAGAGTCTTCTCTCTGAGATCACCTCCAGTTTATTCTGTCCAGGTCTCATTTGTACATAGCGGTTTGTACATTGTCTCCTCCACTGGACTAGGAGCAATTTGAGAGCATGGATGCGTGGATGGATTTTTCTTCTCTATCTTTCTTTGTATCTTCAGCACTTAGCTCAGTGCCCTGCACATAGCAGGTGCTTAATAAATGATTGCTGACTTGACTTGTCAGAGATAGGATCTGAATCTAGCTCTTCCTGACTTCAGTGTGGGCTCTCTAGCCATTGTGCAAAGCTGCCTCTTAAGTGCTATAAAATGTGAGTTCTTAGTAAAGAGAGAGGGAGAGAGAAAGAGAGACTGCACTGACAGATTGTGCATCGATACACCATATGTCAGAGGTAGTCACAGACACGTCTTATTGTTATTTTACTGAGGAGACAACGGAGTGGTGAACCAACTTGCACAAGGCAGAACACTATTTAAACTATGTCTTCAGAGTAGTATGCATGCTAAGAGGCTAAACTGCTAAGCTATGACAGGATTATTTTCTCACTGGTATAATAATATTGGAGCCTTCCTTTGGTATTCTAATTATGTTATTGTGATATTTGGTATTATAATCCCAATTATGTGCATTTGGGAAGAGGTCTCTAATGGCATGCCCCAGGGATCTATCTGTGCCTGGTGCTGTGCTGGCTTACATCTTTATCCCAGGCAGGCTGGAATGAAGGTGGGGACAGCTTCCTCATCAAATCTGCAGAGGCCTCCCAGCTAATGCACAGGACGATGAGCTAGAGCAAGAGATGAGCCTTATTGGATAGAATTTAATGGGGACCTGGGTTTCAAATATTAGCTTCAGCAGCACAGGCTGGTTAGGAGGCTGGTAGTTTGAGAAAAGGTGCCGGGCTTAAGTATATTGCAAGCTCAGCATGAGCAAGGAGTTTGATATGGTGGCCCCGGAAGCCACTGCAGATGGGCTGCCTCAAGGGAGCCAGGTTTCCAGGAATAAGAAAGCGAGACATCCTCTATATTTCTTCCTGTGGGATGTCATGGTTCTGGAAGAGCCTTGGCAAACTGGAGATGACCCAGAGGACAAGCAGCCTGGCAAAGAGCCTCTGTCCATGGTACATGAGGATTGGGTGAAGAAGAAAGAATTGGGTTCAAATCTTGACTCAGACACATGCTAGCTCTGTGACTCCATCCAGGCAAGTCAGCCTGTCTGGATTTCAGTTTCCTCATCTGTAAGAGGGTGAGGTTGGATTTAGTAACCTCCAGTTTCCTTCTGGCTCTAGATCTGTGAAGTTAGGCTTGTTCATTGACTGACTGATAGATTATCCCTTTCTACTACATCAGCACACATTTACTAAGTACCCACCATGTCTGCACCTTATGGGGAGCCAAAAAGGCCAAAACCTGGTCCCTGCCCAATCTGATGGGGAGACAACTGGTATGTAAATAGGTGCATGGAAGCTAGATACACTCAGAGTAGATGGAAGGGAGAAAGAGAGGGAAGGCATCAGCAGCTGGTGTGGAGTGAGATGAGAGGACTGAAAGTCCTCCAGAAGCTGGCATTTCAGCTGAGTCTTGAAAGAAGCCAGGGCTTCTGAGGGGTGGCAGTGAGGAGGGAGAGTGCTCCAGGTGTCCGGGTCAGCCAGTGCAAAGACACTCAGGCTGGACCTTCCTAAAGCCCATATCAAGAAGCAGACACTGTTCTGATCAGGAGGAGATGGAGGAAAAGGAAGCTGTCCCACCAGGAGCTTACTTTCTACTGGTGATTTATCATAGCATCCATCTCATTAAAGGTTGTTGTATCACCCTTCCTAGACTGTAAGCTCCCTGAAGACAGTGGTCCTGTCTTATTGATGCCATCATTACCTTCTGCCTCCTGGCACATAGCTCTGGGCATCCTTGTGCTAAACAATGAATGGTTTTTCAATGAATGAATGATGCTTTAATGGATAGTAGATTCTGAACAGTGTAGAAATGTTGACACATTGAAAATTGAGATTTTAATGAACTATTAAAAATTGATAGAACTAACAAAGAAACTAGATTGTCTATTCATGGTGTCTACATTCCTTCAAGGGTCCCAGGAACAAATCCATCTATATCTCATGCCCAATATCACTTGAATTATATTTTTAAAAGTTTTTCCAAGCAAAAGTCAGAGTGGAAAAGTGGACAGAGAGCTGAGCTCTGATTCAAGAAGAATCCATTGGAATGTAAACTCGTTGGGGCTAGGGATGATTTCACATTTGGGTGTATAGCCATAGGGAGTACAGTGCCTGGCACACAGTAGGCACTTAATAAATACTTGATGATTGTGGGATGGATCAGAAACACAATTTCATATGCTAACCAGATATGATCACAGTCAAGGCACATAACCTTTCCAAGCCTGTTTACTCATCTGTAAGATGACACTAATAAGAGTATTTGCCTTCAGGGATATTGTCAGGCTTAAATGAGATAATGTACTTAAAATGCTTGGTCATTGTGAGCTATGTAATTACAAAAGGAAACCTTGAAATCTTTAAATGCTAAGATCATGAATTAAGCTCTCCACTGACCCTGAAATGACATCTAGCTCAGCCTCTGTTTTGCAGATGAGAATACTGAGAGGTCAAGGGACTTCAAAGTCTCATAAGTAGGTAGGGAGTTTCAGATTTGACCCATCTCCCTCTACTCCAATCCAGCACCGTTCCCATGTACTGAGCTCCTTCCACTTCCACCCCACCCCATTCCAATAGATTGCTGGAAGCTAAAACAAAACACAGAACATTCTATTGCTCCTGAGAAAATGACATCTTTAAAAAAAATGGCACTCTGATCTCATCTCATCTCTTCCTTCTAGGCTGGGTTTACACATTTTAATTGGGTACTAATTACAGGGACTAGACACAGCAGCAGACTACAAACCCCAGGTTGTTTTGTCATGTTGTCCTCATCCAGAGACTGCAGGAATCTTGATTCTGAGTGGGGGGGAAAGGAAGCAAATTCATGTCAAAGCAATACCTCACCACCCACACCAGGGATTGTTTTTAACAATCCCAAACCACAGGGAGCTGGCAGTCACATTTACATTTCCACTCCTCCCTCCCCTCTGACTAATAATATCAAAGCAGAAAAAGCTATAGGATCAAAATCCAGTTTCTGTATAATTTGTGTGACTTGAGACAAAGACAGCTGTCACAGAGACAGCTACTTTTCCGTTTGTCAAATGGCATCAGAAAGTAAGGAGGAAGCCAGAAGCAGCCTGATGTTTGGGGGGCTGGGTAGGAAAGTCTTACCTCCAAAGTCTGCCACGACAGCATGGCCATCTTCATAGAGGAGAATGTTGTGGCTGGAAGAAAGGACAGCCTTTTAATCAAGTCATTTTTTCTTGTACTTGCCCCCATTGGGTTATCGTGAGGAAAGCATGTTATAAACCTTCAAGTCCTATATGCAGCCGGCCACGATTGTTGGTTTGGCTCTGTTCTGAAGACCAAACAGCAGTGATGGGTGGAAGTGACAAAGAGGAACTGTGACCTGATGTCAGCAAATGAAAAACTCTTCCTAATAGTTATCTCAAAGTGGAATGGGCTGCCACCAGGAAAAGTGTATTCCTCCACTTCAAAGGTCTTCAGAAAGAGACTGGATGAATCTTTATTGGTTATATAGTAGAGAGCATTCTTGCATAAGTATGGAATGGACTTACTGGACTGGGGAATCACTTCCAACCTTGAGATTCTGGGAGTAACTGTTAGTATCATTAGCTTGATAGTAACTTAAAGGAGGCAGCTGGGTGATACCATGGATAGAGCAGTAGGGATGGAGTGCTCAAACTCAGCCTCTGCAGACACTTACTAGCTGTGTGATCCTGGGAAAGCCACTTAACCTCTGTTTGCCTCAGTTCTTTCATCTGTAAAGAAGGGAAAATGATAACACCTATTTCCCAAGGTGATAGTGAGTATAAAATGAGCTAATCTTTGTAAAGGGCTCACTTAGCCCAATGCCTGGCACAAAATGGGTGCTACATAAATGTGTATTCTTTCCCTCTCCGTTAATTAATACATTCATGCCCTCATTTCATAAACATTATTAAGGAACAACAATAAGGCCAATAGTGAGAGAGCAGAAGAGGAATGGGTGCTCTGATTCCATGGTGTGTGTAAGATCAAGAGAAAATATGAAAAGTCATTCTTAGTACCACAGTGGGCTAGCCTGGGGAGAACGACCAAAAATCAGTCAATCAACCAGCATTTATTATGCACCTATTAGGTGTCAATCAGGAGCTATGATAGGTGCTGGGAAACAGTGACCTAAACGAAACAGTGTCTGCCCTTAAGGAGCTTATATGCTATTGGGGGAGAGGATATACACATGCATAAGTATAGGCAAAAGGTTTCCAAAGTAAATACAAAGAGGTTTTTGAGGAGGACAAGGCACTGGCAACCAAGTGGACCAGGAAAGGGTTATTTTTTAAAATTTGTATTTTATTAATTTATTTTGATTAATCAACAATAACTTCCACATACTTTTGAGTTTAAAAATTTTCTCCCTCTTCTTTCTCCCACTCCCTTCCCAAGATGGCTCACAGTCTGATATAGGCTATACATTTACATTCCTATTAAACATATTTTCACATTAGTGATGTTACTATAGTCATTGACTACTGTGGAAGTTGAATTGCTATCTTTTTTTTTCTCTTCTGCTCAGTTTTATTTCCTCTTTCTCATAGTTCCTCCATTTGGTTTTAATTTTTACTTACAACATCACTAATGTGAAAATATGTTTAATAGGATAATTTTGATTACATTAAATTGAAAAGTTTTTGCTTTTTGTAATGTTCTCTATCTCCTGTTTGGTCATGAATTCTTCTGTTCTCCATAGATCTGATAGGTAAACTTTTATCCCTTGCTCTCCCAGTTTGCTTATACTGGCAGCCTTTATATCTAAATCATGAACCCATTTTGACTTCATTTTGGTATGTGGTATGAGATTTTGGTCTATGCCTAGTTTCTACCATACTCTTTTCCAGTTTTCCCAGCAGTTTTTTTTTTCAAAGAGTGGGTTCTTATCCCAGAAGCCGGGGTCTTTGGGTTTATCAAATAATAGATTACTATAGTCATTGACTACTGTGTCTTGCATATTTAACCTATTCCACTCATCCACTATTGTATTTCTTAACCAGTATGAAGCAGTTTTGATGATTGCTGCTTTATTAATACAATTTAAGATCTGGAATTGCTACATCACCTTCCCCTGCATTTCTTTTCATTAGTTCCCTTGATATTCTAGACGTTTTGTTGTTCCAAATGAATCTTCTTATTATTTTTTCTAACTCTATAAAATAACTTTTGGTAGTTTGATTGGTATCACACTGAATAAGTAAATTAGCTTAGGTAGAATTGTCATTTTTATCATATTAGCTTGGCCTACCTATGAGCAACTGATGTTTTTCCAATTATTTAGATCTGATTTTATTTGTGTGAAAAGTGTTTTGTAATTGTCTTCATAGAGTTCCTGGGTTTGTTTTGGGAGGTAGACTCCTGGTATAAATCTTACATCGTCATAGTGTATTATTCTTGTGATAAGTTGCTGTAATCTGTTTGCTAATATTTTGTTTAAAATTTTTGCATTTTATATTCATTAGAGAAATTGTTCTATAATTTTCTTTCTCTGCTTTAACTCTTCCTGGTTTAGGTATCAGCACCATATTTGCATCATAAAAAGAATTTGGTAAGACTCCTTCTTCACTTATTTTCCAAAATAGTCTATATAGTATTGGAGTTAATTGTTCTTTGAATGTTTGATAGAATTCACATGTAAATCCATCTGGCCCTGGAGATTTTTTTTCTAGGAAGTTCATCAATGGCTTGTTCAATTTCTTTTTCTGAGATGGGGTTATTTAAGTATTTTACTTCCTTTTCTGTTAATCTGGGCAATTTATATTTTTGTAAATGTGTATCCATTTCATTAAGATTGTCAAATTTGTTGGCATATAGTTGGGCAAAATAATTCCTAATTATTGTTTTAATTTCTTCTTCCTTGGTGGTAGCTTCACCCTTTTCATTCTTGATACTAGTAATTTGGTTTTCTTCTTTCTTTTTTTTAATTAAATTAACCAAAGTTTTATCTATTTTATTGTTTTTTCTCATAGAACCAGCTCTTAGTTTTATTTATTGGTTTAATAGTTTTCTTAATTTCAATTTTCTTAATTTTTCTTTTGGTTTTCAATATTTTTAATTTGGTGTTTAACTGAGGATTTTTAATTTGTTCTTTTTCTAGTTTTTTAGTTGTATGCCCAATTCATTGATCTCCTCTTTTTCTATTTTATTTATGTAAGCATTTAGAGGGTACAAAACTTCCCCTAAGAACTGCTTTTGCTGCATCCCATAAGTTTTGGTATGTTGTCTCATTATTGTCATTCTCTTGAATGAAATTATTGATTGCTTCTATGATTTATTGTTTGACTCAATCATTTTTTAGGATTAGATTATTTAATTTCCAATTATTTTTTAGTCTATCTTTCCGTGACCCTTTATAACATACTATTTTTATTGCATTGTGATCTAAAAAGGATGCATTTAATATTACTGCCTTCCTGCATTGGATTGTGAGGTTTTTATTCCCTAGTACATGGTCAATTTTTGTGTATGTGTCATGAACTGCCGAGAAAAAAGTATGTTACTTTCTATCCCCATTCAGTTTTTTCCAGAGATCTATCATACCTAACTTTTCTAATTAGGAAAGGGTTATTATAGAAGGTAGCATTCCTATGTTAAATAAAACGACAAGTATATATAACGTGCCTACTGTGTGGTAGATGTTGTGTTAGACACAAAAGGGGAAAAAAGCAAATTATTTCCTGCCCTCAAAAAACTTATATTTTAATAGAATAACCAATAAACCAATTCTTTCTGATCCAAGCAGTCAAAGACAAATCAGTGTGACATCTCAGATAGAGTTCTGGTCTTGGAGTCAGGAAGACCTGTGTTCAAAATCTGCCCTTGACACTGAGTTGCTGTGTGACCATTAGTAAGTAAATCATTTGACCTTTCTGAAATGAATTTTTCACCAGGAAATTGGGGAAAACAATGTGTATTCAGCAGCCCTCCAAGGGCTTCCGTGAGATGCAAATGAGATAAGGAATGTAAAGCAGTTTACAAGCCTATAAACCAAAGCTATATAAATGTGAGCAGTCATTAAGCCCTTCCCAGAAATCTCCAAGGATAACCTGCAATCAACCAATTGCAAATAGAGGATGCCCCCTTGGAAAAGTGCTTGGGACACAGTAAATGCTTAATAAATTCTTGATGAATGACTGGTTTATATTGACAGGAATATTGTTAATATTCAATGTAATATTCCCTTCCCTGTCAGAAGGCCAGACTGATGGGAGGAAAGTCCCTCCCTCTGAAGAATCCTAGTGATGTCAGAATTGAAGCAATGTCCTTCAATTCCTACTTATGAGGCACTGACTCTCAACTTCGTGGAACTGAGCCCCACCCTGAGATCTTACCTTGTAAACAAATCTAGCTCTGGCTACATTACAGCTGTGGAAAGTCCTTGCCTCTCTCATGAAAAGTAAAACAACCAGAATGAAATGGTTTTTCTTGCTCAGATTGCCTAGGGTGGCTGGTGCCTCATGACCAGGCTTCACTCCATATGTCAACGCCTGCCCCCTCCCTTTTATTTCCTCCTGAAAGCATAAAAACCTTTTCTGTGAGTTTTCTTGTTCCACATCCATGTACTCAGATATGGGTGACTCAGGGTTGCAGGCTGGCGGCCCTTCTTATCTTGATTAAAGATGCCTTTTCCTCCACTTGTGAGCGATTTGTTTCAGGACTAACACTATCCATTGGCTTTCTTTCCATGCCAGAAGAATAATGCTTTGTTTGCACTGGGCTGAAGCTGAAGATGACCATACTCAGTTTTCTTTTTAGCATAATGACTTGTAGAATTTAGGAGCCCTTAAATGATTCATGTGACTTCTCTTTGGTCTCAGACTGAGAGTGTAAAGAAAGCTCAGAAGACTTCTATTCTATCCCCCTCTTTTGATAGAGAGGAAGTCTGGGGAGGTCATCACACAGATAGGGAGAATCAGAGGCAGGGCAAGAAGCCAGGCCTTCTGGCTTCACAGCTAGTGTTGTTCCAATCAAGCCTCCTAGAAGATGAAATCAATCCCCATCAGAGACTTTTATATTTTAGAAAATCCTCCAGTCACAGAGTTGAAAGGGGCTTTTATGGTCTTATGGTCTGTTCTTCCTTAAAGTGTGAAAGCTTTCTATAACTTCCCTCTAAAATCTGTGGCCTGGAGATCTCCAGGTGATGTTGGGAGGAAATTACCAGTGTAGAGAGAGATTCTTATCTCTTCTCCCATCCAAAGCCATCCATATTTCATCCCATAACCTTCTTGCCACTCCCCTCCTTCCTGCTGCCTGGATGGAAACTAATCACTTCATATACCACCCCATGGGAAGGAAAAGAGAATCATAATTTTCAATGTGATCTTCTGTCTTCTTCCCCTTTCCCAGTGGTGGTAGGCTGGGCGCCTTTAAGCCCCACCTTGAAGGAAGAACCCGACTACTCACACTGCTTGGAAGAGCAGTCACTCATTACAAATTATTTTTCTTAGAAGATAGAGGACCAAAGTTTTTGTACAAACAAAACCAATGCAGCCAAGATTTAGAAGGAAAGCAAGAAACTGGGAATTTTTTGCAAGTTTCTCTGATAAAGGCTTCATTTCTCAAATATGTAGAAAACTGAGTAACATTTACTATACTCCAAGTCATTCCCCAATTGATAAATGGTCAAAGGATATGAACAGGTAAGTTTCAGAAGAAGAAATAAAAGCTATCTATAGTCATATGAAAAAAAAATGCTGTAAATTACTACTGATTTGAGAAATGCAAATTAAAACAACTCTGAGGTCCCACTCCACACCTATCAGGTCAGCTAATATGACAGAAAAGGAAAATGAGAAATATTGGTGGGAATGTGAAAAATAGGGACACCGATACATTGCTGGTGGAGTTAGGACCTGATTCAGCAACTCTGGAGAACAATTTGGAACTATGCACAAAGGGCTATTAAGCTATACTTACCCTTTAGCCCAGCATCACCATTACTAGATCTGTATCCCAAAGAGATCAAAGAAAAAGGAAAAGGACCTACATGCACAAAAATATTAAAGCAGCTCTTTTTGGGGTGGCAAAGAATTAGAAACTGAGGGGAATATCCATCAATTGGGGAATGGCTGAACAAGTTGGAGTATATGATGATGGTAAAATACTATTATGCCATAAGAAATTGATAAGTGGGATGATTTCAGGAAAAAAAACCTAAGAAGACTTATATGAACTGATGCAAAGTGAAGTGAGCAGAACCAGGAGAACGTTGTACATAGTAACAGCAGTATTACATGATGATCAAAAGTGGATGACTTAGCTATTTTCAGCAATACAATGATCCAAGATAATTCCAAAGGATAAATATGCTATCTACCTCCAAAGAAAGAACTCATAGAGTTTCAATGCAGATTGAAGCATTTTTTAAATTTTATTATTCTTGGGTTGTTTTTTTTTTTTTTGGACTATGTTTTCTTTTGCAACATGGCTAATGAAGAAATATTTTGCGTAACTGTACATGTAAAATCGATATCAAATTGCTTGCTTTCTCAAGGAAAGGGAAGAGGGAGGGAGATAATTTGGAATAAACTTTAAAAAAAACCAAATGTCAAACTTTTTGTTTACATATAATTGAGGAAAAGTAAAAAATAAATCAAAAAAAAAAAAGGAAGATAGAGGACACTTAAGCCTATGACTTGCCCTGATATTGTATCCTAAGGTCTGCTAGGCCTCATGATCTGTTCTATAGCTACTTACAATGATGTGCTAATGAACCCTAAGGACACTTGGCCTTTGCCGTTTGGACATCTGGTGCACCCTTAGAATTTCCAATGATACAACAAGTGCACACTCCAGTGTATGTTGTCTTCTCTAGTTAGAGTGGGAGTTCCTTTCCTTGAGAGCAGGGACCATCTCCCTTTTCTATTTTTATCCTGGAACATAGAATAATAGTTGGCAATAATAAAACCACCTATTGCAAATATTATCTCTTTTTATACTCACAACAACATTGGAGATAGGTGCTACTATGGTCTCCATTTTATAGATGAGGAAACTGAGGCAGTCAGAAGTTAAGTGACTTGCCCGGGGTCATGCTACTAAGTGTCTGAATGCAGGTTCAACTAACACAGTTAAATCCTTAATAATTTTTTTTTTATTACTCCATCAGGGACTACTCTGATGCCAGTGATTTGATGAGCTAATTTTTGAAAGCTCACAGAGATAAATTGCTGCGAATGAGGAATCCTAAGTGATTCTATGGGTAAGATAAACAGAAAAGACCATGGGTTCTAGGTACTTTCTGCTCCCACAGTATCTGGGATGCCTTCCTCTAATGCTTTTATATGTATTTGGCATTAAAAGCCATTTTCTCTCCAGGGGATTAAAAATTATAGATCTAAAAATAATCCAAAAGCTCACAATATAAGGAAGAAACATGAGAAGCATTACTAGGTAATACAGGGTTAAGACAAGAATGCTCTCACCATTGTAATTTGACAGGAAATTCTGGTGATGAGAAAAAAATTAAAAACATAAACACAGAAAACAGAGATAAAATTATTCCTATTTGCCACCAACATGATGGTTCACTTAGAAAATCCCACAGCATCAGTAAATAAATTATGAAATTAAAAATTCAATAAAATAATGAATTAAGAAAGCAAGGTAATTTCACAAAATGACCAATGCTTCTGTGTATCAATTGAAAAAAAAACTGGAGAAAATGACAGAAAGTGGAATACCACTCAAAATAAGTAAAAAAAAATTCAAAATCAATTTACTGAGATACTCATGGTACATAAATACAATATAAATACAGTATTTATTACAGAAGCAAAATCCACAATGATACATTGAGACCAATTCATTGCTCATGGTTAGGCAGTTCCAATACAATAAAAATGATAATGCTACACATATTAACATTCAGGATTGGTGCCATTCTAATCACAATACTTTAAAAGTCGAAAATGTAAGCCCTCAGGCTTTGCAAACTATGTGGGCTCCTCCTCTAGATGCTGATGGGTTAGTGTGTTGCAAATCTGCAGGGGTCTATCCTCTCCTGAAGTGCATCCTCCAGGCCCCCTCCTTCTCTAATCCCCACTATTTTATTTACCTATGGTACAAAGTCTCTATGTAAAAAAAAAAATGTAAGAAAAAAATATACTAGAGAAGATAATGACACAATTTGTTCAAAGCAACCCATGATCACAACATACATCCAACAGTGTTACATTTTCTCCCAACCATCCCTTCTTCTTTATTTCTCTTGTGAGTACCCCCCCTCCTTCTAGTCCCCCCAGGTTTGCATCTTTGGAACCATCTTCATATCTTTTATCTCCCACACTTCTCACATCAATCTCTTGTTAAATTTTATAGAGTCTGCTCTGATGACATTCTGACTTCTCCCCCCTCCTCTCTAACACCAGCCCTCCTGGCTCAGGCCCTCACTACCTTTAGCCTGGACTTGATCTCTCTTCCTCCATCACTCCCCTGTCCGTACAGCTTCCACACTGATGATTCTATAGCACAGGCCTGGCCATTTCACTCCCTTGCTCAGGAGCTGTCATGTGGCCCTCTTGTCTCTAGGATAAAATAATTCCCCTTCTCTTTGACCTTAAGCACCCTTCCCAGTCAGCCTCCAGCCTTTATCACCATTGCTATCTGTCATGCCCTCTTTGGTCCTGCCCACCTGGCTTTTCAGCTGTGCCCCATCTATGACATTTGAGCCCTGGTCTTGTGCCTTTGTCTTGGCTGTCCCTTATGCCAGGAGAACATTCCCTCCTCCCTCTCCTCAACGACTCCTTAACGTCTAAGCTCAGCTCAGCTGTCCTTTCTAAAACGAGCCCTTCCCAATCCCCCAACCACTTGGGTCTTCTTTCCCCCTTCCCCCATCCCCTGAAATGCTTTTCTCTATATTGCATATTTAATTGTCTATAGACAGTGTTGTTTTCTATTCTAAGCCATTTTAGGCCAATGATTTTTTTTTTAAATTTCTATCCTTGGTACTTAGCACAATGCCTGTCTCATAGTTGGGACTAAAGAAATGTTTGTTTAATTGAATTAAATTGAACAGAATCGAGCTGATGAACATATGCAGAAATGAAAGGGTAATAGCTCTTCCAGATGTCAAACTATATTATGAAGCAGTAAACACGGAAACAATTTGGTATGTGTTAAAAAGCCGAACATTACATCAGTGGGACAGGCTACGTAAGAAACAAAAACAATCCAACTGAGCATTTGAAATGTCCAAGAAAGTAAATTACTTAAGGGAGGATTTGATGAGATCTATTGGGAATAGTGGAAAGCAGCTTAGCCTCTGATAGATTAGATGACTTAGGTGGTACAGTGGTTAGAGCACTGGGCTTGGAGTCTGAAAGACCTAAATTGAATCAGAATCCCACCTCAGACCAACATTATCACAGACACATTGACTGGGTATCTGCGGGCAGGGCTCCAGCTCACCTTCTTCATGTGCAAAATAGGCTAATAATAAAACAGATTTCACGGGGCTATTGTGAGAATTGCATGAATTAGCATCCAGAAAGCTCTTTGCCAGGCTTAAAGTGTCACATACGTGGTGGCTGCTGTTGTTACCATCACTCAGACAATGGATCACCATGAGTTTGGGTTGATTTACAGCCAGAGTATAAAAAAGTCACCTGATGAAAAGAATCAGGAGCAGGGAAGGAGTCACTCTGTGAATGGGAGGATTCCTAACAGCGCAAGGCAGAAGCGATCCAAGAGGATAAAACAGACCTTTCGATGATAGCTTTGGGAGTCCAGGTGGTAGAGTGGAAGGAAAGCTGGCCCTGGCCTTCGGAAGACAAGGGCTTGAGTCCCCCTCCTGACACCTGCTGGGAATGGGACCATGGGTCAGTCACTGCACCTCAGTGCTCTGGGCAATTTGAAGACACTTAAATAGCGGTGTCTATATTGTTAGAGAGAGTTTCACCAACAGCACAATATAAAGCTTTTGCATGAATAATATCAAGGCCACTTGGATAAGAAGAGATATTGTCAACTGGGGAAAAATTTTATATCAAACAAATATCTGTGATTAAAAAAAAACTCACTGGATTTGCTTTGCTATCCCCTTTGCCTCCTTGGCACTACCCCCAGTCCGTGGCTGTCTCAGTGCCCATTAGAGATTGCTTGGCAGCAGGAAGACCCAATAGCATGGGAGGGACCCTGTCCTCTTGCCTTCCCCCTTTATCTCCCTTGCCTAGAACCTCAGATGAGATAGCAGTCACCCACATTATTCATTCCTATGATGAGTGCTGCCTAAGTTTTCATCTACCTTGCATGTATGCCCTATGGTCCCCCAGAGCTGCCATCTAACTTAGTAATGAAGACTCCAGACCCCCAAGCCTTGCCTTTTT
Source organism: Phascolarctos cinereus (assembly GCF_003287225.1). Lineage (NCBI taxonomy): Eukaryota > Metazoa > Chordata > Mammalia > Diprotodontia > Phascolarctidae > Phascolarctos > Phascolarctos cinereus. Next base: position 476,461,412 of record NW_027555958.1, on the reverse strand, counting down.
GCCTCTCTGTGGAAAACTTAGGACTCACAGGCCTTTCCATCTGCCCCCTCGCTGAACTTTCTTTTCTGTGTCTCCCATAACTAGAGTGAAAAACGTTTGGAAGCAAGGGGTGTCTCACTTTCTGGGTATGTGACTCCAACACTTAGCCCAGTCTTGGGCACACAGTAACTGATTAATTAATACCTTTTGTCTCATCCATTCATTCATTCATTTTCTTCCCATTCAAACTTTCTTTGTTAAAATGGAAAGCTTTTTGGGGGAGGGGATAGGAGGCATATTTGGAAATTATAGTGATATAAAGATAAAAGGCATTCATGAAACTTAGGTCATAGAGGGCAGAAGAAAGCCTTGGAAGGTGAGTCTTACTCTGCCTCCCTCATTCGACACATAAGCAAACAGGATCAGACCAGGAAAGTGGTTGGAAAGATACTTGTGGTTGGAAAACTAGAAAAGTCTTAGATTTAGTGACTTCACAACTCTTAGAAAAAGAGTAGCCAGGGAATGGCGACCAATGAAAAGTACAACATAAAAGAGAAGGCTGGTTCCCCTCTTAGAAGGAAAGGTGATTAAGGAATTCTCAGGGTGTCAAGTACAATTCATAAACATGCATTTATTTGTTTCTTTATTTATTCAACCATCTATTATCTCACCCCCCATAGTCCTCCCCTCCAACTTAACTACAAACAAGGAAACAAACCCTCATTATAAATACATGCAGTCCAACAAAACAAATTCCCTCTTTGCCCAAGTCCAAAACTGATTTTCTCCTGCATTTTGTATGCATCACCTCTCTACAGTGACATGGGTGAAACTAGTGGTCTTTAGTCCTCTGGACTCAGGAGTTCTGTTGCAATGACCAGAGTTCTTAAGTCTCCCAAAGTCATTTTTCTCTATAATGTTCTTGTCTATATATCTTGTCTTTTCTATATAAATTGTTCTGGTTATGCTCACTTCAATATGCATCGGTTCATAGAGATCTTCCCAGTTTCCTCTCTACAACACTTCATTTCATCCTTTTTTATGGGGCAATAATATTCCATTGTATTCATATACTACCATGTTATTAGCCATCATCCAAAAGGTGGGGCCCCCCTTACTTTCCATTTGGGGGCTACATGTATCTTTGTACACGCAGGCCCTTTTCCTCCTTCTTGGTTCCCTTTAAGGTACAGGCCTAGTATGGTGTGAAGATGTAGTCACAGTTTAGTAACTTTGGGCCAGCATGCCAAATCACTGTCAAGAATGGCTGGACTAATTTATAGCTACACCAAGGGAGCCTAAGGTGCCCATTTTCCCATGCCCACCATCTTTGTCATGCCACCAAGCTGCCCCTAGTGTGCAAATTTTTATAGCCCTTAGGGCATAGTTCCAAATTGCTCTCCAAAATGGTTGGATCAGTTCACAACTCCATCAACAAGGCATTAATGCTCCAATTTTCCCTCATCTCCTCCAACATTTTCCTGTTTTGTCATGTTAGCCAATCTGATAGGTGTGATGTGGTACCTCAAAGTTATTTTGATTTGTATTTCTCTAATGAATAGTGATTTAGAATATGACTACAGATAGCTTTAATTTCTTCATCTGAAAACTGCCTGTTCATATCCTTTGACCATTCATCAATTGGAGAATGACTCATATTCTTATAAATTTGACCTAGTTGTCTATATATTTGAGAAATGTGGCCTTTATCAGAGACACTGGTTGTAAAAATTTGAAAAGTATCATTTTCAAAGTGAATAATGGAAGAAATGGATGTATCTTTGATGCCCACCTCTGAGGGAAGATCTCTTGTTTTTTTCCTCAACAAATTTTCTTCCTCCATTTATATCAGCTTACTCATGGCTCAGGTACACTCATGACTACCTAGATTTAATGGTTTAGATTCAAGTAATTTGTTGTTACATTTTGAAAGTTAATACAAAAATACATCAATATAAGTATGGTTCTATATTATTTCACTTAAGTCCCCAGCCAAGGAGAAAGCTAGATATTTTGGACAAAGGTTTCAACCTCAATTCTAGTTTGTTTTTTTTTGCTTTTTTTTGCTCCATTTCCTTTTTTAATATCACAAACCAACCACTAACTCTTTCTTTTATGGCCTCTATTTGTAAATAAGGATACAGAAATTCAAACCAGTTATGATTGACTGAATATAATAAATAGTTGGCAAATTCAAACTACTTAAACAGAAATTACAGACTGTACTTTAGAAATCAAAGATAAACTTTTAAATTAATTTCTTCCCAATTCAGAATGAGGGAACAAAAATGGGGATACCATACTTTACAGTCTAATACCTCTTCTCTCAGCTGGAAAGCTGGTTACCACCTATCTCTCAGACAAACTGTACTGCCTCCCAACTCTTCCATTCCAGTTTATAAGAGAGATGGCAGCTGTCATGCTTAGAGTTCAGGCAGTGGCCCCACAGGTGACAGAACTGCCCAATACTCAAATGCCCCACTCTCTAGAATCACTTTACTATGCCCCCTGTTACACGGAGCTCCTCTCTTGTTCTCTTGACTCCATTTAAATCATGCTTACTCCATCTCTGTCTCCATCTCCAAAGTGGAATTCCCAATAATCTCAAGTCCCTGGTCCTGCTGCCACAGCCACACTTCCTTCCTTCATTGGCCAATGGTCTTGACTTCAATCCTTAGGGGAAATCTAGAAAGCTTTATTAAATATTTGTTTTCTCTACCCAAGCATTTGTAGGGCTGTTGGGTGAAAGGGGTATTAGAATTCTTCTGCTTGGTCCTAAGAAAGCAGCACTAGGAGGAACAGGAGAAGATATCCATAGTGAAATGGAGTTGTAAAGTGAAGAGAGTCTTCCTGACAATCAGAGTAATCCAGATGTGGGATGGGCTGGCTTAAGAGGTCATGGGTTGCCATTCATTGGGGATCTTTAAGTGGAGACAGGATGCGACATTTCTTGGGTACATTGTAGGGGAGATTGGGGTGGGGGTGGGTTATGTTAGATGGCCGCTGGAGTCCTATCCAACACAGAATTTTCATGGTACTGTGAATCAATGAGAAACGAATATAATTATTGACAAGCAACAGGGAAGGCCAACCTGAACATAGTCAACCAGAATTGATAACGAGTCAGTAGCAGACATTTCAAAATCTTTTCCAATTAGTGCTCAAGACCTCAGGAGTGCCGAAAGAGGACTTTAGATGAGATCCAAGACCGTGAGTTACCTTGATAGACTAGGAGAAAGGTAGAGGGAGTGAGGGAATGTAAGGAGATGAAGAAAGCTATGTCAGAATCATGAATCAAGGAATCTCGTGAGGGGAGAAAGGGCAATGTAGTGAGGAAGAAGAGGGAGAGCTGAGTGATGACGTCTTTGTTCCTCATAGCCTGGTAAACAGAGGCAGGGAGAGAGACTGAGGAGGTTCTTTGGAGTCTGCTCAGAGTCACTGTCTATTTAATGATTTTTTTCTGGTTCCTGCTTAAAAGGGCCATTCAGACACAGAAGCTCCATAAACTAGCAAATAAGCCCTCCTTGCAAAGTTTTCCCACCTGAGCACACTGGCAGAAAAGTTCTCAGACTGTGCTCAGGACTAGATGCCCGGAATGAATAATGAATTTCTACCAAATAAGAAAGTCTAGATCGACAAGAAGTTGGTGCTTCAGAGGATCCTAGCTGAAGAGCTTGGAGGAACTCAAAGAGATCACCAGTTCTGCCCTACGCCCATTGCACAGATGAATAAACTGAGGTAGAGAGATGAAGTGATTGGCTCACAGTAATTCGTGCAGTAAATGCTGGAGGCAGAATTTAAATCCAGTGGCTGCCAAGCTGTATTTCTACCCCTATGATATGCTGAGTTTCAGAACAAAGGAAGGCCAGGAAGGCTGGAAGGGACCTGCAAGAATAGTCATCTTTATATCCAAAAAAGAATGCGAACTCCCTGAGGGCAGGGGCTATGTTGTTTCTGTCTTTGTATCCCCCGCCCCAGCAAGTGTCTGGCATACAGCAGGCACTTAATAGATGCTAATTACCTTGTCCAGCTAAATCCTCCCCAAGCAGTCCTCAGAAGCCTGGATGCTGGAGTGGAGAAAATGGCTGGTGGGTGGTGGGGTATGCAGAGCACAGAGGGAGATAGAAGCAGACAAAGTAGCATCTATGCTTCCGAGCTACAGATGAGGCTGGTGTGTGAGTCCTGCTTAAGGCATCCCGAGCCAGTGACATTTAACCCCAAAGACACTGGCCTTTTTGCTGCTTCTCATTTCAGACTCATCTCTCAGCTCAGTGAATGCATTTCTCCCTGTTGCTGTGGATTCTCTTCCTTCTCCTCTCTCCCTCCTGCCATCCCTGAAGTCTCTGCTCAACTGTCACCTTCTGTAGGAAATCTTTCTTTCCCAGGCCCCATTCATGCTGCTCCCTTCCCTTTGAGATTGCCTCCAAGTTAGCCCAAACATTTCTTATGTGTACATGGTTGTTTGTAGGCTGTCTCTCCCAATAGTTTTTGAGCACCCTAAGAGTAGAGACTATGTTTTTGTCTAGCATCATGTTAAGATCTATGAATTGCATATGTATGTATGTGTGTTTGTGTATGTATGTTGTCCATATAAAGCTAGTCCTCAATCAGTGTAAATAATTAATCCTCCGAAGTGTCTGCATATATTAAAATTTGTACTATTCAAAATTACAATGTAAAGTGTGGTTGCTGTTTGTCTTTCTTTCTTGAAGAAGACCATGACATCAGGGAAGTGATGCCATGATGTACAAGTGAATTGGACTTAAGTGAGGGAGGTAATTGGTTCTAGCCCAAAAGAAATGTACAATGCAAATTTGAATAATGCAACCATTTGAGGGATTCATTATTCACACTTAGCTATAGTCACACAGCTAGTAAAGCATCTAAAGCAGAATTTGAACTCAGATCTTTGTGATTCCAAGTCCAGAGCTCCATCTACTACATAGCTGTTCTGCTAGCTCACTTTAGAAAGTTAGGCTGAATATAAAATAATAATAATAGTAATAATAATGATAATAATAATAATAAATGTTATGTGGGAATTCATATACTGGTTCAAATAATCAAATTGAAATGTTCAAAACTGGGGTAAGCATAGCTAAAAATATTTTCTTCTGATGAAGGCTGGATGCTTCTGGTGAACAGCAGGCTCTGAAATACCGAACAATATAGTATGACAATGAAAATGGTGAATTGAAACCTGGCTGTGGTAAGAGAGACATAGTTTTAGGACTACATCCTGCCCTGGTCAGATCATATCCAGAGAATTTCATTCAGGGCTAGGTATTAACACATTTTTGGAAAGACATTGATGGGCTCCAGAATGTCCATAGGGAGGCAGCCAGCATGGTAAAGGGCGCATGGATGATGTTAAAGAGAAGCTGCTGAAGGCAGGAGCCTGGAGAAGACTTGACTCTGTGGGGTGATAAGGCCTGTGTTTAAGCATTTGAGGCACTGCTACATGGCAGTGAGACCCAATGGCTTGTGTTTGGCCCTCAAGGACAGAACTAGGAGCATAGGATTTCAGAAGTTGGAAGGGGCAGAATTAGGCTCCATTTCAGGGGAAACATCCCAATAGAAAGAATGGCCTGGAGAATTACTGGGTACCTGCCCTCCCCACCCCATTCAGATCTTCAAGCAAAGGTTGGCCAGGTCCAAAGGTAAGAGGATTCTTATTTTAACGACCTTTCAAGTCCTTCCAACCCTGAGATTTGGTGATTCTGTTAGCGTACTCCCAAGCAAAATCTAACCCCCTACTCATCGGAGGTTCTTAGAGTGAGTTGTATGAGAGAACAAAGAGGCGAGGGTTGGAGAAAGAAATAGTCACAAGATGTAGCATCAGGAGACAGACAATTAGATGAGGGATAAAGGTAATGAGGGAAATAATCTATGCAGAGCTGACGGACTGTCTGGGAAACAAAGTAATTGCATTTGACATCATAAGGTGACCAAGAAGTGCCACCATAACTGTGATCATTAGAGGATGGTTTTGCCTTGAAACCCCAGCATAGCATCTCCCTCTTCTGTTCACACCATGTGATTGCATCTTTATGCAGTTTTCTGCTTCAGTCACCTTCACCTTGAGCTACCTGTGCTTTATTATTGATATTGGCACTGTGATATTTGGGCCATTTTTAGACTTTGTTTTCTAACCATGAAGAGCATTTTTTGGAACTGTATGTTTATGTAATGGAAAAGTGGTCTGGGTTTACTTAATGTCTCTGTCTACTTGAAGCATGTATTCCTCACATAGCATCCCCACTCCCAACATTCCTTCAAGTTTTTACCTTTTAGCAGAATGTGCTATATGGAGAAACCATGTCAGGATGACAATAAAGACAGGACTTGTGATTTCATTAGCATGTGGAATTCCCAGGTGGTAGAACTCCCTCTAACCATACAGGCTGGTGCCTTCTTTGAAATTGGTCCCCTTAGAGATTTGCCTAGATCACAAAGAGATTGAGCAACTTCTGGAGGTCACACAGCCAGGATATGTCAGAGACAGGGCTTGAATCCGGGTATGCCCAGATTCACTTACTCTCCATTGTGCCACATTATGTACGGGGAGGGTGTAATTTCCATTGATGACTTTTGCGTATGAATTGTGTGGAGTGATGGTGTCAAACTCAAATAGAAACAGAGCCACCATACGTAAGGATCCCTATAGGCCACATACTGACTTAGCCAACCACATATTAATATTATCTATATTTTGTTGCATTTTAATTTATTTTGCTAAATATTTCCCAATGTTAAGTATTTCCCAATTACATTTTAACGTGGTTCAGACTACACTTGGGAGCACTGTGGGCCACTTGAGGCCTGTGGGCCATGTGTTTGACACCTTTGATATAAAGTTGATCATTAAGGAACTATATCATTGACAAAGAAGAGGTAGGCTAATCAGCAATAGCTGGGTGCAAATCCTTTCTCATACACTTACTAGCTATATGACCACAGGCATGTCACTGAATCTATATGGGCCTCAGTTTTCTTATCTTTAAAATGATGGGGCTGGCCAGACTTCCAGGAGCCAAGATGGCAGAGGAAGCAGTAAATGGTCATAACTCTCCCATATGCACCTCTTCACAACCATAAAATGGCGCCCCCAAACAAATCCTATAATAGTAGAATCAACAAAAAGATGGGGTGAAACAATTTTTAGCCCAAGAAACTTTGAAGATTGGCAAGAAAAATCTATATCATGCAGTCCAAGAAAGGAAGCAACCCGCAAGCCAGCAATATGCCCCACCTCAGCAAACCAGTGAGAGATCCTGAGCCCCAGGGTGGCGGAGCAGGCAAACGTCAACACCAGGACCCCCCACATGCCTCAGCATAGCCAGGGGAACTGGTAGACTCCAGCTCTGAGAATTGCCCTGTGCTTCAGTATAGCTCTGGGCAAACAGGTAGACACCAACACCAGCCAACCACTCTGGTGCCTAAACAAACAGGCAGCTGCCAGTGCTGGGCCCCTGCCATGTGATTCAGCATAGCCCCAGGCAAACAGGCAGCTTTCAGCAGCCAGACTGCCACATGCTTCAGTGTAGCCTTGGGAAAATGCAGAAACACCACACCTCCCCCAGCAAACGCCAGACACCAGCACTAGGACCTGAGCTTAGTACTAGATAAGTTGCCAAACCCCTGTGGCTCCCAGCAGCTCCAGCCACCCCCACTAAACCCTCTCTGTGCAGCACCAGACATGAGGGTCCCCCCGTGGGCCTCAGGGAAACATCTGTGCAGCACCAGGTAAACAGTCAAGGTCTGCAGCCCCTGACACAAGAAGCCTGAGACAATGTCCCTTCCATCCTGGGAGCAGGGCTCAAATTTAAAAGAAAATAAAAAGGCCAAAAAAGATGAGCAAGAAACAACAAGAAAAGAATCTGACCATAGAAAATTATTGGGATGACAGGGAAGTTTAAGACACAAACTCAGAAGATGACAACAATGTCCTATGGGAAACTTCAAATAAAAAAAAAAATACACCTATGGGCAAAAACCCAAATAAAAAAAATGAGAAGTGGTCTCAAGCTCAGGGGAAAAAAAAAAAAAAACTCATGGAAGAACTCAAAACAGAGCTTAAAATTCGTACAAGAGAGGTAGAAGAACACTTGGGAAAAGAAATGAGTGTTTCAAAATAATTATGAAGAGTCAACAGCTTGGAAAAAGAAAACAATTCCCTAAAAAGTACACTTGGCCAAATGGAAAAGAAAGTATAAAAGCTAACTAAGTAAAACAACTCCTTAAAAGTTAGAATTGGGCAAGTGAAAGACAATGAGTATACAAGACATTAAGAATCAATCAAACATTCAAAAGAATGAAAAAAAAATAGAATAAAATGTAAAATACCTCACTGGAAAAACAAAGAAACAAGCATACAAACAAACAACTGACCTGGAAAATGGATCCAGGAGAGAAAACTTAAGAATCATTGGACTACTTGAAAGCCATAATCAAAAAGATGACCTGGACAGAATCTTTTGAGAAATTATTAAGGAAAACTGCCCTGATATCTAGGAAATGGAGGGTAAAATAAGCATTGAAAGAATCCACCAATCATCTCAGGAAAGAGATCCCAAAATCAAATCCCCAGAGAACATTATAGCCAAACTTCAGAATTATCAGGTCAAGGAAAAAATACCTCAAATGGCTGAAAAGAAACAATTCAAATATCGGGGAGCCACAGTCAGGATTACACCAGATGACTTACCAGCTGCAACATTAAAGGATCAGAGGTCATGGAACATGATATTTCAGAATATCAGTTTGCAGGACTGCAACCAAAAGTCACCTACCCAATGAAATTAAGCACAATACTTCAAGGGGAAAATGGCCATTCAATGAAATAGAAAGATTTCAAGCTTTCATAAGGACAAGACCAGAATTGAACAAAAAATTTGATCTTGAATATCAAGACCTGGGAGAAGCCTAAAAAGGGAAAAAAGGAAAAAATAAGGGATTCAATTGAGCTGAACTGTTTTCATCCCTACGTGAGGTGAGACTTGTAATTTTTTAAAACTGCACCACTAATAGTAGAGATAGAAGGAATATACATAAACAGAGGGTACAGGTATGAGGTGAATTTGAGGGAATGACATAAAACATAATTAAGGGATGAGAAATAGCAATATGCTGGGTACAGAAGGAAGAGAAAGAATGTAGTAAATTATTTCATATGAAGAGGCACAAAAAACCTATTACAATGTAGGGTGGGGGATGGGCATTGTTTGAACTTTACTGTCATCAGTATTGGCTCAAAGAAAGAACAACATGCACAATCAGTTGAATAAAGGAATTTATCTTACCCAGCAGGAAAAAAAATTAGGAGGAGAGGAGATTAAGTAAAGATGGAGGGAGGTACAAACAAGAGATGGCAGACCAGGGGAGGTAGTTGACAGAAGCAAAACACTGTTGAAGAGGGAAAAGGGTGAAAGGAGAGAGAGGATAAACAGGAAGAAAAATAGGGGAGAGGGAAATACACAATTAGTAATTATAACTGTGAACGTAAATGGGATGAACTCTAACATAAAATGAAAGGTGGTAGAAGAATGGAACAAAAATCCAGAATCCTACAATATGTTGTTTATAAGAAACACACTTGAAGCAGAGACACACACAGAGTAAAGGTAAAGGGCTGGAGCAGAATCTACTAGTCTTCAGCTGAAATAAAAAAAAAAAAAGCATGGATAGCTATCCTAATCTCAAAGCAAAAGCAAGAATAGACTTAATTAAAAGAGGTAAGTAAGGAAACTACATCTTGCTAAAAGGTACCATAGAGAATGAAGCAATATCAATACTAAACATATATGCACCAAGTGGTATAGAACCCAAATTCTTAAAGGAGAAGTTAAGTGAGTTACAGGCTCATGACCAAACAAGAGATAAAGGTCATTATGAAATGTAAAATAGAAAATTTTGATTATATTAAATAAAAAAAAAACTTTTACACAAACAAAACCAATGCAACCAAGATTAGAAGGAAAGCAGAAAGCTGGGAAACAATCTTTACAGCAAGGGTCTCTGAAAAGGGCCACATTTCTCAAATATATAGAGAACTGAGTCAACTTTCTAAGAATCCAAGCCATTTCCTAGTTGATAAATGATCAAAGGAAATGAACAGGCAGTTTTCAGATGAAGAAATTAAAACAATCTATAGTCATATGAAGAAATGCTTTAAATCACTTTTGACTATAGAAAAGCAAATTAAAACAACTCTGAGGTACTACCTCACACCTATCAGATTGACTAATATAACAAAAAAGGAAAATAATAAATGTTGGAGAGGATGTGGGAAAATTGGGACACTAATGCACTGTTGGTAGAGTTGTGAACTGATCCAGCCATTCTAGAGAGCAATTTGGAACTATGCCCAAAGGGCAATAAAACTGTGCATACCTTTTCATCCAATAATACTGCTACTAGGTCTGCATTTTAGAGAGATCATGAGTGAGGGAAAAGGACCTACATGTACAAAAATATTTATAGCAGCCTTTTCATGGTGGCAAAATATTAGAAATTGTTGGGATGCCCATTAATTGGGGAATAGCTGAACAAGCTGTGGCGTGTGAATATGATGGAATACTATTGTGCAATAAGAAATGATGAACAGGCGGATTTCAGAAAAACCTAGAAAGAATTGCATGAGCTGATGCAAAGTGAAATGAGCAGAACAGGAAAACATAGTACACAGTATCAACAATATTGTATGATGATTGACTATGCGTGACTCAGCTTTTCTTAGCAATACAATGATCCAAGACAAGTACAAAGGACTCATGAAGGAAAATGCTATCCACATCCAGATAAGGGAATCGATAGACTCTGATTGCAGATCAAAGCATACTTTTTTCACTTTCTTTATTCTTTGCTGTGTTTCTTTATTTTCATCTGTTTCTCCTTTCACAACTGTTACTAATACAGAAATGTGTTACATGATAGCACATGTATAACCTATAGCAAGTTGCCTACCATTTTTGGAAGAGGGGAAAGGAGGGAGGGAGGGAGAAAAATTTGAAAGTAAAAATATTTTTTAAATGAATGCTAAAAATTGTTTTGACATATAATTGGGAATAAAATATTATGAAACATAAAATGAGGAGGCTAATCTATTGCCTTGGAGGACTCTTATGTCTCTAAATTTATGATGCTATGATCCTATTAGCACAAAGGGTAACAGATGGATTTCATGAGGAATTCTCTGATGTACTAGAAATGAAAACAGACCAACAAAACCTAGGTGAAGACCTCCTGTGCCAGTGAATTGTGTGGATACAGTTGAGATCTTCCAAAGTCCATGGATGAGAAGACATTGGTCATTCTTGATTTGTACCAATGAAGGGTCTGCCACATGATCAGCCCATATATGACACACACATGCACTAAAGAAGTAGAAAAGATTTGGGAGGAGGCAGGGAGAACAAGGTAGCTGCTCCCCAGGATTGGGAGGGTAATATATTTTCTCTATTCAGCTCCACTAGGCAGAAAGGGGAATAATGGGTGGGAGGCACAAAAGGAGCAAAATCATTAACAATCACAGTTGTTCAAAAATGAAATATATGGATTGCTGTGTGGTGTGTTACCCTTCCCTTGAGGTCTTTAGGGAAAGACTGGATCATCACTTATCTGTAATGACGTAGCAGGGATTGTCATTCAGGTCCAGACTAGCCTAGACAGTTACTGAGGCGCCTTCCCACTCTGAGATTCCAAAACTATGAGATTCACTTCAATATGGAGAAGGAACATGTATTCTAACCTTTGGTCCATTCTTCTATGAAACAGTTATGTTTCATTTTAAAGAGATTAGTAAATAGCCTTCCGTGAATTTTCTTAACCAAAAGTGAAAAAAAATAAAATAAGATGTTCTCTCCTAACTAAGAATGAATTAATGAAGCCATTATGTACACAGAGCATAAGTCTTTTCATTCTACTTGACTAGATTTGAAATTTACCTAATGTTCCAGTGATTCATAATCTCATAGCTCTATAAGATTGTCCAAAAGGAATAGTCCTTATTAAGCAGACAAGCTTGACTATGAGACAATTTCCCTGTTTGTACTCTTTCTAAGGGCCTATTTGCAGCTCTCCATTCCCCAAAGGCTAGCCAGTATATCTGACTTTGCTGAAATGACTACCATGATGATTTGGGCATGTTCTCTTAGGCTAACTAGAGAGGTCTTTAATACCATGGGCTTAGAGCTGGGAGACTCTTTAAAGGCCATCAGATCCAACCATCTCCTTTTACAGATGAGGAAACTGAGTTACAGAGAGATGAAATGAATGGCCACTGGTCACATAGGGAGTCAACAGTTGAGATGAGTGTGGAATCTGCTCCCTCTGTTCTAGCCCTTACACTCTTTTCACTGTACCTTTAGGATATCGTGAAGGTCACCTGTTTATAAACACCCCTGTTGTGGAGTGTCATTGATCTCTCCCTCCCCTAACCCCGCCCCCCCAGAAGACTAAAGAATCCACCTTCTGCTCTGCTGGACCCATTTACTTCACCATTCCAGTGAACAGAAGGGGTGACAGCTCTTCTCTGATGCAGACCTCTGGCTGCCAACATAGGCTCTTGTGACCCTCAAAGAAGCTAACTCCAGTGTTCTCAGCTCTGCTTTGCCTAAAACCCCAGGGAGATTTAGTTAGGCTTCAGGGCACTCATCATTGTGTTCCTTCCCCTTCCAGAGGTTCAGCTTTTCCAAGCACACAAAGGGCCATATTCTGAAACATCTTGCAGTTTGTTTCAAGTCCAGAATGAGGTGCTGATTGATATGCCTAGAGTCAAAAAGAATTCATTTGTGTTGGCCCTGGGTCTTCATCCTTTCCCCAAGAAACTTCTTGGCAATAGAGTTGAGCTCCTTACTGGCAGGATTGTTCTCTCTCTCTCTCTCTCTCTCTCTCTCTCTCTCTCTCTCTCTCACACACACACACACACACACACACACACACACACACACATTCCTTTTCCATTTCTTTCTACATACGCTTTCCTTCCCGTCTCGTCTCTGTCCTTTCACACAAAATCCCTTTTCTTTTCTCTCTCCTCTGACCATTTCTTTTTTCTCTTCCCATCATCTTTCTTTCTCTTCCAGTTGCCATTAATACATCTCCCCTATCTCATGTCCCTTTCCATCTTGTCTCTTTCATTCTCCATCTTACATCTCTTTCTGTCATTACGACAATTTCTTTCCTTTTTCCCCATTTTCTCTCTCCCTTTCCCCCATCTGTGTCTCTCTCCTCACTTATGACACACTTTCTCCCTCCCACATTTAGTGGATGTTCCACAATAATCAGTAATCATCATCATTATAACTGAGCCATGATTCTTGGAAGCCCATTGGATGTATTCTAGAGCTTTCCAAGAAAGGTCACACTCCTCTAAGAGGGGAGGCCACATGAAGCCAATGGCTGATTCCAATGGATGTTCATTTGATTGTTGGTGCAAGTTCAAAGGATCCTAGGTTTAGAGCCAGAAGGGACTTTGAAAGTGTTGAAACTTTGCTGATTTTACACAAGAGGAAACTGAAACCCCAAAAGTGAAGTGACTCATTTAAGATCACACAGATAATAAAGTAGCCAGGCCAATACTGGGAGCAAGGCCCTTCAACATGCCCACCCCTACCCCTTCAGTGGTTCTGTGGTCATTGATCTCTCATAAAACATGTTGATACATCCTGTAATTTGGTTCCCAAATACAAAGGCAATCCTGGGTTCTAAGAAAGCTACTGGGAAGGATTGAAGGGCTTACCCAAGATAAGGTACTAGACAACATGGTGAATCTTTTCCCTATGCTCCTGAACTTTGTATTTCCAGCATGGAGTTTAAGGAAGCCCATTCCAGGATTTCTGTCAGGTCCAAGGCAAGGGGAATATAGGAAGCTCAGGGCTAAGCTAAAGCTCACTCTTTGCTCAGTGCTAGAGACACCGGGGTTCTTTCCTTCAGACTTTCTATACCCTTACCTGCTCCTCCTTGTTACATTATAATTTCTTTAGAGGGTGGTCATCCCAGGCAACAGGGGAGTTGGCCTGCCTTCTTGTGGCTGTAAATCAAGCTCAGCTTGTCCCACCTGGATCAAAGAACCACAGATTTCAAGGTGGTTTGGATACTAGAGGTCACCTAGTTTAAAACCTTCCTCTCTCTGTACCCCCAGCCACCCCTCCCCACACAAGAAGAAAACTGAGTCCCAAAGAAATTAAGTGACTTGCCTAAAGGCATACAATTGAAACACAAGGCACTCTTCACTCTACCAGGCTGTCTTTATCAGACTGGCATCTGATGCAGGACCCTTAAAGGGCAAAGTCACCATCCTGTCACCATGTGCTTTTATCCAAAATTCCTCACGGAATCAAATTTCAAAAGGAATGTGAGCTCCTTGGAGGCCCCTTTGTATTTGTGTCTTTAGCAAATTAAACATTGTTTGGTATACAACAGCCATTTCATCAATGTGCCCTGACTGAGTGAAGTGCTCCCTGAGAGGGGTAGACAATCCTAATGAGAGCAAGATCTCCCTTAAAGCATGGTGGGCATTGGTGTGTTGATCAACAGAGACTAATAATGTGTCTGTTTATGCCTGTTCAAGCCTTAATAGTTTAAAACTGCACTAAGAGATCATGGGTCTCTATCCATCCATCCATCCATCAATCCATCACCCATCCATCTATCTATCTATCTATCTATCTATCTATCTATCTATCTATCTATCTATCTATTACCTCTATGTCTATTTCTCTATCACTGTCTGCCTGTCTATCTGTCTGTCTTTCTGTCTATCAGTGGCTATTTATGTCTATATCTCTCTATCATCTATCTAGCTGTCTAAAATTCTGTTTGCAATTTGCAACAGACCCACTATCCCATTATTTCAATGGTATATGGCATGAAACTACTCTGCAATTTATAATTTTCAAGTAACCTGGGTTAAAAGAAAGGCTCAGTGATTTGCCCATGGTCACACAGTCAGTATGTATTAGATGCAGGTCTTAAAGCCAGGCCTTTCTGACTTTGAGGACAACTCTCTATCCATTACAACCATGATGCGTCTCACCTATAATAATCCTTTGTTCAAGCATCTGGGTAAGAGGAGAGAAATTTACAGACAGCCTGAATCATGAACTTCTTCTATACATGGAGAGTTTAATTTCAGTGAACTCAGCAACCATGGCAACGGAAAACTCCCATAAATGCAAAGGATTGTAGAACCTTGACTCTTCCCCAAAACAAACTCAAGACTGTCAGCAGAGGTATATTTGAAGGCTTATTGCTAAAGCGACTGGATTTGTCCCACAGCCTCTGGGACCGTGGAGGTGAATTATGAGATTTGTCTTGTGGTTAAACCTGTTTACTGAGGGCAATGTGAGGAAGCACGTTCCTCAGCCCTTACTATTCATTTAGAGCCATGGAATGAAATGGGAATAGTAACCATGAATGAATAAATCCAGTCCCCCACTCATAGTATTGATCATGAGTTCTATAAGTGAGCTCTCAAGAATCAGTAAGCATGGCATAATTTCCATTTTGACAAATGGTTTCAGACTTTTTTATCTATTTTAAAAGGGTGGAATCTCATGAGAACTCCTAGGTGAGAGAATTGCTGAGCTAAATAGTTTTGATGCTGGGACTCCAATGGAGGCATTATCTTGGAAGAACCCAAGCAATGCATTTATTGTATAAGATTTTGCTTGTTTTAACTTAACGTGGGTGTGGATGACTCTACCCAAGAGCTAGGAAAGGTGATTTGAAGAAATAAAAAAATATCATTAGTGAATGTGTTCTTTCCTAAAGAATAACATCTGTTTAGAATGCATATATGTAAGTAAAGAGAGTTAGTTTTTTTCACCCCTCTGCGCTTACAGATTGTTTTGATTCTGATATGGTTGAGTCACTGGAAGACGCATTTTTGTGTTGACTCATGTATGGACATTTCATTTCTTTCCAAGAGAATTTTAGATGTCCAAGGGCATGATGCACTTTATTTTTGTCTTTGGGTCCCTTGGGCTCACATCGTCATCACCCTAGCTCAGACCTTGATCATTTTTGTTTTTTGCCTTTTTGGTGAGGCAATCGGGGTTAAGCAACTTGCCCAGGGTCACACAGCTATTAAGTGTTAAGTGTCTGAGGCTTGAATTGAACTCAGGTCCTCCTGACTCCAGGCTGGAGCTTATCCACTGCACCACCTAGCTGCCTCTTGATCATTTTTTTTACAAGACTATTCTGTAGCCTCCTAAAGGATCTCTTTGTCTCAAGCATCTCTCTATTCTCCACATGGCTGCTAAATTGATAATCCTAAAGAATGGGTCTAATGATGTCACTCCCATGTTCAAGACACTTTAGGGGTTCTCTATTGCCTTCAGGATTGATACTAACTCTGCAGTTTGCCATTTAAATCCCTAAACAATCTGGCTCCAGTCTTTCTTTACCAGCTCATTACCAATTACTCCCTTTCACATACTTGATACCTCAACCTAATCCTAACCCTAACCCAACCTCAACTGGCCTACTTGGCTGCACCTTTAAACAACATTCCATCTCTCCTCCTCGTGCCTTTGTAGAAGATGTAACTCTGTGCCTGGAACCTCTTCATTTCTCATTTCTACCTCTTAGAGTCTCTAGTTAAAGCTCAGCCCAAGTCCTAAGGTCTTCCCTGGTCTCCCAGATCCTAGCTCCCCACCCTGAATCGTTTAATTTTGTGCATATTTAGTATTTCTTTATGTGTTTGCATAGTATCTCCCTGAAAAAGAATGCAGGCTCCGTGAGATCAGCCAGTGTACCATTCTTGTCTGTGGAGCCTAGGCTTCTAGCTGATGGCCTGATCCGGAGAAGGCATTTCAGGAATGCTTACTGAACTCACTTGACTTGAATTGGTGGAATTCAAGGGTGAAATAACTGGACTGGTGTAGCCAGATGATTGGATGTTTTCTCCACAGTCCCAGTATTAAACTACCTAGCAGGGCTGAAAGAGTTAAACCAAACAAAAGATGCTCTATTTCATTCCTCTTTACCAAGATGATGAAACATTGCCTATCACCCTTCACCACCCCCCAATCAGAAAGAAACAAGCATGATGATAATGGTGATGACAGAAAATGTGGAGCTAGCAGCTGAAATCTTAACAACAGAAGATTTTACATTTGATTCTAGAGGTGATGAAGGGCCAGGGAAATTTAATGAATTAGGGGTTGACATGGCCAGATCCATGTATTAGTAAGATCCCTTTGATAGCTGAGTGGAAGATGGATTGGAGTAGGAAAAGGCTTGAGGTGGAAGAACCAACCAGTTGGCTTTTGATAAGATGAAAAGGACCTCCACCAGTGTAGTGGCAGTGTCAGATGAGAGAAGAGGAAGTCTAAGAGCATTAGAAATAAAAGTAACTGAACTAGGAGAAAGATTGAGGAGTTGAGAATGATATCTAGGTTTCAAGACTGGGTGTTGCCCTCAACAGTAAGAGTTTGGAAGTTAGGAAGAAGGCAGGACTTGTGGGGTGCAGGGGAGGCAATGAGTTCACTTTGGAAATATTGGTTGTAAAGTGTGCATGGGACAGGACATCCAGTTTGAGGTTTCTAATAGTCAACTGGAGATGTGAGTCTGGAGCTTAGGAGAGAAGTTAAAATGCATAAGCAGACCTAAAAATCATTGGAATAGCAATGCCATTTGAATCCATGGAAGTAGATGAGACCACCACATGAAATGTTATAGGAGAAGAAGAGAAGAAGGTCTGGGACAGGGCCCTGAGGGATACCCAGGTTTGGAGGGCATAACCTGGATGAAGAGCCAACAAAAGAGACAGAAATGGAGCTGTCAAACAGGAAGGAAGAGAACCAGGATAGAGCAGGATCCTGAAAACCTACAAAGAAGAAAGTATCAGGGAGAGAAGGGTTATTGGTGCTGTCAAAGGTGACAGAGAGGTCAGGAAAGATGAGGACTGAGAAAAGGCCATTAGATGTGACAATTAAGAAATAACTTTGGAAAGAAATTTCTTATTGGAAATGGTGGCAGAAGCCAGACAATATAGAATGAGGTACCTATTGCAGATGACCTTCTTTTAGTCACAGAATGGTAGCTAGTGGGGATAAATGGATGGATGAAATGAAGGATCTTAAAGGATGGGAGAAATATGGGTATATTTGCAGGTAGTTGGGAAGAAGCCAATAAACAGGGAGAGACCGAAGATAAGTCAGAGAGTAGGAATGATAGAAGGGGCAATCTGCCGGAGAAGATGGGATGGAATGGGGTCACCTGTGCCTGTAGAATGGTTTGGTTTGAAAAGGACAAGGGCTACTTCTTCATGTGAGATGGGATGAAGAAGGAAGAAGTGGTAGAAGACATTTGAGTCACATGAGATGAGGAGGAAAGGAGAAGAGGGAGCTCTTGGGGAATAGCTTCAATATTTCAGTGAAATATGAGGCAAGATTCTCATCTGAGAAACTGGAAGGAGGGAGAGTCATGGGAGATTAAAGGAGGTATGTGAGGTAAGCCATTCAACTGTAATCAATCTCAGTTTCCTCATCTGCAAATTGGGCATGGGCAGCTAGGTGATGTAGTGGATAGAGTCGTCCTAAGCCTGGAGTGAGGAAGACTCATCTTCCTGAGTTCAAATCTGGCCTCAGACACTTACTAGCTGTGTGACCCCGGGCAAGTCACTTAACCCTATTTGCCTCAGTTTCCTCATCTGTAAAATGAGTTGGAGAAGGAAATGGGAAATGACTCCAATATCTTTTCCAAGAAAACCTGAAATATGGTAATGAAGAGCTGGATACAATTGAAACAATTGAACAACAAAAAATGGGGATAATAATTGTAGCTACTTCACAGCGTGAAACACTAGCA
The DNA here is from genome assembly GCF_003287225.1 of Phascolarctos cinereus. Lineage (NCBI taxonomy): Eukaryota > Metazoa > Chordata > Mammalia > Diprotodontia > Phascolarctidae > Phascolarctos > Phascolarctos cinereus. The sequence continues at coordinate 476,442,617 of NW_027555958.1, read as the reverse complement.
ATCAGCAAGCTCCCTATGACTGTGGAAAAGGGTGAAACATGCTCAATAGAAGAATCACACCAGTGAGAACTCAGAAAGTTGCATTCCAGGCCGCTTCGAATGTTCTCTCTTCGCACGGTGCGCAGGCAGGCAAGGGCCTTCGCAAGTTGAACATGTGCTTTCAAAAGATTGATAAACGTCATGTTTCCCACTTGGCTCAGGCACGTTGGATAATGGTCCATGCATTTTACCTCTGACACTTATTGCATCTCTTGCTCAAACTGGCATCTGCGGAATATTACATCTTAATGCCAACATTGCTTGCTTACGGCCCAGGTGGAGGCATTCGCTTTGGGATGCAGCTGGTTTATGATGTGATAAAGAATTCTGAAGCCTATATTGCTTTGTGGAGTGTCCTTTTTGATAAAGAGGGCCGGAGATGCATGTTGGCATTTGATAATTTTGAAAGTTATAAGTGCTTGGAAAATCTTGGCTGGAAAGCAAGCTCTCTTTGAAATGTTCTTCAAGTCTACTCAAGAGCTAATTAAAAGTCAATGGAAAAACTTATGGAAACCCAACCCAGAGTTTTACCGTGGTATATTTGCTGGGAATCAACATGTCTCTATTTATATCTCCCTCTACACTGCTGCTTTAAAGACCAGATGACAAGGGTATTTTCCAGACAATGTTTGATCTAGAATCCAACCTAATCTCCTGTGTCCCCCACCTCAACTTACTAGTCTTTTTACTTGCCTCTGTGGAATCTGTGTTTTAACCTAATTAGCCATCTCATTGCTTCTCCTACATCACCCTCTGTCTCTGTGTCTTTACATCAGCTCTGCCCCATGCCTGGAACACCCTCTTCCTTGCCTCTGGCCCTTAGACTTCTAAATTTCCTTGAAAATGCAGCTCAGGTACAGCCTTCTCCACAATTTTTTTTTTAATCTTTACAGCTGACAGGGTCTTCACTCTCAAAATTATCTGGAATAATGCTGGGGTCAGTGTAAAATATTACCCTTTCCTGCATGAAGTCAATGAGAAGATACTGTGCCCTGATATGTTTTCAGGAGAACATACCTCAATTTTTCATTAGGTGAAAAGAAGGCCTAGTTGCATCCACTCAATAAATGAATGAATCAATCAAAAAAAAAAGGCTAATTAGCAAAAGCTCCATGACCAATTTACATTTTTGAAGGCTACTGGAGAAACTACAAGTTCACAGGAAATGTGTTGGGTTGTTTGAGGAGTTAAGGAGATCTGATCATGGTTGTATATAAAATAGCAACCAGTTAGAATCTGAAGGTTGAAATATGTGATAAAGGGGAGGGAGAGAGAAGGGGAGAGAGAGAGAGAGAGAGAGAGAGAGAGAGAGAGAGAGAGAGAGAGAGAGAGAGAGAGAGAGAGAGAGAGAGAGAGAGAGAGAATCACCGAGAATCAGTATCACTTGAGGAGAAATTAATCACCTAAATTCAGTCTTAGTCTCCTTTCTCTCTCCCTCCCCTCAGCCAGAGAAACACTTTGTGAACTTCAGAGAAGTGGAGGATTTCGATTTCTTTTTGGTAGCCTTCTCAGTTCTACCAGTGTTTCGGGAATAGTCGATGGCAGTCTGGAATGGGAGTTGAAGACAGCCTGGATAGAATGACAAAGGGCAGATGCCAGATTCCACAGAAGAGTACTTGTAGTGGCAGGAACAATCTGCGCCACTCCCCACCCCCACCCCCGACAAGTTATAGTAGTGTTTTCCTTAAATCACATTGAAACCATTCTGGAGACTTGATTAGCTCTGGGGAGCAAAGGCTTTGGCTATTGACATCACTTCTAGGATGCCTGATTCCAAAGCAGCCACAGAGTACAAGGTGCTCTTTGAGGTTTGGCTGGTGAATGGCCAACAATGCAAGGGAGCTTTGCTCCATTGAATGGACTCAGAGAGTCCTCAGAGAATATCCTTCTCCTTTTATAGCTGAGTAAATCTCCTGTTGTTAACTGCTGGATGATCAGCGAGAGTTATGTCATGATCAATGCTCAATTTCATTCTGCAATAGCACATCAACTACCGAGGAACAGTCTTGGGTCCAGCTCAGCCTGGAAGAAGTGGCTGCTAGGGAGCAGATGTGCTGTCCAAGTGCTGCCCTGGTAACTAGAAGAGATCAAAGGACCCAGAGAAGGGTGTGAGTTTGGGGGGAGAGATCCTTCCCTGAAGATCTACCCAGTGAAGTGGAATTTCCCTGATGGGTTCCACCATTGGAAGGAGCACCCACACGCATAAGGTCATGGACTCATTAATGTATAGAAACATTGGTGTAGAAATCGGAGACAAAAGTGGCACTGGTAGCATGGTAACAAAATAAGACAATTTGTGATATTGATGGATGCTTAAAATGATTCCTATAACACTTAACCTCAGTTTCCCTTGATTTCCTCATCTGTAAAACGGGGTTAACAATAGCACCTATCTCCCAGGGTTGTTGTGAGGATAAAAATGAGATAACGTGTTAAAGAACTTAGCACAGGACTTGGTGCATATTAAGTACTATATAAATGCTAGTTAATATTGTTATTATCATTATTATTACTTATTTCTTATCATCATTTAAAGAATAGAATCATTACTCTAAAGTGTAGATGGAAGATGGGATAAGGCTCCAAACAGATTGTGAGCTCCTTAAGTGCAAAGACTGTCTTTTGCCTCTTTTTGTATCCTTAGCACTTAGCAAAGTGCCTGGCACATAGCAGGCACTTCATAAATGTTGATTGACTGATCCAAAAGATAAATATGTACAATTTATTATTATTATTATTGAAAAAATTCAATTAATATCAAGTTTTTTAATGAAATAATATTAACTGATAATATGGAATATAGTATTTTTGGAAATATGCCAATGTGCATGCATGTATGTGTGCATATATACATACACACACATATATACGTATTCCTACATATGTATATGTGTGTATGTGTGTGTGTCTTGTGTATATAAATATTACTATAACAAAATGGAAACACTTAAAAAAACCAAGCAGCCAAATCTACCTTCTATGTATAGCAGATTTTCAGAGGAAAATCCCGATAATAATTTTTTAGTATATGGCTGTATTCCACAACTGAAGTCTAGTACAGCGGTTTCCTCCAGGGCTATAAAGCTGTCCAGTGAGCGAATGACCCAGCAAACCAAACTTGTTCTAGTAGGTTTTGGCCACTGAGACCTTCTTAGAGACTCTTCACACTCACACTACAAACGCTTGTTTCAGAAGATGTACTCATCACTCTGAAACACAAATTCAGGATGTGCTTCTTAAAGGAACCATATAATAACTATGAGTAAGAATTCCAGTTTTAAAGCACTTGGCAATCACCAACTGGTAAGGACTTTTATGTTCCAATCCTACCAGACATACCAATATTCCAAATTTGCTTTCCTTCTCTTCTTTTGAATATTTCAAGGACATTACACTAAGCAACAGAACTGATCTGGTTACAGTCTAAGAATGAGAGTGGGGAATCACGCCGTAGATCTGCCTGCCTTCCAATTGACCCAAATGTTTCTTGGAGAAACCTTTTCATCACTGTAAGTTAACTTCAAAGAGAGTAGACTTTTTTTTTTTGGCACTGAACATAATGACAGTTATACTTTGCACTAAGTACCTTTCATCAGTGAAGTTCAGTTAATTTCTTGAACATTAATTAATCAGGCTCCACAATACCCTTGCTATTTAAGTATAGTTTATGACTATAATATGATCACCACTTCATCATTGGATGGCCGCCATTTCTGAGCCAGTAGTTGCTTAAAATAGCCCAAGAGTGTTTAGCACAAGACATGAAATGTACTTTACATAATTGAAAATATCATGTGGTGAGGTGCGGAAGGGTCTAGGATAGTTGAATGTCACATTTCTAGTGATTAATATTGTATCAAAGATGTAGCGCTCACTTTCTCTCTAAGTTCAATACCATTTTTCATGTAACTAAAATGTCCATATGTTAATTATAGGCTCTTCTGCCTGTAATAAAATGACCATACTGGCCATCACCAATGTTGTGTGGGTTTTAATTTTATTGTTAAAGGCATCTAGCCGGCATGAGGAATAGAACTGTGAACTTACATTTAAGAAAACTTGAGTTGGAATCATCCTTAGATATTATATATGCTATAATTAGCATGATTACTATCCCCCTCTTCTTCCTCCTCTTCCTTATCAATATTAGCTAGAGAATTCCTTGTACCTTTCTCAGTCTCAGCTTCTTCCTCTGTAAAATGAGAGAGTAAAAACAGCTACTACCCAAAATTTTTGTGAGGATATGATATATGGGGAGTCCTTTGCCAACCTTAAAGGCCTTAGAAATGTTAGATGTTATTTTTCCCCACAGGCATTTCATCACCTGTCCTGCTCACTTTCCTTTGGGCAGTCTATATCTTTCCCATAATGAGGTGCCCAGAGATTCAGGCAGCAGACAGCAGGAGTCTCCGCTCAAAGCAGTCCCTATGGATGACTAGATCTAATTCACCTATCCTCACATAGACCTTGGAGCTGGTACTCCTACATTTGTAATCCAAAGACATTGACTTGCATGCTGTCCCAGACTGAATGAGAGAGCCAATGGGTTTCTTTTGGAATGGAGCTCTTATCTGGATACATCTGCAGTTAGCAGAAACCCAAATGGACAACGATTTCACTAATTAACATCTAAATAGAACCATGTGGATAGGCTAACAGGGATTTATGATCTTAACAAAGGAATGGAGTGGTCAGGTAATTTTCCTTTATGCAAAAGTATGACAATATAAAATTTTTTAAAGTAAGAAATTTTAAAAAATCACCAGGGCTAAAAATTCTAAGTCTTATTGAGTTGATGATATTATAAAGACTGCAAGGGACTTAGGTTGATTAGGTTTATTATATGGAATAGATATGTAGAAGACCATTAATCCAATGCTAAAACTTAGCACTCGGTGGGTATCTGGAGGTTCAGAAATGCATATTTAGACATATGTGTGTGTGTGTATGTGTGTGTGTGTGTGTGTGTGTGTTAGATATGGATCACATACACATGTATCCCTTTGTAAGACTTAAAGCTTTATATAAATGGTAGCTATCATTATTTTTCCTGTAGTAGGGATGGATCACAGGGGGAGAATGGAGAGGCAGAGAGAGTGTGACATTGGTATCAGGAAGACCTATATGCAAATTCTGTCTCTGACACTAGTTAGCTGTGTGACCCTGGGTAATTGTTTAACTGCTATGTGCTTTAAGCAACTTCCTGGGACTTCATTGCTAAGTCATAGGGAAATCCTTATTTGCACTGGGGAGGATTCCCTAACTTTGTATTTCATATATTTGGGAATATGTTCTGCTTGATCAATCTACATCCTTTCTTCTGAGGTTATTTGTGTGTGTATATATCTGTGTGTGTGTGTGTGTGTGTGTGTGTATACACATACATACATATATATATACACATACATACATATATATATACACACATACACACACATATATATTATATATATAATATACATAATATACACACATACACACACAGACAGACTCAGACACACACAGACACACACACTCACACACACACACACTCACACACACACACACACACACACACACACACACACACCTCCTTCTCTTCTGATTGACAAAGAGAAAAATAATTTCTTTCCAATCACATTCTTCATCATCCTAGCACTGGGTGAAATCAGTACATTTGACACTGCTGGCTTAACCACCCAAAGGCAGGCTCAGGCTATAATCACTTGCTGGGGGTATTCTCATTTTAAGAGGCCCCCAAGAGCACCATTTGGGATTCACAAAATACATCTCAATTCTCTATCACTCTTGTCATCTTGGCCACTGCACACTAAATCACAGAACACAGCACGAAAGTGAGTTTTGTTGCTGGTGCTTTTTCCTCCCAGTCTTTGGCTTCTCCAATGGTCTCTCAAATTCAATACATGCATAGTTTGAAGAAGCCCATGCTTTTCAAAGATCTGCTCTTAGAATAACATTCCTTTGGATGAGGTCAGTTGTAATGTGATGCAAGTTTGGATTAAAAGCTAAATATATAAAAATAAATGACTGCCGTGTTTCAGTAAATGGAGATGAGGAAGACAATAGGGAATGGATTGGGAGTTTCATTGGCACAGGGAATTTCTCACTGGTCTTTGAGAGCTTCCCAGAGTTCTAAGGGCTTAAGTCTCACCACTGGCCTTAGTGGCAGGGCCTGAACCCAAGTGTTCCTGGCTCCAAGGCTTGCTTTCTATCCATTAGACCTTGCTGCCTCTTGTTAGATTAAAAAAAAAATAATTCTCATCCTTCAACAAGCAAGAGACTGTTCCTTCCTAGAAATTACAGAGGTAGGATCAACCTTTCTTCTTTCTCATGAAGTATGGAGTGTGGTTCTCTATCCACCATGAATGTGTCAGAGGTAAGGCTTTGGCCTGGGTCCTTCTTACTCCAAGCCTGGAAGTCTGGTTTAGTTGAGATACTATGAGGTTGAGTCAACTTATCGCAGTTCTGATCCTGGCTCTGAGACTGACTAGCTCTAGAACCTTTGCTGGGTTACTTATCTTCTCCATGCCTCAGTTTCCTTACCTGCAAAATCTAATTGCATCCCCAGTGCTTAGCACAGTGCCCGGAGCATAGTAGGGTTGGATAGATTGAAGTTCTTAATTGTGAGTGTGTGTGTGTGTGTGTGTGTGTGTGTATGTGTGTGTGTGTGTTTGGGTATGTGGGAGCCCTCTGGCTGTCTGGTGAGGCCTATGGGGTCCCATTTCAGAATATTGCCTTAAAGTGCATAAAGTAAAATATGTAAGATTACAAAGGAGACCAGTGACATCAGGACAGTAATCTAATATTTAAAGACCAAGTTCAAGGACCCCAGGTTAAGAATCCCTGGCCTAGAGGATTTCCAAGGTCATTTCCATCTTAAAAAATTCTATCATTTAATACCTGATTCCACAGGGTTCGACTGAGATAGTACATTTGAAGTACATTATAAATCTTAAGCATTATACAAATGTGGGCTAAAATTATCGTCATTACATTCATCAGAAAACAAGGCCGTATAAGTAAGAATTATATGGGTTTTACACATCAAATCCAAGAAAAAAGATAAATGCATTTTCTTGTGTTGACTTGACAAAAGTCAGGCAGAATCATAGAATTTCAGAATTGAAAGGGGCCTCCAAAAAAAGGGTCCGTCCAAAATAGAGGTAGAAAAGAATCTTGTCTAAAACACACCAGAACAGTGGCTTCCATGTCCTCATCTCAGGGGCACACTGTCTGCCGAGCCACTCATTCCACCTTGGGGTAGCTCTGGTCCAAAGCTTTCACAAAGCTATTCTCTCTGCCTCACTGACCCCACGCTTGTCACTCCTGCTTTTCCCTCTCTGGACAAACAGAACAGGTTCTTCCTCATTCTTCTCCCTACAATCCCTTCAGATACAGAAGAAAGCTGTCCTATCCACTCCCCAGCCTGAATGCCTCCAGTGCCTGGACTGAGCCTGCTTCAGCATGGACAGAAGGCCCTGGCACAGCTCAGTCGCTCTCCAGAGCCTTTCCGTGCTCCGTCTCGTCAACGAGTTTCCTAAAACTCCAGTCAAGGTTGTGTCCAAACCTTTCAGATTCAAGAGAAAATGGGAATATTAATATTTATTCTTCTTGTTGAGTCTCTGTGGCCAATAATCGTTAGAGCCAGAAAAACATAGGTTGTGTCTTCTAGAACAAGCTTGGTTTTTTCTGTTTGTTTGCTTGTTTAAATGAATGAGCCAATTAACAGCCATTGATTAGGCACCTAATATGTGCCAGGTACTAAAGAAACACACAAATGAAATAGCCCGTGGCCTCTGTGACTTTAAATTGCCTCTGGAGAAATGACGGTTTCACTTGTAAGTAGATATAAAGTGCATCGCCAAAGTAAATGGGGAGTGGGAGACATTGGCAGCTGGCACAGGTTAGGACAGGCATCAAGGAAGGTGCCTGAAACAGGCTTTTAAGCATGATGGGGATTCTCCTCCTACTAAGAGCCACTATTTTTACAGCATTTCAAGGGCTACAAAACTCGTCACAGCTGCTGTCTCAGAGGTAAGTGCAGTGCCTCCATTTTACTGATGAGGAATCTGAGGCAAGAGATTCAATTCAATTCAGTAAAGATTCATTTAGCACCTACTGTGTGCTAAACATTGGGGATGCAAAAAGAGGCAAAAGACAGTCATGATGACAAGCCTCTGCTTCTTTGTTCCTGCGTGGGATAGCACACCTGTCTAGTATTGATCTCCGAGGAGAAAAATGGACCGGAGGAAAGGGAACAGAAGAGGTCATGTGACTAGACAAAGACACAGCTGTCTGTTGGCAGGACAAGGTTTTTTGGATTTGAAAAGTTTTCCTAAAAGAAGCAATGCCCCCAGGAGCCATCAAATCTGGCTTGGGATGCCAAGGAGGCCTGACGTACATAGTAAATGCTATGGAAATGCTTATGTCCTTCCCTTCCACTTTTGAGGACATTCAATCAATTGAAGAACGTTAGTTCACTAGTTACTGTGTGCCAGGTACTGTATTTAGTGCTGGGGATACCAAAAAAGTTAAAAATAATCCAGTTTTTAAGAAGCTCACATTCCAATCGGAGGCCACACCATGTAAGTAACTAGACATAGAGGTGATCTTAGAGGGAAAGACAAGGGAGATTATTACGCTTGATCTGACTTGGCTGGAAGGAACCATAGACGACACTTATGTAGCACTGTACTTTTGGCACTTACATAAACTGCTTTATTTAAAATTATTCATTTTAATCCTGAAAGCATTAACTGTAGTTATTATCCTGTGACTTATCCATAGTCCGAGAGTGAGTCTCAGAGGCAGGATTGGAAACCCAGTCTTATTACATTGCATTGCCTCTCACTCAGTGGTCAAAATGCCTTAAGAAAGATGCTCACAGGAGGACTCTTCATTTCTACTGGCAAAGAAGTAGCAGCATTCTCCACCTTTATTTCCCCCTCCCCACCCCATGTACACGTGTATCTTTGATCTGTCTTCTTGTCATCTATCTTTCTGTCTCGTCGCCTATCCATCCCTCATTCTCCGTCCCTCCATTACCTCTCCTCTCTTTGTTTTTCCCTCTGGTGCTTTCTCTGTGTCTCCCTAGCTGGATCTAGGAGGCCATAAGACCTCACATTAGTATATTCCCAACAGGGTCTAGAAGAACAAGTGGTTTGTAATCTAACGGCGTCCTTCTCCCAGGACGGTACGTGTCTCCATGCTTAGCAATGTTGTGAATTCTAATTTCAATTTGTCAAAGTCGTTTCTGAGGATTTGGACTTTGTTTTAGTCCAAAGGAGTGAGATTTCCAAAGTCACACAGGTAAGCAGTAGCAGAGTCATGATTTGGGATTCTACAGCTGGAGTTAGAAGGAACTTTAGATGTCAATTAGTGCAAATCAATTATTTTACAGATGAGGAAACTGAGGCCAGGAGGGGTTAAGTGACTTGGCCAAGGTCACCCAGGTGGTGAGTGACAGAGGTGGTGTTTGAACTCAGTTCTTCTGCCTCCAAATTGAGTCTGTTCCACTCAGCTTCTAGGCTTAAAGTCATTACTATTGATTGATTAAGTTCTAGACCGCCCAGTTTCCTATCAAACATATATTTAAAACATATGAAGAACTGTGCTGGGAAGGGGGAGAGGAGTCAGTTTCACCCCAATCACTTCCGGGGGTGATGTTTGTAATGCCACTTTCCAAAGACAACACCAGCAACGGGGATGATTCACTTTCCAGTTATTAGATCGTGTGCCATCAATTAAACCCAAAAAACATTTGTCAAGCCCCATGCTACGCATGAGCTACTGTGCTGAGCGGTGAGGAAACAAAGACAAAGCTTTTAAAAATCCCTGCCCTCAAAGAGCTGCCATTCTAGTGGGGTGCACCAGATGCACTCCACCAGCATGGGCTACCCTAGTAATATCACCCCCTTGTGTCACTAAGCTCAAACAGCTGCAGACCCACGAAAGCCTTCCTACAATGGCGGCTGATTCATTGGCAGAGTCACAGGAATGGGCGCAAACCCATCACTCTTTGCGCCCACCTGAAGGCATGGCTCAGATGGTGTCAGCCATCACTGGACTGGCAGGTCATAGCTCTGCAGTCACAGACTCACAGAGTATGGTGCCTGAAAGGGATTCTGTGGGACGCCAGGTCCAGCCATGGCAGTCTTCTTCTTGCCTGTCCTTGGACACCGTCTAGGCCTGCCTCCTCATCTGTAAAAGAAGGGCTTGCACGAACATTCTGTGATCCCCCTCAATGCTTACAACACTCCTAAGTCTTTCTGACAGACATGAACTTCTACTTTCTGTCCAATGCTTGACAGCTCTTATATTTATTAAATCTATTAAGTACCTACCATGCGTGAGGCATTCTGCTAAGAACCAAGGCTACGAAGAGCCAGAGGATTCTGTCCAGAAGGAGCACAGGCTCTGCTCCACTTCCAGATAAACAGAATCGAACAGAAAGGGCAGAAGTCAGGACTGCTAATCACCAGGGCATCAAGGAAGGCTTCACAGAGGAGCTAATCCTTGAGGAACGCAAAGTTCATGAGCTTCAGAGATGAGAAAGCGGAGCATGGGAGGTAAGGAAGGCCTTCTGCAAATGCAGGAGGTGGGGGATGGCATATCAAATCCAGTAAATAGATAGCAAGTGGTGCACTCTGGTTGGAAAAGAATCCCAAATAGCCAAAGGGTTTCTAAACAGTCAAGGTTAAAACCTAGTTTCCCCTCCTAGGTTGGAATGAGAAGGCTGTCATGATAAGGAAGAACAACGTTTTATTTTCAGTGGGAAGGTGGTCAGATATGAAATTTGATTCCACAGGTCCTACCAGTAAGGAAACGCCTTCTACCAATGCGTGTCGACTCCTGCTCTCCAATTTGGATAATCTTGGAGAGTTTTCCAGGTGGCCCAGAGAGGCTTACGTGACTTTTCCAGGGTCATCCTGTCACAACATGTCAGAAACAAGACTTGAATTCATGTTTTCCTTAGCTCCAGGCCTAGTTTCTAGGCACCAGGCTATTATTCTCCACATCTGGCAGGCAGGGATTTTGTTCCCATAAGCTTACATTGCCTGCTCTGTCCCTCATCAAGGTTACCTGGGATTGTAGAAATTCGCAGCCCATCTCTTCCACTGTTTGACTCAACACAAACTCCCTCCTGCCTTTCTAATCATTTTACCAACTCACCTATTCCCACGGCCCACTTGGTGTTCTATAAATGCAAATCAAATCAGCGTGCCCAACCTGTACGTCTCTTGCCAAGCAGTGTGTTTTCTATCATGCCAACAGCCCACAGAAGAAGAGAATGGATGCTGAGAGCCTGCTTATCATCAGTGTGATGAAACACATCAGTAGAAATAGAATTAGGATGGCCAAATATAAACTTATCAGTATCACTCGCACTGTTCACCGTGAAGGGACCCGCCCCCACCTTCGCAAACGGAAATTCACTTTCTTGTGCGATTAAGGCTGGCATTGTTAGCCTTGTTTGTGGCACGAGCCCCATGGTCAGTCTGGGGAAGTCTCATGGGCACCTTCTTAGAGCTGTGCTTTTAAAACACATGAAACAAATAGGTAGGATGAAAAAGGAAACCAACTACATTGAAATAGAGTTATCAAGGTGTTTTTTTTTCTTTTTAAAAGATCATGGGCTCCAGACTGAGGAACTCTGGACTTAAAAATGAACTACGGAATTTCCAGACTAGAAGGGTCTCCAGCAACCGCGTCGTCTGGACCATGTCTGAAAATGTCCCCCTTGCCACATGCCAAATCAAGGGCTGTGGCCCCACCTTCCTCCCTTCAGAGGGGGCCCTTGCCCTTGGAAATTGCTCTACTGAGAGGAAGGTTTTCTTGCATTAAACATAAATTTACTTCTTGGCAACATCTACCCATTGCTCTGACTTCTGCTTTCTAGGACCAAGCAGAAGAAGCCTAATCTCTCCTCTCTATTCACCAGCCAGAATAAATTAGAAAGAAAATGAAAATGTCTCTTATTTCAACTCAATTCCACTAATATTTACTGAGACAGGGTCTCTCTTGTATTCGGCACCTTGCCAGAGATGATGGGCGGGAAGATGCATTTTGTAACTTATAATCTGAATCCGTCCCGCTCACCCAATGTACTTTTCTGGATGGTTCCTAGGGTTCAGCTATTCTGAGGAAGCAGGGCTTTATTATTTCATGACAGCTCTGGCAGATAGGTGTAGACTGACCTTTGGGCTTCTGCAGTACCACAATGTGAGGATGTGCAGAGTAGGGCTAATCTTCCCAGCTGGCCTAAAGGGGGCCAAAAGTAACCCAATGGAAAGCCGTGCTTATATTTAAAACAGGGAAACAGGCACACCATAACAACAGCCCCGTTCAGAGAGAGAAGTGCAGGGATGCGGCCCCTTCCCCTCTCTCGACATCCAGGTTCACAGCGGCCCAATGAGGGAAGTGGATGAAATGAATGCTGAGGTTTCTTCCAGTCTTAAGACCCTCTGACCCTGTGCCCAGAGCTGTTCCTAGTCTCCTACCAGGGCTTTCCTCTCTAAGGCCTTCTCTCCTTCCATCGCTGTGTGTTTATCTTGTATTTTCCTATTTATTGACAATCTCTTCCCCATGGAGGAAGATCTATTTTTGTCTTTCTTTGTGGGCAGCTAGGTGGCACAATGGATAAAGAGTCAGGAAGACCTGAGTTCAAATCTGACCTCATACTCTTAGCAGCTGTATGACCCTGGACCAGTCCCTTAGCCTCTGCCTCCGTTTCCTCATCTGCAAAGTGAGAATAATAATAGAACACATCTCAGGGTTGTTGTAAAGATTAAATGAAATAGCACATATTAGGTGCTCTCTAAAATGTTAGTTATTACATTATTATTAATTATTATTATTATTATATCTCCAGTGGTCTGCACAGTGCCTGACATGCAGTACTTAATCAATGCTGCCTTGACTTTTAATTGAGTTAGTGGATTGACTCTGCTGCTTGTTTTCCAGAATTTGTACGTTCTGTAGGAAGTTTTTTTTTTTAATGTGAAACCTAAACAAGAGGAAATTGATATACATCCCTCCATAAACCAAGACAAGAAGAAAAATTAATCTCAGCTGATGGAGGCTCCAGTCTGGGTCTCAGCTGACCTTATGGCCTCCTTACAGCATTGAATTATCCCACAAAAGGCATCTTTCTCTGGTGTATCATTTTTCATATAGAATGTGACATATATACATTTGGCTCTAATGATCGAGAGTATTTTCCTAATTCAGGAACATAAGCACCCTGAGGAAATAACTTCAGTGCAAAAGTTCAATGGCCAGGACGGTGTAGCTGTTTCTCTGGAAAGAAGCCGACAAGTTGAATGTTAAACGGCGTCCTTGGTCTGAAGAACTTCACAGATACAAGCCTGTGGGGGAGGAGAAAGGGGCTGCCTCCCACAGAGTCTGGGGTCTGAGAGGGTTGCCTTTGTTTATCAAGGAGACTGGGTAAAGAAGGGCTTGGTTCTCTGGGCTTAGGACTGCCAAGGGGTTTGAGCAATTGATAATCAATAAAGGGCAGGATTATGGGGTTTGCTTCTTAACATTTTGTTTGTGAAAGTATGAAATGCGCCAAGTAAATCTGCCCTTTCTAAAGTGGGTGGAAAATAGTGAGAAAGTAGGAGATCTGGGAGGGAAAGCCAAAATGTCAGCACACAAAGGCAGGATCTGAGGGAGCTGGCCTGAGGCAGCCTACTCGGATAAGATGAAATTTCCTGGGGAAAATGTAGTTTTACCCTTGGTTCAAAAAATGCCCTTTCTTAGCACATAATAGGAGAAGTATGACTAGACAAAAGTTTGTATGACAAAATGATTGAGGGGCAGCTAGGTGGTGCCGAGCCCCTAAGTCAGGAGGAGCTGAGTTCAAATTTGGTCTTAGACAGTTACTAGCTGTGTGACCCTGGACAAGTCACTTAGCACTGATTGTCTCCAAGGAAAGAAAGAAAGAAAGAAAGAAAGAAAGAAAGAAAGAAAGAAAGAAAGAAAGAAAGAAAGAAAGAAAGAAAGAAAGAGAGAAAGAAAGAGAGAAAGAAAGAAAGAAAGAAAAAAGAAAGAAAAAAGAAAGAAAAAAGAAAGAAAGAAATAGTAAAGATAGGAAGAAAGGAAGGAAGGAAGAGAGAGAGAAAGAAAGAGAAAGGAAGGGGGAGGATTGGAAGTTTTAGTGAACTGTGAGCTCATGTATTTAGATCTGGAATGAGATGAGAAAAGAAGTGACTTGATGAGGGACACCCTGCTAGGAAGAGGCAACTGAAGGCACCACAGTGCCCAGAGCACAAGTCCTGGACTTGTGAAGACCTGAATTCAAATACAGCCTCAGACCCTTACTAGCTGTGTGATCCTGAGTAGGTCATTTTCACCTCAGTTTTCTCAACTGTACAATGGGGAATACTAATAACACCTACCTCTCAGGGTTGTTGTGAGAACCTGATGAGATAATATTTGTAAAGCAGTACTTAGTAGAGTACCTGAAACGTAGTAGACACTTAATAAATGCCTGTACAAAAAGTGACCAAAGCAGTGTTTGAAGCCAGGTCTTCCTAACTCTAAATTCAGCTATTAAGGGCAGCAAAGGGACAATGAATCTTAGGCAGCCAGGATGCCACACTGACCCTCCAAACTGTAAACTCTTCCAAGGATGGCTTTTTTTGGTTCCATTTTTTTTTTATGACTTAAATGACTGTTTTAGCTACTGAGTACTTTAATTCTAGAGAGCTTTGAGGAGAGGGCTTTCTTGGGCTTGCTGGTAGGGAATGGGCAGATTCACTTTGACAGGGTTATTGGCTTAGTTACCACTAAAGACTGCCATTATAGGTCCACCAGAGGAGAAGAGATAAGGCAAGCATCCCATTATCCTGGCTCCCATCTCTTAAAGAACATCTTCAAACTCAATTTCTGAGTTCCCAGAGTGAATCATAGCATCATAGATGTTTGGGGACGGCCAAGAGGTGAGAGTTCATCTATTTTAATACTCTAATTTTACATGAAAGGATCCCGAGGCCCAGTAAGCTAGTGAAGTGACTTACCCAAAGCCACATGTCTAGATCTGAGTCTACCACACCAACATCCCAACTCCAATGGCCATGGTCTTTCTACTCTACCCCTCTTTCTTACAAGGTCCTCCACCTCCTCCATCTCAGAACAGCAGAGGAAATTTCTAGCATTAAAAATAAAAACAAAACAAAACAAAAAAATAAAAGAACTCATGTTTGAGGTGCATGTTCCAATATTTCATTACAGCAACTCAAGTTTATCATCTACAGTTTGGGGAAGAAGATTGGAACTTTGAAATGTGTCCCAAATGTTATTTTCAGCATCACCTTTGGTTGTGGCACTGAAACCTGTCTGATTTCACTGGCATAATGCAAAGTGATTTCCCCCATGCAAATGCTCTGGTGAGGACAAAAACCCAGATGTAGTCAGAGACTTCTGGGGAACTGCTGAATTCAATACTGAAAAGAAGAAAAAAAGGAAAGAAATTAACTAGAGTTTTGAAATAATTACAGAGCAATTTTGTGGCCAGAATTTATATGGAAAAGATGGATCTGATTATATTTGACATCTTATTTCTTTTGTTATTTTCCTCCTGTGTGAAGCTGTTATTATCTCTCTTAACCTCCTAATGTGAGAATTATATTTGAGCAATTGCCTCTCTGGTAACATTTATGAAAATGAATTTAGTGCTGTGCAATCCGCCTCTCTGCTGGCCCTTGAATGATTTCTTTTGTTTTTTGTTTTTTTACAAAACCTGTTTTCATGGAGTATGGATTATTTATCTCCATCCCCATCACTTTACCTTCCTGAGGGCTGTACTGTCGAATTTGCCAGACAATGCCCACCTATTTATACATCCCCCCCTTTGTTACAAAATGCAGATAGACAGCCACCCTCTCATCAATAGATAGAGCTATTAAAGCTACAACCTCACTTTGGAATAACGGAATACGATATTAGGCAGTAAGTGTTAAAACCAATGCTTAGCTGCTGTGCCTTTATGGCCCGCATCCCCATATGAATGCTGCAAAAAAGACTTTTCTTTGGATGCTCACAAAGAACTTTTCCAGGGGGCATAATTATCGTATTCATAGACATAATTAGCTCTATCCATATCCATAGAGATCGATACATGCACGCCTCTATAGCATATGTAGGGATAGATATGTATCTATGCCTAATGGAATATGTATATTTATGTGTATGCACGTATATATGCCTTTAGAGATGAAGACCTCCCCATAGGAAAGGTGCCCTTCACTGAGTCTTCTGCCGACACTGGATTCCTCCCTGGGGCTCGCCCCTGCTGCTTGATGCAGGCTCATCTTCAAAACCAAAGGGAAAGAAACATAAAGTCAAGCTTGGGATTTTAAGATGCTCTTTCTGTCCTCAGTGCCCCACTCCCAAGGCAGCCACAGTCCCCTTCCTTTCATATTGCTAAACTCCCAGAGCTTACTCATCACCTTCTCATTGGCTTCCTTCTCCCATCTCCTCACTTATCTATAGATTTCAGATTGCCCCCTGTTCTGCTCCTAGTGATATCCCTTCATTAATCATTCCCCACTTTCTTTCCCATTCGCTTTTATCTCCCCAGCCTCTTTCTCCCTTCCCTGACAAACTTCTTCTAAATCCACTTGTAGACTTGATGTGTTTCCCTGTCAAAAAGGGGCATGACCAAAAAATACAAAAGCCTTCTGTTCCAAAAGTCTTCATGGATTTTCTGTATGTAATCCCTTGGTCTCCCATTCCCCGCCTTGTCATCGCCCCTTCCCATCCCCTCTGAAAGTGAGTCCATGGAAGACTTCCAGCTTCCCCATTCCCCACGGTCTTTGCAGACCACTGCATTCCCATTGACCTCCTACTCCTCTAACTCCTACAATATTTACACTCCTCTGACTGTATCCAGGCCTCCTCTGAAGTAGGCACTCTCAAATGTCTCCATCACCTTAGAATTTGGGTGCTTCACACACAATGATGTCAATCTCAAGGCACCTACATCTGCCCGCCTCCTGCACCTCTCACTCATCCACGTCTTCCCCTAAGGTCGCCATGGGAGACTCTACTAATGTGGGTCTCCTGAAGTGGTAAATAAGCCAGTGGAGTATGAGTTGTACCTCTCTCTGGACACTTCAACAGCTTATCTTCTTTTTCATTGATATATTTCCCTGAAAACATCATTCACCCTCTCAGTTTCCCCCCATTTCTTCAATATTTTTTATTTGTTATACATTAGGCTCTGGTCAACTCCCCATTACCCCTGAAACTCTCTACTGGTCTTTGAGTAATGTCAATTTTTAATTCTTTAGGTAGTATCGTGCTCCATGACTCAAGCCTCACAACAATGCCAGTAGAATACTGAGCAATAGATATTATTCAGCCATTTTTTTTCCTGTGAGGTTGGTTATACCAAACTTTTGAGTGGTCATATCTCTCTCTCTCTTGTAGGAGGCTCTGAAATGTCCAGATGCTTGATGTAGCCACAAAAACATTGTATCCACGGAAGAGCTTCTGAGGGACCTCACTATCCATTTATTGACTTAAAAATCATTTTAGAATCTCTGCAGATTTTCTTCCTTTGTGAGCCCTGTGCATTGCATTGTTCAATGTTGTCAGGAGCACTTTGCTTAGGCTGGTCTCTCTGCAAGCTTTTCAGAGGCAGTCTTTAGCACTCACTGCTTTTAGCAGGTAGTGCGGCTCATTACCTTCCATGATCCTCATCTATAAGGTTTTACAAACAAGTTCCCAATCTGGACTAGTGTTGATTTTGTATGGTGCTTGTTTCACTTAGCGACTGAGTCAAATATTTGCAGACTGAGGTGATTTAATTTTAATATCTTTATTATGGCAATTGGATTGTGCATGTTAAAGTTCTGCATGAAATTATCCTAGTTTCTGCTTATGTTCTTTCTTTTATCCATTATCCTTTTTTAATTATCAATAAATTATTTGAATAAGTCAGAATAAGTTGGCACTTACATAGCGCTTTGCAAATACTATCTTATTTTATCTTCACAATAATCTAAAGATGTAGTTGTTGTTTTGTTCAGTCATTTCAGTCATGTCCATCTCTTTGTGACTCTATTTTGGAGAGTTTCTTGTCAAAGATACTGAAGTGGTTGGCCATTTCCCTCTCCAGCTCATTATACAAATGAGGAAACTGAGGCAAACAGGGTAAAGTGACTTGCTCAGGGTCACACAGCCAGTAAGTATCTGAAGCCAGATTTGAACTCAGGTAGATGAGCCTTCCTGATTCCAGGCTCAGCGCTCTATGCACTACGGCATCACCTAGCTGTCCCTCTTGCTGTTTTCATCTGCACTTTTCAAGTGAAGCAAAGAAGGCTGGGAGATTACATGACTTCAAAGGGCTGTATCTAAGGATGATCTGAGGCACGATTTCCTCACTCCAGGTCCAGCATTCTATCCATTGTGCTACCCATGATTCAATTGTTTCAGTTGAATGCGCTGACGTTTAACTCATTTTTACTCTTGTTTGTACTAATTTTTATCTTTGCAGGGATGTTGATGTACAAAGACAGAAAATTCAAGGATGGATCCAGTGACAATTAATGTATGTTTCCCTGTCTGCTGAACTATAATATATTTTTGGTGATGTACGTCCAGTGTCTGATCTTTTTCTCAAGGAAAGAATTCATGAAATTTGAATAGAAGTCTTCTGTGCATCTAACAAGTCCTTAGCCTCTGTCCTTCTCTTTTCTAATGCCTAACATATTTCTGTACATCCTTACTTAGTCCCATTTTGTGTTGAAGTCACTAAATATCAAACTATATGCTGATTTAATTCAGACAGACTTACCCAATTCTTCATAGAATTTATCTACTTTTTCATTCTCTGGCATAAATGTTGTGCAAAAACTGAATTTATTTTCATTGTAATCTTTTTGGTAAATACATGTGCACTACAAGGTGGCATATCCCATCAAATTATGTTTCATCTTTGAGTGTGTAATTAATATCAATAATACCTAGCATTTATATAACACTTTTCAAAGCCCTTTACAAACATTAACTCATTTTGTCCTCACAACAACCCTGGGAAGTAGGTACTATTATTATACCCAATGTAAAGATGAAGAAACTGAGACAGACAGAAACCCAGTAACACAGCCATTAACTTTCCGAGGTTGGATATGAACAAGTTTTTCTTTACTCAAGATTCTGTGTTCTATGCATACACAAATTCCTTTATTTGCCTCTCCAAAAAGAACCCGTGAGTCGTCTTTTCATTCATTGGCTACTTCCATCTTTCTCCGATTTAATTAACAAGAATTTAAAGATGGATGTTTTGGAGTTGTCCAGGAGCGTGTTCCCTTACTGATGATTCAGCAAGGATATTTAACTTAGAACCCCAATATTTCAATTAGATTTTCTAAGTGATCTAACACTTGGCCCCTCTGCCTCTGATGTTGCTACTCTTGACACTTTCACAATGGGGAAAGAGGTCCACATAGGACTAGTGGTTTCTCTTTATTTCCCTTTCTTTTTCGTGGATTACCATGGCCAAGAATTCATCCCTAAGGATAAAGCCTATTAAGGATTGTAGTTGCCATTTTTCAAGTTTTTTAAGCTTTTTCTGATGATGAGTCTTTCTGGTCTTGGCTAGTGGCCCAAGTTGGGTCTCTGCTGTAGCAGAAGAGTGAGCATGGCCTCTGTGCCATGATGAAGCATTCCAGTGCAATTTTATGGTGGGGATAATATTTTAATTGGGGCAGCTAGGTAGCACAGTGCACAGAGAGCTGGGCCTGAAGTCAGAAACACCTGAATTCAAATCTGTTCTCAGACATTTACTAGATGTGTGACTCTGGGCAAGTCACTCAACCCCATTTGCCTCATTTTCCTCATCTGTCAAATGAGCTGGAGAAAGAAACCCCTCCAGCAGCTTTACCAAAAAAAAAAAACTCCAAATGAGACCATGAAGAGTCAGACATGACTGAACAACAAACATAATTCCTTTTTTTAAATATGTGGAAAGTGATGCCAAGAAAGGCTGACTGACTTATACATAATCATATAGCTAGCAGAAGGTGGGATTTGAGCTCAGGTCTTCCCTTCTTCACACCAAGCACTGACTCCTAACCATTCATTCTACCCCAAAGTGGCATGAGCTACTCTGCAACAATAATACTACCTGGCATTTATACCAGCCTTTAGGGCTTGCAAATCACTTTATATGTGTCTCCTTGTTTGATCCCATTCTTAGCCTCATTTTATTTTATTTTATTTCTTTTTCTTTTTGGTGAGGCAATCGTTTAAATTTAACTTAGTCAAATACTGCTGCAAAAACACCATTGACTATCTACCCTAAGTAACCCAGGAGCCTGTTTTTTGAAGTTGTTTTTACTTGGAATCAGAAAGTTGCTTTATGCTAAAGGTAAATAAATTGTCACTTCAAAAGAGGCAAGGTCAGAGAGAGCCAAAGAAGTCATAATATTTGCATCACTTCTAAAGGAGGAAAAATATGTTCCCTCTGCTCCCTAAGGAGAAAGAAAAGACACTTAGAAAAAGCACCAGTGAGGTATGTCCAGGCTTAGTTACAATTCCAAATGTGATTTTCCTCTACTGGTCCCCCATCCTCCATCACTTCTTTCCAATGTAGATAGAAGAAAGTGCCTAAGGATAAGATAAATGAGTGAGGAAAAGAGAGATATGCAAAGGCAAAGTGACTAGGAGACTTTCTCATCCTGAATGAAAGCCTGCCTTTTTAGAACATCAAAGAGGAGGAGAAAGATCCCTTAGCAAGGGTAGCAAAACAAATTCCTATAAAATAAAAGATGTTGACATGAGTGTACTGGAAAGAAAAAAAATAGGTTTGTCCAATGCCACCATTGAATACAAATCTGTCCTGAGTGAGGACAAGGTAGGCACTGTTGGTGTCAAGTGTCTACATCAGTGTCTGCTAATGTCAGTGTCAATGTCAGTGTCTGCCAGGGTCAATGTCATTAGTGTCAATATCAATTTCAGCATCAGCCTGTGTCAATGTCAATAGTGTCAATATCAGTGTCTGTGTCAGCCTGTGTCATTGCCAATGTCATTAGTGTCAATATCAGTGTCAACATCAGCCTGTGTCAATGTCAATAGTGTTAACATCAGTGTCTGCCAGTGTCAGTATCAATGTCAGTGTCAGCCAGTGACAATGTCATTAGTGTCAATATCAGTG
Source organism: Phascolarctos cinereus (assembly GCF_003287225.1). Classification (NCBI taxonomy): domain Eukaryota; kingdom Metazoa; phylum Chordata; class Mammalia; order Diprotodontia; family Phascolarctidae; genus Phascolarctos; species Phascolarctos cinereus. The sequence goes on along the minus strand of NW_027555958.1, from coordinate 476,421,415 downwards.
TTAGTGTCTGCCAGTGTCAGTGTCAGCCTGTGTTTGTCAGTGTCAGCGTCAGCATCAATGTCAATGTCAGTGTCACTGTCACTGCTCTATCTCCAGATATAACAAACATAGATTGTGAGGGAGATAGGAAAGAGTATCCTGGAGATGGTGCAAATTAACCCTCTATTGATTCTCATAGGTTCTGGTGGAATGCAGGCATCATTCCTAGCCAAAGGGTAATAATGCTGTCCATGCCAGAAAATATGTGGGATATAAACATGAAATGACATAATTCACTTCAATTTAAGATTGAACTAGTTGGTAAATAAGTGGGGGGGGGAAGGCACTAAGCATTAATTGTATGTAAATCGTAGTGCTGACTATATCAGATTGCATGCCATCTTGGGGAGGGAGGGGGAAATGAAGGGGAAATTTAAAACTCAAAAGCTTATGGAAATGAATATTGAAAACTAACGATAAATTAATAAGAAAGCAAAAAAAAAAACAACACTGCTGATCATTAAGTTTATCAATTTTAAAAGCAAGATGCCATCTGCTTTTAAGGAACTTGCATTATAATGATTTCCAGATCACAGATTCCTAGCTGGAACTTTACATACTTCCACCTACCAGACACCTTTCCTCATCTTATTAGCTGATTAACTGACTCACTGCCTCCCTCAATTACCTTCTATTTCTTCAACTGACATATTTTCTATATATTCTGTACTTATTTATATATCATTACATATTGTACTTTGGGAGAATGTAATTTCCTTGAGAGTAGAGACTCTTTCATTTTTGTATTTATTTCTCCAGTGCTTGGCAGTCCTCGGCACATGGTACATGATTAATGAATTGTTATTGATTGATTGGAAAGGCCCTCAGAGTCCATCTAATACAACCTCCTCATTTTAGACATGAGGAACTGGTCAAGTAACTTGTCTGTAGTTACATATATAATAAGCATTAGATGTTGAATTTGACACCAGTAGAGTCAGAATTTGAAACCAAGTCCTCTGACTCAGTGAGGTATGGTACCACTAGTGAAAGGAGCATTGGCTGTGCAGGCAGAGGACCTGCATTCAAATTCTACTTTTGATTCTTCCTCCCCATATGACTTTGAGCAAGTCACTTATACTACCTATGTCCCTGTTTCCTTATCTCAAATTGAGGAGGATGGAGCACATAGTCTCTGAGCCCCCTTCTATGGTAGGACTATGAATCCATCACTCATAGAATACTAATTGCTAGTGTTCGTATGATGTTTAATAGTTTGAAAAAGCACTGTGTAACTAGGACCGTACAGTATCCCTGGGAGGCAGATTCTATTATTATTCCCATTTTTCTTATTAGGAAACCGAGACAGGTAGAGGTTAAATGACTTGCCCGGGAATCACATACCTAGGAAAGATCTGAAGCAAGATTTGAACTCAGATGATTTCCAGAGCTCTATCCACTTTGTCATCTACCAGCCTTCAATCAAGAACCATGGAAACAGAGTTGGAAGGAAAGCCAGCTAATCCAACCCTTCATTTACAGAGGAGAAAAAGGAATGCCAAGCTCCAGGAGGTCAAGCAAGTTCTCTAAGGTTACATAGGTACAAAGTGTCAATGGTCAAATGTGTTTTAATGGAATTTTATTTTATTTTCACATCCATTTTTTTTTCTTTTCACTTCCCTCTCTTACTGAGAAAGCAAGAAAACCAAATCTACAAACGTGTAGAAAGCAAAAACAAATTCCCCTATTGGCCATGTCACCCCCCTCAAAAGCATGCCTAAATCTGTGCGCTGAAGCCACTGGCTTTCTTTCTGGAGATGGGTAATGTGTTTTATTACAAGGTCTTTGGAATTGTGGCTTCTCATTGTGTTGATCAGGCTTCCTAAGCCTTTCCAAGTTGTCTGCCTTTAAAATATTGTTTTTATATAAATTGTTCTAGTTCTGCTCACTTTGCATCACTTCATGCAAGTCTTGCTTCTCTGAAACCATGCCTTTAATTATTTCTCACAGCACAATAGCATCCATTACATTCATACAGCATAATTTATTTCACCATTCTCCAGTTGGTGGGTATCCCTTTAATTTCCAGTTCTTGGCCACTGTAGAAAGAGTTGTTATACATAACGATTTTATGAATACTTGTGTACACAAGGCCCCTTTCTCTTTTTTATTCTTTTTTTTGGGGGGGGAGGGCTGTAGATCTTATAGTGGTATTGTTGGGTCAAAGGACATAAACAGCTTAGTAACTTTTGGGGAATATTTCCAAATTGCTTTCCAGAAATGGTTGGACTAGTCCATCGTTTCACCAAATGTATATTAACATGCCTATTTTCTCACTGCATGTGTTGTTTTCCACAGTTTTTGGTTGACTTTGCCAATCGAATGGGTGCAATTGTTTAATTTACAATTTTCTAATTTTTGGTGATTTAGAATATTTTTTCCGTGTGACTATTGATAACTTGCATGTCTTCCTCTAAAACTTATCTGTTTTTATCCTTGATCATTTATCAAATTGAGAATGGCTTTTTTTTTTTTAGAAATCTGTTCTCTACATACTTAGAAATGAAACCTTTATCAGAGAAACTTTCTGCAAAGTTCTCCCTCCTCCAAATTTTCTGCTCTCTTAATTTTGGTGGAATTGGTGTTGTTAGAACAAAAACTTTTACATTTTATTTAATCAAAATTGTTCATTTTGCATCCTGTGGAATTCTCTATCAATTGTTTGATTGTGAATTCTTCCTCTCTCCATAGCCTAAGAGGTAATTTCTTTTCGGATTCTCTATTTTTTAAAATGATTTTTCACCCTTTCTGTCTAAATCATGTACCCATTCAAAGGTTAAATTTGAACATAAGCTATCTTAACTCCACAGTAAGTACCCTTTCCAGTGAACCTTTAGACTGTACCACGCTATCTCCCTATAAATTGAATCCAACCAGGGTAGGAGACCTTGGCCCCCATTAAGCTTGCTGAATGACTCATATTATGCTCACACACACACACACACACACACACACACACACACACACACGTACATGCTCAAATCTACCCTAAGCACATTGAACTGATTAAAAGCAATGCCCTTCCTGGGATGAAGCAGAAAACTGCTCATCATACCCAGGCAGCAGAAATGGCTTTTGTCTTTTGCAAAATGCCACTTAGCAGGGAAGACATCCATAGACACTAATGAAAATTAATTTAGTGACTCCAAAAACCTATTATAAATGATTTAATTTACAGCGAAGATCATGAAAGTGAATCCATGTAAACAATATAACTCAAACACACTAAATTCAAAATCTGAAGCCCATCTAGAAATGAGTATGATGGTGCACATCGGTGTCAATTGCCCCAAGTGAAAAAGCCGCAGTGAGTCTGATAATTACATAGCTGCTTTTCCAATGGTATCTATATAATAGAGCTCATTTGGCAAACTGTTCCCATTTGCAAAATGGCCCTTGGTGCTCTGAGGCCCTGTCCACTTCTGAAGTGGTACTAGCCGAGTGACAGAAAACTTCAAGGAAAGGGTGTGAAGAATCACATCACTGTTAGACCACTGAAGATAATTAACTTAGTTTTCAGAATACAAATGGAGGTTTCCACCCCAGTGATCAATGAGTGGAAATACTGCTGAATCAAATCAGTCTCTAGAAAAGACCAAAAAATAGCCTATGTCTGCAATGGTATCCTTACTATGCCAAGAGAATGGGAGGAAGGTCCCAGAATGTTCAATGGGCCCTTTAGGGAGGATTTATGTGAGTACTTGGCCAAGAGATACATAGTGTGAGGGAGCAGGGATGTATTGCAATCTAAACAATAACAATAACAATAACAATAATAATAATAATAATAATAATAATAATAATAATAATAATAAATATAAGCATTTATATAGCATATTAAGGCTTGCAAAGCATTTTACAAATATTAACTTATTTGATCCTCATAATAATGCTGGGAGGTAAATGCTATTATTACCTTCATTTAACAGACTGGGAAATTAAGGCAGACAATGGTCAAGACACTTTCCTAGGGAGCTAGGAATTTCCAGTTAGCTAATGTCTGAGGCTGAATTTGAACTCAAGCTGTCCTGACTCCAGATCCAGAGCTCTATCTACTGCAGGAGTATGCAGGCAGCACCTAGCCACCTCCTTTTATTGGAGGGAGTCCCTACTAAAAGTAGATTTTTCTGGTTCAAATTCATAGAGATCCATAGGTCATTCACCTTTGGAAAGATGGCTGTTACCAACACTCTATCAGAGCTTAGCACAGTGCCTGTACATAGTGAATGTTTAATAAATATTTCTGAGCGATTGATTAACAATAGCTTGTGCCAAGAAAAGTAAATAAACATTGGAAGACATGATGAAGCAGATTGTCTTCTTGTGTCTTGGGAAGACACAGAAAAGGAACAGAACTCATTCTCACTTCGATAGCAGCTTATTGATTCTACTAATCTGGAATCATTGCAAATAGTCACAATGGCTTTGAATACTTTTGAGCAGCTCTGCACATCTGGGCCAAGCAGATGTGGCCATTTTCAGAAAGGTCAGTCTGTAATATGAATATTATACGGGCACTTTTTATAATTCAGTGGAGTATTCCTTTAAGGGGTTCATTTCATGCTATCATCCATATGTGTAATACTTTCACTGAAGGATCAAGTGTGCAAATATCCACGCACTTCAAATAATTATTAATAATCAGTGTGAAAATTAAAACAAACATCTGACTTTCCATATCGACCCAATCAGATGGGCAAAGGAGGCAAAAGAGAAAAATAGCATTTGCTGCAGGGACTATGGGAGGAAAGGAATATTTATCTACTGAAAGTGGAGCAATGAATTGGTCCAACCCTTCTCAAAAACAATTAGGAGACATGCCCAAATGTCACAAGACTCTGCATACCCATTAGAGGGTTGCAGAGCTTAGTGACATTTGGGGCATGTCTTCTAATTGCTTTTGAGAAGGGTTGAACCAATTTACTGCTCCAGTCATAAAACCCAAAGAGATCAAAGAGAAAAGGAAAAGGACTCATTGACCAAAACAAAAGGAAACAAAGCAAGAGAAACATTTAGAGAAGCTCTTTTTCTAGTAGTTAAGAACTACAAACAAAGTGGGTGCTTATCAACAGGGGAAGGCGGAACAAATTTTGCTAAATGTGATGAAAAATTATCATGCCATAAGAAATGATGGACTCAGAGAAACTCGGGAAATCTTGTATGAACTGATGCAGAGTGAAATCTGCAGAACCAGAAGGTCAGTTCACATGATGATCACATTAATCTAAAGGAAAACAGCTTTGAAAGGCTTAATCATCAAGGACCAATTATTACTCCAAAAAGTGATAAAGGATCATTCTTCTTCTTGGTGGAGAAGTGATGGACTATAAGTACAGGATGAGATCCACATTTCCAGATACAATAGATTTTGTTTTATGTTAATTTATTGTAAGATAATACTTTTACTTGTTATTGGAAGGCAAATTGCGGGACAGTAATGAGGCAATCATAGCAATGAAAGAAAAAAAAATGAAGAGAAGAAAAAAAGAACATGAACATAACTTTTAAAAATACACAGAAGACAGGCAGCTAGGTGACGCAGTAGATAGAGCTCTGACCTTGGAGTCAGGAGGACCTGAGTTCAAATCCAGCCTCTGAAACTTGAAACTTACTAGCTTTGTGACCCTGGGCAAGTTACTTAACCCTGATTGCCTCACAAAAAAAAAAAAGATACACAGAAGAAAAATGGAAATAAGTTCAAAACAGGACAGAGGCAAGTTTGGCAACATTGGCACTATCATGTTAAATGTAATAAATATGCAAAAACAAACATATGTAGTATCAATGAATGTTTTCACATATAATCCTTTTTATGTTCCTTTTATGGAAATGTTTATGTCTATTAAGTTCATAATAAAATAGGAAAAAATAATTAAACATGAAAAAGCTTAAGATAATGAGTTGGACCATGTGGATGAATATGCACAGCACTCTTTCTGATAATACGTCACAGGGGAGGGCAAACAGAGTTCTATTAGGCTATCCAAGCTGAGATTATGAAATACGTATGTTGAATCTCTTGGCACCCAATGCTTAATTTTCATTATTTTCCTGTCCCATTCTAGCCCATCCCATCCCATCCTATCCCATCCCATCCCATTCTATTCTACTCCTACAATATTATATTTTACTCCTATTTGATTCAATTCCATTCCATTCTATTCAACAAATGTTTTCTAACATCTACTATGTACCACTTAAATACAAAGGCAAAACCACATTCCCTTAACGAGCTTATAATGAAAACCAGACATGCATATAGACAGAAGAATACAAATGTCTATGAAGTAACTATGAAATGATTTCTAGGGTTGGAGGAAACTCTCACAACAGTAGGGATAAAGAAAGACTTCCTGGATGAATTGCCACTTGAACTGAATCTCAAATAGAAGTAGGTATTCCAAGATAAAGAATAAGTAATAATGATAAATGTAGCATTATATGGTGCTTTAAGATTTCCAATGCACTTAACATATGTTTTCTGTTTGTATCTTCATAAAAACCTTGAGAGGTAGGAATGATTGTCATCCTCATTTTACCGATGAGGATGAGACAAGTCACTACCCTGCTATCCTCCTATGTCGAATTATTTTTTGGACAATTACACAGTTGGATAAAAGAACTACTTTCTTATTTGAATAAAATTATGATAACTATTAATAATAATTAAAAAGAATTAAGTGCAGTTAAGAATAAATGGATTAATAAGCTTCATCTTATGTGATAAATGGTAACTACTAGCAATTATGAGGAACTCAACACAAAAGCAGAGAGCATTAATCATGTGGATGGGGGAGGGGAGGTTCAAATGAAGAGCACCAATTTCACCAGATTGTAGGTTTGGGGGTCAGATGAAACTAGTGCTGTCACCTGTCATTGGCTGCTAGAGTTGGAGCATCATAGAAAACACAACTGAACTCTGGATTCAGATAATGTGGTGTTGGTTCTTTCAGGTTCACACGAATCTGATTTCAGTTCCTCTGTTCCTTTATTGGGGGGAATATCCAAGTGATTTGATGACTTGACTATGACAAGCTAAATCATTTTGAGATCACATCAAAAGTCAAATGAAAATATTAATCAAATGCAAAAATATTCCAGTCAGGCACTGAAATGCTGCAGGTTAGAAAATGAAGATGTTTCCTGTGAGATTGCAAATCCATCACTCCAATAAAAAGGGATTGGCTCACATCCATGTGGTCCTAGTGACCAGAGAGCAGTAGGATGTTAGAATATTGTGACATTCTTGAGGGTATCTGCCCTTTGTGAGCTGTGTGACTTTAGGCAAGCCACTCAGTCTCTCAAGTCCTCATTTTCCTTGTCTGTACAGTAAGTGGATTGAACAAGATAATCAGAAAAATCCATTGTTACTTGTATACTGAAGAATCTGGCAGTTCTTTGCATTAAGGGAATTGCTTCTTACTGAAAGGTCATATCACACTTCTCATGGCCTTGCTGAGGATGACTTTGTGTGAGAAAAATGCTCTAGATTTCCTTCCTGCTCTAAGACTCTATTATTCTTTGGTCAGCCTGGTCTATGTCTTCTCATTTCAGCCAATTCAACTGACTTATAGAACAGTATCTGGAATACAGTAAGTGTTTAATAAATGTTTGCTAATTGACTGACTGAGTTCTGAAAGGAAGACCCCACAACATGTAAATCCATAATGAGTTAGGGCTCAGACACAGGGCTTTTTCTTTCTAAACTCTGGTCTTTGCCCCTTCCCCCTTATGAAGGGGCCACTTGGAAAATACTCAGACCAAAGTCAGAGTCTAGATAACAGAGGCCTCTACTCATTTACTCATATTTTCTCTCTGCCTATCAAACTCTTACTCAGGAAATGATAATCAGATTAATTATGGGCTAAAGCCTGTAGCTCGGCCATTTTTAGTATTGTGAAGGGTATGACAACCGCCTGTCCCATGGCTAAAAAAACTTGCCCTAGAGCCAAGATAGCAGATTAGAGGCAGTGTCCCAGCTGAGCTCTCCCAATATTCCTTTCCAAACAACTTCAGAATAATGCCTCGAATCACATTTGTGAGTGGCAGAGCCAACAAAAGATCAGCCAACCTAAGACAACTTAGTGGTTGGCAGGAGAGGTCTGTGACACTGGGGTGGGCACCAGTTCATGGCACACATGGAGACAGCACTAGCCATGGACCTTGGAGGAGATTGTGACAGCAACAGCAGCAGCAACTTTAGTTTTCAGCCCAGAGCCAGTAAGGGGGTCAGACAGCTGATCAGGAAGAGATTAAAGGGGACCCTTTGCTGGCACTGGGTGCTGCTGGTACTGATTAACAACTCTTGCCCATACACAGTTTTGGGTCACAATTCCAGGCCATAGAAGATTGCTTCTGGTTGGTCACAAGGGATCAGGGTCCTGACTACTGTTCCAAGGCAAAAGGAGCAAATATCCTGCTGGATAAAGGGGAGTAGGAGACCTGGTCAGAGTTCCAGGGCCATAAGATGCACTAGTACTTCTGACTGCAGGGGAGCAGGGACCCTTCTTGAGTAAAGAACATAGTGCAGACCATGAGAGCAGTGACCATCTCTTTCACAGGACCATATTTCCTTAGAAACACTAAAAACTTGAAGAACTCCAGAACTACCTCTCAAAGCAGCAGTATGAAAAAGCCTAAAGTTTGGGGGTAGTGTCTCCCATCCCAGGTGAACAGAAATAAAATTTAACATAAAATTCAAAGTACCGAAGAAAAATTGAACATAAGTACAACAAGAATTCCTAGAAGAGTTAAAGGTAGAGATGAGTAGTAGAAAAAAAAAAGAAATCAGAGTGTTACAAGAAAATCATGAAAAGGGAATTAATAGCTAGGTAAAAGAGGCACAAAATTATGGTGAAGAAAGTAACACCTTACTGGAAAAAGTGGCTTAATGGTAAAAGAAGCACAACAATTTACTGAAGAACAGAACTCCTTAAAAATTGGAATGGGCCAAATGGAAAAAGATGTACAAAAGATCACTCAAGAAAATAATTCCTTAAACATTAGAATTGGGCAACTGGAAACTAATGACTCCACAAGACATCAAGAAACTATAAAACAAAATCAAAAGAATGAAAAAAATAAAAGAAAATGTGAAATATTTCATTGGAAAAACAACTGATTTGGAAAATAGCTCAATGAGATATAATTTAAGAATCCCTGGACTACCTAAACGCCATGAAAAAAAAAAAGACTCTAGGTGTCATGGTTCAAGAAATTACCAAGGAAAACTGCCCTGATACCTTTGATCCAGGGAGTAAAATAGACATTGCAAAAATCTCATGATTGAAAGAAATTGAAAGAAACCTCATGAAAGAGATCCCAAAATGAAAACTCCTAGGAATATTATAGTCAAATTCCAGAGCTCCCAGGCCAAGGAGAACATATCGCAAGCAGTCAGGAAAAACAAAACAAAAGAAAACAAACATTTCATGCATTGTGGAGCTACAATTAGGTTAACACAAGATTTAGCAGCTTCTATATTAAAAGATCAGATGTCTGGGAATATGATATTCTGGAGGGCAAAGGAGCTAGAATTACAACCAAGAATCACCTACCCATGAAAACTGAGTGTGATCCTTCAGGGGGGAAAGTAGATATTTAATGGAGTATTTTCAAGCCCTCCTGATGAAGAGATCAGAGCCAAATAGAAAATTTGACATTCAAACATAAGACTCAAGAGAAGCATGAAAGGGTAAATATGAAAGAGTAATCATGAGGGACTCAATAAAATGAAACTGTTTACATTTCTATATGGGAAGAGGATACATGTAATTCCAAAGAACTTTATCATTATTAGGGCAGTTAGAAGGCGTTTACATAGGCAGAGTTTAAATGGCAAGTATGTAGTTCAGTGGCTAGAGTACCAGGCCTGGAGTCAAGAAGATCTGAATTCAAATCTAGTCCCAGATGTTACTAGCTGTATGACCCTAGGCAAGTCACTTAACCCTGTTTTTCTTAGTTCCTCATCTTTAAAAAAAATTAATTAGAGAAGAAATGTCAAACTATTCCAATATCTTTGCCAAGAAAATTCTCAATGGGCCACAAAGAGTCAGACATGACTGAAATGACTGAACAACAAGACCATAAGCAGAGGGCATGAATGTGAGTCAGTTAGGTTGAGATGATCTCAAAAAAGAAAGAAAGAAAAAAGAAAGAAAGAAATAAAGGAAGGAAGGAAGGAAGAATGAGAATCCAGAATTCAACAATGTGTTGTTTGTAAGAGACACTTTAAACAGAAAGACACACACAGTTAAAATAGAGGACTAGAGCATATTCCATTATGGTTCAGTTGAAGTGAAAAAAAAGTGGGGTTGTTATTATAGTATGGGCAGGTAGGTGGCACAGCAGAAAGAGTGTTGGGCCTGGCAGTAGGAAAACTCATCTTTGTGAGTTCAAATCTGGTCTCAGACACTAGTTACATGACCCTGGGAAGTCACTTAATCCTGTTTGCCTTAGCCTCCTCATCTGTAAAATGAGCTGGAGAAGGAAATGGCAAACTGCTCCAGTGTCTCTTTCAAGAAATCCCAAAATAAAGTCATGAAGAGTTGGACATGATTGGAAAATTACTGAACAACAAAAGTAATTATTATTTCAGGAAAAATAAAAGCTAAATTAAACCTAATTGAAAGAAATAATCAAGGAAACTACATTTTGCTAAAAGGTAACATGAAGTAATATAAAATATGTATATATATGTATATATATGTATGTATACATATATGTATATATCTCAAACTTCTGTGATAAAGGTCTCATTTCTCAAATATATAGGAAACTGAGCCAAATTTATAAAAAAAAATATGAGCCATTTCTAAATTGATAAATGTCAAAGGCAGCTTTCAGTAGAAAAAAAATCAAAGCTATCTATAGTCATGTGAACAAAATGTTCTAAATCACAATTGATTGGAAAAAATACAAATTAAAACAACTCTGGGGTACTGCCTCACACCCATGAGAAATGAAAAATGCTGGCATAGCTGTGGGAAAATAGGTGCACTAAAAAAACTGTTGGTCAAATTATGAACTAGTCCAATCATTGTGCAGAACAATTAGGAACTATGCCCAAAAAGCTATAAAACTGTAATTTAGCAATCCTTTGATTTAGCAATATCAGTACTAGAGATAAAAAAAAGGTAAAGGAGAACCTATAGGTGCAAAAATATTTACAGTACCTCTTTTTGTGGTGGTAAATAATTGGAAATTTAGGGGCTGCTCAGCAATTGGAGAATGGCTGAACAAGTTGTGGCATATGATTGTGATGGAATATTGTAATATAAAAAATGACAAAGGGAGGTAGTTTCAAGGGGGAAAAAGAAACATGGAAAGACCTTTTTGAATTGATGAAAAGTGAAGAGAAGAGAACTGGAAGATCATTGTGCACAGTAACAACATCATTGTTATGATGATTAACTATGAAAGACTTGGCTACTCTGATCAACACAATGATTAAAAACAGTTTCAAAGGACTCATGATTAAAACATGCTATCCACCTCCAGAGAGAGAACTGATGAATTTTGAGTGCAAATTGAAGTATATTTTTTTCAGTTTTTTTTTTGGGGGGGAGGTTATGGCTAACACGGAAATATTTTTTCATGGTTTGCATGTATAATTTTGTTTGCCTTTTCAGTGGGTGGGAGAGGGGTGTGAGGAAGAGAGTTTGGAACTCATAATTTAAAAAGAAAAGAATGTGAAGAAAAAATAGGTAAATTATTTTTAAAGAAAACTTTTTTATTCACTGTTTTACACTAAGTATTTAATACATGTTAATGACTGATTGACTCAGAATCTCTGTGATTCAAAGTCATAGGCTACTTTGGCAAGACCTTTTTTCTGGGTAACCATTGCCCCTTCTTTGATATCTGACCATGTCAATCCTGCCACTGCCACATTTCCATCTGAAAGATGTTATGAAGGTAGAACTCGTAAGGCACGTCCACTCCCTACTTTTGCCCTATCAGCTGTTGGGTTCAGAGAGAGGGACCTCCATGCTGCTATAATTCAAAACTTTCTCAGAGTCATGAAGATGAGTCTGCTGTGCATGAATGTGTGTGTGTGTGGGAGAGGGGGGAGATATACACCTACTACTTGCCATTTTAGCTACTGAGACCTCAATGGTGTGGTTTCCATTTACCCAACCTCAGTCCAATGCAATGCTGATACCATCAACTTTTAAGCATGAAACATGTATTTAGTGATAAGACAAAAGCAAGGAAAATCATATCACTGTTACTCAATATAAGCAAAACACAAAGTTAATTATAATATTATAGTCCCATAAACCTAAGTGGTACTTTCTCCCCAATGTATAAAGTTTCCATGGGGAGAGTTAGCACACCCTTACAGAAAACTATAGGAAGTACACGAGTGGAGGAAAATGTGCTCAGGGTAACTTATAGCTCTGGACTGCATGCCTCTGTCATTGATCTCTAGGAGCACTCTGCCCTGCATTATGCTGCTTCTTGGCTAGTTACTTGTCTTTGTTCCTCTGGAGTCTCCTGCTGGGTGAAACCATTCCTGTTCTGCTCTTGAGTCAATGAAACAGTAACAAGATCTTGTCTGCTCACAGTCATCCTCAACAGGACTTGTAGAAAACTGTTATGACTTTTCAGGGAGAAGCAATTCCCTTAATCCAGAGAATTACCAAATTCATTGAATGTGTAATTAGCAGCATATTCTGCTTTGTCAAATTAGTTTTAAGTCTCTTCTTACAGGATACCAAGAACTTACAGCAAATTCATCATGTTGACTCTCTGGAAAATTTTAGACAAGCTCAACTAGGTCTTCTCAATAAGATTCTATTTTTTTTTTCTAATCAGCCTCAAGATCCCTCTTCTAGCAAAGTAGAACACATAGGAATGCAGAACCAAATCATCTATTTTCCCTGTTGTTTCTTCTCAAAACCAGAGAAAGTAGCACAGAACAACCACATTCCTTTGAGACAAGTCCCTCCTCTTAAGCTCTAGGAAGCACTGAAAGACAATGATCTGAAAAAGCAGAAAAATGCATCTCTTCCAATGAGCTCCAATTTTTTTCTAGCCAATTAGCAAAGGTGTGACTCTCTTCCAATCAAATGGTTTCCAGGGGGCAGCTAGGTGGCACAGTGGATAGAGCACTGGCCCTGAAGTCAGGAGGATCTGAGTTCAAATCTGGCCTCAGACCAAACACTTGACACTTACTAGCTGTGTGACCCTGGGCAAGTAACTTAACCCCAATTGCTTAAAAGAAAAAAAAAGACTTAGGCTGGCACCACCAGCTTTACTCACCTACACAAGGACCAAGGAAATGTCCAAGCAAAAACTTCCAGCCTCAGACACTTAACACTTACTAGCTGTGTGACCTTGGGCAAGTCACTTAACCCCAATTGCCTCACCAAAAAAAAAAATAGGTTTCCAGGACAGCCCTTTAGGGTTTCCTGACAGATTACTCTCCTGTTTATAATGACCTAGGGCATAGTGTCAGAATGTGCCACAGACTATTCAAGGTCATTATCACTACCTTTAAATATGCTCTCAACCTACTATCTCATTTTGAAGATTTGGAAACTGAAGCCCCCAGAGATTAAATGACTTACCCAAGCCCACACAGATAGTGAACGGCAGAGCTGGGAATCTTGGTCTTTTTACAATAACTGCAGTCCTGTGGCTGATGTTCTACATCAGTCCTCAAAAGCTATCTACATGGTTCCCACACAGTAACAACAGTAGGTGAATTATAGAGATCCTTTCTTCCTATCAGAGGAGTTAAGTTCTAATTGCCTTAAGCTTCACAGGCAGGGGAGACTGGGAATTGCTGCTCAAGAGTTGGCCAGGTTTGCCCCTATTCTTTCATAAATCAATTGGTTAACAATCATTTATTAAGGGATTGCTATATGCCAAACATTGTGCTCTCCACTGCAAAGAAGAGGACAAAATTGACACAGCCCTGGCTCAAGGACGTGAACATTCTCTCAGAAAATAAAGGTTATGTGTATGTAAGTTAATATAAGACACATAAAAATGGATACAATCTTTTTTTTTCCAGGAGGGCAGGTACTAGAAGCTGAAGAGATCAAGAAATTCCTCATGCAGATGATGTTACTTAAGATGAGTTCTAAATAATTCTAGAGATACTAATTTTAAAACTCAATAAGCATTTATAAAGTGTCTACTATATTCCAGGCACTGTGGTAGAGACTGGGGGCAGGTGAGAGAGACAGAAAAGACAAAGAAAAAAGATAGTCTCTGTCTTCAAGGGTCTTACATTCTATCTGGGATGCAGCATGTAAATAAATGTCTATATAAATTATATTCAAATGAAATACCAGGTGATTCTGTGTGGGAGGGCACTAGTAGCTAGAGGATCAGGAAAGGCTTAATATAGAAGGTGGTGCCTGAACCAAGTTTTCAAAAGAAATAACGGATTCAAAGAGACTACTGGGTACTATTCTTTGGACATGTCAATCTAGTGCCTTTCAGAAACACTAATTCCACTTTTAGAAGAAAAAAAAAGAGGAACAAAAAAGCCATAGCTCAAGTGAGCAACTTAAAAAAAAACACTATTATTGGCATTTCAGGGCTTACCGAACTGAGGGATGGACATGGTGAGTAGCTGCCCTTAAGCCCCATATTCAGTAAGCTGCCAAGAAGGAATTTGAAGTCAACCCAAGAAGAGGTTAATAAGAATCCAGTACTAAATCGTCTGCCCTTAAGGCCACCCATATCTCAAAAGAAGCATGCTTAGAATTTCATGCTCATTCTTCTATGGATTGGGAGGAGGGAAAACATGAAATTAGAAAAAGAATTAGAAGAAGCCTGTAATCAATTCTCTTCTTTAAAATTCCCAGAGTTCAGGTGGCTTGCCTGATGACTGTCTTTCAGGACCATGGACAGGAAAAGCCTATTAATCACATGCCCTTTTTCCAAAGAAAGGGTTTGCTTGATAATCCTCGGACCCTTAACTCACTATAGGTTTAATGAAAGGCAGCTGCTATTTTAGGATTTTTAAGGAGATTTTTTACACAGATGCAAACTCTCTCCTCTCTCTGTCTCTGTCTCTTTCTCACTGTCTCCTCCCCCTGCCCCCAACAACAAAGAACCAGATGGCAAGAAGGCCCTACATGATTTCATCTAGAGTACCATATCTGCTTTTGACAAAGTTTGGAGGGATAGTTAAAGCTATTAAATGAGGCTTAGTGTGACCCAAAACTACAGTTCTTTATGTGCCTAGTGCCACCCCCAAATGTGATTGATCTGCAGACCATCCTTCTTGGATAAAAGGCTCTAATAATTCAGGTTCTCACACTCTTTTCATTGCTGCAAAGGAATAGGGCAATTTGGAGGACGGGCTGTTTCTGGCCATACCGTGCAGAAATCACGCCACCTTTCCCCTTCAAATAGGAGAAAAGAAAGCCATAAAAAGAATCTAAATGATCCCCCCAATAACCACAGATCTGCCAGTTGGCTGCTAAGTGACTCACATTCAGAGACTTTCAGGTAATTTGGTGTCATTCAATGAATAAGAATGACATAAAATTTTGCTAGGGACTGTCTTTCTCTAAAGTGATCAAATTGCTTGCTTAGTACCCTTTCTTGGCACTCAGAATATCAGCGAGAAGAGGTAGGAAGAGACAAAATGACCTGTTTCACAATTGAGAAGCCTCAGAGAGAGAGAAATCAAGAGACTTGCTTATAGTTACACAAAGAGACTATGAAGGAAGATAATTGGTAAGACAATTTCCTGCAGGGATGCAGGAAGCTCACAGATTTGTAAGTAGGAGGAAAGTGGGAAGGGGGATCAAACATTTATCAAGCCCCTACTATGTGCTGGGCATTGTGCCAAGAGCTTTATAAATATCATCTCATTTGACCCTCATGATAACCCTGTGAGGTAGGTGCTGTTATGATCCCCATCTATAGCTGAGGAAACTGAGGCAGAGAGGTTAAAGGACTTGCCTGTGGTCTCCTAGTTAATATCTGAGGTTGGATTTGAACTCAAGTTTTCTTGACTTCAGGACCAGCGCTCTTTCCATTCCACCAACTAGCTTCCTCTGTGAGAGGGACTTAGAGATCATCTAATCCAACCCCTTCATTTTGCAAATGAAGAAACTGAAGCCCAGAGAATTTAAGGGAATTGCCAAAGGTCACACAGGTAGTAAACACCAGAGTCACAAGGCATCTGCCTATTTTTTCTCTCTGCTTGTAGTGGGGGGGGGGCAATGATCTTAACGGTAAATTACTTAAATGTTCTCCTTTAAAAGTGTTTTGTTTTTAATGGGGGAGGGAGAGGTCATTTAATCATAGCTCTAAAGCTAGGAGGGACTTCAAAGGCTAGCCCTTTCACTTCACAAAAACCGAGGCTCAGTGAGGTTAATTGTCTACCCAAGTTTATATACACAGTAAGCAGCAGAGGCCAGAGGAAGCCATCTCCAGAGCCAGTGATTTGCTGAGCGATATTGCTGTGCCCTGACGTGTTCTCAAAGGTGGAGAGGAGCTCAGGGGTTACAAAGACACACTTAGTGCTGAAGAGAAAGCCTCCCTGTCAACATACCTGAGACGGGGTAATGCAGGCTCTACTTGATGAGATCCAAAGGGGCGCAAGGTGCTGAGGCAGCCACTTCCACCTTCAGATGGTGCTAATTGTGAGGTATCGGGCTGGGGAAGGGAAGCTTCACGGCACGCGGCGCCGTTTGACCGCTTGGTCCTGTCTGTCCTCCAGCAGGAGAAAATGTGTGTGCCTTCCTTTCTGCAGCTGAGTGTATTGGGATGGCATGGAGTGTGCACATGAAGACGAACTCGCTGAGGCAGATCATCCCCCTGATCCAGGATGATTCACAGCTGGCAGCTATTCCGCCTGGCTCCAGCCCACCTTTCTAGGCTTCCTGCCTCATGAACTCCATGCTGCAGCAAAACCAGTGTATCTGCCCTTCTCAGTAAATAGCTTTCCATCTCCTGCCTCTCACAGATATTCCCATGCCTGGAATGCATTCTTACCTCACTTTTGTTTCTAAGAGATACTAGTTTGCTTCGAGGATCAGCTCAAATTCCTAAACCAGGCCTTTCCTGGAGGCAGCTCAGTTGAGGAGTAGAAAGAGCATGGACCTGGAGTCAGGAAGAACTGAGCTTAGGTCCAGCCTCAGACACTTCCTAGCCATGTGACCTTGGGCAAGTCATTTAACCTCTCTCTGCCTCAATTTTCTCAACTTTAAATAATGATAGTAATAGCATGTACTTCGCAGAGCTGTTGTAAGGATCAGATGAGTCAATATCTGTAAAGCGTTTAGCAAAGTCTCTGGAGTGTATTAGGTGCTATGTAAATGCTTGTCCTCTTCAATTTCCTCTCTATTACATTGTGTTTACTTTGGTTATTAAAAAAAAAAAAAGAATTTACATGTTGTGTGCCTCTCAACAGAATGTAAGCTCCTTAAGGTTGGTGACTATTGTAGACAAATAGCTAGCTAGCCAGCTGGCCAGATAGATATAGAACATTTAGTTAGCATGATTGAATTGAATTACAAATCATATTTTTGTTGATGATGTTGGTTAAGATGGCATCTTTTTGCCTATTTATGTGAGAAGCCTAAAGACAACAGCTGGTCCTTAAGAAGATGAAACTTTGAAAGTTTTTCTTGATTCTTTTTTGTTTTTATACTGTTACTTCTGCTCATTCTGCTCCCTTCACTCTGCATCAGATCATAAAGCTCTTCCCAGGTTTCTCTGAACACCATTCATTTCATCGTTTCTTATGACAAATAGTCCTCCGTCATATTCATGTCTCTTATTTTGTTCACCCATTCTCTGGTTGATGGCTAGCCCTTCATTTCCAGTTCTTTGCCACCACCAAAATGATCTGCTGTAAATGTGTTTATACACATAGGTCCTTGTGCTCTGTCTTTGATCTCTTTGGCCTATGGACCTAGAAGTAGTAACTTTTATCCTGTGCCATTGTTCCACAGTGGAAACACATCCCCCTTTAGAATGTGAGGTCCTGGAGGACCAGGACAGTTTTTACCTTTCCTTGAATTCCTAAGGCTTAGCACAATGCCTGATATTTAAGAAAAACAGATTCATTGGTTGAGTGACCCTCTGGCTGGGTTCCAAACTAGTTAAATACCTATTCTGGTTCTGAGCAATGATGGTCCTCTGAGAGTACATATAAGATAGGATTCCTGTTTCTGTACTCCCTCAGAGGGCTCTGTAGCCAAGTAATCCAGTTATTCTACAGATCTGAGTAACAAGAAGAATTTCCTAATGCTATCACAAAGAGAGATAGACCCATAGGGACCACCTTATTAAGTAAGGAGAGACTGACTATGGCAGACATCCAAAAAAAATGAAGTTATGGTCATGACTGGGAAACATACACACGGTAAAATAAGGGAGAAATGGAAGTGTTGGTAACATAAACCTGTTCTGTATAGGCTCACACTCCTGAGACACGAAAGCAGTGGCTGCATTGTCCCCAGAGAAGATTAACGCTGCTTGAAAAACCAGACCCTTTCATGGGTGATAGTGAGGACTTTAAAAGAAAAGCTATGAAAAGAACCAAGAAATTAACTAATTATCTGTATCATTTCTTGGAGGTCCAGCTACTGGAAATTAAATCAGCAGGACCAGAAACATTGGTCTTTTAAAATGGTTGCTCCTTTATTAATCCTAACCTCTCATTCCAGTTTTCTATTCTGAATATCCCAAGAGGATTCAGCTCTACCTCTTTCAGAACACATAATTGGAATGAATAAAGAGAGGCAGAAATAATGGACCAAGGAAAGTGTAAATGGTAACAAGTTTGCAATAACATCATTATCAAGAGGCTAGCAACTCAGAAGATTGTGGAGGGGCAGGGAACACCAGTTCC
Organism: Phascolarctos cinereus; assembly: GCF_003287225.1. Classification (NCBI taxonomy): domain Eukaryota; kingdom Metazoa; phylum Chordata; class Mammalia; order Diprotodontia; family Phascolarctidae; genus Phascolarctos; species Phascolarctos cinereus. The sequence goes on along the minus strand of NW_027555958.1, from coordinate 476,402,541 downwards.
AGCCCCTTTAAAGAAATGAGGAAAGAAAAGAACTCAGTTGGGTGGGTGGGTGAGGGCTATAAGGGAGGCACAGACATCTTTGCTGACTTTTTCCAAAGCTGACAACTCAACACACATCATCAAGAAAAGGAGAAAGAAGCAATGTAAGGTGCCAGGAACACACCAACAAGTTAGAATTCGGCTGGGTCACACACACCCCCTCACACATTGCACAGAAAGCCAGTGGGGGAAAAAATGAAGCCATTCAAAGAAAATGCTCTGAGGAGATGTACTATGGCTACAGACAAGGAAAGTCCACATCCCTATAGGGAAAGTACATGAAGTGTAATGCCTCCTTGGCACTGGGGATTTTCAGGAGGAAAAATCAAAGAGGCAGCAAAATGGTCATAGGAAATAATTAGGGTGTGGTAGCTGGGGCATTGTTCCCAGGTGCCAGCATTTAAGGGGGGCATCCTTTTATGTGGTTAGAAACAAACCTAGTACCTAGTTATCAAGAATAGCTATATAATATAAGAAACTACAAAATGGTGGACGCCTCCTGTCCCTGAATGACACCATCCAGGTGAACTCCCAACCCCTGCCCTGATGGAGCAGAAGCTGCAAAGTGTCATAAGGCTATCTCCATAGAGCCCCCATTTCCCTCAAGTAAATTTGTTTTCACAAAGTTGATTTCTAGGTGCATGACATGCTGCTTGTCCCAGAGGGGCTTTGCAAAGTTTTCTCCAGGCCCGAAAAACAAGTTATGGACTTGATATAGTATGCGGTTTTTAAATTCCAACAAAAAAGCATTTAGTCAAAGGATCTTAAGGGAAGTGATGGGGGGGGGGAATGTAGGTATGAAGGGGCCCAGCAGTTCCAGATCTCAAACAATACTTTAAGGACATAACCATCACAGCTGTTTGGTGCAGGTGAAACCATTTGAAAGTGGATCAGTGGAACAGATTAGGTGAATAAATAAGAGGGCCCCCCCCACCAAAAAAAAGTGAACATAGCAGTATGGAGTTCAATAAATCTAAGGACACTAATGACTATGGGAGGATTTCCTAGTCAATACAGACTAATGGGAAACCTGGAAAGCAGGGTTGCAGATGTTAGATTTAAACCAACATCTTACCCCAGAAGCTACAAGCAGCTTTAAATGGATATCTGACCTGAATATAGACGGTTGTATCATTTTTAAAAGCAAAGGAGGAAAGAGATACTGTTCATCACTCTGGCCAGGGTAAGAATTTGTAACTAAATAGCGGATAGGCATTCTCAAAGGAGATTAAAATGGACAATTTCAATAACATAAAATTGAAAATCTGCACTAGCCAAATCAGAAAAGTCTTGGCCCTGTGATTATTTGCAAGTCATTTAGGGCCTGGAGCCTCAATGTCTTCATTTGTGAAATGAAATGGGAATAAGGGGACTGGCATTACCTACCTCCTAAAGCTCCTGGAAACCTCTAAATATTACCCAGGCTATTCATTATTATTATTGACAATGACTCACACATCTGTAGGCTGTTAACTATGTAGCTTACCTATATAGCTCCTACCTAGGAATCTATCTCTTTTAATAAATAGAAAGAAAAAGAAAAACATGAATGCAAAGGAACATCAGGAGAGAGTTTATACAGACTGAGTCATAGTAAGGAAGTGGAACTGGGGGAAAAGGAAAAAAAAACAACAACAAAAAACCCTCGTAACTATTACAGCATTGCAGATAGAAAGACCCAGACACTGCTCGCTGCCCCCAGTGGAAGGCTGGGTAGGCATAGTGACTGATCTTAGGCTTTAAGGAGAGTAGAGAAGGTGATCATCCTCATCTCCTGGGCAGTGGGGAGACAATGGCTGTGGCAAATCGCATATATTGACCGAATGGGTGGATGTCTAGTTTGTAATGTAGGAGGTGACACAAGCATTTCATGAGGTTGGACCTTTGAAAGCATTAGTGGAGATAATTAGTGATAATTAGTCAAGGCCCCCAGCCAAGCACACCCACAGGTGTTTTGGTGGGCTGACTTCTTCAAGTTCAGTAAGCTCATCAACGTCAGGGACTCGTGAGGCAAAAATTCTCCAAGTGTGAAAACTTATCAGGGAAGAGAAGAATTAAACAGGTTTTTATAACGGCAATTCAAGGAGCGTGTATGTGCAGCCAGAACTGCGCTGCCAGTGGGGCCGCTGGACCCACACCAGACCTGGGTCTCCAGGCCTGTGACTGGGGAGACATGGACTGTGGCCCTCTTATAGGAGAGCAGGTCCCTGAGGCAGCTCCAAGCATCCCTAGATTTCCCAAATGGAGCCTTTTTCAATCATTCCCTGTGTTCTTTGTCACTTTCTCAAATCATGACCGGATCCAGTGAACATTGCATCTTCTAAAACAGAATCATTTTCGCTCTTAACAGCTTTGTCTTTTAATTATCTGTCATTGGTCATCAGGAGGTCGGCTTTTCTAAATTGTCTCTAATTTTTTTATCTTTCACTTGTTATCAGGAGAGCTGAACATGCAAATAGAAATAGAAAAAAAAACAATCAGAAGGAATCTGTATTTATAGAAAGACTATTGGCATATAAAACCAAGAATCCACAAACTCTGAGTCAAGGACTGATAGACCCTGTAACTTCTCTGAGGGGCATGTAAAGACTTTACGGGGCGGTGCCATCCTCACTTTCCAGACTCCCCTTCACTTCTCTGCCAGACAGAATGGCACTCCTGTTACTGGCCCTCACACAGGAGAGTTGTCCCTTGATTGCATGGAATGCCCACCAGACTCATGCCTGGCTCTTCGATTCCCTGATTTCTTCGAAGCTCAGCTCAAATGTCAATGCCCACATTGGGCCTTTCCTGATTCCTCCATGGAGGCTGCCACGTAATGCCATAGAATGCTGGCCTGATGTTGTGTTCCAATCCAGCCTCAGATACTTGACAGCTGGGTGACCTTGGGAAAGTCACTCACCATATGCCTGCCTTAGTTTCTGCAACTGTAAAATGGGGATCATAATAGCAGATACCTCATAGGATTCTTGCGAAGATTAAATGAGAAAACAAAGTACAGAGTGCACTGTTTTGCCTCTATTTGCCCAGCCGCATGACCACAGAATTAGAGCTGTAAGAGGTCATGTGGACTGATTCCCCTTATTTTATCATTAAGGACCTGAAGTTCAGAGAATTAAGTGACTTGTCCAAAGCAGCCTCACTATAGAAATTTAAATGCAGGCCCCTGGATTTCACATCTGGCCATCATCCCCGACTCTTTGCTGAAGTCTGACACCCCCCCCCCACTGGAGCTTTGTGCTCTGCCCCTTTGGAAAGCAGGCTCTGGGGGGAAGCATTCATCTTCTCCCCAGAAGCATCCTGCAGCCTCCAGCCTGGCCACAGACCCCATAGCGTGTGGCCATGCTGCTGCCACCCCACCTGTCACAGCTGTCCCTCTCCACCTCCAGCAGGACCTTGACATCTGCCATTAGGATGCCGGTTCTGCAAGGTGAGCTCATGTGTTCTCTTACCTGAGACCAGTATTGTCTTTATAGAGAGACTCGTTGATTTTGAGAGATATCATGACCTGGCCGCCATTACCTAGGCCCCCATCACCAAGGGAGCACAGATTCAGTACCAGAAGGGACCTTAGAGGACAAGTCATCCAGCCTGCTGGTTTTCAGGATGTGGAAACTGAGTCCTGGAGTATTCCAAGTAACTTCCCCAAAGTCATACAGGTGTAAGTTAAGGTGCCAGACTTGAACCCAGGCCCATCTTTCCAAATTCGCCCCTCTAAGTTTGCACTGCAACACAGTGCCTCTAGTCTTCAGAGAGGAAATGGAACTTAGCAATCATTTAGCTCAACCCCATTTTACAGATGAGGAAAACAAGGCCCAGAGTTGTCAAGTGACTTGGCCCAGGTAGAAGGATAACATAAAGAGCCAGGATTGGACCTCTCTCTTCAGCCATTCTACATCTGGCTATCCTCATGTTACGTGGCAGATGTTTCCCGCTTTTTTTCCCCATCTTCCCCCTTATGACAGCTATGAACACCGAGTACCTCCAGAGGAGTGGTGCTCTCCTCTTGGGGTAGGGGAGAGGATCTCGGCCTTTCCCAGAGGACAGAAGAGGCCTGTCCCGGGCACACGGTGAAAGCTTTGGGCACAATTCAAAGGCATGCTGTGTGAGCCTCTGAGTGGGCACCAGCGTCCCTTTAAAACACGCCCAGTGCAAGAGGATGCCCATTCTCCAAATTGGGTGAAAAGCCATGGCTGCAGAAAATGCACCCTTATCTCTCCTGTGTCTGTATGCACCATGCGCAGCTGAGCAAGACCCCAGGGAGCACACCCGAAGCCGGAGACCACCCTTCACCAAGGGCTGATTTGGCTTCTGGGCTACATCTGCTTCCTGAGAGCCAGGAGTGAGGCACCAGGATGCTTGCAGGCAGGGAAAGCAGGGATTTTATTAAAATAAAGGTTTGACTCAGAAAAAGAGGCTGAGCAATCGAGGCCCCAGGAAAAGCAACCGTGAAGGGCCCAGAGAGGTTGAGTAATTGCCTATGGTCACACAGCCAGCAAGTGTCAGAGAAAGAATTTGAATCCAGCTCATTCTAAACCTTCCCCCACCCTGCCTTCTCTGCCATGTTTCCTCCCTGTCTTGTTCTAAATAGATAGGAGAAAGTTAAGTCCATTTATTATTAAATCAGAGACATGTCCAGGAACAGCGACAACATCGTCGGGTCATGGATGGAAGCAGGGAGGCCCTGGGAAAGTCCCTCGAGTTCTCTGTGGCCGAGGCAATGGTCTAAGGCTGAGTTACAGAGAAGGTCCATGCCAGCGCTGTCAGAGGGCTTTTCCTTCCCTAGGAGCTCTCTGCATCAGTAAGACAAATGGATGATGATAGTAATGACAACAGCAGCCAGAGTTTACACAGCACCTACTCTGTGCAGCCACTGTGAGGAACACTTTCCAGATTTCTCATTTGATGCTCACAGCAGCGCTGCCAGGCAGATGCTATTATGATGCCCATTTTACAGCTGGGGAAACAGAGGCAAGCTCAGGTGAAGTGGCTCGTGCTAGTGTCTGAGGCAGGATTTAGCACTCTGTGCACTGCAGCACCCCAGGTGGACTCTCTTCCAATACCCAAGTGTTCTTACGTGGGCCCCAACGTCCAGGGACCTTTAGGGATGTAGGAGAGTCTGGTCTCTACGGCCTTTCCCAACCTCTGCTTTCATGCTTGATTCAGCCTGTTTGAAGGGTGGGGGCCACACGGCATGCCTTCTATCCTGGCATTCAAGGCCCACCACTGCCTTCCCCTATTGCCCATTTCCTAACTTACTTCCTGTAGCTTCCCCCTTCGGGCTCTAGCCTCAAGCCACCCCAGGCTGCCCATCCCCCCACAAGTATTCCATGGTTTCCTATCTCCTTGACTTTGTCTCCACCTCTCCCTCTGGCAGAAGGGAGGAGGGTTCAGCGATGGTACTGAGTTTGACTCGGAAGGCTGGGGCTTCCATCTCAGCTGTCCCTGTCCTCAGAGGATGACTGGAGGCTCCCTGAGGGCAGGGACCTCAACATCTCCAGCACACTGCTGCCTGCTCTGCTAGAGCGTGGGTTTTGTGGCGCCATGCCCGATGTAGGATCAAACATAAGGAAAGGAGAATGTGGAGGACAAGCCCCACTCTCAGCCCTGCTGAGGCTCACATCCAGGCAAACATCAGGTCTTGGGCATCGTCAGGCGCCATGTTGATGGTGCCTCTTCTGGTACGACAGAAGCCAAGAGCCAAGCAGGTCCACCCCGCTCCCCCAGCCCCTTCGGACCCCAGGCCTGAGGCCCAGTTCGCTCCTGCAGCCCAGGGCCCAGGCTGAGGCTTGGACTGGGCCGTTGTCTATGATGATTTTATGTTTCTTAAACATCTAATGCGCATAAGATTGTGCTAAGTATTAGGTTCCTATCAGTCTTGGTTTTATGTACCACCAATGAAGTTTTTGAGCATCGTGCCCCTGACCCCATTTTCCCCATAAGTGCTGTGGGGTTTTTTGGGGGGATATTTTTGCATAGTTTGTGCCTTAGGGGAATGCACCTATCTTGGGCTATGGTGAGCTGGCTCTGTTTCCTTAAGCACCCCCAGTAGATACGTAAACATTTGTTTATGGAGAGATGAATGAATGAACGATGAATGAGTAAACAGTCCCAGCCTAGATCATGGAAAACCTAGTAATGCTTTCCACACTGTGTCTGTCATCTCCCGGTGAAACCCTACTTCTGAGAGAAGGAGCAGTGGGTGAGCACTTCCTTCAGGAAGTCTTCCCTAATTACCTCAGGCAGCGCCAGCCCTTCATCTGTTCTGCCTCCATGAGCGCTGGCTCTGCACCTCTCTGGTGTCCAGAGAAGGTGTTGTCTGCTGGATTATGGGCTCCTTGAGGGTGGAGACCCTGTAGGGCTGTCTCATCTTTCTTTTTCCTCAGGTTCCTGCCCATCTGGCCCCTGGCCAGCCTAGGCTGGTAAAGGGTTAATAACAGGCTTTCAGAAAAGAAAACAGAAGTATGCAAGACACATTTTCCAGTTTAATCTGCATTATTATCCTTTCTCCATCACTTTCTAGTCTAAGCAATCAGCAAAACAATACACTAACCCTGTCTATGACTGAGGTGAAAATGCTCCCGTTAATCCCTACAGCCCATACTTGGACTGGGATCATTTTAGGCCTGGTCCCCCCTGCAGAAGGTCTCCTGCCTGGCGCATACTGAATTGAATGAAAACAATCGTGCCTTCCTGGCTTCCTACATAGAGTCCTGTGCCCCCGTCCCTATGACTATGGACTGATTTAAAAGCACCATGATGAGAATGGTCAGAATGGGGCAGGCATGCACTGACAAGTTTTTTCCTCTTAAGTTATTCCTCCTCAATTGGTCAGCACGCTCCTGGCTTGACACAGTTTTCTGGACCTTGCAGTCCCCAAGAAAGACAGACCTGTTTAAGTCACGGTGGATGATGGGCTGGGTCAGATTGTGCAGGTACTCCATGCCTTTGGCCACGTCCACAGCAATGATCAATTTCGACTGTAAGTCCAAAGTCCTAGAAAGGAATGGGGATAGTAAGGAGACCAAACCGGCAGAAGCCAAACGCACATATTCCAAAAAGTGGACGATGGATATTAGCTTGCTTTTGTCCTGTGAGTTTCCCACAGTGGTATGGAAGCTCCTGGGGAGGCTGGGAATTTAGATTTTTGGTCTTTATGTGTGTGGAGGCTAGAACAATGCCTGGGAGACACAGAGTACTTCATATTTCCTCAATTAAATCGGACATTTCTGATTCTGTATTTCTTTCTCTCCCTCCTCTCTGGCTGAATATATATCATGTAAACTATAAAACGTTGTACACATGAATATACACATGGACGTGTATATCTACAAATCAATGCACGTGCATGCACTTATATGTATAGACACTTGACATTCTATCCTATTTTGTCATATCACATTCCATTCTATTCTTTCCTTTATTGTGTGGTATAAGATAAGCCAGATCTGTGACTTCATCAGCGTAGGTTCACCCTCTGCCCTTGGAGGCCGCAGCCATGAGCCTACAGCTTGTCATCTTAGAAGGCTGGCAAGAGACCTGGACAGTGAAGGGTCCTGTTCAGGGTCGGGCCTTGAACCCAGATCTTCTTGCCCTTTAGGTGAGCATTTATCACCTGGCCTATGGTGTCTCCCTTATGTCAATCTATGCACATAAAATATCATATATATTAGAATATGTAATATTATATATATATATGTGTATATATATATATATACACACACACACATATATGCATACATATATGGATTTGACTTACAGATTCTCAACTGAAAGGGATCTTAGGTGTCTCCCAGACTGACCCTTTTTGTTTCAAATGCAAGGAAACTGAGGTCCAAGGGGCTGGAGAAAGGTCATACAATCAGTACCTGGTGGAGGCAGAAGGTAACCCCCAGTTACCAGGTCAGAAATGGGGCATTTTCCCGTCCATCTAAAGAGGGGTGGGTTCACCTTTTAAATCAGATCATATATCATTTTGGATTGACTCTCATCTGAGCCTCTCTTGAAAAATGTTCTGGTCTAGAATGTTCTAGCTCATACAATGATAGCTGGAAGGTAACACAAATCCAGAAAGGAACTCTATGTAGCATCTGGTCCAATCTCTCCAGCTCCCTCTTTGGGAAGTAAAGTCACCAGCCTGGGGTCACACGGCAGCAAATCCGCCTGCTTTTATAGGAGACAGTATCAACAGGAAAAAATGAACTGGAAGCCTGGACTGGGGTGGAGGTGGGGGGAAGATTTCTGGAGAGGAGATTCTTTTTCAGTCATGACACGCATAAATTTCAACAGACTATTCAAAATTAGATTTAAGCAGGGACATTATTTTTTTTCCCCCACAGACATTGTGATCTCTAATAGTTATTCTATTCACTGGTCATATAGATCTACTTTATTGGTCTGTCAAATGCAGCTAATTATTACAGGCTTTAATTAACAGCTTCCAAATCCCAGGCATTTGTTACCTGCAGCTGGGAAGCATACAGAAGGTACAGTTATTTTTATCCATTAAAAAACATCAGCAAGGGGCACACTGATGAGATATTGGTGTGTTTGGCACAACCAGGCAGTCAAAGAAAAGACAGAATCCCCCAAATACATTCTGCTTGGCTTTGTAGAGATGGAGCCCTAATGAAGTTTTCTTTTTCAGTTTGGATCCGTGGCTTCGTTAGTTTAGGGAGCTTGCTCCCCGCATTTATGTGGGTGAAGTCTGTGCCTACAGTCTAGGAGAGTTTCCCAGCGCCCCGGGGCACTGGAGACTTGTCCATGACTGTCTGGCCAGGGCCGGGATCCAGCTCCTCTGGACAAGCAAGGCCGGCCGCTGTGCCCTCACCCAAACTGCCGTGTTATGCATTAGAGCTAAGGTCCCGTACCTCTTCTGCTCATGGAGGAGAGAGAACAGGGACCCCCCTGAGATGTACTGAGTGACGATGGCGAACTGGCTGGGGTCGTTCAGGCAGGCTCCAACAAACTGGATCACGCAGGGGTGCTTGAGTCGGCAAAGAATGGACACCTCTCTGCAGAACATGTCCACGTCGGACTTGGAGCAGTAAGTGTGGGCCCGATAGCTGAAGAACAGCAGCATTAGAGAAGTGTCAACAACGAGAGGATAAACGGCTTCTGCTGGAAGTTGTGTATTAAAATGAACTTGAGACTCGATGCCGCCAGGTTCCATCTTCTGCCTTACCGTTTGATCGCCACGATTTTGTTCCTGCATCTCCCTTTGTAGACTTTTCCGAAAGACCCTAAAACGATTTGAGCCAATAAGCAAAGGCACATTTCCTGAGGTTATTGAACTTCTCAGACAGTCCCTTTCTCCGCTCCCCCACATTACCTGAGCCGATAATTTCATGGAACTCAATCTCTGAGAGCTGAAGATGGAAATGGGAAGGCAGCCCTGCTCGCAGGAGGAGGACATCTGCCTTTTCTGCAAATGGAAAACATTTTCCTCTATGTAAAGGGCATTTTTAAAGAATACACACACACACACACACACACACACACACACACACACACACACACACACACACACACACTCTTCACCAAGACTGTTCTCCAGCCACAATCAATTTCAGGACCATAAATTGTTTGACTTGTAATCCCTCTTTGCATAGGAACCCACAACAAACCCCAACACTTCGAGCAAATCTGCAGCGCTATTACTGCCTAGGGACTTGGAGTACCAAAACTTTATGGCAGATGAAGACTGTCCCATGAGGCCATTTTTACCAGGCCACTTGAGCAGTGCATAAAAAATCCTTCTTCTGGAGAAATAGTGCCCTGTCCTCTATCTTTGACATTTCCTGTCTGGGCTTAAGTATTTTTTCTTTCTTTCTTTCTTTCTTTTGTTTCTCCCTGATGAGATCCCACACCAGCTTGCCTGTATTGCCTGCCAGCCCTGAGGGGCTGCTGTAAGGTGACCCAAAGTAGTCTCTTGTCTAGTCAACCAAGAGGCCTCTCGTAACAAGATAGTCTGAATAAGTCTGAATATTCACAGGACTCAGAGGCATGGTCATTCAGTGACATGTGGGCACTCACAGGAATCCAAAGTTGGGCAATGCGAGTGTTTGAAAACCTCAAATCTGGAAATAGAACTTTGCAGTCTGGTTTGTTCTTCTCTGATCTTTTAAAAATACCTTGCCCAATTCACTGGCATTCATTCCTTCAGACCGCACCCCAGCTCAATAATTGTTTTTAATATTTAAAAAACCTCTATGTTATAGCCTACCCAGCCCGCAACCCCTCCCCTATCCAAGAATAGGTAGAATTTTTCTAGTTTTCTTGAGAATAGGAGATCCAGAAGAAGTAAGTAGATAACTAAAGGGGTGTATAATCTCTTGAGAGAGGCAAGCAAAATCCCCATGATGATCACCTGTGTGTGAGTTGTGAGGCTGCAGGCCCACATGTCTATGCAGTTACACTGATTATTTCCCTGTGGTCTTGAAAACATCTTTTACACTGCTCATTTACTTACAATGTTTTAAACGGTTAAATGTCAGTAGAAAATGATTATGTGGTCATGTGAAAAAAAAAAAGGAATCTGGGTTTGCCCATTAAAGAATTTAAAGTACCTTTTGTCATGCTTTTAATCTTCCCCAAAGGTGATGGAACGGAAACATAGGAGCCATCTGAAATCAAAGAGTGATGCGGTTGAGAAGCTGAGAAGAGAGTCCAACTTCCTCCTTGGGAAGGACAGAAACATGGGCACATGCGCACACAGGTGCTCGTGCACAAACATACACACATGCATGCCCATGCACACACAAACATGCATGTCCATGCACACACACACATACACGTGCACATCCATGCACACACACATTTTTTCCTGAATACTGAACAAAAGAATTTAGTTAGAAAAGCAAAATAGGATTCTTACTTTAGGTCCATTTTCTCCCCTTAGACAGTGAGTCTGAACATCAGGCAATTAGAGAGTAAGAGGGAAAAGTGAGAAAATGGAGTTTCTTCAGCCCATAGGCCTTCTCTTTTTGTTTGCCTTGTTCTTTTGTCATGGGCCCCCTGGGAAGTTTAGGCACCGACCCCTTTTCAGAATGAATAAAATGAGGTACCTAAGATCAATTATATTGAAATAAAAAGGATTCAACTTTTCCCATCCAAGTTCACAGACCTCCTGGAATCTATGCAACACTCCAGGATCCCGAGGCTTTAGGTTAAGAACCCTGATGGCAGGCTGACTCTGCATTAGATTTGGGGGATGCTCTGCTAAGCTTTAATTGAATATGGAAATGGTTCACCATTCATCTGGGCCTCCACCCTCCTATAGGAACTTCATGAAAATCCTAAACTTTGTGGAATTGGGGTTTAGTAAGTAAAACAACAGCATCCACAACAAAACCATTCCGTGCCCTGTCGATGTGAACTTTCTGAATATGAAGCAAGCACGTCCCTTTCATCCCCATTCTTCTCCTCCCCACGCCCTCAAATAGCAAGGGTCTTTATTCCCCTTTAAGAAGGATGTTCAGTAAAGAAGAGTATACTTGTGATCAGAAATTCACTGTACCTCCTCCTGGCTGAGAATATTCATTACAGGGCAATTCATCCTGAGGCCTCTTGTAATGTTTCAGGAGCGTGACGATGGCGTCGTGCCCTTTAGGGAAAGACCAAAAAGACATTGGGGAGATATTTTCGTGCTCTTTTATTCTTCCCACTTACAAAAAAGACCCACCACAGCTAATTATCCAAAAGGAGGAGATTTCAGCCTCAGACTGTGGGCCCCTTGCAGACCTTGCCAAGGTAGCTGTAAGATGAGCAAAAGACCATTCCAAAAGTGGAAAACGTCAGAAAAGTAAAGGCAGAGACACCCATCCATCACCAAAGATACACAGCCCAGCATGAGGCCATTCCATTAATTCAGAATTTGTAATGACTCATTCAGAGTTTGGGCTGAAGTCTATGCACTCGTCAAAGTCTGTCATTAGACAGAGGGTAAATTAATAACATAAATAAGATTTGCAGGATGGAAGATTCCAGAACAAACTTTTACAAAAGTTTTTCAGCATCAGACAATGAAAGCAAAAAGGGGGTTTGGCGGGGGCAGATGAGTAGAAAAAAACAAAGTTTTGTGATGGGGATCGTGAACACCAGTAGTAAACTTGAATTAAGGGCCAAATGCATGCTACCCTATATTTCTTAGCTCACTATCAAAATCTCCTGTTAGAGTGTCTGCTGCATCCAGGCACATGCTGGTAAATGTTTAACAACCAGCTCTCTGTAAAAAGAGCAGGAATATCCCCCACTTTTAAGTTTAGTTTGTATTATTAACATTTTCTCCATCATTTTCCCAAGTCTAGACAATCAACCAAATAACAAAACAAAACCTTGATTTATAGCTTTTGCTGATTTTTGAGGTGTAAATGCTCACACTCAAAATTTAACAATTGGCTTTTGTAAGCTGGTAAGAACTGTTGTATCTATTCTTGGTTCTTTTGGTGGGCCAACCATCTCCTGTTCCTTTAATAATCCTGGTATGACAGTCTCTAGCCACATCATCATCCACCTGGAATGCCTTTCTTCATTCTCCTTACCAACCACAAATGAGGTCATTGAAACCCCTTCTCCCCACGGTGTCTGTTATTGCCGAAAAATCAAGCAATTCCTCCCTCGTGGTGAGAATCTGGTTCAGCATACCCATGTCCACCTTCACTTCCTCCACCTTTGGACATTAAGTCAAGCCAAAAATATATTTGCTATTCTCCTTTTAGCAGAAAGAGAACTCCTACAGATAAAGGGATCATTTCTTTCTCCACAGCCTCGGGGGGCCGCACCAGGCCTGGAATGCTTGCTAAGCTCCTCATCTGGTCCTTCTTTCAGTGGAGGTGGCCTTTAGGGTCCTTACTTGGAAATGCTGGAGGGACTCAGGGCTTAGGAGCAGCTGAGCCAGAACTCAGTGTGAGTGTACATAGAAAAGGGGGCGATTCACCTCTGAGTTCCCAAACTTTACTTTTACTTGAAGTGCTATATGGTTGCAAGCTATTATTATTACACACACATAGATGTATATGTATACATACAATGTGTGTATACTTTCTATTGTATATATGTATTATTATTATACTTCAGTGCATTCAATTGCCCTCAGCCGCTCTGCTTAGCTTTCTCCTCCTCTGTCATCACCATGGCCCAGGTACTCCTGGCTCCACCCCGTCTCTCAGCTTTCTTTTGTGTTTTATCTTCTCCCGTTAGATTGTAAGCTCCTTGAGGGTAGAATGCACCTTTTGCCTCTTTGCAGTCTCATGACTCAGCAGTTTCTGGCACACAGTAGGAACTTCATAAATGCTTCTTGACTGACTGGTCAATTCTTGGAGCCCTAAGAAATGCACCTGAGGGGAGCGAGATAGAGTCCTCGAAGCAGACAGAAGGATTCCCAAGGCCAGGAGGTAGGGAGCACCTCACTGGCTCCACGCATTTTCTAAGAGAGAGTGAGGCTGATGACTTGGTGCAGCTCTGCCTCACTCCAGTCCAATTCACTCCAAGTCAGGACGTCACCGTGATGGTCACGCGTCCTCTTGGAAAATGAAGGTCGAACAACAACAATAGCACTTCCTGCCTGTATATCTGACTCTTTTTGTGACCTCCAATCTCACATCTCTAAATGCCTTTCTGACATTCAGAGCTGGATGTCTAGTGGACAGCTTGAACTCAACCTGTCTGAACCTGGACTCATTAGCTTCTCCCACTAAATCCTTTCCCCTGGTATCTTCTGTACCACTCTTGAAGACAACACCATCTTCGCATCCCTCAATCTTAAAGACAAGGTGTCATTTTCAGCTCTTCACTCTTTCACAATCCCCCCATCTTCACATCTGATCTATTGTCAAGGATTGTCTGCAATGTTTCTACAATACACTCCTCTGATGCTGCCCCCATCCTGGAGCAGAACCTCATGACATCATGCCTGGATTATTACAGTAGCTGGGGTGTGTGTGTGTGTGTCTGTGTGTGTGTGTGTGTGTGTGTGTGTGTGTGTGTGTGTGTGTGTGCATGTGGGGTCTGCCTGCCTTAAGTGTCTCCTCACTCCCGCCCATCCTCCACTCAGCCACTAAAGTGATTTGGACCTACCTAAAGCATAGGTTCAATCATGTCACATATACTTCCTTCTACCCCCTCAATCAACTCCAGTGGTTCCCTATTGCCTCTACAATCGAATACCAAATGCTCTGCTGGGCATTCGAAGCCCTTCATAGCTTGGCCCCTTCCCACCTGCCCACCTTTCCAGTCTTTGAACCCTCTGCTCCCCACACTTCCCCTCCAGTCTCCTGGCTGCTCCCCACTCTGGGCATTTTCTCCGGCCATCCTATAACCCTTATCACCACCTCCTGGTCTCTTTGACTTCCTTTAAGTCCCAGCTAAATTCCTGACTTCTACAATAACAGCTAGCTGGCATTTACGTAGCGCATACTACATGAAAGGCACTGTGTTCTCAGCTTCACAATTACTATCTCGTTGGCTCCTTACAACAATCCTGAGAGGCAGGTGCTATTGTTATGCCCATTTTACAGATGAGGAAACTGAGGCGATTAGCAGTGAAGTGACTTCCCAGGGTCACATAGCTGGGAAGTGTTTGACGCTGATTTGGATGCAGGTCTTCCTGACTCCTGGCCAAAGCACCATCTCGCTGACCCATCCAGGAAGCCTATCCCACTCCTTATTAATTCCAGGGCCTTCCCTCTGGGAATCGTGGCCTGTCTCTACTACATACGCTTTTCTTTGTCTGTATGTGTCTGCCTGCTGTCTCCCCTGTTAGACTGAAAGCTCTTCGAAGACAGGGCCTGACTTTTGCCTCCGTAAGTGGCCCCAGGGCTTAGCACAGTGTCTGGCATGCAGTAAGCATCTGATTAATAATAAAAATAATAAACTACTATTACTACTAAATATCTAGCTAATCTTTTAAATATTTTCAAATTTGCAAAATATTTTACAAATATTATCTCATTTGATCCTCACAACATCCCTGGGAGGTACTATTATCACAATTTTACACATGTAGAAACTGAGGCAGACAATCCTTAAGTGACTTGCCCAGAGTCATAAAGTTAGTGTCTGAGACTGGATTTGAACTCAGGTCGTCCTGACTCCAGATCTGGCACTCTATCTACTGTGAAAACTGCCAATAATTGCTTGTTGATTGGCTAACCGATTATATACTCTTCCCCTCGGATCAATAAGTTCCTGACAGGACCATCTAGCAGACTTTGTAGCATACACTAAGTGCTTAATGGAGGCTTGCTGAATGGTCAAGTGCAGAGTTGACTAAGCTTAAATATAGGAAAGCACTTGCTGGCAGGTGGAGCCCTCCCCCCCCCACACCGCCCTCGGGTGGGGAGGATGGACTTAAGGCCCACCGTTGTCTTCCATTGTTGGAAGTCTTCAGCCCTAACTCTGGGGTAGGATGACCCCTCAGCAGTGCTGTGCTGAATGGATGGAAAGGCGGGGCCCAGTGAAGGACTACCTAGGGGGCCTCGGAGGCCTGTCCCCAGTCCTTGGGCTGCCACCCCCTCCGGCCTTCTCTGGAATCAGCTCCCAGGCCACAACCTCATGGCTGAAGAGATTAACCGCCCCCTGGGCTGATGCCTTCAGTTTTACACATCAAGGACTCCAGGCACAGACTAGCAAAATAATTTTTTTCCAAGTCACAAGAGCAGTAAACAACAGAGATGAATTTGAAATCAGTTCCTCTGACTCTAGAGCAAATGCACTTGTCACCGTAGTGAACATTTATTTATATGGTGTTTTGGAGTTTTCAAAATACCTTACATATGATATTGTATATATCATAATATACATACATTATTTAAAAAAAACACTTAGCACTGTGCCCAGCACATAGTAGGTGCTATATACTCGTTCCCTTCCTTTATCTCATCAGTTAATAACATCTACCAATATTATGATTATCCCCATTTTACAGATGAAGAAAGTGAGGCACAGAAGGGTGACTTCCCTACGTTGCCATAGCTAGTGTTTGCGGCTGGATTTGAACTTAGATCTTTATGATGCCAACACTCTTTTCCCGGTGCCACCATGCTATTGACACAGAAATTCCCTTAGGAAGACTGAGAGGTTATGGGATTTGCTGGTGGTAGGGTCACACAGTCAGCAGGTTTCAGAGGCAAGGCTTTTGGTCGTCCTAACTCTAAAATTGGCCCTCTAGGCACTACTACTATCAGGGTTTGCTAATGGCTCATTGGGATGTTAATATTTTTCCAAGGCCAGAGATCCCCCTTCATGCTATTATTCCTCTTCCCCCATGAAGGCCACCTGCATAGGAAGAAGAAAAAATCATCAGAAGCTACAATATGTGTACCCAGTTAAGTCCCCTCCCCCCACCCCTCCTGCCCACCTGCACTTTTTTTTTTTGATGTAGTGAGGCTGCCAGGCTCACAGGCCTCCTCCACGGGTCCCTGGTGCCACCTTCACATGGCCCAAGTGAGCCAGTGATCACACTTGGATCACACCTTTCATCTCAACAGCTCTCTTGGCTCTACTTGCTTGGAGCAGCTGTAATTTCCTGCCAACACAGCGGCCCCATTGGCTGCCATTTTTCTCCAGGATGCTTTTCATCATGAATCTAATGAGTGTATAGATCCTGGTTGTGGAGAAGCTTGAGGCTGTCAGGGAAATGCGTGGAGGGCTGGCTCACTGGATTTCCCACCTCCTGCTCAGTGCCTGCTGAGGCTGAGGCAGCAGCCTGAAACATGCTACATCTTCACTTGCCAAGACTGTGAATCCAACTGGGATAAGCCTTTCAAGTGCCTTTGGGAAGAACCTTAGAGGACCTGGGGTTAATGACCCAATACTCAACTCTGAGGGATTAAGAGGAGAGTTTCCTGGTTGGAGATCAGGAATGGGCTGGTTAAGCTAAAATGGCAATTACGGAGAAATTGAGAGAGCCCAGGATATACTAATGGAACACCTGCCCAGAGGTCATTCAAAGTCTGATAAAGCAATAAAGTAGTTGGCTTTGTCAAGCAGTTAGTGTTTGTGTTCAAGTATCTTACAAAAGTCCAGTACTGATGTAATGAGTTTTAATGCATGCTGAACAATGATGTTCATTTCCACAGCACAAGTCTTTTGAATATCTCAGTGTTTTGTAAAATGTTAATACACTGCCAGAAGCGGAGTCGGGGAATAGATTGTTGGACTTACAATTTGAAAGATTTGGGTCAAAATTACAATGAATCCATCAAGAAACATATTTTCTTTTTTAAAAAATTAAAATTATTTAAAAAAATATTAACAAGTATTTATTTTCTTGCCCTCCTATATCCTCCTCCTGTTGAAAAATAAAAGGAAAAACATCCCCTTTGTAAAAAACATACACAGTCTAGGCGAACAAATCTTGATATTGCCTCTGTCACAAAACATATGTTTCATTTGGCATATTGAATCTCTCACCTCTCTGGAATCAATGAACGGTCCTTATGTTAATAAGAAGAATACTCATGTATTAAGGGCCTGCTGTGTGCCAGTCATTGCAATAGGTACAAAGACACACACTCAAATGGGAAGCAGCCCCGGCCTTCAAAGGCCTTCTACCGACATCGCTGATGCTTGCTGTGTCATTTACCTTTAAGTATTTTTTTCAGTAAAGAAGCATTTATTTTCTCTCCATCCCATTCCCTACTCCCACTGGAAAAAAAAAAAACAAAAAGGGAAAAACCCTCTAGTGAATGTATATTCAAACAAAACAAATCCCTGTATTGGTCATGACAAAAAATGTCTATCCTGTTTTCTGCATATCGAATTCATCACCTGTGTCATTTATTCTTAATGTGCCCCAGATAACTTCCTATGGCCCTGAAGTCACAGACAGATTGTAATACACATTTGGTGGAAGGACCTCTAATGTCAGGATCCTCCACTTAGAAAATCCTGGGTCCTTTGTATGTTTGCAAATTTCTCTATTCATGCTTAACCAGCAGAAGGTGAGCTTTTTGAGAGCAAGGGCAAACTTATATTTGACTTTGCACTTTAAGCACCTATTAAAATTCCTGACACTGAGTAGGTTCTTAACACGTGTTGTTGAACTGAATTGATTCTACTTCATTTCTTTTGTTCACTCTTCCTATCCATTACCATGTGTTTGATACCCCATTTTCTCCCTCTTGGTTTAGCTGAACCTTGCTACGGAAGCCTTTGCTCCACCATGGAGAGCTCCTTCAGGCATCCTTCATGTGCCCTTCATGTTACCACTTTGTAGTTTTCAAATGCTCTGATTTGCTGGATAATTATTTCTTCAATATGTCAAGTATGTATGACTTCATCAGCCTGAGTACACTCACGTTAGAAATTATCTTTAAGAGATGATGTAGGCAGTAACAATGCCTCACCTTATAGCAAATCTGGTGATGGCCCCCACTCTCTTCCATTTAGAGGCATAGAGTCACATGTGCCATATTCAAGCTCTTTCTAGTCTAGAAGTACCTCTCAGAGCCCACCCTCTCGTGCCATGACCTTTAAATGGCCAAGATCAATATTCACATCATTCCTGTGCATTGAAGTAGGATGTCATTAGACCAATAACAGTTTCCTTAGGGAAAGACTCAGAGGGATGAGGATCGAGTCTAATCCTGAAGTCATGTAAGGGGGGCATCATAAACATCCTCCGTGATCTCTCCCTTGGAGCCACATGGAAGAGTACGTCTCCTTCCCTCACACTTTTCCAGGAGACTCCATCACTATCGTACAGGCAGCCATCTCTTGACCTGGCATAGCCCTCTCTGAGGACACATTTTCTTTGGATTTCTGAGCAAGAAAGCCTATGAAGAACACATTCAGATCCTACACATTTGCCCCCATTTGCTCCTCCTTTTATTTTAGACTGCAGAAGAAATAGAGTGCTTTAGTCAACAAGCATTTATTAAGTGTATACCATATTCCAGGCACTGTGCTAAGTGCAAAGGACCCAAGAAAAGGTAAAAATCCACAAAGGAAAAGGGTAAAAAAATCTAAGCAGCATAGTCTGTTGATTCTCTTTTATGGGCCAGCATGGAGAAGTTCTGTCTTAGACAAGAGTCTCACTTCATTAGAAAACTAAATTAGGAGGCAGCAGCCCCAGGCATGGAAAGGTAATTAAGAGTTGCTTTTTGCCCTCTTAAGAAGAAGCCAATGGGACTTTCCATGTTCTATAGGGAGAAAGTTATGGGCAATTAAAGGTTTCAACCAAAGACAAGTTATTGGGGTGCTTCCTTTATTAGCCACCCCAACCCAATTCCATGAAGGAATCCGGTAATCCAGTCCGTCCATCGACAACCTGGCATAGCCACATGATCCCTACCTTAGTGGCATGGAACTTTGAGGAGGCCTGCCCTTCCATCCTTACAATGTTTTAGAACAGGGACTCCTACCCTGGGCCATGTGAACTTTGTTTTTATATTCTGATAATTTGTTGCCTTTTATGCATTTAAAAACACTATTCTGAGAAGAGATTCATAGGCTTCAGCCAAGGGATCCTGGGACACAAATCAGTTAAGAACCCCTGAATAACAGAAGCAAGCCCATCTGGAGACATCCCAGAGTCAATCTCCTCCCCACCTCCATTATCTATCTAGTCGAGTCTCACATGGTTAAATCCAGCAGGCTTCACAGACAGACAAGCTGGGCATAGAGCAGATGGCCATGGACTCTCTAGCCTCTGCTTTCCCAGATTATCGAGCAAGAGAGAGCCCAGAATGACAGATTCCCCATCCAAGTTTCACTTCTGTGTCATTCTTGGGCTCCTTGACTCATTGACCAAAGGGTTATCATGGCATTAGAGACAGAAGGGACCTTAGAAGAGATTTAGTCCAAGACCTTTATTTAAACAGGCTCTGAGAGATGGGTGCAAGGTCAGGGATTCTGAGCTAGGAGGTACTTAAGGGCCATGGAGTCCCAACCCTTCCTTTCTACATATGAGGAAATTGTGGCAAAGAGAGATCACATGACTTGCTCAGGATCATACAGCTATTAAGTGGATGAGGCAGGGTTTGACACGTGGCCAAGTCCACATGCCCTGCATAACAGATTGTTGCTGGTGGGTTTTTCCTCCCTTTGGCCACACCCGGCAGCTTCTTTGGTTTGTCTGTGAGGTCTCCTGATGCTGGTCCAATGTCTGCATGCTAACTTTCAGCTTTCTAGGTGTTTGATGCAGCCTCAGAGCACAGCTCAGAGGAAAAAACAAGAACAAACCAAAAAGAAGATGACCCACATATTCTCTCTCCTGTACTGCATCACATTTTTTAATGTCTTAGTTTTTGAGGTGCTAGATGTAAACTGAAGCATATTCCCCTTGCCATTTGCATTAGAAGGAAGAGTGTGCAAATTCCAGGTGAGAAGAGATAGGAATACGAATATTCCTCACGTTGATCATACTTACAGTACAGAGTTAGATTGGTAGGAGAAAAAGAAAAGGAACAAAAAAAAACTTCCCTCAACATGTGGGAATACTTTTTTCCAGTACTGCCCTAGAAATTACATTTTAGTAAGTACATTAGAATATTTACTTGGAATTATTTTCAAAACATTTCAACTAGTCCTATCATTTTGATATCCACCTTAATTTTGCTGCAGGTCTTGGGTCTCAGAATGGCTTTCCCCAAATAATAAATACAGCTTACTAAGATTAAACAAGGGCACAGATCTTCACATAACCCTGGCTTATTCAACACTGTGGGGTAGGGACTTGGGAGCACATGGTCAAGGCTGCTCCAAAATTCCATAACTAAAATACCATCATTTCCTTTTTTCTCCTTAATGCTACATTTTTTATGCCTTCAAATGCCTATTGCTATTGTGGATTTATGATCACATCAGTGTGTTACACTTCTGTAATTAGGGTTCATTATTCCACTGAGGCAGTTGGTAATGCAGTAGAGAGAACACCAGGCCTGGAGTCAGGAAGACATGAATTAAAATCTAGCCTCAGAAACTTACTAGCTGTGTGACCTTGGGCAAGTCATCCTCTGCCTCAGTTTTCTCAGCTGTAAAATACATACCTTGTAGCATTGTTGTAAAAAAATGCTTGGCACTGTGTCTATCACACAGTAGATGATATATAAATGCTTTTCCCCTCCCTTTCACAGCAGTATAGCTTATAACCTATCTGCACTTTCTACTCTTTGTAACAGTATATTGTATATACTACAAATCTTTGGTGAAATGAATTGGATTGTGTGATGCTTATTCACAATCTCCCATAAATTCTCTCCATAAGGAATGCACTTGATGCAACGGAGGTAGCCCTCTGATTTTTTTTTTTCTTTAAACATTCTATGGATGTCAGAGCAGAAACTGAGTTGTATAGCAATTGGTGCTGACTGGATACATTATGGACATTTTCCATTTCCTTTGCCAATCATACATGCACTGAGTAATCTTTTTATGCCAACTTTGGCATATAAATTGTCATAAGTGGCATGCTAAAGGCCACTTGAATTCCCTATGCACCATTCCATTGCTCTCTGGGTCAACCATGGTTTTGATTCTTCAGAGAACACTCATTAGTGAAGTACCACTTTCATAATGGGTAGAACTCAAGACTTGGAGTCAGACAGACTAGAATCGGAAGATTATTTTAGATGCTTACTTGCTGAATGGTCCTAGCCAAGTTACTAGAGCTCTGTACCTCAGTCTTCTCATCTATTAAATAGGTGAGTTGAAATGGGTGGTTTTAAAGGTTCATTACAACTCTAAGTCCATGATTTTCTTGTTTAAACAAAGAAGCGCATTTTCCCTAAAGAGCCAGAACATCTGTGTTGGGGATGGGTGAGGTACTGGAGTCAGGAAGACTAGATTTCAACCTAAGGCCTCTGGCAATAGTGAGTCACTCAATTTCTTTTAATGCCTCATTTCCCCCTGTTGTAAAAAGGGGATGATAATATCCATAAGCCCTTATCTCACAGGGTTCTTGTAAGACTCAGATGATCATAGGAATAAAGGAAGGAAGAAAAGAGGAAAGGAAGGGGAAGAAAGAAGAAAGCAAAGAAGGAAGGAAGGAAAGAAGGAAGAAAGAAACAAAAGGAAAGAGAGAAGAAAAGAAGAAGGAAATAAAGGAGGGAAAGCGGGAGAAAGGAAGTAAGAAAAAAAGTGTTTATTAAGCACCTACTATGTTTCAGACACTGTGCTAAATGGTTTGCAAATTTTTTCTTTGTATCCTCACAGTAACACTGAAAGATAAGTGTTATTATTATTATCCCCATTTTACAGTCCAGGAAACTGAGGCAGACAGAGATTAAGTGGCTTGCCTAGGGCCATAAAACCAGTAAGTATAAGAGTCCAGATCTGAACTCAGATCTCCCTGACTTCAGGCTTAGTGAACTATCCGCTGACTAGCCCTACATGAAAGGCAGTGCAAAAGCCGGGCCATCCAGAGCCCCTGTTCTAAAGAAGGGAAACTGATTCTTGTGCATTTTATCACAGCAAGATACTGGCAGAGGCAGGATCCTCACCTCCTCTCTCACTCTTATGCTAGCAGCCTGTCCACTGCGCCACACTGTCTCCTCGCTATAGGTGGTATTGTATGCAAAACACTTTGGACAACATAAAATTCTGTGTACATATCAAGTTTTACTATTATTTTTAGAGGAAGCTTGATGGTCCAAAGGCTGTAGCACTGGACCTAGAGGCAGGAAGATCTGAGTTCAAATCCTATCATAGACACTAGTTGCATGACTGCTAGCAAGGTAGCTTAACTTGTCTCTTTCAGTCTTCTCAATTGTAAAAGAGGGATGATAACACCAGCTACCTCCCATGGTTGTTGTGAGGATCCAATGACTTTTTTGTAAAGTGCTCTGAAACTTTAAATCACTACAGAAATGTTAGCTATTATCTTCATCATGACTATTGTTGTTGTTATTGTTATCATTGTCATCATCATCATCATCATCATCATCATCATCATCATCATCATTATTGGCTAACTTATGACTTCATCACAAGCTCCCTGGACTGATTCAGGCCAACAGCCCATCTACAAATCAGCCTCAGAGCATTGCCTGGAACCCTGAGAGAACTCAAGCAATGACTTGCCCATGGCCACCAAACCAGTAGACATGTGCCAGAGGCAGAGTCCCGCTCTTCCCGATGCCAAAGCCTGCTCTCCAGTATGCTCCACCAGGCTGCCTCTCCCAACCCTTTCTTAGTCTGCACAAAAGTTCCCAGGCTCCCCAGATTTCTCTCCGCATGCTCTGATTTTTCTTGGCACAGGCTGCAGGACATGCTCATGTCTGTAGGACTTCATCTCTCTTCCAGAATACCCTATGGGACTCCTACTATAAATAATTCACACCACACTACACCTGTCAAAGGGAATGAACAAAGCATATCTTATGATGCAGGACCCTTGATTTTTATTGTTTTTGTTCACTTACTTAGTAATTCTCCATCTCCATCTCCCTGTCACTGTGAATTAGAGCGACCCGGCTGTGTACAAATACTGTATTCAGGATAATTAGATACTGGGATGTGGGGGATTCAGAGAAATTACTTTAACTGGGATCAGAACTGAGGCAAATATGAAGTTTTTAATTCTGTTTCTAGTTTGAGTGATTGTCTGACCTTAAATAGTCTGATTTGTCAGAGCACTTTTCATTGTCAGCCCTGTCTTTTTCCAAATCTCCCTGGTGGACAAACTGTATTGAGCTGTGGACTTGGTTCTAACTGGCTGGGATCTTTTCAATTTGGCAGCTTCATCTTTAACGCAATGGATGAAAGATTACGTGCCAGTCTTTTCAATGGGTTTTCCATATTGGTGATCAGGGTCAGGGATTTGAACATAAGCAGGCTTCTAGCTATTTCTTCTGACCAATTTAAATTGATTCATACAAGTCCTTTGTACCCCTAGGGAAAGGGGAGAACAAATCCTCGTGAGGGAGACAGTTATCTCTGTACTTTCAGATGGAATCGTAGAAAAGAAAAGGGATAGAGGGGGTGGGTAGTCTGAGAAGGAAAATGCTTTGGTTGTTATAAAATAGGAGATCTTGGGAGGTGGGAAAGGCTTATTGAAACTTTAACCTGGAAGATTCTCCTTTGAATCAAGGTCACTGGGGAAATGATTTCCAGGAATTACATTGAGCTGTTTAGGTTAACAGGGCTGTAGAAACACAAAGCATCATTAATATCTGATCTTACAGTGAGCCTTGGGGGACTAAATGATTCTTTGGGGCCCAGAAACTGAAATTAACTCTTCCAGAGCCCTGAGGCATCACTGAGACATTCAGTAAGAAAAGAAAAAAAAATGGCCATGTGGTATTAATGCAGTGCCTGACACATAATAAATGTGTAATCATTTTTTCTTTCATTTATTCATTCCTTTATTAATATCCTACTTAGGATTCTGCCCCTTACAGTACTACTAAGGATATTTTGGAAAATGAAACAATGCCTTCTGAAATGTTAACCTCTAAAGAGGTGGGTCACTCTCCTCAGTATCCTTAGATTCCTTTGCCTATTGTGGATCCATTGATCCAAGGATTTCTCTACTAAATTTATTTAGATTTTCAAATCATATGAACCCATGGTTACCTGAAGAAAAAATCTGACCAAAGGTAAGAAAGAGAACATCTTGGAAAATGTGTCTATCTCTTTACATATGTGAGACACTTACTATGAAGCAGCATATTATTATTATTATCATTGTACTTAGTCATGGAGCAATATAAGAATCAGATTCAATCATGCAGATGGGAAGGGCTTCGGGAGACACGATGATATTTTAATGGTCTCAGAAACCCTCTTTGAGGACGCCTGCCCCACACATTACCTTTCTACCCTTTCTGAAAACATAGCCATAGCAGGAGTCCAGCCCCTGGTCGGCTTCATTCTGTATGGCTTGTTTGTTTGTTTTTTAAAACCAAGCTCATGTTTCAACAGATACAAGTAGAACGCACCAAAAACAAACAAACAAACAAACTTTAACAAAGGAATCTCTGTCTCCAAAGAGAAATCTCTGGCCTTGCAGCTCCTGCTCTCCTCCCCACCTTTGCACAGGCCTTTTACCCATACCTTTCATGCACTCTTTTCTTAATCTGTCTCTTGTCATCCTTCACTTCTTTCAAGGATCAGCTCTGGTATTATCTCCTAAAAGCTTTGCCTGTTCACCTTAGTAGGTAGCATTCTCTCCCATCTCCAATCACCTTGCATTTCTGTATCTGTTTATAGGTCATCTCTCCATGCATCCCCCTAGCATGTAGACTCCTTGAAAGTAAGAGATGGTTTGTTTCTTTGTTGGTCTCCCCAGCACTTGGCTCTGGATGTGCCTGGAATATGAGAGGTGCTTAAGAACAGCTGTGGGATTTAAATTTGATTTGGAATCATCCACGTGTGTAAATGCTCCTGTTAGATTCATACAATAAATGAATAGTTTGACCTTCCAAATCTTATACTGTTCAGTGTGCCAGGCAGAGTGAGGTAGAGAGACGTTTGTGTCTGAGCCATGCCTGATATGTCAACATAATGATGACACACATTTAGCTAACACTTTACAATTTTACAGTGTTTGTCTCCAAAGAACCCCATCAGGTAGTGTTGTGGCTTTTATTTTTGGATACTATGCTTTGAATGTGGTGTCATCACTTCACATATTTTCCCGTCAATATACAACTGAACCCCTTCACATCTTATTATACTGAGTAGTTCTCATTCCAGTCTCTGCACAAATCCTGAGTCTGTCGTCCAATGGATTGGTTATGCCTCTCAGCTTGAGTCATCTGCCAGTTTGATAAGCTTGCCTTTTTCTAGGTTATGTTGAAATGTCAAACATCAAAAGGTCAAAAACCATGCCCCAGGGACACTCCCCTATGACCTTCCAATGGGATATTGAACCATTAATGAGGATTCTTTGGGTTCTGCCATTTAACTAATTCCAAATCCTTCCACTTAATCCATAAACTATGCCAAATTTCTACATTTTGTCCCCCCCCCCAAAAGAAAGAATATCAAAGGAATGGGAAAATCTCGGCACTCCTTCTATAGCATTCCACTGATTTCCCAGGCTCATGGAGGACAAGGACCAGACCCGGGTCTACTCATTAATATAGAAAGCTCCTGGATGAGAAAGCAGCTTTTACCAATACCAGAAAGCACATTCTCTACGACTTAAACTCTGAGAGATTGGCCTGGAATACTAATATGGTAGGTGATGTTCCCAGGGAGTGTACAAGATGAACTTGAATTTAGGTCTTCCTAGCTTCATGGTGGCTCTCTAGAGACTACACACACTGCTTACCATTCGAATAAACTGGTCAACCAAAAGAAAATGGTTAGTCTAGTATGTCTTCTTCTTGCTGAAGCCATCTTTTTATGTTCAATGCTTCTTCTTTTTTTAAAAAATATATCTAATCATTCATTTAATAACAAAATCTGTATTTTTGCAGAAATTGAAGTCAAGTTCACAGACCTAAAGTCTTCAAAGTAATCATGTCCAAAACACAATTTGTTATCATTCTCTGCAAATCCTCCCCATCTTCCTAGTCTTTCTATTACTGTTGAGGCTACCATCACCTGTCTTGGCACCCAGACTCACAGCCTTGATCTCTCAACAGTTCTACCCCTTCATCTCAAATCTGCTGCCAAGTCTTGTCGCTGCAAACCTTCATAATGTCTCTCCTGTGCTTCCCCTTCTCTCCACCCACACAAGCACCGCCCTGGCACAGGACCTCATTACAATACGCTTAGACTATTGCAATCATGTTCTGGCTAGTTTCTCTACCTAAACCTCTGTCATCTCCAGATCAAAGTGGCCTTCCTGAGTCCACGTGTGATGATCTTCCCTCCCTTATCCCCACCGGACTACACAGTTTCCAGTGGCTCTCTGTTACTTCCAAGATTTAATGCAATTATGAAAATCTCTTTTTGGCTTTTAAAGACCTTCAGAATCGAGGCCATTGCTCCCTTTCATCTTCTTCACATACTTCATGATCCTAGGATGCTCTTTTCTTACTGTTCCTCACACACAGCACTCCATCTCCTGTTTCTTTGCCTAGTCGTGGCTCATCCCCCACACTGGGCAGGCTCGCTCTCCTCCCTTCTGTCTCCCATCTTCTTTCAAGCCTCAGCTTAAGTGCCATTTTCCATAAGAGGCTTTGGTGACCCCGCTCTCTCCTAGCGTTCTCCCTCTAACATTAACTTCCACTATATTCTATAGCTTCTGTGTGCACACTTGACTTATATGTTGTCTATCACATTAGATTGTAAACTAATGGAAGGAAAAGAATATTTTTGCCTTATTGTATGCCCCCAGTGCTTAGTGCATGACTGGTATGGGAAACACATGATAAATGCTTGTTGTCTGACTGACTTTTCAAGGAAAATTTGGGGCATTGTTTGCCTTTCTTCAGTCTTTCTGTACATCTCCCAATTTCCACTGATAATGATTCAATAGGCACGTCTGCCCAAGGCTGGAGCTGATCTTGGTCTAGTGACCTGAACTTATCAAGGGCAGCCAGGTGACCATCTTCCTAGATTATTTTAAAAATGTATTCCCCATTAGCCAATTGTGCTCATTTTCAGTCTAAAGAAAATTATCCTGGACAAAAACGAAAACAATGGATTCCAAATAGGGTGAAGAAATTCTGTCAGTAATCACCATCCCTTCCACCCCTTCACTGAGGAAAGTGGTCCTCTCTCTTCTTTGGTGTTCCACCTTCCCCTAATGTAGCTGTCAAGCCTTTTTACATACTTCTTTGCTTGGATTGCCGGTCTCAGCTCACCCTGATCTTTAGCGTTCCTGATGAATTGTACTCCGATGGGATCATAGTGAGCTTTTGCAGAAGTCTTCTGCTAGAATAATATTTAACATTTATTCAGTGCTATAAGATTTGCAAAGGCTTTACATATGTTATCTCATTTACCAACCCTTGTTTTTCTCATCTGTATTAAAAATCTACATTGGTTGGTGAGTGCTGCACATCTTCATTGGTTCCTTTTGACATTTCCTTCTTTCCCTCATTGTAAGATAATATTCCTCAATGTGTCTTCCTAATTTCATTCGTGAGGACTGTCCATTCCTCTAGGACTGACTACTTCTTTTCATTTGTAGTCTATGTGATCTTGCATATCCTTTCTCTGAGTTCTTTGAAATAGTTTTTCTTTTGTTTGTTTCCTAAAATCTACAGTACATGTTAGATTCTCTTCTCTATCATATCTTCTAAGATAGAGTGGTCATTACTTAGCAATGTTCCTACAATTACCATTCCATACCCAAGATCCTCATTATTAATCCTTTCTTGATTAAAGATACAGAATAAAATTTCCCATTTTTGTTTCCTCTATTAAATATTTTTGGATAGCTATATAAAGTTTCTATTTCTGTTTTCATTGATCTTTACCTGATTTCCTCCTGTGAGTGTATCCTCTTAATATGCAATGCTCCCCTGTCTCCCCTTTTAACCATCTGTCTTTTTTTTTTCGTAGGGTTCAGCCTTTCAAAACCACAATGACAAAAGTTGAGACTATAGTTTTCAAAATGCTCTCCATATGTTACCTTTGTTGGCTGCCCAGCATGCTTAGAATGGACTTCCGTGCTTGTCTCTGCCGCCTGCATTTCCTGCTTTCCCTTAAGATTCACCTCAAGAGCCACCTCCTTCAGGAAGCCTTTCTTAGTCTCTGTCCCCAAAGGCTATCCCACATGTTCCCCATGGTTATCAGTTTGATGTTTTAGTTATACTTAGAAATGTGCATGCTTGATCCCACCTTATGCACTTGTTAAGTGCTTAATAAGTACTGAATGGTTGTTTGGGCAACCTAGGTGGATAGAGTGCTTGTCCTGAAGTCAGGAACACTCATCTTCTGAGTTTAAATCCAGCCTCAGGCACTTACTAGCTATGTGACCCTGGGCATGTCACCTAACCCTGTTTGCCTCAGTTTCCTTATCTGTAAATGAGCAGGAGAAGGAAATAGTAAACCCCCCCTAGTATCTTTGCCAAGAACACCCCAAATGGGGTTGAGAAGAGTTAGACATGGTTGAAACAATTTAACAAGGATTGTTTAAGACTCACAACAACCTAGGTAGATAAAAGGAACATTATCCCTATTCACAGAAGAAGAAATGGATTCTAAGAGAGACAGGAAGTGATTTACTCAGAGTCACATAGTGAGTCAAAGGAAGAGGATCAATGTGACTCTGTCTTCCTAACTTCAGGTTATGCTCTGCATCTACTATACCACCAGGCTTGCTTAGCCTTACATTTCACATTTCTAGCAACATTTTCTTTTTTACTGTACTATTGTTCAAACAAACCCTACCCATATAGATCTAAATCAACATTTCTGCAGCAAGCAAAACAAAACAGAACAATGGCATCTCACTATTTGATTTTGTTGGTTTGCATTCCTTTGTGTTGAAAAATATGTAAAACACCCCTCTAGGTATTCCTGAGTTAGAACATTTATTTCATTAAAAATTCATAGGAATAATTAAATGCCATCTTATATATTAGTTGAACAAATAAGGGTGACAAATATGGCATATGTTCTGTGGGTCAGTAGGCAAGTCCACTAACCCAAGAGATTTGGTCCAAAAATAGTAGAAGACAATAGAATCATTCATTATTTCACAAAATTAGCAAATCCACAAACTTTTCAGCATTCACTCCCAATCAACAAAATACCAGGAAAGCCTACCAGCGCCATTACCTCCCTGAAGAATTAAATATAGCATTAGTTTTTGGATAGAACTCATAAATATTAGTACTCTCTTTAAACATATATACATATATATATACACACACACATACACACACACACACACACACACACACACACACACACACACACACATATATATAAATTTTTTGACCCAAAATTATTTAAGAGACCAATTGTTACTGATGGAGCATGGGCCCCAAAGTGGGACCTTTGTCCCACTTTGGGCCCCATTTGTCTATGAGCCCTAGCAAACCTTTGGACTGTCCTTCTCCCACTTGAGCAAAGAGATCTCTGGTGTTCCCCTGAGGCCATGATTCTGTCCTTTCAGCTACACCCAATCCCTCAATTTTGTTATCCTTGACCTAACCTGGCCCTCCATTGTCTTGCCTCCTTATGTCCTCAGGCCACTTCCCACCCTTGTTCCTATCTAGGCTCCATTTCCCTGGAATTCTATTACCTCATTGATTACTTGGCCACTCCTAGTTTCCTCCCACAGTCTTTCTGTATATAAGGTCCATCTTGTCTCCATTAAGAGGCTCAGGTTTTCACAATCTAGCCAATGGCCCACAGATGCTCAGATTCCTTAAGAGTCTGGCTAATATGGTGAATCTCCAATAAACCATATGTTTGGCTGAAAGAAGGCTTCGGTCAAATTCTTTCAGGCAGGACCTGCATGTCACAATTTCAGGATTCCAAGACCCCTAACCTCCAGACCTCATCATATGCTTCCCTGACTAGGAAATGTTTTCTGTAGTGCTTCAGAGCATAGTTCAGTTATCCTTTCCTATATAGAAAGTCTTTCCTGAGCTTTTTCTGTCTCTTAAAATAACTACTTTGCATATACATGCTATGTGGATTTATTTGCACTATTGTGCTGCCTCCTTTAGGACTAAAACAAAAAGATGTGAGCCCCTTGAGGGTAGGAGCTATTTCCTGTTTGTCTTTGTAGTTCTGGAGCTTAGCACCATACCATGGATATAATCAGCCCCTAAAAAAGATCTCCAAATGCTTTTGTATCATCTCAATATTCATCACTTCATTTTGATTTGGAGAAGAAGCATAATGTAGAGGGGAGAACTCTACACATGGAGTCAAGAAAGAGTTTGAATCCTTCCATAGACAATTACTAGGGGTATAACCATGGAGAAGTCACTTGACCACTCTGTGCCTTAGTTTCCTTCTCTGTAAAATGAGGGGGCTGGACTTGATGACATCTAATGTTCCTTCCAGCTCTGCATCTAGGATCCCATTGATAAGGATGGGATCTGGACCCCAAAAAGGATAACCCTAAACTTTCCCACATGGCCAAATCTCTGGTGTTAGCCTTAGGCTATAATCCCATCAATTGGCCTTTTGTTATTGCCTATATCCAACCTCCCAATTCTGTTACCCTTAACCTAGCCTAGGCCTCCATTGTCTTAACTTCCATATGGCCCCAGGCCACTTCCCACCCTCAATCCTGTCTAGGCTCCTTGGCAACTCCTAGATTCCTCCCATAATCTTTCTGTGTATAAGGTCCATCTTGTCTCCATTAAGATGCTCAGATTCTTATAATCTAGCCACTGCTCAGATTTTTACAATCTAGCCAATAGCTCACAGGTGCTCAGATTCCTTAAGAGTCTGGCCAATATGGAAGATCTTTAATAAATCTTGTTTTTGGCTGAAGGAAGGCTTGGGTCAAATTCTTTCAGGAAGGACCCATGTGTTGTGATCTCAGGATCTCAGAACCCCTACACTTCTAGACCCCATTATCATGACATGTTATCTCCTGTTACCACAAAGCATAAGCTTCTCAAACAGCTGAGGGATGGATATGCTTTATATAAGCATGATGGCATTATAGAAAGGATTGATCTTGTAGTCTAAAGACCTGGGCTTGAGGATTGCTTCCAGTGCTACTCACCTGTGTGACACTGACCTATGTCAGCTACTCATTTCATATTTCTAAACCTGGGTGTCCCTTTCTATAATGTGTGGATAATAACACCTGCCATATGTAATTTGCAAAAAGGCAAATTTATGCTGGTTGTCAGCTACATCTTCCTAACAATTACAGCTCTATTGAAGTAGACAGAACAGTCCTGTGTGGTTTAACCGGATGGTCATTTATTGGTATGTTTTTGTGGGAATTCTTATTCAGGTCTGAGTTAGATGGCTGCTGAGGGCACTTGTAATACAACTAGGAATGTCGCTATCAACTTTAAAGCACTAAATACAAGGGAACTATTACTGCTGCATCAACAAAAGTCAGCCTGCCCTCATCACCTCCATCTTTCAGAAAGAACTTGCTATTTGTTTTATCTTTCTATCTGAAAGATTTTGTAGTAGGTGTCCTGTCTTGAAGTGTTTGTGATTCAAGGGGAACACTTTGTACTCTATTGAGTTTGCATTTAAAGACTTTAGGCAATAAATAGTCATCCCCTTACTTTTCACTTTGTCCAGTGCACTACATTTTGGAGACCTTTTTGTATTTCTGTGTTCACATCTGCCTTCCCCTGCTGCTCTGTAATGTTTATTTCCCAACAGTATCTCATTCTGCAAATTCAACAGATCACCACCAGCTTCTAGTCCTCTCTTCTTTGCCAACAGAGAATCACAGAGCTGGAGAGAAGTGTGAAGGCTATCAGATTCAATTGGTCTCTTAAAAAGAAACCTCTTGTTAACATAGCAGATGAGATGTACGTCAATTCTTTGCTCAAATAGCTCCAATGGGGGAAAATACCCTTTTCACAAGGAATCTTTTCCTACTTAGGCACAACATTAGCTCCTTGGGATATTATTTTTTTTTCCTGCTCATATCATGCCTAAATTTGCCTTCTCTGCAATATCTATCTATTGCCCTTTGGGCCCCATCTACCCATCTAACCCAGTTACGCTCTCTGAAACCACAAAGAAAAAGCCAGGTATCACTTTTCCATGTCAGGTCATAGAGAATCTCCAAGCCGCTATAAGTCCTTAACCCTCTCCCCACAAGATAATTGACTCTTTGATTTAAAATTAGCTTTCATAAGTTCCTTCTCTAAGTTAAGCGATGATTTCCCCAGTGATAGTCCACTTGATTGATTCAAATCCACAGAGCCCTGCTACAATATTGTGAGAGGCTATGAGAAAGTACAAGTGATGGGAGCAGAGGTGCTAGCCATGTATTTCCATAATCTATGTATTTAGTTCAAAACATTGCTTTAAGAAACAGGAGGATTAAAAAAAATACCTTTTTCATAAGCCCACATCAAACAAGTTTGCTCATCTTTTTCACCACTTGACCTGCTGGGATCACAGGCTACCAGATTCATATCAGCTCCGTTATCCAGTAAGAACTGGACCAGGCGAATGTGTCCATGGAAGCAAGCAGAGTGTAATCCTATGGGGGTAGGGGGAAGGAAGAGAAAAGCAAGAAAACCAAACATCAACCCCTGACTGCCACAAAGACAATTGTTGCCCTGTAATAGGATTGCAGCAAGAGCTATAAAGTGAGAATTGATTTCTTTAATAAAGAGTCCATCCTATTATGGGGCCAAAGCTACAATGTCATAAGCAGACAGTGTTTTCTCTGACAGCCAATCCACTTCTTGGCTCTACTGTAATTCCTAGATATAGACTGTAATTACCACCAACTCAACTTAGCAGCTTTAGGAGAATCAAGGAAGGAAAACCTCCAGAATGTCTCATTTCTCTGGGTTTGACAAGTGACAGCAAAGGGAGATGACTTGTAATTATATTGCACTCTTACCAGTGTGCCCATCTCTTCCTTGATGATTGATGCTTAGGATGTTTTGGTCAAGAAGAAATTTAACGAGTTCAATACTCTTGCCATAGGTACAAGCACTGTGAAAACACAAAACACTGGGAATGAATGTTGTGGTTTGTTCAAATGGAAGACCCTGATTGTTCTCAGATGTGGATGGGGTATCTGGAATATAGCAGGGCCACCAACAATCTCCCTTTCTGCAACCTCACTCTATGGCTCTATTTAAAATACCCTGAGATCACATTACAGGTATCAGTGTTCATATCACAGAGCTGAATTTCATTGAGGTTGAAGTTCCTTAAAAATAAACCCTTAATTTTTCCTCATACAGATCGTTTTCTAGCCCTGGCTCCCCATCTTGGGCATATGAAGTTTTGGTTTTTTTTTAATGTGTAGGAATTTACCTTAATCCATATTAAATTTCATCCTGTTAGATTTGGCCCAATTTCTATCCTATTGGTTCCTTTTTGAGTCCAGATTTTATTATCTCGTATGTCCAATTTGGTATGTATATCATTAATGGATTCATCCAAGCTACTGATAAAATGAAGAACACTAGATTGCAAGGACAGGTAATTAGGCACACTACTTAAGAACTGCAGGAATGCATCAGTCGAGTAGTTTCAAGGTTTTGAGGATAATGTTGAAAGGAAGTAGTTTTAATCTTAATATGAGGAAGAACTTTCTAACAATTGGGGCTTTCCAAAAATAGAATCACTTGCATCAGGAAGCAGCAGGATATCCTTTACTGGAGGTCTTCCAACAAAGGTCAGAGGATCACTTATCAGGTATGCTGTCTCAGGGATCTTTCAAAATCCAGGTTTTGAACTAGATGGCTTCTGAAGTCCCTTGGAAACCAAGATTCTGTGACTTTGGGTAACACCATTCAACCAGCTCCAAATCCATTCAGTTTTACTATCATGTGATGTATATCTTTCTGTCTTGTTCTGGGCATCATCTTTTTGGCATGGCATTGGCAGAATTAAGTACATTTATAGGGTGAGCATGTTGGGGAGAGGACTAGATATGATGCCAAATAAGGATCATTTGAATAAATTAGCGTTGTTTATCCAAGAGAAGAGGAGACATCTTGGAGATATGGTGCAGGTACTCATGATAAGTGCCTTCAAATATTTGAGTCCCATTATGTGGAATCAGTTGCTTAATACAAATTTATTTAGCACCTGTAAACCAATCCAGTATCTTTGCCAAGAAAACCCCAAATGGTCGCAAAGAGTTGGACATAACAGAAAAACAACTCAATAACAACAAAATTGGTCCAGACACTGTGCTAAGCATTGGGAATATAAATAATAGCAAATACAGCCCCTGTTCTCAAGGAATTCACATTTGGGATGCAGTGAAGGTGTCATATATGTAAAAAACAAAACCAAAAAAAATGTACAAACAAGCTATATACAAGACAAATTAGAGATAATGAAAAGAATGAAGGCATTAGCACTGAGGGGGAATCAGGAAAATCACGAAAGCCTTCTTGTAGAAGGTGGGAAGGAAATCAAGGAAACTAGGAAGAGGAGGTGAGGAAAGAGAAGATTCCAGGCATGAGAGGCAACTAATGAAAATGCCCAGAGTTAGAAGATGGTATGCCTTATGCGAAGAACAACAAGAAAGTCAGTGTTACTGGATCACAGAGTATGTTGAGGTGAGTGGGTTTAGAAGACTGGAAAGGTAAAACTGGGTCAGGTTATGAAAGGCTTTAA
Organism: Phascolarctos cinereus; assembly: GCF_003287225.1. Taxonomy (NCBI): domain Eukaryota; kingdom Metazoa; phylum Chordata; class Mammalia; order Diprotodontia; family Phascolarctidae; genus Phascolarctos; species Phascolarctos cinereus. The sequence goes on along the minus strand of NW_027555958.1, from coordinate 476,367,396 downwards.
AAGCCAAATAGAAGATGTTACATTTGATGCTTGAGGCAATATGGCACCACTGGAATTTTTAAGTAGCAGTGATTTAAGCAAATCACTTTGATAGCTGCCTAAATGGGGAGAAGTTTGAGGCAGGGAGACCAATCCTCAGGCTATTACCATGGTCCAGTTGTAAGTGGATGAAGGTCTATGACAGGGTAGTAGCAGTTTAAGAAGAGACAAGGGGGTGTATTTGAGAAATGTTGCAAAGGTGATATCAACAGTCCTTGGTGAGTGATTGGAGACTAAAAGTAAGAGAATGTAAAGAGTTGAGGATGACCCTTAAGTTGTGAGTCTGTGTGATTAGGAGGATTGTGGCACCCTCAATAGTAATAAGGAAGTTAAGAGGAAGGAGGGTCTTTGGAAAGCAAAAAACATAATGAGTTCACTTTTGAACATGCTGACTTTGAGATATGCAAGGAACACTAGGTTTTAGATGCCCGATAGGTAGGCGGTAATGCAAAACTGCAGGTTAGGAGAGAGGTTAGGGCTGGAAAAGTAGATTTGAGAATAGTCACCATAGCCATAACAGTTGAATTCATGGGAGCTGATGAGATCACCGAGCAAAATAGTCAAGAGGAAAAAGGGAAGAGGGCCCAGGGCAGATGGATTAGACTTCTCTTTCTTGGTTCTGGGATCAATATCTAGAAATAATAGAGAAATCAATAGAACTTTGAAGTTCAGAAAGTCTTCCTAATAATTAAAGCTATCCCGAACTTGAAGTGCTGGCATCCAGATGCTGTGTGCTGCTCTTGACTGGAGCTCTTCAACGTAAACCTAGGTGAAAGACTGATGGTTCAGAGATGTTTTGGAGGGGATTTCTATTGAGATATATGGACTAGATGACATCTGAGATGCTTTTAAACTGTAGAATTCTGGGAATCTTGTTGGATTGTGAGCTCCTCAAAGGCAGGGGCTATCTTCTGCTTCTCTTTGCATCCTGAGTGCTTAGTTGTGTGCCTGGCACATAGTACATACGATAAATGCTTATTGCTGGACTAAATGACTGAAGTTTTGTTACCCAAAGAACTAGGGTGAATGCACACTTGTTGATGAGCCATCTATATTCATAGAATAGCATGTGTGACTGCTATTCAAACAGCCCAAAGATTCTTATGCCAGACCATCAGAAAAATGGCATTAGATTCCTAGGATTTCGGTACTGAGTATTTCTTGGCAAATATATTCATATTTATTCCATTTTTTCCTAAAGGGGAAAATCATGGTAAGAGTTTCTTTTTTAACTTTTTTTTAAAAAACTTTTTACATACAGGACCTACTTGGATATTTGAAGTAAAGGGGAAGAATTCAAGGAAGCTCCCTAGGGTTCCAGCCAACCCCAATTATTCCAGCCTGAATACATACATACATCCTCCCACCAGTGAATATGGCCATAGAGTTTTCATTAGGTGAGAATACTTGAAAATACTCTTTTGAGGGACAGTCAAGGTCCTCATAGACCTCAAAAGCAGGGGTAAGCCTGCATACTGCCCTAGTCACCTAAATAGAAGAATGATAACTCTAATCAAGCCACCAATCCCCCAATCAGTACCAGAACCAAATAGTAACATAAATTCCAAAATCAAGAAATAGGGTGGAAAAATGAGCAAACAGAAAGACAGATAGATGGATAGACAGATAGAATAAGCATAAAAAGCTACTATAGTGACAAGAAAGATCAACACACAAACCCAGAAGAAGACAATGAAGTCAAAATGGCTACAAGCAAAGCATCAAAGAAAAATATGAATTGGACAGAAACCCAACCAGAATTCTTGGAGCTAAAAATGATTTTAAAACTCAAATAAGAGTGGTAGGAGACAAATTAGGTAAAGAAAAAAGATGAAAATTATGAAAAGACAATAGTTTGGTAAAAGAGTTACAAACATATGAAAAAAATAATACTTTAAAAAACAGAATTGGCCAAAAAAAGAGGTAAAAAAATTCATTGATGAAAATAACTTTTTAAAAAGCAGAATTAGCTAAATGGGGGAAAGAGGTACCAAAGCTCACTGAAGAGAATGATTCCTTGAAAATTAAAATTGGGCAAGTATAAGTTAGTGACTCTGTAAGACATCAAGAAACAATAAAACAAAGTCAACAGAATGAAAGATTTGAACAAAATGTGAAATATCTCTTTTAGAAAATAATTACCTAGAAAATAGATTGAGGAGAAATAATTTAAGAATTATTAGACTACCTAAAAGCCATGATAAAAGAAAGAGTCTACACATTATATTCTAAGGAAAATGCACTTATCTTAGAACAAGAAAGTAAAATAGACATTAAAAGAATCTGCCAATCACCAGCTGAAAGAGATTTCAAACTCCCAGGAATATTACAGCCAAGTTGCAGATCTCCTGGGTCAAAGAGAAAATACCTCTGTCATGATAAAAAGAGATAAAGATAAATGGAGGAAAATAGGATGGAGGGAAATGGACAGTTAATGTGAATGTGAATGGGATGAACTCACCCATAAAACAGAAGTGGATAGTAGAATGTATTAGAAATCAAAATCCAACAATATGCTACTTACAAGAAATACACTTGAAACAGAGAGACACATAGAGTTAAAATAAGGGTCTATGCTTCAGTCGAAGTTTAAAAAAGGCAGGAGTAGAGGCGCAGCCAAGATGGAGGAGTGAAAGCAGTGACTTGCTTGAGCTCTCCCCCCAAACCCCTCCAAACACTCATAAAAAATGGCTCTAAACAAATTCTGAAGCAGCAGAACCCACAAAAAGACAGAGTGAAACAAATTTCCAGCCCAAGACAACCTAGATGGTTGATCAGAAAGGTGTATTGTGCTGGGCTGGGAGCGCAGCGCAGAGAGGTGTGGGTGCGCAGGCTGCAGCGAACCTGGAACAGGCCTTAGAGGACTGAATCTGGGGCAGCTGTGGAGGTTTGAGACTCCTCAATCCACCAATGCCAAAGACAAATTAGAAGGTCAGTGGGAAAAGTCTGTTTCTGTCAGTGACTGAGAAAGGAAGGAGGGGTTTCAGCTCCATTCCCCAAGAGTGTGGCCCTGTGGGGGGGCAGCTGCTTCCCAAGCTTCTGGACCACAGACTGAGGGGGAATCCAGTGGCTAATCAGAGAGGGATTGCAGGGATCTCTTTGCCAGTGCTGAGGCAGGAATCTCTTGCTTTGCCTGTGTTTGGATCTGGGCCACAGTTCTGGGCAGCGGTGCTGGGGTGACGAGGAGCTCTGGCGTTGTGGAGCTTGTAGTGGTTGTGGAGAGGAGTCCCTCCTCACAGTTACAGGACAGAAAGAAGTACTTGTAGTTGCAGGCCAGGAAAGGAGTAAACACCTTGCCCCTTATCATACCACCTTGGAAGAACTGAAAATTTACAGGTCCCTACAAGTATCTCTGACAACAGCTGTACAAACCCCCTAAGCTTGGGACAGTACATTCTCCACATTGGAAGCAGATTCGTACCTTAACAAAGAGTTTAAAACTCAAGTAATTGGCCAGGATCATGAACAAGAAGTGCAAAAAGAGTCAGACTATATTATCTTACTTTGGTGAAAAAGAAGACCAAAATATACAACCAGAAGAAGAAAACAAAGTCAAAGTCCCTACATCCAAAGCCTCCAAGAAAAAATATGAATTGGTCCCAGACCATGGAAGAGCTCAAAAAACGATTTTGAGAAGCAAGTTAGAGAAGTAGAAAGAAAAACTGAGAGTGATGCTAAAGGAGACCCAAAAAAATACTGAAGAAAATAACACCTTAAAAAATAGCCTAACCCAAATGGCAAAAGAGGTCCAAAAAGCCAATGAGGAGAAAAATGCCCTAAAAAGAAAAATTGGCCAGATGGAAAAGGAAGTCCAAAAGCTTACTGAAGAAAATACTTCCTTAAAAATTAGAATAGAGCAATTGGAAGATAGTGACTTTATGAGAAATCATGACACAGTAGAACAAATCCAAAAGAATGAAAAATTAGAAAACAATGTGAAATATCTCATTGGAAAAACAACTGACCTGGAAAATAGATCCAGGAAGAGAATTTAAAAATTATTGGACTATCTGAAAGCCATGATCAAAAGAAGAGCCTAGACATCATCTTTCAAGAAATTATCAAGGAAAACTGCCCTGATATTAGAACCAGAGGGCAAAATAGAAATTGAAAGAATCCACAGATCTCCTCCTGAAAGAGATCCCCAAAGGAAAACTCCTAGGAATATTGTAGCCAAATTCCAGAGTTCCCAGGTCAAAAAGAAAATATTACAAGCTGCCAGAAGGAAACATTCAAGTATGGAAACACAATCAGGATAACACAAGATTTAGCAGCTTCTACATTAAAGGACACAGGGCATGGAATATAATATTCCGGAGGGCAAAGGAGATAGGATTACAACCAAGAATCACCTACCCAGCAAAACTGAGTATAATCCTTCAGGGGAAAAAATGGTCATTCAGTGAAATAGAGGACTTTCAAGCATTCTTGATGAAAAGACCAGAGCTGAATAGAAAATTTGACTTTCAAATACAGGACTCAAGTGGAACATGAAGAGGTAAACAGGAAAGAGAAATCATAAGAGACTTATTAAGATTGAACTGTTTACATTCCTGCATGGAAAAGATATTTATAACTCATGAGACCTTTGTCAGTATCAGGGTAGTTGGAGGAAAAAATTATATGTATGTATATGTAGATAGATAGATAGAGGGCACAGGGTGAACTGAAGATTAAGGGGTCATATCTGGAGAATAAAATTAAGGGATGAGAGAGGATTATACTCGGAGAAGAAGAAAGGGAGAGGTAGAATGGGGTAAATTATCTCACACAAAAAAAAAACAGAAAAGTCTCTTACAGTGGAAGGGGAAACAGGGGAAGGTGAGAGGGAATGAGTGAATCTTATTCTCATAGGATTTGGCTTAAGGAGGGAATAACATACACATTCAATTGGGTATGGAAATCTGTCTTACCCTACAGGAAAATAGGGGGGAAAGGGGACAAGAGAGCAGGGGGATGATAGAGAGGAGGGCAGATTGGGAAAGGGGTTAATCAGAAGTAAATACTTCTGAGGAGAGACAGGGTCAAAAGAAAGAATAGAATAAATGGGAGGGCAGGATAGGATTAAGGGAAATAGAGTTAGTTTTTCACAACATGTCTGCTATGGACATGTTTTGCATAACTGCACATGTACAACTTATATTGAGTTGCTTGCCTTTTCAATGAGGGTGGGTGGGGAGGGAGGACTGGGAAATAAATATAGGAAATGGGGTACAGAAGTCTATCCTACCCTACAGGAAAATAGAAGGGGAAGGGGATAAGAGAAGGGGAGAGAGATAGAAGAGAGGACAGAGTAGAGGAAGGGATATTCAGAATGCATGACATCTTGGGGTGGGGGAAGAGGGGAGACGGGGTGAAAATTTGGAACTCAAAAACTTGTGGAAGGGAATGTTGAAAACTAAAAATAAATAAATTTATATGAAAAATAAAAAAAGACAGGAGTAACAATCATGATTTCAGACAGAGCAAAAGCAAAAATAGACCTAATTAAAAAGGATAAGAAGGGAAACTATATCTTTCTAAAATGAACCATAGACAATGAAGTAATATCAATAATGAATATATATGCACCAAATGGAATAGCATCCAAATTCTTAAGGGAAAATTTGAATGAATCGCAGGAGAAAATAGTAAAACCATACAAGTGGGGGACCTCCACTTTCCCCTCTCAGAGCTCAAGAAATCTAATCATATAGTAAATAAAAAAAGAAGTCAAGGAAAGAAATAAAATTTTGGAAAATTTACATACAATAGACCTCTGGATAAAATTGAAAGGGAAGAGAAGGGAGCATATCTTTTTTCTCAGCTGTACATGGAAACTTCACAAAAAGAAGTGACCATGTGAGGCATAAAAGTTTCTCAACCAAGTACAGAAAAGCAAAAAATATTAAACGCACCTTTTCCACACCATAATAAAATAAAATTACATTTAAAAAGGACTATGGAAGCATAGATTAAAAATTATTTTGAAACTAAATAATCTGATTCTAAAGAATGAAGGGGTTAAAGAAATCATAGAAACAATCAACAATTTTATTAAAAAAGCATAACAGGAGACAACATTCTAAAATTTGTGGGTTGCAGCCAAAGCAGTAGTTAGGGGAAAATTTATATCTTTAGACATGTACACCAAGAAAAGAGAATAATGGTAGATCAGTGAAGTGGGCATACGATAAACAAAAAGAAAACCAGAAAAAAGAACAAATTAAAAATCCCCAATTAAACACCAAAATGGAAACACTGAAAATAGAAAGATTAATAAAATTTAAAGTAAAAAAAAATGATCTGATAAATAAAACAGATCTGGTTTTATGAAAGATATCAATAAAATAGATAAACCATTGATTAATTTGATAAAAAGAAAGGAAAAAATCAAATTGCTACTATCAAAAATAAAAAAGGGTTAATGCACCACACATGAAAATGAAATTAAAGCAATGTTTAGGCGTTATTTTGCCCAAGTATATGACAGTAAACGGAAAATCTAAGTGGAGTGGATGGATATTTACAAAAATATAAACTGCTCAGATTAACAGAAGAGAAAAATAACCTCATCTTGGAAAAAATAAATTGAATAATAAGCTCCCTAAGAAAAATTCACCAAGACCAGATGATTTGCAAGTGAATTCTACCAAACATTTAAGTCACAATTAATATCAATACTGTATAAATTATTTGAAAAAAATAGGTTAAGAAATCCTACCAAATTCCTTTTATGACACAAATATGGTGCTGATACCTAAACCAGGAAGAGCAAAAAATAGAGAAATAAAACTATAGACCAAGTTTCATTAATTATTATTAATGCAAAAAAAATCACATAAAATATGAGCAAGGGAATTACAGCATGATATCACAAAGATCATACACTACAACCAGATAGAATTCATACCAGGAATGTAGGATTTGTTCAATATTAGGAAAATTACCAGCATAATTGACCATACAAATAACAAAAAATAGTAATGATCATATGATTATCTCAATAGATGCAGAAAAAAGCATTTGATAGAGTATGTCATTGCTATTAAAAACACTAGAAAGCATAGGGATAAATGGAGCCTTTCTTAAAATGATACAGTTGTTCCATCTATCGAAACTCATCAGCAAGCATTATCTGTAATGGGGATAAATTTTCTCAGTAGGATCAGAGATGAAGCAAAGATGTCCATTATCACCACTATTATTCAATATTGTACTAGAAATGCTAGCAAAAGCAATAATGCAAGAAAAAAAGGTGAAGAATAAAATAAGCAATAAGGAAACCAAAATGTCATTCTTTGCAGATATGATGGTATGCTTAGACAACTAAAGAGTGTCAGTTTAAAAAGTAGTTGAAACAATTAATAACTTTAGCACAGTTGCAGGATATAAAATAAACCCACATAAATCATTAGCATTCCTATATATTACTAGCAAAACCCAGTGTCAAGAGAAAGAAGAGAAAATCCACTTAAACTACCTGCAGACAATATAAAATACTTGGGAATCCACCTGACAAGAGAAACCCAGGAACTATATGATCACAACACTTTTTGCACAAATAAAGTCAGATCTAAACAACTGGAGAAATATTAATTGCTCATAGGCAGGCCAAGCCAATACAATAAAAATGACAACTCTACCTAAGCTAATTTCTCTATTTAGTATCATGTCACACTACCAAAAATTATTTTATAGAGCTAGAAAAAAATAATAACAAAATTCGACTAGAAAAACAAAAGATCAAGAATATCAAGATAATCAATGCAGAAAAGCAGAAAGGAAGGCTGCCTAGCAGCTCCAGATTTCCAACTGTATAATGAAGTGGCAATCATCAAAACACTCTGGTACTGGCTAAGGAATAGAATGGTGGACCAGTGGAACAGATTAGGTACATAATATACAGTAGTAAGTGACCACGGTAATCTAGTGTTTAATAAACCCAAAGATTCTAGATTGTGAGGTAAGAACTCAACATTTGATAAAAATTCTAAGAAAACTGGAAAGTAGTTTGGCAAAAACTATGTGGTAACCAACATCTCACACCATATACCAGAATAAGATCAAAATGGATAAATAATTTAGATATAAAGGATGATATCATAAGTAAATTAGGGGCACGTGGAAAAAATGTTTCTGTCAGTGGATAAGAGAAGAGTTTATGACCAAGCACGAGATAGAGAGCATAATGGGAAGTAAAATAATTTTAATTACATGAAATTAGAAGGTAAAACTAATGGAGCCAAAATTAAAAGGAAAATTGGAAACCCCCCAAAAAACAGAACAAAAAACAAAACAAAACAAAAACATTTAGAGTAAGTTACTCTTATGAAGGCCTAATTTCTAAAATATATGAAGAATTGAGCCAAATTTATTTTAAAAAAGCTGTTTCTCAGCTGCTAAATATTTAAAGGATATGAAGAGTTTCACTAGAAGAAATCAAAGCTATTACTAGTCACATGAAAAAATGCTCTAAATCATTACTGATTAGAGAAATATAAATTAAAATATCTCTGATATACTAGCACACACCTATCAGACTGGTTAACGTGACACAAAAGGAAAATGACTAATAGTAGAGAGGATTTTAAAAAAATGGGACACTAATGTGCTGTTGTTGTAGTTGTGAACTGAACCAATGTTCTGGAGAACAACTTGCAAGTCTGCCAAAAGAGCCATAAAACTGTGCATGCCCTTTGAGCAAGCAATATCGCTACCATACCCCATGAGATAAAAAAGGAAGAAGAACATATTTACACAAAAGTGTCTCGAAGCAGCTCTTTTTGTGGTGGCAAAGAATTGGGAACTGGCGGGTGCTCACTGATTGTGGAACGCCTGAACAAGTTTTCGCCTGTGATTGTGATGGAGTACTATTGTGCTCTAAGAAATGATGATTTCAAGATATTTTCAGAAAAATTTGGGAAGACTCATATGAACTCATGCAAAACAAAGTGAGCAGAATCAAGGAAACTTTGCCCACAGTCACAACGATATTGCAAGTATGATCAACTGTGAAAGTCTTAGCTGCTTTGATGAAGGCAATGCTCCAAGACAATTCCAAAGGTCCCAGGGCGAAAAAATGCTGCCCACCTCCAGATAGAAAACTGCTGAATCAGAATGCAGATTGAAGCAGACTTTCTACACTTTATTTTTCTTGTTTTCTTTTTGCAACATGGCTAATATGGGAAATGGTTTGCATGACTTCACATGTAGAATTGATGTCACATTGCTTGCCTTCTCAAGAAAGGGGGAGGAATGGAAGGGGGGAATTTGGAACTCAAAAATTTTTTAAATGATTTTTGTTTTTTACATGTAACTGGTAAATATTTAATTAAATAAATTTTATATATGTATATATATAAATACTCAATAGTTTCTACCTTCCTGGTACCTAATGTGTAGGTCAAGCTCTTGTAGTAGAAGGGTCATACATCATGTGAGCAACACATACAAAAAAGCATTGGGAGCTATTATACTAACTATTGATTGAAGGTTCCTAATTTTGGAATCAAGTGTCATGTTAGTTGCAATGCTACAGAAAAAGATGCTTGTTCATGAAAGCCTTTTGCTCCGAACTTTAGTGTAGAGGCAAGGAGCCATGGGTGTTTGGAGTAGGTAGCTTTGGTAAGTGATCACTTCAAATCAGGGCAGCTTTTTCAATGCAGACTTTAGCATTCCAGAGTTTATGCAAAGGAAATATCTAACTAGGAGTGTAATTTAAATAAAGCTGGACAGACCATTATTAAATTTATAATTTTAAGAGAAAAAACTGAAAAAGAAAAATATCATGAATAATGTTGAACCCAAAACACTGGTGGCCAAATATCTTCCACCAGTCGACTTCATTCCACTTAGTCTGTGAAATTCAATTGTTATAAATATAATCCTTTTGGTCTTAATGGTTGCTCAGTCTCCACATGTCAAAGTCCAAATGTGTCTGGGAGAAGTAAACCCCTTAGTAAGACTTGGGTAATTCTAATAACTCATTTATGGTTTACTTTATAGCCACAAGATGATATCACAATTCCATGAGATAGGCAATGTGCATACTGCTTACATGCTGAGGTTGGAATGAGGAAGGCCTCTGTTCTACTCCTGTCTCTTACACATGTTGACTATGTGACACTGGGCATATCCCTTAACTTCTCCAAGCTTCAGTCTCCTTATCTGCAAGGTGAGATCAGGAGCTCCCTGAGGCATGCTCACAGGTCACAGGGAGGCTCAAGCTGCTTTGAAAACAATCTGGATTGTCTCAGCTTGATCAATGGTCACATTGAAGATGAGAGGGGTGGAGTAACTGACTACATGTCGCACAGTTTGAATGTGGCTGAGTTAGATGGGAACCAAAGGCTCAAAAACAGGTTTTCAAAGGCCAGAGCTCTTTCTGTTGCTTCCCATAAACAAAGTTCTGGTGAGACAGCAGCCACGGCAAAGGTCTGGGAAAGAGCTGAGAGTAGAGAAAGTAGTACCAAAGACACTCTGAGGAAGAAGGCAAAAGCAAATTATTGACTCACAATTCCACCTAAGCTTGGCTCTGTGGCTGCATCGGGTTCTGAACAAAACTCCTGAAAGCTGGGCTTCTGAGTAGGAATTCTGAGTAGGAAGGACAAAACCAGGTCATAAGAAAGCCTCTCAACTATCTGTCTATTTGGGATATAGCCCCATCATAGAGTGCTGACAATAGATCACTGGGTCCATTACAGTATAATCTAAAAAGCATTTATTAAGTGCCTACTGTGACCCTAAATCACTGCACTAAATGATGGGAATAACAAAGCCAAAATGAAAGACAGTTCCTGCCCTCAAGGAACTTACATCTTGCTTGTGGTGGTGGGGGTGAGGGAGAGACCAGATGTAAATAAATAAATATGTATGTAAGAGGTCATTGTGGAGAAAGTACCAAGGCTTAGGGGAATCAGGAAAGGTCTCCTGTAAGTCATAGCACATGAGCTGAACTGAGGCATCCAAGAAGTCTGGATAACATCTGAATTACGTCTTAGGAATAAAAGCATGATAGTGTCCACAGCCTACATCTCTAAAGATGTATTTGTCACCTACTGTGGGGAAGGTGGATGTAGTGCAGTGAAGAGAATGTTGGCCCTAGAGACAGGAGATGTCTGCTCCAAATCCCCACCTCTGACAGGTTCAAGAGCATGTGGGACCTTGGGTTAGTCACAACCACTTAGACTAATTTTCCGATGTCTCTGGATTATGACATTTACAAGACAAGGTTTTATGAAACTCAAATGAAAGAGTCTTTGTAAAGTTCTCCATAAAGATGTATTGTTAGTTACCTTATGTATACTCTTTGTTTACTTGTATGTGATGCACTTTTCCCTTTAGCATGCCAACGCTCCAGTGCCTAACACAGTGCCTGATACTCAATAGATGCTGAGTAAATGCTTGTTGATTGATTCCCATAGGCCAAAAGAGTTTCAGATTGTAAGTAATCATTGTAATTCAACAAGATTTTTCTCCCCTGAATGTACACCTAGACAACGCATGGCATCGATGACCGACAAATAATAAGAACCTGGTATGCCTGGGCTAAGACCAAAGAGCCTAAGGAAGAATAATGTTTTGCTGTCTTCTTATGGGCTAATCAGTACTGAATAACTGCCAGACTGAACACAGTTCAAGGCATGTTTACTCCCAAAACATGAATAATTAAGACAGGACGGCCAACTCTGATGAGGAAATGGATTGTGAACCAACTTAAATTGTGACTTTACACCAGCTACATTGGCAGTAGAGCAGAAGGCACTTCACACATCTCTGGTACCAACGGGCTTCATGGGGATGGATGGTGTGGTGAGCTCCTCCAGGATGGAGACTCTTTGGCCTCTTTTCTTATCCCTAGGGCTTAGCACACTACCTGGCACATAGTAGGCACTTAATAAATGTTTACTGAATTGAATTGAAAGTGGGGAAATTTGGCACCAACCGCTCTTAGATGTGCCATCATCTTCCTTTGATTGGTTGCTGTTTGATCATTAAGACAAATCCAGAAGTCTCTGTGTGAATTGAGGGCTCCTCATATTGGTTCTTCCTTTATGTAAATACAAGGACACTTAGTTTGGAGATGCAGGACCTGAGTTTGAATCTTGGCTCTGCCATTTACTAGGTAGGGGACCCCAGGTATGTCCCTTAACCTCCTTGGACTTCAGTTTCTTAATCTGTAAAGATGAGGAGGTTGATTAGATTATGCATGTTGCCAACTATCAAAAAAAATCTATGATTCTACAACACTTCCTCTGGGCTACTTCCTTACACCCGCATCTTGCACTGACTTGCAGGGTGGGGGGTGGAGGGTATTACTACTCTCACGGTGTAATGATTAACCATGTGTGACTACCTTCCTATAACTACATCAGCTGAGTTGGAGGAGAGCCTCCAAAACCAGCTCCCTTACTAATCAACGATCCAAAGTATACTATGAAAATGCATTTACTCTATTATTCATTAATGCAGTTAAAATAATATGGGGTATGCCGATGAACAACTTCCAAAAAAGTACTCTAACCAGAGGTGGTCAGCCAGCTTAAGAATGTGCACACAGACCTCTAACCCCGATACACTTCTATTCCAGATACTTTTAAGACTTTTTTTGCATACTGAGTACAAGTTTAATTCCTTTTCCTGGCATTGCAGGCTCTCTACAAATTGGTATCACCTTATCTTTTCTACCTTAATTCATATAACCACCTGCATACATAGTATGTGCTAGTCAAACCAATATGACTTTTTTTCCCTGCAGACATCATGCACCTTGTATTTGCTCATGCCATTGTCTCTGCTGGTTGTCCTTCCTTGCCAGTTGACATTCTATCCACTCTTTAAAGTTTAACTCAAAGGCCAAAACCTTCATAAACCTTCATGATTTCTACCATCAGTCATATTCCTTGGGCTTCAGAGACTGTTTTTCAACTCTCCAATCAACAACCAATGAATCAGTCAGTCAAGAAGCATTTGCTGAGTGCCTAATGTATGTGTGGCAGTAGGCTATTCAAGGTGACTGGGATAACAAGAGAAAGATGAAAAACATTCTGCCCTCAAAGGGCTTACATTCGAACACCTCAAAGACACTCCCTACATAGTACTGCATTTTGTAATGGGTACAGGTCCAAACCCCACAGTACTGCCTCTGACATGTATTCATTTATAACCAGGGCTAACTCACTTAACCGTTCAGTGCACAGACAAGTCCCTAAGACTGAAAACTACTGAAGTGATTCTGATCTTTCTAGGTGGAGAGGGTCTTCATTCCAGCAATTCTTTATAATAATTAACTAATCCTTTGGACCATATATATAGTAGATGCAGATGAGTTAGAAATGCCAAGATAGGGATAGAGCAACAGCTGTACGTGTAGATGCACACACACAAATGTAGTTATACATTTTCTGTCTTTTGTATTGTAAGTCTTAAAGAACTATAATAAAGAAAGCTACTATAATTATCTCTTTATTTGTCTTTGAACTTAATGATGGCAGTGACCATTTTTTTAATCTAAACTTTGAATCTGCCTCACATATAGTACAATGTTCTGTACAATGGGTAGTTGAATAGATAGATGGATGGGTAGATAATCAAATTTTCTTCATTTTAACTGTAAAGAAAGGCTGAGGTTAGGAGTCAACACTTAAAGATACGTCGAGATTGCATCTCTTAATGATTTTATTCCTTAATAAATCAGCACCCTGGATGTTCTGAGGGTAGCTTTCTCCTCTGTTTTTGCCACTGGTTCTTATGTAGGGTCTATAGATTTTCACACACACAAACGCATGCACACACACACACGCACACACACGTCATTTATTTTCTAACAAATTCGAAAATGACAATTATTTTGGCTGAATAGTAGCTAAATAACTTAGTATAAATTTATTAAGTGCCCACTATGTGCCAGGCATTGTGCCAGAGGATGCAAATGTAAAGAATGAACCAATCCCAACTCTCAAAGACGGTATGATATGAAGGAGCTTATAATCATTTGGTTAAAAAAACCCATTGTGTCCTTAATTAAATCAAAGAATGCACCCAAAGCTTGATTAGGCACTCAGGGAGTAGATTCTGGTGTTTTATCATGCTTTTCCCCAATTAGAGCTGATGCTTGAGTGTGCTTTTGCAAGCAAGCTGGCCTTGTAATGGCTTCTCACAGGTTCCTAGAAAGAAGTCAGTACCTTCTTAGGCATTTTTGTGGCCACTCCAACTATGCTTTTAAAGGATGACAGATGGTTTCCTTAGAAAGGTAGGCACATTTGCACCCAAGATGCTAATGGCAAAAAATACATATATAATACAGTACAGTAAAATGCATGACATTTGTTGCTGTTGAGCTCCTGCGATGAGGATCTGGACAAAGGAGAGAGACTGTGGGAGCCGCTGCTCTTGGCAGCTTCCCACAGAATGAAGATGGAGAGAAGCAATATGCTTACAGATGTTGATATGCCTGTTGCCATGACAACGTAAGTCGCTGTCTTTGTGGCTGTTGCTGTGATGGCAGCAGCTGGCTCTGACTCCATCTGTTGTCCTGACTATAGCATCTGCCTCTACCTTTGCTGCTATGTGTCTAGCCTGGGCCCCTTGCCCTCTCCTCAACTTCTGCTTTCTGTATGTTTGCAACATCTGCTGCGATTTGTCTGTGTTTGGTACATGCGGCTTTGTGTACAGTTTATAGGAGCATCCATTTTGGATGACAATTGTATTTAAATTGTACTCAATTCAGGGGTCGTAGAAGCATAGCTTCCAGAAGGAATGAGGCGACATTATCTCTGCACTCTTACTTGATCAGGTCAACACTAGGGTATTGTGTTCAGGTCTGGATTCCACATGTTGGGATGGACATCGTCATGCTCAAGAATGTGGAGAAGAGAGCGACCAGGTTGGCTGAAGTGTCAGCGAGTCAAGAAGCATTTACTAAGCACCTCATATGTGCCAGGCATTGTGCTATGTGTTGGGAATACGATAAAATCAAAAGATAGGCTTTGCCTGTAAGGAACTCACAGTCTAATGGGAGAAGAGAACACAAAAAGAAGCCAAAAGGTGGGGAAGCAGGGCACCAAGCTGGTCCTGGGACCCTTCTGTAAATGGAGGAGGTGGAAGGAGCTGTCCATCGTGTCCAGTCAGAGGAAGGGAGAGGGCCCCGATCTCGGGGGGACTGAGGAATTGGAAGTTTCAGAGTTTATGAGATCTTGTAGAAAGATGATTCACTGGAGAAAATTATGAAGTCCAGGAGCTTGGCCACAAGAGGGCTTACATTCATGTGAAATTAAAATTAATGGAAAGAACGGGAGATGCCTGAAAAATAGCCGAGTTAGTAGAGTGTCACAATATATGTCTTCCAATATTTGAATGACTCTCCCATTGGATTTATTCTGCCTGGTCTCATAGAGATAAATCAGGAGTAATGGTTAGAAGTTAAGAAGAGGTGGATTTAAGCTTAATCTCAGTAAAACAAAACAAAACAAAAGATAACAAAAGAAAAAAATCCTAATGGTTGGAACTCTCCCAAAATGTGTACCTTAAAAAGTCTTTAAGAAAAACCTTGATAGCCACCGAATAGGTGTGGTATAGAGGGAACAGTTGAGCAGATGCAATTCAAATGAGGTCCCTTTTGAAATTCCATGATTCCTTGACATATCCCTTACCTGTGAAAAGCTGTTTCACTAAAGATGTTTTCCTTTACCAGACTTTCTGTTCCTGACACTTGAATTATTTCCTTGGCAACTTCAAATTTTCCATTGTAGCAAGCCCTAGGGTTAAAGAAAATATAGGTTCTTTTTTTAAATGCTAGGAGAGTCACATAACATACCTTGTAGACCCAAATGCCAATTCATCATACTCACAAGTGCAAAGGTGTGTCTCCATAGATATTAGCTATGTGTGGCTGAACTTCAAAATCACTTTGGAGCAGAAACTTTACAATATCCTCGTGTCCAAATCGAGAGCAGAAATGGAGAGGTACGTGGTCTTCATTATCTTGGGCATTCACTGTCATCAAAGACAGAGGATGGAACAGGTTATTGTGATTGTTTGTCATCCAGTTTCCCTTTGAGCAATTGCTTAATACCATGTCCTGTGTCCGTGATGTCCTCAGTAAATTCTAATTCAGGTTGATTCAATTTGGTTCAACTCAATGAGCATTTATCAAGCCCCTCATGCGGGCTCATGTGCTATGTGCTGGGCATACAAAGGAGAACACAGCAAAATCAGCATATTAAACTCTCACTGTTGCCCTCAATAAACTCGGATTCAAGTGACTGGATATCCCATCCCTCAGCCTTCTCTCCCCTCTGATTGAACTTTATGTGAGATCCACAAAGAGGAAAATGGACTAATTGGCTAATGGGAACTATGAGTTTACACTTTGATCACATGTTGCCAAAGTCTGATTCTAAATCTCTCAGAAACTTTGGCTTACCAGAGGAGAGTTCTCCTAGTTTTAGAGGTATGATTTATATCAACAATTCTTACTGTAATACATTAGTAATACCTTTTAAAAAGGTAATTAAGGCTACTTGATTGATAATGAGGAGGATACTAGATGAAGGCTTGTGGGTTCCAATATTACAAATCTGTACTCTTCAAGATTACCCCTAGTATTCTGAAGGGTGGAATAGTTAGTTTCTCTTTGGGGATTCAGCTGACCTATTTGAATGGGACTGGAAATGGCTCTGGAAGTGACACTACCCTGATAGAGATTTGGAGGGTTTCCTCCCCACTAACAAAGTTTCCAGTGAGGCCTATAGGGAGGTGAGAGTATTGCTCCCCATATTACATTATTGAACTGATTTTTGAGACTATGCCTAGGACAATTGGCTTAATTATCAGGCCAGAGAGTCTTGTAGTGGGCATGCATATGCAAAGTTACATCTCACAAATGCTAGAGATAGTAACATGCTAACATGGAATGGTTAACATGGAAGCCATTATGATTATCTCACTTTTTAACTTGTCTCTTGAATGTTCCTGCCATATTTGGGGCAGTGTTGTTGAAGGCTGAGAAATGGAAAAGACATAGAAAAGCCAAGAGGTATAAGCCCATGTAACAGGGTGACAGCACAAGGCTCATCTCAAACACTGCCTGATAGCACTGTTGCTAGTGCTCCCCAACTAGGTTGTATTTACTTTGTAGTTATTTTATTTACTTATCTGAAACCCTGCCTGTATCCCCTCTTCCCAATTCCAGTAAATGACATGTTTCTGAGGGCAGGGACTGTTTTATGGTATTTGTGTTTTATTCTATTGTTTCATTGTTTTTGTATCCTAAAGTATATAGGCCAATGGATGAAGTCTAATACAACCATAGCTCCAGATCATCACTGGGAATCAGCATACATAGCAGGCCTTGACAAATGTTGGCTGATTTGAATTATTGATAGGAGAGAACATTGCTTTTGGTGCTACTGGCCATGAGAACACCACTCATCCATGACTCTAGTGCGGCAAACTCCAGAACTGTATCAACCATGTTATAAATATATATTTTAACACAACTGCAAATTGGAGAAAAACCAGGGATACTTTCAAGTCTTACTTTCCCTGCTCTAAGCAGATTCAACAGGGGTCAATGGAAGAAAGACTTATGGAAGACTGTGCATATCCCTTAGACATTGAGGCATCCTGGTAATGAATGGTCTGGCCTCACAGACAAGAGGAAGTGGCTTCATATCTGTCCTACAAAATTTACTAGTTTTGGGATTCTGGACAAGCTAATCACTTACACTACTTTTGCCCCAGATAACTGTCTAGGACTTTTTGATATAGTAATTCATAGTTGGTAGTGCTCAGCATTGTAGATAGGGCTTTCCACCTTGATAAAATTGCAGAACCTTGCATCCTCCGAAGGGTGTGCTGGGCCATGCATAACACCCTCTTATTGGGATGGAATTAATGAGATTCCTTTGGAGAGAGTACAGGATGAACTAGGTGACTTGTGCTTTTCGACAAAAGGCAGTGCAGCATAATTGAAAGAACACTAGAAACAAAGTCAGGAGACCTGAGTTTAAATCCTCCCTTTGCTATTTTCTGCCTGAATGACTGTGTAAGTCACAGCTTCTCTAAGCCTCAGTTTCCTTATCTGTAAAACAAGAAGATTGGCTTGGATAGAATCTATGATCTCTTCCAGCATCTACACTTGATGATCTTATGGATGAATGATCTCTAAGGTAACTTCTAACGTTAAAGAGTCTCGGATTTATAATTTGATAATTAAACAAGTATAGCTGATGTTTATATAGTGTTTTAAAGTTTAAGGTTTAAAAACTGCTGTTGTCTAATATCTCCTTTAATGAGTGTTATGTTCCCTGTCCTCTAGGTGTTTAAAATCCAACTTGGAAGACAAGATTTACACATACATTTATTAATTAAAATTAATTAAAAATCACATTGAGGAGGAAAATAATCAAGTGCCAAAATACAGTAGTGTTCTTCGTTTCTGTTCTTGTGTTTGTTTTGTGCATTTCTCAGTTATTATTTTGAATCAGAATGAGCTCACTATTAATATTTCTAGGAGGAACTCTGTTTTCTCTTTCCTGTACAAATGAGAGACACAGTACACCATAGTGGGTAGATGCTGGGTTGGGAGTCAGGAAGAAATAGACTGAAATGGGCCTCAGTTTCCTCAAGTGTAAAATAAAGGTGGAGGCAGCTCGGTACGGCAGTGGATAGAGGAAGATTCATCTTCCTAAGTTCAAATCTGATCTCAAACACTTGCTAGCTATATGACACTGGGCAAGTCATTTAACCCTGTTTGCCACAGTTTCCTCATCTGTAAAAATGAGTAGAAGAAGGAAATGGCAAACCACTCCAGTATCTTTGCCAAGAAAACCCCCAATGGGGTCATGAAGAGTTACATGTGAATGAAACAACTGAACAATAACAACAAATCAAGGTGTTGGGCTCAGGAATCTCTAAGGTCCTGCCCAGCTCTAAATCTATGGTCCTCAGATAATCAATTCACAAATTCTTAATGATGCATATGTCTGAGCTCTTGCCAGGTGTTTAGCATTTCATCTTCCCCTCAGTCATATTAGATGGCATTACTTCTACTCTGGGGAAACCAGATATAATCCTATGATATTTACTCATGTAAATCCACTGCCCTTTCATGTTCTTATTAGCACCTTATTGTAGGAGGTTAGTAGGTTCTGTAGTGAACTCCATAAGTGCACAAAAAGTAGTGAATAGATTATTCTTCAAGATCAAACTTTTAAAATTCTTTAAAGTTTTATTTTCCACTCAGTCTGGCTTTTCAGTGTTTATTTTTTTAAAGAAATGAGTATTGAGATTGGAATATAAGGTGATTTTTTATTTGCGCTATAAATTTTCTATGTTGTGACATTCCTGTCTTGATTAATTTCATCACAAATTTGTAAATTAATTTGGTAAAATGAATGTCCACAAAAAAATTCCCAGTGACACTCCTATTGCTTACAGAACAGTATTTTATATAAAATGGGTCCATTTTGGAGAGTGTCTAAAAAGATTGTCATCAAAATAATTTACTTATATGATCTCTAATATACAGAGGCTCCAAAACCCAAGAAATAATATTATGTGGGGACTTCAGTGTTCACAAGAAATGACTGGTTAGAAATCAGTCAATAAAATGTGTTTTAAGCATCTACTATGTGCCAGTCATGGACAATACATATTTTGATTCACATTTCAATGGAAAAATCAAGGAAAAATGACTAAATAAATGTCTCAAAGTAGTCACACATTTTGTGTTATGCAATTGAAGAAACATTAGAATGAAGTGCTTAGAATCAGGAAAACCTGGTTTCATGGCCTGGCACATTGCAGATGCTTGCTAAATGTTGACTGATTGTCTGACCAATCCTTGCTAGATATGTGACCACAAATGTTCCATTTTATGTCCCCTATATATGAGTCTCCATCCACCATCTCTATCCCTTTTCAGAAGCTAGCACCTCTGCCTGGTACGCTCTTCTTCATCACAGTCTTTTGAAGCCCCTTCAACTCATGGGCCACCTTTCGAGGCTCTCCCCATTATGAATTCCCTCTCCCAAAAAAAGTCACTCTGTATTCATTTTGTACATTGATTTTATTTTCAAACCGGTGTCCAGCTTGTTTCCCTCTATTAGAACGGAAATTCCTTGAAGTCAGAGTCTGTATGATTTTTATCTTGGTATCCAGTACTTTATGCAAAGGAAGAGTTTAATAAATGATGGTTGAATTTATGAAAATTCACCCTCGGAAAGTAAATTAACCACTCTGAGCTGTAATTTCCTTATCTGTAACATGAGGATAAGAATCAACCATAGCACCCTCCTTTCAGGTGTGGTTGTGAGGCTCAGATGAGATAGTATTTACAACAGGCTTTTTAATCCTTCAACCTTATGGTAAATTAGCTTGTGCTGTCCCTGTTACTATTATCACCACCACCTCCACCCCTGCCATCATCATCATCACCATAATTATGATTAAAATGAGAAAGGCAATGGCGCATAGTGCAATAGTAAATAACAAATAGAAATTGATCTCTGAGGGCTGCATATTGACTTGGAAAACCAATAATTAACATTGTCTATGTTTTATTATATTTTTCTTCATTTTGCTAAATAGTTTCCAATGACATTTTAATCTGATTTGTTTTGCTTTCAGAGGTATTAGAGGTTTGAGGCTGCCACTTTAACACCTCCATTGTAGTGGATAGAGAGCTGAGGTGGGGAAATAGGATCCTGTCTTTGACAAATCCTGTCTGCACAACCCTGGGCAAGTCACATGGCCTCTCAATGCCCTACATACTTCCCTAAGACTGTTATTTGCAGGAAAACTGCTATTCCCATCAATACAGGAAGTTTATCATGGGAGTTCCTTCTCCAGTGAAATCGCATGTCTGTTCAAAAAGAAAATTATTATAATTCAATATCTATGTTAATCTTTCATTTCAAAGGTTCATGGACCCAAGAAAACAGATCTATAAGATTTCTTATATAAAAAAATCATGAGAAAGTATGTTTAATACCGCTGATTGCTCTTAAAAATGTATACATACATACATATATACATGTATGTATGTGCATATATATACACACACACCCATATATATATATATATATATATATATATATATATATATATATATATATATATATATACTGCAAGAATATCTGTTTTCCAAGGCATGCCAGTCCAATCAACACAACCAAAATATCCATGGGGAAGAAAAGTAGATGAGATGTACACAGAGGATATGGGAAGGGTTAGCTTTCTTTAAACACAGGATCCCAAACAAGTAGATTCATCACATGGACTTAATGCACATTGAAGCACCCAAGAAACAGCGTCCAACTAACCAGAGGTCTTACTCACCAGGGTAGGTGGTGGCTTTCTGAATTCAATTTTAAAAAATAACAGCTAAAATATTAAAACACACATACCATATAAAATACTCCAACATACTGGGTAATATTGAAGGTTATGAATAAATAACCTCTCTCTCTCTCTCTCTCCTCTCTCTCTCTCTCTCTCTCTCTCTCTCTCTCCCTCTCTCCCTCCCTCCCTCCTTCTCTCTCTCCTCACACATATACATCAGATAGATGGTAAATAGATAGATGAATGGAAGGTGCATAGGTGGCTCAATAGATGGATAGGTAGATAGACAGATGGGAGAGAGAGAAAAAAAGAAAGAGATAGATCATAGATATGGATAGATGGATAGCAACCAAATGTCAGAAAGAGTGCTAGATTTAGAATCAGATAATAAGGCTTGAAATCACTGCTTACCATTTGTGTGATATTGGATTGATTACTCAGTCCTCCCTCTTTTACCCCAACTACATTTTCCTCTCCCCTGAAATGAGAGGTTTTGACTCATGATAACCTGTAAGGTCCCATGCAGATCTAGAACTATGATGCAATGAATTGTCTGGGCACATGCCAGGTACATTTTGCTTTCAGTGGCAGAAAGAGCACAGCAGTGGAAGCCATTTCCATTTCTGATTGAATTTATCTATTTCCATATCATCTTGTAATCATCATCATCACCATCATTATCATCTCACATTTTATATCTTATCCAGTATTGTTCTCAGCAATGTTATCCAGTTCGCGGTGGAAACATGATTATCATCATTTTACTGATGAGGAAACTGAGACTTCAAGAAGTTAAATGACTTGACCATAGTCACACATCTAATAAGTCTCACAGCCAAAATCTGAATGCAGACCTCCTGCTTCTATGCCCAGAATTCTTTCTACTAAACCACATTGTATGACAAACATCTCAAGTGATTGAGAGTAGCAGTTAAATTTTCATCTTGGACCTAATTTCAGTACTATGACATGTAGGACTTTGCTTGAATCCGGTAAACAGAAAAAGGTTTTTGTTGAGAAAATTCAAAAATGTTTAGTATCACTACCAAAGAGCATGTCCAATGGATTGTGTCCAATGGAGGATTGTTGTAGCCAATGCAGGAAGTTCAGATCATTTTTGCTTAAAGTACTTAGACCCTTCTTCAATGGTCTTTTCTCCTTTGAATTTCATTAGTTTTTTTTTTCTATTTTAGTAACAACATGCTGCTATCTCTAGTGAAGGATTCTGGTGTGTTCTTTCCTACTTTGCTACCAGTTCTGACTAATTGTAGTAATTAAGAATGAATGAATGAATAAAAAACATTAATTAAGTGCCTACTAGGTGTCAAGAAAAGTGTGAAGCACTGGGAACAAAAACAGATAGTATAGTAAATAGGGTGGACAAATAGAGAGAGTAATAGGGTCCCTACTCATATGGGAAGGACAGAGCCCCAAGTCTGGCATCGGATAACTCAGGTTCAAATCCTGGCTCTGTCACTCACTGTCTATGTTACCTTAGGTTTCTATCTGGCTGGCCTTCAGTCCCATGAAACACACATCACAAACCCTTCCCAGCTGTAACACCCATGAGCTGATGCCCTCCTGACTTAGTGTCACCCGGGAGTCATCTCAGGCGATGAGCTGTACATGGTTCTCATTCACTTCCCATACTCTCAGGCAGCAGTTTGAGAGACTCAATTTTAGGAGTTATAGTGCAAATGAGAATAAGTGCCCCCTCCTCTATGAGACCATGGCTGGTCTGTCAGCTGCCAGTGCCACACTTGAAGTTATTTTGAATTTACTTTGTGCATTTTTTTTAAGTTGGAACAATTGAGCAGAGGAATATGTAAAGAGCTGGTTTTGTGATCAGAAAGATCTGAGGCCAAATCTTACTTTGGGCATATACTCAGGTATGTATCCCTATGGCAATAACAGCCTCTCAGTGGTCAAAGGTAACTCTAAGCTCCAAAGCTCCAGGGCTGGTGCTAATCTTCTTTGGGGGAAGGACTTAGTTCACTAGGAGTTCTCAACACCAATGACATCCTGGGTCCAGTCTAATTCAAATTCTAGTACTTTGTGGAATGATAGGTTTACACATGTTGTTTCCCCAGTAGAATGTAAGCTTCTTGGGGGAAGGGACTGTTCTGCTTCTTAGCACAGTTCCTGGCACATAGCAGTCAATTAATCAATGCTTGTTGATCAATTGATTGACCAAAATTACAGAAAACAGAGAAAATATCATCAGGAAAAATGTGGATGAGAACATTTAAATTGCAAAGTCATTCCATCCCAGTTTATATTCTATGCTAGCATTTTCATTTTGGTTTGCTGTTGGGCATTATATTATTGCTATTGTCATTATCATCATCATCATCATCATGATTGTCATCATTGCTGTCACCGTCTTCTTCCATAGTCATCACTATTATTAGCTGAAAAATATTAAAAGTTGACTTCAAGACAAGAGAAAGCTGTTCTCAGGGGCAAATTACTCCCTTAATTGCTCTTCTAAATGAGCTTTTAGTAGGAAAGAACACTATCGAAATGGAATACCTACATCCAGACACTCGTCACAAAAGCAGCTTGCATTTATTTGGTCGCAGCATGAAGAATTCCTTCCTGGGCTGCTGCATGTCAAAGGGACTGGGTGAAAAAGATCAAGGCCTCTACACAGACTGTGGCATGTCTCCCTCTGCTCACATAGCCCAGTGACCCTCTTCCATAGTCGAAAAGGCCTTTTTTCATCTTGATGAGAAAGGAAAATCGCAAGACCTCACTTTGCAATGTTCAGCTACCTTTTGGCTCATTCATTCACCTTGGGGGAAGGGGAAAGGGTATTGTATTTTGTTGGTGTCGCTGACCCCAGAACTCAGAGGAGGATGACCAGACAGTTAAAACGTAGGACTCAGAATAGGCTAGTCTTCCCAACATCCTGAACCTTGGTGGCTATTTTCAGAATTACAGTTGGTTAATTTTATAGCTGGAATTTATTTTCATTCTAAAGTGTTTGTGACATTCTGGGTTACCATGACAACCCCCTGTAAATACCAGGTTTCAAATTGTGCTTCTTTACGGGTCATTCATTTCATCTTTCCCTTCCGTACATTTTCTGTGGCAAAGGTCCTGTCTAAACCAAATCATCTGGAAGCTTAGCCTGCTTTTCAGAATAAATAAACGGACGAATATTAAGTGCTGCACTCTGGTGGGCAGGGGCCCATGGCTCCTTTGGTTTATTTTTTTGCAGTAATGGTTCGGCGCAAACAGGTCTTAAATATCAAGGTTATGCTTGAAGAGGGAGGGAAACACACTTAGAAACCTGAGTCATGCTGGCTCCACATTTTTAAAAATGAGAGAGTAGGAGGCATATAATGCACGCATGAGACTTAGAGAAAATGTTAAATTTATGAGGTCTGATATTGGAGCGTAGGAGGGGCGTGGGTGTGTTACACCTTTCAGTCCTTTTGCAGAAGGATTTTTTGATCCTGAGGACATGCCCTTCATAAGTGACATTTGTTCTGACATCATGGAGCCTCAGAGGTGATCAGGGGAGAAGGCTTGAAGTTAATTTGAGTAGTAAGAAGTGGAGTGGAGGAAATTCCTGATCCCAATTAGAATGGAAGCTCTTTGAGGGTGGGGCCTGTTTGTTTCATTTATGACTTTGTATCTCTAGAGTGAAGTGCAGTGCCTGACACATAGTAAGCCCTTTCTAGATGTATTGATTAAGTGACTGAGACAAGAGAGGTCAAAGAAGGACAATACACATTTGTTGACTGACCAATTAATTTATGGATAGAAGAAAAGCTCTCCTTATTCTCCAGCAGCTAGGTGGCACAGTGGATAGAGCCCTGGGCCTGGAGTCATGGAAGACTTGAGTTCAAATCTGGACTTAGACACTTACTAGCTGTGTGACCTTGAGCAAGTCATTTAAAGAAATACCAAGCCACTCCAATATCTTTGTTAAAAACACAACAAAGAAGAAGAAGAAAAAAAAAACATGGACAGTATAGTAAACTGGTCAGAAAGAGTCAAACACAACTGCATAGATTGAATAACAACCCTTGCTCTCCACCAGAAAAAATGAATGGCTCCCAAATCCCAAGGACACAATCCCTTCTATAAAGGAATTGTGCTCTATGCTAATTGCAACACCTGATTGTCTTAAGCAAACATGTCACAACATAGAAAGCTGCATATTATTACAGTTTTAAACATACACACACACACACACCCTATTTTCTTTTACTAGAATAACAATAGCCTTGGCCTCCTTTCCTATTTTCTTCTCTGGTTGGAGCTGTGGGCTTTCATTAGGAAAAGGTGAAACCACTGATTAGCTGGATTAACTGGAAATCAATCCGTACTCTGGAGCAAGAAGCTGGCAGTTGCCGAGGTCTGACAATCTTGTCCATTTTTGTAATGTGTAGTAAAGGCCAACAGCCTTTGCAGCTGTGTTTTTAATTAGGTCTCTTGGGGGTCAATGGAAGAAGGTTGGCTTCGACATGCCTGAAGGGACTGCAGAGCAAGCAGATCAATACTATGAGAACTTGGGTCCAAAAAGGGGAGGGTATGGGCAGGGGTGTGGGCCAGACTATGCTTTTTCTGCTTCTGAACAATCCCACAAATGGCCCATAGGATGAGAACTGTCTAAAGCTAGCCTTGCCCCATGGCCCTAGAACATCTTCCTCCGCGTCATACTCAAGCACACGTTTTCATGACAAAACCCAAACCAAATAATGTGATCTCTGGGAATATCCTCTAGTTTACACATTTTAAAAATCAAAAGGAAGCTTCACCAAGTCATGTGAGAGTTTGATGCTCTTTAAAAGCAGAAATCAGGAGGTGTCAATCAATCCACAAACATTTCTTCAGCACTTGCTATGTGCCAGGCTCTGACCAGAATTGGGATGGCACACAAGTCAAGTTACAAACCATTTATGAGGTGCTGACTAAGGAAAGGTGCTAAGTGATAAGTGCTGGAGTGAAAAAGAAAGGTGGCGTCCCTGCCTTCAAAGAGCACGTTCTCTGATGGGGGAAGGAGTGGTAGTGGCAATGTCCAACAAGAGTGAGAGGCTCCTCCTCTCCTCCTAAGCTGCGATTCTTGATATTTTTGTGTCATGGAGCCCTTGGGCATCCTGGGGAAGCCTTGGGACCTAAATGTATAGGAGTACAAAGGAAACTGAGTCTAGTGAAAAACAATTCATTATTCTTATTCATGTTCATGGACCCCAAGTTAAGAAGACCTGTTTTAGAGGCATCAAGCATTCCATAAATTCAATATTCCTTTAATCCCAGGGTTTAAGGAAATTACTGATGTAAAGCCCTTTTATGAAAGGCAACAGCAAATAGTGGCTAGACTAG
Organism: Phascolarctos cinereus; assembly: GCF_003287225.1. Taxonomy (NCBI): domain Eukaryota; kingdom Metazoa; phylum Chordata; class Mammalia; order Diprotodontia; family Phascolarctidae; genus Phascolarctos; species Phascolarctos cinereus. The sequence goes on along the minus strand of NW_027555958.1, from coordinate 476,340,693 downwards.
AGCTGATCTTAGAGGCAGGCTCCAATCAAGCCTCTGACACGTGCTGGCTGGATGACCTGGATAAGTCATGTAACCTTAGTACCAAAGGCAGCTTCAGAGGAGGACAGCCACTGCTTTGTTAGAGGAAGCTATTCACAGGGAGCTCCAGAAAGAGATGCAATTTCAGGGTCAGTCAAAGAAACTCAAAAAGAAACTTTAAAAATATAGATATAACAAAACCAGTCTGATTTGTTTTAACAACCTAATGCTAGTACAATTTGTAAGCCACCATTTCAGTTTTCTGTTGGCTAAAAATAATATCTTACCATCTGCTTTGCTGCCTTCTTCCATCAAGAGTTTTGCAATATTAAGGAATCCTTTGGCAGATGCTAAGTGGAGGGGCCGATCGCCAACTTCTCCACTTAGATTCACATCGGCGCCAAATTTCAGCAGGAGACGGGTTACCTAAAGACACCATTCATTGAAATCAAATATTAGAATTATTTAAATGTCATGAATGAAGGAATGTAATGCTTTCAGGATTCTCAGAGAAGAGTCTTTGTATTACCTAGAGATATAAAGAGCCCCTTATTCTCTCTGAGTCACAGTTTTTTTAATAATTAAAATGGCAGAAATATCTGCTTCATCTACTTTGGAGAGATGTCTCATCAATCAAGTAAAGGTAATGGTTGCAGAGGTAAAATGAACTCTTACTGCAGAGCTTGGCAGGCTGGTCCTCTCTGTCTCCTTACGAGCAACACCCTTCCTCACATCCTGCACTCCTGCTGACATCCCACTGACCCAGGCTCGTTGAAAGTCAGCTCTGATTTCTTTTCAGCCAAATCCAGGAGGCTTTAATCATGCCTTATTTCTCTCAACTGCTCTTTGGGGCTTTGTGCTGTTGACCACTCCTCCACCCCTCCATGAAGTCAGAGCTCTCTATGAAAGCCTCAGGTGTCATCTCCAAGGGTTTTGTTACTCCTTGTACGGAGCAGCACTTTGTAAGATCACAGATCTAGGCCTGGATGGAATCTCAGAGATCATCTCACCCAACCTTCACATTTTACAAATGTGGAGAGACACAGCGAGGTTCAAGTGGCTTCAGAAAGGTAAAAAAAGGCCCAAGCAGGAGGGCCTGTTCCCAGCACAGTAGAACAGCACCCTCATGTCGGATCCTCTCCCTTCCCCTGAAAAGAGCTTGGCTGATGGCCAGAGCTTCTGCGGAGCCTTGGGGGTGTCTCAGGGCTGACCATTTCTGCCCCCTACTTGGAGCTCCTCTGAGGATCGTCTTTCCGTTAACAAACTTAGCAAATCTCTATCCTGTCACCTGATGGGAGCTTCCTATGCTTCCAAGAGACACCTCCCTTTCAAACACTTTTGTTTCCTGATAGCTCAATCAAGGGGCAGCTGGAATAGAAGGGAGTGCTGGCTGCTTGGTCTGGCTTCCAACATGGCACCAGACAGGTGCTTTATCTAGAACGTGGCAAAACCCATCCATTCGTGGGATCGTAGTCCTAGTGTGGGAATGGGCTTCAGAAGTCGGCTAGTCCAAATTCCTCACTGTATCAATGATGACAATGAGGCCCAGGGAAGTGAAGGGGGCCTAATATCACAGAGATAGTGAGCACACAAGGGGATATTTCAACCCTACTCCTCTGATTCCATGTTGGGCTAAAATACTGCAATGGAGAGAGGAAAGAGAAAAGGAGCCATGTTATCTCACTTAAAACAAAACAAAAAAACTCCAACTATGACTCTAAGGAACTCATTCCCTTCCCAAGTGTTTGTTTACTATTGTGAGGAGCCATCCTTAAATTCAAGGGAAGTCAGAGTAGTCCCCTTTACCTCTTGGGAGCCTAGCACTCACTAGCATATACAGTATACAAACTAAAGGGAACACCTCATAAATCTCAGTGATGAGGTTTATAAAGGGTAGGCACAAAGTATCTCTAAAATATATTGTCTATTAAGCCCCGTGATTATGCACTTTGGGAAATTTTGCCCACAATAGTAAACATCAACTCTTCTCCAGAGAAATAAATGAATGCGTGGTCACAGGCAGACATGTGAAGCACACTTCTTTCTAGCTCATGCACCATTCTTCTTGTCAGCATTCTGCAGGAGAGAACCATTGCAGCCATAAATTGCATTTGTGGTGCCATCCCTGGCAGGGAGGAGTCCAAGGGCTTATCATAAAAGCCCCATGCCCATTTTAGCATAATTTCACAAGACTGTGATGCTATGTTCACAGCAAGTAAACAACCTTATCTCCCCGCCCAACGTGTAAAGATTCCCTTTATGTTCCTGCTGAATGATGAGGTTAATCTCCAAAGAGGAAAGCTCCTCAGATAGCTTGCTTGGTGTACATCCTTGCTGCTACTGAACCAGAGAAGTGAAGAGTTTTTCAATCATCTCAGTTTTGGGAGCTGGCACGTTCCAATGCATTTTCTTTTCTTTTCTTTTTCAGTAAACAGTATTTCATTTTTTCCCCCAATTACATGTAAAGATAGTTTTCAACATTCATTTCTATATGATTTTTGAATTTCAAATTTTTTTCTCCCCCCTTTCCTCCTTCCACCCCAAGATGACAAGCAATCTGATGTAGGCTATACACGTGCAATCATGTAAACATATTTCCACATTAGTCATGTTGTGAAAGAAGAAACAGAACAAAAGGGAAAGCTACAACAACAAAAAAAGTAAAAAATAGCCTGCTTCGATCTGCATTCAGTCTCCACAGTTCTTTCTTTGCATGTGGATAGCATTTTCCATCATGAGACTTTAGGAGTTATCTTGGATCATGGTATTGCTCAGGAAAGCTAAGTCAATTACATTTGATCATCACACAATGTTACTGTTACCATGTACAACATTCTCCTGATTCTACTCACTTCTCTCAGCATCTAGTCATGTAAGAACTTTCCAGTTTTTTCCAAAATCTTCCTGCTCATCATTTCTTATAATATAAGAATATTCCATTACATTTATATACCACAACTTGTTCATCCATTACCCAATTTATGGGCATTCCCTCAATTTCCAATTCTTTGTCACCACAAAAAGAGCTGCTATAAATATTTTTGTACATGTATCCTTTCCTCTTTTTTATGATATCTTTCGGATACAGACCGAGTAGTTTTATTGCCCTTTGGGCATACTTCCAAATTGCTCTAGATTGGTTGCATCAATTTACAACTCTACCAAGAATGCATTCGTTTCCTAATTTTCCCAAATGTTTTAGAATATTTATCATTTTTCCTTTTCTGTCATATTAGCCAATTAGATAGGCATGATGTGGTATCTCAGAGTGTTTTTTATTATGCATTTTTCTGATCACTAGTGATTTGGACTTTTTTTTATATGCCTATAGATAGCTTTAATTTCTTCATCTGAAAACTGCCTGTTCATATACTTTGAGTATTTATCATTTGGAGAATGACTTGTATTCTTACAAATTATTTTAGTTGATTCTCTAGGTCTCTCTAAGTATACCATCATATCATCTTGAAGCAGCAATAGTTTTGTTTCTTCATTGCTTAGTCTAATTAATTCCTTCCATTGCTTTTTCTTCTCTTGTTGTTAAAGGTGACATTTCTAGTACAAAATTAAATAATAGTGGTGGTAATGGGCATCCTTATTTTACCCCAACATTATTCGAAAGACTTCTAGCTTATCCCCATTTCATATAATGCTTGCTGATGGTTTTAGATTGATACTACTTATCATTTTAAGAAAATTGTCTTTTATTCTTATACTGTCTAGGGTTTTTAATAGGAATGGGTGCTGTATTTTGTAAAAAGCTTTTTTTTTGCATCTATTGAAATGATCGTATGAGTTTTGTTACTGATATGGTCAATTATGCTAATTGTTTTCCTACTATTGAACCAGCTCTGCATTCTTGGTATAAATCTCAACCAGTCATAGCATATTATCCTCATAATAAGTTGCTGTAATTTCTTTGCTAATATTTTATTTAAAATTTTGCATCAATACTCATTAGGGAAATTGGTCTATAATTTTCTTTCTCTGTTTTGGCTCTTCTCGATTTAGGTATCAGCACCATATTCATGTCATAAAAGAAAGTTGGTAGAACTCCTTCTTTGCCTATTTTTCCAAGTAGTTTATATAATATCAGAATTAATTGTTCTTTAAATGTTTGGTAGAATTCACTTGTAAATCCATCTGGCCCTGGAGATTTTTTCTTAGGGAGTTCATTGGTAGCTTGTTCATGTGTCTTTTTTCCTAAAATGAGATTATTTAAGTGTTTCATTTCATCTTCTGTTAATCTGGACAATTTACATTTTTTGTAAATATTTATCTATTTCACTTAGATTGTCAGATTTTTGGCATACAGTTGGGCAAAATTGCTTTAATTTCCTCTTCATTGGTGGTGAATTCACTCTTTTCATTTTTGATAATGATAATTTGGTTTTCTTTTTTTCAGTCAAATTAAGAAAAGGTTTATCTATTTTGCTATTTTTGAAAATAAAATCAGTCATTAGTTGTATTTATTAGTTCCATATTTTTCTTACTTTCATTTTTAAATCTCTCCTTTGATTTTCAGAATTTCTAATTTGGTACTTAACTGGGGATTCTAAATTTGTTGTTTTCTAGCTTTTTAAATTGCATGCCCAGTTCATTGATCAGCTCTTTTATCCATGTAAGTATTTGGAGATATAAAATTTCCCCTAAATACTGCTTTGGCTGCATCCCATAAATTTTGGTATGTTGTTTCATTATTGCCATTCTCTTTGATGAAATCATCAATTGTTTCTGTGATTTGTTGTTTGATCCACTCATTCTTTAAGATCTGACTATTCAGTTTGCAATTAATTTTCATCTATCTTTCCATGGTCCTTTATTATGTGTAATTTTTATCTAATCATGATCTGAAAAAGATTAATATTTCTGCTTCTCTGCACTTGACTGTGAGGTTTTTATGCCCTAATATATGGTCAGTTTTTGTGTAGGTACCATGTACTGTTGAGAAAAAGTTACATTCCTTTCTATCCTCACTCAGTTTTCTTTATTCAGTCTATCGTATCTAACTTTTCTAAAATTCTATTCACCTCCTTAACTTCTTTCTTATTTATTTTATGGTTAGATTTGTCTAGTTCTGAGAGGGGAAGGTTGAGATCCACCACTAGTATAGTTTTGCTATCTATTTCTTCCTGTAACTCACTTAACTTCTCCTTTAAGAAACTGGATGCTATACCATTTGGTGCATGTATGTTTAATATTGATATTACTTCACCGTATATGATATATTTTAGTAAGATGTAATTTCCTTCCTTGTCTCTTTTAGTTAGATCTATTTTTTTTCCCTTTTGTTTTGTCTGAGATCAGGATTGCTACCCCCACTTTTTTTTTTTACTTCAGTTGAAACATCATATATTCTATTCCAGCCTTTTACCTTTACTCTGTGTGTGTCTCTCTGCTTCAAATGTGTTTCTTAAATAATATCTGGTAGAATTCTGGTTTTTAATCTACTCTGCTCTTTGCCTTCATTTTGTGGAAGAATTCATCTCATTCACATTCACAGTGATGATTCATAACTGTGTTTTACCCTTCATCCTATTCCCTCATTTTTATGTTTTTCTCTCTCTTTTCACCCTGCCCCTCCTCACTAGTGTTTTGCTTCTGACCACTGACTCCCCCAATGTGCCCTCCCTTCTATCATACCCTCCTTTTCTTTCCCCTTTCCCTTCCTATTTATATACTTTGCCCTCCTTACCTATAAGGGAAGATAGATCTCTCTACCTGACTGAGTATGTATGTTATTCTTTCTTTGAGCCAAATCCAATGAGAGTAAGGTTCAAACAATGCTTACCCCTTCCGTTCTTTCCCTCTACTGTAATAAATCTTTCATGCCTCTTCATGTGATATGATTTACCCATTCTGCCTCCCCCTTTCCTCTTCTCCCAGTACAATCCTTTTTCACTCCTTAATTTGCTTTTTATCATCACATCAAAGTCAATTTATACCCACACCCACTGTCTAAGTATACTTCTAATTGCCCTAATAGAGATACAGTTACAAGTTTCATCTTGCCATGAAAGCATGTCAATGGTTCAGCCTTATTGAATTCCACATGTTTTTTTTTTCTTTTCTGTTTACCTTTTTATGCTTCTCTTGAGTCTTGTAATTAAAGATCAAATTTTCTGTTCAGCTCTGGTCTTTTCATCAGAAAAGTTTCAAAGTCCCCTATTGTATTGAATATCCATCTTTTCCCCTGAAAGATTATGTTCAGTTTTGTTGGACAGTTTATTTTTTGGTTGTAATCCAAGCTCTTTTGCCTTCATCATATTCCAGTCCCTTCAATAAATCCTATGTTATCCTGACTGCGGCTCATTGACATTTGAATTGCTTCTTTCTGGCTCCTTGCAGTATTTTCTCCTTGCCCTGAGACTTCTTAAATTTGGCCACAATATTCCTTGTAGTTTTCATTTTGGGATCTCTTTCTGGAGGTGATTGATGGATTCTTTCAATGACTATTTTACTTTCTGGTTTTAGGATTTCTGGGAAATTTTCCTTAATAATTTCTTACAATATGTTGCCTGTGCTCTTTTTTTTTTTTATCATGGCTTTCAGATAGTCTAATAATTCTTAAATTCTCTTTCCTGGATCTACTTTCCAGGTCAGTTGTTTTTCCAATGAGTTATTTTACATTTTCTTCTATTTTCACAAATTCTTTTGATTTTGTTTAATTCTTGATGTCTCATAGCTTCCACTTGCCCAAATTTTAGGGAATTATTTTCTTCAGTTAGATTGTGTACCTTTTTTTTTCCCATTTGACAAATTCTACTTCTAAAGGAATTGTTTTCTTCAGTCAATTTTTGTGCTTTCTTTTCCAAGGTGTTGACTCTTTTTTTCCCCATAGTTCTCCTTTGTAACTCTCATTTTCTCCCATTTTTTTTCCCTCTGCCTCTCTTTCTTGAGTTTTTCAAATCCTTTTTGAGTTCTTCTAAGAGGACTTTTTGGCCTTGAGACCAACTCATATTCCCCTTTGAGGCTTCACATGTAGGCATTTTGACAGTGTTGTCCTCTTCTGAGTTAATATTTTGATCTTCCCTGTCACAATAGAATCTTTCTATGGTCAGGGCTCTTTTTTGTTTTACGCTCATTTTTAAAAGTTGAGCTTTGCTCCTGGGGTACAGGGGACACTGTCCCAAACTTCTTGCACTGGGGGCTAGGGATCTGGCCACTGGCTTTCTGATCTGGGGCCTATGGGGCTGGTAGCTTATGTACTGCACTAGGGTGGCCTGGCCTAGTCATACCTGTTGTGCCCTGGATTCCGAGGCTCGCAGTCTGCCTGCTGCACTGGGGCTGGAGGCCTCACAACTGGCCTGCTGTGCCAGACTCACAGAGCCTCGGTGGCTGATCTGTGCTGTGCTAACAGTATCCCACTGGTTTGCCCGGACAGTGCCTGCACTGGGCTGCTCTTTCCTGTCACCCAAGTGAGGCAGACCTTTCCTGAAATCCTTCTAAGTTCTCTTAAGCAGAAAAACTGTTTCACTCTGTCTTTTTGTAGATTCTGTCCAGAATTCTTTTAGAGGCTTGATTTAAAGTTGTTTCGGAAGGAAACTGGGGAGAGTTCAGGAAACGTCCTGGCTTTTCTCCACCATCTTGGCTCCACCCCATTCCACTTCATTTTCAATACCTGACTCTTCAGTGCTCTAAGTAACACATCACTGAGATGAGAAATCAACTCTGGCTGGAGGTTATGCTTCCCAGGACTGAAAGTGCCCAAGCATGTGCCTGTTTCTGGTGGCAAAAGCAATAAGGAACAGTCAAGTACACAAAGAGAGGCTTGCTCTTCACTCTAGGATTCTCCTGAAGGGAAGTGAAGTCTGTTTCCAAAGACAGCAGACTACCCTTAAGTAAACCAAAGACATAAATGGAGAAGGATGAAATGGGAATGGCAAAGCATATTCTGATTTTGTTCTCCAGGAGACTGGTCTTTGGGGTTTGACCTGGCTTGTATTTCCTTATTCGCTTACTTACAGTTTAAGGTAAATTCCAAGGAGAAAGCTTTGACTACTCTCGCTTTCGTCACAGAACATCCAAGTGAATCGGGAAGTATAATGGATGGGTGGGTGGATGGGTGGGTGGGGTATTCGGTTTCATACGGAAGATGGCAGACTGTGAGTCCAAGTCTTTTCTCATTTCACCAAATGGCATGGTGATATCTCCTGATGACTGCGTCTGCCCACGCAAAGTGAAAATCTGAGCCGAGAAATTCATCTGGATAACTAGGCACTAACGCCTGAAGTGGAATGCAGTGAAGACGGGCGAGGTTTCCTTGCTAGCATCATCTGGGTGATTGTCCGTGACAGCTGAATGGAAGCATTTCTCAGTTGTTGCATTCTGCACGTTCTCCTAAGTGACGGAGATGAAGAGACGTTTGATGAACTGGAATGTTTGCGCGCGTCCGTACTCACTCTAAGTTCAGACTGACCACAAGAAAGCATACTTAATTCACCACTTCTACTCAATTTGTTTGAAGTGAGGTGAGAATGGTGGACTCCGTGCATTTTGGGGAGGCTTCTCAGCACCAGCAATCTGACCTATGGGCAGACAGGAGGTAGCGCTGTCCCTCTCACTGAATTTTCAGGTCTGTCAAATGCTATTCAGGTTCGGAAAGCTACCTGAGTTCATGGAATGCAAAAGGCATTATGAAGGATTGTTGGACAGAAGAAGCTGAAATCATAGCCCCACTTCCCAGGAAGCCCTTTGAAGTTAGTCAATGTTCAAAAGGGCCTGAAGGCCTTGGGGATTATCCCTGGCACTGTCCTCCTTCCCATGGCTTCTAGGAAAGGTTCCTCAGTGTGTTTGCACGGTGAGGTGACCCAATAGCTCCTCTCAATGGAGATACATTTCCTGGGACATCTAGGTCCCTCTCAATCTAATGACTAGCCCCTTCCACCCTGTGGTTCAAGTATTATGTTGTGAGTCTGTCTTTCCTCCTTTTCAAGGGCATCTGAATCTACTGCAATAATGAGGAGAGTCACATGGAGGTGGGGGTGATGCATGTATGTATGTGTATGTACGTGTGTGTGTGCCTGCGGGTGTGCTCGTGTGTATGTGTGTGCGTATGTGCGTGTGTGTGTGCATGCATGTGCATGTGTGCATGTGTGTGTGTGCACACATGTGTGTGTGTTGTGCATTTCTGTGTACACCTTAATGCTAATATTACCATCCCCTTGGTTTATGATCTCCAACTTTATACTGCTCATACAGTTGTTTGTGTCTTGTCTCCCCTGTCAGACTAGGAACTCCTCAAGAACATGGAACATATTTTGCCTCTTTGCATCCCTAGCTCTTAGCACGGTGACTAGGATATAGAAGGCCCTTTATAAACACTTACTGACTGAATGACTGACCTGTGCAAGGATGGGGAAAGACTGGCAGTAGCTTCAGAGTAGCCTGAGTTCCTGGGAAGGGGACAGGGCAGAACAGTGATGCTAATCATCCACATCACTATATTTATGTCCAGATGTTTTGCCTCAGTGGTCCTTACCCCATCTTTTCCAAGAGAACCAAAGTAATGGAGAACTGTATCACAAAATGATGACCAGTTTACCTGCTCATGACCGTAGTACACTGCAATGTGTAGAGGGGTGAAAAAGACCGCGTCTTGGACATTTACATAGGCTCCGTGCTGTAGCAGGATGTCAGCAGCCTAGAAAAGGGGGCATCCAAGAGAAGACCATGTCAGTTCTGCAGATGATACAAACCCTTGCTGTTTCAGCTTACACCTACCACGTCCTTGTAAAACATGTAACCGGAGGTGATGAATCCATTGCCTTTCATGAAAAAGTAGCTCAAAATTAATAGTTCCTCCCACCAACTTTCCATCTCAAAGTGAATGAATCAATCCATGGAAAAGCAATTATTAGGTATTTACTATGTGCCAGGTATCATGCTTCTGGTATTCAGAGCAGCTAGTCAAGACAGTGATGACAATGCTATTTTTCCTCTTCACCAATTTCCTCAGGGCACAGTCAGTTCTTTTGGGGGGATAGTGCATACAGGATACACATCTTGAGGAGAGCCACTCCATCCCTGACACCATCAGCCCCAAATGCCGAGCCATTAGTTGCAAGGCAGTTCAAAAGTCCCAGCAATATCAATCCTTTCAGCCCCCACCACCAATTCTGCTCTCAGTTTACTCCAGAAGCCATGGACTGGAGAAGCAATCCTTGACTTGACCTAGCAACTTTCTCATCAAATGTGACAGTCCCATCTCCCTCAAAGCTTATAAACAGCTTACAGAAATACCTAAAACCAAAAAGCAACATCAAAGTTCTTGGAATTTTTGAATGGTTCCGCATTCTGTATAGGAGTGATTTTATCAAAGGAAATTATATTAAAGAAGATAAATTATCTGATTTTTTTGCTGTACCCTAAAGACCAATCTGCTTTTTTCTCTGACTTATAGCTGAAAATCTATGTTGTCTCCCATATCAGAATGTGAAATCTTGACAGTAGGGATTCTCTTGACTTTCTCTTTATCTCACAGTGCTTTGCAAATAGAAAATGCTTGACAGATGCTTTTCCACCCACCCATCCATCCATCCATCCATCCATCCATCCATCCATCTATCCACTCATTCTTCCATGAAAATAATCATATTACCTCCCCTTATAATAATACAACTGCTCCTATTTTCTCATCTCATGGAATTTCAAAGCTTAATCCAACCACCATATTTAACAAAGGAAAAACAATAAAAAACAAAACAAAAAATCTATCTGAGGATCAAACAGGTTAAAATGTTCTGCCTAATATCACATATTAAATTAAAGACAGAGAATGCATATAAGGATGAGTTAGGATCCATGCCTTCTGATTCCTGTTCAAATGTTCCACATATAATTCCTGAATCTTCCTGCTGAATCTTATGGTTTTCATTTCTGAAGCTTGTAGAAATTATCCTCTCTGTCACTTGAAAAGAGAACTAAAATGGTGATTGTCCTTCATGGACTGAGAAATGTTTGTTATAGTAATTGGGTTTTCTGGAGAGTGCAGGGAGACGAGTAGGGTTTTTTCCTATTGAATCTGAAAATCTTGATGACATGGGATCCACAACTCTGTATATAAAAACAATATTGCTGATCCACAATCAGTGGCCTTGTGCCTTGTATATTCTTTTTTTTCTCTCCAAGAGTTTAGGATACATTTGTACTGGCCCAGTAGATTTTGGTGTGTTTACTCTTATGCATAATAGTACTGGTTCTAAATGAAGTATTACTGGTATTCTTGAGAACTTTCCAGATGACCAACGTGATGTCAAATCCATGACCAGATCGTCATCAAAAACCTGTTTTAACCAATTGGGCTAATTGGCCCAAACAAGGAATGCAAAGGGACAGGAAGAAATCTGCACAGGGGCTCTTTCAGATTAAGTCAGGAAGGAAAATTTAAGAATCATTCATGTGAAAAAAAACCTGATGATTTCTGATTCCCCAAAGTTTGACCTTTGAGACCCTTAACAGGATGTGGCAGAGATCAAGGTAGATGAGAGCCCTTTTAGAAAGTTTCATATTTTAAATTTAGCATAACGCTCAAATGGAAGACTTAGCATGAATTTTTATTTTAAAAGGACTTTGTGAAATGCTCACATAGAGAGCCAATTTCCAAGGCACAGTTCCAAGATGTACTTCATTCCAAAAGATAACTGCTCCAAGGCTTCAATAAATAGTCCAAAGTGGATTTTTTTCTAAGTTTGCACTTGCCCATCCATTCAGAAGGTCAGCCTTTCAGCTGAACATCTATTAATTATGAAATGTTGGCCTTCTGAACAATTGTCAAAATATGAGCTTTACCGAAACCACATTGGGCTATCAATGAAGTGCAGGGTCCTCTTAGTTTTGTTTTAAAATACCAAGAAAGCCTTTACTGCTGAAAGAAAGGCTTCAATCCAATGTGGCTTAGGGGAAAGAAATAATAAGGAGAATCCAGAGACAAAGAGTCTAGTCCTGGTTCTGCCAAGAGCAGGAATTAGGGACTTGGAAAAGGCATTTGCTAATCTCTCCGGAGGCCAGTTTTCTTGTCTGCGAAGTGATGGATTGGACAATATTTCTGGTGTCCTTTTCAGTCCATAAAGGTATGTCAGAATTATCTAGAACAATTCAACATTCCTTGAATAGGAATAAAATCTATTTGAAGAGTTTTTTGTGAGCTTAGAATATTTGGCAAGTACTTTAGAATCTTACAAGAGAATACAGCTATTGTTACCTAGAATTAGAAGGGGAGATTTTTTTTTGTTTTTGGCTAGGCAATGGAGTTAAGTGACTTGCCCAGGGTCACACAGCTAGCAAATGTCAAGTGTCTGAGGCCAGATTTGAACTCAGGTCCTCCTGACTCCAGGGTTGGTGCTTTATCCACTGCTACACCTGGCTGCCCCTAAAAGGGGAAATGTTTTAAAGTAACTTTTTCCCTATAAAGATTCAGAATTAAGCTTATGGGTTGCACAGTTTGTCCATCCCTTCTCCCAAAGACAAGGCTGACCTAGGACTGAAACCCACAGAAAATCCCAGCTTTCATTTGGTTGGAAGCGAATAACAATATTCAACTTTCATGTGGAAATGTACGATTTGTGAATCACTTCGCATAAATTTGCTCACGTGATCTTCCAAACAATAAGAAAATACAAATGGTACTACCCTGTTTTCTTTGACCCTATTTTATTCACCTTCTGTTCACCCTTTATACTATTTCCCTAGGCGAATTCATCAGCTCCCATGTATTCAATCACCATCTCTACACAGACAATTCTCGGACTCATTCATCTCCCCGACCCCTCTCTCAATATCCAGTCTTGCAGCACAAGCTGCATCTAGACTGGGTGCCTTGTAGACACCTTAAACTCAACACACCCAACATTGGGCTTATCTCCCTCCCTCTCTGCCTCTCCCCTCTTCCCAACTGTCCTCTTGTAGAGAGGATCACCAGCTTTCTGGTCATGCAGGTTGGAAACTTAGGTGTCATCTTCATCTCCTCACTCTCTCTCCCCACCCCATAACCAATTGATTGTTGAGTTATATTGTTTATAACTTCATAACATTTCTCCTCTGTGCCCTCTTCTCTCCTCGGACATACCACCACTGGGGACGCCCTCCTTATCTCGTGCTCATAATGGCCTTTTGGTCAGTCTCCTTGTCTCCAATCTCTCCCCACCCCCATCCACCCTTCACTCATCTGTCAGTTTGGTCCTTAAATGCAGAACTGACCAACTTTATTCAATACGCATGCTTTCTCCTCTATTAGTCATAAGTTCCTTGAGAGCGGGGGCTGTCTTTGGCCTTTCTTTGTATCATCAGCATATAACACAATGCCTGACCCATAGAAGGTGTTTAATAAATGATTGCTGATTAACATATAAATGAGATGCAAGGTGAACTTGGAGGGGAAAGGTCTACAACTGGGGCCGGAGTGGGGACCAACAAAGGCCTTGTGCAAGAGGTGCTTGTACTGGCTTGAAGAACAGAATTTCCCAGAAACAAGTGTAGAAGTTGTGTGTTCCAGGCATGGGAGACAGAAAATGCAAAGTAATCAAGATGGGACATGGATATGTGAGGAATGGCAAATGGGCCCATGTGCCTGGATCATAGAATGCATGGAGGGGGCTCTTGTGCAATGAGTATGGAAAGAGAGGAGGGAGACGAGTGTTAAATGGCAGAGACAACGGGGAGCAACAGAATTAGGGGCTGACATGGTCAGACATGACCTTTAGGGCAGATGGGGGGGGTGGGTTTGAGGCTGGGAGATTAGTCTAAACTAGGTTTTATTTATTTTTTAATGAACATTTCAACAGCCCAGTCTGTTATGATCTGACATAAAGAGCTCTTTGCAGTTAAAGTGAGTCCTTCAATTCAATACATCCTTATATTCTTGTTTTTAAGTCCCTGGTAATAAATTCCCACCGGTTTTAGAGATGGCCCAATGAAGGTTTGCCTATTTACATCAAAATTATATCTTGCTTCCAATAGGAAATATGCTTTAGACAAGAGCCATAACAATTGGTTACAAGCTTTAAAGTTTCTGTTTTTTAATTCACTCAGAACTCTTTCTTACAGTATTATCTATTTTTTCCTTAAATGTACCCACTTCTTGACATTCATTCCAAATGTCACCATTTCAGGAGTGAATCCTCAATTGTGCTGTTACAGAATCTTTTCTCTTAGTGCTGGCTGACTGTTTGATGTAATGACTTTTTTCACCTGACATAGCTGTAATTAGGCATTTATGTATGAAGACCTATTAAAAAAATAGCTCTTCCAGCCTCCCTTCAGAAACGAGGTGCTTTTATATGATCCTTCTCTTATTAGCATAGGCTAAAATTAATTCGCTCTTGCAGCTCACTCAGAAAATGTTCCATCAGAGTACAGCTGTAGCTGAAAGCTCAAAGAGAAGGGCAAAAGATTAAAGGCTAGCTGGCTGGGAGCCCTTACGAGCAAGAAGTTCACATAGACCACCTAAGGTTTTGTTACTCCTTTGTAAGGGCTTTAAGCAAGAGGCAAGAGATGGAGGAGGAAAAGAGAGGTGAAGCAAAATGCTAGAGAAGAATGAGCCCTGATGTGCTGTTGTTGAGAGGATGAGCCGTGTGCATCAGCCTCAAAGGAAGAAGAGGAGGCGCTGATGAGGAGAAATTGCCTCAGAAGGGAACCATTACCTGCCATCCCTTGTCTCAGGACTGTTGTCAGGCTGGCGAGAAGTAATGGAGTAAAGTGCTTTGCAAGCCTCAAAGAACAATAAGACGCCAGCGATTGCTGCCTCTATTACTATTGTTTTCATGATTATTCATTATCAGCCGGTAGTCACCAGACATCCAGCCTGCTGACAACTTTATTCTCTGAACCTTCCACTATCCTCTGACTGAGCTCTCACAGTGTCTATAGAACAATACAGGGGAGTGCTGGTAAACGTTTAACCACCAGCCTCTGCAGGATGTATGCACAAACACTTTTACATTCAATCTCCATTATTCACGAGAACAAGTCTAGATGATCAATGAAACAATCAATGGAACTTGGCCGATTTCTGAGGGGTAAATGCCCCACCACAAATTTCTCAATAGGCTGAAGTCTGTTAGAGTTTCCTCAAGCACACCTCAAAATAATCTCTACTTAAACTGGGGAGTAATTTACAGGAAAAACTTGGGCAACGACGTGATGATGGAAATGGACTCAAAACTTGTGAAGGCACACAGCTTGCTCCCTACTGTTAACCAAGAACCACCATCATAGCTCACATTCACACAGCATTTTAAGGTTTGCAAAGTGATTTATGGATGTTATCTTTCTTGACAAGCTCATCAGCCCTATAATGTGGATGCTGTTATACTCTCTATTTTACAGATGAGGAAACTGAAGATCATAGAGGTTCACTGACTTATTCATGGTCATATGAGTAGTAAGTTTTGAGGCAGAATTCAAATCCTGATCTTCTTAGCTCAAAATCCAAGGTTTTTGAAGATCTATACCTGGCAGGTTAGCAATGCAATTGGCCAGAACAGGGATTGATTATGAAGGTACAACTTGGGAATTGGGATGGGATGGTGGGCATAATGAGTTCATCTTGGAACAGGTGAATTCCAAATATAGATATCCAGTTTTGTTGGGAGGAGCCCACAATTCTGTAATATGCATATGTCACACATGCTACATCCCAAACCAGATTAAAACATCATGGGGAAACATTTAGCAAAACAAAGAAAAATAAAACAGCCATCATATTGACATGTGGATTTCTAGGTCAATATGCCAACTGCAATGTTGTTTCTATTTGACACAACTGCTGTGGTGGATATGGGCATAGCTTTGGACTCAGGAAGATCTGGGTGCAAGTCATGTCTCTAATATATTCTAGCCATGTGTCTCTGGCTTCTGGGATTCATCTTCCTCATCTATAAAATGAAGAGGCTGAAGTAGATCATCTCTAAGGCTATTACTTCCAGCTCTAAATGCATGATCTTAAGATATACTTTCAGTGTGACTCTGGACAAGTCACTGAACCTCTTAGTCACTAAGTCACAAAGGAGTTGCTAATCTGTATCAGAGGAGTAACTTTCCATACTGAGAGTTCCTAACTGATTTTTTTTAATCACAAAAATCCATTCAAATTTAAGACAGATATGAGTTCTATCAACTTCAAATCTATATCTCCCCCCTCTCCCCTTTTTTTGTATTTAAACACAGTTCTTTTTGTGGACAGGTCTTCCATGTTCATTACAGTTTATAATTAACAAAATTGTAACAGCTTAGCTTTGTTTTTGGCGATTTTACCCCATTTACACTCAGGATTCTCACTTGGTGAGAGGGAGGCATCCTTATCTCCTGACAGTCCCTTGTCAACCCAGGTTTCAGTCCAGTGAGGTTTCCCTGATCTGGCTCTTTCTTTTCTTACCAGAGACACTTTCTCAAAACCACTTTGCAAACCAAAGTGCTTTCAATCCACTTGAAAAGGCAACCATTAAATGTACTCGGAAGGTAAGGTGGAGTCAACAAATGGAGCATAAGGGAGAACATATAAAGATCTGGTCTCTGAGACAAGGCAAAGCGATAAGAATCCTTCTAACAAAATGAAATCGATGATTATTGAATTTCCAGCAGGGGAATTAGAAAGACAAAGACAACTCTAACAATGAAATCTCAGGCCCCAGCGTTAGGCCCCTTACATCGCAGAACTGGCACAGCCACAGAATATTTAATGCTCCTTTTTTCCAGCTGCCTCATTAATTAAGGCAGGAAGCTCACAATATGATGAACTGCAAGATACTAACTTAATTCACTGAAAGGCGACAGATGCAGGTAATCAATCGCCTTCAGTAAAGACTCTTTATTTAAAAATACAATAGCGAGTCCATTGGTCTGCAAGAATTTCAGAAGCCAGACAATCAAATGGAAGAATCCATAGCTGCAAAAATGTTTCCAATGATTATGAGGCACCGGGGGATGGCAGGTGTAAGAATCAATTAGAGGAGATGTGCTTTCTCCAGAAGGAGTAGGCTCAGGGTCTGGGATAAGTGTCTCCTTGTCAGACAACTAGTATGAGGACAGAAAACAGAAGGCAGGGTGGAGGTAAACTCTTTAGACCTTCTCTCTGTCCTGTTAAACAAAGATAAATACAGCTAGGTTTTAGATTTTTTTAAAAGCCTCAGTAGAAAAGTGAAAACATTAATTCTACCCAAGTAACTTCTGTGGCAGCTAGGAAAAGCAAAACCGTGGTTTTCGTGAGTTCAGTTCTTCTGCTGCAACCCAGGAGGGGGCTAGTCCACATACTCTTCTGGGCTGGGGTCTCCCTTCCAGGCAGCACTGACATCTCTGAGCGTCAAGGAAAGTAGTGCAGCTGGATTCCGTACTAGGGCAAGGAGGAGCTGGCTTGTGGACACAGAAGTACTAAATAGCTACTTATGAGCCTAGCTCTCCATCTGGAAGGGACCAAAGAAGCCAGTGGGTACGACCCTCTCATTTTACATATGAGAAAACCAAGGTCCAGAGAAGATCAGTGACTTGCCTCTGGCCACAATAATAAGTACTAGAGTAGGAATGAGGCTAGGTACCTGGGAGAGCCTTGGCTCATACACTTAAGACTCAAGACAAGCTGCAAGGCCACATAATCCAACCTCTTCATTTTCTAGGTGAGGACAGTGAGGCTCAGAGAGGAAGGTCCTCCACATAGCGACAGTCAGAAGGCAGAGTTGAGGCAGGTCTCCTGACTCCAGGCCCAGTATTCTGGCCCCTCCACTGTGCTCCCCACCTGCTGTGTCATAGTGCAGGGTCAGAAGGCTAGGGATATAATGTTGTGCCAAGAATAGAACCACAGCATCTCACAGGGGCTCGGGAACAGGAAACCACGTGCTGCAAAGGCAAGAGTGCTGACTTCTGAGTCAGAAGGCCTGGATTCAAATCCTCCCTCTGTGTGACTTTGGTCACGTCTTTTAATTTAGCTGAGTCTCATTTTCCTTATTTGTAAAGTGGGGCAATGAGATCGTCCCCATCACCAGGTGGTTGTAAGGTTCAGTTGAGATGATGTGTGTAGACCACTTCACAAACCTTAAAGAATTTTGTAGATGTGAGGGATGATGGTTGGTGATGTTTTTCTGTCCAGTGTCTCCTATTGAAACTACCCCATTCTTTTAAGATCTAATTCAGGCACCAAAAATCACAGCTTCACAGATTTCCAGAGAAGTGTGGGTCCTCAGTGGCCATCTTGTCCACTCGAAGCCTTAGAAAGAATCCCGACTCTAACACATCGGACGCTCCCTCAACCATCCTGTGATTATAGATCCCGGTGATGGCTCCCACTGGCCTGAGGCAATCCATTTCCAACATGAGACACTTGTGTAAGTGTTACCAAACCTTGGTCCAATTTGTTTAGTTTCACTTCTTTTTGTTTTGTTTTCGGCTCCCTCCTTCCCCACAAAACCAAGCCCCGCAGCTTCAGCTCGTTAGTCCTAATTCTGCCCTAAGTATCCAAGCAGAAGCTGGCCCATTCCTCTTCCAAAGGATAGCCCGTAAAAGAACGGAAAACAGCTGTCCTGGCCTGCCCCTTCTTTGTCTGCACTCAAGGCTAAACATGGGTAATTCCTTCAATGATATTTCAAATGGGGTTTAACAACACATGGCTTTTCAGCATACAGCCTTCCCTGAACTCTTCACCTGATCACCCAAAATCTGGCTGAACACAATACTCCAAGAATGGTCAGAGGAGGGCAAAATAGCTCTGGTGTGATCAGCTCTGTATTCCTGGATGCTATGCCTCTTAATAAATCCTAAAATCCCATCTGCTTAACTGGCTGACATCACATTGTTGACTAATAAGAAGGAAAAAGGGAAGAAAGGATGGCGGGAAGGAAGGGAGGGAGGGAGGGAGGAAGGAAGGAAGGAAGGAAGGAAAAAAGAAGGAAAAAAGGAAGGAACAGAGGGAGGGAAGGAGGAAGGAAGGAAACAAGCATTTATTGAGTGCCTATTCTATGTCAGGAACTGCGCTAAGCACTTTATAAATATTATCTCCTTTGATCTTCACACCATCCTAATGCAGCATAGGTAATATTATTATTCTTATTTTACATATGAGTAGACTGAGTCACAGAGGTGAAATTACTTGTCCAAGGTCACACAGCTAGTGTCTGAGGCAGAATTTACACTCAGGTCTCCCAGACTCCAGGCTAAATACTCTATCTAATGCTCCACTTAGCTTTGATACAGTCTTTGCTATTCACTGAATCCCAGGGTGTCTTCTATTATATTCTCAATTATAGACATCTCTCCTTCTTGAGTAGATCATACAAGTCAGTGAATCAACAGTCTTCTTTTTTTTCATAACAGCTAGTATTTAAATAGTTTTCTAAGGTTTGCTAAGCATCTTATATGTGTTCACTCATAACAAATTCATTTCTTGAATGTGCCAGGCGCTGAGCTGCAGGAAGACAAAGAAAGTTCCTCCTCCACGCCCCAAAACCAGTCCCTTCCCTTAAAGAGCCCAGTCTGTAATGGGGGAGACCACATGGAAATCAGTAGGTATATACAGGATTTGCACAGGCTAGATGGAAGGTCATCTGAAAGGAGAAGTCATTAGCACTTGGGAGGCCTGGAAAAGTCTTCCTGTAAAAGGCCAAGCTTTGAAGTAAGCCAGGGAAAACATGAGGCAGAAGTCAGTGGGCAGAACATTCCAGGAACTGGGGATAACTGCTGAAAAGACGTGGACATGGGATCTGGAGTGTTGCATTCAGAGAACAGGATATAGGCCAGTCTTCCTGGAATGCCGAGGTGTGGAGGGAATCAAGGTATGAGAAGGCTGGAAAGTTATTAGGGCCTGGGTAGAGTCCAGCTTTCACATGCCAAATTTCCACTTGATTCAAGGTGTACTAGGGAGTCACCGGAGTTCACTGACCAAAGGGTGATGTGATCAGACCCGTGCTTGGAAAAATCACTTTGGTAGGTGAGGGAAAGATGGATTGGGGTATAGAGAAACCTGAGGCAGGAAGACCAGTGGGAAGGGGCCTGCAGAATTCCACATCTAACCCAGATCAGCTCCTGACTGCTCAGAATACTTTCCTACCTCCACCCCAGTGGACTTCCCACACTGAAGAAACTTCCACCCTGGCAGCATTTTCCTCTGATTGGCAAAGTCCTCCCCAGAACCTCCATTTGAGGAAGTGCTCAGGCCATCCATGCTGACTTCGAGGGCATCTCCACTCCTGACTCTGAGGACAACTTTAATAACTTGTTCTGTCTTGGGTACCTCTTCCTCCTAACTTTTAAGCTTTATTTTATATACTGTCTTTTCATAGTAGAGTGTAAGCTCCTAGAGGGCAGGGACTGCCTTTCCTTCTGCTTGTATTGGTATTCCCAGCACCTACTATAGTACCTGGCACATAGCAATCATTTAATAAATGCTTTATTTTTCTCTACCCAGGTAAAAGGCTAGGAGAGCTTGAACTCAGGTTATGGTTGCATAAGTTGGAAGAGGAGAATACACACAAGAACTTTTCTGAAGGTAAAAGTGGAATGTATGGGCACCAGGTTGGCCATGTGGAGTGAGAGAGAAGAACTTGTCATGAATGGAGCTTGTGAGCCTGAGTAACTGTGGGAGGGTGGCGCTCCTGAGAGCAATAGGGAAGTTTGGAAGGCAGGCAGTATCTATCCTGCTCTGTTTTGGAGCTGTTAAGTGTAAGATGTCCATGGGCTGGTCAAGCCTCGATGTTCAAGAGGCAGCTGGAGATTCAGGGTTGTTGCTGGAGAGAGTCTGAGGCTGGAAATCACCTGCATACACATCATGATGGAACTCATGGGAGCTGATGAAATCATCGAATGTGATTGCACATCCCCATCCTCTGACTTATTTCTTGAGGGCACACATTGTCCATGGGTTCATCTCTGTTATCCTCCAGAGCTAAACATTTTCCCTTGAACGTAATAGGTTCTGGATAGATGAAAGTTTGTGGAATTGAAACATTAATATGTATTATTTTGGACCACTTTATTTGTCAGAAATATTTTTCTTATGTTGAGTTGGGATCTACCCTCCTGTAACCTACAACCTTTGATCCTCTTTCTGTCTTCAGAATGAATCAGGTCTCCTGCTCCATTCATGGGTATGCACAGAGCATAGGCTGTGAGTGCCATCATATCTGGGTATAGTCAAGCCACACCTTGTGAATCCCTAGAGCTAGGACAACCCTTGAGTTTCCTCCAGAATAAACATTTTCATTCCTGATTCCTGCATCACGTCAGAAGATTCTGAGCTCCCTCCCCATCCCTGCGTGCACCTTCCCTCAGGATGTGTCCTACATTGTTAGTATTATTTTTGAATGAGGTGCCAAGACAGACAATCACATGCCATGTACGGTGTTTCCAAGCACAGAATCCATTTTAGCTTTTACTACCCCCATTCTTTTTTTGTGGCATTTTTGGAGGAACAGGCTTGTGATTTCTAAAGTCTTTCCACCCACATAGGTCAGCATTTTTTCTTTTGCAACCTCGAGAGTCTCCTAGGGCACTGGCAAGTTAGATGACTCACTCAGGTGACTAGGGTGACTCACGCAGGCAGTATGTGGCAAAGATTTTTACAGGCTGCGTGACCAGTGGAAAATAATAAGATCTCTCAGTGACCCTGGTAACTTTCTGAGATTCAGCCAGTGATGGGCTGTCTATTTGCATAAGTGGAGGGACTGTCCAAACTGGAAATTCCTCCAAGGATTTCATTGTCATTTTGGTACAGGGAAACAAAGCAAGAACACATGGCAATCCTAAATGGCTTAGAAGGACAGAGTCCTTGTTGGTACAGAGATGTTCATGAAACAAATAAAACGAGTCTATTTGGCTTCAAAATGTCCTTATCTGGGGCAGCTAGATGGCGCAGTGGATAGAGCACCGGCCCTGGATTCAGGAGGACCTGAGTTCAAATCCAGCCTCAGACACATAACACATATTAGCTGTGTGACCCTGGGCAAGTCACTTAACCCCATTGCCCAGCCAAAAGAAAAACAAAAAACAAAAAAAATTCCAAAATTTCCCTATCTCAGCTCCATATACCCGTACCAAACTTGACAGACAGCAATTTTCCTGCATAAGCTGTACTAGAAGAACTCCAGCATCAAGCAGCCAAATGAATGTGTTTCCAGCTGTTCCCAGATTTTGAAGCAATTTCCAGCCCCTGTGCATTTGAACACTATAGAAGGCACTCACTCCTCTTTTGCTTCTCTCTGTGAGAACCTCACTCTCGAGTCCAGATTCAGCTAAGGTGCTGCCTATGAAGTCTTCCCTCATCCCTCAAGTTGAAATGGATCTCTTTCCTTGTAGAACCTTTAAGATTTCGGTATTTCTGTTCCCCCAAATCACTGCCTGTCCTGATGTGCTAACGTGCATTCATGGACTTTTCCCGCACTGAATGAGTCAACAGTCAGCATATGAGCATTTGTTAGGTTCTTACAATGTGGCAGGCGCTGTGCTAAGCAAGGAGGTTGGAGAGAAGACAAAAGCTTGGTCACCACCCACAGAGCATGTGCTCTGGTGGGTGAGATGACCAGGCTGTGCTGGAGCCAAGCTGAGCAGGCTCCCAGGAGCCAAGGGCAAAATTTTCAGGGTGAATATTTACAAGGCAGAAAGCAGCAATGCTGTAAAATCACTTGGAATTTGTCATTCTGTTTATTTTGTAGACTTAAGAAAGTGAGGGAGAGAATATTAATAAAGTAGGTTAAAGTTAAAGTGGTTGTACATGCAATATTTTTTTTCCAGAGAGCTGATTGTAAACCATCCACCAGCACCACCCTGGCAGACAGCAAGCATATAACTGCCCCCAGACAACATCTCTATGGTGCAGAGAAAAGAAAATCTAAGAGAGGAGGCCTGAGCAGGACTCACAGGGGCTGGGGCCCAGCAAGCCTTCCTGAAGAAGGTGAGGTTTCAGCTGAGTTCTGAAGGAGGCCAGGTAAGGCAGGAGGGGGAATATTCCAAGCACTGGGCACAGCCAGTACAAAGACACAGAGGCGGGAGACTGACCGGCAGGAAGGACAGTGCTGCGAGGATGTTGTAGGCTGAGGACATGAAGGTGGTGAGGCGTAAAAAGACCAGAAAGAGGAGAAAAGGTCAGGTTGTGGGTGGCTTGGAGTGACCGAGGACACTACATTCAATTCTGGAGGCAAGAGAGAATCACTGGAGATGGTTGAGCTGGGAGCATTAAGATGGCCAGACATGAGCTTTAGGGAAGTCCATTTGGTGGGAAAATGGAGGATGTTTGGGAGGGGAGAGAGACTTGGGACAGGCAGACCCACCGATAAGCCATTGCCAGCATCCAGGTGTGAGGTGTGAGCCCCTCTACCGGAGTGATGGTAGTGGCAGGGGAGAGAAGGGAGTATATTTGAGAAATCTGAGAAAGTAGCCACAATGGGACTTTGTCAAAGACTGAATACAGAAGAGGTGAGTGTTAGTGAGAAACAGAGGACAAGCTGGAGTGATCAGCAGTAGGATGGTTCTCCAGGCCATGAGAGTATAGAAGAGACGATGACTCTCCTTGTGAACCCACTGAAATTTTGTTACCTCCAGGACATCCGATTTTGATGTTCGAAGATGGGGTGGAGGGTAAGACTGATGCTCGGAGAGAGCTCTGGGCTGGGTATAGAGATCTGGGAATCGCTGAACCAACAGGAATGTATGAGATCACCATTAAGACAAGATAAAGGGAGAAGAGAAGAAGGTCAATCTGCATGGCTGGGGAGGACTAACTGATGATGCCCAATTAAAGAGCCTGAGAGAGAGGTCAAACTGGCAGAAGAAGAGCCAGGAAAAGCAACATCATGAAGACCTGGTGAGAGGATCCTCAACAATATCAGAGTTTGCGAAGAGGTCAGGAAGGATGAAGACTGGGGAAAGGCTACTGGATTTACCACTTAAGAGATCAGTGCTAACTTCGGAGAGCACAGTTCCCATTAGGGCAGAAGGCAGGTTTGAATCCCCTGGGAGGAAGTCAAGGCACCTAGTGCTGACCGCTTCCCTGGGGATCTCAACTGAGGAGAGAAGAGAATGGGGAAAATATCGAGCGGGATAGTCGACTCAAGTGAAGGATTTTTAAGGATGTGGGAGACATGGGTGTGTCTGTAGGCAGCAGGGAAAGAGGTCAGCTACAAGGAGAGATTGACGATTAGGGATTAGATTGGGATGTTGGCAGCAATCTGCTGCAGAAGACAGGTAGGGATGGGACCAAGGGGGCAGGGAGAGGGGCTTGTGCTGGAAAGAATGAACAGTGTCACTATCTTTGTATCCCCAGGGACTAAGAAAGCACCGTGCAGGTAGATGATCGGTGCTTAATCAATGCTGTCTGAATGTTAATTGTTGAATGGATCTGCCCATGTCCACCCTACCAGACTCCCTCTGTTGCTCAAAAAATGTTGCTTTTATTTCATCTGCTCCAGACTCTTTTTTTCCCCACCAACAACTGTCTTTGAATCAAAGTCAAATTGTAAGCATTTAAGTGCCCACTCTGTGGAGGTGAAGGTGAAAAGAGGGATTCCTAAAAGTTCACAGGACCCTGAATCGAGAGTCTGGAGTTACTGGGAGCAAAAAGAGTTCCCACAAGGGAAAACAAATGATGGAATTTTTCTGTCCATTAGGAAATATGGCCTGCTAATGGAAATGCATTTGTAATTATAGCCACAAAATTGCCTGTAGGAAAGCAGCAATGACGGGGCTGGCTATCTTATTTTCTTACAAATCCTTTAAAAATAAGTCACTGTTGTATTGTCAAGAGCACATTGAGAAAACCAAGCCACACTGTTCTTTACTGAATGGAGTCTCAGCTCAGTTCATGGGCTCCTTGGTGCCATAATTTACAAATGCCGACACTAATTTATGGAATGAAATATGCAATAATAATACTCTTTCTGCATGGAAATAACTGATAACCCACTAAATACATACTAAAATATGTTATTTATTCAGGGCGATTTCTCTCTGGATTGAAAATACATAATGTTTTAAAAACACCAAGTGTAGGAACAGCGCAGAAACTCCAGTAACAAAGTTGTGTCTGATTGTTATCTGACTTTCTGCTGCTCCAGTTCTTTTTGCTTGCTAAAGACATCTATCTTTAGGCACAGGACTACTGTCTGCAGATTCCCATTATTGAATAAAAGCCAATGCTAACTACTTTCAATAAAGAAATTGGGCACAAATCATGGGGCAAATGAAACATTCATAGAGCACACTGAATCTGGGGGACTGGTATGCATCATTTCCAGATATGTCCTTAAATTTCTTTGCATTTGTAGACACAATGGTGTAGGATGAGCAAAGAGCTTGCCGTGACTTCTTCAAAGTCATAAAGTGCACCTGATGTAGAGCCTTGAGAAAAGATTTACCTGCCTCTTTTACGGTTTCATTTTTCACACACAAACTATGGGTAACTTAAAACAAATGCACTAAGCCTTAGAAAAATAAAACATGTATCTTGTATGACTGCTGTCTTCTAATTATGTAACTAAACATGTTTCTCTCCCATCTCCAATTTAGGAAAGCAGAGAGAAAATTATACACTTTTCCCCCCTCTCCTCTCACAGAGTTCCTCATTTTATTTTGATTTGGGTTACCTTCCTACTTCTGCAACTCTCATGAATATTCATGGACTCCCATGTGAAGTCAGCTTCTTGGGCCAGCAAGGGAGATGCTCAGCAGGCTGACATGCTAGTCATAGAACAAAGAAAAGGAGACCATCAGTTTCACCTATTAATCTTCAGGTTCCAAACAAGCGAGGAAACCAAACGAGCCCCAGGGAATGTGCACCACTCCCTTCCTCAAGAATATTTCTAATGAAGCTTCTATCATTATTGTTATAAAACATGTTTTCTGTTGCAACAAAAAAAAGTCCCCAAATCAAATCCAATGGAGAAAATTCAGATGTTTAGAAGTTTTAAATATGAAGTTTCTTACTTGTCTACTTCCTCTGTACCCCCCAACTTTAGGCATTCCTGTATTTCACCAAAGACAGATGTTATTTATATCCACAACACTTTCTGCTCTCTTGCAGAAAAGACAGCATGATGTACAATTCTCCAAAGATCTGCCAATGTGAATCTTGGGATTGATCCTGGAGAAAGCATAAAT
The DNA here is from genome assembly GCF_003287225.1 of Phascolarctos cinereus. Classification (NCBI taxonomy): domain Eukaryota; kingdom Metazoa; phylum Chordata; class Mammalia; order Diprotodontia; family Phascolarctidae; genus Phascolarctos; species Phascolarctos cinereus. The sequence continues at coordinate 476,314,608 of NW_027555958.1, read as the reverse complement.
TAGAAACTGTAAGACCATAAAAGAGAATATGAAAATGGTGGTGGGGAGGAATCATTTCCAGTGATCTCTGGTAGGAGTTCTCAATAATGTGGGGGTTTCATCCTTCAGTGTTGGCCTTTGGTGTATGATGGAGATGGAAAACAGAGGGATATTTTTGAAAATAAATATCATTTAGGAATGAAAGGGATCTTTTTTAAAAGTTGATCTAATGCAAAAACAAAGTGAGAGATTGAACAACAACTAAGGGAAAGCAATCGGGGTAGAGAGCTAATTCACATGATTAACTTTGAGTATAGAATAGCAGGAAAACCCCCAGCATGTTGGCTGAGCCTCTAAGGGAGGATCATGGCCAACCTGCACAGAATGGGTAGGCATAGGTGGTTTGTGATCAGAATCCCTGGTGGTTTTAACCGTGATATTGAGATCTTAGATCCACTCACACACTGGAGTGCAAAACCCACAATTGTGCAACTCTGGATTGGTGTGATTTGACATCACTTTCCAAACAGCCCAATTCCTTCCAGTTCTCCTGCCCCTGAGAGTTCTGCCACATCGAGGTCTTTTATAGCTTCTCCCACCACTCAGTGAAAGCAACTCCTGTTATCCTGAGTTTTGAAAAAGTTTTCTGTTTTTGCAATAAAGCCCTATTCTAAAGCTTCCCTGTAGCATAAAGATTTTTAGCGCTATGGTACTAGGAGGCAGCTAAGTGGTTCAGTGGATAGAGTGCTAGGGCTGGAGTCAGAAGACCTGATTTCAAATCTGACCTCGAACATTTACTACCTGTGTGACTCTGGACAAGTCACTTAACCCCTGTTTGCCTCAGTTTCCTCATCTATAAAATAAGCTGGAAAAGGAATTGGCAAACCACTCCAGTATCTTTGCCAAGAACCCATGGACAATATGGTCCGTGGGGTCATGAAGAGTTGGACACAAATGAATGACCGAATATTTACAACTAGTCTACAAGGTCCTACCAAATAAAGTCGGCTTTGGGTCCACCCCCAGGGGTTGATGGAGTTGATCAAGGACAAGCCTAGCTAAATACGGAGTGACTCATCACCAAAATAACAGAATTTTGTAATTGGAAGGGGACTTATGCATGAAAGGAATTCCTACTTTAAGGAAAATAGGTCACTAGGAATTATTATTATTATTGTTCTGAAAAAACTCATAATATGTGGAATGATTTCAGTCTATATTAGTACAGTAGCTGCAATTTATAGAACCCTATGTATTTTATCATGTTATCATGTATTTTCTCATAGGAGTGCAGGGGGTGTTCAGGAGGATGAGCTCCTCTGGTGTGGGGACTGCTCATCCACCTTTGGTGTCCACCTACCACCTAACTCTCACCAGCAGCTCCAGAAAGCTATGGAATTTGCTGTGGCCACACCTCAATAAAACCGTCTGGCTGGGAGATGGGCTAAACCAGGTTGAAGGTAACCAGCAAATGTTTAAGGGAATGTCTACCCCAAGGGGGTGTCTAAACCTGTTTGTCAGTTCAGGGAATATCTACCCCAAGCATGGGAAGCCTTGCTCCAGGGGGATGGGCAGATAAGAACAATTTGTCTTAATGGGCATGGAACATAGCTGAAGCAGTTACTATGGAGTGCTTCGAGCTTGGTCAGACATTGAAGACACTGAGGTCACCCACTGCATTCCAGGACACTGTCAGCTGTCTTGGCTTTTTTTTCCTGCCACTAGACTTTGAAGACTCAAGAAGAGAGAGTGAGGCTGACAACTTTGTGCAGCTCTGCCTTATTTAAATCCAATTCATATGCAAGTCAAGGCATCACTCATTAGTGATTTCATTGGTTCTCTTTGCAAAGGAAGGATGAACAGCATCCTATCGTGTACAACAGAGGTGTGAGCTGTTATCATCATTATTACTCAAATACTCAAGTGAACATATGACCTCAATCAATTGGATCCTGCTTCCCACAATGCAGGTCACACACTTTCTGTGGCTGCCCATCACCTCCCACTCTTGTCAATCTTCTTCCATAAGTTGATACTAATGGATCTATCCGACATCCTGGAGGCTTCTGTACTTCCTCTCGATGCCACAAGGTGACAGTAGACATGCTGGCCAGTCCATCTATCATTAGCTGTCCTCGCCACATGACCTCGCTTCTCTTCTAATCACAGATTTCCTGGTTGATGTTTTTAACCTCTGTTATCCTTCAGAGTTCCTCATTGGCTACATGTTGTAGCTTCCTTGCAAGATTCATGTGTGTCTCCGTCACCTACAATGTGACATTCAGTTTTAATCCTTTGGTTATTGTTATGCCCCATGAGCTAGAATGAGATAACACCACCAGTAAGACATCGGCATGAAGAAGATGGGTCTTTGTTACTGGGAGAAGTTTGGGGTCATTATCAGTGACACGTTTTTAAAAGTATTGGTAGAATAAATGAAAATAAAAACAATTAGTGCATGCAACTTCTTCAATAATCTGTCTTCTACAGAGGTATTTACGTCACTCTATTATTTCTTTTCCTTCCTTCCTTCCTTCCTTCCTTCCTTCCTTCCTTCCTTCCTTCCTTCCTTCCTTCCTTCCTTCCTTCCTTCCTTCCTTCCTTCCTTCCTTCCTTCCTTCCTTTCTTTCTTTCTTTCTTTCTTCCTTCCTTCCTTCCTTCCTTCCTTCCTTCCTTCCTTCCTTCCTTCCTTCCTTCCTTTCTTTCTTTCTTCCTTCCTTCCTTTCTTTCTTTCTTTCTTTCTTTCTTTCTTTCTTTCTTTCTTTCTTTCTTTCTTTCTTTCTTTCTTTCTTTCTTTCTTTCTTTCTTTCTTTCTTTCTTTCTTTCTTTCTTTCTTTCTTTCTCTCTTTCCTTCCCTCTTTCCTTCATCATGAAAAAGTAGTGCATACACTTGGTATAATGGAAAAAAGCAATGAATCTGCATGCAGAAGACAGAGGTTCATATCCTCCATAGGTAGCCTCAGGCACATTACTTTGCTGCCTGGTTTTCTCATCTATAAAATGAAAGGCTGGAATCTGAGGTCCCTTCCAGTGCTAGATCTGTGATCCTATGTACTGAACGTTTGAGATGGAAGCACTGCTGAAGTCCTGTTTCTCTTGTGTTCCTGTGACTGCAGATGTAAATTGCACCCAACCAAGGGCTCACGCGGTGAAACGCCGCCAGGGCACGAGAACCGCTGAGGTCAGTAGCAAGGGTTGCTGGTAGTCTTCTTACCCTCCCCCTTACATCAACAAGGAACACAGCAAGCATTGCTGAACCCCAGCTGAGTTGAATTAAGTGAAGGATGCCCTCACTCCTGCTTTTCACCTAAGTGGTGGTTCTTGCTCCTGATGGCTCATTGAGAAATATAGCTCCCAGCAGTGGTCCATAGGTTGTTCTCTGCCAACAACACCATGGAAGCAGGGAGCACTAAGGTCCATCCTTTGGATGTGTTACTTCCCCTCCTGAATCAGTGTCTGTCTCTGCCTCTGGCCATCACAAGCTTTGTGAAGCTATTGAGGCTTAGCATGAACATGTCCCCCCCACATAAAAACAGCTGTGGCTCTAAGACCCTCCCCCCCAGAATGTGTGAACACTCTCCCTTCTCTCCTGCTCCCCTCACACCTAGGCTTGGGATTGCCTTCCACTATTCTTCACTCCCCAACCCCATTAATAATTCTGGAAATGGACTATGGTTTCCCTCTAAAAGGATTAATTCTTAAAACAAACAGTTTCTCCACCTACAACCTACAGCACTCCTCTAATTGCTCTGCCTCTTCTAGTCCAGTCATCCATGCAGTCTTTCAATAAATAAATATTCGATAAGCATATTAATTATAAGGTATAATTCTAGGAACTATGAGGGATATAAACATACATAATGCACAGTCCCTGACTTTAAAGAACTCACAACATTCTACTTAATGACTTAAATTTGCAAGAAGAAAAGACTCAAATAAAACTTGCATATATATATGTGTGAATATCCCTCTTTATAGAATTGACTCCTATGAATATATCTTTATATGACTCTATATAGTCATACTGATATTAGATAGATGGATAACATAGATATATGACAGATTAGACAGACAAATAGATAGATAGATAGATAGATAGATAGATAGATAGATAGATAGATAGATAGACAGATCATCTTCAAAATAAATTCCATGTATCCTGTATTATAGTTTTGGTTTTCTTTTCTTTTTCAAATTGATTTCACCTGTGTAGGGAATACTCAATGAGGAGCTTCTATGAAGGCAGGTCAGCATCTTCTCTATGTTGCCAAGGGCACTGAGAGGTTAATTGATTTCCCCAGAGTCACGCTGCCAGCATGGGTCTGAGGCAGGATTTGAAACAGATCTTGTCTACCCCAAGGCCAGCTCTTCATCCACTGAGCTTTGTTAACTCTGAAATACATATTTATATTGCAATATTTGTGTATATGAGCCTAAACATTCATAGCACTGTGCAGAGGAGGGGCCCAAAAAGTAGTTGCTGAAGGAACAGGAACACCAGACTCAGCTGTATTTGAGCACAAACATAAGATAAAGATGGAAAAGAGAGGATGAGGACCAAATAAAACAGAGAAGTGAGAAGAACCTTGTCCCCATCACAAAGTGAGCAAAATGGTCACAGGGGCCCAGAGGGGTTCTGCAGAGCTTACCTGTGCACCTCTTAAAAGAGCCTTGGGTTCTAAATGGGCCAGTTTAAAGGAAGGAAGAGGCCAGCCATGGCTGAGGGTTCTGTAATTCTCCATCACCTCACTGCTCTAGGGTTCTGTGTCCCTGCACTCTCAGGTCCCTGTCCTCCTTGTCTGACTGGGCTATCTCAGCCTGCTTCGCTGGATCTCCATCCAAGCTGTGTCTGCTAACCATGGCTATCCCTCAAGGCCCCGTTCTTGGCCCTGTCCTGTGGTCCTATCAGCTCCCTTGGATTCCATCATCTTCTCTATGCTGCTGACCCTCAGATCTGTTTATCCAGCTGCATTTCTCTCCTGATTTCCAGTCTCGCATCTCTAACTCCTCATTGTACATCACAAACTAGAGATCCCATAGACATCCCAACATCAACATGTCTAAAACTAACCTCATTATCTTTCCCCCTATGCCCTGCCCACTTCCTAACTTCCCTATTAATGTTGAGGACACCCCCATCCTCCCAGTCCTCCAGGCTCAAAACTTTTGTGCCATCCCCTCACCATCCATATCTGATCAGTTGCCAATGTCTACTTTCCTAATACCTCTCATCTACTTCCCCTTCTTTCTTCAGGCTCTGACACTGTCCATGTGTAGGACCTCATCACATCAAGCCTGGATTGGTGCAATGGCTTCTTGGTTGGTCTCCTTCCACACTCCAGTCCACCACCATTCAGCTGTTCAGCTTCAGAGCCAGGGCTTTTCCTCATCCCTGAAATTGCTAGTGCCTCTACCCTGAAGTGACCTTGGATTTACTTTGCATATTTACCGTACCTATTTGTATATGTCAAGGCATACTGAGAGGCAGCCAGGTGGGGCAGTGGATAGAGTGTCAGGCTTGGGGTCAGGAAGATTGGGTTTCAAACACTGCCTCAAACACTTGCAAGCTGGGTGACTGTGGCAAGTCATTTAACCTCTGTCTGCTTCAATTTCCTCAACTGTAAAATAGGGATAATAGTAGCACTTACCTCCCTTGTTATAAGGATCAGATGAGAAGAATCTGTAAGGTCCTCTGCATAGTAGGTGCTCGCTAAGTGCCAGCTGTTATCATTATGTTATTCATATACATGTATACACACACATGCATCCACAGATGCATGTAGACACACTAAAATGGGATGTCCTCAAGCATGTGGGCTGCCTCTTTTTCCCTTTATTTCCCCAGTGACTGGCACGGGGAACATTGTTGGGACATTGTGGACTCTCGCTGCTTTATTGATGAACTGATTTCACGACTTTAATGCACTTAGGCTGGTCCTTGACAGAACCCGGCAGTTAGTAAGCATTGATGAAGTCCCTACTCTGTGTCCACAGTTGTTCAATGAGGTGCTCCACCATCCATGGCGCATTTTAAAGATCTCAGTAGGAGGGGCTGTTCTAAACATGGGGACGAACTGGACAAACCTTCAAAAACCTCCCAAGAGCCTAACGACTGTTTGACAGTCGGGAGCAGATGACGCACAATGAGAGGGAATGGGAGGGTAGAGGTGGGTGACGGACTGTTAATGAATGATCATCGCTCCCCAAAGCTGCCCTTCTCCCAGAAGGGAGATGTGGCTGTTGCTGTTGTTCAAGCCAGAGCCTGCAACAATTAAGGAACTGACTAATTTTATGTTCCCTTCCTTCCTCATTGTCTCCATGGACAGGTTAATGAGCATTGGCGCGGCTCAAGGGGCAGCAGCAGGAAGGGGCTGGAAGCAAAGGGCAGCACCCTCTAACAGCTAGAGAACTGACCCACAAGCATCAGCAGTTGCCTTGTTGTTCTAACCTTTCCCTGTTGATGCCATTTAAATCCACTCCCTCATGGGGAGGAGCGGCGCTAGCTGCTCAACTGCACCAGCCCCAAGTGCCCCTTTGCTCACCGGAAATACAGTATTAACTGACCTTGGCCCCCACATGAAAATTTCAGCAACCCCCTGAAGTCTTTTTTTAAAATAGCTCTTCCATCATTTCCATGTCTCTTCTCTACACATATTCTATTAGTGCTTTCACCTTCCTTTATTTATTTATTCATTCATTTATTTGTTTGTTTGTTTGTTTGTTTTTGCGTAGGGTGGCCTGAACCTGGACATAGTACCAAAATTCAGGTGACACTGAGGTGAAACACTGGAATAAGATATATTTCTCAGCAATGTCTAACCAGTCGCAGGACTGGAGAAGGTTTCAGCAGCCACTAGGTCATGATGTATTCCTCTGGGAGGTGAGCGTTTAAGCCAACAGAGACAGATGGCCCTGAGGCCTATTTTGAATGATTTGCCAAGATGCAAATTCCACAGTCTTTCCACACTGACACCTCCCACCTTTTCCATGTGTCCATATGTTTTAAACAGGAAAAAAAAATCATCTTTCAGCGAGAGAAGTGATTCAGATTTTCTCATGTAGACCGGGCGTCAGTGAAAAGAACCTTGGAACATAGAACATCGTGGGGACCTTGGAGTTGGAAGGACCTCGGAGGCCGTGGAGCTCAACCCATCCTGACATAGCAAACCCTTCTACCGCATCCTCAAGAGGTGATCAGCTGACCTGTTCTTTGAGGACCTTCCCCAGGAGAGGAACCCAGTGCTTCCGGAGGTCGCCCATCCCACTTCTGTATAGCTCTAATTTGGGGGACAATGCTTCAATCAAATCTAATTTGCCTCTTTGTAAGAGTCACTAATTGTTTCTGGTCCTGATTTCTGGGGTGGGGGAACCCAAACAAATCTAACCCACGTCCTATGGCACAGTCCTTCCAATCTTAAGGGGGCAGCTCTCTCCCCCTCAGGGCCACCTTCCATAGGCAAAACGGCTCAGAGTCTTTCATCCGATGATCATGTCATGGACTCAAGACCCCTTACCATTTTGGTTGCTGTTTGATAGGTGCCCTAGGTGTAACCATATCCAGGACACAAAAGCAGAATCACAGAGATGATACTTGTCTGTCTGCTCACTTGTACACCTATCTATCTATCTATCTATCTATCTATCTATCTATCTATCTATCTATCTATCTATCATCTACCTATCTGTGTCTGTCTGTCTGTCCATCTGTCCATCTATCTATCATCTATCTCTCTGTCCATCTGTCCATCTATCTATCTATCTATCTATCTATCTATCTACCTGTATCTGTCTATCTGTCTATCTATCTATCTATCTATCTATCTATCTATCTATCTATCTATCTATCTATCTGTGTATCTGTATCTGTCTGTCTATCTATCATCTATCTATCTGTATCTGTCTGTCTGTCCATCTGTCCATCTATCTATCTATTTATCTATCTATCTGCCTATGTATCTATCATCTGTCTGTCTGTCTACCTCTAGACTTGTAATTTATTTCAGGGTAACAATAAGTGAGGGAACTTACTGTATCAATTTAAAGCAACAACTATTCCACAATATGCAGTCTTAGAGGGTTGCCTGGGACCCTGAAATATAAGAATGGCTTGGCCAGGGCAACATAGACGCTGTGTCAGAAGTGGGGCTAGGAGTTCAAGTCTTCTCAAATGTAAGATCAGCTCTCTGCCTACTATTCTGTCATGCCTCTGATGTACAAAGTAGGGTATCCTCATCATCATCCCCATCAAGGCTACCTCCACACTTTTACGGAGGCCACACCCCCGGAATGTTGGTCTGGCACAAAGGGCAGAGGGAGAAGAGGAGTCAGGACTATCTCAGCACCTGCAGGAGACTAAGCGAGCAAAGAGGAGGGAAGCCAGTGGGCTCTCCAGCCACTGGGATTTCCCTGCTTTCTGAAAGCCCCAGCCAATGGGAAATTAGCAGGCACAGAAGAGGAAAGGTCCCATCTTGACTGGGGCTCAGAGGAGAGGATGCAGCATTAACGCCTATGCCTGGGGTTGGTCTTTTAGATTCTACAGGTGCCCTCATGGATAGTGAGGATGACCTCACATTTGCAAGGCACTCTGAGCTTTTTATTCTGGGGGGGGGAGGAGGGTTAGGCAATGGGGTTAAGTGACTTGCCCAGGGTCACACACCTAGTAAGTGTTATGTGTCTGAGGTCAGATTTGAACTCAGGTCCTCCTGAATCCAGTGTTGGTGCTCTATCCACTGAACCACCTAGCTGCCCCTGACACTCTGAGCGTTTCAAAACTCATCATCCTATTTGCTCACTATGAAAAATAGGTGAGAAAGATGGTATTATTTACCCCCATTTTAAATATGAGAAAACTGAGGTTGAGAGAGCTAGTGGTTTTTCCAGGGTCACTCAGCTATTAAACACTGAATTGGAGTTCAAGCCCAGATCTTCTTGACTTCAAGGCCAGCACACAGTCCACTAGACAACCGAGTTATATTTGATCACAGAGTCCAGCCGGAAATCGCTTTCGTTGATCTACAGAGTGTTAGGCCTCCTACTGCTGCAATGAAAACTTCCATTATGAAGCACCCACATTTTCCTACCAGTTGCTCCCTTCTGGACTGGACTCTGTGATGGCTGCAGGAAACTGTCATCAGAAAACTCAGTCTGTGAGATGTCATCACCCTTGGTACTCACACCGATCAGTACCCTTGGCAGCCTCTACCTTTTTGATTGGCCAGATGGAGGGTGGAGCGAAGGACTCCTCCCAAACCTCCAGGTACAGAGGGCTCCCCAGTCTGCCATCTCTTCATTTCCCACCAACTGTACTTTTCTGGGTTGGCATCCTCAATTGTAAAATGCGGGTAATTATAGCACCCGCCTCACGGGGTTGGTATGAGGATCAAATAATAATTATTTTTTTAAAAAAAGCAGTTGGCACAATGTCTGGCATTTAAAAAGCATTTAAGCAACGTTGATTGACTGGTAGTCTATTTTCCTAGGGCAACCGCTACTGGACTGGGAAGGATGGGGAAAGGGCTCCCAACCAATGCAAAGTATAGTGGGTCAAATTTTGTTTGAGAAGACCTTCCCAGAAATGCCAGGGAAGTGACTGCATGAAATTTCAACTTTCTGAGAAAAAGCCCAGAGGCCCAAATTAGACTGTAGACCTGCTGAGGGGACTCCTTGCATTTCCATGATAAAGCATTTCTAGAGCAGATATGCATGATTTTCCTTAATTATCCTGAAAATTAATTCTCCCTCTCGGGCCACTCTTACTCCTCACTCTAGGAGGCCCAAAGGAAATCAAGGACAGAATGGAACTTTGCTGTCATCTTCAGACAGAATGGACTTCTATCATAATACACTTCAAATTATTTTCAAAGAAAAACAGGGGATGGAACTTGCATCTTTCCCTGGTACAAATAATTATTGTATTTGTAATACCAGATTCACTGAGCTGACATATGGATGTGATATTCTATCCAAATATTCTTTCCACATCTTGCCATGCTTTCCACACATTTTCTGAATGCATCTATGACCTGCCTGACATAATTCCTAACAACAACTAACAGCTAAGGGTCGAGAGCAAAGGATTTATCTCTTTCTGCACTCACACTGTCTGGGGATTGTGTGCCTCTTACTCCTTCCTGAATTGTTTTGGAATCCACACCAGACAATTGGAATAGCCACCTGCTGGGGGCTAGGCCACTGTGCTAAACATTTAGGATACAAAAAAATATGAGAGCCCCTGCCCTGGAGGAGCTCCAATGGTGGTGGGTTGGGGGGACAAGACAACATGCAACAGCTCTGTACAGGTAAATGACATACAGGATAAATTGGAGATAATCAACAGGAGGGAGAAGCCAGCATGGGGGGAGGATTGCGGCTGGCACTGGAAGGAAGCCAGGGAAGCTGGGGCACAGATGAGAAGGAGAGTGTTCCAGAGAAAACACTTGGAGTCCAAAGATGGCGTGTCTTGTTCAAGGATCACAGAACTGATGTGACTGCACCCTGGTCTGAGGTCAAAGCATGCTAGAGCTGGGAAGGACCTCCGACACCACCTAGTCTGAGCCCATTGTTTTAGAGAAGGGGTGTCTGAAGCTCCAAGAAACTAAGGGGCTTCACTGGGGTCACACAAGACATGAGTGTCAGAGGCGGGGCCGGAAGCCAAGTCTTTGGACTGGAGCAGTGCTATTTACATGACTACCCCACATGAAATGATGGGCTCATGGTCACACAGGTATTAAGTGCTGGAGGTGAAATTTGAATCCAGGCCCTTTGACTCTAGAATTAGTGCTTTCAGAGAGAGAGAGAGACAGACAGAGAGAGACAGACAGAGGGAGAGAGAGAGAGAGAGAGAGAGAGAGAGAGAGAGAGAGAGAGAGAGAGAGAGAGAGAGAGACCCTCCTTTCCTTTTGGACACAAGAGAAATTCACACACACACACAGAGTGCATCATCTAGATTCTGAGGCAGAGGGGGCCTCAAGCTATGACAAGCCATTAGGCAGCACAAAACTGGGGAAAGAGTCCAGCTTGTAAATGCCAAGTAGAGAGTGTTTGTGTAGCCCCTGGGATGCCTTTGGGAGGGATGTTTGGGTTCATGGGAAATGCAGAGTGAGAGGAAGTTCCAGAAAGTGAAGCAGCCAGTGTGTCTGAGCTAGGAGACTGTGGAGGAGAGCTGGTGTCCTGGGCGAGGCCAGGGCTGCATGTTGTGGGAGGGGAGGCCAAAGGAGGCACAGAAAGGGAAGAAAACAACACTTGAAGGCCGCCCAGCTGAGCCAGGAGAAGGAAGCGATTCGGGGTGCTCTCTGCTGGATACCTGCCAGAGGAGAGAGACTGGGGCTCAGGGAACACAGAGACAGATGTTCAGGGAGCGATCACATTCTTCCTTCTGCTCCAAAAATCATTGTAGAGTATTTGTTAGACCTTGGGGGAAGGGACTATTTGCTTTCATCTCTGTGACCCTTGTATATGGCATCACATCTGAACAGAGTGGGCATTCAATAAATGTTCATTGGATTGAATTCTATGGCTCATAGGCCAGCCTACTTCAGGGACAAGGCTAACTTTTAAGGTGACGAGCAATTTTGCTTGTCTCAAGAAGTCAGCATTTCCAGAGACTGTTTTCCTCATTTTATTTTATTCTTTCTGGAGAGCAGGATTTTGCGCTGTCTTTTTCCAGTTCTAAAATAATTCAGAAAGGGCAATACCGAGGATTAATTTAAATCAAAAGATGCTGGCCAGTCTTGGACCATATATCTCGCCACAGCTTTGTTTTCCTTCACACTTTTCCTGTTTTCCAAAAATAAGTTCAAATTAAATGTAGCTGGGCAAGGTATCTGCCAGGCCGTGGCCTTATTTAGGACACTCTAAGAAGTACCACTGATTTTTATTTTGCTTCGAATGGGCGCTTTCTGCATCCTTCAAACTCAAAGATAAAAGCCATGTCGTTATCTCCAGCTACGACCTGTTCACAATTGCTCTTCTCAGTCTTCTTTCCCTAAAATGCCTCTCACAGTGTGGGGTGGGAGACAATCTCCCAAGCTTTCCTGCCTCAGTTGGGGAAGATGAAAAATTATTACACAAATTATGTTTTTGGACGTTGTAGGAGAGGTGAGATATTATGCTGAACATTTCCTCACAGAACCCTCTGGAACACAGAATTTCCAGAAATGTGATACAATCCACACTGTTCAATTTGCAAGCAAGCATTATATAAATATTAATACATACACACATGCACATGTACATACATGCACATGTACACACATATATGTACACACTCATGTAAAATAGCTTTTATGCTTGGAGCACATTTTTGTCATTAAAAAATTATCAAGCATGTATTTTTTTCCCCTACCTCCACCAAAAAGGAAATAAACAAAAAAGCCTTAAGACAAATTTGCATCATCAGGCAGAATGATTTCCATGTTGGCCATGTCCCCAAATATGTCTCATTCCACACTTGGAGTCCACCGCCTCACTGTCGGGAGATAGAGAACATTCTTTATTATTGGGCCTCTGCAGTCAAGTTGATTATCGTTCATAAGTCTTCCAAATAGGTCATTTTTACAATGTGGATGTTCTGTTACAAATTGTTCTGCTGGCTCTACTCCTTTCTCTCTGCATCAGTTCATGCAAATCTTCTGAACACCCTCCATTTCATCACTTCCTATGGCCCACTAATGTTCCATTAAATACACATGGCATACATTGCTCAGGCATCCCCCAAACGATGGGGACCACACCCATATTGTGGGTCTGTGCCACCTGAATTAGCACTGCTGTAAATACTTTTTGTCCATGTGGGCTTTTTTCCTCTTCCATCAATCTCATCAAGCTTTAGGCCTCACAGTCGTATTACTGGATCAAAGGGTATGCAGATTTTAGTAACTTTGGGGCCACAGTTCCAAATGCTCCCAGTCCAAATTCAGGTTTTCTGTCCAAACACCCTTCCTAGCAGCTACTGCGTGCAGATTCCTGGCCGAGGTTCTGAACAGGATACACAGACAGTGATGGCCTGCTCTTCAGGGTTTTTCCATATTCATTTGCAGACCTCTGACAGCCAGTCCCGTCATGTGCCTGACATTCCAGTCCTACTGCTCTCTTCATCACTCCAGGAAGCTGGCATCCCATCTCCAGCCTCTAGGTCTTTGCCCAGGCTGGCCCATGTTCTCGAATACATGACCTCGATTCTTTTAGACCCCTTGGTTTGCTTTAAGGTTCTTCCCTGGCAAGGTCCCTCTCCTGCCCCCATTTATCTCCTGCACTTATCTATGCAAATCCTCTAGGATGAAGTACTCTGGGAGGTCAAGGACTCCTTTTTTGTTTGTTTTATCTTTACTTCCCCAGCCCCTGGTAGGATGCCTTGCACATAGTAGGAACTGAACATGTATTTACTGAATAAATAACAGCATATATACAGATAGCTATGATGTAGAAGAGGACATGATAACTGCTTAAGAGACAGTGGAGAAAAGAGCAAGGCGATTCCAAGGAGGAGGAGGTCTCCATGTTTGAGTGCAGGATCTGTCTGAACCTGGGTCCTTTCCCCTGGCACAGTGGCATAGTTGTGTTCCCAATCCACAGAGGTGGCCAATGAAGAAAGGGACCCAAACCAACTACTTTCAGCCACCAGGTGACCAGAGCAGCCACCAAGAGGGTTGTCTTCAATGGGAAACATCGATGCCCTCCCAGCCAGCATGGAGCCCACTTTGCTGATCAGGCTGAGCTCTCAGCTATCCTCTGAGTGTGGACAGCCTCCTCTCACAGGAGGCCTTAAGGCACAGACAGACTGCAACTGGCTCCAAGTGTTACGTTTTCAGTAATCGGCAAACACCACCAGTCAGGGCTGGTTTATTGTTTTGCTGACTGTCTTTACTTAAGAAAGTAATAGAGAAAATATCAATAGTGCACATCCAAGTATAGTGTGCAGACATTTTCATTCAGAGAGCTGGGTGCTTATACTGGCAGCCCATCCCTTCCTGAAGAGACATTGAGACCAGCTGCCTCATTTCCAGATGAAGACCCTCATCTTCTTGGGCCTTGCCCAAGGCCACATGGGCACTGACTGGCAGAGCTGGGTCCTCTGATTCCCAGGGCCATCCACTGACCACTCTCTTCCCCTGCCTCTCCATGACGGGCCTCACTGGCTCCCCCACTGAAGGGGCCTCATGACTGGTGATTCGAGGACCAGAGTTAGCTTTCGGGTATCCAACCTATCTGAAGAAATCTTGTTTCTTCCCTGAATTCATTAATGTTCCTGTGACCTTAGCCTGAAGAAGTCATATGCCCACAGAAACATGTTTTGAATGCGGTCTACAGGGGTTTGCTCTCTGTAGAGATAGAATCGATAAAATTAATTACAGGATACAAATGTGACATCTGTTATTTGGCTTCACGTGTGTGGCTTCTCATAATACAGCAGCCCAGACACCAGGTGGTAGCGAGGAAGCCCTGGCCCACTGTTCTATCAGCCCTGGAGCTGGGCTGTTCTGGGGCATGTTCCGGGAGCCCACTGAAGATGGGGCTACATCCTAACACTGTTCACCCTGTCCCCAAAAAAGCAGTTATCTTGTTCGGCTGTCTGCCACTCCAAAGAATGTTAAACAGAAAAGAAAAATAGCTAGAGTGACTTGTCCCAGGACCATTCCTGATCCCCTGAAGATACAAATGAGAAAATACAACAGACAAAAAGAATACGGCAGCAATCATCACCAGATGATAGCTACTAGGATTTACAAATTCAGTATATTCTGTTGTAGTTTTTCAAGGATGGCAAATCACTTCCCTTATAGTGAACTCATGGAATAGTCACTGCAAGTAACATTACTCCCATTTTAAAGATGGGGAAACCAAGGTTCTAAGAGTTGAAGGGATCACAAGAATCTGCAAGAAAGCCTCTTCATGGAAGTATTCTCTCCCTAGTCCTATCTTCTCTGAGCTGTGCTGTGTAGAGTGTCCACACCCCTAGGCCTCCCACTGTGAAACAGCCAATTGTGTTACTGGGGGGGCAGCTTCACACAATGGAAGGGATGTGGGGTTGAAAGTCTGTGGTACGAGGCTCACATCCCACTCTGGCACATGCATGACTTGGGGAAGATCACTCCACTCCTGGGCCTCCATTTTCTCAAATGTAAGACAAGAAGCCTAGACAAAGCCTGGACTTCTAGCCCTCGATTCAAAGCACAGATAGCAAGTCCCTCCTTTGGGTCAGGAGGCGTAATTGAGCCAGGAAGCCGGACCGGGAGGGAAGAAGACGCGATCTGGAGCCCGGGCCCAGCGTCTTCCCACTGTCTGAGTAGAACTGGGCCTTTCCTTGTCCCTGGGCCTCAGTTTCCTCATCTGTCACTAACCCTCAGCAGCTTCCTTACAAGGTCACCTTGAGGTTCACGTGAGAGCAGAGCATAAGCCTACTTTTTCTTGAGAAGGTGGGAAGCTGCAAGAAGCAGGTACTAAAAGCCTAGACATGTTTCTTTATCTAGATGGTTCATGGACAGTTTGTGAGCTGTCAGTATCGGACTCTGCTCTGAGACAGCCAGGGATGTTTAGACTCAGAGAATCCTTATGTCAGCCTGGAGAACATCGCATGGTTGGGGTGGCCCTTTGGAAGGTCAAACCATTTTGCATTGTGTTTAACTTCCTAATTTGTGATGAAAGGAGGCAGATTCTACAGAAATCCTCTTGTCCTGCTCCCACACAAAAGAACCTGAAAGGCCCACCTGTTTTCCTTCCTCGGGAGTCCATACCTAAATACCTAGAGACGTGTTTTCTTCTGCATACCACTGTTTAGGAGGGCATCCAAAGGAAGGCATGAGTGTTAGCTTAAGGAATGGGGCTGTTTAGCTTGGTGAACTCCTGAGCCTACAGGGAAGGTAAATCAGCTATCTTCAAGGGCCTAACTGGGGGAGATTAGTCTTATTCTGTTCCACAAGGTCTGAGCCATGGCTAGGAGCTGCAGAGAGGACAGTTTTAGGCTTCACATTAGGAAGTTGCAGCTAACGGTCCATGGCGTCCTCAAGGACAATAGGATATCTCAAAAGGTGGTGTTCAGAGGTCTTCAGTCAGACTGGTGGCCACTTCTCTCCAATGCAGCAGTGGGCATTCTCTGTCAAGTATAGGCTGCACTGGATGGTCACAGGGTCCTGTCTTACATGGAGATTGTGGGATTTTTCCAACTTGGAGTCGGTTAGAAAGCCGTCCCTTCTCTATCCCCTATGCTGCCATACTAAATCTGCTCTCCTAGACATACATCCTGCAGACCTTTGATCATCAGGGCTGTTCTCTCCTAAAACCTGAGAATACAGAGATGGTTGAGTTAACGATCAATGAAAGAAGCATCATGTCTGGATGCCTTCCCCTGAGACATGGTGGGTGCTCACTCAGCGCTTCTAAAATCATGAAGCCACAAGGCAGCCATGAGACTGTCCAAGCCAGCCCCTTCGTTTTACAGATCAAGACACTGAGCCCTCGACAGACTGTGATTTTCCAAAGCTTCTTTGCCTCTCCCTAACTCATTCATCATATCGACCCATTGTCAAATGTTGTCGTTTCTTCCTCCATGATATCCCCCACATGTGCTCCCTCTTCCCCACCCACAAAGCCACAGTCCTCATCTCGGCCCTTATGGCTGCTTGCCAGGATGGTCGCAATAGCCTTCCGGGTCTAAATCCTACCTCAAGCATGTACTGGCTGTGTGACCTTGGGCAAGTCACTTAACCTCTCGGTGCCCCTGACTCTTAGGTTATTGCGTGGTTTCTGTTCTGCATTGGTAGAGAGAATTTATTCATTGCAAGTTTGCTATGCCAATGAAGTCGTAGTTTTGGAGAAAAGCCCAAAAGCCAGGCATCCAACCTCCCCTTCCCCCACCATCCCCCACTAGAATATAAGCTGCTTGAGGACAGGGATTTTGGATTTTTTCATTTTGTCTTTGTATCTTGGTGCTTTGCATGTACCTAAATTAATGCTTGTTGAATGAATAAGTGAAATTGAGCTTTGGAAATCCACACTGGAATATGAGTTCTAAGCACAAATCACTGTGAAAGTGTCAATGAAACATCTCTATACTATGTTCATCTGCCGCCTCTGCCCCAAACCTGGACCTGTCTGGGTCGCTTATGGCTTCATTGTCTAGAGAGCGGTGTGGTTAGGAATATGTCCAAAGTTGGAGAGTTCAACCCGTATAGAATCAGAGATTGTTAGTATTTGTTGGGACCTTGGAGACCATTTGGCCAAGACCCAATCAATGCGTGGAAATTCTCCATGCTATTCTTGAAAAGAGGCCCTCCTGCTTGTAATTGAAGACCTTCAGTTACCAGGAACTCATTGACTTGTAAGGCTGTCCATTCGATACTGAGATAGTCCTATTGTTTTCAGGCTCTTCCTTACACGGAGCCAAAATCTATTTCCCTATACCTTTCTTGGAGACGCTGATGCTGGTTGTCCACTCTTGACTCATGCAAGTTCCCCTTTACAACTCCTCATTACAGCTCCTCAAGTGCACTAAGGCTGCCATCTCATTTGCTCAAAGTGTCTCCTCTCGGGTTAAATGCCCACATTGCTTCCACTTAATCCTCATATGATTGGGTTTTAAATCCCATTATGACCCTAATCACCCAACGCTCTTATGGAAGAGCTCCAGTTTGTCCATTAGTGGAAAGGGAGCTGGCTCTGAAGTCAGGAGAGGGGTGGGCACAAAGCCCAGCTCTGAATCACAATGGCCGCGTTAGGAGCAAGTCATTGAAGTGCTCCAAGCCTCAGTTTCTCTTTCTGTAAGAAATTTTCACTAACCATTTCATGGAAGTGATTGTGAGCAAAGTGCTTAGAACCCTTTAAGCTCTGTGTTTTGTTTGTTTGTTTGTCTGTGGAGGAGTCCAGACCTGGGATGTCATTGACATTAGGATTCCTAGGAAGTAATTTCTTCTTACCCAATGATAAAAGGCAACAGCTCTCTTAGAGCCTTATACAGCTGTGAGGGGGCACTCAGGTGTTAAGAGGCCTGGCCAGGCTCTTGAGGCTAGTATACATGAAAAGCACAACTTGAACCCAAGTCTCCTGAGCTCCCAGGTGGGCCCTCTAAACAGTATACATTCTGTTGTTGTTGTTTGGTCACGTCTGGCTCTTTGTGACCCCATTTGGGGTTTTCTTGGCAGAGATATTGGAGTGGTTTGACATTGCCTTCTCCAGTTCATTTTACAGATGAAGAAAATGAGGCAAACTGGGTGAAATGACTTGCCCAGGGTCACACACTGGTAAAAGTCTGAGGCCCAATTCATATTCAGGTCTTCCTGACTCGAAGACTTGCGCTCTATTCACTGAGCCACCAAGCTACTGGTTAAATAATTCTATTAGTGGAATAATGGAACACAGCACCCAGAACTGAAGACAGTACTTTAGGTGTGATGTGGCAGGCACAGAAACTCTGATATTCATTATGTGGTATGCTACATTTCATAATAATGGAGATTGGAATTACATTAGGATTTTTAAAAGTTTAATTTAATAACCAGCACACTGGGTCTGGCCCTCAGTATTTCCAGCTTGGATCGCCTAGCAGAGTAGCTTCCTCACTGGGATTCTCTGTCCTCTCCAATCCATCAGAATTGATATTCCCAAAATACACATCTGACCAAGTCACTCTCCCACTGGAAAACTCCCTACTGTTTCTACAACCTAAACTTGTCTTGTGCATTAGGCTGGACCAGACACCTGCAATGCTTCATATTATTTGGGCTATGGATTGTGGGGAAAAACCCTGGCCAACTTTGAAGTGCTATATATATTTTAATTCTTAGGATTACCAAGAGTGATTATGAGGGGTTGTAACAACCCTAGGCATGTCTTCTGGACGCTGATCAAAACCTTGATGTAGAGGAAAAGTATCCAACATCAGGAATTTGTGTTAAAATCCTACATCTCACACCCAATACCAAGATTAGCTTAGGCTTCAATTTCTTGGATTATAAGGGGGGTGGAGGAGAAGGCATCACTTTCTACTCAAAACTACATTCCCAGAAAGCATCAATTCTAATCAAGAGGACTGGGCTAATTTCTTCCATCTGTGATACATTGATTTGCTCTCAGCTAAAATGTGCCAGAACACCAAAACCAAGCTTTATGAATCCATCTATCTGTCTCTGATCTCTCTCTGCCTAAGATATTTTAAGACTTGATTCAGGACACTTATAAAGGAAATAATTTCAATTTTTTGTCTTTCCTCTTTATCTCTTTTAGATTGGATTCCTTTTTTTTTTCAGTTGCATCTTCTAAAAGTGAAGGGAATATCTAGGAGAGGCTGTGTACACCTGCTTAATTTTGGGGCAAAAGCCAAGAGCTGAAAGATGTAAGTTATTGGAACATAGAAGCTTTCTTAGAAAAACAAACTACAGGGCGTGAGTAAGGTTGGCTCTTTCAAACTGGCTCATGGAATCAGGAACTGTTGTCCAGGATCACATTTTCCTATTTTGTTATTTTTTTACATCAGAACTTTTTTTAAGCTCAGGCTTAGACTGCCAATACCTGTGCAGTTGAGGGGGCATTGCTTATCCATGGAAGTGTCATGGCTAGTAGCATGAAAAATGAAGGCAGAAGAGGTGGATAAGGTGTGAAAGGTGCCTCAGAGCTCAATAACTCCAATCCTATAATTTCATAAATGAGGAAAATCAACCCAAAAGAGAGCTTAAGCAATTTGCTGAAGGTCACAAAGAGATATTGGCAAAGGTCACATTTCAATTCAACTTCTTTCAGTCCAAATCCATTAATCCTAAGACTAGGCTATATTGACTCTCAAAGCTAATAGAAGTGAATTAAATTAGGAGCTCCTGGAGGGTAGGGGCTCTTTTGCCTTTTTCTGTGTCCCAGAACTTAGCACATATAATAGGTCCATAACAGGCTGTGGGGCACATGGGAGGAAGAAATTGGACGTGGTATCAACAGAGCAGGATGAGGGAGGTATGATCCCACTCTAGCCTTCATCAAATCTCCCTTGGAACACTGTGTTCAGTTCTGGGCACCATGGTTTACCAAGGACACTGATAAACTGAATGGTGTCCAGAGGAGAGCAGCCAGAAGGGTGAAGACCCATGAGTTCATGAAATATGGAGATTAGCTGAAAGAACTGAGTAGATTCAGAGAAGGTAAGAAAAGATGGAGGAGGGTAGAGAACATGATAGCTACATTCAAGTGTTTGAAGGGTTATCATAGAGACGTCTAATGAACCATACTTTTTCTGGTTGGCCCCAAAGGCAGGAATCAGGAGTAATGGGTGGAGGTTGAATTAAAAAAAGGGTTATTGAGGCTTGATGTCAGCAGAAACTTAGGCTGTCCCCAAACTTGGAAGTCTTCAAGTAGACATAGGTTCCCACTCCCACTTGCCTGGTCTGCTAAAGAAGAGATTCCTTCGGGGTGTGGGTAGCACTGTGTGGCTACCAAAGTCCCTTCCAACTCTTTGGTCTGTGAGGGGGGGTCTCTAGGGGCACAAAGTCTGCCTCTCTGCCCCTGACATGCTAGTTCCACCTTCTGGGACCAAAAATGTCTGCCCTTACACTAGCGCCTTTCTATACAAAGGGGAGACTTGTCAGGATCATCAAGTGGCTTGCATGATAATGTTTCCTCCCTCTTAAGTTGCATTTGAAGACCCTAGCTCATTTGTTGGTATAAAATAGTAAAATACTTTATAACCAGCATGTATTCTCCAAGATGTCTTCTAGCTTAAAGACAAATTGAATTCAGCCAGCCACTCCTTAATACAGAATCTTAATTTAAAATACTCATTATTTGAATCAGTGATGCTGTTTTCCACCGATAAATCAATTTTCACCATCCTCAGGCAGCTATTTAAGGTAATGACTAGGACAGTCCCTCCAAGACTTTTGAGCTATGACCTACATCACATCTGCTTTATCAAACATAGAAGTGATAGGTGGTGAATTGCCTAATCGTGTACAAAGATATGCAGTTATGAACATATTTATTGTAGGACTTTGCTTGTAACAAAACACTGGAAACACAACAGATATGGTCTATTGGGAAATGGCTACACAGATGTGGTACATGAATACAAGGGATTATTGAGTTGTAAAAACAAGTGCGACAAAGTCAGAGAACTCTCAGAAAAATTGTGTGAATTCACGCAGAGTGAGATGGGAAGAATCGCGAGAGAAGTGTCCATGATGACCACAATGTAAAGGAAAACAACTCCAAAAGGCTCCCAAACTGTGAGCAATGCAGTGCCTACTCTGCTTCAGACCCAGGTTCCCTGTGGCAGTGCAGCAGTGCTCCAGAGGGCTAAAAGGAGCCCTGCACTTTCAGATGACATCAGTCTGGGGACCATTCACCTGCGAATACATGTGTGCTGAAAATACAGACTTTTGCTGGGGGTAGCAAAGCAATAAATGAATGAGAGACAGAAAGGGGGATCAACAGAACACGTAAGGTCACAGAAGAAAACAAAAGGATGGGGAAAGGCTAATTTTGCTACAACCACGACAAGGTGACTATGAACTCTTAGAATGTGTGACAAAGGTCCACAGTTTCCTATGCAATCCTTTTTGGTTCTTTAAATATTAAATGTGCATACTTGTCCTTTTTTATCAACTTCATAATCGAAAACAAAAATTGTAAAAATGCTGCAGAGACGTTCCTGGTTGACCTTTACTGAAGCAAAGACACCTGATCTTCAACCAGAATCAGAAATAATACCAACACTTTACTCATTATGTCAAGGGGAGAAAGGGGAGCATTTCAGAGATTCATGTTGAGCCTTGAAGATTCCAAGTCAATTAGAAAAAAAGGCAAACCAGTGGATTGTGGTTTATCCTTTTAGCAAAAGGCAGTAGAGACCAGCAGAGTCAAATGACTGACATATACCAAGATAAGATAATTGCCGTGGTGACCTAAAAGGAACTGAGAAATGGGGTGGGGGAGGGGTGAGAAGAACACAAATTCCAAGATGAAAGGGAAGAAGCTCAGTGGTTTTCAGTCCTACCACCTCATTTTCACTTAAGGGGACTGAGGCCCAGATAGGTAGCCTTACTTGGCCGATATCACACAGGTAGTAAGGGGCATGTCTAGGATTGGAGCCCAGCCCACTTGGGCCTGGAGTAGGAAAAGGGTAGCTTCAAAGAGTGGGCAGCACATGACATTTGGCAAGGGCCACAGGGATGGACACTTGGAACAGCAAAGGCCTTTGAAGAAGATCTGGGAGGAGAGAAAGGATGGTGGAAACCTCCCGGGAGGGAGGGCAGACCCCTCCACTCACTGTACAGGTCCTAGGCAAGTCCAATCAAGGCTTCTCTCTGAATGAGCACTCCATTTCATTCACACAAGGTTTCCAGACCATGGCCAGTGTGGGCATAGACTTGATTATTCAAATCACGAACAGCTGGGGATGTGGCACTTACATAGTATTGCAAGGCTGCAAAGCACTTTTTAAGTGTCTCTTATGATCCTCACAGCAACCCTGGGAAGTGGCCAGAATTAGTATTCTTATACCACAGATGAGGAAACTGAGGCAGAGAACAGTCAAGTGACTTGTCCATGGTCATTCATCTAGAAAATGTCTGAGGCAAGATTTGATGTCACACCACTTAGCTACCCTAGCTGACGTGGACGGAGTCCTGGACAGGAAGTCTGAAAGATCTGTGCTCAAATTCTGCCTCAGACATACTAACTGCATGATGCTGGGCAAACCACTTAACCATTTTCCGCCTCTGCTTCCTCATCTGTAGAATAGGTATGATAATGTCTGCCTCCAGTGTTACAGCAAGGATGGGATGAGATATCATTGGTAAAGAGATATATAAATTCTAGCACTGAAGAGGAGGATGAGCCTGTCCTCTGACTCTCCAAAGGGATTGATCACTACATCATTATCCCCTTCGAGAAAGGGAATAGCAAGACTGGGAAGAAATGATGTTAATGAAAATGCAAGACCCCAAATTTCAATCCAGGTTCTGGCTGCTTTCGGAGTGAGTGGAGAAAGCACTTGCCAATGCGGGGCACAGTCACCAGCAGGACCCCGGGGCCCTTCACTTTTATTCTTCTGGTGTCCGGGGAATCCTCAAGAGCCAGAATCCCTCTTATGCAATTGAGAAGCCCCATCACGTAATAGAAACTCTGGATCAGGAGCTATGGTGCAAAGTTCTACCTCTGCCTCACCTTCCCTGTGTAGCCTGTCTGGGCCTCAGCTCCCTCATCTTTAAAATAAGTCATGTAAGTAGATAATCCCCAAGGTCACTTTAGCTTCTAAACTATGATCTTATGCTCGTGTGAGCTAGGAGGTCTGGCTTATGATCGCCAAGGTTTCCTCCGGGATGGAATCCTATGATCCTATGTTAGGGGCTGGTTTATTAGCCCAACACGGAATTACCCAGTCTGCAATGTGGCAACCTGGCCCAGGGAGCACCAGGACCTCTTCCCCACTATCAGAAGTGCTGATACTCTTCTTCTGCTCTTCAGTTTGGAGGCCTCAGCAAAGAGCACGTGGTCCCGGCACCTATAGTCCAACTTCAACTTAACTTGGAGCTCCTACCTTCCAATAAGGTGGGTGAGAGGCAGGGGTACGGCGGAGTCAGCCCACACCAGCTCCTAAGGGCCAACGGTGAAATGTGCAGAGTGAGAAGATGACCTCAGAAATGGGCATACATTGCAAAGCAGGGCTTGATTTATTGTGTTCTCTGTTGTCCATATTTAAGAAAGCGATGGAAATGATGCTAACGATGCAGATTAAGCTTTAAAATGCTTCAGGGGTACATCCCCATCCCCAGCAGCAAAGAGCTGCTTGTTAAACATTTACCATCATAACACTGGGCAAAGGGATATATTTCTATGGAAAGTATAGCATCCACTTATACAGAAGCAGCCATAAGGCCCAGTGGCTAGAGTGTTAAAGCTGGAGTCAAGAAGACTTGTGTTCAAATGCTCCCAGTGACCCTGGGTAAGTCAATACAGTTCTTGGAACAAGTCAGATGTTCCTTTGCTAGTCCCAGTCCAAAACAGGGAAGACCCACATCTTTCCAACGTTGATGTTTCAATAGATCTGTGGTCTTGCTGATTTGAGTTCCCCATCGCACAGCACAGATCATGTCCATCCAGACCCTTCCCTCCTGGATGAACCTCACCCTTAGTCAGTGGGACTGGATCCCAGGTAAACCCCACATAGATTCCTTCCTAGTCCCCCTCACCTTAACTCTTCATCCATGACCACCACAAAGGCCCCCAAGATGCCTGCAGGGACACCTGGCATTGGTTTGTGTTTTCAGGGAAATGGCCCACTCAGCCACATCATCCTCATCTCCAGGTTTTACCTCCGACTCTGGAGGCTTGGAAGTTCACTCCTCCACCCCATCCATGAACTTCTCAGCCTAGAAATGCCTCTCTGCCCTGCAGCCCCTTCCTCTGAAGTCCTCTGTCTGCAGGAAAATGCCCAAGTTCATCCCGTCTTCTTTCCTCTTGAGGCTCTGCTGCCAGCGTGCTCTGCCATGGCCCTCGTGGGTGTCTCCTTCCAGCCCTCTCAGCTCCCTCCCCATTAGAATATAATCTCCTCCAGGCCAGGGCTACTCTTCCTTCTGCTGGCTAGCTGCATTCCTAGGGCACAGCACAGTTTGGGATGTAAGTAAGTGATCAGTCACTGCTTGTTGACTTGACTCAGCTGACTTGTCCTTGTACTGGATCTTGATTGGGAGGGCAGCAGAGCACATGAGAAAGGACAGAGGCTCCCCGGCGTCCCCTAACCTCTCTGGGTCTCAGTCCTTCCTCTGTGAAATGGGATCAATTAGATAGCCTCGGTGATCCCTTCCTGCTGACATGAGACTCTGATCCCATTTCATCAGCAAGGAAGTGAGCACCAGGGGAAGAAACCCCTGCTCACAGCGTAGTGGCATCGAGGGGCGGTCTTCCTCAGAGTGATCCACCCAATACGGGGCATTGGTTCAGAACTTACGGAGTATGGAAGGGTTTTTTTGGGGGGAGGAAGAGGGAGCAAAGCAGCTTCATTTATTTTTTTTCAACCAAAGGGTAACAAGAAATTAGAAACAAACTGGGTACTTATCAATTGGAGAATGACTAAGAAAAAGTGTTGCACGTAAATATCATGGAATGCTACTGAGTCACAAGAAATAATGAGTATGAGGAAGTTGGAAAACTGAAGAAGAGCCATATGAATTGATGCCTACAACAATGCAAATGAAAACAACCCCAAGAGAACCAAAATAATTCATTGTCACATTGCCAAGCTTGGTCTCGCCAACAGAGCATAAAGAAGTTTCCCCTTCCCTCACTGGAGAGGTGGAGGGCTGCAAGAGCAGAACGGTGCATACTCAGGCAGATACAGGAGCTTTCATCATTACAAGGAAGGGCTTGGGAATGTGGCCACAGTACTGAAAAAACAAATGAAACACAGTAACAAAATGTAAAATGGAGAGATTGAGGAACTGGGATTCCAAATATTATGGTGTTTATGCCTTTGAGGAGAAAATCAGTACTCCTGCATCTAAAAAAAGCAAGACTGATGAAAGAAATAGCTTTGAGTGAGCATCATCTTGACTGCAGAGCCACTCTCCTGGAACACTGGGATGATTTCATTACGAATGAACTGGAAAAACACTGATTACATTTCCTTGACATTAGGAATGAGCGCATTTCTAAATAAACGGGAAGTGTTCTGGTGGTAATGATTTGGAGAAGTTCTCCATTCTCAAATGGGCTTAGGTGGAGTGGAGCCAATGTAGCAGTGGTAATATTGCTCTAACACCCAGAAAGCTGACTTTAAACTTTTCTTTCACAACATTTATACATTCTACATTGCATCATCTCAGCCTGCTCTATTAACATGCTTCCCTGTTCACTGACTGAAGGAGTTGTCTACAGCTGGTGAAAATTTATTTGTCCCCTGATAACTGTTGAAACTGCTACATGAAACACTGAAGAATAATAGCTTTTTAATGGAGTTATTTGGAGTAAGTATAAAACGTTTTGTGCTTAAAACACACACATACATACACCCAACACACACACATACACACCCCAACATGCCCAAATGTCCCAATCTGGGAGGTAGGAAGTGAAGGAAGAAGACACAAGACTTGAATCCACCTTTCCTTCATAATTTCTTTATTACTCATCTGCACAAAAGTAGTCTGGGTATTCTTTCATTGCTTCAATCCCTTTTTGAATCTAGGGAAATTGTTAAGGATAATGTTTGCTTTTTATCTATTTGAAATTTGTATCTGCACCTACTTCCAAAGAAAGCTTTTTAGCACAGATGTGTCTAGGTATTAGTGCATGTGTATGTGTGTGTGTGTGGGGTGTACACATACATTTCTATCTTCCAAAAGATCCATGATTTCCTCAGAGGGTCCTCACAGGTCAGATTGCAAACCCGTCTCCACTTTAGGAAAAGAAATTATAATCAAGTCATGCTGGGGCAAAAAAAAAAAATCTGATGGTGGCCACATGTCTTCTTCACAAACTACTTAGCAGCTGGTGCTCGTGTCTGTCCCCAGGCCCATCCTCCTCTAAGACTCTTCCCTTTTAGTAACCATTAGAGCTATGGGCCACTAGGACTGAGAACCAAAGCTCATCTGAATCATGCTGCCATGAGACAATAAAGTAGGACTTCGGTCGTGTGTGTGTGTGTGTGTGTGTGTGTGTATATCTTCTTACATTTCCAAGTTGAGATATTTTTTCTATTATAGAATCATAAGATTGCAGATTATATTTGGAAGAGATTTTAGTGATCACGTAGCATAAATGTCTCATTTTGAAGATAAAGAAATGAGTCCAGAGTGGTAAGTGATTCATTCAGTACAATGATCTTTTCTCTGTCTCCTCTATTCTTGGGCTGTAGTTATGGTAGTTGACACTGTTAACCACCTTCTTCTTCCTGACTTCTTGTGACATGGATCTATTTAGGCTTTCCTCCTACCGGCCTAGCCACTCCTTGGTTTCCTTTGCTGGATCTTCATGCATATCCCATGTTCTAATTATGGCTGTATTCTCCCTTCCCTCCAAGGCTTTGCCCTGTACCCTCTTCTTTTGTCTTTCTATATGGCTATATTGATCACCAATATTTAGCACAGTGACTGGTGCATAAAATGTTTGTTGACTGAATGATTTTCATTTCCGCATATCAACGTTAGCATCACCAAACGTACACTGGATATTTCCAACTAGATATTCCAGAGACATTACAGACAACCTATCTAAAACAGAACTCATTATATTTCTTCAGATGCCTACCCTTTTCCAAGATTCTCTTTCTATTGAAGGTACCACCATTCTTCTATTCACTCAGATTCTCAACCTAGAGGTTATTATTTACCCTTCCCTAATTCCCCCTCTTCCTGCCCCATGCTCTAACAATCTGATTCTTACTGATTCTGTCTCCAAAGCACCTTCTATCTGTCCCTTTCTCTCCAGCCACATTGCTACCACACTAGTTCAGGTGCTTAGCACCTCTCACTGAGACTATTACCAGAAAATACTAGTGGATTTCCCCACTTCAAGCCTGTCCCTTCTCTAATCCACCCTCTGCACAGCCACAAAAAAGGAATATTCCTACAACACAAGCCTGACTCCCTCTCAGAGTGCCCAGCATGTGCACCACTTAATATAGGTGTGCTTGGTAACTGACTGATCACCCAAGGTAACAAAAGGGCCAGAGTCAGTTTCTGACCCCAAGTCCTTTGTGTCCAAATCCCTAACTCTTTCCTACTCACTAATTTGTGTATATGTATCCATGTATTCCATGAACCTATGTGTAGCATGTTAAAGGGTGAGGGTGGTGAGCAGCATTGTTCAAACACTCTTCTTTGTCTCCTACCTTCCTATCAATTCATTGCCCTGATGAGTTGCCCAGCATAAACACAACTTCCCTACTCTGTTAAGTAATATTAAAGGCCATTGGTTCTTTTTATCTTTATGTAAGCTTCAAGCCCCCAGCCAGAGAAAGGCTTCTGCCAAAAGACCTCGGTGTTAAACCTATCTCTAACTCTTCTCTGGGGATAGTTCCTCCTCAGTCACATTCTAACTTTGTTTGTAAAGAGAAAGTAGATATCAAAATAAATAAATAAATAAAAGTTAACTGTCTGCCCAGGGGAAAATAGTTAAAGTATCTATGAATGAACTCTATGGGGAAAAGTACATACAGGATTACAACCTTAGGCAACAACACAAATTGTCTCAATGATCTTTGCCCTAGCATTGACCTATCACTCCCAGAGGCCTGACTCCTTTCTCTATGATGGCTGCCTCTGCCCACATATTTGCTTTCTCAGATTTTCATGACTTCTTAGAGTTTTCCTTGCTCTAAGGGGGTACTTTAGATTTTCATGCATTTTCGATTCATCTTGTCTCTTCAGGAAATCATCGATCACTTTGAAAGGTCACTGGAGGCCTGGCCTATTATTCTTCAGCTTTACTTCCTTTCTGTTTTAATCAAGGGACTAATTCCCATCTGGGAAGAGACACCTGTTATGGCTGCATTTTAGAGTTAATTTAATATCTCATTGTCTGCCTCCCGTTAGTTATTAGTTCTGTGAAGGCTAACTCCCTTAATAGATACGTATTTTTTTCCTACATTACAATGGTAAATTCTTTGGTGCAGAAATTCCCAGTGATGAAAATTTCTCCATCCATGCAGATTTGCATAAATTCTTCATCTTAGAATCTAACAAAGCTGAGGTAATGAGAAGCTAAGCATATATTCCACTGGTCACCTCCTGAAAGAAATTCCAAAATGAAAACTCCCAGGAATATTATAGCCAAATTTTAGAGTTCCCAGGTCAATAAGAAAATATTGCAAGCATCCAGAAAGAAATGATTTAAATATCATGTCAGGATAACACAAGATTTATCAGCTTCTACATTAAATGATCAGTGGGCTAGGAATATGATATTCCAGATGACAAAGGAGCTAGGATTACAATAAGAATCACCTACTTAGAAAAACTGAGCATCATCCTTAGGGGGAAAGGATGAATATTTAATTAAATAAAGGATTTTCAAGGATTTCTGATGATAAGACCAGAGCTGAATAGAAAATTTGACTTTCAAATACAGGATTCAAGCGAAGCATGAAAAGGTAAAACCATGAAAGAGAAATCATAAGGGATTCAATCAATAAGGTTCAATTGTTTATATTCCTATATGGGAAGATGATGCTTGTAACTCCTAAGAACTTTATCATGTGGGGGAAGATAAAAAGGAGTATACATAGACAGAGGGCATAGTAATGAGTGGACTATGATGGGATGATTTAAAAAAAATAAACTAAGCAGTAAGAAAGAGGGATCCACTAGGAGAAGGGGGAAGGTTAAGGTAGAATGGAGAAAATTATCTCATATAAAAGGAAGGGAAGAGCTTTTATAGTGGGAGGGGGAGGTACGGGGTGGTAGGCAACACTGGAACCTTGCTTTTATCAGAATTGGCTCAGTTCAAATCTGGCTTGAGACCAAACACTTGACACTTACTAGCTGTCTGATCCTGGACAAGTCACTTAACCCCAATTGCCTCAGAAAAAAAAAATTGTTTCCAAAAGGGAACAGCATACACATTCAGTTGGGTATAGAAACCTATCTTACTTTACAAGAAGTAGAACAGGAAGGGAATAGAAGAGGGGAGCTGAAAGAAGGGAGGACAGATTAAGGAAGGCAGTGGTCAGAAGCAAAACAAACTTTTGAGGAGGGACTGGTTAAAAGGTGAGAGAAAAATAGATAAACAGGAGGGAAATAAGATGGAAGGAAATACCAGTAATCATAACTGTGAATATGAATGGGATGAGCTCACCCATAAAAGGAAAATGAATAAAAAGATGGATTAAAAAAACAAAATCTTACAACACACCATTTACATGAAACAACCTTGGAACAGAGACACATACAGAATAAAAGTAAGGGTCTGTAGCAGAATCTATTATGTTTCATCTGAAGTAGAAAAAAAAAAGTCAAGGGTAGCAATCATGATTTGGACAAAGCAAAATCAAAAATAACCCTAATTAAAAGAGATCTGCTAGAAAATTACATCTTGTTAAAAGGTACCATAGACAATGAAGTAACATTAATACTAAACATATATGCACCAAGTGACATAGCATTCAAATTCTTGAAAGAAAAGTTAAATGAGTTACAAGAGGAAATAAATAGCGAAAGTATACTAGTGGAGGACCTCAACTTTCCTTTCTCAGAACTAGATAAATCTAATCATGAGCTAAACAAGAAAGGAGTTAAGGAGAAGAATAGAGTTTTAGAAAAGTTAGTGATTATAAAAATTGAATGGGAATAGAAAAGAGTATACCTTTTTTTTTTTCCCTCAGCTGTACAGGCTACTTTCACAAAAAATAATGACATTCTATTAGGACAAAAAATCCTCACAACCAAATGCAAAGAAGCAGAAATAGTTGCATCATTTTCATATTACAATGTATTAAAATTATATTTAGTAAAGGACAATGGAAATATAGATAAAAATTAATTAAAAACTAAATAATCTAATCCTAAAACATAAGTGGGTAAAAGAACAAATCAGAGAAGCAATCAATAATTTCATTAAAGAGATGACAACAATGAGACAACATACTAAAATTCATGGGATGTAGTCAAAGCAATACTTACAGGAAACATTATAACTTTACATACTTATATGAATAAAAATAGAGAAAGAGTGGATAAATGAATTGGGCATGCAACTGAAAAAAAACTAGAAAATAACAAATTAAAAATCCACGATTAAACACAAAATTAGAAATCCTGAAAATCAAAGGAGAAATTAATAAAATTGAAAGAAAACCATTGAACTACTAAACAAAACTAGGAAATGATTTAATTTTTTTTAAAAAAGCCAAGGGGGGATAATGAGGTGGTGCAGTGGATAGAGCACCAGCCCTGGAGTCAGGAGGATTTGAATTCAAATCCGGCCTCAGACACATAACACTCACTAGTTGTGTGACTCTGGGCAAGTCACTTAACCCCAATTGCCACATACACACAACCAATAAAATAAATGAACCATTAATTAATTTGATTTTAAAATAAAGAAGAAAATCACATTACCAGCATCAAAAATGAAAAGAGTGAATTTACCACCGATGAAGATAAAATAAAGCAATTTTTAGGAGCTATTTTGCCTAATTATATGCCAATATATATCACAATCTAAGTAAAATGGATGAATATTTACAAAAATATAAAATGCCCAGATTATCAGAAGAGGAAAAGGAATACTTAAAAAGTATCATGTTAGCAAAAGAAATTGAATAAGCCATCAATGAACTCCCTAAGGAAAAAGATCCCCAGGGCCAGATGGATTCACAAGTGAATTCTACCATATATTTGAAGAATATTTAATTCCAATGCTGTATAAATTATTTGAAAAATAGACAAAGGAATCCTACCAAATTCCTTTTATGACAGAAATGTGGTGCCAACACCTAAACCAGGGAGAGCAAAAACAGAGAAAGAAAACTATAGACCAATTTCCTGAATGAATATTGATGCAACAATTTTAAATAAAACACCAGCAATGATATTGCAGCAATACATCATACACTATGACCAGGTAGGTTTTATACCTGGAATTCAATATTAGGAAAACTACCAGCATGATTGACAATATCAGTAACAAAAACAAGGGAAAAATTATTATCTCAATAGAGGAAGAATAAGCTTTTTGACGAAATATAACAAACAAGCCTATTAAAAACACCAGAGAACACAGGATTAAATTGGGTTTTCTTTAAAATAATAAGTAGTATTTATCCAAAGCCATAATCAAGCATTATCTGCAATGGGAATAGGACAGAAAACTTCCCAATAAGATCAGTAGTGAAACAAGGATGCCCATTATCACCATGATTAGTCAACATTGCACCAGAAATGCTAACTATAGCAATTAGGGAAGAAAAAGAAATAAAGGAATTAGAACAGGCATAAAGAAACAAAACTCTCACTCCTTGCAGACAATAGAGAATGAACTAAAAAATACTAGTTGAAATAATTAGCAACTTCAGCAAAGTTGCAGAATATAAAATAAGCCTACATAAATAATTATCACTTATACATGTTACCCACAAAGTCCAGAAGGAATAGACAGAAAGAGAAATTCCATTTAAAATAACTGTAGATAATATAAAGACAATATCTGCCCAGACAAATCCAGGAACTATACAAAAACAACTACAAAACTTTTTGACACATATAGAATCAAATCTAAACAATTGGAGAAATATTAATTACTCATAGGTAAGCTGAGCCAATATAATAAAAATGACAGTTCTACCTAAATTAATTTACTTATTCTGTGCCATGCCTATCAAACTAACAAAAATATTTTAACAGTTATAAGAAATAATAACAAAATTCTTCTGGGAGAAGAAAAGATAAAGCATATCAAGGGAATCAATGAAAAACAAAATGCAAAGGAAGGGAGCCTAACAGCACCAGATCTAAAACTGTATTACAAAGTGGTAATCATCAAAACAATGGGGTACTGGCTAAGAAGTGGAGTGGTGGATCGGTGGAACAGATTAGGTCCACAACAAATAGCAGTAAATGATCATAGTCATATAATGTTTGATAAACATAAAGATCCAAACTTTTGGGACAAGAATTCATTATTTGACAAAATTTTTTGGGAAAGCTGAAAAGCAGTTCAGAGAAACTAGGTATAGACCAACATCTTATACTGTATACCAAGATAAGGTCAAAATGGGCGTAAAGGGTGATAGAAGAAGCAAACTAGGAGAGCATGGAATAGTTTACGTGTCAGCTTTATGGAGAAGGGAAGAACTCGTGACCACACAAGATATAGAGAGCATAACAGGAAGTAAAATGGGACAATTTGATCATAACAAATTAAAAAGCATTTGCAAGAACAAAACCAATGCAGCCAAGATTAGAAGCAAAGCAGGAAATGGGGGAAAACATCAACAGCAATTTTCTCTGATAAAGACCTCATTTCTAAAATATATAGAGAATTTACATGAGTTAAATTAACAAGAATATGAGTCATTCCCAAGTGATAAATGGTCAAAGGATATGAACAGGCTATATTCAAATGAAGTAATCAAAGTTCTCTATAGTTATTTTTTTTAAATGCTCTAAATTGCCACTGGTTCAAGAAATGCAAATTAAAACAGCTCTGAGGTCCCATCTCACATCTATTAGATTGGCTAACATGACAAAAAGCAAAATGACAAATGTTGGAAGGGTCATATGAAAACTGGGACACTAACACACTGTTGGTGGAGTTGTGAAACAGTCTAACCATTCTGAAGAACAATTTGGAACTACGCCCCAAAATCTGTCACTATGCATACTCTGTGACCCAATAATATCGTTGCAAGGTCTGTATCCCAAAGAGGTAAGAAAAGAAAAAGAAAAGAAAAGAAAAGAAAGAAACTATACGTATAAAAATATTTATAGCAGCACTTTTTGTGGTACCAAAGATTTGAAAAAATTTAGAGGAGGCCCATGAAATAGGGAAATGCTAAACAAGTTGAGGTATATGATTATGTGAAGTGATGAACAGGATGGTTTCAGAAAAACCTGGAAAGGCTCATATGAACTGATGCAAAGGGAAGTGAGCAGAGACCAGAGAACATTGTACATAGTAATAGCAGTATTGTACAATGATCAGCTGTGAATGACTTAGTTCCTCTCAGCGATACAATGATCCAAGACAATTCCAAAAACCTGATGAAAAATGATTTCCACTTCTAGAGAAAGAAGTTGGAATGCAGATCAAAGTATTCTTTTTAAACTTTATTTTTATTAGGTTTTTTGTCTTTTTTCACAATATGAAAATATGTTTTGCTTGACTGCATATGTATAATCTTAAGGAAATTGCTTGCCTTCTCAAGAAGGAGGAAGAAAAGGAAAGGAGGAAGAGAATTTGGAAGTCAAAATTTTTAAAAATGCATGTTAAAAATTGTTTTACATGTCATTGAAAATAAAGTAAAAACAATAATTAGAACCATGAAAATGTGAAATGGATTGTCTCAATAAGTGGTAGATTCCAAAATATGCAGAGGAACACATTTTGTGGTAGCAAAAAAATGGAAACAAAGTATGTGCCAATCATCTGGGGTATGGTTTCACACATTGTGACCTATGAATAAAATCAAATGTTACTACATCACAAGAAATGAGGAGCATTAAGAATTCTCAGAGATATAGGAAAACTGCTATGGACTAATGCAAAGTGAGATAAGCAGCAAAACAATATACATGATGATATACAAACAAAAAATGGAAATGGAAATGGGAAAAACCAGGACCAAAGAAACCTGACCACAGTGTTATATCAAATCTTAATCCCAAAGCTGAATTTAGGGGACACAAATATATATATATATATATATATATATATATATATACATATATATATATATATATACATATATATGTATATATATATATATATGTATATATATATATATGTATATGTATGTATGTATGCATGTATGTATGTATGTATATCTTCCTTTGTTCTTTGTAGAGGTGGGGGACTACTGAAATGGCAGGTCAAATAAACTGACAGACACAACTAATAAATGAATAGTTTCACTCAACTTTTTTTTTCTTTTTCTATTTTAAACAAATCTGTGTTACAAAGGATGGCTAACTGAACAGATGAAGGGAGAATAGAATTAGAAATAAAGGCATCACGGGACAAAAGACATAGCAACAAAATCAGATTTTTTAATAAAGAAATGTTGAGTTCTAGCTTTGGAATCTTCAACCAAATGCTTGCCGTGGGCCACTTGTAGTATATTTGAATAAGGGGATGCCTTTTCATGGATGGCTTAGACACAGTGGCCTCTGAGGTTCCTTCCAACTCTGAGATTTTGTGATTTTATTCATGAGTATGGTATTTGAGTGGAAGATGAATAAATGCTCACTTTATTAAATAATTCATGAAAATGTGTTTTTTCAGCAACAACAATTATTAATTTGACAAATTCAACCAGCATGCATTAAGCCTCTACTCTGTGTCAGACAATATGCTGAGCTCTAGGAACACAAAGACAAAGGTGAAACCATCTCTGACCTCAAGGAGCTTACATTCTGGGAGGGGCAAGGTGGCACTCACATAAGTAAATACAGCATGTCCTCAAAGTCATAGTGCCATTTTAAGCTATTAATGCCTATGAAGTGAGCTTAAAACGGTGAGCCATCCCTTGTAACACAGAGTTTAAAAAAGAAAAAGGAAAAAGAAGCAGTTGAGTGAAACCAACCAATTTCTCAGTTGGGTCTGCCAGTATCTTCAATACTGGTAGTCCCCTGTCTCTGCCAAGAAGGGAAGAAGATCCTTTTTCTAAACTCTGCTCAGGGCCTAAGATTGGTTGTAACCCAGTGGTCAGGTTCGTTTGGTTCCGGTTCTTCTTAACTTTTAGCAGCTTAAAATGGCATTAAGACTTCTGGGATACTCTGTATTTGAACTGGAGGAAAGAGAAAACACTAGCAATAGGAAGGCTGGGAAAGGCTTGCCATAGGAGGTGCCAATGAGCAGAACCCTAGAGGAAGCTGCCAATAGTAAGAAATGAAGCTAAGGCAGGAGCTCAGCCCAGGAAGGGAGGCAGTCCATGCTGAGGGACCCTGAGGAATGTCAGCATTAGGGAACAGCAAGCAAAACAGTGTAGCTAAAACAGAAAGCCCCCCCAAAGGGGGATGATAAGCACTGAGTCTGGAAAGACGGCTGGAACCGAACTGAGACAGGCTTTAAATCAAAGATGGAAGAGCTTGTATTTGTAAGCCTAAGCAAATAGGAAGCCGCTGCGGATTCAGAACAGCGCAGTGACCTGGTCTGATTCCTCTTTTAGGACAAGTCACATTGGCAGCTGTGTGGGTGAAGGAATGGACAGAGGAGAGGCTAACAGGAAGACTGAGGGGGATGCTACTGAAATAGTCTGGATGAGAAGCGATGCAAGAGTTATGCCAGAGGTAGGCTTGGCAAGCTCTAGAGGCTGATTGGATAGAGGGGCAGGGGGCAAGATTGCCTCAGAGATCAGCGGGGGGCTGCAGACTTTCCTGACTGGAAACATGGGGGTGACTGTCACCAGAGCTTGATGAGGTTACAGGAGCAGTCAGCATAAGGGGAATCATTCTGAGTTTCATTTTGGGCATAGACTCACCGATTTAGAGAAGGATTAGTAAAATAAAATTATAAGTAGAGTTTATACAAAACAGAATTAGGATTTGAGGGCAGGTCCCCAGATTCCAAACCTAGTGCTATTCCCATCATTCGAAATGGTGAGCTGTAGAGCTCAAAAGAACATCTAAGTGGAGGTGCGCAGCAGGCAGACTAGGATGTGATAGGGTACTAGAGCGTAGGGAAAGGATTCAGCTAAGATCCATTTTCTACCCATTGATAATAAGGCTTTTGCAAAGAAGACTTTGACTACCAAGAATCTGATGGGAAGTTTTGGAGAAGAGAGGGAAGATGCCCCAGTTCCTATCTTCAGGTAGAAGATTACTACAGAATTTACCCTATTCCCAAATGAAAACCTGGCCAAGTATCTTCAAGATGAAGTATGGCCCAATCATGGTATGAGTGGGGTCAGCAGCCACCCACCACTTAACACTCACTCACTAACAGAGTTGCTTTCTGTGTGGCTCTCTACCGTGGCAGCTTTCAACTGTCTTCCTCACTCCACCAAAAACAAATAAACAAAAAGCAAAATAAAACAACCCCCCCAAAAAAACAAAAACCCCACCTTTAGTCTGAGACATTGCCAGATCCAAGGAAATGGTTGTTTTTTTTTTAAACTCTTGAAGTCTTAACCTAACTCTAGCGGTACATGCAAGCGTGCCCAGAAGGAGGGGATCCTCCCTTTGACACTGGCAAAGAAAGCTGCCTTTTGCCTCTGCAGCCCTCATGGAAGAGAATTAAGCTTTTTACAAGTTTATTGACTGTTGGTACAGAGAAACGTATACGCCTGCACATTCATATGCATTCTTCTTTGTAAACATAGCTATACAAGCAAAAATAAATATTTGTGAGGCTATGGATGATGATGCAGGTCTAGTGAGAAATACAGAAGGAAAAAGACTTATATACAGATTCAGATCCGGATGGGAGTCGTTGATATCTGATCAATTGATCAAAAATCAACCACAATTATATAGATAGATACGAGGTTTGATAAATGACAGAGGAGAAAGAGAGAAGAGGAAAGAGAGACAGAGAGAGGAGAGGGAGGGAGGGAGGGAGAGACAGAGACAGAAAGATAGAGAGAAAGAGAGAGATGAGACAGAGACAGATCAGCCTGAAGGGTGTTTTGTGTGTTGGAGGATAGGGCCAAAGCATTACTGCCGGATTCTTCCAATCACGGCCAATCTGAATCTTTGTCTCCAGCTGCAGTCAGTTTGTCTAGAAATTTTCAGTGTCTTCTCCTCTATTATTGAAGAAGACAGCTGTCTAGTCAATGTAAATTTTATTGTAAAACTATTTAATAGAATCCTCTATGATGGGAGGACAAACACACTTGAGACACTAATGGAGGAGCTGAATTTGATAACTGGAGACAAAGAGGCCTGTCAGATTGAACATCGGTTATTGTTTCCCGGAGAAAGGTGGGCAAGGAAACAGAATGCTGGCAAATGAAAAGAAACTTCTTTTCATCTCATTTCAAAATTCGGCCGAAGCCTGCCTCCTACTAATGGTGGGAAGGACGGCGAATGGGACAAGTGTAATTAAAAGTGGTAATTTTGTTCTGTATTGGGAAGTGACACCACTTTGACGTTCCCCTTTTTCTCTGCCTTTGACATCTTTTCACATTTAGATCCCAGTCTTAAAATTCTTTTCTCTTGACTTTCAGAACATTATGCTAATCAATTCAACAAGCATTCATAAAGGACTGACTATGTGTCAGGCACTGTGCTGAGCACCAGGGAATAATAAGAAATGAGGGTCAAAAAAAAACCCTGGTGCTCACAGAACTCACTATCCAATGGAGAAGCAACCTGAAAGCTATTCTGTATGAACAACACACACACACACACACACACACGCACACACACATGTACACACATACACACACATATAGACACCTACATACACACACACAAGCACACACCTACATAAGAAATTGGGGGTAAACTCAGAGGGAAGGCATTAGCATTGAGGGGAACCAGTAAAGGCTGCCTGGAAAAGGGAGAATTTCAGCTGAGACTCAGGGAAGCCTGAATCTAGTGACAGAGATGGAGACCATTCTAGGCATGGGGGACACCCAAGGAAAATTCATGGAGTATCTTCTGCGATGGATAGCCAGGAGGCCAGTGTCTCAGGAATGTAGGAAAATTGGAGAGGAAAAAATAAAGTGTGAGGATACTGGAAAGGTAGGAAGGTGCAGGTTTTGCAGGGCTTTAAAAGCCAAATATGGCTGCTTACAAATACATACAAAATATATGGAAAATAATTAATAGATAATATTAGCTTGGGGAGGGCACTAAAAAGTGGGGGAAATCAGGAAAGGCAACTTGTAGGAGGGAGTTACCTTTGAATTGAGTCGTGCAGGAGTCTAGACACCACAGGTGATAGAGGTGAGGAGGGGGCATGCTCTGGGCTTGGGGGTTAGAGATGGAAAGAGATGTACAAAAGAAAGTGAGAAAGCCCATTGGTCTGAACCAGGGAGTGTGCAGGAAGCAGTGGCTGCCCTCCTGGCACTCATCTCTCCAGGGACTTTCAAATTCACAGAGCTCATCTTAGCAATGCCCTACCAGTTGACCATGCCTTGTCAGTTCTAGGACTTAAGTACAACACAATCCAATTCAATCCCATTAATTTTTAATTGGCTACTATCACTTGAGGTGGCACTGTGTAATAGGCAAAAGGCCAGCCTCAAAGTCAGGAAAACCTGGGTTCTTTAATTAGGAAGTATGGTGGTAGTCCCTGAGCTGGGCCTGGAAGGGAAGTCTTTTAAGCCAGTTAAGATGAATTGAATTCCAGAGATTAGAGTGGGAAGAAAAGTTCCACATAATATGCATTTATTGAATGAATGCATTTGGGAAAGAAGGGATGATTATAATATACAATAATATTAGAACAATTCATTTACATGGAAAATCCACTAAATTAAGAATGTGATACTTTTGGCTAGCTCTGTATAAATTTTTGCTTATTAGTTTAAGGAATAACTTTTATTAGTTCATTATGCAGAAGAGTCAAGGCTAATCAGTTTCTATTATATGACTTCTATTGGTTACCTGGTCACTTCCATTTGGCATGCATTCATTCAATATCCTTTTGCTAGGGAGCAAAGATAGCAAGGCTAGAATGATACAGTCCCTGTCCATAAGAAGCTTACAAGAAATTTTACAGATTCACAGATTAAGTCAAATTTAAAATGATACATAAATATGTGCATATACACACATACACATACACACAAAGTTAATACACTGTAAATTTGGGGGGAAGCCCTAATAAGTGAGGAGCATTGGGAACACCCCTTGCAGGTAGTAGACCTTGAAAGGAGCCTGGAAGGAGCCAGTGATTCATGGAGATCAACCTTTCTGTGAAGGAGGAGGAAACTTCCAGGGCTGGGAATCATACCATGCAAAGGAACGGGGCCCGAAATGGAACACCAAGTTGGCTGGAAGAACGATGTGACAGACAGATAGGAAAATTAACATGGAGATGGAAATGACAATTTGGAAATTGACTGGATAGAGAGTAGAGGGAGAAGGAAGAAGGAAGGATTCATGTTGAAATCTTTAAATATATTGGCAAATGAGAGAAGTGGGAGGCGGGATCTATGAGGATATGGGAGCAGGGGAGAAAGGGGAAAAGAATGGAGACCTCTTTATCTGGATAAGTTGCAGTTCTGCCAGAAAGACTCACTGAGTATGTATATCTTTCCAGACCAAGATTTGCAATTCAAGGAATCGCAGATCTTTGACTGTGTGCTCTTATATACTCTGTTAGTGGTCTCAGCTGAAATCCCCTCATTTACCAATGGAGGCAGTTTAGCATTGATATAAATAAGAGCCATTCCTCTTAGAGACCTCCCATGCTGTCTCTTGCTCCGGGTCACAAGCTGAATTTGCTCCATTGGCTCCTAAAATGCCCCTCATCAGTTCTTCCCACTCTGACATTTTAAAGTTTTAAATGCTTTGTGTCTCATCCTTGGTCCAAACCTGTTCCTTCTTCTGAAAGTGTGTTTAAATATTTAGGGAAGCCCAGTGGGAGTTCCTTTTTCTCACAATGGAGCCACCTAGACTTACATTTGCCATGAATTGCACTGAACAGATTTATTTGCTGGAGGAAAATGACAGGCTGAAGGACCGAATGTGAAAATGAAACGTTAGTCTTCTTTAGATGACTCTCCTACCATAATTACCTCAATGTACTCTGAGACTGGCCACTGAGAACAAGGATGACACTCAGTTTTAGTTCAGTACATGTAAGCTGGCTCCTCTCTGAACATATAGGCAATGGATTGACCTGTAGAAGGCACTATGGGTCAATGGAAAGACCATTGGTCCTGGAATCAAAGGAGCTGGATTCAAATCCTGCCTCTAAGGCTTGATTCCTGTGTGACTCTGGACTAATTACTCCTGGAGTCTCAGTTCCGTCATCAGTAAAATGAGAGCCTCTGAGCTTCCTTCCATCTCTAGATCTGTGCATTTATGCTCTTATGATAACTGACTGTGGATGCAAGAGGTAACTAAAGAGGGGGGTAAAGATTTTGTTTGTCACATTTACTGTCATTTTGATATGATGTTCTATCACTATATTGCATGAGGACTGGAATGATGAATTTGAACTTCCACAAGAATACCCCTAACATTGATTTGTCTGGAGTTGAAACCTTGCTTGTGTTCCCTGGGTAGGACTGTGTGAAATCGCAGTATTTCAGCATTAGAGATCACCTACTCCAACTTACATATGATAATAAGTACTCCTTCCTGAGTGACCCTACAAGGGGTCATCCAAATTTGCTCCATGACTTCTATTGAAAGAGAGCTCCCTCTCACCTACTTTGCGGCACTGAATTTGCCTCATTGCTTCCACCAGATCAGTTCTATCTGTTTGGCCTTGTTCCTAGAGGCAAGACAGCCTCTGTCCTCTGAGGTCAACAGCAAGAGTCTCATCCATCTTCCCCATGGGATCCCTTCAA
Source organism: Phascolarctos cinereus (assembly GCF_003287225.1). Taxonomy (NCBI): domain Eukaryota; kingdom Metazoa; phylum Chordata; class Mammalia; order Diprotodontia; family Phascolarctidae; genus Phascolarctos; species Phascolarctos cinereus. The sequence goes on along the minus strand of NW_027555958.1, from coordinate 476,273,531 downwards.
GCAGCCAAGGGCAGCCATGATATCTCCCTTTCCATGATCTGGTTGGAAATGGAAATGAGGAGTCAAGAAAAGACCAAATATAGGGGGCTCATGATCTCCATCTTCTAGACTGAAAGGCCATCATGGGAGGGCATCAGCCTTGTTCTGCTTGGCCGCAGAGGGCAGAACTGAGAACAATGGGTGGGCAATGCCAAGAGGCACCTTTAGGGTTGATGTCAAGAAAACATGCCTGTTCACACCCCAACTTCACCCTTAAGGCCGCCCTCCCCAGGACACTCTCCATTTCGTCAATGTCTTTCCTAAAATGTGGCACCCACAGCTGTCTTCTCATTAAGGCAGAGTACAGGGGGACTCCCACCTCCTTGCCTTGGCCACCGTAGGCGTTCTTATGGTTGATCCAAAACTTTGTTGCTATTAAAGTTGAAGTAGAGACTTGAGGTAAATCACACTGAAGAAGTCCCCCAGTGATTAGTGAGCCAGCCACAAAGGGGGACAATATGAACACCAGGTGAAAGGTATAGGGCGAATATTTGGGCAGGGTGCTTTGTAATTTGTTTTTTATTTATATTTATTTGTTTTTTGCAGTGGCAGGGGAGGGGGCGGGGGTGGGGGACATAGAACTTCTGAGATGACTCCAGAGGACATCACTAAGCTTGTCTTCCCACAGTCTCAGTTGAGGTGGACATAAAGAAAAGTGGGCCAGAGATTTCCCACTGGAAAGGCCACTCCCTGCATTTGGAGTAAGAGGAGCAGATCCATTTCTTCCTTCCTCTGTGAAGCAACGTAAAACCCTTACCTCTCTTGTCCTTGGCTTTTTCCTTTGTTATGAATTACCAGCAGAGAATGTCTTTGATGCATATGGGATTTACTGAATAGAGGGCTGAATTTGCCATGAGGAGGACCTGAGTTCAAATCCAGAGTCTGATGCAGACTAGTTGCGTTACCTTGGCCAAATCATTTAATCCCACATAGCCTCAGTTTCCCCAGCCATAAAATGGCAATGATATCAAAGCTATCCGCCTCACAATGTTGGCTCAAATGGTATAATCTCATCCGCTTCCAAAAGGGATGTCCCGCTTCCAATCCATCCACCCTTCAAGGAGCTTCCAAAATAATTTTCCTAAATCAGAAGTTTGATGACATGATAGCTGTGCTGAATGATTGTTCATGTTTCCTATTCCTCCAGGATGAAAGACAGATTCCTCAATTTGGCATTCAAACCCCTTTACAGCCTGCCACCTTGATAGGCTTATTTTAAATTTCTCCCTTTCCCACACTCTATGCTCCAGGCCGACTGACCAGAAGTGAGCATTCCCTCCTACCTCCGCACACACAGCTTTGTGCAGGAGGTCCACACTCCTTCCTCATCCCCAGCATCCTTCAAGGCTCAGCTCAGGGGGAGCTTCCTCCAGGAATCGCATGGCTAGGAGGTTTGGCTTCCTTCTCAAATTAAAAGTGCTGTGTGTTCCTGTGCACAGCTGGGTGATGGAGTCAGCTCTGGGCCTGGAGTATCGAGGACCTGAGGCCAAATATGAGCTCAGATACTTCCTAGCTATGTGGCCACAGCAAGTCCTTTAGCCTCCGTTTGCCTGAGCTCTCTCATCACCAAAATGGGACTAATAATAAAATCTATTTCCTAAGGTTGTTGTGAGGATCAAATCAGATAATAAGTGTAAAGTGCCTAGCACAGTGCCTGGCACATGGTAGGTACTTATATATACATATTAGCTATGATTATAATTATTAATTCTCCCAGGGAAACAAAAGCTCTTTGAGGGAAGGGAATATATATATATATATATATATATATATATATATATATATATATATGTGTGTGTGTGTGTGTGTGTGTGTGTGTATGTATATATATGTGTATATGTATATATACGTATATATGTATATATGTATATATGTATATATGTATATATGTATATGTGTATATATGTACATATATATATGTATATATGTATATATGTATATATGTATATATGTATATATGTATATATGTATATATGCATGTGCGCATACATACATATATATATATATATATACAATCACACACACACCTATATATACAAATACACACATATTCATAAACACACACACATATACATACACACATACATTTGTAGAACCTGGCCTGGAGCTTTACACTTATATGTTGTGCAATAAATGCCTGTTAGATTGGATTTGGAGATAAGTGCAAAGTGGTTTGTGAATCTTGAAGGGCTCTATTAACATCAGTTATTAATATTATTATCATTTTTCCAGCCCTGCGTCATTGTTCCTCCTTTTCCCCTCCAGCATCTCCAGGCTTTGGGCACAGACGAGCTGGGACGATGGCAATGTCCCTTCAAGGCTGGCCTCCTGTTGCCTCTGGCTGGGCTACCTTGGACGTGATGGCCAGCATGCAGAGCTTCCTCGTAGCCCATAATGTTCAATTATATTAATATTCCCACTGGATGGATTCGGCTTCCAGGAGTCACTGGGAAGGACAAAACTCCAAGGGAAATGGAAGCGTTTATTTACTGAGCAGGAAAACAACGGCAAACATTCCAAAGCACGATATTCTATGTAACCGAAAAAGTCACTATGATTAAGACCAAGAATAAACAAGATAACATTTGTTGTCATTGTTAAAAGGCTGCTCAGTAATATAGGAGAGAGGCGCTGGATTTAAAACAAGGCATCTCCTCATTCTTCTGAGTTCGAATCTGGCCTCAGATAGCTGTGTGACCCTGGGCGAGTCACTTCACTGCTGTCTGCCTCAGTTCCCTCATCAGTAAAATGGGGATAAGAGCACCAACTTCACAAGTTTGTTGTCAGAGAAAGTGAGATAATACATTCACCTTTAAAATGCCACATAAATGTTAAATAAATTATTACAGCAGCAGTGATGGCATTTTTATTATTCGGGGCAGAAAGGTTATTGGAGAAAACTATGTTTTGGGGCTCAAATCAGGCCTCAGACACATAACACTTACTAGCTGTGTGATCCTGGGCAAGTCACTTAACCCCATTGCCTAGCCCCCCCCCCAAATGTATTGTAGGAGAAAACTATGTGTTACAAGAAGGAAAGATATCAATGAAAACAGTGAGGCCGTTTCACATTGTTCCCCCAGGCGCACAGAGGGGCCTACCTCCAGGTGCCCGGCGAGGGTGGCCACGTGCAGGGCTGTCAGTGCCCCGTAGCCGGCCTGTTGGACGTCAGCCCCGCTGTGCAGGAGGGCCGTGATCAGCTCTGCATTGTCCTGGAAGGAAACACATCCTCAGTGAGACTTCTCATCTATAAGCTTTCAAAGCTGCGTGTGATGTTTTACTGATTCCCCGCCTGTCACTTGGTTTAGACGCCCAGAGAAAACAGAAGTGGGATTTCAGGTGTTCAGAAGTGTTAGCGCATCAGAGGGAGAGGCCAGGCTCGCAGGTGCTCAGAGCAGGAGCTGGGGAGTCACTGGGTCCCAGTTTTAATTGAGCCTCTTCCCAGTCACAAGGGAAGGCAGGGACGCTGTTTACCGGAGATGCTGCTGCCCCAGCCTCAGCTCAGACCTCCAGGCAGGGGTTGCCCTACGTGGGGTTCACAGACAGGAAGAATGCTCTCCGCAGCAAGGAGTGTTAACCTCAGGAAGAGACCAGGATGGGGCAGGGTTAAGTTTGCCCACTGTTTCTAGATCTTCGGATGAAAGTTGCCTTAGAGAACTGAGACATGGGCCTGTTGACGGCCAGCGTCAGATATAGTCATGGCTACTTTTTCATCATTACCAGTAATCTTTCGTTACTACGTCTGTAAGGCCCGGCGGTAGGGTCCTCTCCACACTCACTCAATACTGCTTCTCACAGCTGGGATCTTTCACTGCCCAGAACTATCAGGTTTCTGTTCAAGGCATCTAGGTTTCTGCTCATGGACCCACAAGCAGCCTGGTGTGGGTCCAATGCTAAGCTTCCTGCCTGTAGGGAACCCTGGAAAGGAAGCTCAGCACATCCAGAAGAGACTGGGATTGGAGGAGAAGCATTTAAAATAGTGATGAGAAGAACTCATAGTTGCAATAGCATTTATGATAACAATAATAATGTCATGATGAAATCTCCCTTAGCACAGGGCCTACACAGCAGCACAGCTGCTTCATTGGCATTCACATGAAACTTCTACTTATATCATCTCAGTCAAGCCTTCAATGCGTGTACTCTTCTGACCCTTTTACAGACAAATTAGGACTCAGACAGTGAGGGACTGGCCCATGGTGACAGAGTGAATGGTCAAGGCCACATTCAACATACATTTCCCTGTTTCTAAGTCTGGCGCTCTGAGGATCTACCATCTTCTTCTCCAGATCAATGACTTTTACAGAAATCTCCCAAGTCCATCACCAATGCTCAAATAACAAGCAGAGTGAGCTTTATTTCCAACTGAAGCATTAAGTGGAAATTAAACCCGCCTGAACCAACTTGCCCATCTTTCTCCGGGCAAACAAAGTCAAGTAACATTTATTAGATGCTTGCCATGTGCCAGACACTGGGCTAAGTGCTGATGATGCCAAGAAAGGCAAAAGCAGTCCCAGCCTTGGAGGAGTGTCATTCTAAGGGAGGAGAGCCACGCAAACTATGCTGTGCAAATGAGCCACGTGTGGGACAGATCGGAGGCAGTGGCAGAGGGAAGATGGCACGAAGGGGACCAAGAGAGCCTCGTTGCAGTAGATGAGATTTTGGCTGAGACTTTTAGGAAGCCAGGGAAGCCAGCAGGGGATGACCATAAGGGGGAGTATTCTGGGCATGGGGGGACAGCCAGAGAAGGTGCCCAGAATAAGGAAATGGAGAGTCTTGTGTGAAGAAGAGCTGGGTCATGAGGTATAATAGGGACAAAAGTGAGGACATGGGTCATGGTGTCTGGACAATGATATCACCGCTGGAAAGAGGATGTAGGACAGCATCTGGAGGCAGAGACCCTGGGTTTGAATCCTGGCTCTTCCATTGTCTATCAGAGTGATTTCTTAGCTGAGTGGGTATAACCTCTAGAGTCTTAATTCCAACATCTATAAAATGAAAAAGTTCGATTAAATGACTTCTAAGGCCTTTTCTGGGACAGCTAGGTGGTGCCATAGTATATAGAATGCTCGGCCTGGAGTCAGGAAGACTCATCTTCCTGAGTTCAAATCTGACCTCAGACATTTACAAGCTTGTGACCCTGGGCAAGTCAATCCACCCTGTTTATCCGAGTTTCCTCGGCTGTAAAATGAGCTGGAGAAGGAAATGGCAAACCACTCCAGTATCTCTGCCAAGAAAACCCCAAATGGGGTCATGAGGAGTCAGAAATGCCTGAAATGACTGGATAGCAACAAGAAGGCTTCTCTAGCGCTCAGTCCTCTGATCTTCTGAGCATCCAGTCGTGATGATGACATCCTCTCATTCTTCTCATCCTAACTCATATCGCATAGCCCTCTGCCATTGCCAAGCATTCTGTGCGAGTTATGTGACAGTCACCCTATGAGGCACCTGTTACAACTCTCATTCCAAACGTCCCGTGGAGAGGTCAATAGCTCTCTCAAGGAAACAAAGCTGGAAAGGGACAGGTCAGGATTCTGGCCCAAGGCTTCAGACTTCACCTGATTTAATTCAGTTCAATCAGCATTGACCATGCTCCCATTACGCACCAAGAGCTCCCAATCATTGAGGGAATAAAGATGAAGGTAAACAACCTCTGCCCTCTGGGCACTTCTACTTGCTTGAGGGTGCAGGATGCCCACAGTTAACTAAATATGAGCCATGTGCAGAGTAAACATGAAGTTATTTGGAGGACACTAAAGCTGGGGAATTGAGGAAGAACTCTCCAAGCAGATGGCATTGGAGCTGAGCCTGCTCAGGCGTGCTGAGAGACAAAAGGGTGAAGGAGGGCTGGCGGCCGTGGGTACTGTGGAAATGGGAGATGGACCGTCCAACACAGGGACCAGCCCACAGGCCTGACGGGCTCTGATCATACCTCACAGGAAAGATGGGTCATCAGACTGGAAAGACAGACAGGAGATTGATTCTGGAGGGCTTTGCATCCTAAATGGCTGGATTTACATTGTACCCTCGGCATAAAGTAGGGAGCAATCCAAGCTCCCGGGGCAGGGGACACCTGCCCAGACCTCTTTTCTATGGTAAAATTCAATTTTGTCCATTTGCCTTTAAAGCCCGTCGCAGCCTGGACCCAACCTGGCTTTTCAGACCCACCTTCCGGTCGGTTGTCGTGCTCTTTACTGACCAGCAAAACTGTCTTATTTGTTGTCCGTGAATAGGGCCTTCCATTTCTAATCTCCATGACTTTGCCCAGGACAACCTCCTGGCCTGTAATGTACTCCCTACTCTCCTCCCCCTCTTTGAATCCTTCATTCCTTCAGATCTCAGCTGAGGGGATGAGGCCTTTCTGGACCCCCTCAGCTCCCCCCAGCAGTTAGTGCCCTTCCCCTCCCCCGCCTCAATCTTCTGCTGACTTTTTTACATTTTTTGTCTTCTTATTTGTGCACAGATGACTTCTCTTGGCAGCATGGAAGCTCCTTGAGGACAAAGCTGGTTTGTTTTGTTTAATTTTTTTCTTTTGCACACCAAGGGCAAGGCCTTTAGGGCCCTGGAAAGCTTCTTGATAGAGTGGAGAGGAGAGGCAGGATGTGGAGAAACCTTTGGGGAAACCATAGCAACAGGCTGGCTGAGCTGTGATGAGATCTGAGCAGGGGAGGCGCTGGTGGTGCTACAGAAAATGGGTAATGGTAGGACTTGACTGGACACAAATTGACCACTGATGGGGTACTGGAAAGAGATATGGGAAGACAGAGTTGAGTATGACTCCTCGGTTGCAAAGGAGGGTGCCTGGAAGAATGGGGGTGCCTTCAACAGAAATAAGGAGAGGAGGGCAGTGTTTATGGGGAAAGATATGGACTCAGTGTAGGACATGTGGAAGTGAAGATGGCGAAGAGACAAGAGGTGTCCCTCAGGCAGCTGGAGAGAAATGGGGGCTGAATGCACAGATCTGGGAGCTGAAGGCAACGTGGAGGGGAGAGCCGGCACCTGTGGAGACTGATGGGATCTACAACAGGCAGTGTATAGAGAGGCAAGAGGGCGTCTTTCTAAGTAGATGAATTTCAAGGCCGTTACATGATAAACTCACCTCATAGAGCAGCATTTGACAGAAAGCATAAGCATTATGCAAATCCCGAACCTAGTAAAACTGACTACATTTATTACTGAGCATTTTATATATGGCAGGTAATAATACCGGCTTTTCCTAAAGAAATGAAGTTTCTATTAAGACTTGCATTAGGACTTGGTCGTCAAAAGAGCAGGCAGGTTTGCCTTAAGGCTACCTTGGGGCAAATGCGTGTTTATTTTTTAATACAGCTATATCTAAGCATGCTAGAGGTAGAGGGTACACACCCTTTGGCATATATAAGTGCATCTGGTTTGATATTTCAAAACAGAATTCAGATCTGCTTTCCAAAGAGCGTATGCTGGACAAAGGAAATGAGTTGTCAGATCAGACTGTGGGTAAAAAGATTCCAAACAATGAATCCTTCACAATTCCTTCAGGGGATAAAACCTGTTCTTCCTTCTTTCCTTTCTTCCTCCTTCCTTCCTTCCTTCCTTCCTCCCTCCCTTCCTTGATGCCTGCCTGCCTTCTCTTCTTCCCTCCCTTCTTTCTCTTCTTTCCCTTCCTCCTTCCCTCTCTCCTTTCCTTCGTTCCTCTTTTTATCCCTCCATCTTTCCACAAGTATTCTACAAGGAAGTCTCAAAAAGGGGAACTCCCTCCACTATTGCACAGGAAGCGAGTCTCTCCAGTTGATGGTCTGGGAGAGTTACCTAGAACACTGACAAGATAAATGACTTGTCCAATGTCACCTAGCCAGCATGTGTCAGAGGCAGGATCTAACTCAGGTCCGTTTGACTTTGGAGCCAACTTTCTATTCCCCAGGCCATCCTTCTAGTAACATAGCATTATTGAGACAGCAAGGCAGTGTAGTGATAGAGCACTGGTCCTGGAATCAGGAAGACCTGAGTTCAAATCCAGCCTTAGACACTTACTAACTGTGTAACCTCTGTCTGCTTCTGTTTTTTCATCTGTTAAAAGGAGATCATAATAACTCCTATGTACCAGGATTGTTCCGAACATCAAAGAAGATAATGATCATTAAGCACTTAGCACAGTGCCTGGCACATAGGAAATGCCATATAAGTATTAGCTGGCATTAACATTATTTTTATTGAGAGAAACAAACCCCCCTTTTTTTCCCCTTCTTCACCTCCAAAAAGAAGGGAAAGGCTAGAGAACATGAGAGTTGGGGAGAACGTCAGAGGACACGGCAGCGCCTAACTCCTACTGCGACAAGAAAACCAGGCACAATGAAAGTGTTCCTGAGAGGTGCCTGCCACCTCCCTCCAAGGCAATCCTTTCCACTTTTAGAGCATTCTATCGATTGTTAGTGCATGTGTGTGTGTGTGTGTGTGTGTGTGTGTGTGTGCACGCACATGTGTGTGAGTGCTTGTGTGTATGTGTGAGAGTGTGTGTGTTTACACTGGACCTAAAGGTACCTCTCTTCATGTCTCATACATTGCTTCTAGCCCTGTAATTGGGGCCCAGCTAAACAATTTTCTTCTTCCACCTGACAGCCATTGTAGGTGACTGAAGTCAGCCACCATGTTCCTCTTAAGTTTTCTCCTCTCCCTGGGAAGCACGTCCAGTTCCTCACTGGACCCACATCTCCTGTGTCCTGGAGCTCCTTCACCGTCCCACTTACCAATACTCTACCGAAAATGCAGTGCCCAGAAGCGCATGCAATATGACCACATCCAGCACAGCTGGACAGCCACCCTCTTGCTGGCTCAGTTTTTCTGTCCTTTCTTAATGGAGCATGAGACTTCATTAACCAGCATCACCGGGACTTTCCTGGCATACAATTTAGCTTGTAGTCCACTCTCACTGCCAGTTCTTTTTCAGACCGACTTCTGTCTGGACACACTTCTACCGTCTTGTATTTGTGAGTTATTTTTCATTCAAGTCTCAGACTTTACAATTCTTCCAAAAGTCTTTATAATACTGTACAATATATCTTGATCAAATTTCATCTTAAATTTCAGACTTGGCCCAAACACATAGGCTGTAGGGTTCTAGTGGCAACACAATCTTGAAAACACCAAGAAATTATTTACAAGCTATCTTATGGAGGGGAAAAATAGATGACATTATTATCCCCCAAAGGATAATTTGTACACCTGGTCCATATGCTCACTTTCTCGTCTTTAGACAATCTTTATTAGATTGATCCAGACAAGACAGAAGGCATTCTTGGTGAAGATAGGAAGAGAGAACAATCAAGCTTTCCAAATTATTTTGCAACAGAGGCCACGCCTTTACTTTTGCGTAGGAGTAAGATGAAAAAATGGCCCTCTTGTGTTTGTGGCTTGTTGATTTTAAAAACAAACACATTTGGCACTTGGCCAAGAAAGTTCCAGTCTGGGAGAACCTGCTCTCATAACAAAACTCTCCCACCCGCGTTCCCATAAGAGATGAGATGACCGTTTAATGACCAAAGTGATTATGGATCCACATAAGGCACAAAAGAGGGCAATGTCACAGCCCGGTCAGAAGTCTCAATGACTTCCTATTGCCCTTCCTATAAAGTGCCAACCAGCCCTTTGGGCCCTTCCCGCCCTCTGCAACTGAGCTGCAGGGTATGATTCTAGGATCATTTTGAGTTACTCCACCCACGTACTGGACACTGCAGCCAAAACACCCCATTTGCTCTTCTGCATACAGGACATTCCATCTCTGACCTTGTCTGGGAAGTTTTCCCTCTTCATCCTCTCCTCTTGGGTTCCCCAGATACCATCAAGCTTAGGTACCCTGCCCACCTCATCCAGAAGTGCTCTTCTCTGGAGGGGATGAGGAGGGGATCTGGGATTTCCTAGGCAGAGGAAACTCCCCAGATAAACACAGAGGCTCCCTGACCAATGGAGCTTGGCATTTTGGCTGTATCTTCCAGTCTTGGAGATTTGCCTGGGAGCACCCAGAGGTAAGGTCCAGGGTTACTGAGCCAATGTCAGAGTCAGCAGCTGAACTCTTGCCTGACTCTCTCCACTAACACACAAGGTATTGTATTTACTTGAATACAGTTTGTGTTGACTTATCAAAGCACATGATTTCTCCTCTCAAAATGTAAGTTCCCTGAGGGCAGGGACCAGTTTACAATTTTCTACTTATCTCTAGTGCCTTGTGTTTTCCAATAGTAGATGTTCAAAATAAGTAAGTTAAATGATAGGTAGCTTGAGGACGCAGTGGATTGAGCCTGGAGTCAGAAGACTCATCTTCCTGAGTTCAAATGTGGCCTCAGACACTTACTGACCCTTTGAAAGTCACTCAAACTTGTTGACCTCAGTTTCCTCAACTGTAAAGAAATGAGCTGGAGAAGGAAATGGCAAACCACTACAGTGCCTTTGCCAAGAAAACCCCAAATACAGTCATGGAGAGTCGGACATGACTGAACCATGACAACACTGAATAAATGACTGAGTATCCAAAAATTTAATTCAACAAGCATTTATGATATGCCTACTACATGTGATGCATCACCGAAGATCTAATTAACCGTATCCCAGTGAACAAATGATTAAGGCTAACATGACAGCTTGGGGAGGGGTAGGAATTAGGTTGTAATGACATAGGGCAAGAGGATCAATGAATTGTAACTAGAAGGGAGTCAAGAGAGCGTCAAGTACAAGTCCTTTATTTTACAGATGTGGAAACTGAGGCCCAGATAGGTTACTTGCCCAAAGTCATGCTGAGAGTGAGTGGCAGTGCCTGGATTTGAACCCAGGTACTCTGAGTCCAGTAACACTGCAGAAGACAGTGTGTAAAGGAGGGAGAATAACAGAATCGGAGCATTGGCCTAAGAGACTATGAGTGAGGCCAGTCAGGTTCTGGTCTAGGCTCAGTCACCCCAACACGATCCTCTGGGACCCTGGGACACAGGGCTCCGGGCTATTCCAGGAATATGACCTCCATCTTCCAGCTCTGGACATTCTCTCTGGCTGCCCCTCAGGCACGGGGAGCCCTCCCTGCCCACCTCCGGCTCCCGAATATCTCCAATTTAGCCTGTTGACATTTAGCTTGGACTCTATTATTTTCACGGTGACTCCCCCGTTAGACCGTTAGACCGTGAGCTTCTTGAGGGCAGGCACTTTGTCCTTCTTTATATACTTGTGCCTGGCACACAGTAGGTGCTTAATGAGTTTTTACTGACCCCATGATGTAATCTTGGGCAGGTGACTCCTCCTCTCTGGGCCTCGGTTTCTTTTCTTTAAAATGGAGAAGCTGAAAGGACATAGTCTAGGGGTTCTGAGCCTTTGTTGCTGTCTCATGGACCCTTTGGCAGTCTGGGGAGGCCTCTGACCTCCTTGGAATAACTTCTAAAAAACAATTCATAATGGAAGGAAACAAAACTTGGCTTCACAGATGTCCCTCCTCTGAATTCCGCTGGAGCTCTGGGCCACCAGGCTGAGGAGCCCTCCTGCCCTATCCTCTCCCTTTACAGATGATGGAACCAGGGCCCTGTGAGAGGAGGAGCTTGCCCAAGGCTGCAAGGCAGGATTTCAGTCCAAATCTAACACTACGCTGGTCAAACCGGCCCTCCCAGTCGCAGAAGCCTGCTGGCTCTCCCTCGGGGCTGAAGCAGCTCTTGGTGTCTAGAGCAGCTGGGTGTACACCACCATTTTCTGGAATCCCAGCTCCCCCCAGGGCGTGGCTCTCCGGCTGTCCCCTGCAGGGGACCTTTCCTGCTTCCCTCCCTCATTAGCACCTGCTCCCTCTGGAAATTCCTTTGTATTCTATGACGCAATAAACAGTTTGTGCTGGGTCTACTGCCTTGTGCAAACCTTCCACCCTCTGAGCAGAATGTGAGCCCCTTGAGGGCAGGGAATATGTCCTTTGGGTCTTTGTATCCCCTACCAGGGGCTGGGAACCTGTGGCCACACGTGGCCCTTCAGGTCCTCAAGGGGGGCCCTCAGACAGAACCCAAACTTCATAGAACAAATCCTTTTCATAAAAGGATCCCATTCTGTCAAACTTGGACTCAGTCAAAAGGACCTAGAGGGCCATGCATGGCCTTGCCACAATTCCCATTTCATAGATGAGGGGGTTGAGGCAGGCAGAGGTTAGCTGACTCACCCAGGGTCACACAAGTAAGAAGCGTCTGGTCTTCCTGACTCCAGGTGCAGGCTCCTGCCTCTGCTCCTGAGGGGGAGCTGGGAGCTGGTCCTTTGGGCAGCCTTCTGAATGTTTAAGATGGAGAGGAGCTGCGACCCCCATTGGCAGAGGGCTTCTCCTCACCTGGGAGTCCCCTGCATCTGTGAAATCCCAAGTCTGCTCCCCACCCCACTCCATCCACGTAAGCACAGCAGGAAGACTGTTCTGGGCTGGTTGGGCGTGCAGGGGAGTGAAGCCACAGAAGTCCTGCCTCCGCCCCCAAGGACAAGGGACTGCCCAGCCTGTGGGATGAAGAGCATTTAGTTCCAGGCATTAAAACTTAATGGACCAGAGAGTTCCCCCCTGTACACCGGGTCCTCAGCAGAAGGAGCCATTAATCAGAATAAAAACAACCATTGTCGCTATCATTCTCCGCCTCAGCCTCTCGCTGAAATAATGTCGAATCTGTTTTCATCAAAATTATCCCCTGTACGGAGATATCCTGGCTTTGTTGGGAGACTTGAGGGGTGGAAGGGAAGGCAGCATCGTGAAAACTGCCTGGGAGAAGCAGGAGGCTTCACCGAAGACGGAGGCCGGCTGCTTTGTGTGTGTCAGATTTACTCTCTTGAGCTTGAAGCTGGATGGGGCAGTGGGTAGAGCCCTGGGCTAAGACTTCAGATACTCACTAGAGGTGGGACCTTGGGCAAGTCACCTAACCTATGTCCACCTCACTTTCCTCATCTGTGAAGTGGGGAAAATAATACCACTTACCTCCAGGGAGGTGACGTTGTGATGATCAAATGATACCAGTAAAAGTCTTTAGAAACCTTAAAGTGCTACATAAATGCTAGCTATTATTGCTGTTGCTATTGTATCATTAATATCATTATACTCTTCCAAACAAGCACACAGACAGTGACATACAGAGTAATGAGTTCTGGATTTGGAGCCAAGAGAAGCCTGACTTTTCAGTCTGTCTCATTCCTGATCACAGAATCTCAGAGTTGGCAGGGACCCCCAAGGGCATCTCATCAGCATTGCTGCCACACAGTTATCTAGCCTCTCCATGCTTCCCAGGGAGGGGAGTCCACCATTTTCCCAAACTTATTTACCAGCCAGATGACTAGTGGGTGACTTACAGATGGACTCCGCTAAGCCTCAGTGTCTTCATCTCTAAAGGGACCAATAGCATGTGTTACCGAGTGATGCAGTGGTGGAGTGGGGTCACCTTTGAAGAACACGTGGTGACTCTGAAAGACCCAGATAAAATGGCATCCATATTTAACATGGAAGGAATGAGGCTGTTCTGGACCAAATTCTGGCCAATGAAGAAGAGCTTGCTCCAAAAGGAGAAGTAATGGAAACCTTTGACAAAGAAGGATTTATTGTAGAAAATGTGGACTAGAATGCTGTGTTAGCTGCGGAAAGGAAGGAAACAAACACTTATGGAGCTCCTAGCATGTGCCAGGCACTGTTCTAAGCACTGGACAAATGCTGTTTTGTTTGACTTTCACAATAACCCAATAAGTTGAGGGCCATTATCATCCCATTTTAGATCGGAAGGTGGAGGCCTTGGGTTCAAACCCTGGCTTTACCACTTTGTGTGTGTGTCCGTGTGTGTGTGTGTGTTCAGGTATGTGTGCATGTGTGTGTGTGTGTGCACACGTGTTCACTCACAAGTGATATTAGCCAAGTCATTTCATGTTCCTAGGCCTCAGTCGTCTCCTCTGTAAAACAAGGGTGTGACCAGAGAACCCCCAAAGTCCTTTCTGTTCTGATCCCAGAATCATGGCATGTAAGAGTAGGGAGGGACATCAATGACCGAGAAGCCAAACCCACACCTGCCAGAATCCCTCCAACAAGGTGCCAAACAAGGACTCCACCTGAGTCTCTGTCTCCATAATTCCATACTTTCACCAGTTCTCTGCTTCCATAATTCCCTGCCAGCTTCACCTCTCCCGCCCCCCTACACAAATTCTACATTCCAGCAGATGAATTCCCATGCCCTCCTCTTTGTACACATGTCTTCAGGCTTCCTTCTGTGGATTCAGGAAGGCCAAACTTCACTCCTCCCCCATCCCTCCACCCATTGCCCTCCGCTTTATCTGCTGAAGTCTTTCTCTTGCTTCAAGCCCAGCTCAGACGCCCTCTGCTGGATGATTCCTCAGGCTAATCATTCTATTTTGTCCTTCCCCCTAGAGTGCTGTGCCTGGATCTCAAACGCTACCTTGACTTAAACGTTTGCACGTGTGTTCATGTCATATCCCCCAGTTATGCCTCAGGGTCTTGAAGGCAGCGGCTGTGATATTCTCATCTTTGTATTCTAAGTTTCCAGAACAGTGGACAATTCACGAATATTGCTTCAATGTACTGACTGCAATGTAATTGATGAACTTACATATGATTATGGAGGAAATGTGAAGGACTGCAGAAGCGGGCAGATGTTCCCCTTTTTGAGGAAGAAAAGACAATGAATTCTTCAGGCTTAAGAAAAGTGAACCTGAGTTTGACTCCTGGAGAAATCCTTCAATGTGTTATTAAAAGGAATTGTTTTCTGTATTTAGAAAGGAAAGTTGGGACCACCAGGCTCCAGGAGAGTCTGATCAAGGAGAAGTCATGTCAAGCTAACCTCATCTAGTGTCATGGCATGTCCATGTGCGTGACTGATGAGATGTGATGCTGTGACCAAATGTGGATGGGCACGTTCCATAAAGGTGTTGGCCAAAGACATTCACAGACTTTGTACTTGTGTACATGTCCCATAAACCCCAGAAGACAATATGGTTCTTGAGGACAGAGATTATTCCATTTTTTTTTTTGCCTTTGTATCCTCTGTACCAGTGAGCTTTGAATACTGTGAATGTTTCAAATCCATCAGATATTCTGCTCTTTGGATGCCCATCAAACATCCTGGTGAGATGTCCAGTGGAGAGCTGGTGATGTGTGATTACATGTATAGGTTTGGGAGCCATATGCTGCTGCTGCTGCTGATGATGATGATGATGACAATAATAATTATCTGCAAAATGATGATCATTGAATATATGATAGTTGATGAAATCACCAAGAGAACATCTAGAGACAGAGAAGAAGAGGGCCCAGGATGATGCCTTGAGGGACATCAAGTCAGGGCGAAAGAGTTTGATGTTATTCTGGCAAAGGAAACTGAGGCAGAGTTTCAAAGAGTTAAAGGGAGAACCAGGAGAGAGAAGTGACATGAAAGAGAACACAGAAGAGCAAGTATCTGAGAGAAAGGAGGATGCCCAGAGGTCAAGAAGGATGAGACTGCAGGTCCAGCACCTATGTACAAGCTACCTCGCTGTCTCAGAGCAAAGGGAGGAAGTTTGGAGAGGCAGATTTTGGCCAGATACGAAAGGAAGTGTCCTCACAATTCAAGCAATCTGAAAATGGAATGGCCTGTCTTGAGGTAAGTAGTCATCAGTGTTCCATTCATGGAAGTCTTTGAGTAGAGGAGAGGTGGCCACTTTGTGGCTAATATCTTGGAGAAAATGACTGTTCAGGCCCATATTGGACCAAGTGGCCTTTCAGGTAAGGTCCCTTCCCACTGGAAAATTCTTTGTGACACAAAGTAAAGCTCCTTTTTAATAGGAAATGTGTTGGTATATATGGAAAAGTCGAATTATCTGGCATCTTGTGGCAGTACAATGTAAGTAGAACCATATTAAATGCCGTGTCTTAGCCACTCCCATTTTTTAATATGAAATGTGATTGGTCACGAGTTCTTCCTGTTTGCTGGTCAAATATTCAACATTGGCTGAAATGATGATGAAGCGAGGAGCCAAGGTAAGTATTGCTTTTAAGATGCGGTTCAAGGAAAGTTAGTGATTCACAGCCTTTCTTTTCCATCTAATAATCGATGCCTTAAATTCTTCATTAATATGATACACCAACTCAGTATCTATCTCCGTTATAACAACAAGAATCCTCTGATTCCTTTACCTGCGATTCAAGGCTTTCCAAAATACTCCAGAAGACTGACTGTCAGTTATCCAATCTGTTCTCCAAAGGGCCAGTGATTTGGGGAAACTTGGACATTTTCTTTACAGACAAAGTGTTTTGGGATGACTGCATGTTCTCCACACTGATTAATTGAACCTTGCATACTGAAAAGGGAGGAAAAATAGCACAGATGTGCAGAAAAAAGCTGCTGCAGCAGTTTCCAAGAATTCTAAGGAAGTCCATCCATCAGAAATGCAAAGTCGTCTGGTGGATGGATAAGATAACTTCTCCATCTTGGCAATGCAAGCGTGGCTTCATGTGAAAGCAGAAGGTAGATCATGAGGCCTCTCAAGATCCCTGGACTGGGGGCCGCAGATAACTGACTCCCCCAGGCATTTCCTAGGTTTTTTCATCCCTTACTTCCCTGACATGGTCTCCTTTAGGAGCTGCTACTCCCCTGATGTTCCATGTCGTCTCTAGACCCCAAACATTTGCACTGGCTGTAATCTAACCAGGAATGTTCCCCCTCTTCATCTCCACTGCCTCCATTCCCTTCCTGCCTTCAACACTCATCCCAATCCTACCATCTCCCAGCAGCTTCTCCCAGGCTCCACTCCCCTGGGCCTCTGCTTTCCTCTGCGATCACCCTCCATCTGCACTGTCTGCCATTAGATCTGGGGCGCTTTGCATCTTTAGCGCTTAACACAAAACCTGGCATATAGAAAGCATGTGATAAACCCTGACCAATGACGTCTCTTTTGTCCCTTCCCATGTCTGACTCATGCGTTCTGAGTAATAATAGTCCATGGGCTTCATGGTCCCCATATGGTATCCATCACTTTGGAGGGAAGTGGCCAATACCTAAGGGTCAGGTTGGTGGACTTCTTGCTAGCATCTAGAAAATGCTAAGCACAATGCCAACTTCTCCCAAAAATGAATTAGGAAGTGACAGACCCTGGCACACCAGATTACGATGTCAAATGGCATCTGCAAGAAAGGTAAACCTTTTGGATATTGTCTTTGCTTGGAAGAAGGTGAGCCCTATGCCTGGGCAGGGCTAGAATGAAGCCTCCCCCCACTGAACAGTTCATAGGGTTCAGCCCAGGGAGTTGGACCTATGACATCCCATCATCAGCTCCAACTTCCATGTCCCAAACAGAACTTCCTCTAGCTCCCTGCTCCAGTTTCTGACTTCCCAATTTCCAACAGTGACAACATCGAGCACTTACTTTCCCATGTCCAAAATTCTCACATCATCTGTGACGGAGCCCCGCTCCTATTCCCCTCACTCCCAGACTGTCCCCGACTCCAGGGTCCATCCCATTTCTGCTGCATCACCCCAAGCCAACCTCTCCTCTCTTTTCCTTTGTCACCGCCCTCAGTTCCACCAGCCTGGGTGAGTGCACTAGCCCCCTAAAAGGGCTCCCCCTTCCTCTTCCCTGTCTCTTCACAGCACTGACAGATGAGTGACCCTTCCAGAAGCAGAGTCCTCATCAAAGATCCTCAGAGGCTTCCTACCACCGACCAAGTGAAGGTTGAATTCCTTTACCTGTCATTCAAGGCTTTCCAGAATACAGCCTGTCCCAGCCTGCCTCTCCAGCCTTATCCACTGTAATTGCCTCCCATGCAGGCACTCTCTGCCACTTTCTGCCTCTGTGACCTTGAGAAAGTAACTTCAGATTTGGGGCTTCGGTTTCCTCTTCTGGCTTACCATAAGGCCCTTTCTTGCTCTGTAGACAGGTCCCTCTGCCAGCTGAGAGGCAGGGTGGCAGAGGGGATACCTAGCCAGCCTTGGATCCAAGAATAATGTCTCCTTCCCCAGTCTCTGGGTAATCAGGGCCTCTGCACCTCGTACCACAGAAACTTCTTGAGGCAAGTTTGTAGACCAAGGGAATTGGGGGAATTTCTGGAGCTCTAGAGGAGCATCTTTAAGAGGAACTGAAGGGAAAAGAGCACCCTGAATGTGAAGAGAACGAGGGTGCCCCAGTGACAGAGCCAGGAACTTCAGGATGGTGACCCACAGCCCAGGGTTATGCCTGCCGGTGAATACAAAGGATCGGATGGACCAAGTCTCAGGGCTCTCTCTGCACTAGAGGATTATGGGACAGTATATCTTCCCCAGGCCTGTGGTAGACTAGAAAGGGATGGCTCATTCTGTCCCCACCCCCCAGGCTCCCCATGCATTATTAACAGACACAAAAATATCTTACCATATAAACCGCCAAGTGCAGAGCTGTAAACCCATTTCTTGTTAGACGAGATGGGCGCAGCCCTTTTAACATGAGGCTTCTCACATGAGACTTGTTGCCTTTGATGAGAAAACAGAAGGAGTCTGATTAAGTACAAAAGGCTAAAGATGAGCTAGACGCTCAATAAGTGTTCATTGCGTGGAAGTCAGCCATCTTCTTTTTAGGTCCTACTAATCCTGGGTCCCTTAAATGGAACAAATCCTCAGGTCTGAAAGCCCCCCTTATTTGGTGCTTTTATGCACTGGGCCTCCTTAGCCGTTTGTTGATCAGGTTTATCTTAATTTAGGTAAAGGAGAAAACAGACCTAGGACATACTGGCAAGTGTTGCTTGGGAAGTCATGGGGAGGAGAGCCAAAGTCAGGTCACAGTGATCCAGGTGGCTCCATCATACATCTCCACTGTCTGAAACACAAAGAGCTTCCACTCTCTTTCCTAAAAGCTCTATCAGTCCTCCAACTAGGTATGAGTACACAAATTACTGAAGGCATTTGGGCTTGAGGTGGAAGAAAGAGTAAGTGGGGAGGGTCCAAGTTCAGAGGCAGAGAACTGGGGGGAGGGATGGAGAAGGGCAAGACAAAGGGATGGTCTTGTGCCAGTTCTCTTAATGGCTTTCATTTTCTCCCTACCTTCTGAATAGGCATGAAGTGTTCTAAAAATGCCTACCACACCTTTCCATCTTTTCGTTTTAATTTCTCTACTGCTCTTCTATTGTGCTACCTTCTTCCCTGTCCAGTTCCCCAAGTGTCACATTGGTGAAGAGGTCTGAGGATATAATCAAAAGGAGGTGGTGTGCTCTCAGGTGGAGAGTGTTGTCAGAGCAACAAGATTGCTTAGCCAGGAACTGGGCTAAGTCTGGGGGATACAAATGAGAACAAATGACAGTGTCTGTCCTCAAGGAGCTAACAGTCTGATGGGAGAGACAGCCTGCAAAAAATGATGCACAAACAAGGTAAAGGCAGGAAAGACTGGAGATGATCTCAGAGTAAAGGCACTACAAGTGAGGAGGGTGGAGAAAGGCTTCTTGTAGAAAATGAGATTTTA
This sequence comes from Phascolarctos cinereus, assembly GCF_003287225.1. NCBI lineage: Eukaryota > Metazoa > Chordata > Mammalia > Diprotodontia > Phascolarctidae > Phascolarctos > Phascolarctos cinereus. The sequence continues at coordinate 476,254,076 of NW_027555958.1, read as the reverse complement.
GCCGGGACCTGAAGGAAGGCAGGGTAACCCAGAGGTGGGGATGAGGAAGGAAAGAACCGCTGGCATGGGGCACAGTCAGAGGTATTGGCCAGGCCAGGACTGGGATTGGATGGTCAGGACACAGAATGACAGAGTGGGGTGTGTGTGTGTGTGTGTGTGTGTGTGTGTGTGTGTGTGTGTGTGTGTGTGTGTGGAGGAGGGGGAGGGTCAGAAAAGATCTAGCTCAGATTTCCACACGACTCCAAGAAGGAATCTTTCCACCCTCTGCTTAAAGAGCTTCTCTGAGAGGGAAGCCAAAGAGCTCTCATTAGGAGCGTTTTCTTCACCATTTACTCAAATTTGCCTCTTTGCAGCTTATTCTCATTGCTGCCAGGAACTAAGCGGACCATATCCAATTGTACTTCCCCGTAATGACCCTTCAAGTACTGGGAAGAAGGGAGCATGCTCCCAAGCCCCCATGTGTTCCTCTCTGTGATAAATATCCCGGGTTTTCCAACACGCCTCCTATGGCAGAGTCTCCAGCCTCTCGTGTTCCTGGTCACCCTTCTCTGAATGTGTTCTGGCCTTTCAGTGGCAGACATGGATGGATTTGAGAGTCGTGTAAGCCAAGTGGGATCCAGGGCTTCCTTGAAAGAGTTGGTGAAAACTTCCCTTTCTGCTGTCTCCCTCCCCCATTTCAAAGATGCATGTTTTAATTGGCCTCCCTGACTGAATACTCCTTCCCCATCCAAACTGATTGTTCTGAACCTCAGATGGGACCACCTATCATTGCTGTAAGCAAAAACTCCCCGGGGCTGCCCCTCATTATCCTCAGGAGCAAATGGAAACCCTCGGTTTGTCTTTTAAAGCCCTTCCTAAGCCTGTATTTTCCTGCCTTTCCAATCTTCTCCCATCCTGCTCTGCTCTTCATTCTCTGCAGTCCAGTGATATTGGCCTCCTGGCTATCCTTCTAACAGGAAACTCCACATCTCAGGTTTGGTGTTTTCGCTGTCTCCCATGCCTGGAATTCTCTGTCCTCCTCTCCCTCTCTTCAGCTTTCTTCAGGTCTCTGCAAGAAGCTTTTCCTAATGCTCCTTCGTCTTGGTGCCGCCCCTTTGCGGATATTCTCCAAGGTCTACACCAGTTTGCCTTTGTCTCCGGCATCAGACTGGGAGCTCTTTGGAAGGGGGGAGGGAGCTGTTTGTCTCTCTCCTTTCTTTGCAGCCCCAGGCTATTAGAATGTGTTCTACTGGTCAGGGCTGTTCCCCTAGATCATGGAGCCTTCACTCTGAGACTTGCGCTTGCCTCTTCTGTATATGTCCTAGAGTGGCTTATTTATGTCTGGTCTCCTGCCATTAGAGCATGCTCCCAGAAGGCAAGGACTGCTCTTGGTTTCCTTCGTTCTCCCTGTCCTTATTAAGATTCCTGGCTCAAGGTGAACCATTAATACATGTTTGCTGATTGACTGCATGACAACATTTTGGGTTAAGACTTTAAATGTCTCTGAGTTTAAGATCTGCCTTTTCCTTAACTGGCAAGCACAATTTTTTTTTGGAGGGGGAGGAAAACAATGTGCTTTAGTTTCCCAATAATCACTGGTTTGGGACACATGGCCGCTTCAACTCAGAACTAAATCAAATGGACCAATGGCCTATTGGTTTGCACCACAACTAAGTGTCACTGACGTCTGAAGGGACAAAGCCAGGGACCAGAATGGGCTCATAGTCGGCTCAGCACTGAGGGAGTGATCACTGAGGAAGGGGAGAGTGGCGCTCAAGGTACTCACCACCACAAATGCAGCCCAGATGAAGTAAAGACAGCCCGTTTTCCGTGCGGTAATTTAAGTTGACTTTGCTGAAGGCTTCATCAGAGCTGCAAAGAGATTGGACAGATGATCACATATTTAATCTTTCAGTATATTGTCTTTCATTTGGAAAATTACAGAAGGGAAACGTGTTACTAAACTGCAGAAGCACTATTCCCTCCTCGTTGTTACCTTTCTGCACGCAGAAATGGCCCCTCCCCATGTAAAAGGTTAGACATTAGAGAAGACTGGAGATGTGAGCAGAGATGAGTTACTTGTATCTCTAATCAGGCTTATTTCCCTGTTACCATCTCTGTTTCTGCATCTACCCCTTTCTTTTTGACGATGTCTTCTATTTACATAGTATATATCACATATGCACGCTTGCACTTGGTCTCCACAAAGGATTATCAGCTCCCTGAGGGCAGGCACATTGTGTTTACCTTTCTTTCTATCTCCAGTGTTGGCACCATGCCAGGCACCAAGTAAGCACTTAAAATTCACCAATAGATTCCTCCCACTTTTCATTGAAGCTCTTCAAGGGAGGGGCAGGTGAACAGTAAATGTTAGAAAAGGTGAATGTCTTTTTTCCAAGACATAGAAACTGCACACACAGAGTCTAGAATTGCCATTTCTTTGGGGTAGGAAACTCCTTGGGAAGGAAATTCCCTTTACCAATGCAGATTGGGATCTGCTCTTCAACTCAGAGTCTGAGAACAACGTTTGGAAATGATTTGTCCAAGGTCACACTACCTTTAGGTGCTGGAACCTAAGGCTGGTTCTCTACCACTAGGCTTCTCTGCCTCTAATGCTGCCCACATTGAAACATAGAAGTATGTGGGTATGCATGTACATTCATGCCTATATGGATATTATATGAGTGATAGACCGCCTTCTGAGACCAAAGGCTCTGTTACCATCCTGAAATTGGAGGGCTTTTTAAATAGGCTGGAGACAAGCTAGTATTGACTTGGGAGGCTGAAAGTCTGATGGATGTTGCTGGAAAATGCCAAAGGAGGCCCCTTACCAGAAGGGGTGAAAAACTTGAGCTTTGGGTCCCCTTCCAAAGGCTGCCAGAAGCTCCCTAGGGCCATCTTATGGGGGAGGAAAAGGCGGAGAGAGTTCTTTTTTGGGGGGGGCATAAAGGCAAAAGTTTCATTAGTGAAATCTTTTACATAATTCCTTTCTTACTCAGACCTTTTAGGAAGTTATAGTGCTTCTGTCAAAGCAATACAGAATTTGGAGTCAGAGCACCAGGGTTCAAATCCCAAATAGGTTACTTACTACTTATGTGACCTTGGGCAAGTCAATTAACCTTCATCTGCCTTAGGTTGTTGGAAGGAAAAAAAATGAGATATTTGTATGACCCTTTGTAAACCTTAAAGAACTATATGAATGCTCATTAATATTATTATTAATTAGCATGAGTTACATGAAAATTTAGAATAGATGACCTTTCCCATGCCTTTCACTTCTAAAGCAATGATCCTTAATCAAAATTAACCCCTGCCTTATATAACCTTATAAATCTTGACCTATTCAGGGTATAAAGATAACGGATTTTAGATAGAATTCGTAATGTTTTTGATTTTATTCTTTTTCCTTGACATCTCAGTAAGCACCCTTTTGAAATGACTCATATTTATGTCTATCACTCACATAATATCTATATAGGCATAAATGTACACATGTACATGGATATCCACATAATTATATTGAGTTCAAATCTGACTTCAGACACTTACTAGCTGTGTGACCTTGGGCAAGTCATTTAACCCTGTTTGCCTCAGTTTCCTTATCCCCACCTTGTAATTCCCTATAACAGCTGAGTCACGGGTCCAGACAAACAACATTCTATGGTAAATTGGAGGCCGTTCTTGCTTAATTCCATTCTGTGGGTCCCCTTGAGTTCTCTGGGCTGAATTTGGAGACCTGGGTTTATATTTACAGGATGGAGCCAGATTACTTGTCTGAATCCTTCTGTTCTAGGGCCTTCCAGCCAAGCTAAGCATTGTCTCGCCCTTGGGGGAGAAGGCTAAGGAGCTGGCTAGGAGGCATTCTTCTCCTTTCTCTCTTTTTTCTGAAAAGCCCAGGGAGTCTGTGTTGTTTCATGCTCAGTCAGTCCTCATTAGGACTCTGAGAGGTACTAATTATAACCCATCCTAATCCTCTTTATGGGAAAAAGGAAAATCTGTGCTTTATATTTTTAGGTTATTGTGAAAAATACCTTTTCCATTAGGTAAGAATCATTTTAAAAGAATTAAATTGCATTGAAAGGAGGCTGTTCCCCCTATATCCCACTTCCCCACTTGAGTAGACAGGGTCACAGAAGGCTCAAAAAGCCTAAAGGAGGCTTGAAGGTGCTCGTCTACAACTCCACAACAACCTGTAAGAGTTCGCTGACCAACTGGACAAGATGTTAGGGCCTTGGCACAGAAAAGAGCCGGCAAAGCCCGAGCGAAGCAGGCCACCCCACTAATTATCCCGACCTCATGCCCCTCAGCAGAGAGTGACGCCCAATGGGAGAGCTCCCCCTCTTGTGGAGTCTTCCAGTCTGTGCTTCATGACACTCAACGAAAGTGAGCCCACGGCCTCTCATGGAAGCCCATTCCTTTTGGGACCGCTCTGACCAGAAAGAAGCTCCCTTCTCCGAGGCAACACCTCCCTCTCTGCAAAGTCTATCCATTCCACCTGTTTTCTTTTTCCTTCCTTTCTCCAGACTAAAGGTCTCCATGTCCTTTGATCAATCTTGAAAAGGTAGAATCTCGAGGTTCTTCTCCAGCCTAGTTACTTTCTGTTCTGCTCCAGTCAGTCAACGGACTTTTGTAGAATATGGCGCCCAGAAATAGATGCACCATTCCAGGAGTGAGCTAGCAAGGCCAAGCTAGGGAGCAAACAGCTCCTTCCCATGAGGAACTCTGCCTCTCTGAAAGTAGGTCAAGATTCTGTTGGCTTTTCTGGCTGATATCAGATTGCTGACCTATTGAATTTATGATGCACGAAAACCTCCCTTTTTCACAGAAACTGCAGTCTACAAGAAGCTAGGGGGTACCCCAGTGCACTGAGTGCCAGACCTTGAATCAGGAAGACTTGAGATCCAATCTGACCTGAGATTCTTCCTAGCTATGTGGCCTTGGGCAAGTCAGTTAACCTCTGCCTACCTCAATCTCCTCATCTGTAAAATGGGGATCACAATGTACCTCCCTCCCAGGATTGTTGTCAGGATCAAATAACATAATCATCGTAGCATGCCTAGCACAGTTCCTGGCACATGTTGGTGCTAGATACATGTTGGCTGCTCTCAACATCATTATTACTGCATTTGTCCTTGTCTACTTGGCTGTTTATATACAGCAGAGTGGCCAGAACACAAGATTTGGGATATGGATGAGCTAGCTTTGAATCAGGTTCTTAATAATTAGGAGACAATAGGCGGGACATTTAAGCTCTCAGAGCCTCAATTTCCCCATCTGAAAAATGGAGAACTACAGCATCTACCTGTCAGGGTCATGGTGAGGATCACATAGGAAGTGCTTTATTTTATTTTATTTTATTTTATTTTATTTTATTTTATTTTATTTTATTTTATTTTGGTAAACCTTAAAGTATGACCCAATTTCAGTTATGGGAGAGTGTGTGTGTGTTTGATATTTTGAACTCAAACATAAGGTTTCACCCCAGTTGCTATCAAAATCCATGGTATTTTGCAGGTCCTTTGTTCTAAGCTGTTAAGATATATCTGGCTCCTGACTCTCTCAGATCACATGTTAGCTCTACCTCCCAGCCTTGAGCTATTTGCAAGTCTGATAAGCAAGGCATCTATGCCTTCATCCAAATCATTTATGAAAATGTGAGTCCAGAGATTAATTTTCTGCTTGAGCTGGGAAGGAAAGAAGGGAAAAGCAGAGGTGTTGGTTAAAAGCTGGGAGCATGCTCTCCCTAGGGGAGATAGGCAGGCTGTGCCCAAAGGTTCCACAGGGAATCCTGTCCCCACCTTCCTTGCCTTTTCCACCTTGTCCATCAGACGCTGGAGCTGAGCATCCTTGCTGCTAGAGAGGGTGGCAGCTTCAGGAAGCTTGAAAGCTCACTCCTTTTCCTCCCGGCTGATTTGTGCTGCACATGCTCTGAGCTTACTATCCCAACTCCTGCCAGTTGAATTTAGCAGGCTAGGTCATCAGAATTCAAGGGCTGTTTGTCCCTTCAGGGACCAAAGGGGAACCTAGAATGGTTGAGTGGCCGTATTTCCAACCCTATAGCTTGCCAGTCCACCTCACTCCCCCCCCACACACCATGACTGTAGATTTATATCTATTAACCAGTCAGACTTGGCTTTTACCAATGGGTATTTACTACAGTGGTATAATTGGCCTCCCAAATCTCCTCTGCCCCAGAAGTCTGTGACTCACTTTCTCACCAGTACATGCAGCATCCATGTCCCAGGAAAGTGAGCTCAAGCTTGAAGCTCACACAGCCAAAGGTAGCAGCACACAGCACCTGTTTGGGGAGGTCCTTCCTCCCCTGATGGCCCGCTGCTCATGATGCAGCACCTAGGCTTTTCTCTAGGACTCCTGGCAGCCTGGAAGCTGCCTTTCTTTGGGGTGTTTATTTTCCTTGTGGTTTCCAGTGTAATACAGACACAGCATCGGCTGTTCTTGGGTGTTGCTAGGAACACCCAAATCCTTTGAACTGCCAAATTTCTCTAGCAATTCCTGTTCCAGAGGTGGGAGGGGAGATACCAAGGTCAGGGTCAAGGCCCTGGCTGGAGCTCTTCTCCCCATGCCGAAAGAGATTCCCATGTTTTAGACATCTCACATCCTCATTCCATGGAGTGATCCCTCCCATATTTGAGCCATTTCCCAGTTTGATAAGCACACCACCCAAGAGTGTGTTGGTAAATGTTTATCAGCTGGGTCTCTGGAAACATAATTTCAAGCTTAATCTGAATTATTAATATTTTCTCCATTACTTTTTTAAGTCTAGAAAATCAGCAAAGCAATAAATGAAGACCTGATCTGTAGCATTTGCTAATTTCTGATGTGTAAATGGTAAGACTGAAAGTTCAGCAGTAAGCTTCCAAAACCCAAGTCAAGGTGGCTCTGGAATATCCCTGATGCCGTCTTTGGCTATGGTATGACCAAGTCCCTCTGTCAATCCGAAGTCATCATGGCAAACCTGATTGAAATACCTTTGATCGGTTGATTAATAGATTTAAGGAGAGATTATCAGGTCATATCTCAGGTCAGAAATGTGGTCATGGGATAAGTGGAATAGGGTGATTGCCTAATAGACTTTATAGAACCTAGCCCTTGCACTTTCGTGTGGATTCCCTTCTCTGCCCCCACTGATTGTCTAGTTATAAATTCTTATGTGGCATTTGGTAGTAATTACCAGCATTCATATATACTTTAATGTGGACAAAACTTTTTAGAAATATTATCTTATTTTATTCTCACTACAACCCTAGGAGGTAGGTGCTAGTATCATTCCCATTTAGCAGATGAGGTTACTGAGGCAGAGAAAGATTAAGTGGTTTCCCCAGAGTCACACAGCTAATCTGGTAGATGTCTGAAGTCATATTTGAACTCTGGTCTTCCTGACTCTAGATCCAGCATTCCATACACTTTGCCACCTAGCTGACTCTCCCCTCCCTCTCAAAAACAAAATAAAACAAAACAAAAGAAAACAGCCCCTGTCCTCAAAGAGTGGCATTTCTATTGGTTAGAAGCAACATATACACAGATAAGTAAACCCAAGGCATAGACGCAATCATTTACAAGGCAAAGGCGTATGTCTGAATTAAAGGCAGTTCTTGACAGGAGTTCCAGAGGGCATAATAGGAAAGATTGCATAAGATTTCAGGGATGGGGATGACATTGATGGTCCTGGAGAACAAGGGGCAGTGGAGAGGGAAGGAAGGTCAAGGCAGCCTATGAAGACCAGTAACAAGTATCCTGAGTGGAGCCGGGAGGCAATAGCTTATCATGCCCTTCTCCATAGCAAATGCAATACTGACGACACAACAGAGATGGAAAGAAGAGAGAGGAGGAGTGCTCACACAAAGCCAGCCAAGCAGGTGCCCCATCTCTGGTCCTGTCTAAAACACAATGAAAGCAGGGGTTCGTCTGGTTCTGGGTCCATGGGGGCAGTGAAGCATGTTTGGTGTGCCCCCCATCCTCCAGGTCAGCCATTCCCTGCTATTCACTCTAATACTGAGCAGATTATTTCTCTTTTTTTTTTTCCTTTTAATGACCATACCCGACTATACCTGGCTTCCTACTTCCGCTCGAACATGAATTTTAAAATCGTGGATTTGTTTCCCAAACTAACCTTTTCCTCCCTCTGGTTGGGTGGTCTGTGGTATCTAGGCACTAAAATATCAAATCTTTTTTCTCCTTCTAGTGCTCTTCAGTAAATGTTCTCTGCCATCCCTGCCCCTCCCCCCCATTTGACTTTCCTGAATATAGCTTTACTGCATGAAGATGTCCCCCTGACTCTTTTTACTGATTCTGTCTTTTGGAAGGAAGCGTGTTGTCCCATGGCCATAGCTCAGTCCTGAGTCTGTCTCACAGGATGAAATGAAAGGGGCTCTTCCCCGTCCATGAGGAGCTTTATTACCCGCACGTGACAACTTTCTTTCTGGAGATCCATGAGCTTTTCTTGCTGACCCTCTTCCTGGATATTGCCTCTGCTGGTCTACACCATCCTTTGTTGTACCTATAGTTTTCTGTGGGAATTGGTTTGGCAAACCTATATTAGCAGTTTTGTCTTCCTTTCTCCTTCTCTTGACCATCCTCTTCATTTGATTTCCAAGACTACTGCCAATTGTGTTCTTACTATCCTTCTACAATGTCTCAAAAGTCTATTTGTGTAGGAATTAAGGTACTAGAATTCTCTCATGCTTTCCACCATCTTTGCTTCGCTCAAGTAGCCCCTACCTAGTGAGTGTCCCTCTTACTCTGACCAGGAGTAAAAATACTCAGTGTACTTTGCCATAATACACATAATTGCTGATGTTTAGACAGGATTTTACAAGCCCCATAGAGCCATTAGCAGAACCATGCTGGTACCCAATGCAGTATTGGGTATAGGCATTATTTCTCCCACATAATGAATAAAGATTGGAAACACAGAGAAGTCAAGGAGTTGACCTGAGATACCAAAGCTAGGAAGTAATAGAGCCAACATTCTGACCCAGGCCTCTTGATTTTAAATTCTGATTTCTTTCTACTGTGCCAGAACTGTCATATTTAAACACAAATCCTTATTTTGTACTTATTTTAGCAGTATAAACATGACAGAATGTGAAATGTACAACTGGATGTAAAAAAGTTAAGAATTTAATTTATTTCTACCTTAAGAATATGTCTTAGAAAGGTGACTAATAAGCCTCTCTCATGATAACAACATTATTTTATCTAACCCAACTGTACCTTATTAGTTTTACAGCTACTCAACAGTACAATCATTGTGTCCCCAAAATGCACTTGTGTTAGGAATGAGGGCCCATTGTTTTACCCCATTTTTAACACACACAAATCTCCCTATGGCTGTGGGTGTGTGCTGGAGTCCATTTGAACGAGTTCAGAGAACTGACAGTTAAATTTTCCTCATGAGCATTTACATCTATGAAATCAAACACTACAAATCAGGTTTTGCCTTATTGAGTTGTAGATTGTCTAGACCTAAGAAAATGATACAAAAATGTTCATGCTGAAGAGGAACTGAAAAGTGTGTCTAGTGTACTTTTGTTTTTCCTCTTGGAGACTTGGTTGTGAAACATTTACTCGTCTGCCCATGGCTGTCCTGAAACAAACAAATGAAATAACTCCAAAACCAACAAAAGCCCAAAGAGGCAATCAGCACAGTGCTAGACCCCATCACACTCAGCACCTAGACAAAGATGACACAAAGTGAGAGTGGGAGTTGTTGAGGAGTTGTGAAAATTTGGCTCAATTTGGCCTGTCAGTGGAGCTGGTCCAACCATTCTGGAAAAAAAAAAATAGAATTATGGGAATGAAGTGACTAAAGTGTTCATACGCATTGTTGCAGAGGTTCCACTGTTATGGAGATTAGTGAAAGAAGTCAATGATAAACAAGAAAGGTCCCAAGTGTACCAACATATTTATATTCATATTAGTAGCAGCAAAAAACTAGAAATTAAGTAGATGTACACCAACTGGGGAAGGTCAAGAGGAGAGACAGATGATGAAGCTGATAAATACAAAGAAGCATGGGAAGATATATGAACTACTAGAAAGTATTGTAAGAACAACCAGGGCGATAATATGTTCAATGATTAAAAAAATAAGGAAAGAACAATGACAAAATAATTCGAACTTTAGTGACTTTTAGTGACCACGTTTGCCTTCAAAAAAGAGATGCCAAGTGAGATGACTTGCTCCCTTTTGCTAACATGGGTGCCTCCTGGCTATGGAACTCTAAGGCAACATCAGATTTTTTTGAAGACAAGGTTAGATTTTCTGAACTGTTTCTCTTCTTTATATATTTTATAACAAGGGATGGCTCTCTGGAAGGGGGAAGGTAATGGAACATTGAAGTATGTGGGCATTATTAAAAACAAAAGATCTATAAAATTTGCCTTAAAAATAAAAAAGCCAAGAAATATTTTCTTACCACATATAGAAATAGTGATCTCAATAGTTTCTTTTAGCTAGCATTAAGGAAGCTGGTGAAAAGGTTAAAAGAATGGTCCTAGAGACCCAATTCCCAGAAATGAGGGAGTATTCTCCCCTGTTCTCTACCCTGATCAAATCTGGCCCATTGTGTTCACTTGTGGCGCCACGTTTCATGAAGGCTGCTGATAAGCCCATAAGCATCCACCAGAGAGTGACCAGGATGGGGGAGGGCCTGGACCTCATGCCTATCAAGGAACAGTGGCAGGAAGTGGGGCTGCTTCACCTGGAGAAGACTTAGGGGAGGCACAAGACTTGTCTTCAGACATCTGGAGGGCTCTCATCTGGAAGAGAAATCCAACCTGTTCTGTTTGGTCACAGAAAGGAGACTTAGGGGAAAAGTGTAGAAACTGTGAAGAAGAAAACATGGGTTTGATTAAAATCAATTAAAAAGTAAGTAACTGGATGGATGGATGGATGGATGGATGGATGGATGGATGGATGGATGGATAGGGGGATAGAGAAAATAAACTTCCTAATAACTGGAGACGTGTGAAAGTGGCATGGGCCCTCCCGGGAAAGAGAATGTTTCTCCTCCATGGAGGTCTTCTAGCAAAGGCAAAATGGCCACTCATTGGTGGGATGGTAAAGAGGATTCTTAGCTTTAGGTCGGGCTAGAAAGTCTTTGCGTTTTCTTCCACCTCTACAGTTTTGTGATTCTCCTATTTTGGGCACATGACTAAATTTACTTTGCTACTAGAAGGGAAGAAATTAAAGGCCCTAAAAATAGCTTTAAGATGAGGTTGGCACGAAGTGAAAAGATTACTGAAAGGCAGTAAACCTAAATAGCTAATGAAGGTCATAGAGGACATGGGATGGGGCACCCCTACTGCCTTATGGCAGAGAGGTGGAAGAGTGTTGTATCCAAGATCAGATACAGTCTCTGTAGGGAATGTTTTAGCTTAATTGTTTTTCTTTGGAAAAAAGGAGAATTCAGTCTGGTGGTGGGTGGGATGGAACAGATGAAAAGATAGCAATAAAGCAGATTTTTAAAATATTAGCGAGACATGTCTGTTATTTCTTGATGTTTTGAAAGGTGGGGAAAAAGCCATTAAAAAAGCTATTTGTTTTCTTTTCTGATTGTCAATTCGCACCATCAGCTCTCCTGTTGAGGAGATAGCTCTTGCCTATTCCCCCCATGCTCTTCCCACACTTTGCCCACTTCTTACACATCTAATATCTCTTCATGCTGATGAAGTGAATCATCAGGAGACTAGACCCTAACGATATTTAGCACTTTAGATCCATCATAGTACATTTTTTGGCTCAACCTGAATAACTAGAATGGGATTTTTTTTTAATGGAAGTTACTTTTGTAGTTATATTTAGATACTAATTTTCATTTCCCATTGGCTTCTGGTGAAATGTTTCTGTTTTGATACATGCAATTAAAATATTCAAGATTTTAAAACCTATCATTCCTAGGAGAGAAATTTAATTTTCTCTCCTTTTGCCTGTTCTAAAGTAACAGCGTGTGTTGAGCTCACTGCCAATTGAACACCTCCCATGTATTCTAACATCCTAAGCCCAATTGACTTTCTAATTTCCCCTTACATTCACTGTCATCTGCCAGACCATCTAGTACCTTAGCAGATCCTAATGAGTTCATAGAGCTTGCCGGGGCATGGATGGAGTCTCTAATTAAAATGAAGCAGTTATGATGAATATATTGCTAATAATAAATTCCAGCAGAATGTAGTGTGGGCCATTAAAAATGGTGGTTCTGCAACCAAAGGTTACTTTCTTTCTTGTAGCATAATGAACCTATTTTTTAAAGACTTTACCTTTTACCCAGAAGAGTATGAAGTTTTGTGATCCAATTAAGCTTCTTTCTTATGACCCTCCCTGTTTTCCAACTGACATCTACTGTAACCCCAAATGGCTGCTTATTAAAATATGACACTCCAACAGTTGGCAAAAACTGACTGTGTCATACATAACTGTCCCAAATATTCAGAGACAGCTGCGTTTTTTATTAATTTAATAACTATAGATTTGAGATATTTGAAGGAAACTCAAAAAGGCAGAAAGAAGGTTATGAATTAGAGGGATAATGGAGGCACACTCCTGGGATCCCAAGGTTTTAGATATAGAGCTTCGAAGGGATATTCGAAGTCATCAAGGCCAGTCCCCTCATTTTAAATGAGCAAACTGATGCACAGAGACATCAAGTGACTTGCCCAAGGTCACCCAGTAAACGAATGAAGCAAGATTCAAACCCAGGTCTTCTTCCACCTCAGGTCTAGAGCTGTACCTTCTAAGGACACCACTTCTCCTAAGCTGAGGAAACTGAGGCTGCTAAGTGATTTACCTGGGGTCATAAAGCTAGCCAGGATCTGAAGCAGAGTTGATGCCAAGTCTGGCAATCGGTTCAAGAAACCCCCTTAATCCCCATGACCTGATGCCCAAAAGAGTTGTCAGAACTCTGGGAGCAGGTTTCTTGAACCTTCCACCCTGGCCTTCTGCAAGCCAGCCATGATTTTCTTGGGGTGGCAAACTGCCAGTCAATCAATAAGCATTGATAAAGCACCTACTGCATGCCAGACACTGGGCTGACCACTGGGGATACAAAGACGGTTCCTTTCTGAAGGATGCCACAGTCTAAAGTGGCAAAAGCGCACAAAAACGCTCTTCACACCAACCTACGTCAGCAATCCCTGGAGAAAGTCAGAGGGAAGGCAGCAGAAGAAAGGGGGACACAAGGCCATCTTTGGAAGGGCAGGTTTCAGCTGGGATTTGAAGGATGCCAGGGAAGGGGAACGGCAGGGTTCAGGCACAAGGGATAGGTTGTAAAGGTACCCTGCGCGGGGAGATGGAGCTGGAAGCAAGGAGGCCAGTGCACGTGTGTGAGTGTTTGTGTGTAAGTGTGGGAGTGTGTGTATGTGTGTAGGGGGTGTGGGGGGGTAGGTGTGTGGGTGTGGGTGTGTGTATGTGTGTGTGCAGGTGGGGTGGGGGGTACGTATGTGTGTGGGGGGTGTATGTATGTGTGTGTGTGTGGGTGGGTAGGTATGTGTGGGGGAGTGCTCTTGTGGGGGGGGTGGGTGTGGGTGTGGGTGTGGGTGGTGAGGTGTGTGTGTAGGTGTGTGTATGTGTGTGTGCAGGGGGGGTGGGGGGGTAGGTATGTGTGTGGGGGGGTGGGGGGGTAGGTATGTGTGGGGGAGTGCTCGTGTGTGGGGGGGGTGGGGGGTGAGTGTGGGTGTGGGTGGTTAGGTGTGGGGGGGGATGTGGGCGTGTGAGTGTGTGTGGAGGGGTGATATGGTTTTAGGAAGATCACTCCTTCAGCTGAGATGAGGGACTGAGGGCCTGCACCAGTATCTAGCACTGTCTGAGGAGAGAAGGGGCACATGAGACAGATTTAGGAAAGTAAATTCAACATAGCTGGGCAACTGATTGGGATTTTCTCGTGAGAAAATGTCCTATATTAATGATGATCAGAAGCTGCTCTGAAACTTAAGAGAAAGAGCTGTCTGGGGCATGAAGAAGTCATGATTTCTTCACAGTCACAACATGACAGAATTTGAACCCAGATCTTCTTGACTCTGATACCAACTTTCTGCTCTTTCCTTTTATCTCTCTGTTTACTTTTGAGGCAGCCTGGTGGTACCATGGATAGAATGCCAGGCCTGGAGTCAGGAAAATGTGAGTTCAAATGTGACTTCAGATACTTAGTAGCTGTGTGACCCTGAGTAAGTCACCTAACCCTTGTGCCTCAATTTCCTCATCTGTAAAATGATCTGGAGAAGGAAATGGCAAACCACTCCTGTATCTCTGCCCAGAAAACCCCAAATAAGGTCATGAAGAGTTGGACATGACTTAAATGACTGAATAACCCCAACTATCGATATCTATCTATCATCCATTAATTACCTGTCATCCACCTGTTATCATCTCTCTATCATCTAACTATCATTCATCAGACATGAATGAGTTGGGATTGGCTTCACTGGACAGTATGCCATCCTAATGAGGCAAAATCTTCATTGGAATATTGGGCCATTCGACATGACATGGACAGAGACCAGACCAGTGATTTCCTTCATAGAAGGAAGTCCCAGAGGAGGAAACTCCCTCCACCAACGCAGATCAATCAGGACTTTGTTGGCAGCCTATAATGTCTGAGAGATGCCAAGAGAACTGAGAGGGTTAGTGACTTCACCCATGCCAGCACGAGTCAGAAGCAGGACTCACACCCAGGCGCTCCCAGGTTGGCTCTCCACCCACTATGTCACACTGATGACACACACAGTCGGCGGGTCTGGGGGCTTCCCAGCGCCCGTGTCAGGATTATGAATATCGCCTTAGCCCGTAGAGGACGTCATCTGAAGCAATTCTTTCTCGGCCATAAATCAAGTCCATTTCTGGCTCTTATCAACTCTGTTGACAAAAGTCTTAAAAGTATTTTATCCACAGAGATTTTATTACCCAGATATGGGCACTGTATATATGTCAATGTGTCTGGGAGCTGTTTTGGCAAAGAAATAATGCTACCAAGTCCTTGGTTTGTACACGTTTTCTGAGAATAATAAAGGAAAATGGATTCTAACCCAACCCCAAGTTCTTGCTGTGGGCGCAGGGTAGGAATTGTGTATTTTTCAAAGGAACAAGGCTCAACGGCTGAACTTCCTCTAAGTTGGGCAGCCCGCCTCAGTGACACCTCTAGGATGCAGCCTGATTCTCTAAAAGATTTTTGGACCCAGGGGGTTCCTGCCCTTTACTTAGGTATTTTGTTCTTCCCAGAATTGTGATGCTACCCCCGACGCTTTTTTCTCCTGCTTCCACAGAATAAAATTGCTTGAAGCCCTTGGTGGATATGACGTGCTCTCGTGTGATCGGCCAGCAGTACCCATTTCCTGAAGATGAAAGGGTTTGTCAAAGTTGGACTTGCCTTAATCACTAAAGGAGGACAGTGTGGCCAATTTGCTGCCACCGTTAAGGAAGTGAGATCACACTTCTTGTGGCTGGTGTGGTTCACAGGAGAAGAACCATCCCAGAACGGGTTATTCAGAACAGGTGTCAACTGGGTTTTCCTGGCTTTCATGTTCCCCACTCCTTTCTATCTGCAACAGAGGGAGGAGAGGAGAGGGGAGGGGAGGGAAAGGGGAAAGGGGAAGGGGGAGGAGAAGAGAGGAGAGAGGAAAGTTCCTACAATTCTCTAAGATAATAAATTGAAGGAGAGTTGATCATCTGCATGGGAAGAGGGAGTTAGCTTATAGGGAAGGAAGCAAAATCACAAAGCAGAATGCGTCTAACAGAGCTGGAGTGCTGCATGGGGCAAACTGATGGGGGTCAGTGCCCAGGGCTTTACAGGACAGGCAGATGTGGACGGATTTGGATCTGTGTGAATGGAGGAAATAACGGCCGAATGATGTCAGTCCCCAGAGTCTGCGTGCCTGCCTTGCAGAGACGCTAGAAGGCTCAACTTTGATGATGTGGGTGAGGCACTCTGCAAAATGTCAGGTATTTTACCAACGTTGGCCATTGATCATTACGTCTCTGAGGCCAGCAAGAGAGCCGGCGTGATATAGTGGGACGACAGCCCTTCTGGGGTCGGGAAGCCCCTCCAGACCCTACCTCCGCACACACAAGATGCGGCCCCGCCTCTCCGAGCAGCTGCCCAAGACCCCACCTGCTGACGAGGTGGCAACATGCACCAGAGGAGGGAGTTTCCCCAGTGAGGGTTGACCCCGTTCAGAGGCGCGTCCCGTAAAGCGTCCTTGCAGGCCACCTTACCTAAAGGCGTGCTTGAGCTCTGACATCTCTTTGTCTTTGATACGCAGGTCATCTTCCAGCCTCTCTGTTATAATGATGTAGGATTCGCTGACTTTTTTCTTCCACTCATCTAGTAAAGGAAAACAAATGGGCCTGATTTGCGGTTGTGTTTTCCACAAAGCAGACACAGTTTATACCACACCAGTAATCAAAGCCTTGCTTTCCATACTTTATTCTACAATACCGAGTTTAGATCACTGATTTTGAATTTTAGATGCAGATGTTTGTATTTAAAATGCAGTCATACTGAATGGGAATAATTAAGACCTCATTTTATTTTGGATAATATATTTACTAAGAAAAATCGATTTTAGTTATTTCATTTGATTTTATTGCATTTTAATTATAGCAATCTCTGGTCTTAGAACTGAGTTTGAGATTTTTAAATACTAATTACTTAAGAATTAATTTTTTTTAAATCCCTAGATTCAGCAATATTCTAACTCAATTTCAATTACATTATGTCAGGTAATAAAACATTCACCTCCTATTTTTCCCCAAGAATTGTTTTTTTTGTTTGTTTGTTTCTGGGCTGACCTTTCAGAAAGAAATGAGTAGAGCTTATCTCATCATCCTAATCCTCCTAGGCAACATCTTAACCTTGACCTAAGACAGAAGAGCATGTCCCTGAGCCAATCTGCACATATTGCATTAGAAGAAAGTTGGCTAATTACCCGTGCAGGTTTGGGTCGGTCTGGATTTATAATTCCCCATCGGTTGGCTTTTTCGCCTTGGTCTCAGCAAAAGTCTCCCAGCACTGTGCTGTCTTGCTCCAGTATGTCGACAGTCCTGTTGAGAATGACTCTGATAGCCTGGCTAAAAATAAACCAGGAGCCAAGTGGAATGTCATGTCATGATGACAAAAGAATGAAACTGTGTGTGCCCTCAAGTGTAAAATAATAAAGGTAACTAATCAGTTTGCTTAAAAATGCGACATCCAAAAAATACATGGCACACCATTTAATGGGCTTATTTGCCTCCAACAATTGATTGACTTCCCATACTCACCTATTATGTGCTTTTTCTTATGCAGATAATGCTGAAAAGTGGTTTAGCTGTACCTAAGCCTTTCCAAAAAAAAAAAAGTCATTAAAGCAGCCTCTCTTCACCACCAGTTTCTCCCCTTTCTCATCAAAGGGGCTGAAGCAAGAAAGCCAGAGCCTCAGATGGCACAGTTTGACCCTGAGCATGAAAATAAGTGAGTCCCTGGTCTAGGAGGCCTGCAGGAGGTAAACCACTAAGAGAAGGGAATACAAGATCTGTTGGCCTAAGTCCTGGGAATTCCGAAGGGCTGGGAGAAAACACAGCAGCTTCACACAACTCAGCGTTATCTGTACGCTTGTTTGTTTCTTACACTAGCTGCTGATACACAGGCTAGGGTCATCTGAGCACAGACACTAGATGGAAAGGCAGCATGGTGGTAGGAGAGGGGCAGGGGTGGAAAGGCTTTTATAGTCATCAGTATTCTGAGTGCGCTTTAAGGTTTGCAGAGTGAAATAGAATAGGCACACAATATACAGTAGCAAATGTTTATAGTAACCTTGCATTTGAAAAATGTTAAGATTTAAGTTTTGGGAAAAGGATTTCATTATTTGGCAAAAATTGTTGGAAAAACTAGAAAGTACTTTGGCAGAAATAGGGCTTAGCTCACTATCTTACACCATTTACCAAGATAAGGTCAAAATGGGTACTTGACCTAGACAAAAGACCACAAGAAAACTCAAAGAATGTGGGACACATTACCTATCAGACTTAAGGATAGGAGAAGAATTTATGAACAAACAAGAGCTAAAGAACATAGGGAGGCATAAAATGAATAATTCTGATTACATTAAATTAAAAAAAAAGGTTTTGTACAAATAAAACCAATGTAGCCAAGATTAGAAAGAAAGCAGAAATTTAGGGGAAAAATTACAGACAATTTCTTGGATAAAGGTCTCATAACTCAAATACATAGAGAACTTTGTCAAGTGTATAAGAATATGAGTCATTCCCCAATTGATAAATGCTCAAAAGATATGAAAAGGCAGTTTTTGGATGAAGAAATCAAAGTTATATAGTCATGTGAAAAAATGTTCTGAATGATTATTGATTAGAGAAATGCACATTAAAACAACTTTAAGGTATCATCTTATACCTATTAGATTCCCTAAAACTATAGGAAGAGAATATGACAAATGTCGGAGGGGATGTGGAAAAATTGGGACACTAATACACTGCTGGTGGAGCTGTGAACTGATCCAACCGTTCTGAAGAGCATTCTGGAATTCTGCCCAAAGAGCCATTAAACTGTATAACCTCTGACCCAGCAATACCACTATGAGCTCTGTTTCCTGAGGTGATCAGGGGAAAATGAAAGGAACTTCTACACTGCTGCTTTGTGGCAGCAAAGAGCTGGAAATTGAGGAGATGCCCATCAATTGGGGAATGGCTGAACAAGCTGTGATACATGACTAGCATGATACTACTAGGCTGTAAGAAGCAATGAGCTGGTTGATTTCAGAAAGATCGCATGGAAAGGCTTGCATGAAGTAATGAAGAGAGAAATGAGAAAAACCAAGAGACAGTTGTGTACAGCAATGACAGTAGTGTTCAGAGTACACCTGTGCACATTTAAGTTATTTTGAATATTATAAATACTCAAATCCACTCCAAAGGACCTATGGAGGAAGATGCTATCCACCTCCAGAGAAAGAACTGATAAATAGAAGTAAGTATAATATGGTTTTACACACCATACACACACACACATATTATACATAGATACATTTACATATTTAAATAGACAACTGGAGATGGCCCAGGATGCAGTGGGAGACCTTGGCCTTTTTTAAGCTGAGGTCTTTTCAGGTTCTCACTTTGAGTGATGCCAGTCCCACTCAGTGAATAGGCCTCTTTAAGGAGTGAGTCAAGGAATGACCCCTTCATTAAAAAAAAAAAAAGAATCAAACTTGAAGGGGGAGACCCTCAGTGGGCTGGCCAAAAGAGAAACAGCATTTACATTCTCTGATCCTGCAGGGCCCCCAAAATAACCATTAAATAGTGCTTAGGCAGGAACCCATGTTGTCCAAACCGGGAGATTGAGAGTGAATTGATATCTGGCCCCAGGACCCAGATGGCTCTGGGGGAGAAAGTGAGGATGGTGACTTTGCACAGCCCTCCCTCACTCAAATCAAAGTCAATTGCAAGTCATGCCATCATCTTCCTGACGTCGTGGTCCTCTGAAGGACACATCAGAAAAACATTTTTGCATGTATACACATACATAATTGTGTGTAATCGTGGTCTTCTCTAGTACAGTGTGGTGAGGGAGAAAAAAAGTACATGGCAGAGAACAAAAACAGCAACTTAGGAAGAAGGACAGAAAAGTAGGGTAGCTTTGAAAATGACCTGCAGCTTTTGTTTAATAGTTTTGTTTTTTTAAAGTAAATTGGGAAATGGAGATTCATGTGCTGTGTACTATGGAAATGTTTTTTTTTTCTTTTTGTATTTAAGCTCAAAATTAATTTATAAAAAAGAAAGAAAAAAGGTTTGCAGAGTGTTTGACTAATGCCATCCAATTGGATCCTTACAACAGCTCTGGGAGGTGGGTGCTAAGTGACTTGCCCACATAGCTAATAAGTGTCTGAGCTGACATTTGCACTCGGGTCTCCCTGACTCCAGGTACAGGGCCCTATTCACTGGCATACCTAGCTGCATCTATGGAGTCAGGACCACCTAAATCCAAATCTGGCCTCTAGCTGTGTAAGTCATCTCCAATCTCTGAGCCTCAGTTTCCTCATCTGTAAAATGAAGATGATAACCACACGTGCAGGGTCTCCCTCACAGAGCAGGCCAAGATCTGTTTTGCTTTTGTCTGTATCCTCAGAATCCAGCACATAGTAGGATCTACTAGCACCCACAGAGGAGTGCACTAATAGGGTCCAATATGAACTTTAGGAAAATCGCTTTGGCAGCTGTGTGGAGGAGGGCCGAAGAAGGAGAAAGACTTGCAGTGGAATGACCAGTTTGGAGGCAATTGCAATAGTGCAAGCAGAGGCGATGAGGGCTCGAGCTCAGCTGGCAGCAGTCTGAGTGGAAAGGACAGATTTTGTGGAGGCAGAAATGATTGTATCTGGCAGCCGCCTGGCCATGTAGAACGATGGTGGGTGGAATCAAGTGTAAACCAAGGTTATAAACTTGGGAAACTGATAGAGGGTAAAACTCTCAACGGGAATGTGGATGCTTAGGAGAGGAGGAGTTTGGTGGCACAGAGAGGGGAGCAGTTATATTTCTACCTCTTGATGTGACTCCATTCCAGTATAAAGGTATGGTCACATCTCACTTCTCTGTTTTGCCTTCTTCTAGCCCCAGGTCTTACGTGAGGACAAGAGCAGTGTCAGCGGCACAAACCAGTCCTCGTTGTCTTAGAATCCTAAGACTGATGATGACAGACCAGTTGACTAGGAGGTCTCTCGTCCCCTCTGCTGAAGCACAGCTGATTTCTCCCCAAGCCGGGGACTCCTTGTTTTGAGTCTGTATTTTTGGCACATGATATATTCACATGGAAAACAGCGTGTCTTCAGAAGCCCCCTTGTCACACAGAGACATCCTTTACAATGGACCGATTGTGGCTTCTCCCTGACTTGGCTTGCAACAGTGTTTTAAGTAAAGCCCTTTACCAACCATTTCATCTAAATTGTAATAACGTGTCCCCGACACTGGGGGAATAGCAATGAGGTCCTTTTAGACAGGTTGAATTTGAGATCCCCGTGGGCTATCCAGATTGAAATGTCCAACAGGGACTGGAGTTCAGGAAGAGTCCCTCCCCCAACCCCCTCAACCCTTAGAACTGTGGATGGATGGGAGGATGTCAATGATGAAGGTGAATGACCGACGGGAGAGTCACACTAAAGAAGGGCTCGGGAAGGGATGAAGAGACAGAGGTGTGGCCGTAATGGAAAGAATACCCTGTGTCAAGAGTGGAATTGTACATGCACGATTAGCTTCCCTGGGATCTCCTGCTCAAATGTTATAGTGCAGGAAATCACAGAACTTGAGAGTCAGAAGAACCTCAGCGGTCAGTCATTCCCACTCACACACAAAAGTAATTCCCATTTGTAATGTACATGATGAGCAGTTATCCCCCCTCTTCTTGAATACTTCCAAGGAGGGGGCACTCACTACCTCTCCTAGCAGCCCATCCTACTTAGCTGATTCCAGATTTCCTCTATGTTGTCCAACAACTCTAAGAAGCCATATATCCAGAGTCACAAATTCTGGAGTCGGAGGAACCTCTTAAGGTATCTAGCCTAAGTCCTACTTAAAAAGGACTCTGTTACACCACACGTAATAAACACTTATTCAGAATTTGATGAACACCCTTAAATGGTCTTCCATTTCACTTCTGGATAGCTTCAATTCAGGAATTCTTCATTTTAAGGGGTCTGGGAACTTGGAACTTTTAATATGTTGATAACTTTATTTCAATGTTATTATTGAATATTCCATATACAATATATAATTTCATATATTTTATTTTATGCTTTAAAAATATTCTCAAAAGTGGTCCATTGGCTTCACCAGACTGTCAAGTCTACCAACCCTGCACCTGGAGTAAAGAAGAACTGAGTTCAAATCCAGCTTCAAGTTTTCAGATATTATCTCATTTGAGTCTCACAGCAACCCTGGGAAGCATTTTACAAATTTATAATTGAGGAAACTGAGGCAGACAGAGGATAAGTGACTTGTCCAGAGTCATACAACTAGGTCACACAAATCAGAGGCCAGATTTGAACTCAGATCTTCCTTATTCCAGACCCAGCATTCTATCCACTCTGCTATCTAGCTGCATTTAATCTCACAAATGAGATTATAAAATGTTTCAAACGGTGTTTATAGAAAATATCCACTACACCAGGGAATATATGGATATTGATAAATGTCTACACTTTCTGTAGAGCTTATTTGGATTCATTCTACATGTCCTAGTGAACTTAATAAAAATCTTATTTCTCTTGAATTTCCATTTGCCCTTCCTGGTCCACATCAAAGTGAAAACCTTTGTCTATCCCATTTACCCATTGTATTATTTGTTCACAGTCATAACTACGTTCTCATAGCCCTTAAGCAACCTATAGACATTTTTTCCCCCACTTTTTCTTTTATGTGTTGTGTTCAGATATTTTTATCCTAATCTCCATTTGTGTATATGCTATTTTTTTAAACTAGCATCCTCATGAATATTCAAAGGGTCGATGTTAAGTTTGTGAATGACTCAAATGGACATAGCCAATTCTTCTTGCCATCTAGATATTGACAATGATATGATGTATGTGCAGGAAATGCAACCCGCCTAAAGCACGTGGGATATCCCTCACCAACGACCAGGAATGGACATATATTAACACATTAAATGCATTTTTTCCTAGTGTCAATATCTCTTCTTAATATGCATTCAAGTTTTACATTTTGTTTTGTTGTTTAATGTTGCCTGTGGTTACCAAGGAGGCAGCTGGGTTGCTCAGTGGATAAAGCACTGGATGTGAAGTTAGGAAGACCTAAGTTCACATTTGGTCTCAGACATTTACTAGCTGTGTGTGGCTCTGGGCAAGTCACTTCACATCTGTTTGCCTTAATCCACTGGAAAAGGAAATGGCAAACTACTCCAGTACCTTTGCCAAGAAAACCCTATGAAGAATATTGGCATGCTATGGTCCACAGGGTCACAAAGACTGAGACCTGACTGAATGATAATAACATGGTTACCAAGCAATTAAGAGATTTATTACCTAATACATAATATATCATAATTACCAACTGATATATGTATATATGTTTATATGTGTATATACATATCTATACATATACAGATACATATATATGCACACCTTTTTCCCCCTTCTCCTCCATAAAAACAAAATTACTTCTTGTAGCACAAAGCATTTAGGAGTGTAACGGCGACATAGGACCAAAGAGTGTTATGGAAACATCTCTAAGAATTCAAGTTTCCATAATGCTTTGCATTCAGTTGGCCTTTTCCCACCCGGTGGCAAAAGAAGACTTTGTAATATTCTTATTTTTGTCAGATAAGTTTTCCTCTCTCCCACTGTACTCTCTTTGTGAATAGCCAAATCTCTCCTATGGTGGTAAAAGCAATAAATCCTCTTCACCCTCCTCAAAGCCAGTGATGTAATGTACAGATTTAGCTGCAAAAAAAAAAAAAAATTGAAAAGAACCTAGGGAAAGGACTCAATTGTAATGAAAATAAATGCAAGACCATCAATGTCCCAGTAAGTTAAGCAGGTGTTCAGGATGTTTCTACTGTGAAAGTGGATTAAAGGGAAAAACAATGCTGTTATTTTTGTTCCTTCCATTTACCAGCGACATTTGCATGAGGATTCATCTTCTCCTGCCAACAGAGCAGCCCCATGAATGGAGAGAAGAGAACGCTGTGTGCTCAGGAAGAAGCAGGGCCAAGAGTCAGCATTCTGATGCCAGAGAAAACTTTCTTTTTCAAGTGAATGAAGAATCTTTAAATCGCCCATTCAGATATGACAATTACAATAACTGATATTTAGAAGAGAACTTTGAAGTTTGCAACACACTTCACAGATGTGATTTTATTTCATTTAAACTCTTCAACAACTCTGTGGAATCAGGACCACAATCCCTACTGGTCCCCATTTTCTGGATGAGGATTTCCATGTCATGTGACCTTTAAGATGGAGGGCTAGACATTTTCCCCATCCTCCTAATGTCTCAAACCACTTCAAAATAAGAATTACATTTAGGAGATAAGTCCATTTTAGTTGTCTCCATGATGTAAGACACCAAGAACTCTGATGAGGGAACAGTCCAATGAGCAAACAATGGTGGCCCTGAGGCACTCCCTCAGCATTCCATATGCTACCAGCCACCATGGTACCCCTTGAGGGCTTGAAAATCCTACCCGGGGGCTTGCGCCTTCTCCCCAGGCCACAGTCAACAGCACTTTGAGGCAGAGTAGAAAGCTAACAGAATCTCAGCTACATTGAGTGAGGAATAGTATCCAGGTCTAGGGACGTGAGAACACTACTGAATAGCAGCACAGTGCCAGCGCCCAAAGAGAGTCACACTGAGCTCCGGAAGGTCACGGTGGCATCACAGGTACCACATTTCAGGAAGGATGCTGAGGAGGGCAGCCAGGGGGTCCAAAGGATTGGAGAGCATGCCAAGCTGGGCATGCTGGGTGAAAGAACTATGGGTCTTTGGTTGAGGAATAGAAGCCTTCATACAGGAGCAATTTTAAACACTGGAAGTGCTGTTGGGGGGCAGGGGCTTGGTGCCTTCTACCTGGCCCTGGAGTAGGAAGAGAGACAATGGAACGAATTCACACAAAGGCAAGTTAAGGAAAGAAGCACTTCCTCATGATTAGTGATGGCCCAATGTTGGTGGGACTGCTTGGCAGATGGTAGACTCACCAGGGGTCTACGAGCAAAGCCAGGGCAAGAATGCTTTTGTTTTGTTTCAACGCAAAATCATACAGAAATTTTAATGGAAATTCACAACATGATACAGTATTTTAAAGCTGGACAAGCAGGAATGCTACATTGTGGCAAAAGGCTTTCACTACTGCTAGGGTGCTTAGGTATTTATTGACATTAAGAGAAATGGTCAGTTTTTCCTTCTTGCAGGACAGTGAAAAATTTACTTCCTAATGAAAATTTGTCATAACCACCTCATCAGGCATGAGACTTCAGTTCTGTGTATTATTTACAAGCCAATAATAAAATTTGTTATTAAATAAAGCAAAATTCTAACTGCATGATGGAAGAGTTCTGCGGCATTTGAAATTAGCATGTTATTGATAGAGCAAATCAACTTTTCAGGTCACATTTTGCTCCTGTACTTGAACATATATGTACTTATATGTATATGCGTGAGTATGTGTATATACATACATATTTACAATAATTCAACATCTATTACCACAACCTATAGATCCTTGGAGGCTTAAGTGGACCTTTCTCAAAATGCTCCATAAGATTGGAAGGTTCTCCTTAATGGCTGATCCTAAGTGAGTGAGAAACTTCCTGCCACCTTGAGGTCTTCCTTTCCTAATGAAACACATTTTCCCAGAAGGAAGGCCTCCTTTGAAAGGAGGAAGTACTCCGCAGGATCCTGCTTTTCCACACTGCCTCTTATCACCCAACTCCCTCACAAAAGCAGCAGCTGGAACGGATGGAGGCTGCAGGAGCAAAGGCACCAAAAGAGGAGTGAGCAGACCAACCCTTCACAGGTCCCTCTGCCACTGTTGCCGTTTGGTGGAAGTGAAAGTTATTCTGACATTGCCGAGGAAAACTGAAGTCCGCAACTCAAAGAAATACAGTCAGTTTGGACATAAAGAAAGAAGAGATTTTTTTTCTGCCACCTTCTTTCTTGCCATCTTCTCTCCCTCTCAAACTGGAATAAACTTAAAAGAATTTGGCCAGGAGAAAATATCGTGAGTGCAGTATTGTGGGCTTCTGGTCCAGGAGACGGCTGCACAAGATGACCTCTCATGGACACCCTTCCTAACTCTGAGATTCCATTATTCTATGGAACCTAGGAAGCACTAAGGCTCGTGCGGATTGTTTACTACGTTTGTGAAGAAGATGCAATAATAATAATAGCCAGCATTTGTATGGGGCTTTAACGGGTACTACGCACTTAAATATATAATTTCATTTTATCAGGGCACCTAGGTGGTGCAGTGAGTAGAGTACCGGGCCTGAAGTCAAAAAGACCTGAGTTCAAATTTGGCCTCAGACACTTACTAGCTGTGTGATCCTGGGTACTTCACTTCACCTCTGCTTCCCTCAGTCTCCTTATTTGTCTAATGAGCATATAATAACATCTACCACTATGAGATTCAAATAGCATAGTAATTGTAATGAGCTTAGCACATACTTGGTACCCAGTAGGCGCTAACATGGAGGGAGACAACTCGGAATGCAGGGAGACTGAGGGCAGAAGGAAGGGGGGTTTAAGAAAGGAGAGGAAGAAGCAAGGCTCCAACTGGGGATGGCTACAGAGAGCCCCTGGCGCCATGTTCTATGTTAGGCAGCAATTGATGTTCGACCAATAGGAGAGATCTAAGTTAAAGCCAGCAAGATTTCACTTTGCACAGAGCAAGTTGTCAAAGATGACAAAGAGCAGCCATGGTCAGTGCCAGGAGGAGTCGTGGGAAACCCGACATCCTAATACATTGTGGCTGTAGCTGTGAACTGATCTAACCATTCTGGAAAACAACTTCTAGAATTATGCTTAAAAAAAAGAATTAATCAAGTCCTCACATCCTTAGACCCAGACATCCTGCTACTAGGTATATGCCCAAGGAAGTCAAATTTCGTAGTTGCTTTTCCTGAATTATCTCATGTCGTCTTCACAACAATCTTATCTTCATTTTACAGGTGAGCAGAATGAGGTTCAGTGTGGTCAGGTGACTTGACCAGGATCACAGGTGGTGGTGACGGTTACAGGTGGGATTAGAACGCCATCCTTCCAGACTCACATCTATTGCTCTGTGTGTCACACCATGCAAGTTGAGAGGGGCTAGCCACCATAATGATGCTTTTTCTCAGAAAGATATTTTTTTTATAATTGCACCAAATGTTCCTGAAAGAATTGAGTCTACATTTCATTATGTAGGTGTGATGGCATTCTCTGCATTTGTGGAGGATTTTGCAATGGCTCAAATCTGTCCATTTCACAGCCATGATGGCTGCTGCCATCCTGCGTTAGTCTCCAGGGTACTCTGTCTTAACATAGAGGAAATGATGAGTTCAATAAAGACCTCATTTAGTTAACAGAAAGTAGGGCATAGGGCTCACCACCTTGCCAGTCTTTCCCCTTTGTCCTCTGCAGAGCCGCGTACGACTCAGGCTGAAATTCTGTTTTGTTTCCATCTGCTGAAGCACATCCAGGTTATGGTGTAAGCTGATGGCTGGTTATGGATTCTGTGGTGGGGGTCTTGATCAGTGTTTGTAGTTACACTTGTGACTTCCCTAATAAAATCCATGAAAGAAAAGGTTGATGTAGTGTAGCTGACTACAAAAATGCATTCCTTTTATCCTCTAAATCAGATGGATTTAATAGTTTCATGTGTGGTGTGTTGTCATTTCATTAATACTAATGGAAACTTGTTTCTGAATACTGAATTTTGAGCTCAGCATAGTTAAATAAGAGAGAAAAGATTATAAGGAAAAAACATATGCATTTATGTTTAAAGAAAAAACAACAACAAAGACCATGCAGTAAAATGGAATGAGGGGTCAAGAATTAATTAACAAGGGTTTTGGAATCTTTTTTTTTTTTTTCGGTTTAGCTTTCATTTTCAACTTTGGAGCAAACAGTCACTGCAGAAAATTGCCTAGTTCATCTCTCCGTATGTTTCTGACCCAAAGCATTTGGGATCCTTCTTCTGGATCATTTTCCCCCTCTTCTTGCCAGCCCAGTGCACAAGTCACCGGGTGATACAGCAACCTTCAGGATAGAAATACTCTATGTTACTGCTGGGGTGAGCTCAAGCAGAGATCTTCCCTCCCCTTGACCCAGAGGGAATCTGGCTCCCATTTGTCTATGGACCCCAGCTCCTCATCTCCCTTTGGAAGCCTTAGCCTCCACTTTTTGACCTTACTAAGATGCCTTCCAGCTCCCTCCATTACAGAACCCATAAAACACTTAATGAGGTTCCTTATTGACTCCCCTTATCTCCCCTTGAAAAATGCCTTCCCATTCCCCCCTATTAGCTATTCCCATTGTTTATTCAAACCTCCCCAATTAGAATTCTCAACTAGACCCTTTTCCCAGCCCCCTTCTCTGGCCACCCAAAGTTGCTTTAGTATGTAATATCTACCCTGGCCCCCATTCAGATGCTGAGACTCTCAAGCCCCAAAGGCTAAGCCTTTCTCACGGGTGCTACCTGGCCTATGGGATTTATTACTAATAAACTTTTCCTCTGGCTGGAAGATTTGAGTTGAATTCGTTCAGGCAGGTCCCAGCGTTGCGATCTTGGGGTTCCAGCAACACCCCAAAAGCCTCTAGACCTCTTCATTACCATCTTCACTTAATGTGCAAATCTTGTGTGAGCCAGAGGAAAAGCTCCATTTTTGTCTCCCTAGTTCCTCACTCACTACTACGGCCTAGGATCAAAACTGTAATTTGCATTTTTGTTCCTGGAACAAATAGTCAGTAAGCATTTATTAAGCCCCTACTGTATGCTGGGCACTGCGTTAAGTGCTGGGAATACAAAGGAAGGCAAAAGATTGCTCTGGCTCTCAAGGAGCTCATAGCTTAATAAAGTAGCAAGAAACAGACCCTCAGGCTCATCAATTCACTTTGGAAGTGAAAATAGCCGCCAAAATCACTGAGGTGACTGGGGATGGGGGTGGGGTGAAGGAGGAATGAGGTGGAACGATCATCTACATTTGACAGCTACTTCACTAATGCATTCTGCTATCTACATGCTCTGCTCAGTTGTTTTACTGTGCTAATGGGAGACAAATACATAGCCTCTGATTTCAGCTTCCTGGGGAAAAGCCCCATCTGCCCTACCTTAGGTCTGGGTCTGCCTCGGGTCACTCTTTGCCATTCAGAAGCCATCCAAGAACTTTTGATCCTCCGTCCCTCCTTACTAGTGATGAGGTGTAGTTTCTTGTGGTGCTAGAACCCCATAATCACAACACGGCAGGTCCTACCCAAATGAATTCAACCCAAATCTTCTTTCTGCCAGAGACAAGGTTTTTATTAGAGATGGGCCATACAGGCCAGACTGTTGAGGAATCTGAACATTGGTGACACCAGTAAAGACAAGCAAGCATGAGGAAATCTCAGCATTTAAATGGGAGCCAGGATGAACCTTATACACAGTCAAGTAACTTTGGGGTGTTGGGAGGAGGGGCTGGGAAGAGGACCTGGGCGATTGAGAGTGTCTGGAGTGATGCTGGGAATAGACAATGAAGGGAACTGGAAGGAAGAGGTTTGAATGGGGTCTGAATAAGATCGAAGGTGGGAAATATAGTAGGATCTAAGACTAAGCTTCATTAACTTTTCAAAGGGAGATGGAGCCTATGAGACAGGTCCATCAGAACAAGAATAAGAGATGAGGAAAGGCCATTGAGTGCAGTATAGTCTTGGGCAACCATTTGAGACCAGAGAGAGGTCAAAGAAAGTTTAAAGGTTTTCTGAGGCCTTTGGACAAATGAGTCCCAAATTTTTTGGGGGGCGAAGGGCCAAGGTCTTGACTTGGGTCCATACCCCATCACTAGGTGCCCTGGCTGAACCCATTTGATTATATTAGCAGAGAGAGTACATTCTTCCCTGGGCTGGGTTAGATTTCTGTAGAGTATGGTTGCTAAATCCCCAGTGACCTATGGAGGAGACTACTTTTCACCTACTTTTCAGCTTGAACAGAAAGTAGACATGGCTTGTCTGCCTTGCTGGCTCCTCCATCTGGTGACCTGAGAATGAACTGCAAGTTTTCATCTAAGTCAGCTTCTCAAGCTTTTGTTTGGGATGAAAAGACCCTTAAGGTCAATTCCAGGATGCTGGTATTATCTATTGTCTTCTATTAGCTTGGTCAGGCCTTGCTTAAAAAAGAAGCAAGTGTTCTCCTTCCCCGGGCAAGGGTGACAAAATTGTGGCTTGAATGATATGGAAATAATCTTTGATGGATGTGTGACTGTGGATGTTAGTTCTCCTTCTGACCAAGCGGACACCTCCGTCTATGCCTTCCTTTCCTGACCTCTTCTATGTGTCCCCCAGGAAATCCTCTACAAGGGACCCCTCAATGAACTGAGGACCTCCTCAGGGACCGGTGATTCTCTGACATGGCATGGATATCCAGAATGCACACAGATTGCTCAGGCTTACCAGTTGGTGGGTGCAGCTTTTTTTTCGGTAATTGTTCTGTCTGGCGATGCTCTCCTGACCTGTCTTCAGCACAACTCTTTTAGAACAATATGTCAACCTGGTCACACCCACCATGTGTGACTCCTTTGGTGTTTGGATGACCTTCAAATTAGGTCTTCAGAGAAACCACGGTGTTCCATTACTCAGGCATGAAGCATTTGCAGAATAATTTTTGTATTAAAAAAAAATAGGATTTTGTTTTGTGGGGGAGAAATTTGGTATCATTAAAAGCACTGCACAATTGTCCAAAGACTACCAGCCTACTTTCCTCCTCCCATTCAATTGTACACCTTGCTTAATAATAATAACAAGAATAATAGCTAGCATTCATAGAATTGGGGTTTGCAAAGAACTTCTGAAACATCTCATTTAATCCTCATAATAATGCTTGGAGGTAGGTGCTATTTTTATCACCATTTTACAAATAAGGAAACTGAGGCAAACAGGGGTTAAGTGCCTTGTCCAGGGTCACATTGGCCTTCCTGACTCAGGTTCAGCCTTTTATCCACTGTGTCAAATAGTTGCCTCCATTCACATTGCCAATCTAAGTTATAGGGAATGATCAGACAACTATGTGAACAATTCATTCAACTGAATACCAAAATCAGAACAATATATTTCCTTTATGTAATTTCCCCCTTGTGAACATATTTAGATTGTACTATTTTAAGTGATTATGGATCTAATTTAGAAGACTCTCCAATGTGTCAGGACTCGATAGAAATTGAAGAATGTCCTCCATAAGAAGGGATATCTGGAGCACCTCACCATCCGCCTCAATTAGAACTTTGTGTGGACGTCTGTGATGGAGGCAGACACCTTAGGTAAGCCTAAATCTCCAAGCCTATATCTTCATCTGATGTCAATAATTAGAGGGTCAGCAAAGGTATTTCTTAATGTCACAACTTTTGTGTAATTTTTCATGACTTTGACAAATTTGTGGGAGACTCCTTGATGGAAGCAGGCCTCTAAAATAATATTTTACTTTACTAAATCAATGCTTTTTAAAAAATATTTTTATGGATATATTTTTTATCTTAAGAATGTTTGTGGGATATGATTTCTCATTTAGGACTGCTTTCTCTGCATGCCAGAACTTTGGGTGTGCTGTTTCATCATTATCATTTCTTTTATATAAGAATTATTTCTATGATTTGTTCTTTTACTCACTTGTTAGTTATGATTTCATTGTTAAGTGTCCATTTTGGTTTGTGTCTTTGCTTTGTGCTCTTTGAACTGATTACTACTATTTTTGTATTATGGTTTATAAAAAATATGCTTCCTATTTCTTCCTTTTTTACTTTGCTTGCAATATCCCTGTATTCTAATTTAAGTTGATTTTTGTAAAAGGCATAGGCGGTACTGAGAATTCCGTATATCCTTTAGCAGTCACCTCTAAAGAATGCCATAAGTATTTAGCTTTAGTTTCTCCAGCAATTTGTCCTATTCTCTACTATCCCTTTGATGATTTTTTTCTCTTTACTTTATGCAAAACTGAGAGAAGTATATTAAAAATTACCTGCCCCTGTTGTGTTACTGTCTGTGACTTCTTGTAATGCAGTTCATTCACACTTCATAAACTGATATGAAGACATTTGAAGCAAAGAGGTCTAATATTGACACGACTTCTTCGTCTATGGTTTCTTCCAGCCTAGTGTTGACTTGTTTACTCTCTTCTTTGTATGCTTCTGTTTTGTCTTTGCTTTCTCTGATGATATGATGACAGATCTTCCTTTTTTGGATTTATCTGATGCATAGCAATATTTTTTTTTCCCAGCTCATCATTTCTATTCTTTCTGTCTTTTAGGTGTGCTTTAAAAAAAAAATCAACAGATTCTAAGTTTATTTTTTATACACTCTGTCACTTGTTACATTTCATTGAATTGTTTAATCAATTGACATTTAAAATTATGAGTTAGGTTTATATTTTCCTACATCTCTCTCTTCTATGGTTGTTTTTTCTTGTGCGTCTGAATTAGGGCTCCCCCTTGCTCCATAAAGTCAATACTTTGTGTCTTCAGTGATTTTCCCTCAATATATCTAAAGGTGGCCCAATTCCGACAGCCTCTCACCTTCATCCTTAGCCCCTCCTTGTCCTCTCTTTCCCTAGTTTTGGGACTTTGTGAAGCTCACTAATCCCTTTCCTTCCTACCTTTCATCTTGTTTTCTAATTCTCGAGTTCTTCTTTTTTGCTTAGTTAAGTAGCTATGTAAAGTCTTCCTTGCTATCATCTTCTTTGATTTGTGTTTGTTAGTTTTTATTTTAAATTTTCATATTATTTTTGTAGTTAATAAATGAAAAAACACATCTTTATATTTGTTGTATCATTTCTACCTTTGTCACCTTTTTGTTGTTTTCTTTTCAGTTTTATACTTGTATCCTCTCTACCATTATTTGTGCGACTTTAAGTAGGTGGTCTACCGCAGAATACTACTTGTAAATGGCTGATTGTTCCTTTCTCCTAACTCAAGGGGCAAACTGAACAGAGGCAGCTCATATGATTGCCGAGAGCTGATAGTTAAATTTTCAGTGTCAGCACTTACACCTCCAAAATCAGCAAATGCTATAAAACAGAGCCTTACTGATTGTTCTATTCCTTGTCTGGATTTAAGAAAACGATGGAGAAAATGTTAATAATGCAGTTTATACTTAAAATGTGCTGTGCATGCATTTTTTCTTGAGAACTCGTTCTTAAACATTTTACAACACACCTTGTATATTGTCAACAAAGATGGGTTATAAATTATCCTCATAAACATGCTGTAAAAATGTGAAAGTAGACATATGGGGCAGTATTCACTGTTATTGTTTTGGTCAACATTTTTGGTAATAAAACAAAAACGTCCGTATGTTCTCCAAGCACTTGGTAAATGCTTATGTTTCATGAATCTTCAAAATAAATATCTCAGTGTCTTAAAAGCATGAAACATGGATTTTCCGCATCTTTCCTTGTGCATGGCCACTCGTTCATACAGAGCCTATGTAGCCACCAAAACCAAACCTGTGTCTCTGTTCTCCTTTCACCCCCTTGCCTGTCCAAACCCACTCTGAGCTTTTGCTCACAGGAGTCTATTTTTACCAAATGGTCCAATGCCCTGAGAGTCATCTTTACCTAGTGCCCGGCCATGTTCTCATCTTCCACATTTCTTCTAAAAATCTAAGTTGTTTGGTGAGTGCCCTGTGCGGGCCCCATGGGCCTCATCTGGTAAATTCCCTTTGCTTCTTCATACAATCAGCCAATTCAAGAACGTTCACCAGTCAGTACTCAGTCATCTGCTGGGTGTGAGAACAGAATCACTTTCAGGTTTTGTGATGTTACTTACTGCCCACCATGTCTGATGACTCTAAACTCTTTCCTGTTATAAATTATTCATGTTGACTAGGTTTGCCTTCTACAGGCTCTATAAACTACGCTCTCCTTTCTTACTGCTGAATTGTATTTTCCAATATATTGTTACCATCCTTCCCTAAACTCACTTTTGTATTGAAGTCACCAAAAATTAAAATAGGTGTTGATTTAATAGGGAGGTTTTATCTTCATTGGAATTCCTTTACTCCTTCACCTTTTGCCTCATCAGTACAGAAGGTGCAATCATCTTCAAGACGGTCTTCAAAGAGAATGCGCCCCATGACCCCTGGGCTAAGAAATGGATAAATGGCCCTTGAAATTGTGCTTTTTGTCTTTGGACACAAGACAAAAGCCCACCAGGAGGACCTTCCATGGAATGACAGCCACCATTTGTCTGCTGACTTCGGCAGAGCAAGAACATTAAAATGAACTCAATGTGGCTGCGTCAGGAGGATGTCTCCTTGGTCACTGGAAAGGCTCTGATATTTAGAGCATCAGCAATCCTGATGGTGTTTGTGGATGGGTGGAAGACTCGGTCCTTCTTGGAGGATCTCTTCTCCTATTCTCCCACTATCATAGCAGAAGTAACAAAGGACTCCCAGTGGGGCCATCTGGGGTCCATTCTGTGGTTTTCTTTGCCTCTGGAATCAAAGTCCCCTCCCATGCTTCCTCCCTGCGTGCCCTTGAGCAAGGCTCCTCACCCCAGAACCTCAGTTTCCTTGTATGTAAAGTGAGAGATTGAACCAGATAGCCTCTTCCAGCTTGAGATCAGTGTTGGAAGAGCTAGAGTAAGTCAGAACCAGGGTCTCAGGATGGGGCAGGGAAGGGGAGGAGAGGCGCTATTCAAACCACAACAATAACAACCTGCCACATTCTATTAAAAATGGATAGAGTTTCTTCAGTCTCAATTGATCCCCTCTGTTGAGGAGATCAGTGACCCCTGAACCATGGGGAACCATGGTGAACAATAGTCTTGGCTGAGTGATAGATGGGTTCTGAAGAGCTATAGAAGCTACAATTGCAAACAGCCCATGGCATCAAGAAGAAGCTGGAGAGAGGAAAAGGCAAGTCAAAAAGAAAAAGGATGAAGGTTACGTTGTCTACCCTCCACCAGCTGCCATCCTGCTCCCATTTCCCTCAACACAAATGATATCACCAGATGTTGGCAGGAGTGAGATCCAAGCTTCTAGGGCTGGACCAGAAGCTTGCTGAAGCAATATGAAATTGGTAGGCCCCCAAATACAATCTCTGCCAGCCTGGAGTTTAGTAAAAGGAATGCTGTAACAAGGTCGAGGTCAGGAATGAGGTTCACTCTTTTTGATTGATGGGGAAGGTTTACTTTAGGGAGGGACCCCCATGGTACTCACAGGCTTGTGATGGGGTGCTCTTTCCTCCATTACAGCCAAGGTCCTTGATGTTCGATGTACTTTTAGCTTAGGGAGATAAACTCTCTCTTTGCTGAGACAGCTCTGTTGTAAGATTGGCTTCCATACAGCTACCTGAAACCTTTCTTTGAAAGCCTGTTTTAAGTAGGCCGCTGCAGCTTTAGAGGAGGCGGGGGGGGGGTTCTGGGCTTCTAGTCACCTGAGCTAAACTCCTACCTGATGCACTGAGACTCTTGCATTTCCTTCCATCTTTGTTTCGTGCACATTGTAAGTGGGTAGGTAGATTTGGAATGGAAGCAAAAATGACTATGTACACAAACTGCCATTTGGTAGATTGGCAAATTTGTTTTGCTGTTAAAATTCCTACCCAAGAAATCAATGTATGTTTTCATTCTGAGTGTTCAGTAAATAAATTTATGCTTCTGCTATCAAGTAGAGTTTGTGTATGCATGTGTATGGATATGTTATTGTATACAATGTGCCAAGGCACATTCTTGCCAATTATCAAAAGCTCCTTGAATTTAATAAACTGATTCTGTTGGAGAATCTGGAAAGCAGCTCTGTTCATAGCATCAATGGAATTACGGAGACATCGCTGGAGGAATGAGAGTAGTCTAGGTAATATATTGTGACAAGGCCCAGACTAATATGGTTAGCATTCCAAATGTATGAGGCTCAAAGGGAAGAAAAAAAAATCATTTCTTAAAGTGAAAGAGAAAAAAAAAATCTCTATCTAGTCTAGAAAAAAAAAAACTTCAACCTAAACCCAGAATACAAGGAGGAAGGTAATATGTTTTACTGACTTGTTAGAACAAGTAATATACAAAAAGTCATTTATACATGCTGTCGATTGGAAACTGTTAAGGATCCATGTTATTTTATGAAGAGGTTAGCTAACTCCAGTAGTTGGAAGGAAATTCTAACACTTGGAAATGTTATATAAATTTGTGATGAGTGCCAAAAGGTTTTGCAACTTATAAACCAGTAAATGACATTCCTTTTTTTTTTTTTTGGCTAGGCAATGGGGTTAAGTGACTTGCCCAGGGTCACACAGCTAGTAAGTGTTATGTGTCTGAGGCCGGATTTGAACTCAGGTTCTCCTGAATCCAGGGCCGGTGCTCTATCCACTGTGCCACCTAGCTGCCCTCAGTAAACAACATTTCCACCAAAGCAGCCTCGTTCTTTCCTTCCTCAGATGGGGAGCACGTTCACTCAACACCGTTTTCTGTACTGGAGCACCTTTCTGATGTGTGACTTTCCATGTCACTGTTCAAGCCAGAGTGATGCCTTCCTGGCTTCCCTAAGACTGAGCTCAAATCCTACCTTCTGCAAGAAGACATGGCAGGCTCTCTCCACTGCTAGTGCCCTCCCTGAGGTTAACCACTGCTGCCTGTGGATATGCCTGGCGTGGTCCTAGTGGCTTGCATGTTGTCTCCCCAGTTAGATGCAGGTTCCTTGATGTCAGGGACCATGTTTGTGCCTTTCTTTGTATCCCTCACACATGTTGTTTTTAAGTCATTTTTTTGGTCGTGTCTGACTCCCTGGGACCCCTTTCCGGTTTTCTTGGCAAAGACACTGGAGCATTTGCCACTTCCTTCTGCAGCTCAGGCAAACGGGGTGAAGTGACTGGGCCAGGGTCACCCAGCTAGTCAGAGTCTGAGGCCAGCTTTGAGCTCAGGAAGACGAGTCTTCCTGACTGCAGGCCCAGTGCCGCACCACTTAGATACCTTTTCTCACACATGGTGAGTGTTCCACACAAGCTGGCTGACTGACTAAAAATGCTGCTTTGTTCATTTTAGTTATCATGGACCTTTACTCTTCCTTCCTGCCCCAGGAATCCCTTCTATGGCCTATTTGACAGGTGGCCTTTTCCTCCCTCTTGAACACCTACGATGGAGGGCCAACCGCTGTTTAAGAAGCTGTCGTGTACCAGGAGTCAGTGTCTTCCTCCTGCAGCTCCGATTTTGGCTGGAAAGGGGCTGATGTGGTGGAGTCAGTGGACTCAGGTTGAAACCCCAGCTGTAGCATGACCTGGATGACATGGTGCAAGTCCCTTCACTTCCCTGCCTCGGTTTCCTCCTATGTAAAGTAAAGGGGTTGGACCAGATGGCCCCTAAGATGGCCCCTCTCAGCTCTAGATCTTCAGTGCTGGAGTTATGCTCCCTCAACCCGAGGCCAGTCATCCTGCTCAGAGAAGGACACTGCCATCTCGAGTATTTACAGATGTCTTTACTGCAATGTCTCTTTTGCCCTTGATAGAAGCTCTGGACTTCTCTATCCGTGAATCCTCCATGCAGGCTCAGGGGCTTGTTCTATTGTATTGATATCTGTAATGATTAGGGGTGGACTCTTTCTGGCGAGTCTGGCCCAGCAAGGGATTGCTCTACCTCACAGGCCAAGGGCTGTCAGGGCATCTTCTGCCTTTTAATCACTCTCCCAGCCTTCACTCTGTTCGTCCTCCAATCTGCCAAAGTAGTCCTTCCTCAGACCTGGGCCCAACCATATCACTCCCCGCTCCCCACCAAAAGCCAGAGAAACAGAATGACCGCCTCCAGTGGCTCCCCAGGGAGGACACGCTACAAGGCGGATTTCTTGCTCTGACTGTGAGTGCCCCCCACAACACAGCCTGAACCTCCCTGCTTGCCCCTGAACGTGGTCCTCATGCTAGCCAACTGGACCACTCTACAGCTCCTGTCATAGTCCCAACCTCATCTCCTGGCCTCAGGTCACGTTGTTGCCAGTGTCCGCCATTGATTCTCGCTCATTTCCATCGCTTCATGTTTGTCTCTTACTTTAAGGCCCACGTCAGATCCTGGCCCTTCCACGAAATTTTCCCCGAACCCCTCAGTTAAGAGAAGTGATCCAATCGTATTTAGGCTGGAAACCTCCCAGACAAATCCGATCACATACTGTATTTGTTTCTGAAAATGTCCCGTGGGCCCTGTAATATGCTTAAGGTCAGGGACTATGCTGTGTTGGTTTTTCATTTCTATATTCCCAGGACTTAATCCAATACCTCAAGCTCAGTAGGTGCTTTATTGGGGGATTACTGAATTGTTCATTGGAATGATGGAAGGGAAAGGGCACTGCGTGCCAGGCACTGTGCCTTTACAAATGTCATCTCATTTTATCTTCAAAGCAACGCTGGAAGAGAGGTGATGCTGTCACCCCCACTTTACAGTTGAGAAGATTGAGGCAAATGGGGTAAGTGACTTGCCCAGTGTCACACAGCCAGGATTCGAATTCAGTTCTTCCTGACTCCTACATCCCAGACCTATACTTTCGTGCAAATTCCTGTTTCTGCCCCAGTGTATCATGATCAGGTCTGGATCTAACACTACTTAGTTATCCAAAGAGGGCAAGCACTTACGTAGATCTCAGACATGTTTTGGTGCTGACTGAGGGCTAATTAGCAAAATGAATGGAAACTAGAGTCCATACCAGATAAAGCAGAAACGAGGTGGTCTGGACAGCACTCATGTATGGGACACGAGCAGCTTTCTCGAGAAGAGATGTCCTCCCAAAACAGCTTCTTCTGTTCAGTGTGTCACCTGGACAGAGCCCATAATTCCATGATGCAGACACACACAGACAGGGCTCCATCTTGAGCCTTCCCACACCCATCTGTCCTTTTACTTGTGTCCTCTCATGGGTTTTTTTTGGGAGCCTCAAAAATTGAATCCTGCCTTGGTCTCTAATTAAAGAGGGCATCGCTTCTCCTGCTCTTCCCATGAGTATTCAGGCTAACAAAATGTAACAGCCAGCTTTGATTTCACCCCATAGAAAATGCCCAATGTGCAGAACTTGGGGTCAGGCTCAAACCCTCAAGACTACTCCCCTTTCTCTTCAGATGATCCCCATTTCTCCCAAGGAAGCGACATATTTATTCTCCATTCTTGTGGAACACTACACCAGAAGGGGAAGGGCGGGGGCTGCCAGGGAGCCAACTCTCTCCAGGTCATAACAATAATAAAGTCTGCTGGTTTGTTTTTCCTCCACACTGGGGGTTTTATCCATTTTGCTCCTGGACTCTTGCTCCTCCCAGGTCCAAGAACTTGGCACTATCTAAGCATTGCCCCTCCTTTCTCCAGGAGGCTGGGTCCAGCCCTGTGGCACTGGCCAGGTAACATCCCTCCCCTCTGGCCAAGAGTCTGGAGCTTTCAGCCAGCTGTCCCTTGCTGCTCCCCAGCTGTTGCCATCTCTCAAGCACTAAGAGATCTCCTTGTGTCTCGGTGAGTCTTGGTGCAGGAGTTTGAGTGGAATGCCTCTTCTACTTGCCATCCTCATTCCCTTGGGCTGAGGGGTTCCCCCCATGCTTTTCACAGCTGCCATCACAGGCCCTAAGGAAATTCTACTGGAGGACGGTAATGAGCAGACATCTTCCTCTGCCCCAGGCACTTCAGGCCATTCTCTTTGCTCTGATCTCTCTTGACACTCAACTAGGTTTTGCCAGTTCTTCCAACTCACTTTTAAAAGATGAATCAAAGGCTGTAGCTCACCTCTCAGGTATCTGCAACTCAATCAGTCATCCCCAATGTGGTGTTGGTGGGCAAGGAGTAAGTCCTCAGGCCTACAGTCCTCTGGTACCCCATCCATGACACACAGAACTCCACTTGTGGTAGGTATATAGGTCCCAGTGGATGTGCCTGAAAGGGGACATATAAGAGAAAAACACTGCCAGAGAATCTAGTTCAAATTTAACCTCTGATGATGACTTCCTGTTTGACCTTGAATAATCTTTTAATCTCTATAGGCCTGTTTCTTCAACTGTGAAATAAGAAGGTTGGAATGGATATCATCTTACATCTCTTCCTGCTCTAAATATTTGTGGCCCTGTGATTTCACGTGAGTCAAAGAAAAGGCCTTATCCTTGTGAATGTGATGAGGCTCCTCGTGGTCCCACAGAGAAGCTCTCATAGATGCAACCATCCCATGACACTGAAAATGAAGCTCTCGGTTTACCCAAGCTAGATTCAGATTCTAGCACTTACAAACTCATTTCTTTGATCTCCTGATGATGGCAGATTTCAGAGGGATTATCCCAGTCTTATTCCAGAAGTTATGTTTCTCTTAATACAGCCCAGAATCATATTAGCTGACTCCCAGAGAGCTTCCCATCCACTAGGCTGCCCACATCATCTCTTGACTGAAGAAATAAAATCGTCTCCTGCCTCCCAAATCACAGACTTGCAAGTTATTTTTTTTAAACCCAAGTGTAAGACTTTACTAATGTGCATATTGAATTTCTTCTAGATTGAGAACAATGTTCTAACATAGGGATTCTCTACTTTCTGGCCTCAGGATTCCCTCCCCCTCAGCAATTATTAATATAGATTATATTTATCAATATTTGAGATATTTGTATGCTAATCATTTTGACTTCAAAGACCCCCAGAAAGGGTTTTGGGACCCCAAAGTTCCCAGGATCACACTTTTTGATTTCTGCTTCTGTAATCCAGAGTGATAGCTAGCCCTCCCAGCTCTGGGTTATTGTCAGATTTGATTAACGAGGCATCTTTGCCATTATCCAAGTCACTGATAAAAATGTGGAACACCAAAGTCAAGGAGGGATCCCCAGGCCACTCGCCTGAAAACCTCCTGCCACATTGACATTGAACAAGTAACAACATCTGTTTGAGTCTGTTCACTTACTTCTGAGTCCATCTAATTTTATTATGAACTAATCCACATTTCTCCATTGTTCCTATAAGAACAGCACGAGATACTTCATCGCATGCTTTGCCGACATCCATGCACACAGTCTGTACAGAATTCTCCTGATCGGCCAGTTTAGTAGCCCTATTCCAACAGGAAATAAGGCCATTCTGGCCGAAATTGCCTTTGACAAAGCCATAGTGGTTCTCGCTAATTATCAGTTCCTTTTCTATACGTTCCCTTAACCTTCTCTATAATGATCCATCCTAGGCTAAGTTCTAGATGAGTTCATCATAGGGATGCCGGTGTGTGTATATATATACATACCCACACACATATATGTACATATACACATATACAAACCACATAAACATTCATGTGTATACACATATGTTTGTGTGTGTGCTGTCGTTCAGTCATTTCAGTTGTGTTCAACCATCCATGACCTCATTTGCGGTTTACTTGGCAAAGTTAATAGAGGAGTGTGCCATTTCCTTCTCCAGATCAAATTACAGGTGAGGAAACTGAGGCAAACAGAGATTAAGTGACTTGCCCAGGATCATACAGCTAGTAAATGTCTGAGGCCAGATTTGAATTCAGGAAGATGAGTCTTCCTGACTCCAGGCCTGTCACCCTATCCTCTGTGCCAGCTAGCCACGTATGTGTGTGTGTGTGTGTGTGTGTGTGTGTGTGTGTGTGTGTATACAGTTCTCCCTTCCACATCATGGAGATTAGGGGTACCACATCCTCAAGGTATGGAAAATCCACACAAAATGTTTGGCCTTCCTGTGTCCCAGAGAAGAAGTCTGAATTTCTTTTTCATTTTCT
Source organism: Phascolarctos cinereus (assembly GCF_003287225.1). Taxonomy (NCBI): domain Eukaryota; kingdom Metazoa; phylum Chordata; class Mammalia; order Diprotodontia; family Phascolarctidae; genus Phascolarctos; species Phascolarctos cinereus. The sequence goes on along the minus strand of NW_027555958.1, from coordinate 476,212,703 downwards.
TTTGGGGTATTTATAGTACCTTATTGCAAAATCTGGGTATTTGGTCATAGGTTCTGTGTTGTCTGCCAGCCTTCACATGTCATCTGCAGTTTCCACAAATCTCCCCCCAAATTCCCATTTAATTTCTCAAACAGGCCCAAAAGACATTGAAACCTCAATGCGAAAAGTTGCAATGTGGAAGGGATGACTATATATGTGTGTATATGTGTGTATATATATGTATCCATATATAAATATACGTATACGAGGTGTGTGTATGTGCACACAAAATAAGTACTAAGTAAAAATTCTGGGAGGAGGAAAGGCCCCTGGAAGGCAGTGGCTTTTGAGCTGAACCTTGAAGGAAACTTGGGCTTCCAGGAGATGGATGGGGAAAGCATGGTGTTCCAGGTAGAGGGATCCAGCTAGAGCAGCATGGAGGTGGGAAAGGCGAGCTCTGAGTGAGCCAGTTGGGTCGGACCATTGAAAATACAAGGGGAAGTATTGGGAGATCATTCTACATGACCTGTTAGAGCCAGACTGGCCATGAGAATTCGATATGCTTCCTCTACAAACATGGCACGTTGATTCCTTGCTTCCCGGGACTCCAGGTTCCCAGCACGCTTGGCGATGTGGAATTAAAGTACTTAACCTGTGATTATCTTTCTAGAGGGATGATAAGATGTAGTTCTAAACTTCTAGATTCCTACCAAAACAGTCACTTTTGTCAATACTTTGCTTTCTAATTCTCTACCTTGGTCCAAGTAGATTCTGTCAAAGAATTACAGAAATATTTCTCCCAAAACATCCAAGCAACTGTAAAATCTCTCTCACTCCTCGTTAAGTATTCTTGTGCATACTGAGAAAACGAGTTGGTATTTATATAGTGTTCTAATGCAGGCAACATGTTTTACACCTGGTATCTCATTTGATCCTAATAATCACAATGGGAGGTAGGTGCTATTATTAATCCTGTTTTCACAGATGGGGAAACTGAGATCTTTACAGATGAGGAAAGTGATCTGGAGAAATCAAATGACTTGCCCAAGGTGACGTGGCCAGTCTTCTTCCTGACTCCAGGGTTTCAGAACGTCATCCATTGTGCCACATAGTTATTTAAAGAGGAAAGAGATAATAAAACCGATAGATAATAAAATAATATACTAAAACCAAAACATTGTTGGTAGTCTTTCTCTGCCCATCCAGAGACAAGGAGTCACTGTCATATATACCTTTCATTCTTTCCTTTTGTAGTACTTGTCCAAGGCGTATCATATACATATTTATATGCACAGTATATATGCATACATGCACATATGCATACATACATGATGTACATGCAGATATAGCACTGGGCTAACATATTACTGAGACAGCTAGGTGGTATACTGGATAGCACATTGGGCCTAGAGTCAGAGACACCTGAGTTCAAATGTTGCCTCGGACACTTACTAGCTTTGTGACCCTGGGCAAGTCGCTTAATCTCTGTTCGCCTCAGTTTCCTCACCTGTAAAATGGAGGTAATGATAGCACCTACCTCCCAGGGTGGTTGTGCAGACTGATATTTGTAAAGCACTTCGCATCGTGCTGGGCACATAACAGATGCTATATAAGTGTTAGCTATTATTATTATTATTATTATTATTATTATATGTATAAACACACACATTCACTCACAGGTTGTCCATTGATTACACTTCACAGTCTGGATAACAGGCATCCTTCATCTCCTTGCCTGTGCCCCCTTGGGAATGGTTAAGATCAACCCTTTCATGGTTAAGGATCTCATCTCCAGGTTCTGCCACATTTTAGGTCTTGATGTGATCAGCAAAAGGTCACCTGCAAGCCAGAACAATGGAGAGCCTCACCATGTACAGAAAATCGGCCTTCGCCTTGGAGTTGGCAGTGGGTCTCTCACCTAAGGTGATGAATGCCTTTGGTGAGCAGTTGCGCCTGCTCAGGTTGCTGAATGAGGCTATTCCAGTGTTCTTTCCCATTTGCATTTCCATCCATGAGTGACATCTAGGTGGAAGAGAGTTTTTAAGGCAGCACTTTGCTGTAACAAATCAGAAGCTACAGCAGGTCCAATGGGATCTCATTTTCTCTACATCATTCAGGCAGCTCAATCAACGTGACAGTGACGATGTGAGGCCTCCTATGTAAACTGCTTGTGAAGCCTGCTTCTTCACTGCTGATGCCTTGAAGGATGGTCTTGATGTCTACATAGGCTATTCTCCTCAAAGGTTTTTGCAGAAGGAAAGACAGTTCTGCAGGCTGGGAGGTGCTGGTGTTCTCCGACACCTTTTTGGAAAAGCAGGGAACAGATGTGGACTTTTCTCCGTGTCTTTGCTGGTTTCTCTCAACGCCATCCCAATGATATTGCCCCCAGCATGGACATACCTGCGTGCAAGAAAATCCAATCCAACGTTCATCTTGCCTTTTTTTTCCCTTTAATGCTATTTGTATGTCCCTCAGAAAGACATCCAAGACTGTGATATAAAAGACCTAGCATCTTGGATTCACTTTCCTTGATGCTGAAAAGAGTTTGCTTTATCTAAAACAGCAGATTTTTACCATCTTTTGTGTATTTCTTGTTTACCTTCCAGTTTTGTCCTTAAAAACACACAGTGTGTCTTTGCATACATGGCTTCATTATCACAGTCCTTTCCATTGGTTTGCCCTGTACTACTTCTCTGTTTTCTGAGTAGCACTGCTCATCATCTACCATCTTTCTCCAAGAGGTTTTGCAAATGAGTGTATATTCAAAATCAGTGTTGCTCTTGCCTCCCACATCTCTCCGCTTTTCAAGGAAGTCAAAGGTTTGCTTACTAAGTCACTTTTTGAGCTCTCTCAGTCTCTTCTTCTTATTCTAGTTGATCTGTTTCAGTTAAAAATTCATCATAAAATCATTATAATTAGTATCTGTGCCATTTTCTCTATACAGATTTCATTTTTCATCATTGATAACTTTTTACAACATTCCAGGTTAGGGTTGTTGAAAATGTACACCACATTTTTTTTCTTCTCATTTTCATTGTTTAGTCTAGCTTTGTACTAACTTTGACACGTGGGCTAAATAATTCAGAAATGACTTCCAATCAGTGATTTTCCTGACTGTTAAAATGCAATCCATTTTGTGTGTGTGTGTGTGTGTGTGTGTGTGTGTGTGTAGCGGGGAGAAGGTTACTTGCTGCTTGCCATACTCAGGATGTCTTTTTTTTTTTCTCTAAGAAAGTATTCCTGAAGTAAAAACTTCTAGCTTCAGTGTGGTCTACAAGTGTCTGGCATCTCTCATTCCTCATTACTGACCTACACTTTACAATGTAATTTTCAACATCCTCCCCATCCTCACTTTACATGGAGGTCTTTAAGAATGCCAGCACAGATACCCTTTGATCCAGCAATACCACTTCTAGGGCTGTGTCCCAAAGAGATTACAAAAATGGGAAGAAAGACCCACATGTACAAAAATATTTATAGCAGCTCTGTTTGTAGTGGCCAACAATTAGAAATTGAGGGGATGCCCATCAACTGGGCTGAACAAGTCGTATATAAATGTGATGGAAAACCTTGTTCCATAAGAAGTGATGAGCAGGCAGATTTCAGAAAACCTGGAAAGATTTATCTGAACTGATGCTGAGTGAAATGAGCAGAACCATGAGAACATTGTACATAGTAACGGTCACATTGTATGATGACTAACTTTGATAGACTTAGCTCTTTTTGGCAATACCATGATCCAAGACAATTCCAAAAGACTCATGATGGAAAATGCTATCCACATCCAGAAAAAGAACTATGGAGTCTGAAAGCAGATTGAAGCATACTATTTGCCCTCTCTTCATTTATCTTTTCTTCTTTCTCATGGTTCCTCCCATGTTCTAATTCTTCTTTGCAACATGATCAATGTGGATTCAATATGAATATATATGTAGAGCCTATATCAGACTGCATGCCATCTTGGGGTGTAGGGAGGGGAGAGATGGAGAGAAAATTTGGAACTCAAAATCATATGGAAGTGAATGCTGAAAACTAAAAATAAATAAATTCCTTAAAAAAAAAAAGAATGCTAACACAGGTTGATTCAATGTGGAGGGCTTTTTCAAGTTCCTCACTATAGATGCAAGGGATGCTAGGATGCAAACTGTAAATCTTCTCATGCTGCCTTTTTTTTTTCAGATACCGAATATGATTCACACGACAGATTATCAAACATCCCTTCAAATAGCATTGCTTCTTGCCCCTGGCTAGCCAATAGGCTAGCCGATAGCATCATCTTCACCCACTCCTTTGTTTGCCTCTCCAGAGAAAACCTGCGAGCACCCTTCCATTTAGCTGAAACTTCCTTCAATCTTCTGGTTACACGGACAGAGAAAATGCCAAGATGGATCTGGTTTGGCTCTTCAGTAGCATGCTCACTTGCTGGGCACTGGAAAAGGAGTGAACGTTAGGTGCTAGGTTAAAACCTAGAAATGATGGGATTCTTAGCACCCTCTGCTCTCTTTTCCATCGAACTTCCAGACCAAATGGGAACAGAATGGGACCATTGCCACCTTGCATGTTGGCTGTTTGTAGCTAAAGGCATCAGTTTCCAGGTGACAAATCTCTGGACTCAGCTGGGGTCCTCAGAAAGCAAAACCCCTGGAATGTTCAAAGCCTCTTCAGAAGGTGGACGTGGCTGCTGGCACAGCCTTTGAGCTCGGTGCTGGTGCTCTGAGGCCACAACATAAGGAGAGCAGTGCTGGGGGTGGGGTGGGGCTGATGCCTGGAGGGGACAGGCTGCTGGGAACCCTTCAAAGCAGGACTCAGAAGTGAGGGGAAGGGAGGCAAGCTTGGGGCTACTCATATTGCTTTCCTCATGTCTCCCAATATTAAGATTTAAAACTGTCGGTGGTTCCTAGGACGTCTTGCTTGATTCATCATAAGTCACTAGGAATGAATTATCATTCAGCCCCTCATTCCATGCGGCGGCCCCTGCCAGCCCACCCTGGAGCCCACAGGCCCTTGCGGCTCCAGAGTTTGGAAAGGCACGTTCACAGCAGCTGTTCTTCAGGAGCTCCAAACAGCATCTTCTCTGTGGTCGGCCCGTGAGGCCCCTGTGGGAGAGAGGCAGAAGGAGCAGAGGGCTGACACTCACACCCAGGAGGTGACTCAATCAGCATTTATAAGCACGTACTGTATGCCCACGGCCAGTCCTGGTCAGGTGTGGCCACATGCTGCTGCTGAGCTCTGATGCTCTCCCTTCCTTGGAAAGGAAGTCCAGAGCAGGAAGCATCCCACCCACGGCCTGCATTGATCTTTGAGAGGGGAGAGGGAGGTCTGGCTTCTGACCACTTGCAGAATCTCTGCCATGTGAGCCCTTCCCTCCACTCACAGGTACACCACCTTAGCTCAAGGCCTCTACAACTCTCCTGGACTATTGTGAAAGCCTGCTCGTTGTGGAGCCCAACCCACTCTCCTCCTATTCCCAGAGCACTGGTCTGCTCACGGCTGGCAGGCAGGCAACCCACATCTGGTAAGTGCCCAGGAGGGGCCAGGCATCACATACAAGCAAAACAAAGAGCATGCTGCCCTTGAGGAACTGACCTTCTGATGGGGAGCACAGCTCATAAAAGGAGGATGAAGGGCGGTATGTGGGTAGGAAGGTCCCTGAAAGGGAGTGGTGGCAATGCCCAGAGAGTCTGAAATGCAACCTGATCAGCCTGCACCCATCCCCCAAATGGATTCCCCAAGAAGGAGCTCACCAGTGGGAAGTGGAGGCCAGCATGGCAGAGGAGCGTTCCAGTGCGAGAGGTCTGGGAGATGTCCCAGCAGCACAGCAGGGAGGGCCTGAAAGTCACTCCCCTGCACAGTAAGCTAGAGTCCACCCTATTACCTGCGGTGGGGGGAAGGGATTTAAATCCACTTTTTCATTCTAATTAAATGTCCTTTTGTGTATGGTCTTTCCCCAAGTGATTGTAAGCTCCTTGAGGGCAAAGGCTGACCTTCCTAAAAAAAAATGTATATATATTTTTCATTAAAAAAAAATTTCCAGCTGCTAGCACAGTGCCTACTATGTAACAGACATTTAATGTATGTCTGTTGACTGACTGGCTGCAGCTGTTGACCCACCAGCACCCTACACCCAAAATCTGTGAGACCCAGAACATTCACCCCCAGAGGACAAATACCCACCCATCCTGCCCATGGCATTCTCCACCTCCCAGAACAAAATCCCTTTCCTTCTTCACCATTCTTCCACACGTGTTGTCTTCCATTGAAAGTAAACTTCTTGAGGGCTGGAAGGGCCTGTCCTGCTTATTTTCACATACAGAGAACTCAGCCCAGTGCCTGGCAATGGCAACTGCTTCATCAGAGGTTTTCCCCCATCCATCCATTCATTTATTCACTACACAGCATTCTGTAGCCCGTCTCCACACCTTCTTGTTCCCCAAGCCCGGGATTCTCTCCTCTCTCGGACTCTAGGAAAGCCCAGCTCCCTGGGATCAGGCCAAGAGCTACCTCCTGCCAGAGGCTTCTCAGATGAAGCTGGAATTCCATCTGCCCAACCCTATCTTGGACATCTTTCCTTTTACCACACGTACAGATCCATCCGAAGGCCATTGTGGATAAGCGCTCTCAAGCATTCTGGTTCTCAAAGTCAAACTAGAAGGGAAAGTCACATCATATATACCTGGTTCACCCCCATCCCCTCATGTGCTGGTCAAGTCCACACTCAATTTGTAGCCAGAGGTTTGCTTGGTACTTGCTTGGGCCGGCCCAGAGAAATTCCTGCCCTTCAGGGCCATCCAGGTACTCAGAGTCTGGTTGCAGCTTAGCCCTAACAATATGAGGCAACCAAGAAATGTGAACAGCACAAAGCGGTGTCTGTCCTTTGAAAAACCCCTTCCCCAGAGACAGTCCAACCCAATCCCCCCAGCTACCTCCCTAGGCCGTATCTTTCTGGTGCCTGGGATCTAGAAAGTGCAGAAAACCACGTGAACATCTGGCATCCACGGTAGAGCAGGGCCGCCCCAGCACAAGGATGTCTGCTACGAATATTTGGGCATATATGGGGCCTGTTGAGGTTTAGGGGTGCTCGGTGCCTCAAATAGCGCCACGTGGCTCCTGGCTGAATGAATTCGACCTGTAAGTGACGAGGTAGCATGCTCCCACAATTTAAAATAACCTCTGACATCCTACAACATCAGCAAAGAAGTTACATTGTTTTAACAAGCTTGGGAAACCTTGGAAGGGCGAGCCAACGAGAAGGGCCCTAATCCTTTAATAGACCCCGAAGTTCAAGAGGGCAGAACCGATTTTAACTAGCCCTAAGTAGAACAAAGGGCACAGGCTTTGGGATGATGAGGGATGGGGTTGGGGCAGGTCAAGGGGACACGGGGATGGGTGGATGTGTAAGACTGTAACATGGAAAGGAATGGATGGTCCGGCCCTGGAAAGGAGGACTCTCGGCATTCTAACGGTATAAAATGTTCTCTTGCTTCTGTAATTGGCCTAATCTCTTCCGAGAGGTTTTGCCCGATTCTCCCAAGAACCATAAAATACATGATTCTTCACTCACTCCAAGCTTAGTTTCATTTTTAACTAGAAGGCTTTATTTCTCTAAGGCATTTATTTCTAACAGACCTAAGCCTTCTCTCAGCCAAAGACAACATATATTAAAGATCTGCCATATTGGTCAGACTCTTACTGAATCTGAACACTGGTGACACTCCTGTTGACAAGAGGGAGAGATTGAATCCGAGCCATGGGCCAGAGTGAATCTCAGCACCTCAATGGAGACAAGATGGATCTTATATATAGAAAGACTGTGGGAGGGATCTAGGAGTGACCAAGTAATTTGGGGTGACTAGAGGAGAGGTCTGGGAGAAGGGGTCAGGTAGGATCTGGGTTGGGAAGTAGCTAAAGGCAATCTGGAGGTAACAGAGCTAGAAGGGCTGGGCTAGATTAAAGGTAACAGAAAATTGAGTTTAAGCAATAATGAAAGGTCAGTTAAGAGGACTATAGCCTCAGGTGAATACTAGAGAATTACTTGATTAATTGGGAAAATTCAAAGAGGGTTCAAAAGTGGGGGGATTTCCAGAGCCTATAACTCTATCATTTCCCCCTCAAATAAATGGGACCCAAATTCTTTTGGGGCAAGGGGCAAAGGTTTTGGCTTGGGCCCGCCTCCTGACTTTCATGTTTTTGATATACACAGCCAAAGATGGGATTTGGAGGTCAAAGGACCTGAATAATTGAGTGCCTTTTCTCAGCTGGACCAATTCACAGCTTTGTCAACGATTATTGGCTCCTCTTCGTCACCTCATGGATGTGGTGAAGAACTCCTAGAAATAACTTCAGGTTGGATCTCCTCTTTAAAATAATCTCTCTTAGAAAGAAAACAAAAAAACAAACAAAAACCCCCAATAAAAAGCAGAACTTAAGAGAGGACAAAACTAAAGAAAATAACAGAAGGAAGGATTTTCAAAAATTAAAGTAGACCCTTCTTGTTTCAGTTTCTTCTCTTAAAATGCCAAGTTCCTTCTGTACTTCAAGAATAAAAGTTGAAACATGGCAGAATTTCTTTGAAAATTCCAGGTTTTTTCCCCACTGTTCTCCTTCCCCAGTCCCTATCCCCCAGTTTTCATGCATGTCTTGATTTGGCTGGATAATGGTTAATTATAAGCTTTATCAACTCAAATTTATTGTAATGAGTAATGTTCTTTCTTATTTAATTTCATCAGAAAAGATCCCAGGGCTACAGAAGAAGGACATCAGATTGAGAGTGGAATCAAAGGGCATAAATTAGCATCATTGGCAGTGGGCTTGTGCATTGCTGAAGGTGTAAGGGGATGACATATTTTTTTTTTTCCCCTGGAATCATGCCTCAGTGGAGGAGAAGTTGCATTGTTTGTGGGCTTATTGCAAAGTGTTTGAAACTTCTGTGAAGAGCAGCGTATTTACTGAATGTAATTTACTTTCTGGAAGCCCAGGGCTAAAAATAATAGAGAAGAAACCAATCATGTAAAACCTCACAGAGCAAGTGCTACAACATTTCTCAACCCACAAATGAAATGGACGCTTATTTGGTTTCAAAACATTTGCTTTCTTGGAGTTTTTTTTTAACCTCAAGATGTAAATGTATTAATTCTTTTGGCAATGCCAGACTGTCCTACCCAAAAGGGGTAGATGAAAGTGAACTTGAGACCTCTGCCTGATGTGCAAGGTGAAAACAGGCTTCAGCCAGCTAGATTAAAGTGCTAGTGACAAAAAGAGACAAACCAATGAAGATATTTCACCCACACGAAGGAAGGACGCCCTAACATTTTTTGACTGCAGCAAGATTTTAAGAGCCTGGCAGGAGGCTGGTGCTTTCAACAGGATCAGTACCATATCATGAGACACTGCATGGAACATGGACAAGGCAGTCTCCAGTGCTTTAGTGATGCCTTGAAGCACAATGGAAAGAATGCAATTTTTAACATCAATAGTTGGGAAATGACCACAGCCAGTGGGTGGGTCCAGTTTAGAGCAATGAGAGATAACTCCTCCCCCATCTGAATGGTAGAATTTTACGCTCTCAAAAGCTGAGAATATCCTTGCAGCCAGAGGCCACAGCCTAGGAAAAATGCCAGTCACCAACCACTTGCTTCACTTTCATTCACTTAGTGAGACAGGGAACTATGTACTTAGGAATAATGATATCTACAACTGGGTCATCAGCATCTATCCCCTTCATGACAGCGAGGTGAGAAGGATTTGTGCAATTCCATCTTAGGGCCAGTGAACTTTGATGGAGAGAAATTAGAACCCAGTGTCCTATTTTGCCACTACGATCTTTTCCAAGGAGAAGGACATTTGGTCTGGAGAGAGGTGAATAAAAATGGCTTTATAGGACGCAATGTCCAGCAAAAGTAGAGAGAGTAAAAGAACACCCAGTGGTCCTGGATGGGTTTGCGTTGCATTGAAAGAACTGGCAGATGTTATGACTGGACTACTGTCAGGGATCATTGATAAACTGTAGACATAAGAATATTTAACATGGGATTGGAAAAGGGCAAAAGCTTTTGAAAGAGAGAGAGAGAGAAAGGAGAGAAAGAGAAGGGAGGCAGGGGGAGAGAGAGAGAGAAAGAGAGAGAGAATACAGAGACCAAGAATGATTGAACAACAGCAGTTCTTCAGTTTATGGAAAAATGGTCAGTCAATATCATAAAAATGAAGCAGTGCCCAAAAGAGCTGACATGGCCTTCTTTGACAGGATAGATCGGGGAATACTGTAGAGTGTGCTTAGATAGAGCCTACCCAGGTGTTAGCAAAACATTTGAAAGATTTTCTCATGCTATTTTCTTTAAGAGGGTGGGAAGGAGAGATGTGGGCCAGACAATAACATAGTTTAGGGATTCAGGACTGGTCGAAAGGTTGGACTCAAAGGTTAGTCATCAGTGTATCCACATCAGTTTGGCAAGAGGTCTGAAGCAGAAGGCCTCGGGAATCACTAGTGACTTTCTGGGGTGTGTAGGTGGCATGGTGCCTGGAGGAAGAAAGACATGAGTTCAGATCCAGCCTCCCATACATCCTAGCTGGGTGAGCCTAGGAAAGTCCCCTAACTTCTCTCTCAATTTCTGTAACTTTGAAACAAGGGTAATATTAGTGACACTCTCCCAGAGCTGTTATGAGGATCAGAGAAGATAATACTGGTGAAGTGTTTTGCACAGTGTTGAGCACATAGTGGGTGTTTTAATAAACGCTCATACCTTTAACATTTTAATCAATGAAACCAATAAAGGAATAGTAGGTTCTTATCACATTTGCATATAGCCCAGTTATGGAAAGGACAGTTAATAGAGTTAAACAGATACCAACTGGCATCCAAAAAGCTCTGGACAGAATGGAAGCCTGGGCTAAATCTACATCAGACAGCAGTAAGTCTGAACCTCATGTAGAGAGGGGAGAACAGGACAGTGAAGAGCACGCTCATGACAGGTGAAGGTCTGGAGAAGGACCTGGGTGTTCAGCACCGAGAAGAGAGGCCACTGGGGAGGGGCAGTTGTCTTTAATTCATCTCCCTGCCATGGGGAAGAAGGACTGGACTTATCCTCACAGCCAGAGGAGACTGAACTGGGAGCAGTGGATGGCAGTCACCAAGAGGACAATTCAGACTTGACGTGATGGTAGAAGGCCCTTTGCCAGAGAGAGGGTAACAGCACTTTGGTATCATTTTATAGACATTAAGATCCTGCTGAGTCCTCTCTGAGAGCCCTTCTCACTCTGAGACTATGATGCTTTCATCAGCTCACCCCTATTAAGCACATTATATGTATAAGACAGCATGTGCTGGTCACTAGAGACACATAGACTAGTGTGTGAGGAAGCAGAAGCCCTAACCAATGGGGGCAAATTTTGCCTCCTACATTATCACTACGATTGGATGGGGTGAAGCCCAAGATTGGCATGTGGTTCCCAATCGGGCTATCTCATTCAAAAGAAATAGAAAAAAAGGAGCAGGGGGTTGCATTGTGTACTAAGGAGATGAAATCCAAGAACCAGTGAAGGGAAGCATGTTGGAGAGAGAACTTGAGTGATGAGAGAGAAAAGAAAGCCATTCTGTACTCTGGTATGCCTTATAACATCTGGGCAGAAGAAAGAAATGCATGACAAGTACAAGAAACAGATTCTCCTAAGTACAGCCCCAAGATACGAAACTATTGTTAGGGGATTCACGTGTCCAGCCACATGCTGGAGCTCTCTCTGCTGACCGAAGAACAGCTAATAGTTCCCTACCTTGCTTTGATAATAATTTCATATTGGAAAAGGTGAAGAAATCAATAAAGGGTAAATCTATGGACTGGGTTCTTTGTAATGGTGATGAACTGTGGTGAAAAGAAAAGGAATCTTGGGGAAAAGTTATTCTTCTTTCCTGGGGTTTGTGATAGAAGAGAGAGAAGCTATATATAGTCTGATTTGGGGAGAACAGGTTTCAAATGATTCAGAGAACGGATAAGAAGGTTCTCGGGAACTAACATTCTATAGGGGATATTAGACAAGGAGGGATGGGAAACTCTCAAAAGTAAAATTCTGGAGACTCAAAGGGAATGAATTCTAATAGGAAACATGAAAGAGAGTTGTCTGAAGAGACCAATGGTTGTACTTCTAAAGTTCACCAGTCAACTTTGATTTAAAACACTCATACCTGATTCAATTCACTTCAACAGACATTTATTAAGTGACTACTACAAAATAAGAAAAGAAAAAACAGTCACTACCCTCAAGGTGCTTACACTTTAATTAGGGGAAGGCAATACACAAAAAAGGGGCTGGGAAGGTAGAGTTGGATCCAAGGCTTGCCTGTGGTAGGGAGCAGCCGGGCTCTGAGCCAGCTTTCAATAGGAGCTTTGGGGGGAGGCTTTGCTCTGCCCATCAGTCAGAGCGGAAGAAGCTACAGATGAGGATTCTCCCCATCGTGGAGCTCCCAGGAAGCGAACATTTCCTGGGGCAAGATGATGGTGGACATGCGCATGGAGGATGAATACAAGGGTAAATAGAAAAGCATGGACGTGGTCCTGGAAGAACACTGTCAGATCTGCTCAGACATATAAAGACGTAGCAAATAAGCTTCAGGATAACATTTGCTGAGGTCTCACAGCTTCTTTCCATCAGGGCTGTGGCTAGAGCTCAGCTCCCCTGACAGACAGCTGGGTGCTCTTCTTCTTCTCCCTATTGTCGAGGAATCATTCTGCCTGGAATCGGAGAGAATGCTGCACACCGAAAAATCAGAGTATGAAAAACCCTAGTAGGTGATGTGGAGACCAGCACATTGCTGATCTGCGTAAGAAATGTTTTAAAATAGGTAACACTAAACTCCTTTTGCAGACCCCAGCATCAGGAATATCCCTATAGCAATTTCAACAAGTGCAAATGATAAAATTTGTGCCCTCTCAACTTCAACAGAAAGAGGTGAATTCCACATGCCTTAGAGGCACAGAAAAATGAATTGCAGCTAAGCAGATAATGGTTGCCTCCATCAGCCACCCTTACACCAGTGAGGATGTGGCTCAGAGAATCTAAGAGGGCTCCTCCATCTCCCACTGTCAATCATTCTGTTCTTGGCGGACACGAACACATGAATTTTTATGCAGCCAAACAAAGAAATAAAATAATGTATCAGGGAGGCCTTTGGGCTATTTTGTGCAGATGGTAATAGCTGGGGAGCCGTTTGGCTTCTGCCCCGAAGTGGCTGCACGACTCTGGGTAGTGGAGGCTCAGTGGTGGGTGACGTTCATAGATCTGGGCTTTGCCCAACACAGTGAGCTGTCACCAAGGACAGACGGTGAGACTCAGTGACAGAGGGAGGGTGGGAGCTCAGTCTGGCTCCCTGCTGCTCTGACTCTGGGCCTTGGGACAAACCACAAATGAGCTCCCTGGTAAACTATGGTGGCCTTTGGTTCTGGGGGTTTTGTCCAATCTGAGCTAGGAGCTCCTCAGAAGGGCCTAAGCTTATTCTATGCCCTGCGTGCTACAGATTAAAAAGAGCATCACTTTTCATGTACTGATGAGGGGTATCATTTCTTGGGGTTCACCAGCAAGAGCAGATCTAGAAACTGTTTTACTGTATTTTTTTTTTGAAGAGGCAGTATTACATGGAACAGTCAGGTGGTGCAGTGGATACAGCACTGGGCCTGGAGTTCAAATCCAGCCCCAGATACTACTAGTTAGGTGTGACCATGGGCAAGTCATTTTACCTCTGCCTGCCTCAGTTTCCTCAACTATAAAATGGGGATAATAATAGAACCTACTGCCTAGGGTTGCTGTGATGAACAAATGAGGTAACAATTGTAAAGCACTTAACCCCAGTAGCACCTAGTGGACATCATAAAAATGTTAGCTATCACTATTCCCCAGGCCCATGGGAAAGAGAACGGGGCCCAAGTGGTCCTTCCCACACAATAGGTGCCATGACCCGCAACCTGAAGCAGATCAGCTGAGCAACCTGGTCTTCATCAATTCAAATGTTTAGTTAGATAATCATTTATTAAGTGATTAAAAAAAACATCAAGGCAAGATGGTACAGATGATATGAGTCAGCCTCAGAGTCAAGAAGACCCAGGTCCAGTGTTGCCTCTGATATGCCCTGTAGGACCCTATGCAAATCCTTTATCCTCTCTCATACTGTTTCCTCGTCCATACAATGGGAATAATAGCCCCCATCTTAGAATTCACATGACGATCTAATGAGAGAACATCTGTAAAACTTTCAACTCTGTGGCTGTTATAATCATCATCATTACTCTGTGCTGATCAGACCACCTCAGGATCATTGCATTCAATGATTCTGGCTCCCACGTTTTAGTAAGGACATGGCTGAGCTGGGCCATATCCAGAGGAGGGAAACCAGACTAGAGAAGGGTCTCGAGTCTGTGCCACAGTAGAATGGTTTGAAGGGACTGAGGATGCTTACCTAGCCTAGAGAAGAGAAAGCTGTGGGCAGGGCAAGGGACCATCATAGCTGTCTTCAATGCTTGAAAGCTGTCATGGGCAGGAAGTACTAGACTTGGGTTTTTTGGTCTGAGGACAGAATTATGAGCAGTGGGACAAATGATGTAAGGAATACATTCCTAAGGATTGGAAGTATTCCAGCCTGGAAGGGATTGACTGTGGAGGTAGGGGGCTCCACCTCCCTGAAATCAATGGCACCATGGCCAACCGTCACATTGGTTGTACAGGGGATTATAAGAGTTGGACTAGATGGACCCCGAGGTCCTTCACCTTTCTGAAATCCCGTGATTCTTGAACTTGTGAAAGCGTAAGACATTCTATTCATCACCATTAAACTTCTTGTTTGATTTGGCCCACTACTTTAGTCTGTCTTTTCAATCTTGAATCTGGCAATTGGGTGTGACCTTTCTCTTCCAACTTTGGGTCAAGTACAAATGTGGAGGGATGTCACACACATGTCAAGTACGATCTGCAGTAGTTAGGGTGTGACAGGAGCAAAGAAGAGATCAATCAGTGTCTTGACAAAAATCTGAGGCAGAGAGAGCCATTTTAGCCTGGGACACTGGGAGAGCTGTGAGCCAGACCTTGGAGGACGAGGAGCACTTCAACAGGCAGAGAAGATGGCAGAGTGCATTCCAAGCGTGGGAGATGGCCTTCTGTGTGAGGACAGGTCATAGAGGGCAGAACAATGTCAGAGAACAGCTAGGAACCCAATTTGGTCTCTGTTACTTAGCTCATGGACAGATCACAGACAGAAGCAAAGCTAGAAGGGATGGAAGCCGAGTTCTCCTGGGTCACCAGAAATAGAGGACGGAAGGAACAGAACTACTGAGATACTTTTTGCTTACTAGGTGGTAGGCAGATGAGAGGCAGGAGGCAGTCAAGGGCCAAAGTACCAAGTCCTGTCTCTTCCTTACCCTCTCTGCCAATGAGATGCCATATGCCATGTGCCATTCTCATAACAGTGTATGAGCTGCTGCAGGTGAACAAACTATTGGTGCAAGGATGCAGACTTAAGAGTTACATGTTAGTTTATTACTTTGGTTGATGCATAGTAATTAAAAATCACAAGTTTACTGATAATTTGATACAAAGTCTTTCCATATTTCACTAGGAACACCTAAGTAACCTGAGCTCATACCCCAAATTTATTTTCCTTCTGTGTATTATCCAGGTCAATTCTTCTTTTTATTTCCTGCTTCTGATTTTATCACCGATTAGCACCTTCACCAGTGTGGGACTGGTCCAATAAACGATTCGGTAACTTAACATTTGTGTAAAATGGTTTCATAACAAAAGGTGAGACAAATGGATGGATTCCTGTTAGCTGATTATCAGGGCCTTCCAATTACCCATCATCCCTTAGCACCATCTTTCATGTAGTGCATAGAAAGGAGAATTCCCTGAGATCAAATAAAATCATACGTCCAAAATACATGTAAGCACATAAATGCTGCCCCTTTCCATTTGGACAAAACAGACACTTAACTGAGAAATAAAAAGGGGGAAAAAAGATATATATATATATATATATATATATATATATATGTATATATATATATGTATATATATATGTGTGTATATATATATACATATATATATGTATACATATATATATATATATATATATATGTATGTATGTATTTTTTTCCCTTAAATGCTGAACTACTAAGACCTTGAGTTAATTCTTACTTTAAAACAATTTCAGATTGTTGAGCATTAATTTAATTTGAATTTTCTAGCTACAGCTTTGTTTCTAAGGATAAAGAGTTATTAGGAGGGTTCTTGAGAATCTAATAGGCCTAAAGAGATGATATTTTGATTAGTTCATCTAAATGAAATTACATTCCAGGGTGGGAGTATTTTGAAAAGGAGTATTTTGAGCTTTTATTGGAACCAAAAGTCCAATGTCCTTTATAAGCAGCAGAAGAGACTCTAAAGTTGACTTATTTCTTCCAGTCCTCAATTAAGCCTTGAGGAAAATTACATTAAAAACTATTTATGATATTATTTAGTCAAAATAATATTACACAAATCCTAAATCCTTCTTAAAAGGAAAATACCAAATAAAATGCTCTTTTATGATCTGCCAGGACACATTGCTAAAATGACTACTTGGGTTTTCTTTTTTTAAACATTGTTTCCATGAATATATGGAGTTAATATGTCCATAGTCATTAATTCTTATTCAAAAAGCTCCCCATGGAGTAATGAATGTTCTCAGAAAATCTGTCTCTTTCTGTACCTGGAAGTTTGAAATATTTCATTAATTCCTTCATCAAAAGAATGGTTTATTTGTATTTTTGCATTATTAATGTTATGCTACAATAACACTGCTAATGCAATTTCATTATTTCTACTTCAGCGAAACAAAGAAAAAAGAGCCAGGGTTCTTGGGCTCTGCAACCTTGACAGCAAGGCTGCTCAAACTGAATGCGAGGAAAACACCCCACAAACCTACTGTGACACATCTGCCTGGCACCCCCGTAAATGGATTTCCTGAGCAATGCGCTCCCTCCATCTCATCATGTCCCCCACGTCTTTGTAGAGGAGCATTTCTGCAATGGACAGGAGCTTGTAGCTGGTCAGATGGAATGGTGACTCATGCTTCACAGCAGCCAGCAGCCTAAGGGAGGCCGTCACTGATTCACTCAAGCTTGGGCACATGGGGAAGATCCGGGCATTCCATAAACTGAGGCTGGTTCTACTGCTAGAGAACAGGCCTTCTGTCACTTTCAAGCCCCAAAGATCTAAGCAGGCCAGGAACCCCAGTCCAGAAAACTGAAGGGAATGGATGTCTGACAGCACCTTCACATTCCGTTTCAAGTCGTCTTCCACGCCATATGCCATCGTGGCGTACATTAAGTGTCCATTTGCCCGCAGGCTAAGAGCACACAGGAAAGAATTGGGGGGGAGGGCAGCTTTAGTGAGGACGTGACAGCCGCTGATGATGCTGTTGGCTCCAACCGCGACATCAGGTCCTAACCAGGAGTACTCCACCACGGAGCCCAGGCCCACAGAAGCCCCTGATTCTATTATGCTTTGAATGACACAGGGGGCTTCACGGCAACATTCTGAACCCCCTGGAAAGATGCTAACAGCTTTGGACAGTAAGCCAAGCTCAGATTTCAGCGTGCTATCTGAGGTGAAATGGTATAAATACTCTTGAGTCGTGCCAATGTGATAGAATTTGGAGTTGTTAAGAGCAACAATGTTGAGTGGTGTCCCTTTGAGAAGATGGAAGATCTTCTCTCTCATTTCGACCAACTCCGACTTTTCTCTGGTGACATTGGCCATGTTTTTCGTATACTCCACAGTTGCTCCCGGGCCCAGGGCCTGCAGGAAGTCTCCGTAGGCATCAATTTCACAGGTTAGGGCCCCGAGTTGCTGATAAAAGGCTAGTAACTTTTGGGCTGAATTATGGTCCATGTAGAATAGACTATCTGTGTAGACAAAGTCTGAGTGCAAGTTAGGAGTACTGAGGTCCCCTACAGCCAAGTTCTTTGAGGAGAGGGTTCCCTTTTTGCCTACAGCACCGGCCTGATACATCTCTTCTAAGCTGGGTTTGTGCAGGAAACGGTAGCAAGTCCTATACTCCAGGTCTCCACATTCTGAGCCACCTGAAGGTTCTAACACAAACACCCCATGAGTTGTCCCTATCATCAAGTCAGAAGGATGAGCCAAAGCAGTAAAGCCTGGCTTATCAAACCTCAGACAATCGACGTCTCCAACACTATAAAGCTCTATATCATCTGCGCAGGTGATCAGAACTCCAGGACTCATACGAGAGGGGAAATCAATGTACATGGCCAGTTTTAATTCCAGCATTTGATAAATTGGGTAACCAAGAGGCAGAGCTGTGAAAATTTTTCCCAGGGCACTTGCGTTGGGTAGCCGTTGACTGTAGCCACCTGGAAAAATCAAAGAGATTGTTGAAAAAGGCATTCCAGACAAGAAGAATATAGAGACACACTGAGGGAAAATGAGTGAATGAGGGACCCTGATTAGTCACTGGCTGAAACGGTCTTGAGCATACTGACCATACGCAATGTAGCTTTCTTCTATTGGGAGCCTAAGTCAAAACAGAGAGCAAAGACGAACAAGTGACCTTGAAAGTCAGTCATCTTCTGTCATTTGTTTGAAATGATGTAGTCCAAAGGATGCAGGTGGAAGAAGATTCTAACTCCCCCCAGGCCTGGGCTCTGTTTGGACACAAATGTCTAACAGAGCACGCACAGGGCCTCACACTTAACAAGGGCTCTATAAATACTTGCTGAATGAATTAGATGATGAAGCTGTGTCTAGAAAAAGACAAGAGGCTAAAAACTGGTAAAATCTGCTTGTACCTACATCTTAAGAAGTAGAAGCCTTTGCATGGGCTATAGATCCACAATCAGCTACAAGATTTAAAAGGGTAAGAGTTTGAGAAATGATCTCACAAACCATAGACGTGATCAAATCTCAGTGATTCAGGTAAATTTGGGGCAGAGGTAGAAATAAGACACTCTGAGTCAAAGAAAGGTAAAAATTGTAGAGTGTGTTAAAAATAAGACATCTTCCTGCCTTTCAAGAACACAAGATAATCTGAAGAAGACTGAAAATGGATTGTCAAGAGGAAGGCTGGGCAAGGGGAAGGCAGAAGAGAGATGGAGGCCATCTGAATCTAGTCACAAGAAGGGACTTTGCACAAAGAGGAGGTCCGTTTTGGGGGGGGGGAGGCACAGCCAAGAGCACGAGCATCTCTGTGTGGTGGAAGTGGGGTGGAGGAAGAGCTCAGGGAAGGGAGGAGGCTGAGGAGCTGACAGGGTTGTGAGTTGCCCAGGGTCACACAGCTACTAAGTGTCAAGTGTCTGAGGCTAGATTTGAACTCGATTAGGGTGTTTGAGAGTCGAAACGTATTCTGAAGTCCCCTCATATGAAGGCAGGAGCTAAAGATGGGAGGGAAATGGTAAGCCAGGGACTGAACGTATTGAGGAAGAAAGGGGAGTTACTGGGGGCTCAAGATGAAAGCTACCAGGGCTGTGATTGGGTAGTAGACAGGAAGAGAAGTTACTGAGTCACGGGCTGGGGAGAAATCCTGGGAGAACCAATGGGGAGCAAAGAGGAGTCCAACTGCCCCATCCCAACCCCACCTCAAGCGCCAAGGAGAAGGAGTGAAGGGGCAGCTGTGCTGGAAGAGGAGGCCAGGGAGGACATGGTGCCTTTGGGGCAGGCCAGGTCTGGGCCACGGCTGGTGCCAGGTACTGAGGCTGAAAGTAAGACATCCACAACAACCACCAGACTTCTTTGATGGGGAGGGCTTGACCTCAGAGTCTGGCACGCCCAGACCCAACACCGAATGCTGGAGGGCATTTACACCAAGTTCCCACCCAACGCAGAAATCCTCTCTAGACCATTCCCAACAGATGGAGACATTTTGATGAGCTCAGCCTCAAGAAAGTAACTTTCAATCGCCAGATCAAAGCCATCTCTGATGAAAAGTTGATGACCAAGTACGTGATGTACAATCTAAAGAATATTCTAACCGAGAAAATCACATCACGCTGCCTCCGACATTAGACACTATCAAAGCAAGACGTGTACGGAATGTTTGTTTTCAAAGAGGAGCGACTTCAAAGACACACAAAAATGCTAAGTTTTCCCAAGGGGGAGGACAAAGTTCCTGAGGTTTCAAAGGTGAAGAACTCAAAAGAAACTTATAAATTAGTGAAGTATGACTTTACCAGAGTGAATTAACAGGATGGTAAAACAATTCCATCTATCACCATATATTTCTTCCAAACACTGAAGGACACAAAGTGTTGATCCTCCATTTCCTTTAAAAAAAGGAAAAGAAAAAAAAATTAAAATCATTGAGGTAAGATAGAAGTATTCAGCTTATATCCAAGTAACCCATTATGGAGCTACAATTGCAGTACGTTAGGATTTCAAAAATTCAAGCCATAAAATACCCACTAGAAAAAATGAACACAAGGTCTTGGCAAATGAATTTTTAAAACTACTAATATATTTATAATAGAAAGTACAATTTCAGTCAAGTTATATTTTATATTATTGAGACTGAATTCAATTCAAGAAATGTTTATTTATTGCCTGCTATGTGCCAGGCACTAGGGATAGAAAAGACAGAGAAAAAGCCCTTGCCCTCAAGAAACATAAATGCTATAGCGCACAGATGAAGAGAAGCCCAGGAGCAGAAATCTGGAGCTGGAAGGACCAGGAGACATCTGGCACAGAGGTGTCAGACACGGCTCACAACAGTCCCAAGTGCAGCCCAAATCAGATTAAAATTTAACTGGGAAATAGTTAGCAAAAGAAATAGAATTATAATAAAACACAGGTAATGGCATCTTGAAACTAAATCAATACGCAGCCAGGAGGGACCCTTACGTGTGATTTAGGTGTGCCCATGTCTACCTTTACATTTATGTGTTTGCACACACATTAAAACACGTACACATACACACAAACATGCACATATATGTAAACACACATAAGCATACACATGTATAACTGATTTTAACATTGGCTGTAACATTTAGATTTTAAGGCTTTTAAAAATAATACATTTGTGGTAGTATTCTCTACAAAACAATGAAAGTGACAAGCTGCTGGATGGACAACATTCCACAGTGTTAAGTAAACATGTTCGTAACCAGATGATACAAGTCAAACTTCAGCCTCTGTCCTGTACTGGCCATTGGACTTAACTGAATGGGGCAAGTCACCTCCTGCCCCTCTGTGGGCTTCTGTTTCTGTATCAGTAAGAGGAATTAGTTAGATATGATGATCTCTAAGGACCCTTTGGCAGCTGGGTGGACCAGTGGATAGAGCTGGGCCTGGAGTCAGGAAGACTCGAGCTCAAATTTGACGGCAGACACTTACTAGCTGGATGACCCTGAGCAAGTCACTTAATCCTATTTGCCTCAGTTTCCTCATCTGTAAAATGAGCTGGAGAAGTAAATGGTAAAACACTGCCAAGAAAACCCCAAATAGGGTTAGAAAGAATCATACATGATTGAAAAATGATTGAACCAGATCTCTTTACAGGCTTAACATTCTGTGATTCTATGTGGGTGCATATGTGTATGTGTGTGTGTGTGTATACACACACACACACATACACACACACACCCTATGTATACATATACACATGTAAATCTATAGCTGTACACACACGGATATATATGCATGCATGCATGTACACATATGCCTTAACACACAGAGAGAACATATGCATATGTACATACCCAGACCCACATTTATTTTTATTGGAACTGGGATTTTGTGGGACTGGGGGGCTGCCAGGGTAGACTCTTCCTCTCTGAAAGTTACTGTTCTGGAGAGCTGCCCTTGAACGGGAGGAGTCAGGTGACTTGTCCAGGGTGATGCCACTGGAATGAGCCCGAGGTGGGGCTTGAACCACATTCTCCGGACCCTGAGGCCTCCTCTTTTTCTTTCTGTCCCATCTATCCTAATAGGCTCCATGTAGATTCCACAAGAAACAATGCGCCAAAACACAACACAATGTTCAGGCTTCACTTCTCTCATAGGTAGTTTTCCCCAAGTGAGTTTTTAAGAGCTTGAATCTTTAAACAAACAACAAAAACCCCAAACTTATAAAGTAGTAGGAAAATGCCTGCTTGGTTCTGCCATCTTGCTGTTGCTTCTGTCCAGCCCTGGGCTTCAAGCCAACAAGGTCAGCCTCAGGCATTCAGCCCTAAGAGGAGCCATGTGCTCAAGAGTCTGAACTAGCTTTATTTACAATACAGGCCCAGGCAGGGTTTTATTCATTGAATCCGCACCCCCAGCCTCCAGCACACTGCTGGGCACACAGCAGGGACCTGATAAATAGCTTGCTGATGCAGTGGCTGAAAGTAAAGCAGCTCACAGCAGCTACAGCTTGAATGACAGAACGAGGACACAAGGGGACATGAGCTGGCTGCGTCCTGCGAGGCGTGGGCCGCATCCTCCAGACTGAGGCAGCGGGAGCTGGGCAGGAAACCCAGGTCTACTGTCGTGCCCCCTCCAACCCATCATTGGCCTTGGGCCCAGAACGACTCTGGGGCCTCAAAGGCTCCTTAAGACAAGGGCCTGCATGAATTCAGTTCAAAAGAGAATTCCACCATATTTGGAGAAGAGGTAGTGCTAGTCAATGTTTAACAGCCAGCACTGGGAAAAGGAAAAAAAGGGGTAAACACACACACACACACAGAGACTGTTACATTTCATCTGCATTACTGACATGTTCTCTATCACTTTAAGCCTCAACTATCAACAGAACCACACAAGCAGCCTTCATTTGTAGCATTTTCTAACGTCCAAGGTGTAAGTGCTCACTATGAAAATTTAAGCACCAGGTTTTGTAAGCGGTTCAAGGAGCCTCCAGTACACTCCTGGCTGAGAGTCAGCATGGTGTCCTGAATGTGGAGCTGCCTTTAGGGACTGGAAGACATGGGCCCAAGTCTTGCCTCTGACATATGAAGCCTGTGTAACCTTGAGCAAGTGACCGACCTCTCAGTCCTCTGCCAAAGCTTCCCCAGATTATAAAGTGTAGGGAAGCCACTGCCCCAACTTGGTAGACTGAGGTTCTTCTTCTGGGAGTCCCCTGTGTCAACGACATCACCCATCCCACCTCAATATACTCAATATAACCTTGGAGGTCACAAGCTAAACAACAAAGCTGACTCCTTTGGGGTGAAGCCAGTGAGGGACAGCCAGGACAGCCTGGGGTCCAGTTCTGCCCCCAGTGGGCGCCCATTCACTGTCCGAGCCCAGCAAAGAGGCTAACTGAGTGGCTGCTCTGTAAAGGTGGAAGGTCCACGCTGAGGATTCCCTCTGAGGATGAAATCACAGGCCTGGCCCAACATAAATAAAGGCCCCCATGAGGGAGTCTCCATCTTTCTGGAGCCATAGTCCTTGGCTCCAAATGTCTAACTTGAAACAGTTCCCTGGGCAGGCGAGATTCATTCCCTTCCCAAACCTCAGAAGGCTGGCATTCCCTGGCAACACCAAGGGGATCTATGCTATGCCAAGATGTGATGGTTGTTCTTTGCCTGGTTGTCCTGTGAGCCCAGGGCACATGGGGGAACAGGGGGGAGGAGGAGAAGACACAGAGACTTTAATGGCCATCCTGAGAAGTCTCCAGGGAGCATTCTCCACTTGGGCAAAGCAAAGCCTTAAAGTCATTAAAACTCTGTGGCTCAATTAACACAATTCTCCTTTAAACAGCATTCTGCAAATCTTTCACAGCTGGAAGAGAAGTGACTGAAAATAAAGACTCCCTTCTCAGGTCAGGAAATTAGCAGCCAGGTCACAGCATGGACCAGCTCTCTGAAGGGGCCCTGGGAATTAACCCTCTTCCTTTTACAGAGGGCAATGGAGGCCAGAGAGCTCTAGCCAGCGGCCAAGGCCAGAGATCAATTCCAGACCTTTGGTCCTGAAAGCCCTCTCTGCTACTCTGAGCTTCCTCCCATCACACCAACTAACACTTTGCCCCATTTGTGGCTGGACACGTGTGGAGAGGCCCCTCAGGTCCTAGTGTACCCTGCATCAGCCTCCGCTTGGCCAACCCACCGATCTTGGCTCCAGCAGGGTCGGCAAACACATGGTAGTGGACACCCAGGGGGAGCTCCTTCTGCTGGAGCTTCCTGGACAGCTGCTGCTTATAAGCCAGCTCTTGCTTCTCATCGGCCGCTGTTATCACAACCACATCCCAGAATTCTCCGACGTTCACAACTCGGCCTGTTTGGAAAGGGGAGAAGGCAGTGAGGACGTGAGCTGACAAACGTGCCCTCCTTTGGTACGTGGGCTCCAGGAGCTTCAGGGAGAGTCAGAGGAGCTGGGTGCTACTCCCCTCCCCGCAAGGTGCTCCTGGCCACTGCACGATGAGGGGCTGGACTAGAGGAACGTCTAGCTTCCTTCTAGCTCCAAGTATGATCTGCCGTCTAAAATACCAAGAACCTAAGGCTTGGAAGGACGCAAGTTACCCAGGGAAGCCTGTACTCAGCACCCCTGGCTGGAGGCAATCCCAAGTTTCTCCTGACTTCCCACCTCTGCGTCCCCTACAAGACCAATGGGGATACCTTCTCCACTGGAGAAGGAGAGCCTGTGTCGTGCCTGGTGAGCGGTATGGTCCTCGGGGGGCCTGGTGGCCACCAGCTAGACTTCTCCTTGCCCATTTCGACAGACCCCAGACTCTGTTCATTGAATTAAACCCTAGGATGAAAGACATTCCATTTGGACGCTCTCGGTTAAGAGGTGGACTTTGGGGTTGTCAGAGGCTTTTATCTCAATCTCTCACTGAGAGGAGAAGATGGAAACAGATAAACGAGTCTCCTGCTTTAAAAAATCAATCTTCATAGATCACAGAAATTCAGAGGCAGTTAGCTCAGGCAGATGCTGGCAGTCAGCCACCATCTATGGAAAGATTGTCCTCCAAGGCCACCACTGCCTTCAGCTATCCCTTTTCCTTACTAAAAACGGGGTCTTTTAAGCAAAGAAAGGCTTTAAGGATAGGATACATAAATTCTATATAACAGAAAGCCTTAGCTCAAGAAAAAAATCTTCCTGGGGAACATCTCGAACCTTTGGTAGACAGATGAAGGGAGGGCCTAGTTCTTATGCTTGCAAACAGGTCAAATAAAAAGCCATGGCTAAACGGCCATGAACACCAGGGACGCCTGTTGGCTAGGGGCCTCCAGGGCTGACTGGCTAGTCTAAGCCTTAGCATTTCAATAGTTTAGGCAATCCCTGCATCAGCTGGGCCTACACTGCTGCTCAAAATGAAATTCAACATCCATTTGCTACATACCTGCTCCGTGTCGGGCACTGTGCAAGGTCCTGGGAATACCAGGATACACGTGTACTATACCTGCCCTCAGGGAGCTGACAGTGCACACATACTCAGACAAGAAGATACAAAAACCTGCAAGACAGGTGTCACGTCCTTGCAGAAGGGAGAGTGAATGAGGCTTCCAAGCCAAGATTCCAAGGGGGGAGGGGAGCTCGAGCTGGCATTCCAGGCCCAGGAACAGATCGTACAGAGGCACAGAGGAGAGGCAAGGTTATGCGCAAGTGCGTGGAGAAAGACAATGGGAAATCTGCAGGGAGGTGAGGGGGAGCCACCCTGGGCGGGGCTGTCCCAGTCTCAAGCGTTGGTCTAGAGGATAATGAGAAGGGGGGGCAGAGCCGGGCCCCAGGGTCACTCGGTTATTAAACAGACTCATGGGTCATCCACTCACAAAGGACCCCACCCAAGGCCGCAGAGGGGGCGGCTGGTGCAGAAGGACCCCAGAGCCAAGCCAAAGGCCGACATCATCTTTGCTTTGCTTGACCCTCCCTCCCTCCCTCCCGGTCAAGACCGGTCCCACCCTGCCTCAGGGCGAGGCGCCAGGCATGGCGGATGGGAGGCCAAAAGTCACCCGCCCTTCCAAGAACACTCTACACTGGCTCTCTTCCTGGTCACTCCACACCTGGACCGGCCTCTCTGTGGATTCTTTCCGCTTTATGTCCTCCTACCCAGGCTTGCTTGTAGGATCCCTCCCCACGAGACCGTCAGATCGCTGGGGCTGGGAGGGCACGCTGGTTGAGCCCTGGGCGTGAGTTCAGATTTGACCTCTGACACTTAGGAGCTGTTGGACCCTGGGCAGATCACATCTGCCTCAGTTTCCTCATCGGTAAAATGGGGCTCTTTACAGCCCTGCCTCCCAGGGCTCTTGTGTGGATCTAGGGAGATCACAGGTCTCAAGTGCGTAGCACACAGTAGGTGCTCTATAAATGTTAGTGTTTGTTGACTGACTGAGTGACCCCCGCCCCCATGGCCTTGCCGCCTCTGCGAACAGGATCCTCTCCTACTGGACGGAGTCTCTCTTTGTTCCCGGTCCCCGCGGGTACACAGCAGGCTCTCCATGAATGCTGGCGGGCCCCATTCCGCAAACCCTCTAAACTTCACCTCTAGGGTCCCTCCCTCCCCGCTGAGGACGAGGCAGACACCCCTCCCCCCCACCCAGTTTCTTCCCCCCGAGGGCCTCTCTTGGCATCTCCAATGCAGGGCACGGCGCCTGCACACAGCAGGTGTTTAACAAGGGCCTGCACAGAGCAGGCGCTTAATAAGAGCCAGGTGACTGAACGAAGTTGGCCTGGGGCCTTGGAGGTCCCCGAAGTGGGCTAGGTGTGACGTCACCGCGCCGTTCTCGCCCCTGCGTGGAGAGCAAACGGATTCCGGAAGTGTGCAGACGACAGACCCAGGCCCCACCTCCTCGTCACCCGGAAGTCCCTCCTAGAAGCCAAGGTTGCTTGCAGCAGGCTGCCGCCCCTCTCGCCTCCTGCCCCCATACCTCTCAGCTGCTCGAACTTCCTCAGCTTGCGCTGGGTGGCTTCGCGCAGCACCGTGCCGGGCCCGGCCTCCGCAGCCGCCATGATCGTCACGCCGCTGGGGAGGTGGAACGAGGCGGGGCTGCCGGAGCAGCACGCTTGCGCGGCTTTTATTGGCCGGTCACGCCCCTCGCGCGATGCCCCGCTTTCGCGATTCGCCGTCTTCGAAGCCCCGCCCCTCCTTGACCCCCGCCAGAGGTCATGCGCAGACTCAGGGCGGGTGTCCATAGCAACCACGGAAGCGGCCGGCCTGGGAGTTGGTGCAGGTGGCTCTGAGTTGGTGCCGACATTTCCGGCCGTTCTTTTCGCTGTCTGCGACCCTGCAGCCCCGCTGCCCTGCCAGCCTGGTGAGTGGGCTTTGGGGTGACCCCCTCTGAGCCTTAGGTCCAGAAGAGGAAGTTTGCGTAGCCCCCAAGAGCCCCTGAAGCAAACTGCCTCCCCAACTGACGTTTCTGTAGCGCTTTAAAGTTCTCGAAGCGCTTTCCGTCACTTGGCCCACAGCGCCTGGCATGCAGTAGGTGCTTAATAAAGGCATATTCACTGTTTAAACCCATTTGATCCGGTAACCCTCTGAGGTAGCTGCTATTCGTGACCATTTTACAGATGAGGACCCTGAGGCTTAGGGTGTCTGCACGTACATAATTATTCAGGCAGCTAGGCTGTGTGGTGCCTAGAGCCCTGGATCTGGACTCACAAAGACCCGAGTTCAAATCCAGCCTCAGACACTTCCTATCTGTGAGGGCCTGGGAAAATCACTTCATTGCTTTTTGCCTCGGTTTCCACATCTGTAAAATGGGGGTAATAATAGCACCTGCCTCCCAGGATTGCTGGGAGAATCAAATGAGATCATACTCCTAAAGTGCTTAGCAAACCATAAGGTCCTGTGGAAATGCTAGACAGCGTTGTCGTCATCTTCGTTGTTATGAGTGACACACACCTGGTATGTCTCTGAGTCAGAATTTGAACCCGAGTTTTTCTGACACCAAGGCTGAGACTCTCTAGAGTGGGATGGAAATCCTGCCTCTGGCGCACGCTCTTTTTAGGACTCTTTCTATACCCTTCACCTCCTGGGCTCAGTTTGCTGATCTGCCAAATGGGGATGATACTCACTGTGCTCCTCTCAGCCCCTGCACAGGCTGGTTGTGAGGCTCCGGTGAATCCTCGATGTGAGACACTTTGGACCAAGGCGCTTAGTAAATGTGTATTGACCTCATAAGACATGCACAATCCAGCAACACGACTTCTGGTCCTTCGCCGTGTTCAGGACTGTGTGTCTTAGTTGTAATTGTCAGTGCTCTGTCAGGCGGTTGATGCCATGTTTCATCTGTGGTCCTCTGCAGAGTTTATTATTGATTGCTTAGATTTCTGGGAGCCCGGATGTAGAGGTGCAGGGTCGGAGGCCATCCAGCCCAACTGCCTTATTTACAGATGAGCCCCGGGGAGGTTAAATTATTTGTTCCAGGCCTTCCATCTGCTAAGTAACAGCTGAGATTTAAAGCTAGGTTCTTTTGTTTGCCAGTCCACCATTTCCTTCTTTAAGGGAAGAGAGGGTTAGAGACTGGCAGGAAGAGGGCTGGAACCTGTCCTGGGAACTGGGTCCCAAGGAGGGGCAGGAGTTAGACAGTGTCTGAGCAAAGGAGGTTGTGGGGCAGTGAGGAAGGTGGGTGGCAGCCTAGGGGACGGGGACTAGGCCAGCTGTTGCAACTTGCAGGAACTCAGGAGGGTGAGAAAAGGTTTGGCTGTTGATTAATGACCAACAGCATTGGCCCCAGACATGGGCCCAGTGAGTGTAGATACTTACCTCTAGGAGTCTGGCAATGAAAGGGAGGAAATGTAAGAGCACTCAGGGCATCAGGGTCAAATGAAGCGTGTGGTGCCTAATAAATGATAGAGTGAGCCCCTAGCCCAGGGCTGGGGAAGCTGCAGCCTCCTGGCCCCAGGTGGCCTTCTAGGTCCTCAGGTGCGGCCTTTTGACTGAGTCCAAGTGGACAGAACGAATCCTTTCATTAAGGGGAATTTGTTCTGTGAAGGTTGGATTCGGTCAAAGGGCTGCACTTGAGGGCCAGGTAGGGCCTCAAGGCTGCACGTTCTCCACCCCTGCCAGGCCTATGGGGAAAAACGTACTTGAAGAGAAGGAGGGGAAGGGGAGAGAAACAGACAGAGGGACAGAGAGAGCTAGCCAGAGACAGAAAGACAGACTCAGGAACCTAAACAAGGAGACACACAGAGAGAAACTAAGAAAAAGAGACCGAGGGGGGAAGGGGAGAGAGAAACAGAGAGAGACAGAGGGGGGAAGGGGAGAAAGGAACAGAGAGAGACAGAGGGGGAAAGGGGAGAGAGGAACAGAGAGAGACAGAGGGGGGAAGGGGAGAAAGGAACAGAGAGAGACAGAGGGGGGAAGGGGAGAGAGAAACAGAAACTCAAAGACACTCCAGAGACAGTTCTGTCTCTCTGTCTGTCTGTCTGTCTATCTATCTATTGAAACCAAGAGAAACCGGAGACAGGGGAGGGAAAGGGTAGAGAGATTCTGTAGGAGAGGGAGAATAAGTGATGAATGGGACAAGGTCTTGGGGGAGACAGGAGATTTGGGGTTGAGGATATAGAAAGAGGAGTTGGCCTTGATGTCTACTAGAATCAAGATGGAGACGTAGAAAGGTTTTGAGGTATGGAATGAGGGAACTGAAGACATTGGAGGAGGTATCAAGGAGAGAAAGAGATTTGGAAAAGGCAATGAGGGAAATGGATAGAGAACCACAGAAGAAGAGAAGCTCTCCATGAGCTGGTGAGTGCCCAGGAGGAGTGGATAAAAATGAATTGGCAGCTGCCCTTTGGCACTGTGGTGTGAGCTCTTCCAGTGGCTTTCAGCAGGCTGGGGCTTTAGGTGAGAATACAGGCAGCCGTGGATTGTCAGGGTGTGAGTGGATGGCCAGGCCAGGGGCCTTGGGAGTCAAGGGTAAAGGAGAGTGTAGATGATAGAATTGGCTAAGTAGGAAAGAAAAGTAGGGCTGGGTTTGGTGGCAGAGCACCTAGGGTTGGTTCTAGTGCTGACTTTGCCACTTGTCTGTGTCATCTCCAGCAAGTAACTCAATTTCTCTGGGACTCCTTTCTCACCAATAAAATAAGTTGAATTAGCTGATCTCAGAAATCCTTTCCAGCTGTGTCTTTGGTCTTATGAGACGGTGGGCGCCACAGTGCTCAGAGTGCCAGGCCTGGAGTCAGGAAGACCCGAGTTCCAATCTGGCCTGAGATGCTGTCTAGCTGTGTGACCCTGGGTAAGTCATTTCCTCTCTGTCTCAGTTTCTTCAGCTGTAAAATGGGGCGATGTAGCATTGACCTCCCAAGGTGGTTGTGAAGATCACTTGGGATGTTTATCAAAAGCGCTTAGCACTGTGCCTGGCACATAGGAGGTGCTGTGTAAATGCTTATTCGCCTTCCGCTTATAATCAGTTAACAAGTATTTATTTATTAATATGTCAGAGATTGTGCCGCACTCTGGAACACTGATTCATGAGTCAGTTCCTGCTTCACGGAGCTTCTGCTTCAGTGGAGGCGGTGACATCAAGGATACGTGTGGTTACACACACAGCATCCTTGGTGAACGAGACGGGGGTGGGCTGGGACAGGACTGTGATGGAAGGGGGAGAGCTGGGGAGAAGCAGGTCTGCAGGGTGGGAGTAGGGTTGAGGTGGACGGGTAAAAGGTTCTGGCGAGGAGAGAGGGAAGGGGAGCTTTGGGGCAGGAGCCCTGCCCAGGATCATGTGGCAGAAGGAGGGAGTGGAGAGCTCCAGGCCCGCTCTTTCACTGCTCTCCTGTGGCGAGCTTCCCAGCTTTCTGCATCCACTGGGTGTGCCCCACTGAATGGTTTTGATTCCTGGCTCCGTTTTCTTCTAGTTGAATTAATTTGTAGTTGACTTTGGTTTGTGATTTTTACAGACCACGTGCTTGAAATAAAAATTGAAGTTGAAAATAATTGTATCTTTTCCACAAGCCTCTGAACACAGATATTTCAATAAAATTGCTAATTTAGAGAATAAAGTTTTCTAAAAAGAGAGAAACTGATGAAAAATGAATCCTAGCAACATCTCAAAGATAAATTTCTTTCCTGTAGTTATGAACCATTTAAATACAGACTTAGAGTGAAGTCTGCATTTATGGGTCTAGCTTTAATAGTGTTATCCACATAGAATGTAATGTAATTTAGTGATTCTGTAAAGACCATTTGTCTAAAAGCAGTCAGGATATGTCTAGAAAAGCTAATATTTCAAATCATTTAGGAGTTATTTATATTAACTTTAAAATCTTATCATTTTCTGTTTTCATTTCTGTGACTAAGAAACTCAAAGAACAATTCTACCCTTCTCGTAACCTTGCGCCTGATCTCAGTATGAGATAATTGTTTATTTTGTCGAATTGGGGCATCTTCTGTTTCCAGAATATTGGTGATGACAGTGAAGTGGCTGAGTCACCACATAGAATGCTCTCATGAGAGGGAGCCTGGGCTCAGATCTAGGAGGACCTGGGTTCAAGATCTGCCTCCGATGCATACCAGTGGTGCCTCTTAATGTCTCTAAGACTAAAAAGGTGCAGGGACCTCTGATGGCCAGACAGGGCTTCTCCTCTGCCAATGAAATCACAGGTCTAGCTCCAACTACTTTTTTGGTGAATCAGTAAAACATTATCGAGCATCTACTATATCGCCGGCATTGTGCTGACTGCTCTTTACAGATTATTGATTTTTTTTCTTTTTAGGCAATTGGGATTAAGTGACTTTCCCAGGGTCACACAGCTAGTAAATGTTGAGTGTTTGATCTGATGCCGAATTTGAACTCATGTCCTCCTGACTTCGGGGCTGGTGCTCTATCTACTGCGCCACCTAGCTGCCCTATTGATTTGATTAATTGGATGGTGTATATGCGTCTGATGCTTCTGAGGATGTTATTTTGTATTGCAGTCACCTGGGTGTATTTCTGATCTCTGTGTTAGGTTGTACTTAAATTCATTAAATATCTAACTGTCATTATCTTCCCTTGCGTTGAGAACCGTGCTGTGTACTTAAGGATGCAGTTAGTAAATGTTTTTCATTTGCGTTGCCAATATGAATTATTTCACACGTGTAAAATATATTTCGACGCACCACACCATCTTTTACAATTAAATGTCTGTGATATATCCCCTTTTTTCATGCAATCCCTGAGGTGACTATTGGGCTTTTGGGGATGGGGGTGAGGGGAGAGGAGATAGGGATTACTGTACAGAACCTCAGTGACTAATGTGATATTTTGAGTTCTAGATGTCAGAGTCCACAAGTCTGATTTGTAAATGGAATTGAATGCGCATCAACCTTGAAGGATAATATTTATATGAATAAGTTTATATTTCTAGGTGATAGTTTGTTAGCATTCCTCCTGTTGAAGAGGCCTGGGGAAGGCCTGCCATGTCTTGCTACTATTGCCATCGAAGCAATTTCTTCAACAAATGTTTCATCCTCTCTCACTAGGCAACAAAGTGAATTAAATATGCACGCAGAGGATTTGTGCTCTTCCTTAATTCTTATTGTCTTCATTCTCTTCAGTGTCCTAGACTCCTACTGGGAGCCAGGCTGACATTCTCCTAAGGGGCAGCACCGTCTTCTGCCCAGGCCTGGTTTTCACAGAGTGATTAAAAGTGTAAGATGACGTGAAAATGATGCAGTGTGTCCTCGTGGACACGTTGAATTAAGAGAGGCTTCCTGGCAGTGGTGTGGATTTCTTGGTGACTGCAGCCCTCGTGCTGTCTGTAAAAGGCTGTTGTGATTGCACCCACTCTCCTTCTGAGCTTGGTCATTTACCCATCCACCTGCAATTTCTCCAAGTAAAGTTATCGACATTTAATAGGAGTGGCAGTGCCCAAATCCGGCTCTGTGTGATCTTCTTCAGAGCCTGTGGTGTTTGTTACACAAGCTTCAGACGAGCTTGACGAGAAGTGTTCCTGCTCCCAGGCACAAAATGGAGTGGGATTCGGCTGTGGTGTGACAAAGTAAAGGACACCTCCATTCCCCAAACCAGTGAGCATTCATTAAGCACCTACTGTGTGATAATAAAGGGGCAGCTAGATGGCTCAGTGGATCGAGTGCTGAGTCTAGAGTCAGGAAGACCTGGATTCGTAGCCAGCTTCAAACAGTTACTAGCTGGGTGATCCTGGACGAGTCACTTAACCTCTGTTTGCCTTAATCCACTGGAGAAGGAAACGGCAAGCCACTTGCAGTATCTTTGTCAAGAAATCCCCACGGACGGTATTGGCGTGCTATGATCCAGGGACTTGTGAAGAGCTGGTCATGACTAAACAGCAAATGGGATAATAACAATCAGCATTTATAGAGCGCATCCAGGTGTACACAACGCCTAATAATGTTGTCACTTGTTGGCATCACAGCAACCTTTGGAGGCAGGTGCTAGTTTTATCTCCACTTTACAGGTGAGTGATTTGTCAGCTAGTAGGTAGCTGAAGCTGGATTTGAACTCAGCTCTTCCTGACTCTGCATACCAGGACCATGTACTAGGTCTTAGAGAAACAAATCCAGAAGTTCTGACTGTAAAGTCCTTATATTCTATAAGTAAATGCAAGCTATTTAAAAAATAAATACAGACTGATAAGAATTGGTGAACTGGAAAAGGCCTCTTCCTGGAGTGAACCTTGAGAGCAGGCATGAGGAGAGCTGTGGTTTCTGACTGGGAGTGAGAAGAGAGAACGTTCTCTGCGTGGGAAGAAGCCTTTGGAAAAGTATCAAGGTGCAGGGGTGCAACGGTGGGTTTTGTGTGCAGAAAAAGGCGGAGAGGCCCGTTGGATTGGAACGTGGAGGGTGCGGAGGAGAATCCTGCCCCATCGGGCCAGAGTGCTGGGCTGGAGCCTTCCACGCCAAAAAGAAGAGGCTGTGTGTTCTCCCAGAGACAGTGAGAGCCCGGCAGGGTAGGGACAGACTTGTGCTGAAGGACGACTGATGTTGAAGCCGTTAGGGAGGAAGGAAGAAATGGGAAGCCACTGCAATAGCATGGGTGAGAGGTGATGAGAACTTGGACAACCTTGGTCGAATGATCAGCAGAGAAGAGGCAGAAGTGAGAGCTGTGGAGAGGCAGAATGAATAAACCAGCCTGGTAACTGATTCCAGGGAAGACGAGCTGCTCACTGCCCAGAGGCAGCCAGAGGGAAAGAGACCTTCAGTGCCCAAAGGGAAAGGTAAATGATGACCTAGCTGCGGCCAGCTCTGTGGACTGGGAGACTTTCAGCATCACACTGCTGGAAAGCAACATAGGCAGCCTCGGAGATTATCTGCACAGGGCACTGAGAGAGAGACACCACAGACTGAGGAGGAAACCTCAAGGAAAGGTCTTTGGGATACAAGAGATGTTATGAAAGAAGAAACATGTAAGACAAAAAAAGCAGCACAAAACCAGCTCACTGGGAGGTAAACCACCAGAGAGGATCACAAAAACCGAAAAAAGAAGGAATGAAGCATCAAAGTCCAGAATAGAGTGATCAAGCATTACACTCTAACGGGAAATTGAGCATAAAATCTCTGGAACCCCCAGAGATCATAGAGTAACAGCAGGAAAATCCAGAATAGTTCCAAAAGAAAAATAGACCACTTAAAGGAAATGAATGACTGTCAGAAATTAGCTCCCAATACAAAGTTATCACACACACACACACACAAACACACACTACAAAGCAGGAGAAATTGAATAGAGGATGAAGAATTTCTGCAAAGAAAATAGATGCTCCAACGGGGAGACAAATTGATTGGCAATAAAAATTCTGAAGTAGAGAAAAAAATTGGTGAAAGAAGTCATCACTGTTTAAAGGATGGATGAATTTTATATAAGCCAAAGTAACCAGCCTTGAAGATAAGATACACAGAGATAACTTACATAGACAATTATATTAAAAACACACCAACAGCAGTTTGATTAATGTAGAAAAAGCCTATGACAGTATACAATAGTAACTAATGCAAAAAAAAAGTACCTACAAAATATTGACATAAAAAACATGTTCATTCATGTATTTACAGTGGGAAAAACACTTATGCAAGCTTTCTCAATGAATACGAGTAAAGCCAGAATTCCCCCTCCCCCACCTCCCCCCAGGTTATTCCATGTAATTCTAGAAATGCTAGAGATAACCCAAGGCCGAAGACAAAACAAAGAGGAAGGCAGGAACATTGGTAAAGAGGAGACACACAACTGTTCGGTTTGCTTTGCAATTATATTCATATGAATCTGTGAGAGTCTCAGCAGATTGACTCTCAAATATTGTATACATTTTGAAGTTATTTAAATGGGATCTCCCCTCCTATTATGTCCTTCTGCATGTTGTCATAACTGTATAGAAATGCTGCTGATTTTTTTTTCAAAGTATTTTGTATTCTCTACTGAAGCTGTTGTCTCTGTTACTCTCTATTGATTCTTCGAGGTTTTCTAGTTAAAGCATCAAGGTGTCAGCAGATTGGAACAGTTGTGTCTTCTCTTTGTCAATGTTCAGTCTTTGATCTTTTTTTTTTTTATTTCCTACTTATATGGGGAGATGAGAAGAACATTATTGTTAGGGTAGTTACATACACAGAGGGCATGAGTCTGAGTCAATTTTTAAGTCAAGTTTCTCTGATAAGGCCTCATTTCTCCAATTTATAAGGAACTGAGTCAAATTTATAAAAATAACTGCACTTCTCCAGCTGATAAATGGTCAAAGAAATGGACAAGCAGTTTTCAGAGGAAGAAATCAAAACTATCTAATGTCATATGAAGAAGAATGCTCTAAATTACTATTGATTAGAGAAGTGCGAATTAAAACAACCCTGAGGTACACCTCTCACCTCTCAGAAATGACAAATGCCAGAAGGAATGAGGGAAAAGAGGTACACTAATGCATTGTTGGTGGAGTTGTGAACTTGTCCCACCATTCTGGAGCCCAATTTGGAACTATGCCTAAATGTCTATAAAACTGTGACCCATCAATACCACTGCTAGGTCTGTATCCCAAAGATATCAAAGAAAAATGAAGAGGGCCTATATGTACTAAAATATTTAGAGCAGCCCTTTTTGTGATTGCAAAGAATTAGAAATTGAAGGGACGTTTCCTAAGCACGTTGTGGCATATGATTATGATAGAGTACTTTGGGCTGTAAGAAGTGACAGGGCGTGGTGGTTTCAGACAAACATGGCGGGAGCTGTGTGAACTGATATAAGTAAAGGAGAAGAGCTAGGAGACCCTGGCACACAGTAACAGCCATGTTGTCGTGATGATCAGCCATGGAAGGCTTGGCTGTTCTGATCAGTGCAGTGATCCGAGACAATTCCAAAGGCCTAATGACAAAAAACCTTGTCCACCTCCAGACAGAGAACTGATGAATGCTGAGCGCAGATTGAAGTCAAATGATCTTGATTTCTCTTCATTTTCTTTTTTGTGATATGGCTGCAATGGAAATGTTTTACATGATTTCACATATGTCATTTGTATCATTTGCTTACCTTTGCAGTGGGTGAGGGAGGGATGGGAGACAGGGAGAGAATTTGGAATTCAAAATTTTAAAAAAGAATGTGAAAAGTAAATGAATAAGTTTATTGAAAAAATTATCAACTACTGCCTCTGCTTCTGTGTTCAGTCATGTGGTACTTGTACATCTTGGACACATCTAGGAGGGGCCATCTGAACTGCTGCTGTGCTCAAGCGACTGGGGAGTCCTCCCTTCCTCATATTTTTCTTGTCTAGATATGACCTAAAATTTCCCAGTAGTTTTATTTCAAGCCAATGTTCTTAAATTTGTTTTCTAATTAAATGGAGTTTCCCTTTTCTGTCCTCGAGTTAATTTCATTTAATTGGGAAGACAGGAATTTTTTTATGTAACTATATAAGATTTTGGGTATTTTAAGTTTCTTTGGGACAGAATGTGCTAGGCAATTTCAGTACATTTTTTACTCTGCTACTTTTATGTAATAAAATACCTTCTGTCTACTTAACTGTAACCTAATTCTTTCCCTTTTAGCTATATGTTATTATTATTCATACAAAACCAATGCTGTGCCATATTTATTTAGAAGCAAAATGTTAAATTTTGTAAATGTATTTCCTTTTAAAAGTTGGGGAAAAAGATCAGCTCTTAAGGAATTGTCCTTGTCTCCTCCACCCGCAGATGTTCCATGGAAGAGTTAGAAAGAAGAAGTAGCTCCCAAGACAGGGAAGAAGACAGTGAAAATGAATTAAGTGACGAGAAGGATTCTGTTTTTCTGTGTCTGCACCGATCACACTTATGTGCCCTGGAGGCCACCCAGTGCTCCAGATCCCTCAGGATATGCATCTTGTCCAAGAATTTTATTGTAGATATGTCTCCACTTCACAGCTGTACAGAATTAATTAAATTGGATCTCCATTCAAACCAGGTAACAGGAATTCTGGCAGATATATGTAAACACATATTAGCTCAGTAGAATTTTTAATGTAAATATGTTTAATGGCTCAATATTCCTTACATTAACTGTTTTAAAATGTAAGTCACTCTAGGCTCTTACCATTTTAATTATTTCATCTTTAGGTGAACAATGTATATAGTAACTTAATTTAGAATCCTTAATTCTTTACTTAAAAGTAGGATGAAAAGTTTGTTTAGAAGTTTAAAGCCTCTCCCTCCCCTCCCCTCTCACCTGTCCTAGCCTGTCATGTCCTATTGTTTCACAGGAATAGGGACTGGGCCTGTGATTTCATTGATGTGTGGAACTTCCAGAGAAAACTCCTACCAATTCATGTGGACCCTTTTTTTCTACAACCTATATTCCTACAAGCTGCCCAGAAAACTGAGAGTTTCAGGGACTCTTCCAAGGTCCTGCAGCCACTGTGTGTGAGAAGCAGGTCTTGAAGCCAGGTCCTCTGGCCTTGGGCGTCCCTCCCCCATCTGCCCATCAGGCTTTTGTGGATTACAGAAAGTACTTATCTTGGAGGCAGCTTATGCCACGAAAAGGGTACTGGCTTGGGAAGTTGAGGCTTTCCTTACCAGTGAGGTGGGTGACTCACCTGGCTGACTTGGCCTCTGAGGTCCCTTCCACTTCTCAGCTCAGGGTGCCCTGGGATGGAGGCCATGTGCCCGCCCTGGCTGTGCATCCACTAGCCAGATGCTGATCTGAACTGTAGCCTGGGCCCCCAGAGCTCTTCCACAGAGCTCTGGATCACTGGTCACTCTGATGTTCTTGCTCTGAGGCTATATGCTACATCCCAATACCTTTGTGTTTTAGAGGTACAGTATCATTTGTCAGATTGCCTTCTAAATTTTCTCACATTGCCTTCAAGCCTGCCATTGAAACCGATTATAAAGAAATAACTGCTCACCATGTGTCCGTTTGGGATAATTAGCCTTCATCTACTTAATTTGATATTTTAAATGAGATTCAGTTTTCCAAGATTCTCTTTTTTGCAAAAGGACCACAGAATCTCTTCCATATTGTCGTTACTTTGCTAAAGCATTTGGAGAAGCAGGTATTTTAGCTCATGGGATGCTCTTCCAGGAGCAATTGAAAGAAAAAAAACACAAACAACTGGACCATTTATTTAGAAAAATAGTTTTTGCCTTTAAAAAATTAGGATTTCACAGGTGTATCATCCATAAATTTTAGCATTTGGTAAAAGAAACTATCAGCGCCCTCTCCCTATTCAGCCTTTTGACATCAGGGTCAATATAGATGCTGTATCATGTTCCAAGACTGTGGCCTTAGCTGATTGCCCTCAGGTTTGATGATAAGCTCCCAGAGGGCAGGGACAGCCTTTTTTCTGCCTTTGTAGTCCCAGCACCTAACACAGTTCTTGGCCCAGAGTAGCCGCTCAATAAGATGCTTCTTGATTATATGTAATCCCTCAAAATGTGCGCTGGAAAAGGGATTTCTAATGAAGAAATGAAGTATGATTTTTCAATACATTTAGTCATGCCTCTGTTTCCCTATCTAAACCTGTGCGTGTGTGTGTGTGTGTGTGTGTGTGTGTGTGTGTGTGTGTGTGTGCATGAAACTTCTGTTTTCAAATTCTCTGTTAGAAAAAGGGTAAGATAAGTTTGTTGATTTTTTCTCCATTTTCTCACTTTTTAATTGGCACTAGTATTCTATTCAGAAGTCTGTTTTAATAGGCAGAAATGATCAAATTTTGCATACTCTCAATGATTATAATTTACACAAATTCTTTCTGAAAAATTTCTAAAGTTGTATTTTTTTTCTTTTTGGTCTTTGGGTTTCCTTAAGTAGTCTTAAGTAGGCTTAAGGTGCTTTGCACCCTCAAAAATAAAATAATCCAGTTTCTCTAAGCTCTCATTAACCATGGTTTTATTGTACTGTGTATGTAGGCTAGTCAAGTGTGAATACTTTGTAAGCCAATGCATTGCTGCTCTTACACATTTTAAAGGAAAGATGTTATTAAATTAACTTCAAGTTTTGTATTTCAATGTTATTTCAGATAAGAATTGTGCCGGATAAGAAATTTTGGGGTGAAATGAAGAAATTAAAACTTCTGTATCTTCATGATAATTCATTTGTAAAACTAAAAAATATGTGTTCATTATCCACCTGCCCAAACCTCATTGCCCTCACTTTGTACGACTGCCCAGTGAGCCTAAAAAAAGGTTATAGACACGTGATGGTCAATAGTATATGGTCACTCAAAATCCTGGACCGGTATGTGATTTCTGATGAAGAAGTAATTGAGAATTTCACGCTTCCGGAAAGATTCAAAGCACTCAACAAACGGCTTTTATGTGATATCACTTCAAAGGTGATAAAGGTGAGTGTCTGGTTTGGGCTGCCATGTATAAATGGAGTAATTAGATAGCAGAGACTTCAGTTTTGAATGATGTACTGAAATTATGTACACTCTAGAGATATTTTAATAAATCATACAAGGGATCATAAATTATTGAGAAAGTTATTAACAGTTTTATAGAAACTGTGAAAGTTATTAAGTTTCTGGCCCAAAGAAATCTGGTTGGACTTAAAAGAACATAACTTCAGACCAATGAGAATGGAGGAGGGAGGAAAGGATGGGATTAATTCCATTTAACAAGACTTTATTAGACCCCTAGGTGAAAGGCCTAATGCTGAGGGCCTAAGAGACAGAAACAAACAAACAAAGCATCCCCTGCTTGTCCTCAATTACCTTGTATCATCATCATTATTATTATTAATTTGATAAAAAATTGCAGATATTTCCATATATGCAAGATAGATAAGGCTTGCATGTTAAATCTCTATCAAGTATAGCTAGTTATTTTAGTATGGAAAAAGTTCAATATCTTAAAAAAATAATTAGTGCTCTTATGTTTCCTTTTCTTTTGTCTTTTTTGACATCACAATTAATATAAAAGATTTTAAAAAATCCTACCTGATAATTAATAAGCAGAGTCCTGTTATCAGCATGGGGATTTCTTTTATCAGGCTATGCATCGATATATTGAGGACTTTATTTTCCATTTCTTCTCCTCTTCCTCCTTCTTTTTCCTCTTCCTCTTCCTCTTCTTCTCTTCTTCTTCTCCTCCCGTTCCTCCCTCTCCTCCTCCTTCTTTTCAAAATGTACTCAACTGGGTAGGAGGATTGTTGAAGGGACAGATTAATATTGATAGCTATATAGCAATACATAATCTATATCTATGCCCCTACCCTTGTGTTTCTTTCTAAACATATCCATATTCTACATCTGTATCTATAAATATAGCAATTAGGTGGTGTGATGGATAGAATACTAGGCCTGCAGTCAGGAAGAACTAAGTTCAAATCCAGCCTCAGACATGTGTTAGCTGTGTGACCCTGGGGAAGTCACTTCAACCTGTTTGCCTCAGTTTCCTCATCTGTAAAAGAGCTGGAGAAGGAAATGACAAATCACTCCAGTATTTCTACAAAGAAACCTCCCCTGCCAATAAAAAAGGGGTCATGAAGAGACGGGCTTGAGTGAAACGACCGAACAGCAGCGTTCAAACCCCACCCCCCCACACGTATATGCATGTATGTGTGTGTGTCGACACACCCGTAGCGATGTCCACAGTTCTATCTCAAGCCATATCCGTGTCTGTATCTTTGTAACCATAACTCTGTCTGTCTATATCTCTGTGGCTATGTCCATGTCCATCTCTCTCTCTCTCTCTCTCCATCCCCTTATCTATATCTTCTGTTAACGTTTGTATCCGTATATATACACATCCACATATAAATATCTACAAATCTGCATCTTTGGACATAAAGACCGGCTCTCTGGGAGGGGGATCCAGACAGGGGAATTTAATTTATGCAAAACCACAATTTATCATTATCATTATTTTTGAAAAAAAAATCAAAGAAGCAGAGTAAAGAAAAAAAATGCCCACAGTGCCATGTGTGAAAATGTCTACCTCATTTGAGATCTCCAGACATTTCTCTCCAGAGGTGGGAAGCATCCATCATCCTCAGTCTCCTGGAGTCCTGGTTGATCCTTGTAATGATGAGAGTTCTGGAGTCTTTCAAAGTCTCACACTGTTGTAAGCAGTATGGAG
Organism: Phascolarctos cinereus; assembly: GCF_003287225.1. Taxonomy (NCBI): domain Eukaryota; kingdom Metazoa; phylum Chordata; class Mammalia; order Diprotodontia; family Phascolarctidae; genus Phascolarctos; species Phascolarctos cinereus. Next base: position 476,171,350 of record NW_027555958.1, on the reverse strand, counting down.
CTTGCTATGCTGGTTCTATGTATTTGCTTTGCATTATCGAGTCCCACCTTCTGCACAAGGGATTTCTCAGTCTGAACTTACCTTTCATTCATACTGTATATACCTCTTCTGTACCTTATGCCCCTGGGGCTTCCTGATTAGAAGTCCCTCTCAGAACCCCCATTGCAGGAGGGCCCCCAGGTCAGCAGTCTCCTCACCTCCAACTCTGCTTCTCTGGACTCTTCCATCATGCTAATCTCCTCCCCCAGGTATCTTCTTTCTCTGACTGTCCCCTTTTAAACTTCTTCTTGTATGTTTTCTTCCATCTGACTGTGAGCTCTTTGAGGGCAGGGACCATCTTTTGCCTTTCTTTGTATCCTCAGGATAGCAGGCCCCTGATAAATGTTTACTGACTGACACCTCCAGTATGGATCATCATTTACATACTGCCTCCCCAATTAGACCTTGAGCCCCTTTAGGTCACAGACAAGCTTTTCTTTTCTTTGTGTCCTCAGAACACGGCACCGAGTAAGTGCTCTCTGAATGCCTGAGAACAAACCACATTCCATCATTTCTTGTGACATTCTGTTGTTTCTTTACATCCATAAACCAGAATTTCTTCAGTTATGCCCTAACTGATGGGCACTCCCTTTGGTGCCTTTTTTTTTTTTTTGCTTTAACAAAATTCCTGCTAGGAATGTTTTTGTGCATGAATATATTTTCTCACTTCCTTTGGTCTCTTTGGAGTATAAGACCTAGGAGTGGTTTTGCTGTGTCCAAGGATATGCAGGCATTAGGGACTTTTCACCTTTAGTTCTAAATTGTGTTTGAAGTTTGTTAAATCAATTCACAGCTCTACCAAGACGGGTGAGTATGTTGTGCTTACCCTCATATATCCCAAGATTTGCCATTTCCCTTTTTTCTTATCTTTTCCAAATTGCTGAAAGCTAAGAGTTGTTTTAATTTGCATCTAGTTTATTAATGATTTGGAGTATTTTTCATATGGTTCATAAGTTGACATTCTTTTCAGAACTGCCTTTTGATTTTTGACCATTTATCTACTGGGATTTTTAAAAATTTTAATAAATTTCCTACATATTGTGGATAACACGTCTTTATAGAGAAGTGTACTTTAAAGCCTTTTTTTTTTCAGCCAAAGACAAGGTTTATTAGAACATCTGTCATATTGGGCAGACTCTTAAGGAGTCTGCATGTTAGTGAGCTATTGGCTAGATTGTAAGAATCTAAGCAGTGGATGGATTTTAAGAATCTGAACCTAAAGCCATTTTTTTTAAAGTTCATAGGTCATGTCAAATTTTAACATCATTGATTTATGATGTTTTTTAATATAGTTAAAATTGGGCATTTTATGTCTTGTGAAGCTCTCTATACCTTATTTGGTCAAGGTTTCTTCACATTTCTAGAGTTATAAAAGATATCTTGTTCCCAGTCTCTTCTAATTTGTTTAATACCTGACTTTTTATATTTAGGTCATATATGGTATATGGTGTGAGATGTTAGTGGAAACCAAATTTCTGCTAGACTTTTTCAATTTAACTAACAATTAAAAAAAGTCTGTACCCACGTAGATATCTTTTATTCTTTTTGTGAGCTGATCCAATTATGTTTATTTCCTTCTGAATTTTGTGTACTTATTTTGTTCAGTTAGGCAGTTGTTCTGCCTTTTAACCAGTATCAGATACGTATGATTGTGATTTCTTTGTAATATAGTCTAAGAGACAAGTGTCCAACTCACTGCTGTAAGTAGCCTCAAAACTCCTGAGTGTGTCCAAACCATATTAAAGTAGAGTTGGATGATGTTTGACAAAATAAATCAAAATACAGTACCACAGAGGGGATGTTAATTTCTGGTTGATGACGTCAGCTTCTCTGTGTCTGTCACGTGCCCATTTGGACCTTATCTTGGTGTGTGGTGTGAGATGTTAGTCTATCCCTAGTTTCTGACGTGTTGTTTTCTAGTTTTCCCTGCATTTTTGTCAAGTAATGAGTTTTTCTCCCACAAGCTTGGTTCTTTGGATTTATCAAACACTAGGCGTTTCTATGATCATTTACTACGTTATGTTGTGTACCTAATCTGTTTCATGGATCCATCACTTTATTTCTTAGCCAGTACCAGCTTGTTTTGATAATTACTACTTTATAACACAGTTTGAGTTCTAGTATAGCTAAGCTACTTTTCTTCATAGTTTTTTCCATTGATTCCCTTGATATTCTTGACTTTTGTTCTTCCAGATGAATTTTGTTATTATTTTTTCTAGCTTTATAGAATGATATTTTGGTATTTTGGTTAGTATAACACTGAATAAGTAGATTAACTTAGGAATAATTATCATTGTATTATATTGGCTCAGCCTACACGTGAGCAATTAATACTTTAATTAATTAATAATAATCATTATTGGTTAGAAAAATGCAAATCACAGCAACTTTAAGGTACCACCTCACACCTATCAGATTGACTAACATGAAAAAAAAGGAAAATTTTGAATATTGAAGGGGATATGGGAAAACTGGGACACTAATGCACTGTTGGTGGAGTTGTAAATTGATCCAGCCATTCAGGAGAACAATTTGTAACTGCCCTTTGATCTAGCAATACCACTGCTAGGTCTGTATACCAAAGAGATTAAAATAAAAGGGAAAAATCTATTTGTACAGAAATATTTATAGCAGCTCTTTTTGTGGTGGCAAAGAATTGGAACTTGAGGAGATGTCCATCAGTTGCGGAATGGCTGAACAAGTTGTGGTTTATGATTGTAATGGAATATCATTATTCTGTAAGAAATTGCAAGCTGGATGATTTCAGAAAAACCTGGAAAGACGTTTACGTGAAATGATACAAAGTGAAAACCAGAATGAGAAGAGCATTTTACACATTAACAGCAGTATTTTATGATGAAGAATTGTGAATGACTTAACTATACTCAGAATACAATGAACGAAGACAGTCCCAAAGTACTCACGATGAAAAATGCTCTCTGCCTCCAGAGAAAGAACTGTTGTGGTCTGAATATGGATTGTACTATACTATCTTCTTCCTTCTTTCCTTCCTTCCTTCCTTCCTTCCTTCCTTCCTTCCTTCCTTCCTTCCTTCCTTCCTTCCTTCCTTCCTTCCTTCCTTCCTTCCTTCCTTCCTTCCTTCTTTTTTCTTTGTCTTTTAAGACAAAATGACTAATATGGAAATGTTTCACATGATTGCACGTGCATAACCTATATCAGATTGCTTACCAGGGAGGGAAGAAGGGAAGGAAGGAGGGTTGTAATTTGAACTCAATACTTAAAAAATGTTAATTATTTTTCATGTAATTGGGAAAAAATAAAATATTATTAAAAAAAGATTAATGTAATTGTCGTCCCTTTGTATATTGTTTTCTTGGCCTTTCTTACTTTGCTCTGCATCAGTTAATGTTTCTTTCCATGTTTCTCTGCATACATCACACACATTATTTCTTACATCACAGTAATATTATATTACATTCAAGTAGCACAATTTGTTTAGTCATTCCACAATTTATGGGCGTTGTCTTTGCTTCCAATTCTTAGCTGTCACAAAAAGTGTTGCTATAAATATTTTGGAGAACATGGGGACTTTTCTTCTTGTTGATGGCTCTCTTGGGGTATGAGCCCAGTAAAGGAGTCTCTAGTTCATAGGATATGGACATTTTAGTCATTTAATTTGCATATTTTGAAATTGCTTTGCTCTGTGGTTTTGCCATTTCACAGCTTCATCAACCATGTATTGGTGTGGGGCAGCTAGGTGGCACAGTGGATAGAGCACCGGCCCAAAAGTCAGGAGGACCTGAGTTCAAATCCGGCCTCAGACCAAACACTTGACACTTACTAGCTGTGTGACCCTGGGCAACTCACTTAACCCCAATTGCCTAAAAAACAAACAAACAAACAAACAAAACAATGTATTGGTATGCCTGTCTTTCTGCATCCCCTCCAGCATTGGCCATTGATATTTTTATTTATCAATTTTGCCAATTTGCAGGGTGGGAAATAAAGGTCAGTGTGATTTGATATGCATTTTCCATATATATGGCTAAATCCCACCCCAGGTAACTACAAAATGTGTAAAACATCTGGGAATCACCCTCCAAAAGCACAAAAAGACTTTTATAGATTTAATTAAGAATTGCTTCTTTAAAGAAAAAAAGAATGACTTAAATAACTATAAGTATATTCAGTATTCTCTCTATATATACACATATGTATAGCTATATACGTATGTGTGTATGTATGTATTTGTATGTTTATGCGTGCTAATTTTGACCTGATAATTAGCATCAAGAAAACACAGGTCCTCCATCAGTCAGCAGCACACCATCCATATGTAGAACCATTGGTTACAGCAAATGGAGAAACTTTGATTGAAATGCTGCCAATAAGTTCACTTACCTTGGCCAAATACTTTCCAGGGATGTCCATGTAGATAATGATGTTGATGCACACTTTGCCAGAGCTAGCTCAATGATTGAGTGTCTCTGAAGGAAAGTGTGGGAGAGAACAGGTATTAGACTGACTACCAAACTGAAGGCCTACAGAACCATTGTGCTGTCCTCATTGTTGTATGCCTGTGAAACTCAAACAGTCGACCAGCGCCATGCCAGAAAATGGACTCTCTTCCATTTGAGTCGTCTTAGGAAGATTCCGAAGATCACCTGCCAAGATGACGTGCTGGACACTGAGCTGAACCGCCAAGCATTCAAACTCTGCAGACAGAGTAACTCTGATGGGCTGGCCATGTTGTCTGAATGCCAACTGTATATTTACCTAAAGGACTATGTTGTGGAGAACTCACACAAGCCAAGTACTCACACAAAAGTCAGAAGAAGCAGTACAAGGATACACTCAAGGTCTCTCTGGAGAACTTTGGTATTGATTGGGAGACATGCGAGACTGGCGCAGGACTGCCCAGTATAGCATGCCTGCCTCAGAAATGGTACTGGGCTTGATGAGCAAAGCAGAATCACAGTAGCTCAAAAGAAGCATGAGATGTACAAATCTGGGAACATTTGCATCTCAAATGTTCAAACGGACTCTTTGTGACTTACCTGGGGTACAGCCTTCTCAGCTCGTATTGGTCTGATCAGCTGCAGTTGAATATGCTGAATGTTGACACCAACATCACGATGTCATTTCGATCTTCAAGTACAAAGGACTAACAACTATAAATGTATACACACACACACACACACACACATATACACATGTGCATTTATATATAGATGTAGATATGCACGTATGTATTTAAACAAGCATCTTGGATATCAAACCATTTAGATAAATTTGACACAGATTTTTTTCCTCTTTCAAACACTTCCCTTCTAATCTTAGGTACATTAATGTTGTCTGTGCAGAAGCTCCTCAGTTTCAGATAATCAGTTATCTATTTTATCTGTTGTAATTACCTCTGTATCTTATTTAATTAACAATATAGTTCCTATCCATATCTGTGAGAGGTTTATGAGCTACATCTCTTCTCATTTCTTTTCTTGTATGATCTGTAACATTAAACTCGTATATCTATGGAGAACATATTGTGAAGTGTGGTTTAAGGTGTTGATCTAAGAACAATTTCTGCCAGACTGCTTTCCAATTTTCCCATTTTTTTTAATCAAATAGGGAGTTTTTCCCTAAAAGTAATTTATGTTTATCCTAGCTTTACCAAATACTGGGTTTTGGGATTTTATTGAATCTCTTTTGTCTAATCTGTTCCATTGATCGCCATCTCTGTTCTTTAACCAATACCAGATGGTTTTTATGACTTCTTCTTTATAATATAGCTTAAAATCTGGAAGTGCTATTTCTCTTTCAGTCTCACTTCTTTTCATAATTTCCCTTGTTATTCTCCATCTTTTGTTCTTCCAAATGAATTCCATTATTATTTTATCAAGTTCTACGAAGTATCCATTTGGTAATTTGATTAGTATAGCATTAAACATGTAAATTAATTTTGGCAGTAATGTCATTTTAATTCTGTTGGTACAACCTAGCAAGGAGCACTGAACATGTCTCCAGCTGTTGAAGTCATTATTTATTTCTTTAAAGGAGCAATTTTTAGTTGAATCTGTTCGAGTCTTTTGTGTCCTTTTGGAGGCTGGCATATTGTATTTTATGCATGTTGTAGTTATTTGGAATGGGATTTTTCTTTCTATTATTGCTTCTTGTGTTTTGTTATTATTAAATAGAAATGCTGTTGATTTTTGAAGATTTATTTTGTAGCCTACAACTTTGATGAATCTATTTCCTCAACATTTTTGTTCATTCTCTTGGATTTTCTAAGTAAACCATCATCTTTCCAGAAAGCAGGGGTAGTTTTGTCTCCTCTTTAACTTCTTTTATTCCTTTCTGTTGTCTCACTGCTGTTGCCAGCATTCCCTGACCTAGCTAAAAATAGTGAGGAGTGTGGGCATCACTGCTTCTTTCCAGTATTTATTGGAAAAGATTCTAGATTTTTTATCATCATATCAAAGTCACCTTATACCCATGGCCTCTGTCAATGTATACCCCTTTAAAATGTTGTAATAACAATACAGTTCTCAAGAGTTACAAGTGTCATCTTCCCTGGTAGTGATGTAAACAGTCTGCCCTTATTAATAACATGTTTTTTTTTTCTTTCTTTCCGGTTTACCTTTTTATGCTTCTCTTCAATCTTGCATTTAAAGATCACATTTTCTGTTGAGTTTTGGTCTTTTCATCGGGAAGATTTGGAACTCCCCTATTTCATTGAATGTCCATCTCCCCTGAAAGGCTATGCTCAATTTCGCTGGGTATTTGAATATTATTGGTTTCCTTTCAGTATATGTATTGTTTCTGACTCTTTGTGACCTTGTTTTTTGGTAAAGGAACTGTAATGGTTTGCCATTTCCTTCTCCAGCTCATTTTACAGATGGGGAAACTATGGCAAATAGGGGTAAGTGACTTGCCCAAGGTCACACAGCTAGTAAGTGTCTGAGAACAGATTTTTTGAAATGGCAAACCACTCCGGCATCTTTGGGGTCACAAAATGTCAGACATGGCTGAAATGACTGTACACCAATGCAGCCAAGTCCTGACCCCAGCACCAGCAAAGGTTCCCCTACAGTCTCCTTCCCACCACTTCTCTGCACCCACACCCAGGGTCCATAAGCTACTAGCTCAATATACCGCTGCTGCTACCAGTGCAGACACACCTTCAGCAGGGCCTCAGTGACCTGTGATGTATTTCTGGTGTCCTCCATCACCCTATGAGACAGAACTTTCCTGCCGACCTCTTAAGTTGTCTTGGGCTGGAAAAGCATTTCATCTGACATTCAATTTGAGGCATTGTCTTAGAGGTATTTGAAGGGGAATTTAGGAGAGCTTGACTGAGTGTGTCTCTGCTCCACTGTCTTGGCTCTGCCTCCCCAGTTTTGGTGTCTTTCTAAAAATGTTTCAGAATCTTCTTTATTATTGAATATCCATCTGTCCTGTATGTTAGGTCAGGATTTGCAGGATAGGTCACCTGATCTGTATCCTGAGCACCATTGCACTGTGAAACACATTATTCCGTTCCCTCCTCCTTTTTCTAGTGAGTGCAGGATAGTGTTGCAATATTAAAAAAAAAAATTGGAGTTTGTACCCTTGGATTTTTTCTAGAGGCGGGTGATCTATGAAAGTGTTCAGTTGGATTTTCATTTTCTATGTTCAAAAGTTCTGAGCAGCTCTCTTCTATAATGTCCTGCATCATGTATTAAGTTTTGGTTTTTTTTAATTTGTTTTGTTTTTGTCCCGTTATGTTCTTCTGGGAGACTTACAATCCTTGGTTTGTCTCTGAATATCCTGTCTTAGAGAGCTATATGTTTTGCCTGCATAGTGAGTATAATTCTTTAAAATTATTCTTTTTCAAAAATTTCATTCTCTTCTTCCAGCTTCTCTTTCACTCCAGTGCATCTGCATTCCCAGTCTTTCATTCTCTCGTGAGCTTCTTTGGTGAGATTGGCCCTTTCAGATTCCAGGTTTTCTGCGCTGCTCACTAGTTTTGCTGCGCAGGACATAAACGCTGCCATCTTAATTCTCTTTTCTCTTTTAGATGACTCAGGCATAGCACGGCTTTTTCGCTCGTTCTCAACTTCTACAGGAGCCTCTGTGTCTTCAAGTGCTAGATCATTTCCTTTTTTCCCCAGTGTTTATTCATAAATACCTGGACTCATTTACTGGATCCGAAGGCCATATTTCTTTTGTCACTGTTTTTTTTTTTCCCTGTGGATTTATTTATGTTCAAGGTTTTAAGTGTGCTTCCGGAATCTTAGGTAATTTCAGTATCCCCCCACCCCCATTTGCCTTATCACTCACTTTCTGACTTACTTTCCTCTAATTGTCATTTTCTTGGGAGCTCCCATGTTGAGCAATTCGTGGTTCATCAGCTTAGGTATATACTTGCGCTGACTTTTGGGTAGTCAGAGTGGCCCCAGCTGGGCACTGGGTCCTTTCCCTCAGGCTCGGTGGAGTCCTGCACAGTCACATGCTTTTGCTACATTCAAAAAGCCCATTTTCCATTTTGCTTTGTTGCTCATTGTTGTAATGTTTTTCAATGAAATCATTTGACTAACATGGAGCTGGAGAGAAAAGACGGAGAATATTCATGTTGGGACAAGATGGATAGGTTGTCTGGCAAATCATGGGTTGATTTGTGTTGGAAGAGAGCATGGTGACTAGCGTGGGTGTTTCATCAAAGTGCTGAGAAATATGCGTGCTCCTTTCTGTTTGATTTAGTAAACATGAGATGTATCATAACTAATGTTTTTAAAATTCTTTCCATGCGTATGGTTTTTTGAGACCACCATCACATATAATAAATTCTTATATATATATATATATAGATATAGATATACATATACATATACATATACATATACATATAGCCTTTCATTTTAACTTCATGTGATTGTTTATGTTCCAACTGTGTTTCGTTTAAAGAACATAGTGTTGGATTCTGCTTCCCAGTCCTTCCTACTGTCTACTCTCATGTTGTGGGTGAACTCATCCCATTCATGGTCACAATTATCTTTGTCAATTTTGTGTTTCCTTACATCATATGTTCTTACTTTTTCTCTTCTTTTCTTTGACTAACCTCTGTCCAAAACCCTTTTCATAAGAAGCTGGTGAAAAAGAAGGAACATGGTCACACTCCATCACTCTCTCTTCTCCTACAATGTGGTTCTGACAGTTTCCTTCCTTTAATCTTCCATTTATGATTAGCCTTCTGATAAAGAAATTTGTTTTTCTTGTATTTATTTTATACCTGACTCCATTTCTCTGTTTTCCATCCAAGCCCCTCCCCATTTCCTTCCTCTCTGTCCTTGCCTGCTAAGTTTAATGTGTGTCTACACTCATCTCTTCATCTCTGCATGTTCTGGTTCTCTTAGTTGAGTTCAGTTGAATGGTATTCATGAGATGTCATCTCCTTCCACTCAGTCCTACATACATATAGATATAGATAGATAGGTGCTCATCTACCTACTCTTCTTATATATACCAGTTATGAGAAATAATTATTCCTCCTTTCTACTCATATCTTTCCTAACAATGAATACATTTTCACCTCCCTTTTTTCTCTCTTAAAACTATCAAAATGGAACAAAATCAGCACCAGTCTCTGGGTTCATCTTTTTCTTCCTCGCTCTGTGACACGAAAAGATGCTGTAAGTCACAAGCAATACTTATCTCTTCTCTCTGTTAGAATGTAACTAGTCCATCAACACTGAATCACTGACAGTTACAGTTGACTCCTGGGTTGGAATTTCAAAGTTTCTGCTCAGCTCTAATCTTTTCTTCAGAAATGCTTGAAAGCCCTCTATTTTATTAAAAGTCCATTTTTTTCTTCTTAGGGTAATAATCAGCCAATCAATCATCTCACATTTAACAAAGAACTATTTTATGCTGAGCACTGTGCTAAAGAATTGAGGCCACAAATATGAAGAATGGAACAGTTTCTACTTTCAAGGAACATATATATGTGTGTGTGTATATGTGTGTACATATATGAACATGTTCAGAATAAATGAGTAAATACAAGGGCATTTGGGAGGGCATGCATTAGCAGCTGTGGAGATCAGAAAGACTTCACATAGAAGAAGGTGTTTGAGCGGCGTCTGGAAGGAAGAGGAGGATTCTGGGAGACCTGGTGAGAAGGGAGAGCATTCCAGACAAGGCGCAGGGTCGGAATGTAGCATCGGGCAAGGAGGAGCTAGTGTGGCCAGTTGGTAGAGAGTATCAATTGGAGTAAAAGGCAGGAAGAGGCCAGGCTATGAAGAGCTTTACACAAGAAGCAGAGGACTTAGTGTCATGAATTTAACGGGGGACAACTGGAGCTCACTGAAGGAGGTTGTGGCATGGTCAACTCAGTGCTTTAGAAAAGTCACTTTAGCAGCCGAACTGATGATGGATTTGAGGCAGGGAGGCAAACTGGAAGGTTATTGCAATAGTCTGGGCCTAAGATAATGAGGCTTGGCACCAGGGCAGCAGCTGCGTGACTATAAATAAGAGAACTGTACAACAGATCTTGTGAAGATAAAAATGGTGGGACTTGGTAACAGATTGGATATATAGAGTAATCATGAGTAAGGTGTTGAGGATGTCATTAAGGCTGAAAGCCTGTGTGAAGGGGAGGCTTGTGGTGACCTGGGTAATAATAGGGAAGGTCAGAAGTGGGGAGCTTTGGGGAATATGTAATGAGTCCCTACTCTCCTGTCAGTATAAACATAAGCCACAATACAAAAGGTATGAATGCAAATCCAGGGAACTCAGGTCCTATTCTTTAGACATTAAAGATATTGAGTAGGCCTCATGATGGAAAATGCTATCTGCATACGAAGAAAGAGCTATAGAGTTTGAATGCAGATTGAAGCATACTATTTGCAATTTTTTTTCTTCTGTTTTCTTCTTTCTGGTGGTTCCTCCTATTGGTTCTAATTCTTACTTACAACATTACTAATGTGAAAATATGTTTAATAGGAATGTATATGTATAGCCTATATCAGATTGTGTGCCATCTTGAGGAGGGAGGTGGGGAGGGAGGGGGAGAAAAATGTAAAACTCAAAAGCTTATGGAAGTGATGGTTGATAATTCAAAATAAATTAATTAAAAAATAAAGCTATTGAGTAGTGGGGTAATGAAGACAAAATAACATTTCCTGGAGGTTAAACTGGTTATATAGTTGGTAGGATGGATGGGAGGGGGGAGGGAGGGAGGGAGGGAGGGAGGGAGGGAGGGAGAGAGAGAGAGAGAGAGAGAGAGAGAGAGAGAGAGAGAGAGAGAGAGAGAGAGAGAGAGAGAGAGAGAGAGAGAATGAATATTAAGTTCTTTTTCAGGGATATGGTGATGAAGGCTTCAACTTAGTGACAGTGGAAATGGGAAGGACAGCGTGGGTCGTAAGACAATATGAAAGGCTGATCATTGTGCCTTGGAAATGTATTGGATCTTGGGGAAAAAGGAAGTCAGGGATAATTACAGACCTTAAAGATCCTATGACTTAGAGAATGACATTAACACCCTTGTTAAAAATGAAACTATCTATGAAGAGTTTCGACATGTTGAGTTTAAGTTTACAGGCATCTACCATTATTTGTAGTTAACCAGTACTGATGGAGCAATTAAAGATGTAAGTTGTAAAAGGAATAATTAAGGATCAGTGTCCTGGAAGAGGCAAGAAGAAAGAGAAAACAGCAAGAGCTAGAGAAGCATTCACCTTAGTTATGCAGTTATATTTTCATTGGAATGTGGGGGTGCTAAGGTGGCCCTGCTCCAGGGTGATTGTCATACTTGTAAAAAAAAATCTCCCCCAAGAATATTAAAATGGGCGCAACATGGAAGTGAAATTTGTGTTTTCAGAAACTCACACCACAATTCTTCTACAAAATAGGTACTCAGTTCCATTTCTAACCTGTTGAGATTGTCAGTATTTTGTGAGATAAAGCAAGGGAATGATAAAATCAGAGAGTATTCATGTTGGAAGAGCTCTTCATTATCATGAGACCTATTTTTATAGATAACCAAACTGAGGCCCAGGAAGTAGAAATGACTTGTCCAGTGTTGTTCATCTGGCTAGGAGCAAGATCAGGATTCAATTATAGCTATTTTGACTCCAAAGCCAGTACCTGATAGACAGGTAGGATAGAAATTAACCAGCTTTTTTTAATGAGCCCTCTTGCCTTTTGTGTTAATTTTATTACCTCTTTTATAAAAGAGGATAGACTACTAAGGACATTGTTAGGAATATTTTGCTTTTTGTAGAGCAATTTTGAGTATCTTTTATCTGATGGCTTTAATGTGTTCATATTAGCTATTTTACAATGGATGGAAAATTTCATAGAGATTAGAAATCTTAAAAATATGTTACCATAGGGAGATAGGTATAATGTATACTTACAAATGTATAGAGAAAAAGGCCGTTGTTGTTCAATCATTTTCAATCATGTCCAACTCTTCATGACCCCACTTGGGGTTTTCTTGGCAAAGATATTGGAGTGGGTTTGCCATTTTCTTCTCCAGCTCATTTTACAGATGAGGAAACTGAGGCAAACAGAGTGAAGTGACTTATCAAGGGTTACACAGCTAGTAAGTGTCTGAGGCCAGATTTGAACTCAGATAGATGAGTCTTCCTGACTCTAGGCTTGGTGCTCTGAGCACTATGCTACTTAGATGTCCTGTTACCAAAAAATACATATATACATACATACACACATACACACATACATGTATGTATGCATGTATGTATGCATAATGTATATATTAATATCTTACTGTCTATATATAAAGTTTTATTATATTGGGTTATTAGATATATGTAGCTGCTTCTGTTTGTGTCTCTCTATGCACACACATACACATTATCTTGTGTGTATAGCTAATATCCTTAGTGTCCAAGAATTGATATCTACAGTATTACTGATATATTCTAGAAATAAACTGATGAATACAGCTCCTTTAAATCATAATGAATCCATACTATTTTGACCCAATGCTTTTTACCCTGGAGCATAGTGGTAATATAGTTTAAAGACAGTACAACATACATACATATATATGTATATATATTTTTAAATATTGAAGTGTACCATTAGTTAAAATAGTTAGCAAGCATTAAATTTTGCCTTGAAGATAGTAAGTTCTGGAGATGCTTTGAGGTTCTCATGAATTCAAATAATCACAACTTTCTATAAGGAAAGAAAAGATGTGAAAAAAAATGCTCTTAATGTTTTAGACCAAGGAGCTCAAATAATAAATTTTGGATGAAAATATGAAGCACAATTATTGGTCCTCAATAAGTTTTTCTGCCTTATTTTCTCATCATTATTCATTTGAAAGAGATGAAACTGAGGCTTTGTCTTCATAAACTAAATATTAGTGGTGAAGGCACATTCACTTTTCTCACAAAACAGTGACTATAATTATCCTCAAATATATAAAGATCTATGGATCTTCATCAAAATGTCATTGATATTTCTGCAGTAGCATTTTTTCTTTCTATCTATCTATCTATGTGTGTATGTATATATGTGTGTGTGTATATATATATATAATATATATATATATAATATATATATATATAATATGTGTATATATATTATATATATGTATATATGCTATTTCTGTATAGATATAATTGGTGCTGATTTTGTTGCATTTTGATGGGTTTTAGAGAGCAAAAAGGGAGGTAAAATGAATCCGTTAGGGAAGACTTGAGTAAGAAGGAGGTGTAGTTATTTCACATAATTGATGTGTAAAAGAAGAGTACATAAGTTTGTAGGATGGAGTGAAAGGACATGACTTCTTAGGAATACCATTCAACTGAACTCAACAGAGGAAAGTGGAATATGTGCACACACACAGAGATTAGTGTAGAAATACATTAAACTTACTAGACAAGGATAGAGAAGGAAGAAAGGAGTAGGGTTAGGATGGAAAATAGAGTCTGGTATGAAATAAATATAAGCAAAATATTTCTTTATCAGAAGGCTCATCATCAAGGAAAGGCTATATTGCTGTAGTACCCTTGCTAATATTTTATTTAAATCCTTTGCATCAATATTATGTAGGGATATTGGTCCCTAGTTTTCTTTTTCTGTTTTGACTCTCCTTGTCTTGGTATCAAGACCATATTTGAGTCATAGAAGAACTTTGGGAGGATTCCTTCTTTACCTATTTTTTTAAAAAAAACTAATTCATGTAGTATTGGAATTCATTGTTTTGTTTTGTTTTTTCAGTATTTGGTAAAACTAGCTTTTAAGTTCATTTTGTCCTGGATTCTTTTTTTTAATTCCTTCTTGCTTTTTTCCTTTCTTTCTTGATTTCCCTTTCTCTTCCTTTTTTTTTTTTGTTTAGGCATTTCTTGTTTTATTTGTTAAATTTTTTTCTAAGATAAGTTTATTTAAGTATTCTATTTCCTATTCTGTTAATCTGGGCAATTTATATTTTTCTAAATATTCATTCATATCAGTTTTGTTTACATATAGTTTTGCAAAATAGCTCCTCATAATTATTTTTATTTCCTCTGCATTGGCTATAAGTTATTGTTTTGTCACTTTTGGTGCTGGTAATTTAATTTTCTTTTTTAAAAATAAAATTTCCTACTATTTTATCTATCTTATAGATAATCTAGTCATAAGATTGCACTTTTTCTCTAAGGGTTAAAGTTATTAAGATGATGACGATGATGATGTTAAATAACATTTTCTTATTTTCTTGATCTTTCAATATTTTTTGCATCCCTAAAAGACATATCCTGGACTCTCCTCTCTTCTTTCTGTACCATCCCACTTGGTGACCTCATCGGTTCCTATGAGTTCAAATATCATTTCTATGCAGATGATTTCAGATCAGTATCTAGAGTCCTAGTTTCTCTCCTGGACTAGAGTCCTGCATTACCATTGCCTCTTGAGCATCTTGAATTGGGTGCCCCAGAGGCCTCTCAAAACCCGGATGTCTAAAACGGGATTCATTTTGTTTGCCCCACTCTTTTTCTGGAGTTCTCTGTCACTGGCAATGGCACCATCCCTCCCCGTCACATAGGCTTGCAGCCTTAGATTCATTTTCAATACTTTTCTCTCATTCAGTCCTCATCTGTAGTTTGTCATCAGATATTGGCATTTCTTTCTTCATAGAATCTCTCATATTCATCTCCTTCTTTCTGTTCACGTACCCTGCACTGTAGCCCAGGCCCTCATCACCTCAAATCTGGACTATGACAATCAGCTGCTCGTGGATTTCCCTGTTTTAGGTCTCTCTCCACTTTGATCCATCATCTGCAGATGCCAAAGTGATTTCCATAAAACATAGATAGACTTGATCATGTCCCTCCCCTGTGTTACTCATCTCCCCCTCCCCCCGCCAATACTCAGTAAACTTGAGTGGCCCCCATTATTCCCAGTATCATATATAACCTCCTCAGTTTGGAATTTAAGCGTCTTCTCTTCCTGGGGCCATTATACCCTTTTAGTTTTTTTTTTCTTTTTTACACTTAGCTCCCCTATACACAAAGAAGAATCCATCTGCTCTGACCTATTTGTTGTTTATCACACACAACACTTAATCTCCTGATGCCCTAGCTTTTCATGGCCTCTCCTCCATGCCTGGAATGCACTCTCTCTTTACCTCCAACTTTTAGCTTCACTGTCGAGACAGCTCAAATCTCAGCTTCTGCAGGAAGACTTTACGAGTTCTCCCAGCTGCTGGGACCTTCACCTTTTAGATGACCTACTCTGTATGTGTCTTGGATGTAGGTAGTTACTGCTGATTAGAACGGGGGCTCCTTGAGAACGGGGAGAGTACTTTTTGCCTTTCTTTGCTTTTCCAGCATGTAGAAAGCAATAAATGTTGGTCAGTTGATCAGCTGAATAAAAGGATTAGCTATATAATGAACTATATTTCATTTTATGTCGGCAAATTACCTTGTACAAAAATAAACATTTTTAGCATTTTAGGCCTATTTGGCACTTAATGCATTTTAATGTGGCATTGCTGATTACCCAATAAAAATGTCAGATTTTCAGTGTCCTTTCTTGAGATTGTTGCTTAAGAGTCATTGACCAAATTTCTCATTAGCCAGAGTAGTCCAATAGGGGTCAAGAAGAAGACAGGAGAAACCAGTTGCTCTCCGTTCATCATGCCCCACTCTCTGTAACTGGAGTGGGAAAAGCTCCTGGAGAGGGCTAATAATAATGGATAACAATTCTTGGGAGAATTACAGATTTTGCTTTGCCAAGAAACGGTGCCATATTCCAGTGAAAGGAATCCCAGGATGCAGATGAACAGGAAACAAATTATAAATTGCTTTCTGAACTATCATATGTCAAGTTAGTATGGGCATGGTAATTTCTAGATTAATTTCACATACTTCATAGTTTCTCTACAGGTCAGTAGGGTATTAGGCCACTCAGGAACTTGATGTGAATAATTAAGATAGTTATGGCCAAACTAAAACATCTGGTCCCTTATGCCAGGCCACCAGGTCAAGGTAAACATGTCTGAGTGGAGCAGGTACAATTATGCTTCTGAAGCATATTTTCGGTGATAGAATTAATCCAGTTTAGTTGCATTGATTTTTCTGTCTTCTAATTAAATTTAAAAAAAAAAATTCAATGATATTATTTTTTTTTTCAGTAAGAGAACCATGCTCAATACATTGACTGCCATGATTTGTATGAAACTTAGAAATTCTTTTTAAGAACTTGATGAATGAAACAAATGTTGAGCATTTTTTTCCCTTTATACAGGATACAAACTATGAGAAAGAGTTGTATCAGATGAATTGCACTATTTCAAAAATAAACAAAATTGTTGCCCACAATTCACCAGTTGTGATAGTCCAAAGATGGATACGTGGACATTTGACTAGAAGAATGTGGTATGTTTTATTTTTTAACATATCTTTAAATGTTAAAGTGTTGAGAATGTTATCTCAGTTTTCTTTTTTTAAATTTTTTTTTTTATTTTTAGTTTTCAACGTTTACTTCCACAAGATTTTGAGTTCCAAATTTTCACCCCATCTCGCCCCTCCCCCCACCCCAAGATGGCATGCATTCTGAATACCCCTTCCCCTAGTCTGCCCTCTTCTATCTCCCCCCCCCTTCTCTTATCCCCTTCCCCTTCTATTTTCCTATAGGGCAGGATAGACTTCTGTATCTCATTTCCTGTATTTCTTATTTCCCAGTTGCAAGTGAAAACTTTCTTTTTCAAACATGTTTTTAAAACTTTGGGTTCCAAATTTCCTCCCTTCCTCCCTCCCCACCCACCCTCATTGAAAAGGCAAGCAACTCAATATAGGTTATACATGTGCAGTTATGCAAAACACTTCCATATTAGACATGTTGTGAAAAACTAACTCTTATTTCTCTTAATCCTGTCCTGCCCCCCATTTATTCTATTTTTTTCTCTTGACCCTGTCCCTCCTCAGAAGTATTTGCTTCTGATTACCCCCTTTCCCAATCTGCCCTCCTTTCTATCATCCCCCTGCTCTCTTGTCCCCTTTCCCTCCCATTTTCCTGTAGAGTAAGACAGATTTCAATACCCAACTGAATGTGTATGTTATTTCCTCCTTAAGCCAAATCCTATGAGAATGAGATTCATTCATTCCCTCTCACCTTCCCCTGTTTCCCTTCCATTGTAAGAGCCTTTTCTTTTTTTTTTGGTGAGATAATCTACCCTGTTCTACTTCTCCCTTTCTTCTTCTCCTAGTATAATCTTCTCTCATCCCTTAATTTTATTCTCCAGATATGACCCCTTAATCTTCAACTCACCCTGTGCCCTTTACCTACTATCTACCTATCTATCTATATACATACAGTAATTTTTCCCCCTCCAACTACCCTAATACTGACAAAGGTCTCATGAGGTATAAATATCATCTTTCCATGTGGGAATGTAAACAGTTCAACTTAATAAGTCTCTTATGATTTCTCTTTCCTGTTTACCTCTTCATGTTCCACTTGAGTCTTGTATTTGAAAGTCAAATTTTCTATTCAGCTCTGGTCTTTTCATCAAGAATGCTTGAAAGTCCTCTATTTCACTGAATGACATTTTTTACCCTGAAGGATTATACTCAGTTTTGCTGGGTAGGTGATTCTTGGTTGTAATCCTATCTCCTTTGCCCTCTGAATATTATATTCCATGCCCTGCGTCCTTTAATGTAGAAGCTGCTAAATCTTGTGTTATCCTGATTGTGTTTCCACATACTTGAATTGTTTCTTTCTGGCAGCTTGTAATATTTTCTCCTTGACCTGGGAACTCTGGAATTTGGCTACAATATTCCTAGGAGTTTTCCTTTGGGGATCTCTTTCAGGAAGAGATCTGTGGATTCTTTCAATTTCTATTTTGCCCTCTGGTTCTAAAATATCAGGGCAGTTTTCCTTGATAATTTCTTGAAAGATGATGTCTAGGCTCTTTTTTTGATCATGGCTTTCAGATAGTCCAATAATTTTTAAATTCTCTCCTGGATCTATTTTCCAGGTCAGTTGTTTTTCCAATGAGATATTTCACATTTTTCTATTTTTCATTCTTTCAGATTTGTTTTACAGTGTTTTGATTTCTCACAAAGTCACTAGCTTCCAATTGCTCTATTCTAATTTTTAAGGATTTTCTTCAGTAATCTTTTGGACTTCCTTTTCCATTTGGCCAATTTTTCTTTTTAGGGCATTCTTCTCCTCATTGGCTTTTTGGACCTCTTTTGCCATTTGGGTTAGGCTATTTTTTAAGGTGTTATTTTCTTCAGTATTTTTTTTTGGGGGGTCTCCTTTAGGAAACTGTTGACTTGTTTTTCATGATTTTCTTGCATCACTCTCATTTCTCTTCCCAGTTTTTCCTCTACTTCTCTTACTTGCTTCTCAAAATCCCTTTTGAGCTCTTCCAAGGTCTGTGACTGGTTCGTATTTTTCTTGGAGGCTTTGGACGTAGGAGCTTTGACTTTGTTTTCTTCTTCTGGTTGTATGTTTTGATCTTCTTTTTGTGCTGCTTGCTCATGATCCTGGCCAATTACTTGAGTTTTAAACTCTTTATTAAGGTAAGAGTCTGCTTCCAACGTGGAGAATGTACTGTCCCAGGCTTCGGGGGTTTATACAGCTGTTTTCAGAGATTCTTGTAGGGACCTGTAAATTTTCACTGTTTTGCAAGGTGGTATGATAAGGGGTGAGGTGTTTACTTCTTTCCAGGCCTGTGCTCTGGTCTATTAGTGACCACAAGCACTCTTTTCTGTCCTGTAACTCTGAGGCAGGTTTCCTCTTCACAGCCAGTACAGGCTCCACCATGCCAGCACTCCAACTCACCCCAGGACCGCCGCCCAGAACTGTGACCCCGATTCAAGCACAAGCAAAGCAAGAGATTCCTGCCTCCGCACTGGCAAATAGATCTCTGAAGTCCCCCTCTGATCAGCCACTCGATTCCCCCTCAGTGTGTGGGCCGCAAGCTCAGAATGCAGCCACTGCCCTGGTGCCCGTGCTGTGCGCTCTGCACTCTGGAGCTGGCTCTGACCTAGCTCCTCTCTCACCACAGAAACAGACTTTTCCCACTGACTTTCTAAGTTGTCTTCGGTTTTTGTGGGTTGAGAAGTCTGGAAACCACCACACCTGCCCAAGAATCAGTCCTCTGAGACCTGTTCCAGGTTCACTGTGGCCTGTGCGCCCACACCACACCGCGTTCCTCTACCAGCCCGGGTTGATATACCTTTCTGGTCAACCATCCAGGTTGTCTTGGGTGGGAAATTTGCCTCATTCTCTCTTTTTGTGGGTTCTGCTGCTTTAGAATTTGTTTATAGCCATTTTTTATAGGTATTTGGAGGGGTTTGGGGGAGAGCTCAAGCAAGTCACAGCTTTCACTCTGCCATCTTTGCTTCTGTTATTTTAGTTTTCAAAGGAAAACAAAAAGATATTCTGAAAACTATTGACAAAGGAAATTTATTTTAATCAGCATTGTAATACAAAACTGGATTATTTAACTAGTGATTTAAGAATACTTACAAAAAGCAAAGAGTAATCACTTGTCAACAATATGAGGTTACTAGGAATAATTTCCATTCAGTATTGACGGAGTTGCTAGGCTGGGAGATCAGATAAGGCTATAATGTAACTTCATTCCAGCTGTGACTGGAGACATGGAAGATGGGGGAGTGATGAGCAGCCTGCATTTAAAGGTTAGTGATTGTTTATTTGAGATGGGCCATATCTGACATGAGCCAGCCAACAAACAAAAGCTAATGCCCCTGTAGGTGTCAATAATGACGGGAGCTCATGAGATCAGTTAAGGGACTGCAGAGCTTGGTTCTGAAGAAGAGAAGAAAGTAGGAATGTGGTCACTGCCTTCAAATTTTGGAAAGTTTGTCATGTCATGGAATGATTAGATTTGGTCTCTTTGACACCTTGGGAGAAAACTAGGACCAGTAGTTGAAAGCTAAAGGGAAAAAGACTTTGGCTGAATATAATATGGATGTCTAAAAAATTAGGACTGTCTGGTAATGTAATGCAATTTCTTTGGAGGTGGCAAATTCCCCGTTCCTGGAGGTCTTCATAAGGTTCTAGACTGATAACTGAAAGGACCTTGAAGTTCTTTTAGCCTAACCCTCTCATTTTTCAGATGGGGAATCTGAGACCCTGAGAGGTTCAGTGACTCCCTGAAGCCCACGTAACCTGGAGATTCAGACACAGGCCTTCTGACTCCAAGTATAATAGCCATTTTAATGAGCATTCTTGAATGACTATAATCTGAAACATTGTAGAGGTAACTGTGTTGCAGGTACATTTGACTTGGACTGATGAAGTCCCTTCGATAAGATTCTAGGACTTTAAGGAAAGGATGAGTACTTTTATGATATCCTTGTGGAAAATAGAGAAAAAACTGATGACTCGGTAATACCAGCCTGGTCATTTCACCAGTAATGCAATGATTCTACCCAGTGTGTTGCTTTTCAGTTGTTTATTTTTTATGACAACCTAGCAAGGGTCTTCATACAGTGCTGGGGTGGGATCTGTGTCCTTCTTTGGACCTGTTCCCTTCAGCATTGTTATTTGCAATACCGCTTATACACTTGTAGTCACCGAGAAGATTTCTAGAGGGTAACTGCTACTCATAGGCTCAAGGGAGTGGGTGCTATGTCCATACCCCTAAATATCACAATCAGATAATAGACACAAATGGCTCTTCTTAACATCATTTACTAACATGATGTAGTGAAAGTATTAAAACAAAGCATTTTCTCATACCCTCCCACTACCCAGACCTAAGACTCGCTTGCCTACAAATATACGTAGCATCCATTAGAAAAGCAGGGTACAAATAGTGAGGCACACAAATATGGAACATGTTGGATCATGACTGCTCACCATTGTTGGTACTAGAGGGCCTGGAAATACTTTGTCTCAAGGAGTCCTCTCTCCAGCTCAACTCTCCACTGACAGGCTTATTAACTTTCTATTGACAAAAGACTGTTTTCAAAAACTTGTGAATGCTTATATGAACTGAAGTTGAGTGAATTGAAAAGAATTAATAAAACAATTAGATACAATGACATTGATATGTCAAGGAAAATAGCTTTGAAAGACTCACCAACTTTAATCAGTGAAATGGCCAAGCACAATTCCAGGTGAGCAGTAATGAGTGATGCTTCCTACAACTTAAGAGAAAAGTGATGAACTTAGGATACACACTGACATAGACATGTTTTCAAGACAAGGCCAGTGGTGGAATTTGTTTGGATTTGATTTGCTATAGATACTTGATATAAGGGTTTTGATTTGTTTTGTTTTCAGTGAAGGGGGCGGGACTAATGATAAGATAGTAATATTTAAAAAGGTAAAGGAAAAGAAAAAAAATGATAGCAAAATAAATTGAAGCAATTCTAGAGTTATGGATAATCCCAGTACATTCATGTACCATAATTTGTTTAATCATTCCCCAATTAATAGGCACCACCTTAGTTTCCTAGTTTTTTCAACTACAACAAGAGGTACTGTAAATACTTTTGTGTACATAGATCCTTCTCCTCTTTCTTTGATCTCTTTGGTATATGGACCTAGCAATGACATAGGTGGGTCAAAGGGAAGAGGTAGGGTGATAGCAAGTCAGATGGAAAATTCCCAGTGTCCTTAGGATGCAGCAGCAAGAAAGATGATAATATATAATCTCTAATCAGTGGCACAGTGGAAAGAACACTGGGCTTGGAGTCAAGAAAGACCCGAGTTCAAATCTTACCTCCCTGGCAAGTCATTTAACCTCTGTCAACTGCCGTGTCCTCCATGGAGATTGCTTTCCAGGGTGAGGGCTGGAAAGAGGACAGATGAGATCTTAGTGGTGACACTATTTCCAAGGCTCTTCGGTTCAGTGTCCTAGGCTGTTCATCGATGTCTGAAGAGAACTAGTAATTCTGGGTCATGTGACCAGCAATAGTGCAGAATAGGCATTTTCTCTGATCTTCACAATCCAGAAAACCTCTCCAAAATGGAAATTATGCATCAAAGATCAAACAATTTCAGCTGACTCCATGGTTTAGGACTCCCAGAATCGGAAAGAAGGTTAAAAAAATGAATTCGTGCCAACCCTGAGCTCTCTCAACACCCCATCCCCAAACACTGTCACCACCACCTCCATAAACTTGGCAGCACTAGCCAATCCGAGGATCTGACAGATTGGCATAAAACCCAGCCCCACATCCTGGTTTCCTCTTCTTCTTTCCAGTGCCATGGAAATCCAGGCTCCATACTGCAGAAGTTTGCTTGAGCTTAAACAGCCCGCCAGTATTATGATAGGCAGTGTCTGTGGGATTGCAGATGGACAGAGGGAAAGAGGAAAGACATATCTGGGCTTGAAATAGAACTCTACCCTCTGCCCCTTCCCCCACGCAGAGCCTCAGAGACCCAAACTACTGAAATCAACCATAGCACCAGTGAGCCAACTCAGAACCACTGGTACGAGGCCAGAGAACTGAGGAAAATACATTGTGGGACAAAGCATCAGATGTGTGTGTGTGGTGTCTTGTGGCTGTGTGACACTCTGCCAAGGCTGAGGGAAAGAGCCCCGCACCGAGCTAAGGCCAGCTCTGTCCCCCAGAAGTCACTTGGGCAGACACCTAGGCTGGAAAACCATGAAACTGCCCGGTGTGGGTGGAGGCTGAGAGCAGTCCCCAAGGAAACCACCATCAGAGGGGAGGGAGTCATAAAATGAGTAATAAGGGAAACTAAGGAAAGAAAAAAAGAGAGACCAAAATTACCAAAGATCTCAGGAAGAAAAACCTCATACATAAGTAGATAAATCAATAGAGAAAACAATAGTAACAGAAGGAAAGATGACCTCCAGATGTAGTAAATGATTTTAGATCTCTAAGAATTAATGCAAATCAAAGCAAAATAATCCAACTCTTAAAAAATATTTTCATGTAAAATTACATGTAAAAACAATTTTTAACATTCATTTTTAAAATTTTAAGTTCTAAATTTTCTCCCTTTCTCTTTCCCTTCCCTCCCCCACCCTATTGAGAAGGCAAGTAATTTGATACAGGTTATACACATGCAAAACACATTTTCATATTAAATGTGTTATGAAAGAAAAAACAACTCCCCCCCAGAAAAATAAAAAGTTAAAGAAAATTATGCTTCAATCTTCATTCAGACTGCATCAGTTCTTTCTCTGGAGGTAGATAAAAAGCATTGATTTAGAGCATTTTTCCATAGGACTATAGATAGCTTGGACTTCTTCTAAATTTTTTATATCCTTTAACCATATATCAGTTGGGGAATGACTTGTGTTTTTATAAATTTGACTCAGTTTTCTATATATTTTAGAGAAATGAGGGCTTAATCTAAGTAACTCACTCTAATTTTTTTTTCCAGTTTTCTGCTTTCCTTCTGATTTTGGCTGCATTGGCTTTGTGCAAACTCTTTTTAATTTGATGTAATCAAAACTCTCCTTTTTACTTCCTGTAATGCTCTCTGTTTCTTGTTTCTGACAAATTTTTTCCCCTTATCCATAAATCCGACAGGCAAAATATTCCATGTTCCACTAATTTTCTTCTGATATCACCTGATATGTCAAAATCACATATCTCTTTTGACCTTCCTAGGGTATATGGCATTAGATGTTGGTTTATACCTTGTTTCTGCAAAACTGCTTTCCACTTATTCCAGCAATTTTTGTTAAATAGTGATTTCATGTCCCAAAATCTTAGATTTTTGAGTTTATCAAACATTAGATTACTGTGGTCATTTACTATTGTGTCTCATTTACCTAAACGTTTCCATGGATCCTGCCCTCTGTTTCTTAGCCGGTACAGATTGTTTTGATGATTACTGCTTTATAATACAGCTGGGGATCTGGTATGGTTAGGCTACCTTTCTTCACTGTTGTATTGATTCCCTTGAAGTTCTTGGCCATTTGTTCCTCCAGATGAAGTTTGTTATTATTTTTTCTCACTCTATGAAGTAATATTTTGGTAGTTTGATTGCTATGAGATTGAATAAGTTAATTTTGGTACAATTGTCATTTTTATTATATTGGCTTGGCCTACCCATGAGCAGCTAATATTTTAAGAAGTGTTTAGATCTGGCTTTATTTATGCAAACA
Organism: Phascolarctos cinereus; assembly: GCF_003287225.1. NCBI lineage: Eukaryota > Metazoa > Chordata > Mammalia > Diprotodontia > Phascolarctidae > Phascolarctos > Phascolarctos cinereus. The sequence continues at coordinate 476,146,785 of NW_027555958.1, read as the reverse complement.
TTGTTTTGTAATTGTTTTTGTATAATTCCTTGGTTTATCTTGAAATGATCCAACTCTTTTTTTTTTTTTTTGGGTGAGGGCAGTTGGGGTTAAGTGACTTGCCCAGACTCACACAGCTAGTGAGTGTTATGTGTCTGAGGCCGGATTTGAACTCAGGTCCTCCTGACTCCAGGGCCGGTGCTCTATCCACTGAGCCACCTGCCTGCCCCAATTATCCAACTCTTGATGGAACACAAGACCCCATGAAGTGTGAGGAGGGGATGAACCACAACACACTGTCCCAGGGTAGTTAAAAAAAATGGTGATCATGACAGCAGGATTTATGGCCTGCCTAGAAAAAAGTAATGAGCAAAAAGAACTACTTGAATGTGCCGTGGCAAGCCTGACCAAAGAGACAAGAGAGCGACCTATCCACTGGGAATGCAAACATGAGGAGCGAAGGCAGGCTAGAGGAGGTTGTGGTCTGACCTGCCTAGCTCTATCTGCCTCCTCTCTCTTCTCTCATAGTCTTCCTGATTCAGCTGGAGGCAAATGTCCACACGGAGCTTCTCTTAGTAACTGGTGTGGCCTGTTGGCCTAAACCTAATTTGTGACAGACGGCTTTCCACTTTTCCCAGCAGATTTTGTGAAATAATGAGTGCTGACCTCAGGAGTTTGGGCACTTGGGTTATTGAACACTATTCTGCAAGATCTACTTGCTTCTCTTGTGTTCCACTGATTGACTCCACTCTTTTAGAGCTAGAACTGAATATTTGAATGATTATCACTTTATTGGGTAGTTTGAGATGTAGCATAGGTGGGCACTGCCCCCCCCATATACCCTTCTACAATTCTGTCTCGTTGGATTGCTAACCTGAATTATGTATTTCTGAAGCTAATTGAGATTATCACTGATTTTATGAAGATTTTTCTTCAATGCAACATTCTAAGGAAAGAGTATGGTATAGTAGATAGAAGGTAGGATTCAGAGTTATGAAAACTTAGATTCAAATCCTGCCTCAGCCACTTCTCACACCTAATCTGGGATTCTTACATTGTTTATGTAGTTTTGCAGTACTTTCTCATGTACCTTTCTTCTATGCCACATATTTGTATTTTGAGACCAAGATTTCTGACAATTGCTTTATTCTCCTGTTATTGTTGATCTGTTTTTCTTCAAGCTAAGCCTTTTGATTTTTTAGGAAGCTGTGCTGAAATTAGAGACATTTTAGTCTATATTTGGTTTTTTCTTTACTATAATTGTAATAGTATAGCCTATATTATTATTGAACTGGAAATTTTCTGGGTTTCCATAATACCCTAAAATTTGTATTTATCATCTGTGATTTAAGAATGCATTCATGATACATCAAAGGCAAATAGTACATCAAAGAGGAAAGAATTTTCTTATCTCAAATGGAATAATTTTAGATAATATTTTCCCACAAAATGCATTTATACAGTAAAAAACACAGCTCTTCAAAGGGAATAGATGTCACACCAAATTTGCTCCTTTTAATTTTCCTTGGCCTAGGGTGATAGTTATAACAATATTCACAAAAGTTCTTTTGCTACTCATTTCTGTCTCTTATTAGAAAGTATTCCCAGGAGCTTTGGGTGCAAACAAGTGCTTTTACCTGGTTGAGAGTTATTAATATTGCCCAAAGTGGGGTGTGTGTGTGTGTGTGTAAATACTCAATCACTGTTAATATAATTACTACAATTATTCTTTCAGAAAAAATAGGATAAAAAGGTAAATGCAATTAGGGGAATTAAAAGAAAACATGTATTTGTTATCCTGTACTGTTTTCTTTTCAATGGAAGCTCTCATATGATTAAAAAAATAACACCTTTATGTAACCACCCTAGCAACCAGAATCCTTTCTGGATACAGGAATCTTATTGTTCACTTTTTAGTTGTTATTGGTTGAATAATTTATGCCGTGCTGAGAGGTGGCCAAGCAGATGCTTTTTCTACCTCAATGTAGAGTGTAATTATGAAGATTGGACTGATTCTTGAGAAATATCAACTTTTGTTATAAATTGACATTGAATTCTCTTTCATTTATATACATATATACTCATATTATATATATTTGTGCATATGTATGGATAATGTTATCACAATATTAAAGTCTGATGTGAGAGCAAGACATTATTTCTTGAAATATTAATAGCTTATTTATATTTCCATTTGCTTGGTACTATTTTAATTTAATTTATAATGAAAAACGTTAATTTTTTCTTTTTTTTTTGTTCTGCTTGCACATTTAGTTTGTGACAAATCTGAATGAGATTGGAATATGATTTGATATTTGTTGATGGAAAAGCTTAGCCCTTTTAAATTCAGACCTTATTTTACACTTTTCAGCTGAGATAAAATGAGGCTATTGAACATTCAAATGTTATCAAATTTGGGCAGAAGTTGTGAATGGGATGTATGTAGAAATAGGACCATGACATGCTCCTGTGGTCAGAGAAGCCCCCTATCTGTAAGTCATCATTGTGAAATATTGAAACTTATTTTAAAAAGTTTCTTGGTAATGTAGAAAGGACAGAGCCCTGGAGAGTCAAAGTTTGTCAGTGATCCAACATTACTGGTTATTGAATATTTGTGAGTTTCATTTTGAATTTGTAGTACAAAGTGTCTGTAGATTTCTTTCTTTATTTTGTGCCTCTTCTGTCATTCTTTAAAATGCATCCAGAAATCTCTATCTCTGACTCATAACTAGAGACTGTGTACAATCCGTGAGGAACAATGCTTTTGCCTGGATGGAGAACTTCTGATCTGATTTTAAGACCTTTAAACTGAAAAAGGAGTTTGGGAAGATTGTTGTTTGGATACAGCTTCTAAAGTGGATATTGATAGAAGTAAACATGAAGTCAACATGACTAGTTGTGTAAGTAGCCATCAGTTTACACAAGATTGTTACAGATAATGTGGGCAATGATGGGGCTCCTATATATATATCCATATATGTCTGAATGGTGTTATATATCTATCAAATAGCTGATCAAGTCCATAAAAATTAAGCTAACAGATTTTCATGCAAGAAGCAAATGTGATCTCACTGGAAGGAGAAACAAAATGGTGTTGGGAAAAAAGTATGTTAGAGATCTCGGTGCGTTCATTCTGTGATGAAATCCTGGTACAGGTGTCAAAGTGACACTAAAGAGTAACAAAAGATGAAAATGTCAAAACTGGAGGACTCTGGAATGATGAGCCTTTTGCTACACTATTGATGGAACTATGTATTGGTTCAACTATTCTGGAAAACTATTTGGGATTACATGAGAAAAGTTATTAAACAGTTAATACCCCTTTACTCAGAGATCCTGTTGTGGGAAGATAAAAAACAGAGAATGACATACCCCACATATAACAAAACATTCACCAGGGCTTTTTGTTGTAAACAAAGAAAAACAAAGAAAACAAAGTAACTGCATGTCTATTAACAGATAGCTTAATATCTACAATACATAAATTCAATGTGATGTTATTCTGCCACATGAAAAATACAGATATGAGGAGATATAATTAATCATCCTTAGCCCCAGTGAAATGATGACCCTCCTATCATCTCCTGAGTGGAGAATAGCAAATGGGATCACTGCACTGGTGTGTTTCACTTAAGTGTTTTCTTTGTTTTGAGGGAAGGCCAGAGCTGGGTGGTAGCAAGTATATAATAAATATGTTTGCAAATAGATAATTCTTTTTCTCACTCATTATAGGGACTGTAGAATGTGGCCCACCACCTCTTTTTGTACCACTAGTGATCTAAAGATGGCTCCATTTGCCCTGTTTGCCATAGTTTGCCAACCCCAAGGCTCTGTCCTGGGCTCTCTTCTCTTTTCTTTCTATACTCTTTGACTTGCTGACTTCATCTCTCATGGATTTAAATATCTTCTCTATAAAATGACTTAAGAGCTCTATGTATGTGACTCTGTTCTCTCTTCTTAGCTCCATTCTCACATCTACAGTTGCCCATGGGATATTCAAACCGACTTTTCCACTGTCACATCAAACTCAACATATACATGATAGGAGTTGTTATCATTCCCATTAAAACCTCCTGTTGACCAAGTTTCCCTGTGTCTGTTGTGGGAACCATTATTCTCCTCTCCTAGGTTCATAACCTTGGCTTTAGCCTGGGCTCTTCACTCTCTCTCACCTTAAGTAACAAATTAGCTGCTAAATCTTGCAATTTTTTCCTCCATCTTTCACATCTCATGCACTCATTACCTTCGTTCAGGCCCTCATCACCTAGATGATTGCAATGCTCTCCTAATTAGCCTTACTTCCTCAAGTGTCTCCCTACTTCAGATCAGCCTCCTTACTGCTTTAAAGTGATTTTTCCTCGTGTATATACTTAAACATCTAAGTTCTCAATAAAATCCAGTGGCTCCCTATTGCCTCTAAGACAAAATGTGAAGTCATCTGTTTGGATTTTCCAGATACTCACAGTCTGGCCCTAACTTATCTTTCTGGCCTCATTACATGATACTCTTCTTCCTGGACTCCATGGTGTAATCACACTGGTGTTCTCTCTGTTCTTCACGCTTGTCTGGTATTAAGTCAGCTGACATTTATTAAGTAACTACTACGTGCAAGCCACTGTCCTGAGTGCCGAGGATTAAAAAAAAGCAGAAAGTACCAGGCCGGCTGTGTTCCTTCCGTGCCTGTGCCTGTGCTGTGACCCTCCCCTGCCTGGAGAGCACAGCCTCTTCTCTCCCTTAACGTCCTCCAAGACTGGCGTCTGCACAAAGTCTCCAAGGGCCGTCCCTCGCCATGTATTTAACTACCTGGTAAAGTTTTATCTTAGTTCTCTCTGTAGAACTCTCTATAAAAACATGAACATGCTGTACAGATGTATCCAACACTATTTTATGAATGTATTTATTCTTTACATGATGATAATGTGTACGTGTTTCTTCTACTTGTAGAATGTAAGCAAACTCCCTGAAAGAGATCATTTTTCTTTTGTCTCTGAATCCTCATTGCCCTCACATTGCCTAACAGTAGTGGTGATAAATACTTGCTGATCGAATGATGAATGGAATACTCTTTTATGAGAGTTGTATGGCTGCAGGTTGTGGAACACTACCTCCTCTGAGGAGTTGAAATTTAAGAGCATTGAAATAGAAATGGAAAAGTACATTATGGTCATGAATAGGCTTAACACATTATGAACAACAAATTACACAAGAAAAGGATGGTAAAGAATGTCTCCAAGGAGATGGATGGGGGCAAATGAGGATGGCTTGGTCACATGACAAGAGGGAAGGACAACTGATGGACAGTCACTGGCTCCATTGTCACTCTTACAACGTCTGGGGGGAAAATGAGATAGGTCCCAACATGTTGGACGAACCCCGCCCCCACCACCTACCCCCCCGTGATGAAATTATTGGAAGACATGTGCAGGAAAGAATCTCATTGGAGGAGAAGGCCTGGCTCATTCACAGTTTGCAGCACTGGAGGGAACGGGACATTGATGAGGTCATTGAACCATTTGAGTAGTGAATGAAAGTGTAAAATCATGTACCTATTTCAATTCACACACAAGTGCGGTATGGGGGGAGACATGCTTAGAAAGCAATTCATATGAATAAGAAGTCCCAGGTGGTTTTAGCAGACTGTGAGCTCTGAGTCATTTGTGTTAGAATTTGATAGCAGAAGACAAACAGGTGACCTCTGATCACATTTAGAAAAGTACAGCATCCATTCAGAGCAAGTGAGATGGTGGTTTCTCCTACTCTGCTCTAGCCAGACCCCAGAGGCAATACTAGGGACAGGCTTGGTGCATCATTTTGGAAGGCATGTTGAGGTGCCTTGAAAGGATATAATTCAGAGGTCTACTGAAGAAGCTACGGGAGTTTATCTCAGAGAAGGAGAGGGATACTTAACGAGGGCCTGATCATCGTGTCCCAGCATTTGAAGGTAGTTATGTGGAAGAGAGGGATTAAGATTATTTTGCTTAGTTTCAAAGAGCAACTCTCAGGGGAATGGTTTTAAGCGGAAGGAATTTTAGATGGAATGGTATAGTTAGAATCATCCCAAATACAATGGGTAGGCTCAGGAGGGGAGATAGTGTGCTATCCCACACTTAACGTCTTTAAATGGGCTGGATGACCAGTTGTTTTTAAGATTTCATAGGGGATTCATGCTTCTCTTTGGGGTTGACTATAGAGGACCTCTGAAACACTCTCAAACTTTGGCACTCTTTGATTTTTATTGATTAATGAATAATTTAAACCTTCTATTAAGAGCATTGAATATATGAAAATTGCAACTTGAAATTAAGTTAATTGGGAAGTAATTGAAGTCTTTTTTTTTTGCTTTCTTAAGGGATGCTCTTTGAATATGAAAACTTGCCTTTAAATATGAACATGAATCAGTATATTAAAATTTATTTTTCTTGTAGCTTTAGAGAAATACATAATTTAATCTATTGCATAAAGTAAATTACCTTTGCATTTCCCGCAGGGAAAATTTTGAAATCTCATTTTTGAACTGTAATGGTTATACCATTACTAGTCTCTTTCATGTAACTCTGAATACTATTTTCTACTGTTCCATTATTTTTATAATATTGAAGAATATTTCTCAGTTCATCATTTATAAATACTACTTAAGCCTGACTTTTCAAAATGCACATGTTCCAGATAGCTGGTTGTCAAACAAATATAATTAGAGCAAATGCCATTTATACAACTAGAGAGCTTTTCTCAAAGACAGCAAAAGGAGCTAGAAGGTCTGGGTAGAGCGGTGACCACCCTGTGGAATCATGGGTATTGGAGCACTGCAGCATCACTTCTCAGTCAGGACAGGTGAGCAGTCCATGCCGGGCTTGTGGCCTTAGTTCTGGGGCCTCTCGAAGCTTTGGATAGTGAATGGTAGATCCATCTAAAATGAATTCACAGTCCTTACCAGTGACTTGATATAATACAGTTCTGTCTTAGAGCATAGGCAGATTTCATCCCATTGTGAGATCACAAAAAACAACAACAAACATTTTAAAAATAGAAATGATGTAAAAATTAAAAGACCATAATATGATGAGGAAAACCATTTCAAGCATTTAATCTTTTGAAGGAACCATGCATTCACGGACTTGAACACATATTTTTAAATGAGCCTTTACTCATATTGTCTTCCAGTGAATAGTGGGCTTGTTTCCTCTATTTTTCATTAATCTGAAATAGGTAGGTAGTACAATGGTTAGAGCACTCAACCTGGAGTCTGGAAGACTTGAGTTCAAATCCAGCCTCAAAAAATTGCTAGCTGTGTGACCTTTGGCAAGTCACAACCTCTATGTGTTTCCTCAACTATAAAATTGTGATAATAACATCACTTGCCGACCAGGATTGTTGTGAGGACCAAATGAGGTGATATTTGTAAAGCACTTAGCACTGTGCCTGGCATATAGAAGGTGCTTAATCAATGTTCTTTCCCTTCCTTTTCCCCAGTCTCTGCCAACTGAAACATTTCCCTTCCATCAAAGCCCAGTTTGGCCAGTGCCTCCTCAGTGGGTCTTAATTCCATGCTCCCAGCTCAATGGAATCCTTCCCTGCTGATTTTTCAAATGACGCTTCTCTGGCTGTCTCTTCCATACCTAGCGCCTTGTGCCTCGTGATGTTTTTGTGCGCGCATCTTCCTTCCACTCTGATTGTGAACTTCCTGAGGACTGGGGCATGTTTAGCACAGGGTCTGTGCTGCAGACAGTTCAAATTGAATTGAATTCAATGTTTTCCAGGGTCTTCTGCTATCAGAGATGGGTTTATTTCATTTATATTTTTTCATAATTCTTCATGGCATGACTAATTCTCTAGGATTATGTCTACATTGATGGTTGTTTATAGGTTGAAATCAATCCACAAGACATAGCCATTGCTTCACACTTCTTCATCTTCATCATTTTGATCGGGCTCACATGGGATAGACCTGATGGGAGTTCATTTGATTCCACTCTGGCATCATAGCTCTCCATCATGCCTCCATCCAGAGGTATACCCCTATTGGTTGTTATCATCATTATGTTCTCATCTTTTCTGATGAAAATGGTATGAACTTTCTTGCTATTAATCTTTTTCATTTAATATTCTACAAACAGTTGCACAGATGGGGCAGCTAGGTGGTACAGTGGATAGAGGCCTGGGCCTGAAGTCAAGGAGACCTGAGTTCAAACCCAGCTCAGACACTTACTAGCTGTGTGACCCTGGGCAAGTCACTTTAACTCACTCTGCCTCATTTTTTTCTTCTGTCAAATGAGCTTGAGAAGGAAATGGCAAACCACTCCAGTATCTCTGCCAAGAAAACCCCAGATGGGGTCACAAAGAGTTGAATATGACTGAAGCGACCATAAGTACCCCATCACACAGATGACTAAGCTGATTGCCTTTTGTTATTGAATTGGATTGTTTGGATGTCATCTCCTCTCCTGCAGACTCACTGACAGTATCCTGGATGCACCATTTGGAGATGGGATGATAGGGATGGTGTGTACTGCGTCATGCATCCTCTTCACACCCGCTTCCCACTGATACTTGCAGGCTTCTCTATTTTGAAAGGTTTTTTTTTTCCATTTCATGTAGTTTGAAGATTATGAATATTTAATATGGTGACATATATTTAAACAAAAACATTGTTCTTAAATATTATGGATCAGTGTTCTATCCAGGCATTTGTGGTCTTGGCTCTATTCTTTTTTTATTTTTTTTATTTATTCATTTTTTGTTTTCAACATTCACTTCCAGAAGACTTTGAGTTTTAAACTCCCCTCTCCCCTCCTCCTTCCCCAAGACAACATGCAATCTGACATAGGCTCTACATATACTTTCCTATTAAACATATTTTCACATTAGTCATGTTGTAAAGAAGAATTAGAACCAATGAAATGAACCACAAGAAAGAGGAAACAAAACAAAACAAAAGGAAAAAAAGAGCAAATAGTATGCTTCCATCTGCATTCATACTCTATAATTCTTTCTGTGGATGTGGAAAGCATTTTCCATCGTGAGTCTTTTGGAGATGTCTTAGATCCTTGCATTACTGAGGAGAGCCAAGTCCATCAAAGTCAGTCGTCACACAACGTGGCTGCTACTGTTACAAAGTTCTCCTGGTTCTGCTCAACATAGTTCTAGCCCTAATAACATTTTGGTTTCAGTCATTCTCAAGGAGTTTTTGGAGCTTGTACTTGAAATACAGGGTTTTGTTACCTATGTGTTTCTAAAGGATATCAAGGTTTTGGTGTATACTTCTAGGTAGCCCATGATGTTTTTTTGGTCTCGTGCAGATGCTAATTTTTTTTGCACCTACAGTGATATGTTTCCATGGCTTCATTCATTACACAATCTGCATTAATTTAAACAAGAACAATCTGGTCTCTTCAAGTACCATCATATAAACTCCTCTGTTTCAATAAACAAACAATCAGGTCTCAGTCTTTTGTTTGATGTTTCTTTGTTGAGTTGATGCACATGCAGATTCCAGCCTTGAATCTTGGTCATGCGTGGGCTCTGTCACAGATAAACCATTTCCACTCGCGCTGCACCAACCCAGTGGTTGGTTCTTCTGGTCATTAGTGTTGCTCCCCAAAATGGAGTCTGGTTTTGGTTCGTAGCTTTGCCACTATTTGTTACCTTTTTATCCTGTTTCTGAGAACACCTAGCACTCCTCTTCCTCTGGTTGGATGAAGAAGTGGTGTTCCTCCTTTGTGATAACAAGTCTTATGAGAATTATTTCCCTGCAGTTGGGATATTTGTTCATGTGAAATGGCCTCTAAGGCCCCTTCTTACTTTTACATCCTGTTTTTGTGATACGTGAGTCAAACAGTAAGTCCATTATTGTCTCCTGGTGGTTGGTAGGAACATACTTAACTTTGTTAATGAAGAAAATACTCCTTCTTCGAGTCTGTAAGATACACAGTAGCTTTTTGGAAAGTAATCACAGGTGCATCCAGGCACGAGTCTGGGGGAACCAGTTCTACGCAGTGAAACATTTGATCAAAATCTTTTTTGAGCCAGCAAGTGCTCTAATGTATTCAAGAGAAGTTTCTTGGGAAAATGTTTCATGATTGTGATTCTTGTTTGATTCTGTTAATAACCCTGTTTTATCTTTAATACCACATCGAGGCAAATGAAAAATAAAACCCAAGAACATTTTGGCTAAGAATCTGTTATTATTCAGAAAGATTTTCTTTGGTCTAAGTTTTCAGAACACTGAATGGTTTTCTATTAAGCTAAGCACAGATGCGAGATATTTCTATAAATGTAAGATGCTGTATTCATGTCTCACTGGCTCTACATTGCAGTGGCAGTTTAGCTAAGATACATGGGTGTCACACACATTCTTAGGCAACAAAACAAAAGAGAAACTTTTTAAAAAGCTTTGATTACCTCAATTCTGTGCCAGAGTTCTGTGCTGGGAATGCATTCTTCAAAGCAACATTTTAGAATAATAATCTAATAATAACCTAATGCTCAATAAACACCTGGCGTGCACTAGAACGGGTTGTTATAATGAAGATTTCTGAGGAATCTGATGAAATGCCTCCATAAAAAACCAGAAACAAAAACCTGTGACATATTTATATATTCAGTAAGAGGGTTGAATCTGACAATAATCTGAATTTTGTCTACAAAATGTATTTATATGAAATTATTTAATATGGTGAATTTTTCTTAACGCTGGGATAAATCTTGTAAGGTGGATGTGTAAATAGATGCAACTGTTGAAAATGTCCATTGCAGTTGAGACTTCCTACATAATGCACTGACTTCTAGAGTAATGGGAAACCAGTAATATAGACAGGTGGCCACACCAGTACTGTGGACTATCTTCCACCTGGTGTGGGGATTTCTCAGTGAAAGGATAACCATAACTCAATGGCATTCCTTGAATAACTCTGAATTGATTTTTTAACGGTTGACTTAATTAATAGTGTGATCAAGCACGTTCTGAACTTGAAGTCACAGGACACACTTCCAAATAACTGATTTTCCACATACTTGTCACCAGTTATGTGACTCCTAACCTTGGAAAGGCTCCCCTTCCTCATCTGGAGAATGAGGAGATTGGCTGGGGTAAGCTCTCTGGCATCCAGTGATTGGAATTCAGAGTTCCACCAGCAGTGTAAGCTGGTACAGCCTCGCCCTGCCAATAGTGACTGTTTCCATTCTAAACATTTTTCCTCATTTAATGGGTGACTGCTGAATCCTCAAACTTGGGGTGTTTTAGAGCGACTCATTCCAAGGTCTGGTTTACTTGTGGATGAGTAATCCTAACATCTTTGATTGGGTTTTCCTTGGCAGATAATAGCCTTGGAATACGTATTGCATCTAGCTCTCCTTTGATTTTTGGAGTACCATAGTACATTCTCTCTTCTCTCAGCAGCTAGTCTTGGGCTATGGATGAAGCAGCCAAGTGGGCCAGTGGCTAGAGCTGTGGACCTGAAGGCAGGTGTTCCACTCTGGCCTCTGACACATTCTGTCTGTGAGCCTGGACAAGTCATTTCACCTCTGCCTGCCTTAGTTTCCTCCTTCATAAAAGAGAGATAATAATAACTACCTCATGGTATTGTGGGGATCAGGTGAAGTGATATTCATGAAGTACCTTACAAATGCTGAAATGCTGTCGAGATACATAAGTGATGCTATTGTGCTAATATTTAAAATGATTGTCCTTGTTAGCTAAGACATTTCTCATGATTGCTTACAATGCGTGTTGTTCAGAATTGGAATCCTGAACTTTAAGCAGTGTTATCTCAATTAGAACGACATTTGTTTTTCAAAAGTTCAGGTAAATTTCCTTCAATGATTTCCTGTAGTTCATGGAGTAGGTTTTTAGCCCTGTCATCATGCAGTTGGTTTTTTCCTGAGATTAAAATGTTCAGACTCTCTGCAGGTTGATTGTTTTGATTTAGGAATCCCAAACACAAGTCCAATCCCGCACTCTGCTTTACAGGAAGTTCTGGCGGCCCCTTAGTGCCCCGAGCAGGAAGAAACACAGACTCTGCTTGGTGTTCTTCCCCATTGAACTCCAGGCACTTTCCTAGCCTTATTGCTCATTATTCTGCTTTATGAATTCCGTATTCCTGGAAAACAAACCTACAAATGGCCTGCCGTCTCACCCAGGAGCTTCTCTGTCCACACCCAGATCTATCTCCTTGACCTGAAACGTCCCCCAAGACCTGCAGACTCCTGGCGCAGGCCCCTCTAATTCCAAGGATGACTCCCTCGTCCTCTTCCTCCTTCATTTTGTGGATAGGCCCAGGCCAGCTGGCCTACATTCATCTCCAGGCCTGCCGCTGACTTTCCAAGCCTCCAGAAAACAACCCTTGCCCCAGCCTGGGGTACCTTCATCTCCACCCCCTTCAGCCCCCTTTGCTGTGTTGTCTACAGGGGGATGGGCCTCCTAATCATTGGACCTTAGAATTCCAACTGCTGTCCATGCTTAGCCTCAGGATCACCTCCTACAGGAAGCCCATCTGGATCCTGCCAGTCACTAGGGAATCCCCGCCCCCTCCCCAGCCCACATGTGACTATTTATGTATTTTGTGGTTAATTTCTGTGTAAATGTTGTTTCTCACAATAGAAATTCAAAGACCTTGAGAGCAGGGATATTTTGTCTTTTTATCTCCAACACCTATGAAAGTGCCTGGCACACAACAGACCATTCATCAATGCTGGTTTAATGGAATGGAATCTGTTTATAATTCAGGCTTTCTTCCATTGAGGTTGTTCACATTGGTGGGCTTTAATAACCATTTCTCCTTCTTCTCAGAACCCACATTTACGATTCTCTTTTTTCAGAAGCTTTGGCATTGTACGGAGATTTGCTGTCATGGATTCCAAACTAGCTTCTCTTTCAGTTCTCCTGGTAAATTCTTTATGAGCTCTCAGTTCCACCTCTTAGTTCAGTTCAGATTTCCCATTTTTTCTTTCCTTAAGTAAAAATAAAACAAAAATATTTATTTTTCCATTTCCTTTTTTGTTCCTTTTTTTAGTTTCTTGATTTTTATGCAGGGGATCAGATACTTTTTTTTGTTTTGTTTTCATTTTCACTGGGAGTTTTCAGCTTATTTTCTGTTTTATGATACCATTTCTACATTTTGGTGTGGCCCAATGATTAGCACAGTACCTGGCATATAGTAGGAGCTTAATAAATGTTTATTGACCCTTTCTGGTCTCTTGATAATTTTTCTTTCTTGCTTTTTTGAAATTCCCCCTTCTTTCCCTCCTTCCCTTTTTCTTTCCTTCCCTTTCCTCCCTCCATTCCTTCCTTCCTTCCTTCCTTCCTTCCTTCCTTCCTTCCTTCCTTCCTTCCTTCCTTCCTTCCTTCCTTCCTTCCTTCCTTCCTTCCTTCCTTTCTTTTTTTCTCTTTTTTCCCCTCTTCTACCCCTTATGCTGCAAATGAAACAAAACAACAAAAAATACAAACACAGTGAAGCACTGTGAGACAGGTGTAGTCATGGTGGTCTGATGAAGGGAAGGGGCGGGTATGTGGAAAACAAGTTGTCAGCCTCACAGCACATGCACACACATACACACACACATACACACACACACACACACACACACATGCACACATACACACACATGCAAATACTGTCTTTTCGTTGAGTCTTCTTATTGAGCATGCCAAGCAGAGAAAGGTGATAGCTCTTCATATAATTGTTAAAATGACAGAAATTGTTAATATCAAATGTAATATGGACTGCCACTCCTTTCAGTGGTCCTTGTAATGTCAGAATTTCAGTAATGACCTTACATTACTATTCAAAATATTTACTCTTGATTAGATTGAGCTGAACCATATCCAAGGTCCCCCCACCCAGGGGTGTTGTCTTGTGGGGAGCCCAGCTCAAGCTGGAGCTCAGCTTCTAGTGTCCTTGTGCCCTACCACTGAGATTCATGGAATGAAGGGCAAAACATCTACAATGAAGTGGCTTTCCTTGCCCAGGTTGCCAAGGGCCACTGGGGTATCATGAGCAGGCTTTACTACCTCAAAGTGTTTCCTCCCACTCCCCTCCTTAAACTAGAAAAAACTTTTTCATGGGTGTCTTTGGTTGGGAAATGCACTGGACATCCTGCAGGATGGCAGGTTTGCCACTCTGTTATCTCAATTAAAGATGCTTTATTCCTCACCTCATGGCATTGATTTACTTTGGGACTTGAAAAGGCAGTCATTCAGAAATAGTTCTTTCCTCTGGGAAGAGAAAGGCATGGAGGAGTCATCAAAACTTTATAATCTAAAGGTGAAGTTTATTCCCACACTTATGCAGCTAACCTTGCCAGGAAGCATTATCTACTGTTTATACTAATTTGGTGTTGCAAGGTGCTTCTTCTGTCTTCCCTATGGAAATGATGGGAGTAGGATTCATGCTGTACCCCTATAAGGAACCTGGACCTCAAAGCCCCTGAGCCCAGATCTCTGGTGTTCACCTGAGGCACTTGACCCATCCCAGTCAATAAGCCTTTTAACTGCCCTTTCACTGTGGCTTTCCAGGCTGGCCACTTACCTCCCTTCATTGTCTGTACCTGGCCCAGCCCAGGCTACTCTACACCCCTTAATCCCACCCAGATCTTCCCACAGTGTTTCTGTGCAAAAGTAACCAATTTTATCCTCATCAAATGTGCAGATTCTTAAAATCTGGCCTGATTGTATTAGAATCACAAATACTGCAGATTTCCTAGAAATCTTGCCCACCCACCCAATGTCTTAATAAACTTGCTACTTGGACTGAAAGAAGGCTTGATTGGTTGAATTATCTTTATTTATTTATTTATTTATTTATTTATTTATTTTTTGTTTGGGAATTGGGGTTAAGTGACTTGCCCAGCCAGAATCACACAGCTAGTAAGTGTCAAATGTTTGGCCTGAGACTGGATTTGAAGTCAGGTCCTCCTGACAATAGGGGCCGATGCTCTAGCCATTGTACCAGCTAGCTGCTCCAGTAAGATTCTTTTGAGGCAGACTTCTGCCCTGTACCCTTGCATTTCAGGGTTCTCAGCACCCCTAGACCGCATCAGAAACTGCACAGAATTTCTTTGGGTTATTAACCCCTCCCCAACTTCTCGGTACCCAGTTCAGTCCCAGACTGCTGGTTCTTCTTCATACATTAGTTTATCTTTCCAGTAGGGTCAGGCAAGTTTGCTTCTGGCACAGGGAACCAGACTTGCTCGCAGCAGTGAGGCGAAGAGAGTAGATTCATGATAAAAACCGATAATAAAATTAATTTTTATTAATAATAAGATATAATAAAAGCCAATTCAACCCGGTGAGATGTTCAGCATCAATCTGCTATGATCAGCCTCATGGGCAGCTAAGGCAGGAGGAACATGAATCTAAGTCAGGACCATATTGTTGCTGTGGATCAGAAAGATTTACACTATGTGGAGGCAATTCCTAATGCCTTTTTATTGCTTCAATTTTAATAACTCTGTATCTGGGACATTGTTTGTGTTGTATCAAGGCCAAGGATTCTAAAAGTTTTGCAGAGCCCTGGAGCAAGCCAAGCAGCTTACTCCACCATGTTCCATCCCAAACTTGTAGATTCTTAAAGGTGATGTTTATTTTAGCTTGAGCTTTCTATGTGTGAGAACATATTTAAGGGAAATAAAAAAGTGATGTTATGTTACTTGGAAACTTTCCCTTTACATGCAGCTTTTCCAGTATAATTCTGTATAATTTAAGGTCAAGCTGTGCTATCTCAAAGCAGTGACATGCCAAAGATGGATATTTAGTGTTTTGCATATGAATTTTTATATTTCCTGCAAAGCTACTGATTATTTGAGTTTTAAAGCAGTAAGATAGAGATTAAATTATTATGGTATTGATTATTTACTAAAAAAGACATCACAAATTAGGTGGCAATGAATTTAATAATGTTTGAAGACATTTTATTTCTTCAGTAGTAAGTGAGGACAAGGCTAAGTTTGAAATTGCAATTATATGTTATTCCACTCCCCTTATCATAATTTGTATTGCTTGCAGGTAGTTAGGTGGAACAATAAATAGAGTGCCAGCCCTGGAGTCAGGAAGACCTGAGTTCAAATCCAACCTCAGACACTTGCCAGATGTGTGACCTCAGGCAAGTCCTTTAACTTGACTCAGTTTCCTGAACTGTAAAATAGGGATAAAATAAGCAACTACTTCCTAGGGTTGTTCTGAGGATGAAATAAGATCATATTTGTAAAGCATTTACTTAGCTCAGTGCCTGGCACATGGTAATCACTATATACTTATTCCCTGCCCCCCCCAATATATTAGTGAAATGCCTCATTGTAGTTCTCTTTCATGTTAGTGCATTTCCTCTATTTTCCTCTAAGATTATTTATAATTTATCCTCCACATGTGTGTATACATATTTACATATATCTGTATGTATACACACACACACACATATATCTTGTTGGTCCTTATTCATTTGCATGTTGTCTTCTTTCATTAGATTGTAAGCTCTTGGAGGGCTGGAACTGTTTTGGCTTGTCTTTGGACCCTTGGTGCTTAGCCTAGTGCCTGGCACATAGTAAGCATTTAATAAATGTTTGTTGACTTAACCTGGTATTATGCCAAGAATTAAGTAGAGCAATCTCTTATCTTTTAGAGAAGAGTAATCTCCAAATTCCATGAGGAGAGGAGCCATGTCTTCCATCTGATCTAAACTTTGTATCTTCTCTAGCATCTGATACTGTGCTTTGTCTCTGTGTCTCTCCTCTCCCCTCCCCTCCCCTCCCCTCCCCTCCTGTCCTCTCCTGTCCTCTCCTCTCCTCCCCTCCCTTCCTTCCTTCCTGTCCTTCCTCTCCTCTCACCTCCCCTTCCCTTCCTTCCTGTCCTCTCCTCTCCTCTCCTCTCCTCCCCTCCCCTCCCCTTCCCTCCTGTCCTCTCCTCTCCTCTCTTTGTCTGCTTCTGCCTCTCTCTGCCTCTCTCTGTCTCCATTTCTCTGTCATTCTCTCATCTTCCCTCCCTCCCTCAGTGGTCCTCTGATCAGTATTTGCTTAAGTGCTTAATTCATTTGCATTGAAACATACATGTAGGAGAGAGCTAGAGAAAGCATTATGGAAAAATGGAGCCCGTGCATAGCTGGGGATTTATGTGAAAGACCAGTAACTGGCACCTCTTCCGTTTTAGAATTTGAACTTTTAGAACTCCTCTTGCTGATTGCCCCCTTGTTCCCTGTCCCCACTGGGCAGATTTTTGATGGGAGGGAATGAAAGGAGTAGAATTATTCTTCACATCAGTCCTGATGACTCCTTTCTCATGATAGAGGAGGCCAAAAAGAAGAGAAAGGGGAGGAACAGCAGAAGATAGGACTTGAGAGAAAAGGCTAGAGGTGCTTGTAGAGCAAGTTGTGTTGCCTTAGACAGAGGAAAGTTGAATTAAGATTGCTAAAACAGTGAGAATTCCCCATTCTTCAACTGGTTCTAGCAAACATGGTGTTTGAGCTGTTATTTTGTGTGTGTGTGTGTGTGTGTGTGTGTGTGTGTGTGTGTGTGTGTGTGTTTGATGAAGCTCAGGCATTCCGTAAGTGCTTAAACCTCAATTGCATTTGATTTTTCTTTTGTCCTCATTCATTTGAAATTAGCTTTTTGTTGTTGTTCAGTTCAGCTCTTCATGACCCCGTAGACCAGATTGTAGGGGTGAGGACCCTGTGACCTCAAGGCTACATGTGGCCGTACTTGAGGACCTAGAGGGCCACATATGGCCTCAAGGCCGAAGGCTCCCTACCCCTGGACGAGAGCATGCTAGGCCCTCCTTTTCTCCACTGTCTTTTGAAGTCTGTCCCAAACTTACATTCATTGTTTCTGTGACACTATCCATCCATCTCATCCTCTACCATCCCCTTTTCCTTTTCAATCATTCCCAATATCTGGGTCTTTTCCAGGGAGCCCCATCTTTTCATTATGTGGCCAAAATGTTTAGCTTCAATATTTAACCTTCCAGTGAATAGCCTGAATTGATTTTTAAAGTGTTGACTGGTTTGATCTAATTGCAGTTCAAGGGACTCTCAGAATCTTCCCCAGCACCACAATTTGAAAACACCAGTTCTGTGGCACTTAGCTTTCCTTATAGCCCAGCTCTCACAGCTATATATTACTATTGGAAAAACCATATCTTTAACTATGTGGACCTTTCCTGGCAAGGTGATGTCTCTGCTTTTTAATATGCTGTCCAGATTTGCCATAGCTTTCCTGCCAAGGAGAAAGGAACTTTTAATTTGATGGCTGCAGTCATTTTTTGCAGTGATCTTTGAGCCCAAGAATATAAAATCTGACACTGCTTCCATTTCTTCTTTCTCTATTTGCCAGGAAGTGATGGGACCAGTTTCCAAGATCTTAAGTTTTTTTTTTAAATGTTAAGCTTCAAGCCAGCTTTGACACTTTCCTCTTTCACCCCCAAGAGGTGTCTCAATTCCTCTTCACTTTCTGCCATCAAAGTGCTATCATCTGCATATCTGAGATTGTTGATATTTCTCCTGGTGACCTTAATTCCAGCTTTTGATTCATCCAGCCTGGCATTTCCCATGATGCACTCTGCATATAAGTTAAACAAATAAGGTGACAATATACAGACTTGTCATATTTCTCTCTGGATCTTAAACCAATTAGTTGTTCCATGTTCAGTTCTAATCATTGCTTCTTGATCCACATATCAGGTTCTGCAGGAGACAAGTGAGATGTTCTAGTGCTCCCACCTCTTTGAGGACTTGTCACAGATTTTGTTGAAACTGAGTTTTAGCACCATCCCTTTGAATGGTCTAGCAACCTAGGCAAATGAAGCTCTGGAACAGTGTATAGTAGACTTGGAACTTCTGGATAGTCTTTTCTTGTGACTCAGTTTTTCCATATGCAAGATGAGGCTATGCCAACAATGTTGGGGAAATAGGAGATAGTATAAGTGAAATGATTTTTAATTATTTGGAATAGACACTTCATATGATCTAGTCCCCTGTTACTAAATTCCTGTTAAGGCAAAGCAGTTTTACAGAGATGAGCTGCATGTGTGTAGCTGAGAGAACTTCATTTTGCGTGTTGGTCATATCTATACCAGTGCAGCATTTACTAAGTGCTTGGTCTGCTCCGGCCGCTGTGCTCAGTGAAAACAAAGCCAGAGCAGCCCATTGTCAAAGAGCTGTCATTCTAATACGGGAGACGTAATGTAAATCGACAGGTGCCTAGGACACAAACCAGAATATGTGGAAAGAAATATTAGCAGGAAGATTTCAGCGTCTGGGGGGTGGGGGCTGGGAAACCAGAAAATGTCTCCTACAGGAGGTGGCATTTGAGCTGGTATTTGAATGAAACCAAGGATTGTGGGGGGGGGGGAGGTGCGACATGGTATGAGAACGAAGAGTATTCTAGGTAAAAGGACGACAAATACAGTGAGACAGGGAGATGGAAAGTGAGGTAGTGTGCATGAAGGATCCATGTGGGCAATTATGCCTGGGTTGAGGAGGGTGTGGACAAGAGCACAGTGTCAGAAGACTAGAAAAGTCAGAAGGGGCCAGGGTCCCAAAGGAAAGAAAATCCAGAACACTTTTACTTTCGGCGGATTTGTACTTTTATATGCCATAAATTTACAAAGGATTTGCTCCCAAAAGACCATTTTCTTATTGCTGTCGTATTCTTTTTATCTTTTTACTTACCTTTACTATTTGTAATTATTGCTTTTTTTATACTTTTGTGTACATTTCTCGTTGTTAGAAAAGCAGAATGAAAGGTAGTGGCTACAATGTCCTAATCATTTACTCTGGGAGACAAATAGACCTAATTTCTAAATACATAATAGCTGAGCTGCACTTTCTTAAACTAATAGCTCTTCGAAGTATAGACCTTTAAAATTTCTGTCCTTCATGCTTATGCATTTTACACGTTATTAATGGCACATTAGATATTACCGTAAAAACCTCAGCTCTCCCATAATGTCTTGAAAACTTTCATTAATATGTTAATTTGAAGCCCTTTGCAGATAATGCTTTGTCAATCTTTTGAAAGTACCGCACAATGCATTCTAAAAAGTATATGCTTATTCTTTGTACTCACTGAATAATTACCATGACCAACAATTTCCTTGAATTCTGAAGATCATTTTAACTAGTGTTTTTCTGTTGAACTGCGTGTCATTATTTCAGATCACTCTTCTTAAACTTTTGAAGACCAAGCCTTCACCTCATTTAATCAGAATGTAAGCATCTTGAAGGCAACGGGCTGACGTATTTTTCTTTGTATCCTCAGGTACTTGCACAGTGCCTGGTACACGAGAGTCCTTAAGACATGTGTCTGAATTGCTTTATTGTTGTAGTTTATCCAGTGACCTTCATAAATAAGACCCCAGGGGGGTTGTGAACATTCACAGGAAGACCTCTTTACATGCTCTTCTGGACCTCTTCCTTGTTAGTTTCAAAACAGGAGGCTCAGTCCTCAGAGGATAATCATATTCAAATGGTTAATGGACAAAGGGTTAATGGAACAAAGTTCTCTCATTTCTTCTTTCACAAATTTTGCATGATTTTGATATGTGCAAGGGAGAGGGATGCCTTATTGGTTGAAAGCCTGTAAGGTAGTTCAGTGCTGCAGTCAGTCAACTCATATTTATTAATCTCCTACTACATACCAGGCACCATACTGAGCTCTGTGGATAAAAAGAAGGGCAAAAAATTGTGCCTGATCTCAAGGAGATCACAGTCTAATGGAGGAGACAATATGTCAACAACTACGTGTGAGAGACAGGATAAATGAGGGGTAGTCTCAGCGGGCAGACACTAAGGTTAGTTCAGGCATTCTGGGAAATGATTTTTGTAGAAGATGTGACTTTAGCTGGGCAGTGAGCTGGTGTGTGTGTCACAGAGTGCTGGGCCTGGAGTCAAGAAGACCTGAATTCAAATCTGGCTTAAATACTTACTAGCTATGGAAGCTTGGGCAAGTCAATTAACCCTGTTTATCTCAGTTTCCTTCTCTGTAAAATGAGCTGTAGAAGGAAATGGCAAACCATTCCAATATTTTTGCCAAGAAAACCCCAAATGGGGTCAGGATGAGTTGGACATGACTGAAAGCACTGCACAACAACAGCAGTGACCTTAGCTAAGACTTGAAGGAAGCCGAGGAAGCTGGAAGGTGGAGATGAGTCATGGAGGACAGCCAGCAAAGAAGCAGATTTGGGAGATGGAGTGTGAATGAGGACTGCCAATGGAGGCCGGGGCCACAAAGAGTCGGACAGGACTGACAAAGACAGGACAACAGATAGACATTTGGAGAAGTGAGACCGAGCTTTGGAGAGAGGCTAGGGCTGGACAGTAAATCCAGGAGTCACTGGCATGGAGATGATGATAATGGAAACCATGAGATGACTGAGGAAAATCACTGATGAAAGGGTGCAGGGCAGAGCCTCGGGGGTCACCCATAGTGTGTGTAATGTGGGATGGAGATCCAGCCAAAGAGACAGAGAAGGTGCTGTTAGACAGATAGCAGGAGAACCGAGAGATAAACTACAGAGAAGAGAATGATGGACCATGTCCAAGGCTGCAAGAAAAGCAATGGAGAATGAGAATTGAGAAAAGGCTATTGGATTGGATGACTAAGAGATCATTGGCAACGTTGAAGGGAGCACTTTTGGTGAAATGATGAGGTTAAAAGCCAGACTACAAAGAGTTGAGAAAAGAGTGAGAGGAAAAGAAGTAGAGGACCTACTGCAGTCTCCTCAAGGAGCTTGGTCATGAAAGGAAGTGGAGACATAGGACAATAAAGAGTGGGGAAGGATAGATCAGTTGAGCATTAAATTTTGAGGATAGGAGAGATGTGCACATGTTTGTGGGCAGTAGGGGAGCGGCCAGTAGATGAGGAGTAATTGAAAAAAAAATCATAAGAGTAGGGATGAAGGAGAGGACAAGCTGCTGAAGAAGACATGATGGAATGGAATACCTCATGCTTGTGGAGGGCTTTGCCTTGGCAAGGAGAAAGGCCTGTCTTCATGTGATCGGGATGAAGGTGGAGATGGTTGCAGAAGGCATCTGGGTAATGTAAGATGAGAAGTGGGAGAGAAATGAGAGCTCTCTGCAAATGACCTCCTTTTGTTGGTGAAATCCAAGAGGGCAGGGGACAGAGAAGCTGTGGAAGGTTTGAGGAAGGACAGAAAGGTCAGTTGTGTTCCTGGAAAGATGGGATTTGATGCAGAATATCGTTGTGGAAAGCCTGCCTCTTCCTGTTGCTTTCTAGGATCTTCTGTTGTCCCTTGGGAAATGATGATCGTCTGTGTCTATCACTTATTGTACCTGTTCCTCGTTGTTCAACATCAATAGCTTGGTCAGAATGGACTCACTTGTATATTATAGCTTTTATTCATGTAGATATTTATTTTGATACTTACTTTAAAGAGGATATAGGCTCTCTATAAATACACTGTTCATAAATGATTCCCACTTTTAGTCATTTACATTAAAATACAATCAGTTTATTTTATTTTCTGATATTTTGTGCTCATCATATCTATCTGATCCTTCTTTCTTGAAGGAAAGCCATAATTTGTAGGCATGAGGTTTCTATATGCGAGTATGTGTTATATAATGTTGATATTGATATGTTAGTATTTTTAGGGATTAGCCCACAATAGCCACAATATTCCTAATCATACTGTAGTAAAGTATTAATGGTAAGGGTTACTTAGGAGAAAGAAGAGAGCTATCCAGTTGCCTTTTAACATTTACTCAGACTCGGAAACATAGTTTAAATTTGGAGACTGTCAAAGAATGAGGTGTTGCCTATTCACACATTGGTTAGAGGCCTCGGTATGGGTAAGGTAGAAATATTGTGCATAATGTTGATAAAAATATCAGTAGTCTTTAAAGATATGCAAGGCCTTATCTAGTGATCACAAAGTAGCCTGACCACTCTTAGAATCAGATTTCCGCATTTATTAAGACAACCAAAGAGTTGTAGTTGGTGCATTCTAGAGTATAAGCAGTAGAGATGGAGGTCTTAACAATCTTTCCCCCCTCTTTTTCTTTCACTGTTAGGAGTTGTGTCTCCCGATAGAAACTATATTAGCTTTAAGATGGAAGAAACCCTGATTTCCATCATTCTACGGCCCTTGAGATATTTATGATTGACTTTCAAATCATTGTTGCAAATGAAAATCTTTTAACTAAAGAGAAATTATGGCCAGTAGTAATAGTGCACACTTATATAATGCTTGAGGGTTCATGTGGCACGTATAAATCACCATCCCCATGATGCCAAGATATTAATCCACATGTGTGGCAAATTAGAAGAATTGCTGGCTGGGTGAGCCTGCTGTTATAATTTCATTTCACCCGACAACTTCTCTTTGAGACATTTGAGCTGATATTGAGGCGTTTTGTTGGTTACTGGGAGGAAGAATGTTTTGTATCTGATGATTGTTTTGAGCAAAAGAGTAAAAGCTTATTTGAAACGATGAATCTGGGTGAGAGTAGATAGGGAGGATTTTCGTCCATCTGCTGTTCTGAGCTAGGAGCACTGGAATAATGCTTGCTTGCACACCCCCGTTCGTATTGACACCCATCTGATGAAACCATTCAGAGTCCTTCAATTGGATGTCTAAACCTCCATGACAATGTGTGCTTTTTAGAGCACTTGTGACTTCATACCTTATGGTAGAGATATTTATGTAATTCTTACTTTTGTGTTTTGTTTGTTTTATTTTGCTTTTTGGTGAAGCAGTCAGGTTAAGTGACTTACCCAGGGTCACACAGCTAGTAAGTGTCAAGTGTCTGAGGCTGGAATTGAACTCATTAATTCTTACTCTTAACAGAAATGATCTTTAATGGAAAGCCCAGTGGATTTGGAGTCAGACCAGCTGGGGACAAACTCCTTACTATTCCTAAAGCCTTATGCAAGTCAGCCTTTCTGTGCCTGTTTCCTCAACTGGGAAGCGAGATAACTCCTGAGGTTCCTCCCAGTGCTCTGGATCAGTAACGCCCTAGAGTACCTAGAGCCATGCTTCAATGCATGGCCTGTATTCAGGAAATAAGAATTCCTGTTCCGTGCAAATTTTCAAGCCAAGGGAGGACTGGTCAGAAAGGTTTCTTCCAAGAGGACAGGTTTAACTACATAGTCTCTGAGCTCCCTTTCAATTCTGAAATTCTGTGAGGAAATGATTTGTTGAACTTGAGTAGAAGATTTCTTGGTCATCTCAGGAATCAAAGAGGAAGGAGCCTCGGGCCAAATGTTAGGAGTCTAGGCAAAGGCTAGACCAAAGGACCGCCCCTGAACAGCACTGCTCTGTTTGGAGGCTTTGCTGTGTCACTGTTTCCCTGCAAATGGGAAATGAGCGATGCAGCATATATGTCTCTTGGTATGCATATTTAACTAATAAATATCTTAGGAGGACTTGCAGAGAGAAAGTGCTATGAAATCACCAATGGGACTGCTTCTCTTAATGACTCTAGTGCTATGCATGCATACACACACACACACACATGCATGCATACATACACATGCACACATTTCAGAGCAGCTTTGGTGTTCAGTCATAAATCAGTTTCCCAGTCTAATGGTACTAAAGCTTCAACGTTATAGTTAGATTAGCAGGATTTCAGTGGAGTCTTGCTTTTGGTAATTCTTCTTCTGTACAGGACATATAGGAAAGTATGATGAGAGATATGGCAAAATATTCTACAACTGAGGCTTACTGACTTCGTGAAAAAGATGCATTTTGCAAGGCACAGCTGTGGCACCTCTTGGAAAGCATCACGGTCTCCACACTTCATTCATAGGTCATATTCATCCATTTAGTATGAAGCTATTAAGCGACTTCTAGGTGCCAAGCACTGGGTAGGGTGTTGGGGATAAAAAAGACAAAAGTAAAAATAATTCTTACGCTCAAGGAACTTAGGTTCTACTGAGGGAACAGAACACGTGAATCTGTTGCATAAGTAATCACAAAATAGTTCTTTTGGGACCAGATCAGGGACTTCAGTGGTGCAAGAAATTCCCAGTGAGGAAGTTCTCTCTGTCAATGAAGATGAGCACCTCTTCTGCTGCTTAGAGATTTGGACAGCAAATACCAAATAAAAATGGGGGGGGCAGTAATAGCATCTTCCATCATCAGAAAAGGCTTAGTTGAGCAGGTAGCAGTTGCGCTAACATGGTCACTGCCCTAAACCATGCTCTCATTGCCTCTCACCTGGATTAACACAACAGTCTCCTTGTTGGTCTAGGAGTATGTCCTTGTGCCAATCCTTCCCATACACAGTTGCCAAAGTGGTCTTCCTTTGTGATGTTTTTCTCTGTGTGTGTGTATGTGTGTGAGTGTGTGTGTGTGTGTGTGTGTGTGGTTTTTCTCTTTTTTTAGTATGCACATAAGGAAAGGTAATTATTTTTAAAAAATATATATTTGTTTTACATGAATTACAAACCTGTCCTTCCCATTGCACCCCCATACCAAAACAACAAAATAAACAATACAACCTTTACCATAAAGGTTCATAGTTAACCATATAGTCTTTCCTCAAAATGCATCTCTACATTTTAAGGTCATCATCTCTCTGGCAGGAAGTAGAGGATGTGATTCACCTCCAGTCTTCAGGACTCTTGGTTTATTATTGCTTTGATCAGCGTTCTAAAATCTTTCTAGATTGTTTGGCTGCACATACAATACTGTAGTCATTATATAAATTGTTCTCCCAGTTTGCTCACTTTGCTCTCCTGATCACTTTAGTGAAGCCACCTGAGTTTTCTCTGTAGCTGTCTGGTCATTGTTTAGGCACAATATTACTCCATAATATTCATGTCACAATTTACTTAATGATCCTTAATAAGAGGACATTCCCCTTAGTTCCCAATTTTTGGCTTCCATGACAAGAGTTGCTATGAAGATCTTTTTTTAAATTTTTTAATATAAATTTATTTATTTTTAGTTTTCAACATTTACTTCTACAAGATTTTAAGTTCCAAATTTTTGCCCCATCTTGCCCCTCCGCCACCCCAAGATGGCATGCATTCTGAATACCCCTTCCCCTAGTCTGCCCTCTCTTCTATCCTCCCCCCCCATCCCCTTCCCCTTCTATTTTCCTGTAGGGCAGGACAGACTTCTGTACTCCATTTCCTGTATTTCTTATTTCCCAGTTGCATGTGAAAACATTTTTTTAAACACGTGTTTTGAAAACTTTGTGTTCCAAATTTTGTTTTCCTTTCTTTTCTTTTTTTTTAATGCTTATTTTTTATTTTATTTTTTTAATATAAATTTATTTTTAATTTTCAATATTTACTTCCACAAGATTTTGAGTTCCAAATTTTCACCCCATCTCACTCCTCCCCCCATCCCAAGATGGCACACATTCTGAATATCCCTTCTCCTAGTCTATCCTCTCTCCTATCTCCCCCCTTGCCTTATCCCCTTCCCCTTCTATTTTCCTGTAGGGCAGGATAGATTTCTGTACCCCATTTCCTGTATTTCTTATTTCCCAGTAGCATGTGAAAACATTTTTTTTAACATATGTTTTTAAAACTTTAGGTTTCAAATTTTCTCCTTTCCTCCCTCCCCACCCACTCTCATTGAAAAGGCAAGCAACTCAATATAGGTTATACATGTGCTGTTATGCAAAACACTTCCACAGTAGACATGTTGTGAAAAACTAACTCTATTTCCCTTAATCCTATCCTGACCCCCCATTTATTCTATTCTTTGCTTTGACCCTGTCCCTTCTCCGAAGTATTTGCTTCTGATTACCCCCTTTCCCAATCTGCCCTCCTGTCTATCATCCCCCTGCTGTCTTGTCCCCTTCCCTCCTATTTTCCTGTAGGGTAAGACAGATTTCCATACCCAATTGAATGTGTATGTTATTCCCTCCTTAAACCAAATCCTGTGAGAATTAAGATTCACTCATTCCCTCTCACCTTCCCCCATTTCCCCTCCACTGTAAGAGCCTTTTCTTTTCTGCTTTTTTATGAGCTAATTTACCCCGTTCTAACTCTCACTTTCTTCTTCTCTGAGCATAATCCTCTCTCATCCCTTAATGTTATTCTCCAGATATGACCCCTTAATCTTCAACTCAACTCACCCTGTGCCCTCTATCTATCTATCTATCTATCTATCTATCTATCTATCTATCTATCTATCTATGTATCTACATATAATTTTTCCCCCTCCAACTACCCTAATACTGACAAAGGTCTCATGAGTTATAAATATCATTTTTCCATGCAGGAATGTAAACAGTTCAACTGTAACAAGTCTCTTATGATTTCTCTTCCCTGTTTATCTCTTCACGTTCCACTTGAGTCTTATATTTGAAAGTCAAATTTTCTATTCAGCTCTGGTCTTTTCATCAAGAATGCTTGAAAATCCTCTATTTCACTAAATGACCACTTTTTCCCTTGAAGGATTATACTGAGTTTTCCTGGGTAGGTGATTCTTGGTTGTAACCCTATGTCCTTTGCCCTCAGGAATATTATATTCCATGCTCTGCAGTCCTTTAATGTAGAAGCTTCTAAATCTTGTGTTATCCTGATTGTGTTTCCACAATACTTAAATTGTTTCATTCTGGCTGCTTGTAGTATTTTGTCCTTGACCTGGGAACTCTGGAATTTGGCTACAATATTCCTAGGAGTTTTCCTTTGGGTATCTCTTTCAGGAGGAGATTGGTGGATTCTTCCAATTTCTATCTTGCCCTCTGGTTATAAAATATCAGGGCAGTTTTCCTTGACAATTTTTTGAAAGATGATGGGGGGGCGGAGCCAAGATGGCAGAGTGAAAGCAGTGACTTGCTTGAGCTCTCCCCCAAACCCCTCCACATACTCATAAAAATGGCTCTAAACAAATTCTGAAGCAGCAGAACCCACAAAAAGACAGAGTGAAACAAATTTCCAGCCCAAGACAACCTGGATGATTGATCAGAAAGGGGTATCGCGCCGGGCTGGGAGCGCAGCGCAGCACAGTGTGGGCGTGCAGGCCCCAGCAAACCTTGAGCAGGCCTCAGAGGACTGAATCGCGGGCAGCTGTGGAGGTTTCCAGACTCCTCAGTCCACGAATGCCAAAGATAACTTAGAAGGTCAGTGGGAAAAGTCTGTTTCTGTCAGTGCTCAGAGAGGAAGGCAGGGTCTTAGCTCCATTCCCCAAGAGCCTCTCCCTGGGGGTGGGGGGCAGCTGGTTCCCGAGCTTCCGGCCCATAGACTGAGGGGGAATCCAGTGGCTGATCAGAGAGGGATGCAGGGATCTCTTTGCCAGTGCTGAGGCAGGAATCTCTTGCTTTCCCCATGTGTGGATCTGGGTCACAGTTCTGGGCGGCACTGCTGGAGTGAGGAGGATTGCTGGCGTGGTGGAACTTGTAGTGGCTGTGGAAAAGAACCCCTCCTCACAGTTACGGGACAGAAAGGAGTACTTGTGCTCACAGGCCAAAAAAGGAGTAAACACCTAGTCCCTTATCTTACCACCTGGGAAGAACTGAAAATTTACAGGTCCCTACAAGTATCTCTGAAAACAGCTGCACAAACCCCTGAAGCTTGGGACAGTACACTCTCCACATTGGAAGCAGACTCTTACCTTAACAAAGAGTTTAAAACTCAAGTAATTGGCTGGGATCATGAGCAAGCAGCAAAAAGAGTCAGACTATATTATCTTACTTTGGTGAAAAGAAGATCAAAATATACAACCAGAAGAAGACAACAAAGTCAAAGCTCCTACATCCAAAGCCTCCAAGAAAAATATGAATCAGTCCCAGGCCTTGGAAGAGCTCAAAAGGGATTTTGAGAAGCAAGTAAGGGAAGTAGAGGAAAAACTGGGAAGAGAAATGAGAGTGATGCAAGAAAATCATGAAAAACAAGTCAACAGCTTGCTAAGGAGACCCAAAAAAATACTGAAGAAAATAACACCTCAAAAAACAGCCTAACCCAAATAGCAAAAGAGGTCCAAAAAGCCAATGATGAGAAAAATGCCCTAAAAAGAAAAATTGGCCAAATGGAAAAGGAAGTCCAAAAGATTACTGAAGAAAACATTTCCTTAAAAATTAGAATAGAGCAATTGGAAGACAGTGACTTTATGAGAAATCAAGACACTGTAAAAAATCCAAAAGAATGAAAAATTAGAAAACAATGTGAAATATCTCATTGGAAAAAACTGACCTGGAAAATAGATCCAGGAGAGAATTTAAAAATTATTGGACTATCTGAAAGCCATGATCAAAAAAAGAGCCTAGACATCATCTTTCAAGAAATTATCAAGGAAAACTGCCCTGATATTTAGAACCAGAGGGCAAAATAGAAATTGAAAGAATCCACAGATCTCCTCCTGAAAGAGATCCCAAAGGAAAACTCCTAGGAATATTGTAGCCAAATTCCAGAGTTCCCAGGTCAAGGAGAAAATATTACAAGCTGCCAGAAGGAAACAGTTCAAGTACTGTGGAAACACAATCAGGATAACACAAGATTTAGCAGCTTCTACATTAAAGGACTGCAGGGCATGGAATATAATATTCTGGAGGGCAAAGGAGATAGGATTACAACCAAGAATCACCTACCCAGCAAAACTGAGTATAATCCTTCAGGGGAAAAAATGGTCATTCAGTGAAATAGAGGACTTTCAAGCATTCCTGATGAAAAGACCAGAGCTAAAGAAAATTTGACTTTCAAATACAGGACTCAGTGGAACATGAAGAGGTAAACAGGAAAGAGAAATCATAAGAGACTTATTAAGATTGAACTGTTTACATTCCTGCATGGAAAGATGATATTTGTAACTCATGAGACTTTGTCAGTATTAGGGTAGTTGAAGGAAAAAAAATGTATGTATGTATATATAGATAGATAGAGGGCACAGGGTGAGTTGAAGATTAAGGGGTCATATCTGGAGAATAAAATTAAGGGATGAGAGAGGATGATACTCAGAGAAGAAAGGGAGAGGTAGAATGGGGTAAATTATCTCACAAAAAAAAAACAGAAAAGAAGTCTCTCACAGTGGAGGGGAAACAGGGGAAGGTGAGAGGGAATGAGGGAATCTTATTCTCATAGGATTTGGCTTAAGGAGAAATAACATACACATTCAATTGGGTATGGAAATCTGTCTTACCCTACAGGAAAATAGGGGGAGAAGGGGACAAGAGAGCAGGGGGATGATAGAGAGGAGGGCAGATTGGGAAAGAGGGTAATCAGAAGCAAATACTTCTGAGGAGGGACAGGGTCAAAAGAAAGAATAGAATAAATGGGAGGGCAGGATAGGATTAAGGGAAAGAGAGTTTTTCACAACATGTCTGCTATGGATGTGTTTTACATAACTGCACATGTACAACCTATATTGAGTTGCTTGCCTTTTCAATGAGGGTGGGTGGGGAGGGAGGAAGGGAGAAAATTTGGAACTCAAAGTTTTAAAAACATGTTTTAAAAAAAATGTTTTCACATGCAACTGGGAAATAAGAAATACAGGAAATGGGGTACAGAAGTCTATCCTGCTCTACAGGAAAATAGAAGGGGAAGGGATAAGAGAAGGGAGGGGGAGAGATAGAAGAGAAGGCAGACAGGGGAAGGGTATTCAGAATGCATGCCATCTTGGGGTGGGGGGAGGGGTGAGAAATTTGGAACTCAAAAACTTGTGGAAATTTAATTAAGATTAAGAAAATAAAGAAAAGAAAATTCCCCCCCCCAAAAAAAAAAAGATGATGTCTAGACTCTGTTTTTGATCATGGCTTTCAGATAGTCCAGTAATTTTCAGATTCTCTCCCCTGGATCTGTTTTCCAAGTCAGTTGTTTTTCCAGTGAGATATCTCATATTGTCTCCTATTTTTTCATTCTCTTGAATTTGTTTTATAGTGTCTTGATTTCTCATAAAGTCACTAGGTTCCAATTGCTCTATCCTAATTTTTAAGGAAGTATTTTCTTCAGTAGTCTTTTGGACTTCCTTTTCCATTTGGCCAATTTTTCTTTTTAGGGCATTTTTCTCCTCATTGGCTTTTTGGACCTCTTTTGCCATTTGGGTTAGGCTATTTTTTAAGGTGTTATTTTCTTCAGTATTTTTTTGGGTCTCCTTTAGCAAGCTGTTGACTTGTTTTTCATGATTTTCTTGCATCACTCTCATTTTTCTTCCCAGTTTTTCCTCTACTTGTCTTACTTGCTTCTCAAAATCCCTTCTGAGCTCTTCCAAGGCCTGGGACTGATTCATATTTTTCTTGGAGGCTTTGGATGTGGGAGCTTTGACTTTGTTTTCTTCTTCTGGTTGTATGTTTTGATCTTCTTTGTCACCAAAGTAAGACAATATAGTCTGACTCTTTTTGTGAGGTTTGCTCATGATCCCAGCCAAGTATTTGAGTTTTAAACTGTTTGTTAAGGTAAGAGACTGCTTCCAATGTGGTGAATGTACTGTCCCAAGCTTCGGGGGCTTATACAGCTGTTTTCAGAGATACTTATAGGGACCTGTAAATTTTCAGTTCTTGCAAGGTGGTATGATAAGGGGTGAGGTGTTTACTCCTTTCCTGGCCTGTGCTTTGGTCTGTTAGTGACCACAAGCATTCCTTTCTGTCCTGGAACTGTGAAGAAGGTTTCCTCTCCACTGCCACTACAAGCTCCACCAAGCCACCACTCCTCCTATTAGACCCGAGGACCACCACCGAGAACTGTGACCCAGATCCAAACATGGGCAAAGCAAGATTCCTGCCTCAGCACTGGCAAAGAGATCCCCTGCAGTCCCCCTCTCATCAGCCACTGGATTCCCCCTCAGTCTGTGGGCTGGAAGATCAGGATGCAGCCACCGCCCTGGCGCCCACGCTCTGCACTGTGAAACTGGCTCTGAGCCCTAGCTCCTCTCTCAGCACTGCAGAAACAGACTTTTCCCACTGACCTTCTTTTGCGTTCCTGGATTGAGAAGTCTTGAAACCACCACAGCTGCCCACGATTCAGTCCTCTGAGGCCTGCTCCAGGTTTGTGTGTCCTGTGCGCCCACACCTCACTGTGCTCACCTACCAGCCCCCCACGATATACCTTTCTGATCAATCATCCAGATTGTCTTGGGCTGGAAATTTTCTTCACTCTGTCTTTTTGTGGGTTCTGCTGCTTTAGAATCTGTTTAGAGCCCTTTTTTATAGGTATTTGGAGGGGTTTGGGGGAGAGCTGAAACAAGTCACTGCTTTCACTCTGCCATCTTGGCTCCGCCCCCTGCTATGAAAATTTTTGCAGCCATAGGTCCTTTCTTTTTTTGATATATTTGAGGTGTAGACCTACTAGTAATGTTGTTAGGATAAAAAGTGTGTACAATTTATGAACTTTGGGGGGAATGATTCCAAATGACTTTCCAGAATGGCTGAACCAATTTGTAGCTCCAACAACAGAGCATTAATGTGCCTGTTTTCATGCATCCAATCCAACATTTGTATTTTTCCTCTTTTGTCCTCTTTGCCAGCCTGATGGTGTGAGGTTGCTTTAATCTGAATTTCTCTAATTATTAGTCGTTTAGAGCACATTTTTCATTTTTTGTTGATAGATTCAATTTCTTGCTTTTAAAACTCAGTTCATATTCTTTGACTATATTTTTTTCTGTTGAAGAATGTTTCTTGGTTTAACAAATTTGGGGAGTTTTTAGTTTAATCTATTTGAATCAATTTCTAATATCAATTCCTAATGTCTTGGAGAGGAGGTCTTTATCAAAGAAACTTGCTGCAAAGATATTTCACTCATTTCCCTTTCTCCCTTCCAGTTTTAACTACAGTCGATTGGTTTGTGTGTGAACTTTTAAATTTGATATAGGTGACCTTGTTCATTTTGTCTTTTGTGACCCTCTCTATCACTTGGTTAGCTCTAAACTCTTCCCTGTCCACACATCTTAAAGATATTTTTTACTTTGCTCCTTTCATTTGTTTATGATATAATTTTTCAGTTCTGGACATGCATCTGTTGGAAGGTTTCCTTGATAAATACTGTGACGTATTGATCTAAACCTAATTTCTTTCAGACCAGTGTCCTATTTTCTTGGTAGATTTGTTTGTTTGTTTGTTTTTTTCATGTAGTGAATCCTTCCCCCAATAACTGGGGTCTTTGTGCTTCTTAAACATTATCAAACTATATTCTCATACTAACCTAGTCTTTTCCACTGATCAGCTGCTTATTGAACAGTACTGAATCATTTTAATCATTACTGCCTTAAGGGTGGTGTTCCTGAAAGATGTGATTCCCTGACCAAGACACTCTCATGCCCTTAGTTTAAAAGAAAAATTCCTTTATTTGGCCTTGAAAGCCTTTTGAAATCTGAATTCACTCTTATCTTTTCAGATTAATTATACACTAACCTCCTGTGTTCCACCCACTCTTTCCAGATTGCCCCAGTGTATGACATCCCATCTCCACCTTTCTGAAGGCTTCCCATCCCAGACCTTACATGGCTTCCCTCTCTACCTCCACATCTTAGCACACCTCCCTTCCTTTTATACTCGAGTTACCTCCTACAGGAGTGTTTCCTGATCCCTCCTGCTGCCAACAGCTCCTGAAATTGGCCCCTTATTTGTTTACTCTGAGCATCTACATTCATGATTGTGCACATATATATGTTTGTGTGTATGCTCCTTCTCCCAAAAGTACATAAGCTTCTTCATGGAAGAAGTTTTTCTGTTCTGTCTCCCGAACCTAGCATAGAACCTGGTGCCTACTAGGCATTGTTAAAAAGCTGATTGATTAATTAAACAAATACAGGGATTTTAAGAATTGGGGTGTATCAGGAATATATCCTGGGCATAAGGATTCTTCTATGCAAAAGCTTGGAGATAGAAATTTGAATGTCATGTAGAAAGAACAGAAGGCCAATTTGCCTGAAATATAGGATGCCTGAAGAAGAATAATGATTAACAAGCTTAGAAAGGTAGGTTGGAACTTGATTGGGAAAAAGCATAAATTTTAAGTAGATGAGTTTATATTTTTCCTACAGGCGATAAGGAATCATCCATACTTTTTTTTAATGTGTGCACGTATATATAATTTTTCCTCAATTACATGTTAAAACAATTAATATTTATTTTTTTTTGAGTTTTGCATTCCAAATTCTAACTCTCCCTCTCTTACCCCACCTCATGATGGTAAACAATAGGTTATACATGTTCAATCATGTAAAATATTTACATATTAGTCATTTTGTACAAGAAAACTTGAATAAAAGAAAAAAATGAAAAAAATAAAGTGAAAATTAGCCTGCTTCAGTGTATCTTCAATCAATATCAGTTCTTTCTCTGGAGGCAGATAGTCTGCTTTATCATTAGTCCTTTGGATTGTCTTGGATCATCGGATTGCTGAGAATAGCTGAGTCATTCACAGTTCTTCATAGAATGATGCTCTTGTAGCAGTGCACACCGACTGTACATCAGCTCATGTAAGTCTTTCAAGGTTTTTCTGAAATCATCCTGCTTGTCATTTCTCACAGAACAGCAGTTATTATTCCGTCTCAATCGTATACCACAGCTTGTTTAGCCAATCATCAATTGATGGACATCTCTTTGATTTCTAGTTCTTAGCCACCATAAAAAGAGCTTTGTAAATATTTTTGTGCATATAGGTCCTTCTTCTCCCCCTTTTTATATCTTTGGAGTATAGACCTAGCTGAGGTATAGCTGCATCAAAGGATATGTACAGTTTTAGAGTCTACTGGTCATAGTTCCAAAGTGTTCCCCAGAAGGGTTGGATCAGTTCACAACTCCACCAACAATTCATGTCCCAGTTTTCCCACTTCTCCAAAATCCATAATTTTCCTTTTTTGTCAAACTAGCCCATCTGATAGGTATGTGGTGGTACCTCAGAGTTGTTTTAATTTGCATTTCTCTGATCAGTAGTGATTTAGAGCATTTTTTTTTTCATATGACTGTAGGTAGTTTTGATGTCTTTGGAAATGGCCTGTTCATATCTTTTGACCATTTATCAATTGGGAGATGACGTCTATACCCAAACTTCTTGAGAAGGGAAGTAACATAATAATTTGTTCAGTCAACAAGAACTTATTAAGCACTTATTATATATCAGACACTGTGCTAAGCACTAGGGATAAAAAGGGGAGAGAGGGCAAAAAAAAATCCTGCCCTCAAAAACTTCACATTTAAGTGGGGAAGCAACATGCAAACAACTTAACACAAATAAGATATAGAGAGGATAAATTAGAGATGATTAACAGAGGTAAGGTACTACATTAAGGGGGATTAAAAAAGCTTATTATAGAAAGTGAGACTTTATCTAGAACTTGAAGGAAGCCAGGGAAGCCAAGGGTGAAGATGAAGGGGAGAAGTACGTTCCAGAAATGGGGGAAAGTCAGTGAAAATACAAGAGTTAGGGGAGTGGAGTGTCTTGAGAAGGAACAGCAAAGAGTCCAATGCCAGCTGGATGGAAAACTACTTGTGGGGGGAGGTGGAGAAGTATAAATAAATTGGAAAGTTTGGGGAGCAGGTTCAGAAGGGCTTTGAGTGTCAAACACAGAATTTTAATTTGATCCTGGAGGTGCAATAAGAGAACCACTAGAATTTATTGAATTTCCTCCTATGTAGTAAACCAGTGGCTCTCCTTAGACCTCCAGGTATAGGTCTGACATGATCAGATCTGTACTTTAAGAAGGTTAGCTGGACAGATGAGTGGAATTTAGGGTTAAGGCAAAAGGTAGAAACTAGGCTAGTTTGTGTATGAATAGGAAGAATGGGGGATGGAGTCAACCAACATTATGGAAGCAGAATTGACCAGACCAGTTGTGGGTGATGGGTGAGAATCAAGAGTCAGGATTGGCTCCTCTGTTGAAAATCACGTGGGTTCCCTAAATAGAAATGAGGATGTTTGGAAGAGGAGTAAGTCTAGGTTTGAGAGACAGTGAGTTGTCGTTTGGTCATGTTGAGTTGGAGATGACAATAAGCATCTAGGTGGAGTTGGAGATGTGGAACTAGAGCTCAGTAGAGAAATGAGTGCTGAGAATAGGTATGGGAGTCACTTCCATGGAGGTGGCAGCTGACCAGATTCGAGCTGGTGATCTCGCCAAAGGAATGTTTGGAAATATGGAAAGAGGCCTCTGGACAAAATGTTGTGATACAGCCACGACCGAGCACAGAACATGGCGGGGGGTGTTGCAAGGAGATTGAGGAGAGGCAGCCAGATGGGGAGAGGAAGAGCACTAAGACCAGGAGTTGTCTTGACAATCTAGGGAAGAGAGAGTTTCTAGAAAGAATGCTGTGAAGAAACCGAGAGATGAAGAGTGGGGAAAGGTGACTGGATGTAGAAATGGAGATTGTTGGTGTGCTTGGAGAGCGCAGTTTGAGGGGAGTAGTGGAGGCTGAAGGCCAATGACACAGGGCTGAGAAGGGAGAGGGAAATGAGAAAGGAGAGTCAACAAGTAGAAAATCAACCCCTCCCCAAACACATACACACAGACCTACTCACTGACACACACCTACTCTGACACACTCACAGCACCCTGACACACTCACTGACCCACATACTCTGACACACACACACACACACACTCACATTGACAAGCACATACATACACATTGACACACACATACACACACATTGACACATACACTCATACATGCACATTGACTCACACACACTCACATTCACACACACACACACACACACACACACCACACACACACACACACCCCCCAGGAGTTTGGCTGGGAAATGCCAGAGACACCCAGGTCACTATCCTGGATGGCCATTGAGGTCAAATATAGCGGTCAGAGATTGGAACAGAACAAGAGAATGCAGGAAGAGAAGTCAGTGAGTTTTAAGAGGCCCGACAGAGGATGAGAGGGGGGTCACAACAGGCAGCCTCTGTTTCCTCATTGAAAGTATCTAATGAAGTCTGGGCTGAGAGCAGGGGCATGAGGGGTGGCAGGGGAAGCCTGAGCAGAGCAGAGGGTCAGCCCACCCACTCACTGCCTTCCAGCAGCTTGGGCCTGTTGAAGTTAGATGGCAAAGTTGTCACAGACCCAGACAGTGCATTTCAGTGGCGTTCTCCAGTGCCATTTTTTGTATTTGAATAGGATCGTAGATGGTGACAGTGCTCCAGGACTGAAATTTGGAAAGGCCTGAGTAATAATAAGACAAAGGGGTAAGGAGCTGAGGGTGGATGGCTGTGTAGTTGAACTGGGAGACTATGGGGTTAGGGCTGGGAGGAGAGAAATCATCACAGGTTTGATGGCCAAGGACAGAACTCATAGAGTTGGGGAAACAGAACAAAGAATAGATTAAACAGATAGGTGAGAAATGTAAGGCTGAAAGGGTGTGGTCAGATGGAGGAATGTAAACATTCTCAGGCATGAAGTGGAGCACTTTCACAGGTGATGGTAAGAGGATGGGTATAATTATGTCTGTGTGCAGCTCACTTCAAGTCTTTAGAGATCTCAGTTCAAATCCTACCTCTTTGTACTTCAATTGGATTCAACAGTTAGTGAGTAAATATCTTCTTTAATCAGTAAACATTTGATTGATTGATGGGGGTGGAGGTTTTTCTGTGATTTCATTGGTGTAGGATGGTAGGGATATTGATAAACTGAAATAATAATTAGTGAAAGAAAAGAGTGATTTAATATCTTTTCCCTCCTCCAACACTTACCGGGCTCGTTTTGTCTTAGGTCCACAAGAAAATGTTTACCATTCCTTGGACAGAACACTGGGCCTGGAGTCAGGAAAACTAGCTATGTGACCCTGGGTAAAGACCTTCACTTGTGTCTGCTTCTGCGTCGTCAGCTGTAAAATGCGGGTGATAGTAGCAGCTGCCTTGCAGACTGCTTGTAAAACTCAAATGAGACCCCGTTTGTAAAATGCTTAGCCCAGAGTTCCCGACCCTGGCGGATGCTGAAGAAGGACTTGTTATCTTTGACTGCCTTTGCCTTGGGAACCCCAGGTCCGAGGGAGGAGGCTCAGCAGTGTTGTGGTCCACAAAAGAAAGTCAGGCTTTGTCTTGATTTCATTCGAATCCTCAGAGTAGCTGATTCTCAGAAGACTAATCCAGCCAGAAAAGATGCTGCTTCCTGTTGTTTTCTTCTTTTTACAATAGCATTTTAAAATTCAGGTCATATTCTGTAGGATTAAACAACAAAAATGGGCTCTTTGGACCTTTTTGCTTTAAGTGGCACTTTCTGTACTTGCTCACACACTTAAACCATCAGTAGTGAAAGTTTACGCGATTGGGGCAGTGGGGGGTTGGGGTCTGGGGAGCCCCGGGATGCAAGCCCTGCACTAAAGCAGGTAAATGCTAGTTGCACCTACGAACCTCGAAGGCTGGGACTGTCACAGGTCAGTACTGGTATCTCCTGCTCCTCGCACGGTTTCTGGCTCAGAAGAAATGCTTACTAAATGCTTCTTGACTAATTAGCTGATGGCATTAATATTCAACCACTTTCCTAATCTGCAGCATTAACAAATTTTTCCTTTCCTTTTAAATTAATTAGTTCTATTACTTATTTACCTGTATAGCCAACCATCTATTTATTCAGTCATTCATT
Source organism: Phascolarctos cinereus (assembly GCF_003287225.1). Taxonomy (NCBI): domain Eukaryota; kingdom Metazoa; phylum Chordata; class Mammalia; order Diprotodontia; family Phascolarctidae; genus Phascolarctos; species Phascolarctos cinereus. Next base: position 476,108,383 of record NW_027555958.1, on the reverse strand, counting down.
TGCTTATTCTTTGTCTATTGACTGAGGTTTGTCGTTTCACTTCAGTGAGGAATTCCTGGTGTTGGCTACCGGTCTATAACTTGAAACTTTAGAGGGCTGCCCCGAGGACTAGGAGGTTTAGTGATTTCCCCCTGGCCACAGAGCTGGCCTCATAGGAATTGTCATGGCTTTCCCCCTCGCTATGATGTCATACTGCCTCATGTGACATCATGACCTGCTTACCCCCCCACCACATACACCTTCATTTTTCTTTTACATGTTTTGTTTCTTTGTACATTTCATTCCCATGCTATTAATACTCCTCACTACTTTAACGTCCCTTTTACATTTTCATCTAGCAGAATGACTTCCATTAGGTATTTTTTTTTAATTAAGCTCAGTTGAAGTGAAACTGAAACGTCATTTCAATATTGTTGAAAGACATAATACTTCAGGCTTTTTAAAAAGGTTTTTCAAATACCCACTTTATACTTTTTATAGCTATGGATTTGATTTCTCCATCAACTTAGTTATAATAGGAAGATATCTAAGTCCAATCAGAAGCGGGCCAATAATTTCAAAGTATCTGCCATGGCCAAAAATTATCTGTTAAGAATGACTTCTAATATGTTATTGACTGTTTTGACTAGAACTCGTAATTGTAAGCTTGATGTTATCTGCTACTCGTATATTCCGCATAGGTCTCCAGAGTACTTTTTTATATACCCCAGGAAGCACTAACATTATTGTCACTGGGCCTTAAATTTTTTGTTCAAGAAATTATATGGGATCAGGAATACTTTAATATTTATTATTTATTCCACTGAAGAGCCATGTGGGGCAAATATAGCCTAGGAATAAAGTTGAGCTAGCTAATCACAAGAAGGGCAAATGGTCCATCACAAACCTAACTACTTATAGATTCAAATAGACTAAAGATGGGACTGATTATGAGATGATCTGAGAGCAAAATATATCCATGGAGGGAGGCCTGTTCTCAGACCTTAACATATTCATTCTGCTCAGGGGTTTCCTTCCTCCCTAAAGGCTGGTCTGATTACATCCTTTAATTCGCTTTGACCTCTCCTGTGCACTTAATCCAGCTCTAACTTGTATTATAGTCATTTGTGTTTGTTTCTTCTCTTCTCATAGGTTCAATTGGGCCTGTGGGATCAAAGGCCACCATTTTGCATCTTTGCATTTCACTCCTTATTGGAGTCCATTATACAAATCAGGCGTATAATGAATGGCTGTTGAATTGAATTGAAGGTCCTTTCTAAATCTTTAAGTTTAATGTTCTAGTACTTCTAAATCCATATTTCTAGTTTTCACCCTTTACTAGCTCTGTCACAGAATATTTGATATTCCATCAAATTAGATTGTATATGTTAAAAAAAAAAACAAAGCCAAAAAACAAACAAACAGACTCATCTATTTCCTGGGGGAACTCTGCCCCCTTCCTAACTTTCCTGTTTTTGTGATGAGACCACCATTCTTCCAAGTATAGAGATTTTTGGCTTATCTTTGGTTATTTTCTCTGACCATTTATTGCACATCAGGACTGAATTCCTATTATAATGTCCTTCAAAATATCTCTCAGAGTCATTGTTAGTTGTCCATTTTTCACTACCAATACCCTTGCTACCTCCATTCCACAATTTAAGCAAATAGGGCCAGTCTTTGTCCTCTCATGCTTCCCAACATACTGGACCAGGAGGAGGAGTGGGCATATTCCTCGCTCCTCAAGACCACTTTCAGAAACCTCTCCTTATCTATATAGACATCTGTTTATATCCTGGTTGATACAACCTGTTGGCCACCAGGTCATTGTCTCTTCTTTCTAAAGAGAGTTTCTGGCTCATAGTCCTCTTTTTCAACCTAATTCTTGCCCTTTGACTTGGGGACAACAGTACGTATAGGTGCCATTGCATCCTTGCATGTCATGGCCTCCCCAGAGTCCGTGATCTGACCCTGCACTCCATGCCAGTGACTCGCCATGATCCCTCCATGCTTGATCTCATCGTCTTTTCTAAGTATTCTCATGGGCCACAGTTCTGAATTTCCCTTCTCCGGCTACAGATGCCTCTGCTACAGTCAACTCTCTCGTCTTCATTTCTCCGAAACCCATTCCTCCTCTGTATTGTGAATTCTGGTCATTCAGTGCCACCTCGTCCAGCACCCTTGGCCGGGTCCCACTTTCGTACCTGTGAAGCTGCGTCATTGACGTGAGCTCATCTTTATGTTGTTTTTACCCGATCGCCAACGACAATCCCGGGTTACTCTCCACATCTGTCTTGTCTGCTTCTCTTGGCTTACATTCGGATGCTACTGAATGAGGTCACAAAACCCTTCTTACTGGGTCCACTACATTTAGCCAAGCAATGCCTGAACAAATGTTCACCAGATGCCAACCATCTGCTTGCCATGTTAGGTGCTGGGATGACAGAAGCAAACAGGGAACAAATTTATATTATCTAATCATCAATTTCAACCCAGCTAAACAACAGCCATTCCAAACATCTTCTGAAACCACCTACCTGCGTGCCACCCCCGTTACAAGAGAACCATACTCCACACTTTCCTAAGAAAACCGAAGCCATCCATTGTGACCTCTTTCTTCCCAATTCTACATTTCAGAACTCCTCTACTCACCTCCTATTCTCTTCTTTTTCTGTGTCCTCCAGTTTCTGATGATCCTCCTCTTTAATGAGTCCAGCCTCTCTGCAGGTGCCTTTCATCCTTTGTGCCATCACATCTTCTCTGGGATCTTGCACACTCGATTAGAGCCTCCTCCCCGCCCCGTGTTATCTTCAGTCTCTTCTTACCCCTGTTGCCTACAAAGTTGATCATTTGTTGAGCAACTAATATGTGACAAGATCTAGGGCTAAAAAGATAAAAATGAAGCAACCCTTTATCGAGGATCTTATGTACTGTCCACAAGACAAAAATGTGCCTTTATAAGTAGATCCAGATTAAACACTGGTGTTTGGCAAGTGTGGCAGGAAGGCACTAGCATCTAGAAGAATCAAGAAAGGTTTCATGTCGAAGGGAGCTCTTGATCAGGGTTTTTGAATGGAAAGAAGTTTCCAAGAGGCACAGGTGAGGAGGGGATACATTTCAGGTTTGGTCACCCACCACTTTCCATCTCTATCACTGTTCAAGTTGCCCATTTTCAGAACATGGATTCCTGCTCCTTCTGTCCCCAGATCCCACCATTCTGGGAAGTCTCCGCAGCTTCCGTCTTAGCCCTTACAGAGCAGATACTACCCCATTTCTGCACAAGTCCAAAACCAGGACATTCTCTTGCTCCACTTCAGACCCTCTCTTGCACTGCACTAGAGCACCAAAGGTTCCCATAATCCTTCTTCCCTCCTTTTTAAACAACATTTCTGGATCTCTAAACCCATATCCAGCTTCAAGTTGCTTCGTTCCTCCTCTCTTCTGCACAGAGATACAAAGGTTCCATGATTCTCTTGAACCAAAGTCATAGGAAGCTGCCCCACCCAACTGTGTAAGAGACCTTTGTGTCCTCTGACCCTAGTTTGGCCTGAGACTTAGGGGAATCCCCACTCCCCTACTTGTGCATAAATTTATTAATACCCCCCACTACCAGACTGGCCTAAGCCCTAGGAAATACTCCTTTCCTACCTTTGTATGACTAGAGGCTAGGTAGCTGACAATCCTTATGTCTTATCTATGTAGAGTTTGGAACGAACAACAGAATCTTCTCATTTACTCCTACCTGGTGTTGAATGTGTTCATAGCCTGGCATATCCTTTATGTATCCTTCCTCTCCCCTTGTACCTAGCCTCAGGCTTGAGGCAAGTCCTTCCTTTCCAAGCCCAGCCAGAGCTAAGAGATCTTTCACTCACAAAGTAAGAAGTACAAACATTATATTAACTGAGATCCCAGGAAAGCATCTAAAAAGTATGTGTGTGTGTGTGTGTGTGTGTGTGTGTGTGTGTGTGTGTGTGTGTGTATGTGTGTAAGCTGGACAAAGAATGAGGGGAAAAGCTATTTGAGCATGTACTCCTCAGTCATGGCATGCCATCATCTTTGTTTGCACAGGTTGTGCCCGCGCCTGGAATGCCTGGCCTTCTTATCTGGGCCAGGTTGTCTTTCCTGATTCCATAGCTGCTCATTGACTTCCTTGCCAAATTGTCTTGTATTTATTTTGTATATGTTTTCTACAGACACATGTGCACATAGTCTCCCTTGTTAGTGTGTAAACTTCTTGAAGATAGGGTTTGTTTCATGTTGTGTTTGTATCCCCAGTACTGAGCAAAATCCATGCATCATTGCACCTGCGTAAATTACTTTGTGCTTGCTGAGAGTGGAGTACTGGGTGAAGCGTGCTGGTGGTCAGGAGCAAGAGACATTCTCGAAGCAGAAGGAGCCTCAGTGAGGAAAATCCTCACTGTTAACCTTTCAGGCACATGCATATTAAATTATGAAATTATAAAGACAAAGTCACAAAAGCCTATGAAAGACAGAATTTAGTTATATTAAAATACCAATGAAAGTCATCACACTATGCAAAAGTGAGGAAAAATCATAAAGGAAGACAAAAATATGAAGTCTTGAAATTTAAGGTTAACATCCCCAAATCACATAATCCACAATTTGACAATATTGTTTGATAACATAATTATTTATTTCCAAGAAAAATAAGACTTTGAATAATTTATCGACAGAAATCCACAATTAAACAAATCCTTATAAGCACTAGAAGATGCACTACAAACTTACTAAATGAAAACTTCTTCAGAATATTATAATATCCATTCAATCTCTTAGTAGTGGCTCTTAAGAACTAGATAGCTAGACTTATAATGTTAACAGGATTTTACTGAGCCGGTCTCCAACCTGAGAATGACCAAACAGCAGGCCAGAGACAAAGTGCTGGTAATCAGGTAGCCATTTAATTAACTAGTTTCATTAGGAGGAACACATTTTCAAATCGAGTATTCTCTTGATCAGAATTCCACTTTGCTGAAGTGAAGACAGAGATTATATACTTAAATCACAATTGGGAAAGGAGAGAAGGTGCATTACAAACAATTGTTTCTAGGACGGGAGTGATTTCCCACGATCAGCTCACAAATCCCACCTTCACTAAGGTAAAGGTGTTCTGAAGTGCTGTGGCAACAGCGTTGTTCAGGTCTTTGGGGGTCGTTATTTGGTGGGTCCTGAGGCCAGAGTTCTGTGGTGAGAACAGGTTCTATAATCTCTGATTCGCTTCACTGCAGGTGTGCAGGCACAAGGAAGCCAGTGATTGTGAGTGTTGTCAAAGTTTGATTGATCATTTCAAGCTACATTGTAAGCTTCTGACTCACAAGCCAGAAAGGCAGCTCTTGAGAAATGAAATTATTAGTATATTCGTTACACATGTCCTATTGATTAATGTAAAAATGATGGTTCTCTCCTCAATAGACAGGTGTTTGGATACTTTAAAGACTTTCTTATCTCATCAACATTGGTACTACCTTTACAAGGACATTGGTATCTTTCTCTTTGTCCATGACTTTGATCTCTGTCCTCTTGTAAATCCTTCACAGGTGGCTCATCCAATGTATTAGGAATTTTCCTCTCAGAGCTCTTGTCATTTCAGGAGTACTACTGGTATACCAGTGTACATCATCATATTTTGCTTATTTTCACTCTCTATACATGTCCAGTTCACCATCTTTTAAAGACCTATTTTTGATGCTATCCTTAAAACTAAATCTTCGTTGGTGGTATTATGTCACAGGCTATTTATAGCAACTGGACCTCTCACTATTGCCCTTTGGGTGATAAAATTTTTCAAAGACCGTAGAATTAATTCTATGACTCACAGACGTAAATCATGAATATAAGAATATTGATGCTTAAAAAATTGGGGCCTGCTTTCAGTGACTAAAAGCATTGTGAAGTTTCCCAAATGCAATCCACACTACTTTACTCCTATTTAATGCTTGTTTCAAATCACTTTCTGTTCAGAGTATCAACCTGATCGACTAACAGTATGGGTTTCCTCTTCTACTCCAAATTATAGTCTTAACCAATAGGCATTCATCATTTGCTTGTTTCCCTACCCCCCTTCATAGAAGTTAAACCAAACTCTTCTATTCACTCTAACCATAGTGGCCCCCACGGTTCTGTTCTGGGCTTCATTCTCTTCTCCCGCTATACTACATCTGATGATCTCATCAGCTCTCATGGATTTTATGACCATCTCTATGCTGATGATTCTCAAATCTCTCTATCCTGCCCTAACCTCTTTGCTGATCTCTAAACTTTCACTGCTTTTCAGACATCTCCAATTGATATCAGTAGACATCTTAAATTCAACATGTCCAAAACAGAACTTAACATCTTTCCCCCTAAACTTCTGTATTACTGTCAAAAATATGTCTTCCCAGTCCTTCAGACTCACAGCCTATAGGTGTCATCCTAAGCAGAGTATTTTCTCTTTCGTTTTTCTTTCTTGTGGCTTTTCCCTTTTGTTCTGGTTTTTCTTTCACAACATGACTAATGGGGAAATATATTTAATATGATTGTATGTGTATAGCCTGTGTCAAATTGCTTGTCATCTTAGGAAGAGGGGAGGGGAGAGAGGAGGGAAGGGGAGAGAGGAAGGGAGAAAAAAAATGGAACTCAAAATCTTATAAAACCATCTTTACATGTAATTGGAAAAAAATACTATTAAGTGGAAAATAAAATGAAGAAGTTGATGAAAGAAAGAAAGAAAGAAAGAAAGAAAGAAAGAAAGAAAAAGAGAGAAAGAGAGAAAGAGAGAAAGAGAGAAAGAAAGGAAAGGAAGAAAGAAAGAAAGAAAGAGAAAGAAAGAAAGAAAGAAAGAAAGAAAGAAAGAAAGAAAGAAAGAAAGAAAGAAAGAAAGAAAGAAAGAAAGAAAGAAAGAAAGAAAGAAAGAAAGAAAAACTTGGAAAGACTTACACAAACTGATGAAAGTGAAGTGAGCAGAACTAGGAGAACACTGGTCTCAGTAACAGCCACATTGTGTGATGATCAGCTGTGAATAACAGCTTTTCTCAGCAGTGCAGTGATTCAAGACACTTCCAAAGGACTCATGATGAAAAGTGTTCTCCACTCCCAGAGACAGAACTGATGGAGTCAGAATGCAGATCGAAGCATATTTCTCACTTTTTAATTTTTTTGTGTTTTTTTTGTCTGTTTTCTTTCACAACATGACTAATATGGAAATATATTTTGCATGATTGCACATTTATTACTTATATCAAATTGCTTACTTTCTCATAGAGGAGTCAGGAGATGGAGGGAGAGAATTTGAAATTCAAAATTTAAAAAAAAAGATTAAATTTTGTTCTTACATGAAATTTGAAAAAAATGTTATTAAAAAAGAACAAAAGTCTAATATTTGCTACTATCTAATAAATTTTTATGAAAGTTTCCTGTAAAGATCATCTGGTAAAAATTTGGAATATTACCTACACACACACACACACACACACACACACACACACACACACACACACACACATCTCTCAAATATAGCCCTTTCTCTCCACTGACCTACTGCCATTCTGGTGCCGATCCTCATCGCCTCATGCCCAGACTGTTGCAGTAGCCTTCTGGGAGTCAGCCTCCCTCGGGTCTCTCCCCGCTCTGATTCATCTTCCTTTGAGCCACTAGAGTGATTTTCCTAACGTAAGAGTCTGACCATCTCAACCTCCAACCCCTCACATGCTCAGTGCATGCCAGGGGCTCCCTATTGCCTCCAGATCAAATACGAAGCTCTCCGCTTGCCTTTCAAAGCCCTCCGTGACCTAGTCTCTTCCTCCCCTTCTTGTCTTACTCTTCATTCCCTGAGCTGTCCTCATTGATCTGGTGACACCATGGCCTCCTTGCTTTTCCAGGAACAAGACACCCCCACTCCTCAGTTCTCCACATTCTCTCTTCTTGACTCCCATACCTGGAAGAGTCTCCCTCCTACTCTCTGCCTAGTGGATTCCTTTGTTGTGGTTCAGTCATTTTTGAGTCATAACTGACTCCTTGTGACACCGTTGAGGGTTTTCTTGGCAGAGATACTGGAGTGGTTTGCCATTGCCTTCTCTAGCTCATTTTACAGATATGGAAACTGAGGCAAAGAGGGTTAAGTGACTTGCCCAGGGTCACACAGCTAGTAAACGACTGAGGTCAGATTTGAACTCAAGTCTTCCTGACTCCAGACCAGGAACTCTATCCACTGTGCCACCTAGCTGCCCCTACTGGCTTCCTTTAAATCCCAACTAAAATTCCATCTGCAGCAACATCTTTCCCAATCCCTCTTCATTTCAATGCCTTCTCTATATTAAATATTTCCTATTTACCCTGCATATAGTTTGCTTTGCTTGTATTTGGTTATTTATTGTCTTTCCCATTAGACCGTGTGCTCTTTGGAAGTAGTGACTGTCTTTTGGACTTAGTAAAATATTCATGAACCGATTGACACAAACAACAGTCCACAGATATTTATTCAGGATCTACTATGCAAATGAAATGGAGATGGACACTGGGGACTCAGAGATGTGCTATGTAACCTGCTCTCAAGTAGCTCCCAGCTGAGTGGGGAGAAAGACATTCCAACAATCAGAAATTCATAAACACTCCTGAAGGGAGGCATAGAAGAAATGCTAGCGGGGCAGCCTCATGTCAACAGAACATTAGGAAGACTTTGGGGCCCTCTTCCTCAGATGCCCACCATGTGACCCTGGGCAGATAACTGATCTTCTCTGGGCCTTAGTTTCTTCATTTTTACAGTGGAGATTATTAGTAGCACATATTGTGGAGCATTGTTATGAGGGTCAGATGAGGTAACATGAAAACTTAAAGTGATATAAATAACTGTTATCGTAAGATGCTGTAAGAAATTTGAAATGTTTTTTTTTAATTTCCAGATAATTAATTGACGATTCATTTTTTTTCCTTTTTAGGACAAAACCTCACCTTAATATTTTACAAAGGGAACCTGTTATTATTCATGAAAAAATAGCTATTAATATACAAAAGGAAAATGAAGGGAAGTGCCCAACAAAGGAAGATGAGAAGGCAGCCAGAGCAACTGAAGGAGAAAAGCCCACTTTGCCTGGAAGGAAGGTGATTATGGGGAATCCTCACTGGGGAGTTTTTCATTAGGAAATTTGAGCTGAGATTCTATCGCAGGACTATTGGTGGGGCAGCTAGGTGGCACAGTAGATTGAGCACCAGCCCTGAAGTCAGGAGGACCTGAGTTCAAATCCGGCCTCAGACCAAGCACTTGACACTTACTAGCTGTGTGACCCTGGGCAGGTCACTTAACCCCAGTTGCCTAAAAAAAAAAGAAAAAAGAAAAGGAAAAAAAAAGACTATTGGCCACCTCCTGAGATAGCTTTGGAAAGTAATGCATGCCTCCAAAAATTGGAATTTAAAAAAAAAGCTTTTAATATTCTGCTTCAGATTCTAGTGACTTTAATCCAGATAACTGGAAAGAATCATTTCTAAAACAAGCAAGATCACATGGTACATTAATTACTGTTTGGTTTTTTTAATAATTCTTGCTGCATTCTCACATTACGATGACACCAGACATTTGGTGGGATGGTAGAAGAGCTAATTTCTGGCACTTCAAAGTAAGGAGAAGTGTGGGTTAGCCCTTCCTTAGATGCAGTTTGACTCCACATTCACTTTTTGACAGCCTCCATTGTGTGAAGCACTGTGAGAGGCATCTTTCTTTACCGGGAGTTTAGATGGTGAATGGCCTTTAGAGTAGACATTGTGGGCCCAGAGAAGCCCTGTTCCTTTTTTGTACCCTCGCCTTCTCATAAACTGTGCCTGTACTTCAGACCTCTGAGGACCATTCACTTGTGTGTTGCTACTTGCCGTGAGTGAGGCAATGTACAACAGAAATCACAATGTCTTCCCAGCACGAATAGTAAAACTGCTATCTTTGTTGCCCTTTAAGGTTGGCCAAGCCCCTTTCAATTCCTTATTTCACTTTAACCTCACTATATCTCTGTGAGGCAGGGACTGTAATACAGGGGTTTAGATTCCCATTTCACAGATGTAGACGCTGAAGGTTTGAGAGATTAAACCAATAGCCTTCATATAGCTAGGAAGTTTAGAAAATGAGATTCACAGCCAGCTGCTGCTGCCTGGCTCTGCCTTCAGCCCCTTGGTCTACAAAGAAATGTGCTCATCTTCGAGATAGCAGGAGTCTTTTCCAACCTTCTCCTGTATCCATTGTGTGCAAACAGGATTGATAGATAGATGTTTCTAGATCATGATTTCTGACCAAACCCCACCGTTCCATCCTTAGTGACTGCATTCAGGCCTATAGCACTTTTCACCAATGCCAGTCTGTCATAATGTTTGCTAGTTTCATTTTCACAGGATTTAAAGTGGCAGAAAATCGTGGTGGGGGACATTTGGTCTAATCCCCTCATTTTACTGATGAGCAAACTGTTGTGTGATTTGGCCAAGGACACACAGGTTGTGGGCATCACGGATAAGATGTGAACCTTATTTACGGACGTCAGCTCTGAGGAGTCTTTTTTCACATCGTGACATGTCCTGTTTCTCTAGCAGGAATGTCAAACCCTCCAGATCACATCTATTGCCATGTATTCCTTCTCAAATCATGCCAGTGCTGTCCCCCTATCCAGGACATACTAACAGATAGTGCAGACTTGCAGTCCCTTATTATGTCTGCACATTATAAAGCGAGTGATCAGTAGTTTTAAAGAAAATGTAATTAGAGGAGCAGTTTTGCTATAATATCAGTGAGATCAAGTGGAGCTATGGACAGACATATTTTCATTGTGGAGAATGTTGTGTAACGATGCTGTTCATTCTCCTCGGCACTGTTTTGATCCTTCATGTTAGACAACGATGTGATAATGACATTGCTGTTCCTTTGAGCCGCGTAAAGCCTACCTGCAGGAGGAGCAGCTCTTTGGACCCTCGGCAAACCTGACTCCTCCTTTGTTTTGCAGCTATAGCCGCAGGGGCCAGGCCACACTACTCAAGCCACTCAAACTGATTCTTCCTGGCAGTGTTGGTCAATCTCATGCTCTTATTGCCCAGACACCCATGGTTTGTCTTCAGGTTTGTGAGACCGGGCGTCAGGGCTCCTGGGCTCATTCATTTGTTTTTAGTGCCTTCTTTAGGTCCCTGTCATCTCACCCAACGCGTACCGTGCCAACTGTCTTCCATAGTATCTCCTAGTGCAGTGTGGTGGTGAGCTATATTAAAGCAAAAAGTACTTTAGGATTAGTGGTTTGGCTCTGGTTTATGAACACGTTGTTGGTTATCGTGCCTTTGTATTCAGTGGTAATTCTGGCTTTTCAGTTTGACTGATGCTCTTAGAGCAGAAGTAATGCTTGGGTTACATCTGTGTTTCCCAGCCAGCTTTATCTACAAAACTGGACACACCGACCCACATAGCTCAATTCAGCACCATGTATTGGGGATCTGCTGCGTGCGTTTCACTTTTAGGCGCTGTGATGCTTGAGACTTGCCCTTTCCCATGGGCAGCTTCTAATCAATCGAGGAGACAAGACATACACATTTGGAATAATGATAGAACAATACACGTCAGCATTCACCTAAGTGCCATTATGTTTGGTACAGATCATCAAATGTCCATCAGAGTAGATGAAAGAAAGAGAGTACATGCCTCTGTGTGTGTGTGTGTGTGCTCGTGTGTGCAGATGTGTATGTGGAAGTGCACATGTGTATGTGTAGGCATGGTCTGGCAGAAATTTGTGTCAGAAAAAGGGGCAGCTGACCCCTAAAAGGAGGCTAGTTCTGGAGAGGCAAAAGAGGCACTTGGGCCTTGCAGTGAGCTCAGAGGCTGGACGTTGAGTGTTGTGATTAGATGAAGAGTTCATTTTTTTAAACAGAGGTAAAAACATTGGGACTTACTTTTCTGCATTGCCTGGCTTCGTATGTCATTTTTTCATTGCCAAGATTATTCCTTCCAGGCAGCTCTGATTGTAAGGAGTTTTTGCCCTTTGTTACAGCAAATATATATGTCGTTGTAGTTCTCACCAACCGTTCCTAATTCCTTTCAATGGATTCAAGCAGAAGAATCGTCTCCAAATCCTACACGGCCCCAAGTAGAGAGGAGGCAATAGGGATCATGCTTCCCATGGTTTTCTCTTCTCTAGACTGGTATTTCCAATGCCTTAATTCAGTCCTCCTGTGGCATGGTTTTGAGACCCTTCATTTCCCTGTCATCAGCCTATAGTCACCTTTCAGCATGCCCCTTTTCTTTCTCAGTGTGATAGCTAGATCTGAACTCAGTACTTCAGATGTCATCTGAGTACAATGGAACACTTGCTTCCCTTTCTCTGTGAGATCACATTGCCTTTGGTTTTGTGATTCATCCCAGTTAACCTGACAACATTGGGCATGTAGGAGGTGGAAAATAAATCTTGGTGCTTGTTTGCTTGCTAACAAACCCCATGAATCACTTTTGCATGGGCTTCCTTCTAACTACCTCCACACAGTTCCATACTTTTGCATTCGAGTCTTTTTGAATTCAATTATCTATCATCCTTAGCAAGTTTTGTGTTTATCCTTAGCAAACCATATCTTACTAAGTTTGACCTGTAATGCAGACTCTTGAAATATTTTTGGATCTTTTTTTCCCCCCTCTGGCATTACACATATCAGCTATCCCTCTTAGCGACATACTCTGTACAGATCTGCTGAAGATTCTGCTGATGTCTTCATTGATGTCGCCCAATGGAAGACGTGTAGCAGAACATGGACGTGGACAGAGATGTCCACATGAGGTGAGATCAGTCCATTGGTCAGCCTGGATTGGTCGTTTGGGTTGAGTTAGGCAGGCAGCTCCAAACACAGCTAACTGTACTGTCCTCTGATCCCTATCTCTTGATCCTGTCCTATAAGAGTACTGGGAGACACTGCCAAGTGTTTCACTAAATCTGAGTCTACCTTGTTGATGGCGTGTTTCTCCTATGTCCCTACAGTGAAGCCTGTGAAAAAGAATATAAAGATGCTTCCCATGAAGCTCATTTGAGCTGCTCGGGCTGGGTAGTCCGGAGGATCTTCAGAAGTCATCTGGCTCACCATCCGTTCCAGAATCGTCAGAGCATCCAAACCATGCCATAACTTGTGAAACCCATCTATCAGCAGTGCTCAGTCAGTCCCAAAGCACTTATTTGGCATCTACTGTGTGCGGGCGCTGGGCTAAACTCAGTGCGTACAAAGGAAGGCAAAAGATGGTCCCTGCCCTCAGGGAGCTTGCAATTTAATTGTTAAAAATGAGGCCAGGCATTGCCCATTCATAACAGCTAGCTTTCTGTAGCGCTGAACACGCTTCATCTCGTTTAATCCCTAAGGACGTCCCTATGAGTTAGGCATACTGTCTGCTAAAGTGAGCGGGGTGGCTATAGCTGGGGTGGGCTCGAGATGACGGTAGTGGAGAGAAGAAGGCTAATGTTTTTTTTTTTTTTTTACCACTGAGGAAAGTGACACTGATGGGGTGAACAGAGCCACCCACGGTGTCTCAGGAAAGATTTGAACTCAGGCTTTCCTAACTCCCAGTCCTTTGCTCTATTCGCCATGCCATTTAACTGCCTCATTTAATTAAAAAGAAATGCGTATTTAGTGTTTATCATTAAGGAGACACGTGGTCTAGAGAAGAAAAAAAATCTGTCTCCTCATTGTTTATTTTGTAAGGGAACAGCTAGAAACCAACACAGCGTGCCTTCATCCAGATAATTCTGTGTAGGATGAGTGCCCTCCAACTCACTGGCTAATGGCCAAGATATGTTGCCTCTCAGAGTTTGCAGGTGCCCGGAGGAGTTGGGGTTGTCCCTTCGCTCTACTACCGTAAGTTCAGGGTCTCCCGCCTTTGTTCGGGGGCAATGCCTTACACCCCAGTTGTGAATCTCTTGAGGGCAAGGATTTTTTTTTCCCTAGTACTTAGTACAGCGCTTTGTAAATAGTAGGCACTTAATAAATGTTTACTTACTGACTAACCAGCCCCAATGATGTTTAACCACTTGTCACTGAGAGCTTTGACAGAGAGATTTACTTTACAGATAAATCGAGAACAAATGTACACCTATTTTTCACCATATGTCCAGAGCAGACTCTTTCTATGCCATCTTGGTTTCTGAGGGAGTGGGTTCAAAACTGACCTCAGTTAGGTCCAGATGCAACAAGGCTGTTGGATGGATCTTTCCTCTGGGCTCCATTTTTTTTTTTGGGGGGTGAGGCAATTGGGATTAACTGACTTGGCCAGGGTTACACAGCTAGTAAGTGTCAAGTGTCTGAGGCCAGATTTGAACTCAGGTCCTTCTGACTCCAAGGCTGGTGCTCTATCCACTGTACCACCTGTCTGTCCCATGGGCTCCACTTCTAAAGGACATTGCTCAAGCTCCGTCCCTCCTCCTCCAGGCACTGATGTTGTCTGCCTATAAAATCCAGCCTAGATCTCAGTCCTGGATTCCTGTGGCTTGGTCTCCCATCGTTGAAGCCCCACCCCGCCCTAGGATGCAACAGTGAGGAAAGCCCTGTTTGTTTAGGGGAGAGAAGGGGAGCATGGCCTCAGAGGGAGATGCCTTCTCCTGATGGAACAGTGTCCATAAAAACTGTCAGTGGTGTACAGCATCCCCATGGGCGTGATGAGCTGTCGGGCCCAGCCCAGGCTATTTGATTCCCATCTGGGTGACAGCCCCCAGGACAGTGGCAGGGGAGGACTTCTCTGAACTCTGTCCAGTGCAGAGGCAGTTTGAGGATGTCAGAGGGCAAGGAGGGCTGAGTCTGGAGCTGGGAAGGCTGCCCCAGGTCAAGCCAACCTGACACCTCCATCTGCCTCATTGTGTTCATCTGTGGAACAGGGATCGTGACAGCCCCTCTCTCTGAAGTCGGTTGTGAGGTCCCCTGAGTGAATATTTAGAAAGAACTTAGTGTAGGGCCAGACATGGTTTGGTTTCTTGTTCAATCATTCAGTTGTGTCTGAATCTATGTGACAAAGACCATGGGGTTTTCTAGACAAAGGTATTGGATTGTTTTTTCATTTCTTTCTCTGTGCCTCCCCATTTTACAGATGAGGACCTAAGGCCTTCTTGCTGAGAGTTGCACAGGTAGTAAGTGTCTGAGTCTGGATTCAAACTCAGGTCTTCCTGACTCCAGCCCCAGCATTCCCTATCCACTGAGCCACCTACCTGCCCTACCCGTAGTAGGCATTTAACGCATGTTTGTTCCATTCCCTTCTTCTTCCCCTATCACAAAGGAGAATGAGATGGTATTAGTATTATCAGTAAAATGATCAGGAGCCCCTTACCTGTGCTCTCTAGATGTTTCAAATCCATTTCTCCCTCCTCCTCAGCACCATAGGCTTCCCTTCCCATGTGCTTTCTCTTGCTTGTGTCTCGTAAGCCCTGGTAATTCTAAGGGTTCTTTCCCATTAGTGGCAGACGTGGGGCTCTGGCACTTTGGGTAGATCTGCTGCAGCTTGTTGCTCTGAAAGGGAATGGGTGGGGGCAGGGGTGAGGGAAGATGAGAAAAGTCCCAGTACTCCAAAATCGTTTTAACAGCAACTCAGGAATTGGATGCTGAGTTTCCTTTGGAACCCCAGAACATAATTACGTCAATTCAAGTTTACTCACAATACAGCTTAAAAAATAATATCAAATATATTTGTCAGAACAATTTCCCAAGTATCATTTGTCATATCCTGATGATTTGAACTCATTTAGGCCAAGTAGGGCTTTGTGAAACATCTCTTGCCCTGGACATCACTTCCTCAGTGACCATTTTTGTTTTGGTCTTTCCAGTATGAAATATTTTTTCCCCTTAATTAAGAAAATAGAATGGGTGTTGGAGTTCACTGTTTCTGCTTTTGCTCCATCGCCTGCTGTCACTGCATCCCTCCTGAGCCACTTAACTGACCCAACCCTTTCTTGCTCTTCATGCATCTTTCCTACTAGCCGCTGCTCACTCCCAGTCATGCCGATGTCCTAGATCACGGATCTTCTGGGTAGCATGGCCATGCTCTTCCTTCCTTCACTGTCTGGCAGTGATTCAACCAGATGCGAATCATCAGTAATGAGCAAATCTAATCTTGAGATGAAAATTCCCAATTCCAAATAGCAGGCAGAACCTCAGCATTAGAAGGGGCATAAAATCAGAGGATCACAAGATCTAAGGAAAGAAGCAACCTCAGAGATCATCTGACCCCAGTCACTAGTTTTATAGATGAGAAAACTGAGACTCAGAGAGATTGAGAGACCCAGCTCGAGGGTCACTTTACAGGAGTGATGCACTTGTGTTCAAACCAAATCCTGTGACTGAATGCTCTGTGCTCTCCCCTAGGCCATGCTGCCTCTGACCTGAAGGCCATCTAATGTAATCCATGCCTAGACAGTGGTCCAGGCCTTCATCGCAGCATGCCTGCCCTGCTGCAGTGGCTGCTGGCAGATCTGCCTGCTTCAAGTGTTCCTCCTCTGCAGCCCATCCTCCACTGGGCCAGCAAAGTGATTTTCCTAAAGCACGGGTTCCAATATGGCAGCGCTGTACTACATGAACTCCAGTGTCTCCCTGTTACCTGCATACCTAGTTCCTGAATCCTTGAATGCCTAGTTCGGCGTTCAAAGCCCTTCATGAACATCCTTCCCCACCCCGACACACACACACACACACACACACACACACACACACACACATCTTTCCACTCTTCTTGTACCTTACACCCTCCTCAGACATGCTCTTTGATTCAATGACACTCTTATCTTTTAGCTCCCAGCATTTCCTCTGGCTGTCCTCTCTGCCTGGAAGGTGATCCCCCCTCCTCTCTGGCCCCTGGCTTCTCTGGCTTTCTTCACGCCCTAATTGAAATCTCACCATCTACCCAAAGCCTTTCCCAACCACTCTTACTTCTAGTCCCTTCCCTCTCTGAAGTGTTTCCTATTGATCTTGTATAAAGCTCCTTTGTGCATATTTGTTTGTTTCTTGTCTCCTTTTGGAGGGCAGGGCCTGTCTTTTTCCTCTTTCTGCATCCATAACCCTTAGCATAGCATCTGGCACATAGTGTGTGCTTAATCAATGCTATTGACCGAGTAGCCTAAAGTCATGCCACTCACCTTCCTATCTAGACATCCACAGGTTCCTTTTGGGATCCTCCACTGACAGGGAATTCGCTGAGGAAGTAGACTGGCAAGTTTTGTTTTCCCCTTTTGTATCGAGCTACATTTTTCTCCCTCTGCAGTTCTTATCAGTTTCTCTTACTTCTTCCTTATGGGGTCTAAAAGAATAAGCTTCATCCCACCCGGGTAGGGCGGTGGAGTAGCTAGAGTGCTGTCCTTGGAATCAGAAAAACCCAGCTTCAGACACTGACTAGTTGTGTGACTTTTGACAGGTCACCGAACCTGTCTGGACCTCAGATTCCTCATTAGTAAATCGAAAGGATTGGACTTTTTTCTCTTTAAGGTACCTTCTATAAAGTGATGTTATGATTCTCTGATCATTTTTCACCTGCCAGCTCTTAGAATACGTAGTGATAGCTATCCTACCCATGCTGCCCGGAGCTCGGTGGGGGTAGAAAATGGAGGCAGGCACCTTGCCATGTCAGTTACAAGAGCCATCAGCAGGGAAATGCATAACTAAAGAGCTTGTTTCCGATAAGTATGGAGAACAATTGGGAATCTTCTAATAACTGGGAGAGTGGGCTCTTTACAATTCTGCAGTTGAAAAGCGATAGATACACCTGCAAAAAATGCAGATTAGGATCTCCATTAAAGGAGAAGGTGAGAGGACGAGGGGAATGATTCGCCACTCTCCGGATTTTCAAAGAGAATGAAGCGCCCCTTGAAAACATGGAAGTGCTTAAAAGGGAAAATGAAGAGTGGAAAAAAGGCTCTGAAGAATCAGAGGGGAACCGTAGCCTTTGTCAGAAGGTTGAAGGAGAGGAAAAAAGTAATATAGAAAAGCAAGAAAAGAGCGACAGAAAACTTTTGTAGCTGTGCAGTGGGTCGGAGGATATTCCTGTAAAGGGTAGGGCTAGACTCTTGAAGAAGAAAGAGCTTGTAGTGCTCTGAGAAATGGAGAAGAGGAATTACCAGTGGTGGGAGGGGAGAGCCCACCCGTCAGTCAGCCAATCATCTGACAAACATTTTATCAAGTGCCCACAGTATAGATGGAAATATACATAGCTCTGGGGGTGCAAAGGCAAAGTAAAACAGTCCCTGCTCTCAAGGAGCTTACACTCTCATGGGGAAGAAAACCCATACATTTATAGATATATTCAAGACACATGCAAAGCAGATAAATGTCCCCGTGGAGGGGAAAGCCCTAGCACCAGGGGTCACTGGGAGAGGATGCCTGAAGATGGTGTCATCTGAGCCTAGCCTGGAAGGAAGCAGAAGATTCCAGGAGGTGGATGGTTGGGCAGGGAGAGCACTTCCACATTATGTCGAGGGTGGGATGGGCCGAAATCTGGAAGGCCAGCTGTGGTGGTTGGCAACTCCCTGCTGAGGCAAACTCGGGAATATAACTGGCCATATTTCAACCTGACGTGAAGAGTAGGGAGATATTCCATTTCCTCTCTGGAATCATTAATCATTCCCCAGACTATAAAATACTTTGGGGATATTTTTTAAAAGCAGAAGAGTCTTGGCTTACTTTAATGTACCAATTCTTCAGAAAGAGGAAGGAACAAGGGAGAAAACTGCTATTCTGGACCTGACCTAAAGTGAGGAACTGCCTGTTGGTGTAGAAATGATGAAAACTGAGAGGTGAATGACTGAAACTTCAGGATTCTCAAGTAGAACCAGGAATGGGGCAGCAGATTCTGATGGAATCTGAGATTTGGGGAGAATAAATTCAGAGTTCAAAGGCAGGATTAACAAGTAGTCCAGGTCCTCCTATTTTAATAGGGAAATTTGGTTATCTGAACATGATCTGGGGTTTAGTGGTCTTCAAGACTGATGTGAGGATGCAGCCAAAATTGGGATGCCAAACTTGGTCTAGGTTAAGAAAGGCACAGTTTCTGGTAAACAGCAAAGCAATAGTCCCTCAGCGCTCCCTTCTGATCAGACCTCATCTAGAGTTTTTGTTGGTGTTCTGTCACTTTCAGTCCCATTCAACTCTTAGTGACCCCATTTGGAGTTTGTTTGGCAGATATATTGGAGTGATTTGCCATTTCCTTCTCCAGCTCATTTTATAGATGAAGAAACTGAGGCAAACAGGGTGAAGTGACTTGCTCAAGGTCACACAGCTAGTAAGTATCTGAGGCTGGATTTGAACTCAGGATGATGAGTCTTCCTAACTCCAGGCCCTGTAGCCTATGCACTGTGGCACCGCCTACCTGTTATCTTCAATTCTAGGCATGTCATTAGAAAAGGTCCCGAGCAGGACCACCACGGTGATAAAAGGCCTTGAGTCTGTGTCGTATGAGGATCTGTTGAAAGATTTTGTAGTGGTAGCTTGTGGAAGAGATGCCTGGAATTGGGAGAGGACGTGGACAGGATAGGCATCAGTCTGAGAGTCACTGGGTTTAGATCCACAAGGCACAGTGGGGACGAGGATTGGCACGGAAGTGGTTTTAGACTTGACATTGAGGGAGAAAGAGCAGCAGCAGCTGCTGCCACCCTCCCACCATGGTCCACAATCAGAATGGCCTCTAGGAGAGGCAGTGAGATTCCCTGTCTTTGGAGGTTTCCAGCCAAGGGCTGGGTGAGCTTTTTATGTCCTGGGAGGGGAGTGTGTGCGAGGTTCCTTTCAACACTAAAGTTCTGTTTTCCAGGAATTTGTGATTTCCTTATATCTGCTAAAAGCATTAGCCTGAGAGTTATTAACGAACGGAATGTGTTAAGGAATGGGCATTTTCTGTTTGTGTTTGTGTACTGAAATAGCCCTTTTCTTTTTCATCATGGTACCAAAGGAAAATGTATTACCAAAATTTAAAATATTTATACCAAAATATGACAATAAGCCTCAAAAAAAAAAAGCTGCTTTCATCTTGAAATTACTTTCTTCACAAACTTCATAGCAAGTTCCCCCAACACGTTTGTATGGAAAGAGGGTCACCTAAGAGCTTAAGCGATGAATGTCCTGCCTGCCCTCCTCCCTCCCTTTCTTCTTTCCTCTCCTCCTTCCCTTCTTTGATTCTAAAACAAAACAAAACAAGACTCTTTTTTCAGTTTAGAGTCCATGAATCTTCCAGGATGAAAGGACCCAGCACTCCTCTTCTCCGATGCCTGCGTTTGGCCTGAAGCCTCTCTGTAGAAGCCCTCGTCAGAGTTCATTCAGCTTCTACATGGACGGCCGCACTAACACGGCTTGGTGATCTCCCATAGTGGCTCATTCTCTTCACGTGGGGGCAGCTCTCCTTGTTTGATGCCGGTCTACATATTGAAAGCAAAATCCGCCTTCCTGTAACTTCTCATCTTTTTTTTGTAGTTGTAACTTCTGGGACTAAGCCAAACAAATGTGATGCCTTTTCAGAATGCCAATTCTTCAATTATTTGAAGACATTAATTCCTTTTTTTTTTTTTTGGCAATTGGGGTTAAGTGACTTGCTCAGGGTCACACAGCTAGTAAGTGTCAAGTGTTTGATCTGAGGCCAGATTTGAACTCAGTTCCTCCTGATTTCAGGGCCAGTGCTCTATCCACTGCGCCATCTAGCGGCCCCCTGAAGACATTAATTCTGACCACCACCTTAACTGAACCCAGACCCCACCAAGTCACCTCTTCCTTGGGCTGCATAAGCCTAGTTCTTTCACTTGGCTCTCGGATGCCATGGCTTCAAGACATCTCATTTGCATGTTTCAGCTTGCCTATTTTCTCCTAAAATGGTGTCTAGAATTGAACATAACTCTCTAGATTTAGTCAATCAGGACAGAATAGAGTGGAACAATCATTCTCCTCATTCTGGACAGGAGATTTTTATTAATGCAACAGATTTTTTTCTTGTTTTTTTGTTTGTTTGTTTTGTTTTGTTTTTTAATGCTAACACATCATACCATCCTCTCATATTGAGCTTGAAGACCTTTCAAACCCTCAGTGTTTAGACCATAAACGATCTTACCAAATTCCCTTATCTTATGCTTGTGCAATTGATTGTTTTTAATTTAAGTGCAGCATTGTCTATTTATCCCTATCCTGATTTCATCTTATTAAATTCTTCCCATTGTATCAGCCCATCAAGATGTTTTAGATAACAATCCTTTCATTCAACACATTACTCATTCCTTTCAGCTTTATGTTCTCCACAGACTGAAGAATCGTGCTCTTCATTGATTCATCCACGTCACTGGTAAAAAGATCAAACAGAGCAGATTCAAGAACAAGTCTGGAATCTGTTCCTAGTGACTTTTCAGGTTAATGGTGAGACAACAACATACCTTCCTTCCAAATCAGTTTCCAATCTGGCAAATTCTTTCAATCAAATTAATCAAATAAATAAATTAGTCAAAACAATTATATGATACTTTATGTAAAGCAATGTGTTAGCTGCTGGCTGAAATAAAAAACTTTAATGTGACTTAGTCCTTATGTACGAGAGACTTTGAACCCATTAGACTATGGAGGAAGCATGGCATTGGGGATGGAGAACTGGCATCCCAGGCAGGAGGAGTCAGATCTGAGTGTCTGATTTAACCCCTTAGTGCTCGAATCAACTTGCTAAGTTGAAGAGAAGGCACAGACCTGTGCTGGCAGCGAGAGTTTTCTCACTGAGGGTTCTCACCCCACCAGTGAAACCAGAAGTTTGGTCCCAAACCATTTTTTCTCTATCTTGTCCATGTGCCTTTTAGGAGATGACCTCAAACACTTCTCTGAGTTCCAGGTTTGCTGAAATATCCCTGTTTGGTAAATCTGTCACCAAATCCCAATGTTAGCGTGGTGGAACATGTTTTCATAAAGATCCTGGACTGACTCAGAGTAATTCCCATTTCCCCAAGTCATGCATTCACAGATTACCATTACTCCCTGTAGAATCATACCCCACCTCTCTTTTTTATATTAGAACATTTGCTGATCCATCCTGTAGCATTTCTGGTCTCAGTCGACACCCAAAGATCAAATACAGTGGTTCTTAAATTACAATCTCCAATAATTCTGTTTTCTTCTTGTTTGACCCCCATCTCAAACCCTGTGCTATGATTCTCCTGGCCAGGTGGCCTGAAGGCAGTGTAGGCAGCTGAACATGTGGGATCACCTCCTTGTTGACCAAGAGTTCAGTTTCAGTTTCATCCCAGTGCTGTCCACTCCGTTTTGCAGAATCCATTTCAGGCTGAAAATCACTATTCTTGATGAAGAACACAGAAACCTAAGAAGAGTTGAGCATTCTACCTGAACTGTTGAAAGGATTTCACTGACCCAAACATGGAGCAGATCTCTGCTGTGCAGTAGCTGTCAAAGAGCTCTAAAATGCCCTTTAGTTTCCATAGCATTTCTTTTTTTTTGGTAAGCCTTGCCTCATTTTGGAATTTTAGCCTTCCTAGCACTCTTCTTTCAGGACCAAGGAATTTTTTTTTTGTTGTTATTCCTTCAATGATGCCCCAGTTTCTGTCTTTTGAACTTGAACTTTCTCCAAACTAAAATCTCCATAAAACCACATATAAAGCCATTATTTTCTTTAAGAATCTTCTCCTCCACCCCTAGTCTTTCTCAGTAAAGTATTTCATACTCACGGGATCAGTATTTCATTTGAAATTGCTATCATACCTCTTGATCAGATTTTCCTTAGCTCATAGTTGTGGTATACATCGTTTTCTTTGAACTTATTGAAAGGCTCAGTTATACTCTGACTATGACCAGCGTTTCCATCTTTGTGTGCTTTGGACTGCTCTGCCTTGATTGGTGAGTTAGTGAAAACAAAACTAAGTGGCTGACCCTATCTGATTGTCCTCAGTCCACCGACCAGATGAAGCTTCATGTACCGTACCACCATACATTTAATGGCTATTTAAACCTTGTCACTTACCCTCTCCTTATGTTCATCCTGTTCCTCTCTCTTTTCACTTCTTGCACTGCACTAATTAATCAAATCAATGCCAACATTGTCCCCTGGTTTGGCCATATATATTTATTGCCCTCTATCCCTTGGCCACCACTCCCATATATGGGGATTTCTGCCATCATGAAATGAACTCCTTTAGGCTAGAAGGTGTTTTATTTTTGCACTTGTGTCCCCAGAACCTATCACAGTGCCTGGCTTATAGCGATCACTTAAGAAAAGCTTTTTCTTTCACTATTCCTTTTTTAAGTTCTCTACCCTACCATTGACTGACACAGTAACTTTTGAGATTACTGTCTTTCTTTCTTTTTTTTTCCTTTTATTAATCCATTCTATCTCTTGCCTTCATTTAAAATTCAGATTTCTCATTTCATCCATATCACATAACAAGGTATTTTCTTTTCTCTAGGACTTCACAATCTACAGGAAGAAAACATGGAAACACCTATGTAAAAACAAGATATTTCCAATCTAATCAATGCAGAATAGGCACTAATTTTAAGGGACATCAGGAAAGGCTTCTTGTCAATGATAGAATTTTAACTGGGGTTTGAAGGAAGTCAGGGAATCCAGGGGCTAGAAATGAGAAAGGAGAGTATTCTAGAAATGGGGGGGGGGAATAACCAAAACACATTCCTGGAGTCTGGATATATAGCATCTTGTGGGAGAAATAGAAAGGAGACAGGTGTCATAGGATTCCAGACTATGTGGGGATGGGGAGTGGAGAGTAAAGAGTAAGAAGATTGGAAAAGGAGGAGGGAAACCAGGTTATGAAGGCTTTGGAATGACAGATGATGTTGCATTTGATCCTGGAGCTGATAGGAGCCACTGGAGTTTATCAAATAGGGGATTGTCATGGTTAGAAGATCTAGCAAAGGATGCAGAAAAGGATTCATCAGACAGGGAAGATGAGGAAGACCAGGAGAGAAGAGTTTCAAAAAACATAGAATAGCAAGGACAAGAGAGTGGTTGACAGCATGAAAAAGTGAAGAGAAGTCAAGAATGGTGAGGATTGAGACAAGGCCACTGGATATTGCAATTAGGTTGTATTTAGTAACTTTGAAGAAAGCAGTTTTGGTTAAAAGTGTCCTGCCCACTCCCGCCACCTGGCTATAAGGTCTCTCTGGGGGGGTTATAGACTTAGGCCAAACCCCAGGATTAACATATGACCATTCTTTAACTATTTTGGATGTTTCCTTAATATATAAGAACCTCCATTGTATTCAACATGTGGAATAATGAAATTACATTCAGGAGACACCAACAAAAAAAGGGAGACATTTAGAGTCCTCCAGTGGTCTGGAGCTTTGGTCTTGGGCTTATCCATTAGAGTCAGGGGAAGAAGCCTTTCTTTTTTAGCTAGTGCTTTTTTTCAAGTCGTCTCCTTCCATCATTCTCAAACCTTCCTTTAATTCTTCTAATTTGTGAAATTTTGAAGCAAGGCTTCTCTGTGCCTGATCCTTCTGGAATCTCTTTCCCATAGCCTTCTCATTATCTATGGTCAATTCAAGGTTTTGGCTGAATACTTGTGTCTTGTATTCCTCCAGTTCAATCTGTCTTCTTCATTTTTAGAGGACCTTGGCTCTCTCTCACTCTAGAACCAGTGGACAAAGTTCTAGAAAAGTGTCAAGAAAGCTTTCATCTTTAAGTCCTATCTGATTTTCATGCTTCCCTTCTTCACTGTTCTGTGGCTTACAATTCTTTAACCCAACCAAGGCTTCTCGCCTTGAGCCCTGTGACAGTCAATCTGGTCAAGTTTATGGATCCTTTCTTGGAATCATGTCTTTAAATAATTGTAAAAAATGCTAAATTTCCATTAGAGGTTACTGACAAGAACACTGTAATGAGTTTCTCCTCTGTGTTCACAAAGTCCCTGTGTGTGTGTATGAGGGAGTGGGTGGAGAGGAAGGGTGAATAGACACCAGGTTAAGAACCTCTGGCCTTGCCATTCTTGCCTAGCCTGCTCTCACTCCAAACTCTCTCTTCTTGCCTGGTCTACCTCAAGCAAAATTCCCTTTTTCAAATTTCAGAATCATAGAGAGACTCTACCAAGCTCTGAATAGTGCATTTTTTTTTTGTTTTTGTGGTTGGCAATGGGGGTTAAGTGACTTGCCCAGGGTCACACAGCTGATAAGTGCTATGTGTCTGAGGCCGGATCCACTGTGCCACCTAGCTGCCCCTTGGATACTGCATTTTAGAGGAAGATCAAATATTCCAGTGGTTTGTGAGATCACGCTGAACTTGTCCTTACTCCTTCTCATGACAAAGGAACTATATATATCCAAGATAGCCAATGGTCTGTCAGTTACCTGGAATGTCCTTGCTTTAATATGGATGAGTGGCTTTGATTCAAACTGATCAATTTTATTTGCATACTGTCTCATATTTTCATATCTGAGTACCTTTTTTGTATCATATGACTTCACTTTAATGTACTGTGACTGATTTTTAAACAAACTGGAGATAGTTTATGGATCCAAATAGGAGTGGTCACCTTAGGAAGTTGCATGGTTAGGACATGTATTTCAGCAATGTCAACAATGCTAAAAATACCATTGACCCTCTTTAGGAATTAACTTCAGAGCCTTCCTGTTGATATTGTCAAAGCTAGCAAGTTTATCATCCTTTGAGGTTGAATTTAATTGCTTGGAAAAAAGTAAAAGTCATCCAGAAACGAGTAAGAAGGCTGGGATGGGGGAGGGACAAGCCACAAGCAGTCAGTGTTTGATCCAGTGAGAGGAGTAGAAAGTAGAGAAAAGAAAGTGATTAGAACAGGGGAAGATTTAGGAGGATTTGGAGTTGTACAGCCAGACTCATGCCCACTAGGCAATCATTCAGCCAGTTAGACAACAAGCAGTTATTAAACACTCAGTGTGTCAGATGTCATGCCAAGTGTTGGGAATAGATAGAAACCAAATACATTATCCCTGCCCTCAAGCAGCTCACCGCCTAATGGGGAAGATCACACACAACTA
This sequence comes from Phascolarctos cinereus, assembly GCF_003287225.1. Taxonomy (NCBI): domain Eukaryota; kingdom Metazoa; phylum Chordata; class Mammalia; order Diprotodontia; family Phascolarctidae; genus Phascolarctos; species Phascolarctos cinereus. The sequence goes on along the minus strand of NW_027555958.1, from coordinate 476,082,454 downwards.
ACAAGATCCATTCAGAGAAGAGAGAAAGCAATCTCAGGGGAAGGCACTGGGGAGAGGCATCCTGCAGAAGGAGCCCTCGTGGTCCATAGTTTCTGCTCATATGAAAGTCAGTCATCGACAAGCAGTTGCTAGGCTCCTGTGACGTGCCACACACTCTGCTAAGCCGTGGGAAACCACAGGCAGAAGCCGGGTCCGTGCCCTCGAGAATCTCACGAGTTGAATGACAGCCCTTTCCCTCAAGCCATCCACCCATGGGGTGTGAGGAAAGAAGAGCCAGGAGATAATAGATTTCAAGTTGGAAGGGTCCTCAGAAGTCATCTGGTTCAATCACAAGGGAAACTGAGGCAGAAGGATTTGACTTGCCTGAGGTCACACTAATAACAGGCACCACAAATAAGATGGGTCTAACCCGTACCCTCCGACTTCTGACGCTGCCATCTCCCCTTCGTGTCATGTTACTTCATCATATAGAAATCAACTGAAGAAAGAGAGGACATTTGTTCTCTAGAAGAGAAGAGTTATGAGGAGCAGAATGTGGTCACTTTCTTCAGATGGTTTAATGGTTTTCCTATAGGAAAGGATTACACTTATTTTGTATGACCATTGGTCCATGAACAATTGGGTATTTTCCCTGGCTGTCCCTCATGCCTGGAATGTTCTCTCTCCTCATTTCTACCTACTGCTTTCCATGTACACAGACATATATACACACACATGCAGGCATATATGCACGTACATGTGTATGTGTGCATGTGTGTATATGCATACATGTACATGCTCACATAAACATATACACCTACACACATATACATAATGTGTATGTGTATATGTAAATATGTGTATATCTATATGTATGTTTTTATATCAAGATATAGATATATACATATCTACATCTCGATATCTATCTGCATCTCTATCTGTCTGTCTATCTTGCTTATGTGTACTATTTCTCTTGTTGTTTCCCCTATTAAATTGAGGGTAGGGACTGTCTTTTGACTTTTTCTTTGTCCTCAGTGGTTAGCACAGGTCCAGGCACATTATGTTTGCTTAATACATGTTTATTAACTGACTGCTCATCTTCGAGGACAGAGATAGGATCGATGGCTGGGAGCACAGGAATGTTTTCCCCTTTCCCCCATATTAATTTTACATAAGGGAGATCTTTCTAACCATCAGTTCTGTCCATGAACGAGAAGGTTGGCCCCTGGGGGAGCTCATTCCCTCTCTCTGGAAGTCTCACAATGTAGCAGACTAGATGGCCACTTAGTAGGGAGGTTAGAGAAGGATTCCTGCTTTAGGAAGCAGTCAGACTAGATGAGCTCTGGGTTCCCTTCCAACTCTAGAAATGGTGATGAAACTATGCCAGATATAATGGCAGTGGCATAAACATGTTTGTTTTGTCCTATATAAACCCAGACTTAAAGCATGATCTAGTATATAAAGGAAACTTTGCCTGACTCGTGAAAAAATTATCTGTTCCCGAGGTATTCCCACTTATAAAAAATGATGACTATTTTTAAAAAAAATTTGAATTCCATTGCATTTTTTTCTTCTTCTGATTCTTCTAAATCATCCAGATCATAAACTGGTTTATTCTGACTCCCAGAAACAGCTTTGAATTTAGGATTATAAGAAAACAGGAAACTTGCCAACCATCTCTCAGGAGGTAGAAAGAAGTGATTCAGAAAGGGTTAAAAGGAACTTCAAATGAAAAATGTGTCACTCTTTCTTACATTTTAGCTCCTATTTTCTACTTGACTTTTATCCCAACAACTGATGAGAAGAGTTTGGTAAAAGAAGCTGAGACTGGTGTTTGCTACTCAGTCTGTGAAATGTCATGATGAATAATACAATGTGTTTTGACTTTCTTTGAATTTTGAATTCTGATCTTTTTTTTTTTTAATGATTATTGTCTGGTTTGTGACTAATTTATTGAACATTCACTATTTCTCCTTGGAGGGTAGAGATTATTCATTATATTTGTATTTTTATCCCAAGTGCTGGCACACAGTAGGTGTTTAATAAGTATTTGTTGATTAATTAAGACTACTATACACAGTAACACTGGCAAAAGATTCTGGGTCATTATGGAAGGCCACACAAGAAAGGCAGAAATATGGTGCCTGCTGACAAGGAGTTCATATTCTAATGGGGAGACCACATAAAACCATGTATATACATGAATGTACACATATATATTTATATATATATGTATATGTATGTACAAACACGTGTGTGTGTGTGTGTGTGTGTGTGTGTGTGTGTGTGTGTGTGTGTGTGTAATGTAAATAGAAGCATTTCAACATTCCCTTCCCTGCAGTCACACAGCTGCTGCTCTGTTTTTGGTTGTAGCTGCTCTGTTTTTGGTTGTAACAATCTCTCACCTGGACTACCACAATAGTTATCTTTCTCAATAGTCTTCTTGCCTCGTCTCTCCATACTCTAATTGGAGATAAGATACTAATGGGGCTGGGAGGCAGGAAAGGCATCTTGTAAAGGTTAAGATGTGCTGTCACACCCCAAAGATACAGATGAGCTTACTACTGGCTGTTTCTTACACATAGAATGCTTTTTCTCTTCACCTCCATCTCTCAACTCTAATGAGAGACCTTCTTCAGACGTTGCAAGCAAGTAGAACACACAGGCTGCTGCAGTTGCCAAAAACATTTTATCCTAAAGATGTGCTCACATAAATAGAAAAGGTCCCTACTGAAGAGGTGTTCAATAAACATTCATTGTCATCTGATTTGGTGAGCTACATTCATGTTATCTTGTCCCCAAAGTGAAAACTGGAATTTAACTGCTTTATTAAAACCATTGGTGATTGTTGTAGTTCTAATAAGGAATACAGAAATTAGCTTCCCAAAGCATTTTTGGGAGGTAGATTCCTGGCATTGAATGCTTTAGGGTATTTCTCCCCTCCTCCATGTTAGTTTACATTTTACTTTAAACATTCGGGACTGGTACATATATATGCATGATCTATAAACCTGTGCTCGTAAGGACCTTTCATTGTTGCTAAGCACCAACCAAAACTGCTGGGTAAGGTTTTATTGAATGCACAACTGTTCTATGTCCTTTATTTTACTCTAATAATTTATTTAGAACTATACAAAGAAGATTTACCTTGCAAAAAGAGATATAAAAGATTCTGAATAAAATACTTAATCAAATGTAGGGTGCTAATGGCATGCCATTTTTTTGATGAATGAGAATAGAAACCTTCACCTTCTACACACACCCTTTCCTTTTTTCTCACAGCTGCCAGTCCTTTCTGCTCCCATCACAAATTACTTTATATTCATTTTGTGCATCTTTTGAATATGTGCATGTTGTCTCCCTGACAGAACATAAGACCTTTGGGAAGAGTGCTCTTTCATTTCTGTCCTTGTATCCTAGTGCCCAGCACAGAGCCTGGTAAATGAGGCTTTTTTAGTGCCTAATGACGTGTTGATTATTGTTATGGGGAGGTGAGAGACCTCTGGACAGATGGCCTCAGTTCTTTTCAGGCGACGAGGAAGATGAACTCCTCTGCTGAAAGGAGGAAAAATGGTGTCGGTGGCTTGAAATGGAAGGAAAGGAGTGAGTGTTGTGGTGCACGCCTGTACTTTTTACTGCTGCAGAAGACAAGGTTGGTGGAATTGCTTGGGTTTATGAGTGCTGAGCTGTGCTGTCCACTCCAAGTCTGCAATCAATGCCTGGGGGCAGGAGGGGTGCCAGGCTGCCTAAGGAAGGGCAATTTTGTCTTGCCTGGGAAAGGTCTAGAGACCCAATCTCAAAAGAAGAAGCAGAAGATGAAAATGTGGAAGAGTAGGAGAAGGAGGAAAAGAAGGAAGAAAAGGAAGAACAGGAACAGACTAGAACAGTTATCAAGGAGAGTAGAAGTTTTGGTGGGCAGCCAATCAAAGTCCATTTATGATTGGATAATGTAAATTGGCATTAGACCCAGGCAGCACGATCATTTGGCTTTCTCCAGCAAAATTAGCTCTTAGGACACTGCCTAACTCATGGTTAGCACTTCATAAATGTTTATTTATTGATGATTGACTGAATTCAGGAGCACAGAGGCTAGACAAGGGGCTGGGTGGTGGGAGTGATTCTGAGATGTAATTGTTTTAAAGGATTCCAGCATCCTTTTTGAGGGAGCAGATGGCCAATGTCAGTCCTGAAGTCTTCATTGCCCTTTCCTCCTTACCTCATTCATCCCTGGAATGTAATCAGTCACACCCTGTTACAGTGATCATCTAGTTTTAAAATCAGTATGTAATAGTCTAAGTGGTCCATCTTCTGCAGCTTTACTCATTTTATAGTAAATGAAAGTTAGGAGCATAATCACAATCACTTAGAGAATTCCTAACATTTAGACAGAAGTCTGACTCCTGGCTTGAATTTTAAGTTATATTTATCTTTAGCTAACCCTTGCCTTCCTTGTGAACCAGGCAAAATGCAGATTGTGCAAAGTAGGAGTAAAGAAGCAACTCAAATGGATTGTGGTGTCTTTTAATGGATAAGCACTGGCACCAGAAGTTGAGGAAAGAGCAGACTTTTTTCCTTAAACTTCCCTCAGGCTGGGAGAAGTGGATATAATTGGTGGCATGGCTTCTAGCATGTGAGGAGGTGATGATCAGATCTGGGCAGTTTGGAACTATGGATGGGGGAATACTTGAGGGTGATGATGAGATTCGAGGGATGACCAACCCTGTGTATAGCTCGGCTGGAGCAGAGATCCAGGTTGTAGGGTTGGAGGAAGCTGGCAAATTAAGATGGCTCCTTATTCAATGGGCTTTGTTGAAGTCCTCAAGTACAAGGGCCGCTAACACTCCTAGGTCTTTTTTCAAATCGAATGTGGTCTGGCAATATTTTGCTCATTCTAGACTTGTGCTGTTTTTGTTTTTTTTTTTAATTTGAACCCAAGTAGGTTCCTATTTATATGTATTCATTTTTAGATTGTTAGAGTTAGTCCTTCATTCCAGCCTGATAAGACCTTCTAATTCTGTCATCTAAAATACCTATCACCTGAATGTCATTTATACACAAGAAATTTAAATATTCATCCTCTTCAAAAAGATCATGAAGGTGGATATTTCAAACTCTTGGTGGGACTCTCGATATTGATCTTTTGTTAAATTCTCGGAATGAAAAAAAAAAGTTAATGCAAAGATTCCTTGTGAATCCTGGGGTCCACAAATCATCTTCACAAGTACTGGATTAGAGGCTTGGTAAGCCTTCAGCTGTGTGGATAAAAGGCTGGTGCCTTAGTGCATACCAGGTTCGTGAGAATCAGTGTGAGTGTGCAGCCCAGTGGGTGGAGCTCCCCTCTCACTGCCAAGAGCCACCTTCTTCCCCTCTTCCTCTTCGTTTGTCGCGTTGTCCTCTTCCCACTCTGGTCCTGTTGGTCGGGATTGGCATCACCGTCTTCCTCGTCATGTCTTGTTTGGTCTTTGTTTTCCCTTGAAGCCCTCGTCCAGGTCTTTTTTGTGCTTTTCTTTTTAAAGACCACGTCATTGTCCTTGGTGTCCTGGATTGGGGAGAGATGATCTTTGAACCTTCTAGAAGGGAGACCAGCCTGCACAGAGGCCATTGACCTCTACACCCTGAGATTCTTGGCCTGCTGAGCTGTCAGAAGCTGCGTCCTCAGTCCTCTTCAGCTTAGAGTGGGGAGCGGTCTTAGAGGACATCGGGTCCAACCGTCTGACTGGAGGGATGAGAGAAGGAAGGCTCAGGGAAGTTCAGCGACCTCTCTAAGTTCATCCACGTGGTTAAAAAAAAATAGCAGAAGGAGGATTTGAACCCAGGGTCTCTGCACCAGTCCTGTTTTTATTGTGTGGCACTTTCTCCATCTCTGTAACAAAGATGCTTTGAACTCAGTGCCTCCTACATGAAAGAAAGTGACTTGTTCTTTCCTTTCTCTGTTTCTATGTTTTTTCAGTTGACATCACTCCATGTATCAGACTGCTCTACACCCGGCTGATTCTCTGTCCTTTACTAGAATCAAGATTCCTTCTAGGCCAGGACCTTCCCTTCCCTTTGCAATGTCCTCCCTCTGCAGAGACACTCCTACTCCTGGTACCTCTTTCAAAGTCCCTTTTGTTTGAAATCATCAGAGAAAAGCCCAAAGTTTGGTGTCTCAAAGAGAGCTCCTTGGTACATTTTCACCTGGATGATCCCTCCATTAAAAGCTAAGGAAATCTGTCTTGAAAGGTGACTAGCTGTTAGGCTGATGTGTGTGAGACTGACTTGGATGGTCTCTAGCACTTGGAGGTCCTGAGGCTGGGGGCCCAGTTGGGATAGAGCGAAGCTCTTTATTCCCATATCTCCCGATTGTGAGTCCAAACCTGTGTATGACCTTGTATGTTGAGCAAGGGGCAAGGCCCTCAAAGATCTCTCAAACCCCTGCTAAAGCTGGAGCAAATTGTTTGTGTCTCTTCTACCTTCAGCAAGCCAGCTAACTGTGCAGAAGGCTACTTTATAGGATATATAGATATCCTATCAATATCTCTACGAGAGTCAAAGGGAAGGAAAGGGGAGAGGGCCATGAAGAGAGCAATACTAATATGGGTTTACCATAGTCTGCTTTGTTGCATAAAGCCCCTCCTGAGTTTCCTAGTGTTGTTAGGCTTAGTTACATTTAATCAATTTTTTTATATCCTGGCTGTTAACTGTGGTGACAATTCCAAAAGCTCATTTATATAAGGTATTATGCTTACAGCTGACTTTACTTCACAAAGAGATCCCACCCTTCCCCCATATTCTTAACTAATGAAGTAGGCCATAGCCTTATGAATCTATTAGTCGGTAGTGGAAAGTTCAAAGAACAATTTAACTTGAGCCTAGAAGAGACCTAGACCTCAGAAGTCATCTGCATCAAACTTTACCCAAAGGGCATGTCTTTTAAAAAAAAAATTAATAAATTTTATTTTATTTTCCCTAATTACATGTAAAGATAATTTTTAATATTAATTTTTGAACAAATTTGAGTTCCATATTTTCTTCCACCTTTCCTTCCCTCCCCCTCCCTGAAATGGTAATTGATTTAACATATTTCCGTCTTAGTAATGTTGTGAAAGAAGAAACAGGAAAGAAGAAAAAGGAAAAACACACACACACACACAAAGTGAAAATGGTGTGCTCCAATCTGCATTTAGACTCTCTCAGTTCTTTCTCTGGATGTGGATAGCATTTTCCATCATGAGAAGGACAAATCTTGTTGACCACAATCTGAGAGTCATCCAGGTTTGATTAGAAGAATGTTGAAGAATACATCAGTGCGTTCTATTTTTAGACTACTTGTAAGTTACAATAAAAAAAAAATCTTGATACGATATTATAAGAAATTATTAAAGGAAATTGCTTTGAAGTTCTATAACAACAGGGTAAAGCAGAAATAGAAAAAAAAAATCACTGATCAGCACCTGAAAGAGATGCTAGGAGGAAAACTTACAGGAATATCATAGCTAAGTTTCAAAGCTCCCTTATCCTTCAAAGGAGAAGGAGAAGATATTGTAAGCAACAAGAAAAAGAAACACATTTAAATATCATGGAGCTATGATCACGATTACACAAGAACTAGCATCTACTACATTGAAAGACCATAAGTCTTGGAACATTATATTTCATAGAGCAAAAGAGCTGGGATTATAACCAAGGGTAGTTTACTCAGCAAAGTTAAGTATAATACTGATTTTTTTTTTATTAAAAAAGAACATTTAACAAATTGAAAGACTTTCAGGTATTTGTGACAAAAGAGCAGAACTTAATGGAAAATTCAACATATAAGAGCAGGAGAAATAGAAGGTAAACATTAAAGACCAATTAGAAGGGACTCAATAAGGTCAAACTGTTTACTTCTTACATGTTAAAATGTTATTAGTATTCTTATGACTATCATCATTTAGGTAGGTATGGGCTGAGCTGTACGTGATAGGGTGGTTCTAAAAATAAAACTTTGTAAGGAGAGATAACAATGAGTAATTGTTTTATACAAACGATGCATTAAAGGAAGAATTGATACAGAAGAAGCAAGTGGGGGGGGCTGGTAGTGCTAGAACCTTACTCTCCTCAGAAATGGGTTAAAGAGAGAATAACATGCATATCTAGAAGGTTATAAAAGTCTCCCAAATTTAGAAAGAAATAAGAGGGTAAGGGGATAGGATAGGGAGGGACTTTTAGAAGGATCTGTAGATTAAGAATTAGAAGGGGGAGAGGATAAGGGAGAAACTCTTAGAGGGCTGGATAGATTAAGGAGGGCAAGTTAGCGGCAGAAGTAAATTAGATGAGTGAGCAGGGATAGAGCAAATAGGGTGAGAAGAATAGTGAGGCAAAATAAGATGGAGGGAAACTCATAACAAGTAGTTATAATGTACAATGTGAATGAGATGAATTTACCCACAAAACAGAAACACATAGCAGAATGGATTGAAAATCTGAACTCAACAATATGTTGATTTCAGGGAATAAAATAAAAATGAGAGATTCACACAGATAAAGAGCTGGAGTAGAATTTATTATGTAAAAAAAACCAAACGGGTAGTAATCATGATAGTTAATGGTAAAACAGATTTAATTAAAAGAGAAAAATAGAGAAACTGCACTATGCATCACCAATGTCATTCCATATTGTTTTAGACTATTTAAAATAACTAGACAGAATAAAATACCTGAGAGTATACCTGCCAAAACAGACACAGAAACTGCAGGACCTTAAACATAAAACACTCTTTGTGCAAATGAAGTCAGATTTAAATCATTGGAGAAACATTCATTGTTCATGAACAGGCAAAGTCAATATAATAAAAAATGACATTTTAACCTAGCTGATCTATTTATTCAATGCCATCCCAAATAAATCACTAAAAATATTTTGCTGAATTAGAAAAAATAAAAGCAAAATTCATTTGGAGGAACAAAAGGTCAAGAATGTCAAAGAAACTAAGGGGGGGGGATGTAAAGGAAGGAGATTCAGCAGTACCAGACCTTAAACTATCTTATAAGGGAAGAGCATTATTGATGTATAAAACGATTATTTTAAATTAACATTTTATGTTAAAAATAAAAATCAACATAGCCAAGATTAGAAGGAAAGCAGAAAATTGGGAGGAAAACTTTCATAGATAGTCTCTCACATAGGATATGTTTGTGGTAGAATGCTGCTGTGATAGAAGAAATAAACTCGTTGATTTAGAAAAACATGAAAAGATTTGGAGCTATGAAGGAGGATTCCATCCACCTCCGGCAAAAGAACTGGCAAATAGAAATAGAAATGTTATGGTCTTGCATGTTAGGTATATGTATATATGTGTATGTTTGTAGATATGTACATGTATTTACATTTCATTATAGCCTTCTCGGGGTGGGGCCAGGGAGGGAGGAAAAAAAAGTTAAAAATGCACCTCCGAGAACAACCACAAACAGAACCCTGGCCGGAAGCACAGAAAAGCTGGGCAGCTTGGAAAACAGTATGCAGGATTTGATTCACAGGTTTTCATGAAATGGAAATTTAATGTTTTATATTGAATCCTCCCATGTTCTGCCGTGTACATGGAAATGTTCTTTTTACCTTTTCTCATTTTGTATTTGAGTTTAAAATGAATAAAACATTAACAATTGTGTTATAGCTATTTTTTAACAATAATAGCTGACTTTACAAGACACTCTCAGTTTATGAGGCACTTTTTTGTGCATTAGGACATATGGCATAGAATGGATTTCTTAGCCAGGAAGACCTAAGTTCAAATCTTGCCTCTGACACCTGCTGTTTCACTCTGGGAAAGTAACATAACCTCTGAGAGCAATAGACTTTGTTCAACCACCTCTTCCCTCTGCCCCTGTGGCTCTTTTCTCCCATTGCTTAGTTCTTCCCAAACCTCCATTTTGTGGAAGGACCCAAAAGAGACAAATGAAGGACCCTTCATTTCCCACACCTTCTTGCCATGTCCATGCATGAGTACCTCTTCTTCCCCCTCACCCCTACCAACTTCCTTTCAGGTGTGTGTCTGCCAATGGAACGCAAGCTCCTAGAAGCTGGGAGCTGTCATTCTCCGCACTTAGCATAGTGTCTGGCTCATAGGATGTGCCACATAAATGCTCACTGACTTAATCCTAGTAAGACTGTAATATGAAGACAAGGTGCCAACCAGCATCGGTAGAGAAAATTGCTCAATGGGGCTTCCTGTCATCAGTGAAATCACAGGTCTAGTCTCCCGTTATCAATTGGTTCAACAATCAAGTGTGGTAGGCAACTGTAGTTTTCACTGTCTACACTTGTACTGTTGAGGAGGCTGAGGCTTAGTGTGGTGAAGTGGGTGGTGATAATTCATTTCTTTATACTCTATTTCCTTCTCTCTACCGTATTTTTAATTCTTTAATGGTTAAGACTGTGTTTTCTTTCATCTTTGTATTCTCAGTGCCTTGAAAATTATAGGTGATTAATACATATATGTTGATTTAAATCAAGCAACACAAACCAGATTGGAATTATTACCATCTCCATTCCAGGTTCTCTATTGACCCTTGATGGAGCCTAAAATCACATCAGCCTTTTTGGGGAAATAACATCATGTTGCTGAATTATTTTGAACTTGTACTTTCCCGAGATATCATTTGCTTTTCCGCTTTGTAAGTACAAGTCTATACAGGAATACTATCATGCCTGGATATTCATAAGAACTTTTGTTGTTCAGTCTCATTTTTCAGTCACGTCCAACTCTTTGTGACCCCATTTGGGGTTTTCTTGATGAGGATACTAGAGTGGTTTGCCACCTCCTTCTCCAGCTCATTTTACAGATGAGGAACTGAGGCAAACAGGAGTAAGTGACTTGCCCAGGGTCATACAGTTAGTAAGTTTCCGAGGCCACATTAGAACTCGGGAAGATGACTTTTTGTGACTCCAGGCCCTGTGCTCTGTGCACTGTAGCACCTAGCTGCTCACTCACGAGAACTAGTTCCTTACAACAGCTATCAGAAATTATTACCCTTACAGGCAATGTCTCAAAATCCAATGTATCTTACAAATGTTGCCCGCTTACCCCTTCAAGATTACTCAGCCTAAACCTTAACAAAGGCAGATTAAGGCTACCTTTTATAACTCAACTAAAGGGCGCCGTGCTGGACCTAGAGTCAAGAGGGCCTGGATCTAAATCCAACCTCAGACGCCTACTAGCTGTGTGACCCTGGGCAAGTCCCTTAGCCTCTGTTTGCCTCAGTTTCCTCATCTTCAAGATGGGGATAAGAATAGCAGCCATCTTTCAGGATTGTTGGGAAGATAGAATGATAGGTGTAAAGAATTTTTTACAAACCTTAAAGCACTGTAGAAATGCTAGCTGTTATTGTCATTGCCATTTATTTCAAGGACGGGACATTCATGCAAGCAGCTCAAAAGCTGGGTCCACAGCTTCTGTTTCATCCAGAAAGATCAGGATGGAAATCGATGTAATCAGTTAAATGTAGAGAATTCATATGAAGTGTTTGAGGTAGGACGATATCAGGCATGAGAGTAGGGTAGGGTGGAGAAAGCAGCCGAAGAGGCATGTGAAGGGATGGGAGAGAAGAGAATGAAAATGAAGCCTGGGACCCGCGGGAGGAAAGTCTTCAAGCTGTACAGTTGTCTGTAATTAAAGTTCTTTACTGTTGGTGTTTTTTTTTTCAATTCTTTTACAAATAAGGAGTGATAGACATCTTGAATTTGAAAGAAATATTAAGGATCATTGGCATACAGTCTGTTGCTATTAGTTAATTAATAAATGATAGAGGGCATTTTTTCTCCTCACTGCATTAAAAACCTAGTGACTGATTTGTTCAACCTATAATCATTTTAAGATACCTTTGAAAATGATTTTACAAAAATCAGCAGTGTATGTGAGCCCAGAGTAAGCTGCTTCTTTGTCTTCCTAACTAAGAAGGCGTTGTTCAGTTGTTTTTCAGTCCTCTGGCTCTTCATGATCCCATTTGGGGTTTTCCTGACAAATATGCTAGAGTGCTTTGCCATTTCCTTCTTCAGCTCGTCTTACAGATGCAGAATCTGAGAATAAAAAGATTAAGTGACTTGCCTGAGGTCACGCAGCTAGTAAGTATCTGAGGTCGAATCTTCTTGACTCTGGATCAGAAACCCTATCTATCTACTGCACCACCTAGCTACCCCAAGAATAGGGCACCTTTGATATTTAAAAGATGGAAGCCTTTGATTTTTCTTAGGTAGAGGATGAGAGAAGGATTGATTAGTATAAAAACTGGGGCTTAGTCCAAGTCAGGGTGAGACTCACCCATCCATCCACCCATGCAGAAAGAAACGATGTGAAGAGCAAATATAATATCTAGTTGGGACAAGGATGGAGGACCACAGGATATCACAATCAGAAGTTTAGTATTTGGGATGGCCAAGGATGTGGTTTTCCTCTGATGAACTATGCTGGTATGCTGGAACATCGAGTGCCTGCTGCTAAGGGTGACATGGAAATTCCATCTCCTAAGCCTCTTTGGTGTTTTGTTTTGTTTTTTACAGGCTGAGATTGTCCCCAAGGGGAAAAAGCTTCCAAAACCATATGGAATATTTTCATTGGAACACAATGCTCTTCTTTCCTGCGCTTTATCAGAGTTACAGAAAAAAGAGTACCCACGGCAGCCCCGAAAGTTAAAGCGCAGTAAGGGTCAGTCACATGAGTCTTATTTTTTTCCCCTCAGTAAACTATCTGAATGAAAAGAAGTTATGGTTGGATTGAGTCATGAACCATACGTTGAGAATATTGGGTAAAGTTGCACTTCTCATAATTATGTGGATGTGTGTTTGTGTACATGTATATGCAC